>NC_080693.1:56534876-57780401 GCF_030445035.2 Dasypus novemcinctus
AAATTTCCACTCTTTAGATTCTGGAATTATTAATCCTCACTCACCACCTGCTGATTTGAAGGCTGATCCTAGTTAACATAGTTAAGTGTTTCATATTATAAACAGGCAATGGGAAGAGGCATTCAAGACTGCCTGGGTTTGAATCCTGCCTTCCTCACTGACTAGCTGTATAAGAGATTACCTAACCTCTCTAAACCTCAGATTACTCACCTACAAAATTGGGATAATATGCATACCTATCTCAAAGGATTACCATGAGGTTTTATTAAATAAAGTAATCCATGTAAAACTAACATTGTGCCTATTCAAAGATGTCTCAAAGGGGGTGGGATCTAAATAGACACTGGTGCTGGATAAAGAGGGACCATCCTACTCTGATCACTGTGCTACATCTTTACCTTTAACCAGTTGCCATACCTGCATCCTCTGGAGTTCAGTCTGCATGTCTGAATTCTGCTTCTGAAGGCTGAGACAGCTGTCCTTCAGCTCCTGGTTTTCTTTGCAAAGCTCTTTATTCCGCTGCTCGATCTCTTCCACCTCTTCCTACAAGGGAGCACTGCATAAACTCAGATTTGACCCTTTATTTATTTTTTTTTAACTGTACTAAATCCTGCCAAACTGCAAGTTTATGCTCATATGTGATTTTTTTAAAAAAAGATTTATTTATTTATTTCTCTCCCCTCCCCCCCTCCCCAGTTGTCTGTTCTCTGTCTATTTGCTCTGTCTTTGTCCGCTTCTGTTGTGGTCAGCGGCACGGGAATCTGTGTTTCTTGTTGTTGCGTCATCTTGTTGTGTCAGTGCTCCGTGTGTGCGGCGCCATTCCTGGGCAGGCTGCACTTTCTTTGGTGCTGGGCGGCTCTCCTTACGGGGCGCATTCCTTGCGTGTGGGGCTCCCCTACAGGGGACACCCCTGTGTGGCAGGGCACTCCTTGTGCGCACCAGCACTGCACATGGGCCAGCTCCACACGGGTCAAGGAGGCCCGGGGCTTGAACTGCGGACCTCCCATGTGGTAGACAGACGCCCTAACCACTGGGCCAAGTCCGCCGCCCAGATTTGACCCTTTATACCTCAATGGATACTCAATTCCCTCTAGCAGAAAATTCCCATAGATTGGGATGGTGGGGGTTTAGTTGATTCTCGCTCACTGCAGTGATTATCTGTACCCTAAATGGGAGTAGCTCCCTAGTATGTATGTAAGGGTGTAATATAGGTATATGTGTGTAAGGTGCAGCATTAAGGCTGTTATTACCAGGGAAAAAAAGCGCAAAATTTAAAGTCATAAAAAGTTAAAATAGGGAATGATAGGAGGCAATGTAGATTCTTCTTGCAGACAGTAAAACATGACAGGCTCTGGGTCAGAAGTGAAAGAGATACCAAGAATATTTGTCACTTCTCTCTTCAAAGGAATTTAGAAGTTCACTGTGGTGAGAAGATGTACTTGTGACAAAAATGAACTAAATGGACAAGTTAAGGGAATAACTGAGTGTCCACTGAATTACTGAAGTTTCAAAGAAAGGAGAAATACTTACTGTTTTGCTTTTGTTAACATTCCTAAGTCATTTGAGTGGGTTTGAGGGGGTACTGCTGTATGAAAATTTCCCAACAAAGAAATGAGACACTGAATAAAGGTTTGTTACCTCAAATTCCACTCTATCCTGGAATTTCTACTCTTAATGGGAAGAAAGGATTGAGATGAGATGTTTACAGACCTGTGTGGTAACAACCAGGATGTCTTCCTCACTTTCCGGGCGGAACTGGAAAGGGATACTTGCTCCCCGGACCACACCATCCTGATCCACATAGCAGAACTGGTAATATTCATCATCCTTGGGCAGGTAATAAGCTGAAAACATAGCATGATTTTTAATCCAAAATCAAGTCTATTCTGAACATTTTATATCTGGAAAAGTCTTCTATCTGCCTCCTAAAGTTTAAGTTCAAAAGAATTAATTAGCCTTGGCTGCTGTCTCCAACACTTTTGATCCAGTATATTTCTCACCTTTGAATTGAACTTCCTGCTGTTTGGCTGATTCGCTGTTTAGGTCAATGGGCAAAGTAACCCACATGAAGGTGTAATACTCACGGGTTGTCTTCCATCCCACCTGTAATGACAAGAGCTTATCATTCAGCACCTGAAAAGGCTGAAGGGAAAAATCTTTATCTGGACTATCTCTTCTTAAAATGCACCTACTTTTTTTTTTTATTGATTTATTGAAGTATATAACTTATACATAAATATACATAAACAATAAGTGTATAATAGCAGTTGTGAACTTACAAAACAAACATACACAACATCATACAGGACTCTCGTAACTCACCCTACCTCCAATAACTTGCATTGTTAAACCTTTTTTAACTAATGATTAAAGAGCACTGTCAAAATATTACTACTAACCAAAGTATTTTTCACCCAACCAACCCTATTATTATTACTTTTATAACATTTATATATGAACATCATAAACAATTAAGTGTATAGTAAAAGTTGTGAACTTACAAAGCAAACATAAGTAACAACATACAGGGGTCCCATACATCAACCCTCCACCAACACCTTGCATTGTTGTGAGACATTTGTTACAAATTATGAAAGAATATTGCCAAAATCTTACTACTAATCATAGTCCTTATCTAACATTTGGTGTGTGTTTTTCCCCCAACCCATCCTATTATATTTTTAAAATATACTTTTTATGACAGAAGTTGTAAAATTCTATGTAAACAATCACACACATGTGCTGAATTCCCAAATAACACCCTTCCATCAACACACCACACTGTGGTGGAACATTTGCTACAGGTAAGATAATATCATCTGATTGTTACCATGTCCATAGTGTACATGACTCACATTTTCCATACTGCCTCACTATAAACACAGTACATCTTTTGCATAGATGCAGGAATATTACTACTCTTAACCACAGTCCACAGGTCACTCCAGCTGTATTTTTCCCATGATTCTCCACATTCCCATCACCCTGCAGTAGTAATATACATTTGCTCTAGCTCAAAAAGGAAACTCTTGAATCTGTACCATCAACCACAATTCTCATCCACCTCTTGGCTTACTGTGCTATTCAGTTCCTACAGAATGCTTATTCTCTAGCATTCTGTCAGTTGGTATTTACATCCCTAGATTACCATTTTCAGCCACATTCCCATTTATAAACTAGCTGTTACTCACTATGGGTTACCATCCACTCTACACATTTCCACACTTTTATAGTAAAGTTAATTAAAACTTCTACATACATTAAATATCAGTAGTCCACTTCAGCCCTCCTATCTCCTTGAAGAATCTACCACCTACCACCAGGTCTTGAAGATATTTTCCTACAATTTCTTCCGGAAGTTTTATGGTTCTTGCTTTTATTTTTAGGTTTTTGATCGATTTTGAGTTAATTTTTGGATAAGGGGTGAGATAGGACAGGTTCTCTTTCCTTCTTTTGGCTATGGATATCCAATTCTTTCAGCACCATTTGTTGAATGGACTGTTCTGCCCGAGCTGTGCGGGTTTGACAGGCTAGTCAAAAATCACTTGACCAGGGAAGCAGACTTGGCCCAGTGGTTAGGGCATCCATCTACCACATGGAAGGTCGGCGGTTCAAACCCTGGGCCTCCTTGACCCATGTGGAGCTGGCCCATGCGCAGTGCTGATGCGCGCAAGGAGTGCCGTGCCACGCAGGGGTGTCCCCTGTGTAGGGGAGCCCCATGCGCAAGGAGTGCACCCCATAAGGAGAGCCGCCCAGCGCAAAAGAAAGTGCAGCCTACCCAGGAATGGCTCTGCACACATGGAGAGATGACACAAGATGATGCAACAAAAAGAAAACAGACTCCCATGCAGCTGACAACAACAGAAGTAGAAAAAGAAGACACAGCAAATAGATACAGAGAACAGACAACCGGGGTGGGGGGGGAGGGGAGAGAAATAAATAAATAAATAAATCTTAAAAAAAAAAAATCACTTGACCATACATGTGAGGGTCTGTTTCTGAACCATAAATTTGGTTCCATTGGTCTACGTGTCTGTCTTTAGGCCAGTATCATGCTTTCTTTTACCGCTATAGATAGGGAATATGATTTAAAGTCTGAGATGAGGGTTTGCCTTTCCTTTTTATATATTTCTGGCTATTCAGGACCCCTTACCCTTCCAAATAAATTTGATGATTGTGTTTTCAATTTTTTTTTTTTAAATGCTGGTGGAATTTTTATTAGGACTGCACTGAATCTGTATATCAATTTGAGTAGAACTGACATCTTAATGATATTTAGGTCTTCCAATTCATGAGCATGGAATGTTCTTCCAGTTATTTAGGTCTTTTTTGATTTGTTTTAACATTGAGTTGCAGTTTTCTGAATACAAGTACTTTACATCATTGGTTAAGTTTATTTCTGAGTATTTGAGTTTTATCTGTCATATTTTATTTTCACCACTCTTTTGACACTTTTAGTTACTTTTATGGATATCATCTTCATTTCTAGACTCTCTTCCAGGTTTCTCCTGTCTTTTCTTTTTAGGCTCTAGCACACCCTTTAGTAGTATTTCCTGAAAATCTGGTCTCTTGCTTAGAAATTCTCTCAGTTTCTGTTTATCTGTGAATATTCTAATCTCACCCTCATTTCTGAAAGACAAGCTCGCTGGATATAAGATTCTTGGCTGAAAGTTCTTCTCTTGTAGTATCTTAAATATATCATACTACTGCCTTCTTGCCTCCATGGTTTCTGGTGAGAAATCAGCACTTAATCTTATTGGGTATCCCTTATATGTTACGCATTGCTTTTCTCTTGCTGGTCTCAGAATTCTTTGTCTTTGGCATTTGACATTCTGATGAGTATGTATCTCAGAATTGGTCTATTTGTATTTTTTCAAATGGGAGTACATTATGCTTCTTGGACAAGGATATCTACATCCTTAAATAGGGTTGGAAATTTTTCTACCATTATTTCTTAAAATATTCCTTCTGCCCCCCTTTCCCTTCTCCTTCTGGGACACCCATGATACACATTTGCACACCTTTTGCTGTATTCAGTTCCTGAGACCTTGTTCAATTTTTTCCATTCTTTTCTTCATCTGTTCTTTTGTATGTTCACTTTCAGAGGCCATTTCTTCAAGCTCACTAATCCTTTCTTCTGCCTTCTCAAATCTATTATATGATTCCAATGTTTTTTTAATTTCATTTATGGTACCTCCATTCCCATAAGATCTATTATTTTCCTATGTATGCTTTCAAATTCTTCTTTGATATGCTCATCCAACGTCTTAATATCCTTAGTCTCTTAAGCCATCTCATTGAATTTATTAAGGAGATTTGTTTGAACATCTATGATTAGTTGTCTCAACTCCTTTATGTCATCTGGAGGCTTATATTCTTCCTTTAACTGGGCCACAGCTTCCTGTTTCTTGGTGTGGATTGTAATTTTTTGTTGGTGTCTTGGCATCTGGCTTACTAGAGCATTTTTTCTGGGTGTAGTTTTTCTCTGTAGGGCTTCCTGTCCTTTCTCCCCTGCTGCTTGTGCAGTAGGAGCCAAGGTATTAATTGGTGCTATAAGCCGTGGAGCTCAAGCTGCCCGCACTGCTCCAGGGGCCAATAAGACTTCTCCCAACTTTCTCCTTTGCCAGGGGTAGGGACAGAGTCACAGCTTTGTGGAATAATCCCAGTTGTGCAGGCCTAGACTGTAGTTGCTCACAGAGAATGATGAAGCTTCATGTGGGGGTGGGGCTGCAGGTATGGGCAGCAATCTATGCAGTACGGGTCCAAGATGACTTCAGTTGCCCTGGTACACTTCTGATTTTCAGTCTGCCAGCCAAAGCTACCTGCAGTTACCTGGACAGGCTGGTGCAGGGCCCGCCAGCCTCCTCCCTGCCAGAGGCAGGGCTGAAGCCTAGTTAGGGCTGCACGCTGATCTGGGTCAAAGAAACTAGTTCCTACCTTCACCATGATATTATCAGCCGGCTTTCGCCCGACTTGCGCAGATTCACACCTCAGCTATTTCCAGGGTTATATCTTGGCCAGCCGAGTCTACCAATCAGTAGCCAACATTGGCAGCCAACTGTCTCCTCCTCCCGTTTTTGGGAAATGGAGCTTCCAATTCCAGCCATAGAATAGCTCCTGGGTCGGCTCACGCCTCCAGAGTAGGATAATCACTGGTCTCCACAGCTTGGCTGGTAATTTCCCAGAGAGGCTGGTGCAGGTCCCCGCGCCTCCTCCCTGCTGGAGGTGGCACTGGGGCTTAGGCTAGAGCTGCAGTCTGATCTAGATGGAAAGAAGCCAGTTACAACCAGTACTGTGCTCTTCAGTCTGCCCCACTTTCCCTTGTGCCAGGCGCAGAGTTAAAATGGCAGCTACTGGCCTCTTTCTGACTTGGACAGACTCAAACTCTAGCTGTTCTCAGGATTATACTTTAGCCTGCTAAATTTACTCATCAGTAGCTGAAGTTTGTGCCCAACCGTCTCTTCTTCCCCCATTTTTGGGAAGTGGAGCTTTCAATTTCAGCCATGGAACAGTTCCCGAGGAGGCTTGTGCCTCCAGTGGAGGATGGGCACTGGTCTCCATGGTGTGGAGTGCTCTACTTATGAGTCTTCTCTGTAGATGGGCAGTCTCCTCCTTCCTTCCTTCAAAGATGGTGCAGGATATTCCTCTGGCCTCCTGAAGCCCCCAAACAGGTACTTCGGCTAGCTCCAGATAGTTCTGAGTGTTTATTAACTGCCCTGTTGCAGGAGCTGACTGTAGGAGCTCCTCGCTCAGCCGCCATCTTGCTGGTTTCCTGTACCTACTTTCTATTTGTATATCTATATATATTTTTTAAAGATTTATTTATTGATTTATTTCTCCCCCCACACCACCCCAGTTTTTGGTTCTATGTCTATTTGCTGTATCTTCTTTATTGTCCGCTTCTGTTGTCAGCGGCATGGGAATCTGTGTTTCTTTTTGTTGCATCATCTTGTGTCAGTTCTCCGTGTGGGCGGCGCCATTCTTAGGCAGGCTGCACTTTTTGTCATGCTGGGCAGCTCTCCTTACAGGACGCACTCCTTGCGCGTGGGGCTCCCCTACGCGGGGGACAGCCCCGCGTGGCACGGCACTCCTTGCGCACATCAGCACTGTGCATGGGCCAGCTCCACACGGGTCAAAGAGGGCCCGGGATTTGAACCGCGGACCTCCCATGTGGTAGACAGACGCCCTAATCACTGGGCCAAGTCCACTTCCCATGTATATTTTTAATAACACAATAGAATGGATTCATTATATGACAAAATTCATACACCAAGGATCAAATCTTATTTTCTGACTTATAACTATACAAGGTAAAAATGTCTGACACAAATAAAAATGAACATGCAAACACAGTCCAAAATACCAGGCTTGGAAGGAAATGAAAACTAGCTAATGAACACCTAGGACAAGAACTCCAAAAATTTTATCTGAGTCAGACATAAGAGTTCAGAATGACTGGGGGGCAAAATTCTGGGACTGTGAACCTTGTTCCTGCTATCTTCATACAATGATGTTCTTGGAACTTTTAAATCAGAAAGCACCTCTGACCTGCCCTCTCCAATGATTTGTCCTCTACTGTGTCCAATTCAGTTTTACCTATACCAACTTGGTTATACTACTGCATTTAAAAAAATACATTCTTCAGGGAAGTAGATTTGGCTCAAATGATAGAGCATCCACCTACCACATGGGAGGTCCAGGGTTCAAACCCAGGGCCTCCTGACCATGTGGTGAGCTGGCTCATGCACAGTGCTGATGCATGCAAGGAGTGCCACACAACGCAAGGGTGTCGCTGTGTAGGGTAGTCCCACGCACAAGGAGTGCACCCTGTAAGGAGAGCTGCCCAGTGTGGAAAAAGTGCAGCCTGCCCAGGAGTGGTGCTGCACACACCGAGAGCTGACGCAGTAAGATGACACAACAACAAAAAAAGAGACACAGATTCCCGGTGCTGCTGACAAGAATACAAACAGACACATAAGAACACACAGCGAATGGACACAGAGAGCAGACAACTGGGGGGGGGGGGAGTGGGGAGAAATTAACTTTATAAATAAATAAATCTAAAAAAAAAAATTCTTCAGGAAGGGGTGTTGAGGGACAGGATATGAAGCACCAGATAAAAGAACCCAGATCTATACAGTTTTCTTTCTTCAGTGTTTTTCTTAATGCATGTTAATGAAGGCTGACAATAAAGATAATAACCATATTGAACACAATAAATTATAAGACACAAGGATACAACAAAACATGCCTCAGAGCAGAAAGCTGGCTAAGTGGAAAATATTCTCACTAAATGTAAGAGGGATTAAAAAAAGCCTAAATCTTATCTGGAAGAAGTGAGCAGACCAGAGAATAGAAAGGAAGCCGTTGTCTCACCTTCTTCAAGGGGAAAACTCAAGAAATGAAAAAGCAAAATGACTTATCTTTCCATATTTTGACCCTGCATGAGCAGGCGGGAGAGAAAAGAACTAAAAATAAGTTCCTTTTTTTATATATTAAGAAATCAGAGCAGAATTGAAAAGGCTATACTAAAAGCTCATCAGAACATACTAGGGCATGTTTTAATGTCTCATTAATACACACCCCATTGCTGTAAGCATCTTAGAGCCACTGCAGCCTGTGGTAGTCCAGAAAGCATGAATTTCATGGAGTCCTCATTCACATCCTGGAGTTTCTTAATGCACTGTGACCAAAACATCATCTGGGAGGGCCTCAGAATTACTGCTGCCTTGGTACAAGGAAATGTCTAGCCATCTGCAATATCTGTCCTTGGCTCTCCACTAGAGTAAAGCCAAGGCAAAAAAAAATGGCTTTCCTAGCCTCAGTCTGCCTCTTGAGTCATGGTATTTCCCTTCTCTGAAACCTTGAAAACATTTAGAGATGCCCAGGTAGAGTATGGAGCACAGGATTACACAATGATTTGAAGGAAGGAAAGCTAACTTCCCTTGCTTTTAGGCTCTATGATTGTTGGGGGCTTTTTCTATATAGAGAAGATGCAGCACACACATGTATTCAAAAACATTACTGCTTACTTGGTGTCAGGAACTACTGGTGTTAGGTGTGATAAGGAGTACAAAAGAATGCTGGGAGAGCTTTGGAAGTGAGATATGAAGGAAAAATCTTTATGGTCAACTCTTTTGTTCTCTAATTTACTATCTGTTGTTCAAATGAAATCAGACTTACTGTGAGACCTTGGGAAAGTCACAATCTCTCAAAGTCACCACCTCTTGAGTATACTCATTTTATTCATCTGTGCACAAGAGTGAATACTACCCACCTCATAGGGCTGCTGTGCTATAAGAATTAGATTAGAATACCCACACACAGCTTCATCAAGGGCCTGGCACATAGTAGGTTCAAATTTAAAAAAAAGAATCTTGGTTCTCTAGTAGTCTTAAAGCTTTCTTTCAGGCTTCAGGTTAGAATTCGAGTCAACAGCTTTTACGAACAAAGAACATTAGAGGTCCTTCTTTGGGTTAACCATTATTTCTTTCTTGAGGCATAGCAAGCTGAAATGCATGAAGCATTCCAAATATAGATGCATTATTTTTAAATGCTTTTAAATATTTGTTTTTAGAAAGCATAAGGTTTTTCCTTTGGCTTATGATGAAGTCCTTACAAGCAGCTGCTAAGAGCTTAGAAAATATGAATAACCAATCTAAGCAAAACAGAAATCATTGTTTTGCCAAAAAAATTTTTACAGATTACATTTCAAAGCCCAATAAGTAATTTTTGAACTATTCTTTTTTTCTATTATCTATACCTGTGCTGTCCAATAATGAGTCACTTGTCATATGTGGATATTTCCATTTAAATTAATTACAATAAAAAATTCCATCACACTAGCCATATTTCAAGTACTCAATGGCCACATGTGGCTAGTGGCTACTGCACTGGACAGTAATGGTTTAGCTCCATTACTAAACAATTAAGAAAAAGGAATTCACTGTGGGATGTGAGTAAGCAACAGATCCTTCACAGTGCAGTCAAGAATGGTATCTCCCGGGTTTTGGCACACACACAAAAAAACAAAAAACAAACAAAACAAAAAACAAAAAAAACAAAAAAACAAAAAAAGAATGGTATCTGATTTCAGGATAAGCAGCATACACAAAATTGGCATGACATACTAAGGTGTCAAAACAAAGGTCACTGAAGTGCCTCAGCATTGTCAATTACTTAAATATGACCTTTATCGCCTGTCTCTGGAAATAGGAAAATTTGTCTTTATGATGTATGTGTGTGCGTATCTGTGTGTGAGAGATAAACAGTGAGAGGGACATGGGAAGAAAAGGCGGTAACTTGGGAGGAAGTTGATTATAATGAAAAACACACAGTTTCTGTATTTGAATTGACAGGGTTATTACATTCTGGATGAGGTCAATAAGGGAACTCAGAAACTTTCTGTCCTTGGAAATCTTTATAAAGAAGTATAATTTATTCAGGAATAGACTTCCTGGATGCAGGATATCTGACCAGGTAACTCAAAATCTTTTCCATATTTGTGACATTCATATTCAAACAAATTAAATACTGTTCTAAGTAGGAAAGTGATGTTTTAAGTCACAGAAGTTATGCAATAAGGGGCTGGGCCACCCAGTCAAGTCATAGACGGATATTTCTAAATAGGGTAATTTTTTAAAGTTATACTTGGTCTTTGAAACTGTTAAAAAATTGAGAGATTAGAAGACTTTCCAACTTATTTAAGTTAGATCGAGACTGAAATTAATACTTAAGTTCCACAGCATACATTGTCATGAGAAGGGGAAAGTCCTGCGGAGCTTAGTCTAGAATTTAAATATTGGTCAGACATAACACATAAAATGCTTGAATACACATAGATAGAGTCGATGTATAAATAAGATTTACCTTTAACTCTTGATCATTTGTACTAGGTTAATTACTTACTCTAAAAATGCCAATCCAATCCTTTCGTCTAGGGACGAAATGCTGGGTGAGCGTAAAATAGCATGTGATGTCCCCTCCAGGAACATAAAACTTTTCCACACTGTTAAAGATGACCTGAGAGAAATGACAATGATCCAGCAAGACAGCTGATGTGGGTGGATCTTCCATTATCTCTTCCATGGTGGGCGTCCTGTTACGAGATATGGAATAGAGTAAGGCAAAAAAAGTGTTGTCTGAAATGCTGGAAATTTCTGGGCTTTCACCCAGGGAACATTCTGTTCGAGGCAAGTCAGGAAAAGCAAAAGCTGGACAAGAATTGACTTGCTTTCTGTTTCACTTTGAGTTTTTCATATTTATAATTTCCTATGCTGTAAGACTAGTCTGAGAATACCTTTGACCTTTCACCACAGGTTATTTTCTATATCACTGCCCTCACATATTTTCTCTGCTCACAGCTAGTTTTATTCCCTTTTTCTACATGCCTTAAATGAGTAAAGCAGCCTAGAGAAAAATGACCTCAGCCATTGTGATTTTTATTCCCAACAAACCCTGTGACTTTAGGAAAGTCAAGCTCTCAGAATTTCAGCTTCTCCATTCAGTTCCATTTATCATACAAATATCAGTCCCATCTACAGATAAAGTAATCTGCTGGGTGCTGGGGACAGAAGTGGGAAGAAAGATAGGGATAAGTGGAGATTATCTGACATGCAGTGGTGACAAGCATGGTTCTTAAGTCAGAATGGCAGAATTCTAATTTCAGCTTCTGTGCCGAGTTGATGAAAGAGGTTGTTGATGTGGGAGGAGTGGGGTGAGGAGGGTGGGAGCTATAAGGGGACTTCATATTTTTTTAATGTAACATTAAAACAAACAAACAAACAAACAAACAAACAAAATTCAAGCTTCACTACCTAATAAATGTGTAATGTTGGGAAATTTATTTAACCAGCCTGGCTCTGTGCCTGTTTCCTCATCTGCTATATTAATACCTACCTCATTTGTTTTATTTTTGTGAGGATTAATTGAAATAATATAAAGTGTACAGCCCTTAAATCAGTGCTGGGCACTTCATGCAAAGTAGAGGAGTTGACAAGAGTAAATACTTAGCATAGAGTCTGGCACAAAGAAAGGGTTTAACAGATGTCAGTAATTAGCTCTTGCCCTCAAAAGGGTCCCAATCTAATATGGAGATTAGTATATAAATGACTGCCAGATAAATGGAATAGGAAGTACAAAATGCTCTGAGGTTCAGAAGGGGAGATGGCAACTGGGTTAGGGAAGTGAAGAAAAGAAAAGCTTCAGAGAGCGAGTAGAATCTTTGATTAACCCTCAAGGAAGATTAAGATTTTTGACAAATGGATTTGGAGATGAGGGCATTCCATGTTAAGGAAACAGCATGAGTAAAGGCAAAGAAACAGAAAAAAGCAGCCCATGCTTGGATGGCAGCAAGCTAATGCCGTCAAAGATCAGAAACTATTTTGGAGGTACGAACAGTACATAAACGAAACAATATCTTTAGAATTGTTGAGACTTGATACTTCCTGCATCTCAAATGAGTCACATGCACTCATTTTAAATGCCTCGCTTACAGTAATATTCAGTGAGTCCATGATTCTCAACCCAGGGTTTTACCAGGAAATGAAAAAAAAAAATATTGCAGCTCTGAAAAGCAGATGAGAAAATAGCTATACATATCCATATACTAAATAATGCCTTACAAATCAAGCTGTTGGAACATGGACGACTGTATACACATACACAGATAAAGACACACCCACAATTAATTTTTAAAAATATAATCAAAAAAACACTGCAGCTTTTCTAGCCCTGCCCCACCCTATTTCCTGGTTTTGTTTTGAAGTGTAAGCAACCAGGCCTCCTCTTCCAACTTCCAGAAATTGGTCTTTTCACAGAGAAAGGCAAGGGGACTTTGAGCCCTGAACTGTCTAGTCTTGGGACTGAACTAAGGAACTAAGAAATGCATCAATTTTCTGTTTTGTGATAAGCTTGACCGCATCCTCAACCTCAAACCTCACATCAGTTTTTCTAAAGTAAAGAGAGAGAATCGCTTTCCAGTCTAGGTCAGGTCTTGTTCCCAGTGATAAGTGGCTGCCTGCATGATAAGTGTTTCTCTTGGATTCTACCGCAAGGTGTGCAGGAAAGTTCCTCAGCTTGCAGATTCCTCCAGTGGCCCTCCACTCATAATGAGGGTAACGTGTCCCCATTGTCCCAAGGCTGGAGCACAAACTTATCTGAGCATATAAGATACCTTAATGTGTCCTTTGACAATGCATCATGAAAACAAAGGTAAGTGTGACTTCACAGCCTTCCCCTCAATTAATTTAAATACCATACTCCTGTTCTTTTCCTTCACAACACTATAATTTGTCTGTCTTTCCAATTTTAAACTGTATGAATAGCAAGGACAAGGACCATGACTACTCTCTTTCCCCACTGTACACACAACACACTGCCTAACCCATAGTAATCACACATTAAGTATTCATTGAATGAATGAATTAAGATATGCATGCCAGTCATCAAAATGTGAAAGGACAAGGCTTTGTAGGTAAACAATGGCATGGGTGATGATGGGCTAGGAGTTCTTTTTCTAGCCCTGCTCTCAATTTGCTGGCTACCATCAGAAAAGTGGCTGTGCCTCTGCTTTCTCTCTTCTAAAATAGGTTAAGGAAATGATCATCTCCAAGAGCTATGTCACTTCTTGGTACGGCTGGTTCAGCTGGAATGGCTGGTTCAAGTGGCATGGTGCCAAAAAAGCAAAAGGCGCAGATTTGATTTCCTTAAAGACCCATCAAATTCACACACCATTACCCACCTTCCACACACTCAAACTCCTGCAAGCTGTTTTGCAAATGATGCTACTCTGAAAGACAAGATCAGCCAAGGGCATGGGTGGTTCAATACTTTTTCTTACTAGAAAAACCCAGACCACATGCCAATCGAAGTCGGCTAATGAGCAAAATCTCTGCAGAAAGGATAGCATGCATATACAAAATGACATGAAAGAGTTCATGTTCTGAGGCTTAAATGTCAGCCAAAGAAAACTCTTTTAATTCACCTGAAATCCTAATCATCACTCTGGAAAAGCCAACAAGCAACCTTGGTCGCTTGCTTTTCAAAAATGCAAGGAAGGAGTGCTTACTTCCCATGTGCAAGGTCCCAGGTTCAATCCTTGGTGCCTCCTTAAAAAAAAAAAAGGCAAGAGCCTGGTGAAGGTTCTCAGTGCCTGCCATGGCTCCAGTATCAGGCCCCTGCCCTCCCTACGCAATGAGGAAGGAAGGTCAGCCCAAGGAAGGGATGCTGAAGCAGGAGCCCAAGAGAGAAGCGAGGTTGACAGCTAAACCTGCTCCTGTGAAAGTGGAAATGAAGCCACAAATGGCAGTAGAAAAGGATAAATCTTCAGACAAAAAAGTACAACCAAAAGGGAAAGGGGGAGTAAAGGGAAAACAGGTCAAAGTGGCTAACCAAAGGGAAGTGGATTTGGCTCAATGGATAGAACATCTGCCTACCACATGGGAGGTCCAAGGTTCAAACCCAGGGCCTCCTGACCCACGTGGTGGAGGGGGCCCATGCGCAGTGCTGATGTGAGCAAGGAGTGCCGTGCCACGCAGGTGTGTCCCCTGTGTACAGGAGCCCCACATGCAAGGAGTGCTCCCCGTAAGGAGAGCCGCCCAGCGCAAAAAAAGTGCAGCCTGCCCAGGAGTGGCACCGCACACGCGGCAAGTTGATGCAGCAAGATGATGCAACAAAAAAGAGAGACATAGATTCCCAGCTGGTAGGAATACAAGTGGACACAGAAAAACACAGCGAATGGACTCAGAGAGCAGACAACTGGGGGGGGGGAGGGGGCGAGGAGAGAGAAATAAATAAAAATTAAACATTTTTTTTAAAAAGTGGCTAACCAAGAAACTACAGATTTACTTGCCGAAAACTGAGAAATTAAAAATAAGGAGAGTACAGTCTCTGAGGAAGCAGGAGAGAAAGAAGCCAAGTCTGATTAATGTTGTATATACCATGTCTTATCAGTAGTTGCTGTTTCACCCTTCTTGTATAATACTGAGGAATATTTTTATCAACTATTTCGTAATGCAAGTTTAAGAAGCTCTAGAAGAAACATTTTTAAGGAGATTGCAATCCTACCACATTCCATTTCTAAAGCTTAAATTTTTTTTTAGAAGGTAAAATCATTTGCAGGTTGTTTATTTTTTGGTATAATCAACTTTGTCTTGGATATCAATGTAGCATTTCATCAGGCAGGCAGTTTTTAATATAATATGGGGATTATTAAATGGTAGTTTGGAGTCAGAGTCATGCATTTAATAGGTCTTAAATGTTTTAACTTACTTCTAGTCCCATGTTTTTCAGTAGAATTGTTACTTAAAGAAAACTGCTCCTTGCTTTTAGCCCTGTCAGAATTCTATCCTCTATAACACCTTTGGTAATGATAGTCCAATTTTCCTAATAACTTTGTTATGTGCTGTGAAAGATTGGAAAATTAAAGTATATAGAGTTTATGATATTAAATTACAAATTAATGGAACTCATGAAGTAACAGCTTATTAACATTTGAAGACAGTAGTACTTGATATACTCTTCAGGAAAATTTGTCCCCAAATTTTAAGCTGGAAAGTCTGGATACCTTTAGAAAAGAATCAAAACTACTAAGTCTTTAAGATTTTCCATACATACATTAAGAATTGTGTACAAATTGTTCATAATGTCAGTGTGCTTATCTTCAAAACAACCAATAAAATCTCACAAGAGACTCCATGAAGTTTCCTGTTTCAGAGATTTCATCATCTTTCCAGAAGGACTCGGAGGGCATTCAACGGCACTCTGGGCATTCAAAACTCAATCATTCTTGAAATAAAGGCCAAATTGCCTGCCAAGACTGGGGAAGGTACTGAAGAGACAGGTAGAACGAAGAATAGCAATACTTCTCTCCCTTTCCCAAGCTGAGGGCAAAAAGAACCAGGGGTAAACCTAGAGCATAATCATGCCAATCTGAGCTGGGTCAGTAAGGCTTTACCGGAAGGCAAGTATCTGCTGATTTTTAAGGCCAAATAAAAGCCTTTCTTCCCTTCCAATGACAAAATTCTCTAAGAGAAATGGGCTCAAACAATGACTTGAAAAATTACCTTACTGAAAAAGTGGTCTAGAAAGAAGTATTTGTGCATGTGAAGGGGGTGGGAAGTGTAGAAGGAAAATTGAAATGGTGTCAGCACCAGCGTCCCCCTCCTTTAAACCCTTTATTTAAGCTCCTTTATTCCCACTACAGAATCTGTCCACAATCCACTACTAATTCTAGCAGTAACTCAGAGGCAAGGAAGAGAGTAGATAAACAAGACCAAAAGTTAAATTTAGAAGTCTTGACAGCTACTGAGTCATGAAAAAACAGTGGAATGTGTTAGGCCACCTACAAACTGTAGAATTGAATTTCACCTAATTTCTTACACCTACCCCCAAATCAAAGACCAGTCACATAAGGAGTGACTAGGGAGAACAAATAAGAGATTTTTAAAAAACCTCATTATCTGAGAAAATAATGCAGACATTCCACAAACTGTCTGAGGCACTTTATTTGGCCTCTGACATCGCTACTACTCTTTTTTTTTTTTTTCCGGCTCAGTTTCAAAAAGGTTTAGGGTCTTCAGAGGAGGTTGAAAACAATAGGTAATGTATTTTAAAAACAAGTCCCAGGCACTGGTTACTGGCTTCTAAAAAAGCCTGCCACATTTCCATCTAATGAGCTTTTCAAGCTTAATATACTACTCCCATGGCTGTTCCATGAGGACATAGATCCTCTTACGTCCTCCTGAAGAAAAAGAACAGCCAGTTCTACTTCTGTGCTTTCTGTATGAATCTGCAAACTACACCAATGTGCTTTATAACAGAAAAGGAAAAAAGGATGTAAACCTTCCTACAAATACTCCACCAAATCAACTCATCACTGTTCCTAAAGCTCTGTCTTCACATAGGCTGAATCACTAACACCAAATCGCTTTATGAAAAACAATGAAAAGTCTGCGTTAAAGAATGGTCAACGTTTTTTACAAATGTCCTTTATATCACTGGGCACATTTTCAAGAGAAATGAAAACTCTGAGTAGCTTCTCTGAATTAGTTCATAGGAGGAAACCAAATGCTTCCACGCCAAGAAAGAAATGAAAATTCTTCATTTGGGAATAGTAATATAAAATATAAATAATGTCAAAGCCACATTTAATCTAATCTCTTCAACTTTCTGCTTACTTTATTTTCTAAACTATTAGTAAAATGGATTAACTGATTTGAATTCCATTCCTCCCAAGTCCTGGAAGATGCTTACACAATGGATACTATAAATGTGCAGATGTGCCTGAGAAAAGTAACAAAAGCAAAGCAACACAAACACTGGTCCTCAAATCATTGAGCCACTTAATTTACTCTAACCCAAAATTCCCAAGTTAATCTCTTTACCTAAGAACGTTCAGGTGATTTACAAAAATGTTATACCCACAAGAGGTTTTCATACTACTCATTAACAACTGTTTGGATTGCCCAGTTTCTCCTAAACAAGCCTACAACCACACCACGACAGTGCCAGCTGTACTGGTGGGAGAATAGAAAATGCAGACAACTGCAAGAAACTGCGGAAAAGCTCAAAGTTGTATGCTAAATCTCCACTTCACTGAGATTATCCATTTTTTCCTCGAAAGGGGTGACTCTGCTAAGCCCTGAAGTGACATGGGCAGTGAAATGTTTGAAATGTAATGGAAAGAGGACTGGGCTAGGAGCCAAAGGACCCGGGTTCCTGTGTTAGTTCTGCAACTAACTAGCTCTGAGAACCCTGGCCAAGTCAAATTACCTCATTTTAGGTCTCAGTTTCATTGGTAAAATGTGTGGATCAGGCTAGATAATCCCTAAGAAACTTTTCACCTATAATCTTGATCCTAAATCCAAGGAAAAAGAAGTGAAGTCCATTTTAATTTTTTTCCACCTAAGAAAATAAGGAAACATATCCACTATATCAACAAGCACAATCGCGTTTTTTTTAAAGAGCCCCAGAAGTACTATCTGAGTTGAAAGACAATACAACTTCTTAGTGCCTAGTAACAGAATTACTAACTACATTTTTCAGGGTCCTTTCCACTCCACAGCTATCAGGTCTGCTGAAAGGCAGAGTTTCAAATCCCCCTGAAAATACGTGGGAAAGTGAGCTATCTGAATATTCCTTAATCATGAACTCTCCATAATCTGCAAAAACCTATTGCATAGAAAGCCTCCAACTTGAAATGTTTTTTTCAAGAGTGGAGATAAGATATAGTGAATCATCCTCATTCTACTCAGCTCCAACCATGGCCACTTGTTGACTTCAATCAGGAACAAAGAATCCAAGCGGTGGAAAAGTTAGCATGCCCGGGAGGGGCTGAAATCATGTGAGAGGAGACATTAGCCCCCGAAGCGTAAGATGGGAACGCTGTGGTTACTAGACCTCCTTTTCCTTCTCGGCTGCCTAGACCATCTCCTTCAAAAGTTGCAGAATGCTTGATCTGAAGCAATGGGGCTTCAGGGATTAGACCTTCTCGTAAATGGGGAAAATAAGGGCCAAAGGGGAAGTCACTGGCCTAGAGTACCTAGGCCCCTGCCTCAACCTTCCACACAGCGATGGCGTGGAAGAGAGAGATAGGGGACCCCACGACCTCGGCGCCCTCACGTGACGCCAGGACGCGTCGGGGCGGCTCCCTTGTTCTCTTGGCCCTCGCGACGTCAGAGACGTCTTTTCTGCCCAAGGAGCCTCGTACCCGACCACAAAACAGAAGCCCTGCCCTTCTGAAGAGAAACAGCTCCTTAACTCTCCAAGGCCGCGGAAGGGGCTCCAGGGACTCCAGGAAACCACTCCCACTGATCACCCTAGAAAGGTGAAGAGGTGAAAATCGAAACCGGTCGCACCTCTATCCACCCAAGGCCTTATCTCAGGACTGGAAGCCTGAGTTTGGGAAACCGAGGACCTAACTGCCCCCTTTCACTTCACGAACTCACCAGGGATAGCGGGCGACCGCGGCGCAACAGCAACAGGATAAGGACGGGGTAGGGGCGGGGCTAAAAGACCGAGGGGCGCTGACCCTGCCTGGCCCCTCCCAAACGTCATAACGGTCAACAATCCCCGCCCTCACGCGCTGCTTGCTGGGACTTGTAGTGCCCGGTGGACCCCAGTAGTGCTCTGCTGCTGTTTAAGGCCTTTCTCATTTCTGAGCTGCGAAGTCACCGGAATGAGCCTATTTTTTATGTCTTAGAAAGAGCTGTTTACCTACTTCTTTAACCTGAAAGAGAAAGCTCCATTGAACGACTACTGAGAGGTCATCTTCATTTTTCTCCTGCCTCCATGAACACTTCACCAAGGGTCTTCTTACAGATGAGACTTTCTTTGGCATTTATCATGACTTCTCCCCTTCCCCCTAAATGAGACCCAGCCATCGATCTGGTTCGTCCAGCTGGTGTTTTATCGTACCTCTTCTAAAAAGAAATTATTCCTTAGAGTTCATTTGAATTCCTCCTGCTGTTAAAATTTGTCTTCTCACTGGAAGGGAAAAAGTTGGTCATCCTCTGCTATACTCAAAAGAAAATTAGTAGTCAGCCTCCGAGGTGTTCCTGACTTATTTCAGCTCTCTTTATTCTCTTCTTTGAAGGTTTTAGTGGTCTCCACATCCATGTTATATTTATGTCGCTTTCATTTATGAGCATACACACCTTTTTCAATGACCTTATTCTTGGCATCTTAGGGGAAAAAAACTAGAAAAACTGGACGTTCCAAATGCTGGTTATCATTGTCTATGTTCCTCTGTCTTCTATAAAATAATGAAGTAATTACATCTTGAATTTACTCCTTGGTAGTCCAGAAGATACTAAATATTGCACATGCTGTTTATGGAAAAGTAAATGCAGAAGTGCCCTTTCGCCAAGAAGTAGAAACCAACTAAATCTGGAAAGAAACTTTTCTGTGACATCTAACCAGAGAATTTAGGTCTTTAAGTCCCTGAGTAGTTTTAGGTTTCAGTCAGGAGAATAAGCCTTCCCAATTCTGCCTCCTAACCGGACCAGTGACAATCAACAGAGATGAAGGGTTGTGGGAAATGGTGAGTAAATCAGGGAGTGGGATATCTGTTGAAAACTCAAATCACTGAGTTACCAAAAGAATACTCTTCCATTTTAAACTCTTTCAAGCAAGGGTTCTTAACCAGGGGTCCATAGACCCCCAAGGGGTCCATGAGCTTTGTTACGAAAATGTAAAGTAAACGTTATTCTTCTGGGGACATGTTGGTGTGGGTGTGATATATTTATTAAATAATATACAGTATAGTGTGGACTTACTAAGGGGTCCATGGCTTTCACCTGATTGGTAAATGTGTCCGTGAAACAAAGGTTAAGAACCCCTGCTCTAGAGGGACAATGCCCTCAGCAACTTGGATACATTTCCCTTAATTTTACTTATTGGCTTTTTTTAAAGCTCTGAGAATTGAAACCACCTACACCCACACAGTTGTGACTTAACTATTTCAGGAAACTTGCGCTGAAGTTAAAAATGCAAATAAATTCATTGTTCATTCTAGGAATGTCCTAAAAGAACCTTCAACTCTTCAATAGAAAGCATCAAATGACAGTGTGTACATTCCAAGACTCTCAGAACCTTGCCCTTCAAAATCCTCACCTTGCTGTGTCTACCAATCCTAAATTATATTATTTTTTTTTAAGATTTATTCTTTATTTCTCTCCCCTTCCCAGCCCTTCCCGCCCCCCAGTTGTCTGCTCTCTGTGTCCATTTGCTGTGTGTTCTTCTGTGTCCGCTTATATTCTTGTCAGTGGCACCAGGAATCTGTGTCTCTTCTTGTGGTGTCATCTTGCTGTGTGAGCTCTCTGTGTGTGCGGTGCCACTCCTGGACAGGCTGCACTTTTTTTTGCGCTGGGCAGCCCTCCTTAAGGGGCGCACTCCTTGCATGTGAGGCTCCCCTACGCAGGGGACACCATTGCGTGGCTCCTTGTGTTGTAGTATTTGAGAGAGGTTCAATTATTTGCGTCTAGAGAGGCCAGGACTCAGGAATGATTTCCAGAAGGAAAAATGGTTTATTGACGGCCAGCCAGACTCAGGAGCTTTCTGTTTCAATCCCGAGACCCAAACAAGACTTTCGAGTTTCTTTTATACAGAGAAGAAAGGTTAAATGGTCCTTTTGTTTCAGTTCTCAATAGGCTTGAATTAGCATATATATCTTCCACATTTTAGGTAAGCTTTTAGCATGGACTTCATACATTCTAGATAAGCCTCTAGCCCATTTGATCTGCATTTTCCCTGAATATTTAAAGTTTAAAGACTTTGCATTGTTAAACCGTTTCCTGGGACTGGAGTCACTGCCATAGTTACCAAGGGCAGGACTGCAGCCTCTTATCGTCCCACACCCACAAGTCACAGACAGCTTAGGTTATCTATTAAGAGACAAAGAGCCTCCCACCCATAGCCCACATCACTTGTGCGCATCAGCACTGCATGTGGGCCAGCTCATCACACGGGTCCGGAGGCCCTGGGCTTGGACCCTGGACCTACCATGTGGTAGGTGGATGCTCTATTCATTGAGCCAAATTCGCTTCCCCCTAAATTATATTATGATCTTTGCCCAATCCTAATCAAGTCTCCTCACTCCCCACCTACTCCATTCCCCACATTGAAAGACCTACTGTTGCCAGATTTCCTCTCGGTTCTTCGCTAAACTACAAAAAAAAAAAAAAAAAGAATTTTAAGTGTAAGCCAGTTGAGTTAGGCCAGTGATTTATTAAGGAATAGAGAGAAGAGAAATGGGAGAAAATAACAGATTATGGGTCCCAAGTAGAGAGGAAAAAGGCTGAAAAGAGATAGAGGGCTGATTTACAGACTACAAATTCCCCATTACAGATTACAATTCCCCAAGTTTCTTTTTCTTCCAGGCATGGGAAGAAAAAGAACAAGGGTGATTTGGCTTTTGCACTTGTGTTTTAAACCATTAATTATTCCACCCCTTTGCTAATGTAAGAGGAAGAATCCCAGTTGTTTGCTGTTTTGATTGATTACCCCACCCCTCAGTCCCCTGGAGGACTGAATGATAAGGCCCCTGGAGAATATCTGGGGCTTCTCCTTTATTCCGGAGGAAATCTTGTTCCAAATGGAGGTTCTCTCAGGTTCTTCCAGCAGCCATTTTGTGGGATATTCGTGGTCACGCTGGTTTCCCCAGATTCCAGATCTGTTTGAGTCCTTAATCTAGTAGCCTGCCTCACTACCTTAAACCAAATTTTAGACTCAACAGATATCACAACTTACTCCTTACTCCTAGGAGGTGCTACTATGACTCTGTCAAGATAATGCCCTTCCTTGCTGTGGAAAAATAAACTCAACTTTGTCTTATAACAGGTTGTTTTGATATTTCAGGGAGCTAATTTTTTAAATGACAGATTTTAAAAATTAGTCATTTAATTCCAATAGAATTGTCAAAAGAGGGGTTGCAAGTACCAACCTTTTATAGTTGGATACTGAAGGAATGGAAAGTGATATCCATATTTCAGGGAAAATCTTTCATTCCTATCTTCAATTGGTAGGTGTCAGGCCTAGTTGTAAGGTACTAAAGCAAAAAAAAAGATTCAGAGGAGTGGAGGTTTCTCTGTGCCTGACACAGATTATCTCATTTAGTCCTTACAAGAAAATTTATTCCCATTTTACAGATGAGAACATTGAAGTTTAGACATAGTTATTTGCCCAAGCTCACACAGCTAGTAAGTGCCATGACAAGGATTTGAACCCAGGGTAATGAGTGACTGCACTTTTAACCACTACACCCACTATGCTTACCATGAGTTCAATAATCCATCGGGAAGACAAAAGCATAAATGAGTATAATACCATGTGATAGGGCTTTAGAAGCAAGAACAAATTGTTTTTTCCTGGGGCCAAGAAGAAAGCCTTCCCAGAAGAAGTGACATTTGATTGTTTGAATAATCAGTTTGGTAAGCATAAAAAGGGGTTGGAGAGAAATTTGAGGTGGAGTGATCGTTCCACTACAGCAGTGCTGCCCAGTAGAATTCTCTGCAATGGTGGATATGTTCTATAGCTGTGCTGTCTGCTAGCATAGTCATCATATATGGCTACTGAGCACTTGAAATTGGCTAATGAGACTGAGGTATTAAATTATTTTTTTAAATTAATTTAAACGTAAGTGACCACACATGGCTAATGGTCACCGTACTGGACTGCACAGATTAGCTCTGTAGCATCAGGGTGACATGGGTGTGGACTACAGGAAAAAGGAGAAGCAGGAAGCAGGCCTAGAAAATAGTGCCCATGTAGAAACTGCTGCTTCACTTCAACCTCCGATTCCAACCTTACCCAGCCCTGCACAGCAGCAGTGACTCTGACCTTTGGACTCTCAACTCCATAGAAAAAGAATGTGAGCAGAATCTTATCCCAGGACCTTGCTGTTTCTCTTACAACCTCAGGACTCTGCAACTTGATGACTTATAAAGTGCAAATTGTTTCTGTGCCCAAGTTTGAGAAAGAGAAAAACTGAATAATCAATGGAAAGAAGACTATTGATTAGGCCGAGATACCATTGATTGGGCTTTACTTGTCACAGGTCAAGTATGGTATTTTAGAAACTTCAGGAAAAACAGAAGCCAGGTATGTCTCACATCTACCATGTCACTAAAATGTGTGGGCAAACCAAATTATCTTTTAAACATTTCATGACCCTGGGGATCCAACCCTGGATCCTCCATATGGTAAAGGGATGCTCTATCAGTTGAGCCATGTTCACTTCCCAATAAACTTTTTCAAAAATCCTATAATCCCACCTCTGTTTTCAAGACTTAGCAGATAAAATTTATCTGTAATGTGTGCAATCTTCCTTGCATTATCTGATTCAAATAGATTCAACAGAGTTATTTTACAACTCTGTAGATTGTAGATAATTTATAGAAATGCAAATCCTGAGAGGTTCAATTGTTTTCTTTCTCCCAATGGGGGGTGGGGAGGAACCGGTTTTGTCTCTTCTTACAATTCATTTCAACATTCTTTACTAAAATAATCAATACTTCTTAACATTGTTCACTTTACCTGGTTTCCCTCACTGAATGAATTAAATAAAATCGTTAACCTGTGTTCATTTGTGTATTGGTATGAGGGTCATGATTTTACCTTTTTTTGAAAATGCTCCCATAATATTTCCCTTTTTTTTTTTTTAATGTATCTAAATGCACATTTGGGGAACAAATAATGGCTTAAGTGGTTGATTGCCCACTTCCGACATGGGAAGTCCCCAGTACTTCAAAAAAATCTTAAAAAAAAAAGCATGTTTGACAAAATTATAATTATTTCACTTACTCACTTACTACTATTAGGTAAAACTTTTTTCACATTACTATAAAACTTCATAATTGTTACGTTTTTCTTACCATAAATTATTTTACCATAATCTACGTCACCATTCCCTAACTGTGGGATATTCAAGTTGTTCACTGAACTATTTTCAAAAAGCAAAGATTCTGCATGCATTGAGCAGCTTTGTATGTCTAGATTTGCTGATACATTATAATTATTACTGTTTAAAATATCAATATGTAAATAAAGACTATATTATGAACCCATTACACACATATACATATAATGTGATGCACCTAAAATAAATGTTAATGGAAAATAGATGCTCTCAGGAGGAAAAAAGTCTACGCAGACTGCAGAGGATCCTTTTGCTACTGGTATCACGTGTATTAGCCATTAGTGCCCATGTCTGTTACTCACCGCACCCAGCTAGCCAAGTGCTTTGCTTATAGGAAGTGCCAAGCCATGTGCCTATTATTTAACCTGCAGTCAGGGCACTTTCTATGGAACTTGTTTCTAGGAGCCATCCACATCAAGAAAAGGATGCCCTAAAAACAGCTATATACAGCTTCCTTCAGCGCCAGCTGTTTTCCCGAGAAGGTGAAGGGGGATGAAGAATGACCAGGTAAAAACAGGAGCCCAGGAATTCCATTGCTCACAGTTGAGCAGCCCCATTCTCAGGGGCTCTGTTAAGGCCCTTCAGATACTTGCCACCTTAAAAGAGGTGCTGGGCAGCAATTTCTATTTCATTAATAACAGTGATAAGAATGTGTGGACAATGGATTCCATGAATCCACTGTAAGACCTTGGGTGAACAATCCCTTTTCTCTGGGCCTCAGTTTCCACATCTGAAACGAGATATGCCAGGTACTCTCTAAGGTCTCTTCTGATTTAAGAAGAATCCTGATTCTGTGACTGTACATGCTTCTATAACATTCCCTCATACACTGCAGAAATAAAAAAGTTTGCAAAATGTCACCTAGGTATCCTTGCCTCCCTCCCACTCCCTGCCCTATCCCTGGTATGTGTGCCAGGCACAGGAAGGAAGGACTTTCAGAAGGGACTTTTTTTTTTTTGTCTTTATTTTTTTTAATGTTACATTAAAAAAATATGAGGTCCCCATCTACCCCCACCCCCTTTACCCCACTCCTCCCCCCATAACAACAACCTCCTCAATCATCATGAGACATTCATTGCATTTGGTGAATACATCTCTGAGCACTGCAGCACCTCATGGTCAATGGTCCACATCATAGCCCACACTCTCCCACAGTCCACCCAGTGGGCCATGGGAGGACATACAATGTCCGGTAACTGTCCCTGCAGCACCACCCAGGACAACGCCAACTCCCAAAATGCCCCCACATCACATCTCTTCCTCCCACTCCCTACTCCCACCTTGGCCGCTTTCTCCACACCAAGGTCACATTTTCTTCGATTACTAATCACAATAGTTCGTGAATAGAATATCAGTAAGTCCACCCTAATCCATAGTCTATTCCTCTATCCTGTGGACCTTAGAATGGTTATGTCCACTCCACATCTATATCAAGAGGGGGCTTAGATTCCACATGGATGCTAGATGCAATTCTCCTGCTTTCAGTTGTAGGCACTCTTGGCTCCCTGGTGTGGTGGTTGACCTTCTTCACCTCCATGTTAGATGAATGGGGTAAGTCCAATAAACCAGAGTGTAGGAGTTGCAAGTCTGTTGAGGCTCAGGGCCTGGCTATCACATGGTCAGTCCAGAGATTCAGGTCCCCTGGGTATACATTAAACCCCAGCAACAACTACAGTTCCGGTAAAAGCAACAGGAGAGACTTGTGGACAGAGACCACATCTGAGTCCAGCTCCATCACACAGAAACACAATCTCAAACGTAGGGCCAACTGAGATGGCACTGAACTCCATTTGCCATGACCATAGAACCTGTGGATCTCTGTAGCCCTGAGAAGAACCAATACCTGGGGTCATATCTACTTTATCTGTCTCTGGGACTCTGCTTAGGTGTGCATAATGGCAACCCCTCAGATAACCTCCCGGCTCTTTTTGGAGACTCATAGCCATATAAACTCATTTGTCCTTTCCATTTTCCCCTTTTATTCAGGTCAAAAAGCATTTTTAACTCCTGGTATTATATGTAGATTGAGATATTCTGCTGGTTCAGGAGGGACCTCGATTCAGAGGAGCAGGAGCAGGACTCTTTCTCTTTTTGACATTAACTTCTTAAAGGGCCCCAAGCTGAGAAACAGAGTCCCTGTGTCAACTGCAGAACAAACAACCTTTGGAGGGTTTCTTTGTTGTTTCACTGTTTTATTTAGTTAGGTGGGTGCCTAAGGAACAAAAACCAACAATGAAGACAACAGTCCTAGACCTGTTTTTCCACATCCTCTTGCCTCAGAGTTGGAACTCAGAGAGGACCCTCCAATACTTCATCCTTCCACGCCCAGGTCCAGAAAGTCCCTCAGTCCTTGCCTTGCGGATTTTTTCTGTTTCTGGTTTGACTGGCACAAATTACTGATGCACTCTGATTTCCAGGCTGTCACTCTCTGGCCCTGGAGGGGTTGCCTGATGGGGCAGTAGCCTACTTTGCTCCACAGTGGGGGCTCCTCTACTGCTTACTCTGTTTGTTCCTGTCATCACCCCAAAGGAAAGTGGTGCCAGGCTCTGGCCTATTAGCGCCACTGCAGCCAGCCCTTTCATAAATAACCAGTTGTCAGGGATTTTAATGGCAACCCTCTGGAAGCCGTAAATCTTAGTTGCTCCCTCCTGCATCTTCTCCCTCATTTCCATCACAATATCATTCCAGAGGGACCAAGGACTGAAGCAGGAGCCTGGCAGAGCAGATTGGTAGGACACTGGGGAAAGAGGCCTGATGGGGGAAGGGAACAGAGCTGGGACAGTTGGTCTAAGGGAAGCATCTGCTGGGTGGCCAACTGATGGTGGTCACCTGGGTCCCAGAAAGGGGGAGGGGCAGTAGATTCTGGGGCCACCTGGAGGTAAAAGAGAAGAGGACTGGGCGGCAGAGAGGTTTCCGGAGGAGTGGCAGATGGGCCACTGGTTCCACTTAGACCCTTCATTTACCGGAGGTAAATTTAAGCACCATGTGGCTAGGCTTTCAGTGTCTGCCTGAGGCTAAGCCATGCCTTTGCCTCTAGCCTCCTGCCTGGGCAGATCAGAAAGGCGAAGGGGAGGTTTCCAGTCATTTCCCCCAAATCCCATCACAGTGCAGCATGAAGTCCTGGGCACACTCACATACACATTGCTCCCAGTGAGTCTGCTAAATTTAGTTACATCATCCAGGGAACTTCCCTGGGTTAATGTTCTCTATTAGTCCTTTCAATTATAGGTTTCCTGAGAAGGGATGTTTCTCCTCTTTTTATGGATCTCCCCTCAAGTGCCTCCCCTCTCCACCTGCAGTAGCCAGTAATGTCCTACAGTCTTACTCCTTTGAACTAAACTATCCTTTTTAACAGGAGGAGCTAGATTTCAGTGGCATCAAGCCAAGCACCTGGAAAAAAAATCTGAAGAATGAAGGGTAAAGAAAGAAATCTGGGGCTCAACCCACAAGGGAGACTCCTAAAAACACCATGATTCAGGAATTTAAAATCGACTCTTTGATCTTTCCCCAAAAGTTTAATTAACCCATGCAGAAACAGCTCTACTACCTCCCAGTCCTTTGCAAGCAGTCTGGCAGGCAGTAGTCTGGGCTCAGACAGAGTAAACAGAAGGCAAACCATAATTATTTGAATCCAAGTACTGTGTCTCCTCTCCCCACCTGTGAGAAACCAAGATCCCTGTCCCCTTAAGGCTCACCGCCGCGTCCATAGGCCTAGGAGGTCCTTTCTTATTGGTCAGTTTAGTGCTGGGGCCACGGACCCTACACTCTGCAGGCGATATCCTATCAACAAGCCTGAGTCGCTCCCTATAGGTTTGCATATCCATTTTACAGCTAAAGGAGCTGGTCTTCAGAGAGAAAATATCAACTGCTCAATGCTACTTTAAGCCTCAGATCTTCACTTGGATCCCAACCCAATGCTTTCCCCGCGCCACCTCCAGCTTCCGGTTTCAGATATTTACCCTCCCTAGAGGGTCTCCATTCAAGATGTCCCTCCCTCATCCGAGCCTAGCACAGGGGGAAGCTGCGCGGCCGGACGGTTGCCTTGCGCGCCGGTTGCCGACTCGCAGCAGGCGGGGGCAGGGGGTGGGCCCGTGCGAGCGCGGGAGCGGCCGCTGGCGCGGGTGGGCGCGGCCTGAGCGTCCCCAGCGTCTCCCGGGACAACCTCGGAAGCTTCGCTTTCAGCTCAGGGACGGTTAATTGCATTCGAGAGGGGGTGCGCGGCATGGCCGCCTGCTGCAGGGACCAATGGAAGGCCCAGCGCCCCCTATATGCAAATATGAGGGCCCCGCGCACCCGAAGTTAGGAAGAGCGCGGGTTGGGGTTAGGGCCTGTCCGGCAGCCAATGGGAATGTGTCTCCTTAACCCTTCGAGGAAAGGGGGCGCCAATGTATTTGCGAGCGACACGAGCCGCAGAGCGGGGGCCAGACGGGGGAGTAGGAATCGCGGGTAAGAGCACCCCAAAGCCCGGTGCTGGCCTCAGACCGCGGCGTCCTGGTGCCCTCCCCACTGAAAACCTAGTTCTACACGCCCCCATTTTCCCTCACCTGACCTCCCTGGTGGCGTTCTACGGCGTCTAGCCACTCATCCTCACGGCCCCTGCTCCCCATCGACTCTAGCTGATCTCTGCAGTCTTCTCGCTCTCTTCTCCGCCCCATATTCAAGTGCACCTCTAAAATACCTGCGCTTCCTTTCCTCACCTCGAGACCCGGACGCCAAGGCCGCGCCCACACATCTTTTTCCCGGCCCCCGTCCTCTCTTCTGTCCCTCGGGTCCTTCCAGAACCCGGATCGCCCGCTGTGTGCCCACTTATTTCCCGCCCGCCCCCGATTCCTTAAAGCTGGCACCACCTTTAGACGCCAGCTATCCTTGGGAACCACACAGCATTCTCTGCCGCCTCCGTCGCCCCTTATTGCGTCCTTCTCGTCTTCATGTTTCTTCCTTTGTCTGGAGAACCTTCCAGAAAGACATTTCCATTTTTCTTGGCCAGCACGACCCTCCACAGACGTCGCTACCCCTTTTTCTAGCCTCTTTTCTTCCACAACCAGTTGTTACTTCTCACCTTCCTGAGGGAAAACTCTTCTAGGCCTGAAATTTCTCCCTTTGGGATTTGAAGGCTATAACAGTGGTAATTCACGTTTCAAGATGAAGTAGGAAGGGAGCTACTGTTTATTAAGCACAGGTATGTGCCAGCCACTTCCATAAGTTATTTTCTATGCATACTAATCCTACCATGATAATTTTATTTTACAAAATAGCCTTTATTTTGAGCCAAGCACTGCTCTAAGAGCATTAGAAATATTAATCCCTTTAATCCTTTATACAACCCCAAGAGGTAAATGTTATCCTTATTTTACTATAAGGAAATTGAGGCCCAAAGGGGCTGTTACTCTTCCACAGTCACCCTGCTACTAAGTGGCAGAGCTAGAATTTAGGTCTGGATCCATCTGTCTTTGCACTGAGTATTGTGGAGGAAATGGCTGGGTATGAGCCTGACCTGACAATTGGATCTTCCAATCTTGCAGAATTTCTCAGTTTCTAACAGTAAAAGATGGCATCTGAGTCAGTGAAATTCTTATTGTTTTCAGTGAATGTGGCTGGTCATTCTCAGCACTTCTTACTGGCAAAGCCCTTGGGCATTAATGGTTCCTCATCCTTTCTTCTCCTGTTAGTCCATGTTTTACTAAGGACCCCTTCAGGCCCTGCTGAAATTAAAAGGGTGGCCAGGATGAAAAGCCAAAAGGCCATAAAAGGCAACTTATTTTATCCTGCCTGGATCAAAGCTCAAAGCATTTTTCTAGACGTCATCCTTTTATCCTCCTGGTAGTTCCGTAATCACAGAGATGGTAGGGAATGAGGAAGGAAATAATTATTAGCATCACATACTAAGTCAGAGGGGCAAAGCTGAAAATAAGACCCAGCTTTCTTACCTACATATCTCTGCCCCCCACCCCCACTACAACCTTTTTTCCATGAATCGCTGGATGCTTTCTGAGGCATGCTTCTAGTAGGGGAATGAAGATCAAAAGATGGAAAAGCGTCTCAGGGAAAAGGAGGAGGCCACAGGCTGACACAGTAGGAGAGTTCTTCATTGCTATACATGTGCTTACAGTCTGAAAGAAAGAAAAATCCAGGCTTTGGAGGTCAGGGATTAAAAAACATGGCTAAAACTTGAACAGGTTCCCGTATCATCCGTATCCTAACCAACCAAGAAATAATTCTCTCCTCCCATCTACAGGACACCCACATTCATTCAGCCTTGCAAAAGAAAGCACCAAACATCATCCATCCCTCTGCCCTTCTCCCCACCATCTCCAGGGGAAAGCAGAATTGTAAACTTGTACAATCCTTCAGAAGTGGAAATGAGGCATGGTCCTTTCTTTGAGTTGTGTTCCAAATAACTTGCACTGTTTGCCTGGAGCCATCCCGGTGCTCATTCTCTCCCCCTGGTGGCCAATGAAGCGCATTTTCATGCTGTCTGATATTGGTTGGTAGCCTTTGGCTTTTTGGAAGATCCCAAGATCAAACCCCGTGTTAAAATGGAAGAAAACATCAGTGTTTTTTGTTTTTTGTTTTTTGTTTTTTTTTAACCATCTTAACTAGCCCACTTGGAACAATGACTGAATGTTTCTTGTTTCATTAAGAGAAACTGAAGATGCTATTTACTGTGTTCGCTATGTGGGTAGCACAACTCTTTTTATTTATTAAACTCTCCAAAGCACTTAGTGCACATTACTTCTCCATCTTCCCACTACCCTGCCACAGCGGAAAGCAAATTAGAGGGGACAGGAAGCCGGGGCTGGGGGCTGGACTCTGCTGACTTGCCCTCTGGCTGTGTAGAGTCCCCTCCCTAAGGGGGTAGGGTGGGGAGGGCTTCAGGAAACCCTTCTGAAAAGCAAATGGGGTCAACTAGACTCTCTCCAAGGTCTCTCCCAGCTTTAATACCCATGGATTCCCTAAGAGCTTAGAAAGTGTTCGAATTACACTGCCAATAATAACTCTAGTATAATGGGGGCATTGGTGAAAAGAAGGGGAAAAAAAGAGAGTGAAAGTAAATATAGAGTAGAAGCAACATTTAGAGCTGTTCCCAGGTTAGGGTAAATGTGAGGCTATGCAGGCCCTTTGTTGAAGGTGGGAATTTAGAAGCAGTTTGCTTTAAAGAAAATGATGTGGGACCAACTGATTCTTAAGGGAGCAATGTCACCAAGACTGCTTCTGGGAGCTAGGCAATCAGTTGCTTTACTTTCCAGTCATACTATTTATGGGCAATCAGCAGAGAAGAAAAAGGGGTGTGGTGGAGAGACAGGCTGTGGGTCAAATAGGCATGACTTCTAATCCCAGCTCTGCCTCTTACTTTCACCTCTCTGAGCCTCAGTCTTCTCATCTCTAAAGAAATGAAGACTTACGATATAATTCTATGAAGATTAGATATTATGTATATAGAAGATGCTTTATTAAAATGCTTATGATTTGGTAAATAGGTGTAAATAGTATATTTTTATATATGAATGATGCTAAATGGTTTAAGTGCCTGCTGTATGAAAGAATTCGAGATCAATGCTTTAAAAAAAATTATTAACTTGATGATCACAACAACACCTCTATTATAAAAAGGAGGAAAATGAACTCTAAAGAGATATATTCATGCTTGTTGTATTCATTCCTCTAGTTCATTCATTCAAGAAGCATCTGAGCATCTGCTCTGCACCAAACTCTGTGCTAGGAGCTGAGAATATACTGACACAGCCTCTTCTACTAGTAGATCACAGTCCAGGTCACACAGCTATTAATAAGAACATTTATTGAGCACCTACTATGTGCCAGCTGCCCTTCTAGGCACTTTATTTGTGTTGTGTTAATGCAATTGAGTTAATACATTCACTCACTTAATTCCCATAACTGGGCAAACCATTTTACAGATGAGGAAAGTAAGCACAGGGAGGTTAAGTAAACAGCCAAGATCATAGAGCTAGGAAGTGGCAGAGTTGGGATTTAAATTCAGGCTGACAGACTCTAGAATCTGTGTTCTTAGCCACTGCTACAGCTGCTTCTTAGCAAGTGACTTAAAATCACACCTGGAAAAAAAAGCACACCTGACTGACTGCGAAGGCCCTGCTTCTTTCCTTACACCAAGCTGTATATAGGTCTCATAGCAGCTCCCTTCACCCCTTTGTATTCTCCTTTGTCCTTTGAATCTATTGCCTTTCCTCCTTTTCTTCCTAGAAGATACAAAACTGCTTTTTTTTTTTTTTTAAGATTTTTATTTATTTATTTCCCCCCTTCCCTTCCCCCTCCCCCTGCCCTGCTGTTTTTGCTGTCTGTGTCCATTCGCTGTGTGATCTTCTGTGTCTATTTCTCTTTTTGTCTTCTCATTTTTTCTCCTCTAGGATTCACCAGGATTCAATCCTGGGGACCTCTGACATGGAGAGAGGTTCCCTATTAGCTGTGCCACCTCAGTTCCTGGTTTCTGCCATGCTTCACCTTGATTCTCCCCTTCATTTCTCTTTTGTTGCGTCATCATCTTGCTGCATGACTCACTTGCAATAGCTTACCACATAGGCACTCGGCTCACCCCATGGGCACTGGCTTACCATGCAGGCACTCACGTGGGCACTCAGTTCACCATGCAGACACTCGGTGGCGGGCACTCATGTGGCCACTCAGCTCACCACACAGGCCCTGGCTCACCGTGCAGGCATGCTTTCTCTTCTTCTTTTTCACTGGGAGGCCCCGGGGATGGAACCCAGGTCCTCCCATATGGTAGGCGGAAGCCCTATCACTTAGCCACATCCGCTTCCCACAAGGCTGCTTTTGATGTCGGCACCAACCAAACTGTTAGGCAGAAGGGTAGTTGGGAACCCCTAGGTTAGGGGGGAGTGGTCGCTGAGATTGGGTAGGAGAAGTCTGGTAGAGCCACATAAGGCCCACATCTGAAAAGTCCTGGCTTCAGCTGGGTCAGATCTAGCTCTTGTTTTGAAAATGAAGGAATTAAAATGCTTTTTTATTCAGCCCTGGAGGAAGCAGCTTTTCTTCTCACAACTGCTTGGAGGCAAGAGCTAGGCAGAGCAGGGCTGGTAAATTCAGATGGCTATAGGCCAGGCATGTAGCCTAAACAAGAGAAGTAGTCTGGGTATAAGAAAAGTTCACCTCTCTCTTAATGCTACTATGAGAAAAATCATAGTACAGGGCAACTGATGCTTGGTCCCTGTACTATGTCCTATTGTCAGGGAGACAATAGGAAGTGTTAGGGACTGGGGCAAATCAGAAACTGTCTAAAGGGGGAGCTCTTCCTTGACTCTAGTTAATTGCTGGCGTGAAGAAATGGGGACCTCTTTTTTCCAAAAGAGATTAGAAATCTGGATATTTGTGAGAAATCTGCATTTTCTGATTTTTGGCAACTATTTCTATTTTAAAACTCTTACAACAACATACTGCATGGGCCAAGCAAACATTTATTTATGCAGGCTGGATTCAGAATGCAAGCCTAGGTAGGCAACCTTTGAACCAGATAATTCTCTTACAGGAAGGAGCCTTTGGAGAGAAGCCAGCAGGATTCAGCCTTGGGGATTAGCAGGGAAGAGAAGGCTAGGGGAATAGAGAGCAAGGGGGCCAGAGACAAAGCGCAAGTAGTTATATATGGCAAGCAGGCACTTTTGTTTGCCATCTTGTACCTGTCGTGGCTACCAACCAGGTGGCTCTTTTGTCGTAGGTAGCCTAGAATACAGGGAAATGTGGGTAAGAATACCACGGTGAGCCAGTTCTTCTAACAGTGCACAGGCTCATTTTCTTGCCCTTTTGTGCCTGAAACCCTCTTATATAAGAGCTGTGTACAGAGTTTAACAATCTTTCTGTTCTTCTCTTTGAGGCAAACAAATGGAGGAAACCATGACTTATTCTTACCACTTGGGCAAGGACTGGAAAAAAGGCAAAGAGAATCCACAACTCCAGAGACCAAATTCAGGGTCAGTTTTCTCTCCCGGAGTGAACATTAACCTTTAGGTAAACGGAGCCACTCCTCCTTGAGGGCTCAGTAAACAGGAGCTGTTGCGGAGGGCTAGGGGAGTGGAGCTGGCCGTTTTACCTGGATGGAAGGGAACAGCCCAAGGTCAAGATTTCATATACTTTAGCCCTCTTGAACTTTGCCAAGAATGTGCCTGTTCATTGGGAAAAATCGACTCACAGGGCCCAGGTTTCATCTGTCAGTTGCCCTGAGCACAGTCTCTCTACCTGCTCAGGTGGGAGAAAGCCTTGAATGTAGACATGGCAGCCCTCTTCAAGAGAGAGAACCAGCTGACAACCCTTGGATGATTTAATAATTCTACCTTGTCTCTCGGGGTGATTGGGAGCATTCAATGATACCATGTATATGGAAATGTTTTAAAAAGCCTCATGCAGGATCCCCATATATGGGTTTATTATTAAATTATTCGTAGATAGCCTCCACAGTTAGATAGTGCCCACTATCTACTTTGGTTTAGGAGAGGGCCAGAGAGAGGTGGAAGGGTACAATAATGTTAACAGGCTGTAGGGCACAAAAGTTGTCTAGAATTAGCAAGTTTGGTTACAAAAGGGAGGTGATTCCCAAGAGTTTGTGCTGCTTTAGTGAGCCTGGTATTGCATATTGCTGGAGGTATCCAAATTGTTGGAATCCCTCTGGGAAACAATATGGTGACACATATCAAGATAGGTTGATAAATAGAAAGATAGATAAAAGATAGACATATACACACCAGAAGCTATGTAATTTTCATATTCATTAACCTAATAATCCTGATTCTGGATATTTGTCTTAAGAAAATAATCCCAAGAAGTAAAAGGCCCTCTGTAGATGAAAATGTTCATTTTAGAGCTGTTTATATAATATAAAAATTGGAAGTAACTTACATTTCCAGCAATAGAGCAAGGGTTGGTTAAAATTAAGCGTATTCCTTCAATAAAATATTACACAGCCATTAAAAACTAGAAACATATAAGCTCTGTCACAGCTAAAATATGATACTAAGTAGGCAAAAAGATAGAAAATCGTTTATGTATTATGATTACAATGATAAAAGAATAATATCTTAGAAATTAAGAATAAAAGAGAATACACAAAGTTTCTATATTAGGCTGCAGGTGACTTCCCACCCTAGTCCATTTTCTAAACTTCCTTTAATGTTATATTATTTCAATAATAATAATAAATTAAGTTCTGTTTTTAAAAAGCCAAAGAAGTTCAGAGGGAATATCAATTAGTAGGTAGCAAGGGGACCACAGGCATCAAAGAAGTGGGACTGAAATGGTGAGGAGGTAGGCAGGGATTTAAGATGTGAGAAGAGGGGAGAGTACCAGAAAGGTAGTTCTTTGTCACAGAAACCATGATTCTTTTGGAATATGAATTAATTAATTGGGCCTGGGCACTTCTGAGTTACCCAGAGGTAGACCAGGCACATTTCTAAGGATTAGTGAAGTAGGAGCATTCCTCCCCCCTTTTTGGGGGGGGATATTTGATAGTTGAAAATTCAAATAAGCATCAAAGAAGTCACCATGAGGGATAGGGAGCATGAGAACTTGCTGGATTTCCTTATATGTATTTTATGGTTTGGTGTTGTTTTTATTTTTAATTGGATGGAAGGGAGAGACCCCATAGCCTTTTCTGTGGCTGGGGCTCTGAAGATCTACATCTGGCCTTAGGCTGGAAACTTATGTTTGAATCAGCAACAAGTCAGTCCTGTTCTTCATAAGTGACTGTTGCATTAACTTGCAGGCAGGCAGACTGCTACGCAGAAGGTTTGATGCAGTGTTGAAACAGTTAACACACCTCCTCAAAGCACCTCACCTGTACCCTCTGGGACTAACTCCCTCACCTAGGAAGGCTTGCACTTGGTTCTGAGTGGCTGTCTCCAGAGGCTGACTCGCTTTAATAAGATTGTTTACCAAATGGTGCATGCATAGCATCTCAGACAGCTCCTCAGAGTCTCAGGAGGGTAAAACCAGGGCCAGGGTTGGCTGAGTGAGTCCCCAAGCTCATAGGCAGTGGTGAAAGGTAGAATCAACTCCCTGCCCGAACTTGTACCAACTGTGGAGGTGGGGTGGCGTTTTATAAATCGCAACCTTTTTCTCTGCCTTGGAACCCTGGTTCACCACCCACATGAGCAAGGGAGGGGGTCCCCCTGCAGGTGGATCCATGTAACTGCCGTTCCCTCTCCCCTCTCTCCAGGGGGGCTGGGTATTTCCCTAGAGCCTCCTCCCACCCCAAGGAGATGCTGCCATACTTGACTTTGGAAGGTGAAGAGGGGGCAGTTTCAGAAGACAGGGTGAACGGTTTCCTAGAAGATCGAAGAGAAATCCTCACCCTGGCTTTTGTGAGAGAGAACACTGAAGCACAGAAAGGGCTTCAGAATGCCCAGCATCAAGGCAAGAAGAAGAAAAGGAAAAAGAGGTTAGGATTGAAAGGTGGGAAGTGGGGAGGGATCCATGTTGGTGAGAACAGGAGGGACCTGGAGGGAAGGGAACTTTGGCTGCTAAACAGAGCGTAAAGGAGACGGGATGCAGAAATTGCTCTGAGATGGTGAAAATCACACCACTTTCAGTTCATATAAATATTATCCACTTTAGATGATCTGCTCTGTAGAATCAGATAATGGTGTGTGTAATCTAAAAGCCACACCTTGCATTTAGAATACCTTTTTTTTTAATGGGTGGAGGGGAGAGGATTTCCATGTTTTAAAAAAGTGCTTATTATCCTGGGAAGTCAGTACACTTTAATAACAGAACTGTTCTGACTTATTAGGATCTGACTGCAACTTCTACATTGCAATGCTTGTTTAATACTTTGGTGTGCCTTTCTCCATTCTGCGGGAAAATGAATTACCTCAAACTGATTGATATCTGAAAGCTTGCCCACTTTCTAACTCACAGCTTCCCCTAATGGGGGGAAGATGAGGGAGACAATTAAGTGTTTTTGCCAAATGATGTTCACTTCCTGTCTCTGATGTGCTATTGGAGTAAAGGATTGAGGAGGTGATGATATTAATATGATGCTGCAAGCAAAATTAGCTCTAACTGCAATACAGAATTTCTACCTCTTGGGTGGAGTAATAGTACTCTGGTTCCGTTTTTTCCCTCCCTTTTGCACCTGGGAACTCAGTAATGGGAAAGGAAAGGCAAAATCAGGCTTTTATGCACCTCCACCATGACAGGACATTTCTGGGTGCAATCACTTTTTCTGGCAAGTGTGTCTGTCTCTGTCTTGCTGCTTTCCCTTTTCTCTTTTCCAGATGATTGGTGATCAATCTATCCAGCTGCCGATACGAGAGCGGTGAGCATCCACATTCAAGAAATCTATGATGGGGACCCACTGGGTTCCCCAAAAGCGTTGGGAAGGATTATTCTTAGGTACTCTTGAAGATGAAAAGGGGTGTTCCCAAATCCCTTCTTTGGTTCTCGTAGCTTGATTAAGTATTGAGGGAGTTGGGAATCCTATTCCAAGCATCATGGGTTTTGACCACAATGGTGTATACTTCTACTATCTGTAATTCTAGTGTGTGATGATTTAGGGATATGATTGTTGAGAGGGCAGCTGTTGCTGTAGTCTATAGCTTTTTTTTAAAGCACAAGTTATAAACCAGCAGTCCACACACTGAACACAACCTACAGACCTACTTTGTACTACAGAGCATGCCATTGTTGTTATTTTAAATGTGAATTTGAATGCCCTAGGCTGGTCATGCATTCTCCAGGTCCCTACAGGCAGTTTCCTCTTCCCTCGATGTCCATACACCACCCTTTTAAATTTATTTATTTATTTTTTATAGGAGAAGTTGTGGGTTTATAGAACAATCACAATTCCAAGTTATTAATACTCATGGGGTCATGGAATAAGGGATGTGATAGCAGGTATTTGAAGTGCATTGTGTCCTTTTTCTGCCAATTTACCTCGCTAATAAAGCTTGGCTCTGGCTGATGTTAAGAGTGCATCTGTATTTCGTGAACATTCAGTGGCTTCATGTTTGGAAAAAAGCCAGAGGCCTGCTTCCTGGCAAGGGGAAGCCAGGGCGGGTAAAACATTCATCATAGATAACCTTCTGTGGGGATCCATGAGCATAGGCTGTATTCTTCAGTAGTTTTCTATTCTCCATGTTCCTTTCTTGGCATTGGTGCATGTCAAGACAGGGCAAGGTGGATGCAAATCCCAAGGAGATGGGTTCTTTTGCTTAAGTGCTTGCTCCAAGAGCACCTAGAAACGTAACCTGCCCACCCCATGCTCCTCGCCTTGCTTGCTGGGCTAACAGGGCTTTCTTTCTCCAACTCCACTGCAGTGCGTAGGGCTGCCCAAGAGTATGGCCTTCGAGAGGGAGGGGAGAACGATGACTGGACTCTCTACTGGACAGACTACTCAGTGTCACTGGAGCGGGTGTTGGAAATGAAAAGCTACCAGGTATTTGGGTCAGAGCTGGTCCTCAGTATAAGTGTGGCATCTACCCAACAAGGTGACCAGCCAGGCCCCCGGATCTCATGAGTATGCCCATGTCCCCCCATTGGTCACAATTTCTGGCTTCCTTTTGCAGAAAATCAATCACTTCCCTGGGATGAGTGAAATCTGCCGCAAGGACTTGCTGGCTAGGAATATGAACCGCATGTTAAAGATGTTCCCTAAAGATTTCCACTTTTTTCCTAGGACCTGGTGTCTACCTGCTGAGTGAGTGTTGACTTGTGTTCCCTTCTCCAGTTCCACCCCCAATTTACATTTCCCTCCTGATTCCTTGATTGCAATTTTCCCTTCCTGTCTCTCTCACTCTGCTGTTCAGGAAGAGAAGAGATAAAGGGTGTGTCCAAGGTTGAGAAAGCTTAAGGCTCTGCCCATAAGATTGGATGACATTTAGGAGCTGGATGCGTTGGAGCCTATTCCTGGAACTGGGATGAGGGTTTGCTGTGACCCTGAATGCTATTGATTTTGAATTCCAACATGTAATTGATTTATTTTAACATTTCACTGTGCAGTGTTTGAATTTGTAAGGGCCAGGAGCATCTCTGGAGGGGGTGGAGTGGTGGTTAATGCCCAGGCCAGGAGTAGGGAGGGGTGCCTGGCCTCTTCATAGCAGCGCCATGGATAGTGCTCAACCTTTCCTCTTCTCTGGTCTCACTTTCTCTGTCTTGAAACTGGACTCCATTCTTTTTTTTTTTTTAAGATTTATTTTATTTATTTCTCTCCCCTTCCCCCCTATTGTCTGTGGTCTGCGTTCATTTGCTGTGTATTCTTCTGCATCTGTTTTGCATTATCTGGTGGCACTGGGAAACTGTGTCTCTTTTTTGTGTGTGTGTCATCTTGCTGCATCAGCTCTCTGTGTAGGCAGTGCCACTCCTGGGTGGGCTGTGCTTTTTTCACGCAGGGTGGCTCTCCTTGCGGGGCACAATCCTTGCATGTGGGGCTCCCCTATGCGGGGGACACCCCTGTGTGGCACGGCACTCCTTACGCGTGGCAGTACTGCCCGTCGGCCATCTTACCACATGGCTCAGGAGGCCCTGGGTTTGAACCCTGGACCCTCCATATGGTAGATGGACACTCTGTCAGTTGAGCTACATCTGCTTCCCTCCATCTATTTTTGGTACATAAAATGCTCTGGGCCACATCACCAGAAATGTGAAATAACATGAATGTGACCTAAGCCACCATCTAGTGATTGAGATGGGGTGGGGAGGGGTTTAGCAAAGCATAACCATCAGAATTATACTCAAATGGCAAGGGCACCAGAGGACTTCCACTCTCTCGCCACCCAGCACTCCCTAGCCAACAGGCAATAGGGCAAAATCAAGAGCTCTGGGCTTCCCAGCTTCTCTTTAGCTTGTCAGGAACAACTTTCAGGCTTAGCAACAACCAAGAAGGAAATGGTCAACAGGAACCTTCATTTTCTTGGCCACTGAGGAAGACTGCAGTTAAATGACTTCCCCTATGGTCACAGGGTCCTCTGAGTTCAAATACAAAAGAATACTGAAACCTGTAATCCATTGATTTGGTGTCTATTTCTTCTGAATGTACTCTTTTCAAAGTAAATCCCAAGATAACATTTGCCCTCCCACCCTCTGCTGGAGTGGGGGTGTTACAGTTGAAAAACTGAAGCCCAGAGGGAGGAAGAGACTGATCTAAGTTCTCATCACTTGTCAGGACTTGAGCCAGATCTAGAGCTCCCAGTCTCCTCTCTACAAACTACCGGGGTCACGGTCCCCTTTAGCAGCGTGCACAACATGGGTTAGTGCTTTGCCTCCTTTATGTCATATAACTAACCACCTTATGAGATAGGTATCATTTTCCTCATTGAGTAGATGATGAAATTGATGCTTAGAGAGGTCAAGTCACTTGCAAAGGATTACTAGTAAGTGGTTTTGTCTGAATTTAAATCCGGACCTGAATTCCCTCCGAAACCCATAACTTCTCCACAGTGTATGCTAGACTGTCTCTCCTATTGCCAGATTCTGGGCATCTATCTGTCAGTGCCAGAGTTTTTGTCACTCTTGGTAGTTTCTTCCTTCCTTCTTCCTTTCCCTTTCCCTTTCCCTTCCCTTCCCTTCCTTTCTCTTTCTCTCTCTCTCTCGTTCTCTCTCTTTTTTCTTTCTTTCTTTCTTCCTTTCTTTTTTATTTAAATAGCTAGCCTTCCTTTTCCTTGCTACCCTGCTAAAGGTGTGTCTCTTTCCCTTTCACTCTGGTAGCTGGGGAGATTTGCAGAATTACAGCAGGTCAAGAAAAAATAAGACGTACATTTGTAAGCCAGATTCAGGCTGCCAAGGGAGAGGTATATTCATCACCCGGACCGTGAAAGAAATCAAACCAGAGGAGGATCTGATCTGTCAGCTCTATATTTCAAAGGTACTTCCTCATTGTGATCATTTATTGCCCACAGCAAACTTAGGCTCTAGTTCCACTGGACAGAATGTGAAACGGAGGCCTTGGGAAGGGGAGTGAAGCTGAGTCCTGCCTTCTCCCTGGGATTTTTTTTTGTTTTTTTGGTTTTTTTTCCTTCCTTTATTTTCTTTTAAATGTTACATTAAAAAAATTTAGGTCCCCATATACCCCCCACCCCACCCTCACCACCCCTGCCACATCAACAAACTCTTCCATCATTGTGGCACATCCACTGCACCCGGCGAATATGTTCTGGAGACACGCTGCAGCACATCCCTTGGACTTTGTCACACACCAAGCTTTGTGACCAAGGATGCCAGAGTGTTCATCACCCTTGCAGCCATTCCCACACTCTTGTCAGTGGGTCTGGTCGTACCAGGCCAGCCCCTTTCCCACAGTGGGTGACAGCTGGGAGAGCACCTCTGGTCTGGGGACCTTGCCTCATTTGGGGATGGAGAGTAGTCCTGGAGATAGAATAGCAACTAGCTTTACTCCCTGACTGGAGGCCAGAGGTTACAGCTGCATAAGCTCACTGCAGGGAGTGAGCCTTCTAGAAGTGTGTGTGGAGGGGAATGAACTGGACTACCTAGGCCAGGAATGGCCAGAAACAACATTGCCGGGAGAATTCTTGCAAAACAGCAATAATAATGTAGCCCTGGACGGTGACAGTATGTCCTTTCACCAAAGGACTTTTTAATGTTACTTTTAGTTGCCAAGATACTGCATAGAGGTGGTTGCTTGTGCCCTTTGGCAGATCAGGAAACAGGAACAGTGAGGCTTAGTGACTTCCACAAGGTCATGTGTCAGGACAGAGTCTAAGTCCCTTCATCCCCTTTCCCAACCCTGGCCAAGGCTGCCCTTTATGACATTAGGCAAAGTTGGAGCGAGTAACTTGCAAGTTTCAGTTTCTCCTCTGATGCTTGTGTGCCTTCTGTTTTTCCCTATCAGCCCTTTGTCATTGATGGTTTCAAATTTGACCTCCGGATTTATGTGCTGGTGACATCCTGTGACCCTCTCAGGATTTTTGTGTACAATGAAGGACTTGCCCGCTTTGCCACAACCTCTTACATCTACCCTTGCTCAGACAACCTGGTGAGCTAAGGGGACGTATCACCTAACCCTACCCCCTTGGCAAGAAAAAATCCTAGTTAAATCCATATTCTTAAAACTTTGTGGATATGGTTGTTACTTCTTAAGCACTTACTTTGTGCCAGGTTGTGTAGGTTCTTTCATTTTGCTCTCACAGAAACCCTCAAAAATAGGGATTATTATCCTCATTTTACAGATGAGGAAATTAAGGTCCAGAGAGTATAAGGAACTTGTCCAAAGTCACACAGCTAGGAAGAGGTGAGGCTAGGACTAGTGGTCAGATCTGCCTGTCTCCAAGGTTAGTGCCACAGTTCAGTGGTGCCCAGGGAGAAAAGGCCTTGGTCAAGACCCTCCCAGGGCTCTTGAAGCTTCCTTCAGGGGGTTACCCAAATGCATGCAGAGTTGGAGTTTCTTATACTCCAGGTCATAGAATACCACTTCCTACTTCCTGTGTTTTACCACTTTAAATGAACCGTAAGCCCTTTCCTTTCTTTCCTAGCCCTTCAAGCCCCGGGGCTACCTTGGGAGGGCACAGAGAGGAAGGAGGAGGCCTTCCCTTCCTGCTGCCCCCACAGACTTGTATTTCTTTTCCTAGGACGATATCTGCATGCACCTGACTAATTATTCCATTAATAAGCACAGTTCAAATTTCATTCAAGATGCTCACTCTGGCAGCAAGAGGTAAGGAAGCAGCTTCAGCTTCATTTTTCTTTCTTTTCCCTGCCAACCTCAGAAATGCCCTCTGGAATCCTGTCTAAACCCTACAGTCTCCATATGTGTTTCCATCCTGGGTCATATGGTTCAGAAAATATTTCTTGGCCTCTAAACCCAGAACAGACTCCTTCCTCTTGGCCCTCTGTGATGTTAATCATTACAAGAAGACCGCCTCGTAAATCCTCAGAGACTTGGAGGAGGAGAGATAAACATGAACTCTTTCCCCAGCAGGATACACACAACACACCAAAACATACTCTTTTTACAGTTGGACCTTCTGACTTTCCCGAATCAACAAATATTTATTGACTGCTAGTTTGCCATATGGGAGGGACCTGCCGGGCAGTTTTTCCCTGGCCTATGGTTCTCCTGCGTGTTGCTCCATTAGATATTCTCCAGTGATGTGTCACGATGCCCTGATGTGACGTGGCCTGTGGCGAGCTGACTCGTAGGGTTCTCCAGAAGAAGGGGAACAACTGAGAAGAGCCCATGGGAGTGTCTTCACCAAGCCGGTTTGCATCATGTTATCTTCTCGTCATGCCACCTTTGAGTTTTGAGAAAAAGGAGAACTGAAGAATCTGAACACGACCAGGCAAAAGGGGAAAGGGAAAGGAGCAAGTATTTATAGAGGCCTCATAAATATGCCTCACATGCATTTTTTTTCTCATTGACTTTTCACAACAACCTTATGGCAAAGGCAGCATTCCCCTACCCTTTATAGGTGGAGAAGCTATGAGTTAGGTGCCATCTCCATCTTACAGATGAGGAAACTGAGCCTCTGGGAGGTTAAGTTGCCCAAGGTCACACAGCTATGGATGCTAGAGTGGGACATCTAGGACTGTCAGACTCCAAAGCTCATGCCCTTCCTTCTATACCAGGCTTCACAGGTCATCAGTTTGGCTTCAGAGCATCAGAGAGGCAAACAATTTTTACAACTCCCCCAGTGGCAGAGTTCTGAAAAGCAAATGGAAAATCTTTAGGTTAAGGCTACTAGAAGAAGCTGTCTTGAAGCTGGGGTATTCACCCATCTTGCCTGAGGCCTTCCCATCCCCACCTCTCCTGACTTGGCCTGTGGGCTCTGGCTGAGCTGAGGATGGGTGCTCAGTGAGGCCCGGCTTCTCAGCCTCACTCTGTGCTTGCCCACTAAGTAAGCTTCTTCCCTTGGTCTGTAAAGTGAGGACATTGAGACCAGTTACTCTGCCTGCTCACCTCATAGGGTCACTGTAAAACTCAAATGACATGATGGCAAAGGGTTAGTGGTTACTGTTACTTCACCTTATTCTAAAGGGCATGGCGCTGAAGGACCCTCATTACTCTCTTATGAGAGCTGACAATCCAACGGCAGACTTTGGGGGCCTCAAGCCACAATGTAGGGGCGATTGCAGGGTGGCAGGATTAAGGTGAGGGTGTGGGGACTTCAAGCACACTTCTACCAGGGTCCCTTCCTCCTCCCTCCTTGCCTGCCTTCTCCTCACCTCCCTCTCACCGCAGGCTTGTTCCTGCCCCTCTGCTCTTCTCCATCCATATCTCTCTGTGAAGCTGTTGTCTGCTCTCAGGGCCTCAGCCATGTGCCCTGAGCTCCAGGCCCATCTCTCCTCAGCTCCACCTGGATGTCTCTCTGTTACCTCCAACTCAGCATTTTCCCATGGGAACATATTCTCTCTCCTTACTCTCACCCCAACATCCCAAACTGGTACCCCTGCCCAGACTCCCCATTTTTACCTTGCAATCCCTGGGATTATAGAGTCTGGCTTTATCTTGGACATTTCCTTTCCCAGCACATCATTTGGTCTGACAGACCCTCCTTCCAGTGTCTCAGAGTCTGTTCCTCTCCATCAGGCCCAGAGCCAGATGGCTGCATCAGCCTCTGTGTCATCTCCTCAGCTCCAGGCACTTCTGCTTACCCTCTCTGTACCTTCATTTTCTCATCACTAAAATGAAATAATAAAGCATGACTACCAGCTGGCCTGCTTCCAAGATACACCATAAGGATTCAGCGAGATGATGTGTGTGAATGGGCTTCAAAAACCAGAACCCCTGTGCAAGTGGAGGTTGTTATTCTACATTCTGTACACTCATTACTTCCACTATCAGGATATCAGTGCAGCTCCCAGGTGCCTAGAGCCTCAGTTTCAAACTCCTCTGTCCAATCTACCATAATTTGGCCAGACCCCATTTTCCATTATTACTGCTTCTACACTAATAGTCTATTGTTGAGCACTTGCCGTATGCCAGGCACTGTTCTAAGCAATTCACATACTTCAACCCGTTTAATCCTTATAACATCATGATGAGGTAGTCATTATCATCATCATCCCTATTTTGCATATGAGGAAACGGAGGCACAGAAAGGTAGAGTAACTTGTCCAAAGGTCACACACCTAGGAAATGGTCAGAACTGGAATTTAAACCCAGGCTATTCTTGCTTCTAACCACTACACCATACTGCCTGTGCTATTTGCTCATTCTGTGGCATCCTGCAGGCTCGCATGTCGTGTAAAGACCTTGCTCATGCCCACCTCGCTGCCTTTGCACAACTCTAACCTAAGCGATGGGGAAACAGCCTTAAAGGCTCTTCTTCTGTCTTGCTAGGCATATATGTAGCCTTCTCTGATCTGGTTCTAGATTCTGGTCCAGCCCTAGACCAGGGCCTCTGTTTCCTATCAGATGAGAGGGTTGGGTCCCATCTCTAAGGACAAACGTTGGAATCTGAGTCTAACCACCCACAGTGATCTTTCCATCTCTAACTCCAAACACCCTTATGGTCAATTTCAACCATTGCCCATTGCTATTCTTTTTGCCTGGTGCCCATGTTCATCTTGTGTCCCCAGCTGTACTTTAGCTCCCTGAAGGTTAGAATGGTGTCCTGATCTGTGTGCTTCCCATGTTGCCTGGCAGGATTCTTCTTTCCTTCCCCCCTCCCTCTTCCTTTCTTCCTCCCCCCCCCCCCCCCCCCGCCCATGCTTTGGGAAGTCTGATTCTCATATTGACTGATTCATCTGCCCCAAGTATGAGGGCAGTACATTCCCCAGTGGGCTGCAAACTAAGTAAGGTACTGCTCTGGTCATAGTGAAGGGATAGAAAGATGAAAACCCTGGCAGGACTCTGGGGCAGAGACTAGGCCATCTTCATCTTTCATTTCCAAGGCCCAGCAGAATGCCTGGAACATAGCTGGTGGGTTAAATTGAACTGACCAATCACTAGACATGGAAATTACACAATAATATAGATTCATTGTGATATGCCTGAGTCATCAAGAAAAGGTTATATTATGTTTCATAACCTCTGTTACAAGAAGGCAGGGAAGTGTGTAATCTATTTCAGAAAGATTTATTTCCAATTAAGCAAATTAAATACTTTCTTTTTGTACCTGAAACGGTTGACTTCAAGCGATCTGGAAAATTCATTTATGTGCAATGCTCCATTCCCTGACAGTGGCAGATAAAGGAGGTGGGCCTCTATATTGAGAGGCCTCAGTTATCTGTTTTTTTATATAAATGCGTTCTTAGTTCCCTATGTGTGTTGACTCCCCAAATGGCCCTCAGGCATCCCATGACATAGGTGGCAGTTTCCTGATATCCCTTTATTGCACGAACCTTTGCTATACAGCAGGACCTTAGCAAATCATCATTGGCTGGCTGACCCTGCTTCTTCTTTTTTTGCCCCAAGGGCTGGGGTCCCTGAGCTTTTCAGACTGCCTGGGTGAGCCATGTCTGCTGTCTTCTTCATTTTCCTCTCTGCTCTTCTCTGCCCTGCATCTCCTCCTCCCATGTTTCCACTTCCCATTTAGGCTCACTGTGATGATGTGTGTGTGAGAAGAGGTGCACCTGTCCACCCATTACTCTTGGATCTCAGAGATTGCTTTCTCTCTGTATTGCCCTTCTCCGTGCTGATTGGAGCATCCAGTGAGATGGGGTAGTCACAGTTTGCCCAGGACAGTTGGTGGAAATGCCCTAGGGTTGCTTTTTCCCTGTAGAAAGCCCTAAAATAAGAATTCTGTGTCTTCAGTGTTCCCAGAATCCCCTCAGATGGCTAAGGTGGGAGTCAGGTATCTGTGTTCTTAAAAGTTTCCCAATTCTAATGAATTTCAAAGCTGAGAAACCAGTGCCACTGAAGTAAGACCAGGTAGAGTGTTTGGGACTTTTGTTTGTTTTCTTTTTCCTTTTTTTTTAGATTTTCTTTTAAAAAGTTTGTTTTTTAAAAAAAATAATCCATATAAAATGGGATACCCATTGCCTGCTCCAGCCCACAGGTATTTTCACAGTTAAAGTGCCCAGGCTGTATCTTATATGCCTTTATATCTGCCCCCACCTGGGCCTTGGAGAGACTTGAGGAGTATGGACATGTGACTCCTACAGGCCCCTGCTATGCTGGCCCAGCCCTGGTGGCATCCTGGTGGCATCCTGGCTCCACCCCACTGCTTCTGGTGCCTTACTTTCTCCAGAGGTTTGCTTTCCAGCAATCCACAGTCATAAATGCCCAGAGGTTGGCAAACCTGCCTCCTCACCTGTGGTTTCCTTACAGGAAGCTCTCTACCTTCAACATCCACATGGAGACTCACGGCTACAATGTGGAGCAGATCTGGAGAGATATCGAGGACATCATCATCAAGACCATCATCTCAGCCCACCCCATCATCAAGCACAACTACCACACCTGCTTCCCCACCCACACACTCAACAGTGCCTGCTTTGAAATCCTGGGCTTCGACATTTTGTTGGATCGCAAACTCAAACCCTGGCTGCTGGAGGTAGAGAAGTTTGCGTGAGGGGTGAAAACTGTCCCCTGTTACTGGGGTCCTTCACCTTCAGGGGCTCGTAAAATCCGGGCTCACCTGCTTGTTGTAATCAGCTCCCTGCGCCACTTCCTTCCATGGTGCTCACTGTGTCTGGGACTTCCCGCTTAGCCGAGAAGTGGCCACCAGAGGGGGGCAGACGGCAGAGAATTAGAGAATCCCTTTTGCAGTCCTGAGGTCCACCCAGCCTTGGAAATGCTGATCTCAGGGGCAGAGTGAATCTAAAGACAGCTCTACCTTTTGTAATAGAGTCATCTCCCAGAAAGGGGGTGTTCTGTGTTCAAGCTGAGTTGACAGGGTTGAATATGAGACTGGAGTTGCCATGCCCGGCACTCAGGGGCCTGGACTACTCCTAAGCACCAACAGAGAGTGCAGCCTGATACCTGCTGCCATGGGAGTGGATAAGGGAACCAGTCGGTGAGTTTTCTGTCTCCCCTAGTCCCAAGGGGTGGTAGGAGGAGGAGGAAAGGATGCTTTCTGGTTGGCTGCCCCTCTCCTCCATTGGGGTGTCCTCAGGAGTCCTTTCAGGGGACCATTCAATATGCATCAGGGCAGAGCATAGGAGGAGCAAGTCAGAGGTGCTAACACCAAGTGCCGACAACCTAGAGTCAGACGCCAGAGCTGAGAACTCAGAATTATAGATCAGGTCCTAGGGCCTTTCCCTGTCTCCTTTTCAAACTCTCTTTCCCACAAGTGGGTTGAAAGGGGGATAGGACTGTTTGGTGGGCTTATTCAAAGAGTAGAATTAGCCACCAGAAGCAAGCCTTTGGACACTGCCAGAAGTCAACAGAGGCGCACTAGAAATCTAATGGCCATCTCTGGGCAGTGTGGACTTTGCTGTGGACAGAATAAGTCCTCTTCTTCCTCCCACCCTTCTCCCCCTACCCCTCACACCTGGCAGGCTCCTGAATACATCACTCCTTTCTCCTACAAGCCCGTCCCTTTGGACTGCCCCCTTCTATCCTGCTCTGTAGAATGCACAGCACACATGTGACAGCACATACACACCAGATGGAGGGAAACCAAAGAGAGGGCCATCCCCAATGCTTTTCAAGTGAAAGAGCAAAAAAAAGCTGTTTAAACTAGAGGGAGTTCAGCTTTTTCCTGCCCTCACTGTGGCTCTAGTCTAGACCCTCTCTGCTTTTCCTTCCACTTGCTGTGAAAGTCACAGCCCTCCGGTGGCCTTTGATAGCATGCTGGAAGCAGCATTTGGCCCTCACTTCCTGCTTTCACTCTGGACAGTCCAAGCCCAGCTGCCATCTTGCCCTCACAGGTCAATCACTCTCCAAGCTTCTCTACTGACTCCCGGTTGGATAAAGAGGTAAAAGACAATCTGCTGTATGACACCTTGGTCCTGATCAACCTGGGAACCTGTGACAAAAAGAAAGTCTTGGAGGAGGAAAGACAGCGGGGGCGGTTCCTGCAGCAATGTCGTTCTCGGGAAACCAGGTACAGTAACTCCTTCCAATCCAGGAATCACATTTTCTATGACTTCTCTGTTCCCAGTAAGACCGGCCTGACTCAACAGTCTAATCATTATGTGGTCTTTATTTTACTTCTTTGAGCCTCACTATTTTTATGAAATGGAGCTAATGATACATCAGGATGTTGGGGGAATTAAATGAGATAATGCATATAAGAAGCTTATCATAGTGCCTGGCACTGAAATTTGTGTTTTAGAGACTATTAAGAATCTTGTCTGGAGTTGTGGAGGGGGTGAGGGTGGGGTCAATTCTAACAAGTGATAATCTTATTTGTAAAATGAGTTTATATTTGCAGAATATAGCAGTTTGAACAGTCCTATGTCCCTAAAATTAAGAAATTAAGTTATAGATACATAACTACATATAATGTATGACTCTCCTAATACTACATTATGATTTAGAATTGCCATTGTAAAAAATAAAGCCATTCCTTTCTTTTTACTAAAAAGAAAGATTTGCCCTACTCTATTTCCTGTGTTAGTAGGAGCCAATGTCTCCCAGCTTCCTGTTGGGCAGCACTTGCCTTTTAACAGGGGCCTCCTGGGGCCTTCATTCAGTGGACTGCCTCTAGTGTCTGCAAGACTCTGAACCTGGTCAAGGAGAAGCTTTTCTTGCTTTTGGATCCCACCACAGCCACCCTCCCTCCTCATGAGCAGAACCAGCCTTCTCCTTTGGGATTGAGCCTCTGGAACTGGGGCGATGAGCCTTTCTATTTGGATGGCATCATGTCTCTCAGAGCACTTCCACGTGCCCTGTCTTCCCTGTAAGAAAGGTGGGTAGGTGGGTAGGATCGGCTGTTTGATGTCCTGGTTCTGAAGCTAAGGAGACCAGAACTCTAAAAGGAGAACCGACTTGATGTGATCACCTTGTTGGTAAGTGGTAGGGTTGCTGCCTGGGGTTCCAGGAGCCCTTCTGCTATACTGTGCTGTCTCTAACCTCCTCAAGAAGGAGGCAGAGTTGTGTTAAGAAGCAGCCAGGGGCCTCCTCTCAATCAGTGACCTTGTCGTTGCTTGGCCTTTGACACCTCAGTGACTTTTGGCCTCCCTGCTGTAAAGGGAGGCTTCTCAGGCCTCCATACTTGACCTCCACCTCCCCAGGGGGGCTGTGAGGAAGAATGAGATCATCATGGCTCATAAAAGCTCATTAAGCTCATCCAAGAGGCCCTCAAATTTAGTGAAACACAAGCTGCCATTCTCCAGAGAAGGGTAATAAGGCCTGCGAATGGGAAGGCTGCGGTGGTCTGCCTCTAAGCCAAGGGGGAAATGGATTTTAGTTGTATCAGAGAGAACTGGGTGAGCTGTCAGAAAGGCTAATCTAACTAGCTCTTAGCACATTATGACAGTGACTGTCCCAGGAGGGTTTGAATCTCCTTTCAGGGAGACATTCAAGCATTTATTTAGCAAAAGCTGATTGACCACTGCTATGCTCAAGGCCTCCATCGGGCCCCAGGTGGCACTCAGCATGGATATATCCTTCCAAGTACCCTAATCCCTGAAGTTTTGTCCCAAAGAAGATTAACTGCAACCCTATGTTCTGATTCCCACCAGGATTGAGGAAGTCAAGAGTTTCCAGGCTGTATGGTTAAAGAAAACTGAGAAGTATGAGAAAGAAAACTGTGGAGGATTCCGGTTGATTTACCCCAGTCTGAACTCGGAGAAGTATGCGAAGTTTTTCCAGGACAACAACTCCCTCTTCCAGAATACTGTTGCTTCCAGGGCTCGGGAGGTGTATGCCCGGTAGGAGGGCTCCCAGGGTGAAGTGGGTTGGGATGTATGGGGATTGTGCTTGACCTGCTGGTTGACTGGACTGCGGGGACAGGGAAGGTCTCTGAGCATCAGTCCCCAACCTTGAAGGTGCCAGGGCAACATGTACTCTGGTCTCACAAGGACCAGGAATGATAAGATACCCTGGTGTGGGGTGTTATTAAGTAGATGGTCCCCAGTTTCCAGAAACTCACCCCTGAGAGGCAGAGTGACAGCCCCCCCACACACTCCCCTCCAGAATGCCCAGCCTCTCAAACTGCCTCATGGATTCATGCAGGTATCAAATCTAGAGCTGGAAGGGACCGTGCTCCATCCAGTCCAGTCCCCACCCATCATCTCATTTCATGGAAGAGGAAGGGATCACACAGCAAGATGGTGACAGAAGAGGGACTAGACCCCTAAATTCTGACTCATGAGCCCATGCTATTTCCATCTTATCCTACTACCTTCTGTCCACTCCAAGAATCCAATGGCCAGAGAGGCCCAGCATGTGAAGTAGCCCAGTATGAGAGCCTTCTACCCAGAGCCTCTCCCTAGAACTTGACGTGTGTGGGAACTGGCCTACGGGAAGTGGGGAGAAGGAGGAGGTGGTGGTGGAGTGAAGTGTTGCCCCTTACTCTGTATCTCCTCTTGGGTGCTACTCCCCACACTGGGTACAGTATGGCTGGAGGAATGACTCCTTCCTCCACACCGTGCTCTTTGCCCTTCAGTCATAGCACAAATTGAATTCACTGGGGAAGGGAGTGTGGCGCACTTGAGTGCCTCTTCTCTCTCTCCTCTGCCCAGGCTTGTCTATCCCTAGACTCGCAGCCTATCCCTCACTTACTTGACACTCATTTGCTCCTCAATGGGCAGGCAGCTGATCCAGGAGCTGAGACTGAAAGAGAAGAAAAACGCCTTCAGAGCGAAAGAGAAGAAGACAGAGATGCCAGGGGAATCGGCAGGCGAGCAAAGCCAGGGCAAGCGCGTGAGGAGCTGTCAACATAAACAGCAGCAGAAACCCAAAGCCACCAACCACAACTCCAAACAAGTAAACCCAGATGGGAGGGTGGCAGGCTTACCCAGGACCCTTCCCCGCCTGGGGCCACCCCATGGGGGGCTGCTAAGGAGACCACCACTCAGAGCCCACACACACCGAAGGAACAGAGTGGCGTGGAGGGCTGGGCAAAGGAGTGGGGGGAGCCCGGAAGGCCCGAGTGCCTAGCATCATTCAGAGGATGCCTCCCGCCAGGCAGTGAGGCCTCTGCCTCCTCCAGTAGGTGTAAAAGCAGCAGGACCCTTCTGAGAGCCTGAGCATGATCCCCACTTAGGGTGCAGGCTCCAGGACTACATCTTCTCATGGTCCCTGACTCGACTTGGGTTGTACCAGGGGCACAGCTAAGATAGCCGATCTCTGGGAAGAGCATCTGTGAGGCAGGACTCTCAGAACATTGCATGGGGAGGGCTGACCTCAACTGGGTCCTCCCAGCCTGCTCTCTGCTGGGCATGTGGCCCTGGAGCCCTAGGCTGGGGGGCAGCTGCCCCTTATCCTGTAGAGGAACTTCCTTCTGTGATCTACGACTTTGGCCTCCCCTTCGCTGCCAGCTCTTTTCCAGCTCAGTGGAATGATTCAGTTGATTTTTCAATCCATCTCCTGTTTCTCAAAGATTCTCCTAAAGGGACAGGATTAGAGCAGCTTTGGATTTTTGTTGTTTTAACCTTCTTAGGGTCATAGAGCCATTGAGAGTCTGATTAAAGTTATGGAATCTCTTGCCAGAAAATACACAAATGCACAATTTAAAAAATGCAGTTTCATGAGGCTCATGACCCCCTGAAGCCAACCCATGAGCCCTCTAGGGGTCCCAGCACCCCAGGTTAAGAACCCCTGGGTCAGAGATACTTTGATATCGACTGCCTTCCTTCTCCTCATCTCTTCAGCACCTACCCTTAGGTGCAGATGAATCCAGAACTGGACAGAGCTGGGTTCCCAAGGGCTATGTCTTTGGTTTCCTCCTTCCCAGCACCTCCGGCCCTTGACATTAATGTCCTGCAAACCTGACTGGCCCTTGAATGCCAACAATGAAAAGACCTTCTGCAGCTTTGACCAGGAGGCCCCCGAGAAGGATGGACCTGCTCTCCCCAAGCCTACATCTGTGAGGCACTACAGCTCTGTACCTGATTTGCGGAATTCAGGCCTGGTCAGCGACGGGCCGGAGCTCGGTAAACCTGACTTCCAGGGGGCCAAGTCTGCCTCTGCAGTGAACATATTTGCCAGCACTGCGGTAAGCAGAACCCACCCCCAGAAGACAGCACTCTGAGAGGAGTGGAGGTGGGGGGGTGTCTTGCTTTCTGGGCCCTTCTCCGCCTCTGATTTGCTGTGGTCCTTTGAGTATGCCACTTAACCTCTCTGGGCCTCAGTTTCCCTGTTTGTGACACCTAAATTGTGGTATGGCATACCACTATAGGAGCATAGTAAGACCTGGGAGTGCTTTCAGAAAGGCCATCTTCAGCATCTGCTCTCCTTAGGCAGGTTACCACATGAACAGTGGTTCTCTAACTTCAGTGGTATATAGCCACCTTTTGAAGGAAAGTAAAAACTTTCCCAGACCCTCACACTGTAGACTTAAATTATTTTTATACATATATACAAGCATTAAAAAAAAAGATGCATCTTTATGCTTATAATTCTTGTGCAGCTACAACACCCAAACAAGATGTCAAATTTAAAGCATACAGCGCCAATAAAATTCAAATACAAATAATAATTTAATGTGACAAGTTGATTTTCTTTCTTTGCAGAAAATAAATTGCATGGGTTCTTTGTGTTCATCACTCTTAGGCCCACCAAGGGGCCACGTGATGCCTTTCAGTAACTCTGGAAAATCTTCAGTGTTGTTGGGCTTCCCCTTGGTCCAAGTGCAATATAAAGTAGACAGTATTTAAAAGTTTTTAGCCATAGCCCACAGTAAGAAATACACTTAGTTATTTCACAACCCATCATACACACCTACAACTGGAAAAAAGTTTCTAAAACAATGCTCAGCCACAGCACATTAGGCAACTCATTTGATATTTTTCTGGTCTGTATTACTCCGTTCTATTCTATACTATTCTTTTAACTATATCAGTTACAACCCCCTAAACTTGTTTCATGACCTACGAATAGGCTTATGATCTGTAGTTTGAAAAACACCTTTAGAGAGAGTAGGCTTTAGAATCTGTCTGCTTCTGTTTGGCTCCTGAAGTGTCTTTTTACTATATGTATGATTTCCATACTGTTACTCTGATCTCCCTAAGCCTCAGTTTCCCCCATCTAAAAATTGGGGTTTTAATAATAGTACCTATCACTGGTCTACTGTGAGGATCCATGAAACTGTTTAGCGTCTGGCATATAGCACTCAGGAAGTGTGAGCCATTGTTTTAATAGCATTACTATTTATTAAGACTGCCTTTGTTCTTTTCCCATTAACCTAAGATAATTAAAGCTGTGTTAGTTGACTCTAAACAGGTTTTTTTTTTCAATTTATCAATGGGGTTTATTTTTTATTTTTTTATTGTCTTTTTTTAAGATCACAAAAAATGTTACATTAAAAAATATAAGACGTTCCCATATACCCCACCCCCCACCGCCCTCTAAACATGTTTTTTTAAAAAGAAGGCAGCAACATTTTATTATTTTTTTCATTTTTGAGCTTAAAGCAGAGGATTGATTTAATCAGACCTCCCAGTTCAGGGTGCTGAATCATAGTCAATTCATCCCAGGCCTTTGTGTTTCATTTACTTACTTTTCTCTTTTATCCCTAGTCTCACCTCCCATTCTCCCCTCTACCTAACCTGCACAAGCAACTGTTCAAATGCTTGTTTTGTTTGTTTGTTTTTTAAACAAATCAACTTTAGTGATAATATTAGTAAAGCATACAATTCCTCTGAAGTATACAATCAATGGTATTTGGTATAATCACATAGTTGTGCATTCATCACTTCAATTACTATAAAAGTATTTTCATTATTTCAATAATAATAATAAACAAAAAACAAACAAGAAAATTTCACACCTCTCAATCTCCTTATGTTTCCCCCACTGTACATAGCTGCTGTTTCTGGCTCTTCTATTCTATCCAAAGTATATACTCAATGGCTTTTAGTATTTTCACAATGTTGTACAATCATCATCTCAAAAATTTTAGAACAATTTCATTACTTCAAAAAGAAATATTCCACACCCCTTAGCATTCCTTCCTCAGACCTACATAACCTCTAATATCATTTCATCTTTATAAATTGATTTATAGTTACATTTTATATAAATGGAATCATACAATATGTAGTACTCTGTGTCTGGTCTCCTTCACTTAGTATAATGTTTTTGGTGGTTTTTTTGTGTGATATTAACATTGTGTAGTATTAACTTACATTTGTTCAGCTTCAAAGAAACGATCTTATATATACAATTCTACCCATATTCATATTTCACATAACATATTTATATTTCACATAATATATTTAATTCATAATAGGACAATCATACAGTATTTGTCTTTTTGTGTCTGGCTTGCTTCATTCAACATAATGTCCTCCAGGTTCATCCATATTGTCATATGTTTTACTACATCATTTCTTCTTACCACTGCATAATATTCCATCATGTGTATACTCCACAATTTGTTTATCTGTTCGTCAGTTGATGGACACCGGGGTTGTTTCCAACTTTTGATCATTGTGAATAACGTTCCTATGAGCATCAATGTGCAGATGTCTATTTGTTCACTGCTCTAGTTCTTCTGTGTATGTACCTAGCAGTGGTATTGCAAGGCCTATGGCAAATCTATATTCAACTTCCTTAGGAACGGCCAGAGTCCTCCACTGTGGCTGTACCACTCTACATTCCCACCAACAGTGAATAAGCATTCTTATCTCTCCACATCCTCTCCAAAATTTACAGTTTTCTGAATTTTTAATAACGGCCAGTCTAACAGGTGTGAAATGATATCTCATTGTAGTTTTGATTTGCATTTCGCTAATCACTAGTGATATTGCACATTTCTTCATCTGTTTCTTTGCCATTTGTATTTCTTCTTTGGAGAGTTGTCTTTTCAAGTCTTTTGCCCATTTTTTAATTGGGTACTTTGTCTTTTTATTGTTGAGTTGTATGATCTCCTTATATATCATTGATATTAAACCCTTACCAGATATGTGATTGTCAAATATTTTCTCCCATTGAGTCGGCTGCCTTTTCACCCTTTAACAAAGTCCTCTGAGGTGCAAAAGTGTTTAATTTTGAGGAAGTCCCATTTATTTTTTCTTTTGTTTCATGCTTTGGGCATAAGGTTTAAGAAACTACCGCCTACCACAAGATCTTGAAGAAGTTTTCCTACATTTTCTTTTAGGACTTTTATGGTTGTAGTTTTTATATTTAGGTCCTTTATCCATTTTGAGTTAATATTTATTTTAGTATAGTTTTTTTAAAGATTAATTAAATTAATTTATTTCCATCCTGCCTCACTTTTTGTGCTCACTATCTGTTCTCTGTCTGTTCATTGTGTGCTCTCTGTGTCTGCTCATCTTCTTTTTAGGAGGCACTGGGAACTGAACCTGGGACTGCCCATGTGGGAGGGAGACGCCCAATCGCTTGAGCCACCTCTGCTCCCTGCCTATTGTATCTCTCACTGAGTTTCCTCATGTGTATCCTCATTGTGTTATCTTGTTGCATCAGCTTACCACATCAGCTTGCTGTCTTGCTCGTCTTCTTCAGGAGGCACTGGAAATTGAACTCAGGCCGTCCCATGTGGTAGGCAGACATCCAATTGCTTGAGCCACATCCACTTCCCTTGAGTTAATTTTTGTTTAAGGTGTGAGATAGTGGTCTTCTTTCTTTCTTTTGGATGCTATCCAGTTCTCCCAGCACCATTTGTTGAATAGACTATTCTGGCCCAGCTGGGTGGGCTTAACAGCCTTGTCAAAAATCACTTGACTATAGATATGAGGGTGAATGTTTGAGTTTTGATTTGGTTCCATTGGTCAATCTGTCTGTCCTTATACCATCACCATGCTGTTTTTACCACTGTAGCTAAATAATATGTTTTAAAGTCAGGAAGTGAGAGTCCATCAATTTCATTCTTCTTTTTGAAGACATTTTTGGCTATTCGGGGCCCCTTACCCTTCCAAATAAATTTGATTATTAGCTCTTTGATTTCTTCAAAAAAAGCTGTTGGGATTTTTATTGGAATTGTACTGAATCTGTGAATCAGTTTGGGTAGAATTGACATCTTAATGATATTTAGTCTTCTACTCCATGAACATGAAATGTCCTTCCATTTGTTTAAGTCTTCTTCAGTTTCTTTTAGAATGTTATAGTTTTCTGAATACAGGTCCTTTATGTTCTCAGTTAAGTTTATTCCTAAATATTTGATTCTTTCAGTTGCTATTATAAATGGATTTTTTTCCTGATTTCCTCCTCAGATTGCACATCAGTAGTATATAGAAACACTATTGATTTTTGCATCTTAATCTTGTATCCCGCTATTTGCTGAACTCATCTATTCTAGTAACTTTGTTGTGGATTTTTCAGGATTTTCTAAATGTAGGATCATGTCATCAGCAAATTGTGAAAGTTTTAATTCTTCCTTTCTTATTTGGTTGCCTTTTGTTTCTTTGTCTAGCCTAAAGGCTCTAGCTAGGACTTCTAGCACAATATTGAATAATAATGGTGGCAGTGGGCATCCTTGTCTTTTTCCTGATCTCAGCAGGGAAGCTTTTAGTCTTTCACCGTTGAGTACAATAAGAGCTGTAGGTTTTTCATATATGCACTTTACCATATTGAGAAAGCTTCCTTCTATTCCTATCTTTTGGAGTGTTTTTATCAAGATGGAGAGGGAAGTGGATTATATGGAAACCTCTTATGTTTTTTAATGTAACATTCTTTGTGATCAATTAACTTTAATAATGAAGAAATAAAGAAAGGGTGCTGTATTTTGTCAATGCCTTTTCTGCATCAATCAAGAGGATCATGTGATTTTTCTTCTTCAATTTATCAATGTGGTTTATTATACTAATTGATTTTTTTGTGTCGAAGCACCATTGCACAACTGGGATCATGGTGTATAATTCTTTTAATGTGCTTTTGGATTCTCTTTGTAAGTATTTTGTTGAGGACTTTTGTATCTATTTTCATTAGAGATATTGATCTGTAATTTTCTTTTTTCATAGTATCTTTATCTGGTTTTGATATTAGGGTGATGTTGGCTTCATAGAATGCGTTGATAGCATTCTTTCCTGTTTAATTTTTTGGAAGAGCTTGAACAAGATCTGTATTAGTTCATCTTTGAATGATTGGTAGAATTCACCAGTGAAGCCATCTGGTCCGGGTTTTTCATGTTTGGGAGGTTTTTGATGACTGATTCAATGTCTTCTCTTTCTTAAAAAAAAGATTTATTTATTTATTTCTCCCCCTCCCTCCATTGTCTGCTCTGTGTCTATTCACTGTGTATTCTTCTGTGTCAGCTTGTATTGTCATTAGGCAGCTCTGGGAACTGATCCTGGGGCCTTCTGGAGTGGGAGAGAGGTAATCATTCTCTTGCACCACCTCAGCTCCCTGGTCTGCTGCGTCTCCCATTATCTCTCCTCTGTGTCTCTTTTTGTTGAGTCATCTTGCTGTGCCAGCTCTCCACGTGGGCCAGCTCTCCTGCACAGGGCAGCACTCCACGCAGGCCAGCACTCTGTGTGGGCCAGCTTACTACATGGGCCAACTTGCCTTCACCAGGACGCCCTGGGTATCGAACCCTCCTATGTGGTAGATGGGAGCCCAGTTGCTTGAACCACATCCGCTTCCCTCAATTTCTTCTCTTGTGCCTGGTTTGTTGAGGTCTTCTATTTCTTCTCAAGTCAGTATAGGTGGTTCGTATGTTTCTAGGAATTTGTCCATGTTGTCTACATTGTGTACTTTTTTGGCATACAGTTTTTCATTGTATCCTCTTATGATTACTCTTATTTCTGCTGGGTCAGTGGTAATGCCCCCATCTCATTTCTGATTTTATTTATTTGTAACTGCTCTCTTTTTCTTTGTCATTCTAGCTAAGGGTTTGTCAATTTTGTTGATCTTCTCAAAGAACCAACTTTTGGTTTGTTGATTCTAATTTTGTTGTTGTTGTTGTTGTTCTCAATTTCATTTATTTCTTCTCTGATCTTTACTATTTCTTTCCTTCGGCTTGGTTTGGGATTAGTTTGCTGTGTTTTTTTTTTCTAGTTCTTCCAGGTGTACAGTTAGCTAATCAATTTTAGCTCTTTCTTCTTTATTAATATAAGCAGTTAGGGCTATAAATTTCACTCTCAGCACTGCCTTTGCAGTGCCCCAAAGGTTTTGATATGTTGTATTCTCATTTTAATTCATTTCAAGATATTTACTGAATTCTCTTGAAATTTCTTCTTTGACCTTCTGATTGTTTAAGAGTGTATTGTTTAATCTCCATATATTTATGAATTTTCCCTTTTTCCTTTCATTATTGATTTCCAGCTTTACTCTGTTATGATCAGAGAAAGTGTTTTGTATAATTTTAATCTTTTTAAATTTATTGAGACATATGGTCGCTTGCAACTACACTGGCACCCCGCTCTCCACCCCCCCCCCCCCCCGAAGTGTTAAGGAGACACACTCCCATTGGCTGCCAGACAGGCTGTAACCCCAACCTGTGCTCTTCCTAACTTCAGGTCCACGGGGCCCTCATATTTGCATAAAGGGCATGCTGGACTTTCCTTTGTTTCTTGCAGTAGACTGCCATGCCACCCACCCCCTCTCAAATCCAATTAACTGCCCCTGGGCACTTGAGAAGAGTATACATCCTGCTGTTTTGTTTTGTTTTGTTTTTAAAAGATTTATTTATTTATTTAATTCCCCCCCCTCCGCTGGTTGTCTGTTCTTGGTGTCTATTTGCTGCGTCTTGTTTCTTTGTCCGCTTCTGTTGTCGTCAGCGGCACGGGAAGTGTGGGCGGCGCCATTCCTGGGCAGGCTGCTCCCTCCTTCGCGCTGGGCGGCTCTCCTTACGGGCGCACTCCTTGCGCGTGGGGCTCCCCCACGCGGGGGACACCCTTGCGTGGCACGGCACTCCTTGCGCGCATCAGCACTGCGCATGGCCAGTTCCACACGGGTCAAGGAGGCCCGGGGTTTGAACCGCGGACTTCCCATATGGTAGACGGACGCCCTAACCACTGGGCCAAAGTCCGTTTCCCCATCCTGCTGTTTTGAGGTACAGTGCTCTGTAGATGTCTGTTAGGTCTAGTTCATTTATTATATTATTCTAGCTCTCTGTTTCTTTATTTATCCTCTGTCCAGATGTTCTATCCAATACTGAGAGTGGTGTGTTGAATTCTCCATCTATTATTGTAGAGACATGTATTTTTCCCTTCAACTTTGCCAATGTGTGCCTCATGTATCTTGGAGCACTGAGGTTAGGTGCATAAATATTTAGAATAGTTATTTCTTCTTGTTGAATTGCCCCTTTTATTAATATATAATGACCTCCTTCATCCCTTATAGCAGTTTTGCATTTAAAATCTATTTTGTCCAAATTTGTATTGCTACTGAAGCTCTTTTCTGGTTACTATTTGTGTGGTATTTCTTTTTCCAACCTTTCACTTTTAACCTAATTGTGTCCTTACATCTGAGGTGCAAATATTTGTTGTTAATGTATATCTTTTTGTTTATATGTGTTTGCAAATTAGGGGTTTGTTTTAATGCATGTATTCAAAATTTATTTAAATGTTACCGAGTTAAATATATTATTCTATGCCTTCCCCCACTCATAAGCCCTATTTTTTTCTTTTCTCTTTTTTTTTAGGATTAAATTTACATGTGTTAAAATTTTAAAAAATTGTTTACTGTGATAACATATACAACATAAAATTTCCCATTTTAACTACTTTCAAATATATAATTCACTGGTGTTAATTATATTCACAATGTTATGCTAACATCACCACCATCTATTTTCAACACCTGAACAGAAACTCTGTACCGGTTAAGCAATAACTCCCCATTCCCCTGCCCCCTCCCCTCATCTTGGTAACCTGTAATCTATTTTCTATCTCCATGAATTTGCATATTCTCATTATTTCATATAAGTGAAATCAAACAATAACTGTCCTTTTGTGTCTGACTTATTTTACTCAACTTGATGCTTCAAGGTTCATCCATGTTGGAGCATGTTATCAGAATTTAATTCCTTTTTATGGCTGAATACTATCCCATTGTATATATATTCCACATTTTGTTTATCTGTTCATCTGTTGATGGATACTTGCTTTTAACTTCTGTCTATTGTGGATAATGCTGTTCAAATGTCTATCCAAGTCCTTGTTTCCAATTCTTTTGGATATATACATACAAGAGGAATTGCTGGGTAATTCTGTATGTTAATTCTATATTTAACTTTCTGAGGAATTGCCAAACTCTTTTCCACAGCATCTGCACCATTTGACATTCCCACCAACAATAAGGAGGGTTCCTATTTCTCTGCATCCTTGCCAACACTTGTTATTTTCCATTTTAAAATAATAATCATCCTAGTGAAATGAAGTAGTGTCTCATTATGGTTTTGATTTGCATTTCCCTAATGGCTAATGATTTTGAACCTCTTTTCATGTTTTATTGATCATTTGTATATCATCTTTGGAGAAATGTCTATTCAAGACCTTCATCCATTTTTTTTAAGTTGGGTTGTTTGTTTTTTGTTGAATGGTGTTCAGCTTTCTTTTGAAAATGTTTGCTTGATGATCTTTCTCCATTGGTGGTCTACTCCTTAGTCTAGTTGTCTAAGTCTTTGGTTTGACCAAAAGTCTTTGGTCAGGTGCACACATGCACATCTTGAGGGTGATCCCAGGAGTTCATAAACCAATGCAGATCCCTGGTTGATTCTGTTGCTACTACTGCTGACACCACCTCAGTATTTCATGGGGGCAGGGCCTCGAGAGAGTGGAGAAAAGAAAAGAAGAAAAACTTCTGAGCAGAAAGGATTCCCCTTTCTCACCCTTCAAACCAAAATTATAAGGAATCTCTTAGAGCCCTCTCTGTATACTCCCTGATAGCCACTTCTGGTTTTCAGGCTGGCTTGTGGCCAAGCCAGGGGATACCAGAGGAAAAACAGTAAACTCACTATTGGCTTGCCGATACTTTAAATTCTCTTCTTCCTCGTTCTGCCTGCTAATATTTACTCTTCAGAGTTCTCAAATAACTGCTCTATGCATGCATTCTTTCCATATTTTATAGGTGCACTCAGTGGAAGAGAGAGGAGAGAATGTGCTTAATTCATCTGAACCCAAACAAAACTACACGTACCCTTCTGATGACTTTAAATTTTCTTATTATTCTTTTGCTGGTGCAGGATATTTAGCTATAATCCTACTTTCATGGCTGACCTAAGTAATTTGTATCTCCTCTTTTCTTCATCTTGATATCTTTCAACTGGTTCATCAAATTTATTAATTAAAGAACCAACTTTTGGCTTTGTTAATTTTCTTCACAGTTTGTTTACTGTTTCATTGATTTAGCGATTATCTTTATTATGCCTTCTTTCTATAGCAATGTTGAGTTTAATATGCCCATGTTTTTCTAACTTTTTAAAGTGAAATGTTAGATCATTTATGTTAAACTTTTCTTCCTTTCTTAGGTAAGTGTTTACAGTTTTTCTCTGTAAGCAGTTTCATAATACAAATTTTGACATGTTGCAATTTTATTATCATTCAGTTTGAAACACTTTCTAATTTCCCTTGTGATTTCATCTTTGACCCATTGGTTACCTAAAAGTGTATTGTTTAATTTGTAAATATTTGGAGCTGTTCTAGCTATCTTATTGTAATTTATTTCTAATTCAATTTCATTGTGGTTAGAGTACATATTCTGTAATTTCAGTCTTGTAAAATTTATCAAGATTTGTTTTATGGTCTAGCAAATGATTTACAGTATCTTGGTGAATGTTCCATGTGCACTTGCAAATAATGTATTCTGCAGTTTTTGGGTACAGATCAATGTGATTGATAATATTCAGATTTTCCATATGCAGACTGATTTTGTGTGTACTTTTATATCAATTACTGAGAGAGGGATGATAGAATCTCACCTATGAGTGTAGATTTGTCTATTTCTCCCTTTTGTTCTATCAGTTTTTATTTTATGTAGTTTTTTTTTACTTTGTTGTGGTAACATACATATAACATAAAATCATTTTAAGTGTACATTCACGGGCATTAATTACTTTTACAATGTTGTGCTACCATCACTACCATCCATTACCAAAACTATTTTATCACCCCATACAGAAACTTTGTACCCTTAAGCAAGAGCTCACCATTCCCCATCTCTGCCCCAGACCCTGGTAACCTCTAATCTAATATCTGTCTCTATGAATTTGCCCATCCTAGATATTTCACATAAGTGGAATCATATAATATTTGTCTTTTTATGTCTCATTTATATCACTTAGAATAATGTTTTCAAGGTAAATCCACATAGCATGTATCAGAACTTCATTCCTTTTTAAGGCTGAATAATATTCCTTTGTATGTATATACCATATTTTGTTTATCTTTTCATCTGTTGATAAATACTTGGGTTGTTTCTACTTTTTGGCTATTGTAAATAATGCTGCTATGTACATTTGTTTGTTTGAGTTCCTGTTTTCAATTCTTTTGGTTATATGTCTAAGAGTGGGGTTGCTGGGTCATATTATTTCATGTATTCTGAAGCTATTTCATTAGGCACATTCATATTTAAATTGTTTTATCTTCCTAATATATTGACCCTTTTATCATCCTGAAATGTTCCCTTGGATCTCTGATATTCTTCTTGCCTTATAGTCGATTTTGTTTGATATTAATATAACCATTACAGTTGGTTATGATTAGTGTTTACATGGTATATTGTTTTTAAAATCTTTTTACTTTTCACCTATTTTTTTCTTTTTATTTAAAGGGCATCTCTTCAAGGGGGGATGGAGAAATAAATCTTTTTAAAATAAATAAATAAATAAAGAATAAATAAAGGGCATCTCTTATAGATAGCACATAAGTGGGTCTTTCTTTTTTTATCCAATTTAACAATCTCTGCCACTTTTAGTCTATGCTGAGATTAGGGCTGAAGTTTTGGTATTTGTTTTCTATTCATCTCTTCTGGGTTTTTGTTTGTATTATTCCTCTGTTCCCCCTTTTCTGCCTTCTTTTAGGTTAATAATATTTGTTGGTTTTAATTCATCTATTATCTTTTTAGTTATTAATATAACTTTTTACATTTGCAGTGATTCTAAGGTTTACAGTATGTATCTTCAGATTCTCTGAATCTACTTAGAGTAATAGTTGTACTCAACTTTAAATATAGGAAACTTACCCCCTCTTTTGTTCTAACAAATAGTTACCATTTCCAGTGATCTTTATCCTTTCTGTAGAAATGAATTATTTTTCTTTCTTTTTTTGTTTTTTTATTTATTATAGTATATCACTCATACATAAACATACAAAAACAATAAATGTGTAATAATAGTTGTGAACTTACAAAACAAACATATATAACATCATACAGGACTCTCATAACTCACCCTACCACCAATAACTTGCATTGTTTTTAAACCCTTTTTAACTAATGATTAAAGAGTATTGTCAAAATAGTACTACTAAACAAAGTATTTTCCCCCAGCCAATCCTATTATTATCTTTATATCATTTATATATGAACATACATTTGATTAATGTCATTTTTCTTTAGCCAGAAAAATTTCATTTAGTATTTATTGTAGTGTACATCTATCTGCTGGTAATGAATTTTCTGATTTTGTTTATCCAAAAATGTCTTAAGTTAGCCATCATTTTTGAAGAGTATATTTGTTGATTGACATTTTTTTGTCTTTCAGCACCTTAAAGGTGTCATTCCGTCATCTTTTGTTCTACTTTTTTTTTTTAATGTGAAGTCAAATGTGTTCATAGCATTGGTTCTTGTGTAATTTTCCTCTGGCTGATCTCTTTACCTTTGGATTAATGGAAGTTGACTATTATGTGTCTAGGGGAGTTTTGTTAGCATTTGTCTTATTTAGGGTTCTTGAGCTTCTTGGCATTGTAAGTTAACATCTTTCCCCAAATTTGAGAAATTTTGGCCATTATTCAAATATTTTTCATCCTTATTTTCTTTCTCTTTTCTCTCTAGGACTTTGTTTTACATGTATGTTAAATCACATAACTGTGTTAAATCACATAATCTATGAACTCACAGACTTCGTAGATTCTATTCATTTTTCTTCAATCTTTTTTCTCTCTATTCTTCAGATTGGACCATTTCTATTACTCTATCTTCAAGTTCACTGGCTTTTTTTCTGCCATCTCCAGTGTGATACTTAGCCTATCCAATGAAATTTTTTAAAAAATTTCTCTCCCCTTTCCCCCGTTGTCAGCTCTCCGTGTCCATTCACTGTGTGTTCTTCTCTGTCTGCTGGCATTCTTGTCATGTGGCACCAGGAAACTGTGACGCTTTTTTTGTTGCATCATCTTGCTGCATCAGCTCGCCATGTGTATGGCGCCACTCCTGGGTGGGCTGCACTGTTTTCGTGCAGGGAAGCTCTCCTTGTGAGGCTCACTCTTTGCACATGAGCACCCCAATGTGGAGGACACCCCTGCATGGCACGGCACTCCTTGCACGCGGCAGCACTGCGCATGGGCCAGCTCACCACACGGGTCAGGAGGCCCTGGGTATTGAACCCTGGACCCTCCATATGGTAGGCGAATGCTCTATCAGTTGAGCCACAACCACTTCCCTCCAATGAAATTTTTTTTTAAAGATTTATTTTTTATTTATTTCTCTACCCCCCCCCAATTGTCTGCTCTCTGTGTCCATTCGCTGTGCGTTCCTCTGTGACCGCTTCTATCCTTATCAGTGGCACCAGGAAACTGTGTTTCTTTTTGTTGTGTCATCTTGCTGTGTCAGTTCTCTGTGTGTGCCGTGCCTTTCTTGAGTAAGCTGCACTTTCGCACTGGGCAGCTCTCCTTACAGGACGCACTCCTTGCGCGTGGGGCGCTCCTACGCGGGGGCCACCCCTGCGTGGCACAGCACACCTTGCGCACATCAGCACTGCGCATGGGCCAGCTCCACACAAGTCAAGGAGGCCTGGGGTTTGAACCGCGGACCTCCCATATGGTAGACGGACACCCTATCCATTGGGCCAAGTCCACTTCCCTGCCCTAGTGTTTAACCAATTCATGGTTAGGAAACTATGCTGCTGATATGCCCAACTCTTAAGGTTTTGTTTTGTTGTTGTTGTTTTTGTATTTGTTTTTTATTTTATTTCAACCAAGAATGGCATAGAATGGGGCCTTTGATTTCCACAATTTCATTTTGGACTGTTTCTCTTCTAGCCCTTTACGTCAGTAGAAGCCACTCAATTTAACACTACCCAAGTCTCACCCTCCCCTGAATCACAGCCAGATCTGACCATGACAATCAGCTCTGAATGCAGTAGCCAAGAGGTGGACAGGATGGTCTCCTTTCAAGAAAAACAGCAGATCTCCCAGGACCTCTTCAAGGAGAAAATATTGAAATCTTCTCTACCTAAAACCTCCCAGAGCTTCTGGGGGACAATGAACCCAAACTGGACTTTGATAAAGAATAACAAGCAGCAGCAGCATCTGGTGTCAGGGATATTCACCAAGCTTCAACTGAGAAGGAAGCTCTCCTTATACCCAGTTCACTACAACCCAAAGCTTTTATTCAACAGTAACCAGTCCCATGAGTGCCATCATATACAGGGATGTGTCATGAGTTTAGGGGGTAGGGTAACCAACAGAACCAGTCCTAATCTTTGGGGAGGCTCTGGCCTGAGGGGAAGATATAGCACCTGATCTCAGGGGTACCCCAGAAAAATGTTGGAGGGCATCCTCAGGTAGTCTCTAGTCTGGCCAAGTAGACAAAAAAGATAAAAATTGGAATGTTCTCTAAGTACCCTCTTCAACATTTCCAGTTTCTCATTTAGATGAGGTCAATTCAACTGAGTCTGTATCCACTTGTGGGCATGATTTGAGCTTAAGTATGAAGACTCAAGGAAAAGAAACTATTTGAAGGAAAGAGGCAATGACTGATTCTGACTCAGAGAATCAGCTTTAAACCTTGGGACCCTCGTGGGAGGTGACCTTCTCCAGGAATCTGTGCTGAGTGCATCAGCACAAACTGATGGTGCCAATGACTTTGCTTTTCCAGAAAACCCCTCCCTGCCTCAGAAGTGCTACTTCCACACCCGAAGCTCTGCAGAGAAGAGGCAGCTGGATGTGTCCTCTCTCCTCTTGCAGAGTCCGCACAACCAGGATATTACCCTGAATGATCTGCTGGTGGTTGCCACTCCAGCCAGACTGGATCCGAGGCCTGGCAGAAGCCATACAGGTCCTATGAGGGACCTGTATTTACAGGATCAGGAAGCATACAATCACTCCCTGATGTCTGGCAAAAAAGGATGTGAGACAAACTAGGTAGGTCCACCCATATTCCTTCAAGGTGCCTGGTGTATCAGCAAGTATCTCCATATATTTATGGGATGTTGGGTAGGTAGGTGGATAGATGGATTAACAAAAACAAACAGGTAAGTGGACAATTAAGATTTATCTTAGTCAAAATGTGATCCCATTGGGATATATATTTCTGCTATGACTGATTTGCCTACCTGTTGTACACTTTGCCTTGTCTTCCACTTATGACTAAAATTGAGACAGTCCAAAATGCAGGTCTCAGAAGTAAAACTGTGTCAGCCATGCAGAGTTGATCTTCACATACTTCATGCTTGTGCCAGCCTGGCCACGGCCCAGGTCACTTACCCCAAAGGCTAGCCCTACATTGCAGTATACTGAGGGAAAATAACAAAATATTTTTTAAAAAAATAAATATTTTAAAGGATTTTTTAAATGTTTAAAAAATAAGTCTTTTATTCCCCCCAGTATGGTTCCCTTGTCTGTTTGCTTGCTGTTTTTGCTTGTCTGCTTGTTGTCTTGCTCATTGTTTTTGCTTGTTGTCTGCTTGTTTTTTGCTTGTTATTTGCTCACTGTTTGTGCTCATTGTTTTTGCTCCATGTCTGCTCGCTGTTTGTTGTCTTCTTCAGGAGGCACTGGAAACTGAATCCGAGACCTCCCATGTGGGAGGCGAGCACCCAACTGCTCGAGCCACATCTGCTCCCCAGAGTACTTTTGAGTAATCTGAGAAGCTTTGATTCCATTGTGTAGAAGGACCAAGGAGATAGGAAGAAGCCCCTTGTCAGAACTTTAGTGCTTTTAAAAGAAGGTCATATGTAAAAATTTAAAAGAACTCTACAATGCAGCTTTGTAAGTAGCAGGATTAGTGCTGCTGACCTGTCTATAGAAGAAGGCTATACACTTTCATTATCTTCCTCATCCCTGCCACCTAATGCAGACTGTGATACACCAGCCAGACACTCTGACCTGTCGCCTTGTGACCAGTAGTTCACAGTGCATGCGGGCCAATAATTCTGGGTCCACAGGAATCATCATGGGCACTCCTTAAAAATGTATATTTCATATGATATGTAAATACGTCTCAATAAAACTGCTTTAAAATTTTAAAATGCATATTCCAGGACCCTACTCCTAGAAATTCTGATTCTATAAGGTGCAGGGTAGGGCCTAGGAATCTACGTTTTAAGAAGCTCTCTAGATGATTCTGGTGGTCCCCTGACCATGCTCAGAGAGAGACTGTACCTGATGTTTCCCAAACTTTCCTGATGATCTGAATCATCTGGGGGTCCCTGTTAAACCCATTGCTTCCCAGGCCACAGCCTTGGAAATTCTGACACCACAGGTCTGGGATGTAGCCCTGGGAATTTGTCCTTTCAACAAGAACCTCAGGTAGGGTGGTGAGTGAGAGCCATCCTACACCTGGACCAGGTGGATTGGGGAGAGGAACCAATTACTGTCAGGTCTGAGCTAAGGATCTGTTACTGGAACAAAACTTCCTGATCCTTATGGAGCTCAAGCCTACCCCCTCTGACTTCAGCACAAAGCACATAATTTTCTGGTATTAAAATTTCAAGTAAAGATTTTTTTTTATTGCTGTTTATGCTCCTACTATTTAAAAAAAATGTGTAGTGGCTTGCAATGAAAACTCTTATGCAGTAAGACTGTTAAAATGAAGTAGTAACGATCAGAAGTCATGCAGAGAAAGGGAGGAGATAGTTATATCTGGTATGATAACTGCTTCCTGAATTAACCATTGAATTTGGCTTTCACCGTCTTAGCAGAAAAGCCAAATATAGCATTCTATTTTCGTCTTTTTTAATCTACACAATCAGCCTAGAGACTCCCAAAGGCATGAACTATTTCTCCACCATTAGACTGGGATACCCCTGAGAACAGGGGTTGTGCCTCCCCCACCCCACCCCCAGACTAGGGTCTCCCCAAAGATTAGGACTGATTCTGTTGGTTACCCTACCCCCTAAACTCGTAGCACATCCCTGTATATGATGGCACTCATGGGACTGGTTACACTTGAATAAAAATGTTGGGTTGTAGTGAACCGGAAACAAGGAGAGGCTCCTCAGTTGAAGCCTGGTGCATATCCCTGACACAAGACGCTGCTGCCACTTGTTTTTCTTTATCAAAGTCCAGTTTAGGTTCATTGTCCCCCAGAAGCTCTGGGAGGTTTTAGGCAGAGAAAGTTTTTATCTTTTCCCTTAAATGAGTAAAAATAAGTTTCATAGTTCTCTGGAAGAAACTTCTTTCCCTGATTTTAATTTCTAAGAGCCATTTATCATGTGGAGTCTTGTTTACTACCATAGTAGATAATAGCTGAAGGCACTGTCATGTTTTTTATTTCTTCATATAATGATGATATTAGTTACCCTTTTCTGGTAGCCTACTATGTGCCAGCATTCTGCTGGATATATATTTTATCTAATTTAATTACAAGCACAACTGTACCCTTTAGAAAGAAGAAACAGAGACACAGAGCATAAGTTTAACATTCAAAAGTTTCCATGACTTTAAAGTGGTAGAACAAGAATTTGAGTCAGGTATTTTTTATTCCCAAGCCCCACATTCTTGAAACTGCACTTTCTTTCTTTGAAGTGACATTTTGAATATCGATCTTCAGTTAGAGCTGAGGCCACGGTAAGTGGCTCTTCAGTAAATGCATTTCTACAGGTAGCTGAGATGGGCCAAGACCAAGCAGGACCCCCTAAAAACCCATGTGGGGACACCAGGTTTCAGAGCTGGCCTTCTTCTTTTAGGTCAAATAATGGCTTCTAAGCACTCTCCAAACTAATCAGACTGTAAAGGATTATGTGTAAAGGACTGCATATGAGGCAAGACACTAATTACATACAGCAGACTATCCATCAATCAACGTATTGATTTCCAAAGGGAACAGGATGTGGTGTGAGAATAGGGCTTTTCTCACCTGTGCCTGGCACAGAGCAGTGCAAAATGTAGTTGAATGAAAGAAGGAAAGGGTCATGCAGAGGTCCAAACTATGGATCAAGGGTTTTCCTAGTTGGTATGATAATAATACCTTATACATATTGAGTTTACATGCCATATCTCTGATCCCAGGATTCAACAACAGTTGAAATTTAGGACATAGCAAACCCATTTTGTAGGATTTTAAAGATGATTAAATGCCTTGCTCCAGTGGAGTGCCTGACAACCAACTGAATAAATGGTAGCTGCAGAGACCATGATGATGGTAACTATGCTGCCATTGATAATGGTGATGATGACATTGATGCTGCTGTTTGTGATGAGCCCAGCATGGACTGGACCAGGAAACACTTGCTTTTTTAATTTTTAAGTGCTTTGTTTCATTTCCACATATTTGGATATTCTACTTCTCCCACTATTCTTTTTTTTTTTTTTTAACATTTTTTCCTTCCCCACCCCCGCCCCCATCCCCACCCTGCTGTTTTGCTGTCTGTGTCCATTCGCTGTGTGATCTTCTGTATCTATATCTTTCTGTCTTCTCGTCTTTCTCCTCTAGAATTCACCAGGATTCAATCCTGGGGACCGCTGAAGTCGAGAGAGGTTCCCTGTCACTTGCGCCACCTCAGTTCCTGGTCTCTGTTGCGCTTCACCTTGACTCTCCCTTCGTCTCTCTTTTGTTGCATCATCATCTTGCTGTATGACTTACTTGCGTGGGCACTGGCTCATCATGCAGGCCCTCGGCTTGTGCAGGCACTCGTGCGGGCACTCGGCTCTCCACACGGGCACTCATGCAGGCACTCAACTCACCGCATGGGCACTCATGTGGGCAATCGTCTCGTCATGCAGGTACTCATGTGGGTACTCAGCTCATCACGCCACTCAACTCACCGTGCAGGCACTCAGCTTGTCACATGAGCACTGGCTCACCATGCAGGCACACTTTCTCTTCTTTTTCACCAGGAGGCCCCAGAGATCCAACCTGGGTCCTTCCATATGGTAGACGGAGGCCTTATCACTTGAGCCTTATCCATTTCCCACACTTGCTTTTTGTGTACCAAAACTTTTGCATACATTATTTCAACCCTCAAAGCAATGCTATGTGTTTGTCACCATTGTTATTCTTTTTTCAAATGGGGAAAACAAGGTTTAGAAAGGGCACACAGATACTAAGAGCTCCTCAACCTGTGCTCTTAACTATTACCTTCTATTATCTTCAGTCAACCATCTTGACTGCTATTAAATGATCCATATCAAATATTTGGAGCTCTAAGGTTGAAAGAAGATGAATGTGGTATAAATATAATGAACATCTGGTGACTGTGGATATGAACCACCTAAGTACCTCCTGACTCACCAATAAGTAATGGTGATGATTAGTTCATTGACTTAAATATTCTAGAAATCAATTTAAAGGAAAATCTAAGAAATTCTTCTCTTTTTTTTTTCCAGGATCACACTGGATCTCTGCCATTTTTTCCCTTCCTACCTCTTACTCCCAGGAAATTGTCTCTCCCCACAGTGTGTACAGTGTCCATAGAATCAACTGAAAGTTTTATCTCCTTATTTGGATATCCGGGTCTTGTAAATACCTCCCATTAGCATCACTGAGGCTGAAAGCCTTGTCTTTTGTGTCCTCCACATTAGCTTACATTGCTATACAATCGTGACTTCTGGGAGTCCAGTGATGCTGCCCAGGACACACCCATTACCCACTGGTGGCACTCCCGTGGGTCCCTCATGCTACCACTGTCCTAAACACTTTCCCAAATAGAGTGGCTTGTATGTGTGTGTTGGGGAGTGTGGAGTGGGGGAGGGTATGTGTCAGAGAAGGCTTCACAATTTCTAGGAGTCTAAAGCCCTTAGCCCACCAACAGGCCCATGTTGGTTGGTCTCCAACTCCAGGACAGGGGCAGGGCTGAGTATGATAGGTAACTCTGAGTCCCAAATAAGGGAATTGGAGCAGTTGTAACCTCACCAGGTAAAGACCACTTCAGTCAACCCAAGGCCTACAACTTCTGTACTCAAACATCTTCCTGCTACCTCCCTTACCATCCCAACTTAATCTGGCCAGCAGAAACAGAGATGAGACAAGAGTTCCTAGCCTGCAAATGTTTCTTCCATTGACCTGTGAAAATGATGCACCTTCCCCTCAGGTGTACATTAATAAAATAAATTGCCATGCTTGATACCAGGTGGAGTCTGATCCAGACAGTGGGAATGGGAAGTGAGGAAATAGTTCTCCTAAGCACCCCTCCTTAAGAAAGCTCCAGTTCCATTGAAAATATATCAGGAAACTTTGAAGAATTTCCTCAGATGAATGGTCTATGGTAGGCTCTGTCCTCCTTGCTGAGGTGGGCCTCTCTCCAGAGGACTGTGGCTGTGATGCCTCTGCCCAACATGGGGCCTGGCCAAACTCCAGGGATGACAGCTCGCCCTGTCCCTATCTGCCAGATCACTTTCTGTGCCTTCTCCAAGAATATGATCAAGATTTTGCCTTACTTGCTCTTCCTGAATTAAATCCCTGTTGAGAGACTTGGAGGAGTATGGGACCAAAGGAAGGTCAAGAACCTGCTTCACAATATTGATCCAGTTTTGCCTTATAGATTTCACAGTGGAATGTATTTCTGGGGATTCCAAGATACTTGGAACTCACAGTATCCCTCAGGCAAAAGACCTGAATCATTCCTAGTATTGAATGGAGAAACCAGCCTCAAACCATTTGTGTAGAACTGGGAAACACACAATATCTTCATTTCCATCTGGGCCTGGTTTTGTTGTTGTTTTTTTCCTGTACTATCATTAGTGACTTTATTTTTTTAAATGTCTTAATTATCTTTATTTTTAAAATTTAATTTTTAATTGTAATCTTTTAAAGATACATAAGATCACAAAAAAGTTACATTAAAAAATATGAGGTTCCCATATACCCCATACCCCACGCCATCCCACTCCTCCCACATCAACAACCTCTTTTGTCAGTGTGGCACATTCATTGCATTTGGCAAATACATTTTGGAGCACTGCTGCACTGCATGGATAATAGTTTACATTGTAGTTTACACTCTCCCCCAGTACATTCAGGGGGTTGTGGAAGGATATATAATGTCCAGCATCTGTCCCTGAAATACCATTTAGGACAACTCCAAGTCCCGAAAACACCTCCATATCAATCTGTTCTTCCCTCTCCCTGTCCTCAGCAACTACCGTGACCACTATCTCCATCCACATCAGTGATACAATTTTTTCCATTACTAGTCACAGTAATACTATAGTTCCACAGAATGGAGGAGTTTTTTCCATTACTAGTTGCAGTAGTTCTATAGTAGGTTCCACAGGATGGAGGAATAAAATATGGATCCCTGGCAGAGAGTGCGTTACTGGTATTCTACTGTAGAACTACTGGGCCTGGCTTTCAAAGACTCTTGGTACAGGGTTCCCTTTGGTAAGTCAAGGCCCATCTGGGTGGCAGAAGGAGCCCCTGGTTACCACAGAGCAGACAACTAAAAGCTTAATTGTCCCTTCAGCCCTGCTTACCAACCCTTTCCCTGAAGCCATTGAGAAGGCTCAACATAAGACTGACCTAAGACAAGTTTTCCTGGAGGTGGCTATCAGATTGCCATAGATCATCACCTGGCCCAAGCAAAAGATGAAAGACTTGCTGAACTGGGGCATCCAGAGAGCTCATGGACTTCCCAGAAGCTCTAAATTTCCTCTTCATTTCCTCCAGAGACCAGCTCCAGTCAGTCAAGTTTCCTGAGCTGATAAAAATATCTCTTAATAAGGTGAAATGACAATTACTTAACTTTCTAAGTGATAATTTGGTGCCAGCACATCTGATCCTAGAAGCAGTGCCAGCATCACTGGTATGCTACCTGTGTTGTTACACAGAGCCCCATGCTTAGAAGGGCCCTTTGACTTGGTTGAATATGCATCTGTCACCATCTTGAAATTCTTTTCTTTTAAAGATTTATTTATTTCTCCCTCCCCCACCTTTCTTTGTCTGCTCTCTGTGTCCGTTCGCTGTGTGTTCTTCTGTGTCTGCTTGTCTTCTCTGTAGGTGGCACCAAGAACCAATCCTGGGACCTTCTGGAGTGGAAGAGAGGCAGTCAATCTCATGCAGGGTGGCTCTCCTTACAGGGCACACTCCGTGCACGTGGGGCTCCCCTATGCAGGGGACACCCCTGCGTGGCACGGCACTCCTTGCACACATCAGCACTGCATGTGGGCCAGCTCACCACACAGGTCAGGAGGCCCTGGGTTTGAAACCTGGACCTCCCATGTGGTAGGCGGATGCTCTATCAGTTGAGCCTAATCCACTTCCCTCTGTGTCTCTTTTTGTTGTATCATCTTGCTGCACCAGCTCTCTGCTCGCGCCAGCTCACCTTCACCAGGAGGCCCTGGGAATCAAACCCTGGACCTCCCATATGGTAGACAGGAGCCCAATCGCTTGAGTCACATCCACTTCCTGTGAAATTCTTAATAATGGTTGAGCAAAGGGCCCTGCCCTTTAATTTTGCACTGAGCCCTGGAAATTATGTCCTGCCTAGAGACTTTAAAGCTCTTGGTGATCCAACGGAAGGCAAAATGGCAGGCTGCCTTCCCAACCCCACCCTGACTCCTGCCCATTTACCCATAGGGCTATGCAGAACAACTGTCTGCTGAGTTCTTGAGAGGGGACAAAAAATTGCTAGTGGTAGTTCCTGTCCCCAGGGAGTAAACAAGACAGGTCCACAGATAACCAGCCTGAGTTAAGTGCCACGAAAAAGGATATCAGTAGCTAAGAAGGAAATGCTTTCACATTCAGCTGGGAGGACCAAGGCTATTGCATTGGAGGACATTATACTTGAGGTGGCAGGAATGGATAAATAGGATTTTCATAAGCAGATATGAAGTGTAAACTGAGTCATGTAAAGGTCTGGAAGAAAATATAAAACAACCCTGAGCAGAATCAGAAAATAGGACCTAGTCTAGATCAGAAAGGCAAACTGAGAGATGAAGATGGAAACACAAATTAGAGACCAGGTACCTTTTGTTTATACCGTCATTATTGCACTCATCATTATAGTGAACTTGTTTGTGAGGCTGTCTCTCCACTAGACTACACCATGTCTTGGCATCATTACATTCCCTGCTTTTAGCCTAGTACCAAAGGTAGTAGGACATTCTGTAAATGTTTGCTGAATGAATTAATATTGTGGCAGGTCTAAAATTTTTTCCTGGGAAGTTTTTACCCATCTGAGGGTAGTGGGAAGCCACTGAAGGTGGTTGAATGGGAGAAAGATTTTATTTAGTGTTAGGAAGATGGTTCTGGTAGTAGATCATGGGATAGATGGTTGGCAAGGGGAGGGGCTGAAGACTGAAGGTGGGAAAAGCAGTTAAGGATTTCTATAGACCTCCAGCTCTCAAGCCCCTGCAGCCTCTAGCAAGATGGCTGGCTGTGGTAATAAAAAGGAGGTAGGTGAGAGAAACATTAAAAAGCTGGGACACAGCAGCTGAATGCATGTAGGGAAGAAGGAAAAGGTAACAAAGATGGCTCCAAAAGAGCTGAGTCCTCTAAAGAAAATAGAAATATCAGGAGAAGGAATTTTGGGTAGTGGGGATCAGGGTATCTGTTTCATAAAGCAGTTGAATGAGCAAGTCCCTAGATGGATGGAAAGAGCAATACTGAAGAAAACATTTCTAAATGGGTAGATAATTTTCCTGAAGACCAAGTTATTAAAAATAGCCCGTCTAGGCTGTTCCTGCCCAGAATTGCCAGAATCACACATGTGGTTCCCCCACCCCCAACCAAATTAATCAATCTTGGAGGAGGGTGTCTGGATTTTTACAGCTTGCCAGGGAAGTTCTGAAGCACAATCAGGTTTGGAGTCACTCATCTGGGTCACTCCACCTTGATGGCCCCTAACCCACCTCAAATAGGCCTGGTAACTCTTGCTAGCCCTAAAGGGCCATTTCAGACGCCAGTTTTCCTTCCACCCTGGCAGGGAGTGTAAGTCAGGCAGATCAGCAGCTGCTTTGAGTTCCTTCCCCCACCAGTACCGATGATTACAATGAACTGAATGTAATCTTTCACAACCCTTGTCTTTACAGCTGGCATGTCACTTAGCTTAATTACAGCATACAGTGGCATTTCAACTAGAGGAATCTAAAAAAAGCAATAAAAAGGGTTTTGCAAATTGTTAGGAAGGCAATGAAGACCTTGAAACTGCAATTTACTTAGCATTGCTTTCAATTATTTTGCGTTCTCCAGCCATGACTCTAAGTTATTAACTAGCAGCTTGGGAAAGCCAAGCAGGCAATGTGTCACGTGGAAGGTATCTCATGTCTCCTAAATGCATGCATGAAGGTGGCTGGGGACTCCAGAAGCTGCCTTGGACTGGGAGGGGATGTGTTGTTCTAAGCACATGTGCTTCCCATCAGGCACCTGCTAGTCATGTTTCCATCGTGACTCTCCCAAACCGTGGGCTCTGACTGGTCTGGGGTGACCTTCAACAAGGACGTCCCCTTCTTCCCCTCACTCCTCAACATTTACTGTCCCCAGAAAGCATAAGGAAAGGAATGTGGGGAAGCAAAGCAAATCCTTAAAAAATCTCAGGATTGGTGCCTGGTGTGTCTGGGTCCCTGGTTTCTCTTCCTGGCTTACTTGCTGGTTCCCTTTTGTCCTGGGCTATGTACTTCTTGGGCAGCCATTTTAAAAGAAAAGACTCTGACATCTTTCCACCACCCTGCTTTGCCGAGCCTAGGGGTCTAGTGATAGCAATAATATTAAAAAGGGACCCATTCTGCTGAGAAAGGGGCAGAAGCAGCAGGAAGTCGGCAGAGTGGGCAGCTCCCTCTTGCTGGGAGCCCCAGTAGGAGATTGGTAGGCATGATAATCGGAAGCAGAAGGCCAGTTGCCGGAGAAGCCATACCAGGCGGGGGAGCAAACACCGAAATCCTGTTGGCACAGTCAGCAAGGCCCTCACAACATGGCCAAAGCAAACAAGGGCTGAGGCAGGCAGACCCATGGCAATGGACTCACTGCTTCTTGGGTCTGGCAGAGGCTGAGACGGAGCTCACGTGTGTCAGGGAATCAAGCAGCCATGGGGCTGGGGCTGGGGTCCTAGCGGAATGGAACCCTGCCCTCCCCATCATGGTCTCCCCATGAGGCCCTTTCCATTTGACCCGAGCCAAGGAAAGGCTGATAATGATGAAGAATATACAAAGTATTTCACAGGTATCATTTTGTTCCTAACTCACAGCAGTCCTGCGAGATCAGTATTATCCCCATCTTACCGTGAAGATACCAAGGACACAAAGCCAGGGCTGAGTCTCGGTGCTCCCACTCAGTGCCTGCTGCGCTTCTCCTTCCCTCCACCCCTCGACTTCTCCACCGCAGCCTGTCTCACAGGCAGAGCTCCCACAGGCTAAGCAGGGCTGGAGCTCTTTCCACTTCATAGCTGAGAAGCTGAGAAGCAGAGGCTCAGAGGAAGGCAGTTTTATTTTTGGTTTTAAACCAGGAAATAGCTAGTTGACATCCCTTATTCTGTCTGCTATATACAACAACACAAATAGCCTGGTGAGGTGAATATGTTTACAAATTTTCTCAATTATCTGGATATTTTCAACTTTTTTCCCATTTGTTTAAACACAAAAGGGTTGGATTGAGCCCTCCAGTTTTCATGTCATAATTTGGCTGTTTGGACATAGCCGGAAAAGGCCTCCTTATGACCTTCAGCCCCGTTGTGCCTCTGGGGCCCACTGTACCTATGAAATTTTATGTCCCTTTCCAAGTCTGTCTGGTTGGGAAATTTATATTTCATGGGAGAGATGCACAGTAACTATATTCATATCTGATGGAAGTGCTGAGAAATAAAACCAGCTGCTGGATTCAGTATCACCATCGGGGTCCCCATTCTTCAGCACAAGGATCCTGATTTCACCAACTCACCTGTTTAAGGGGATAGAGAGGCAGGAGAAGGGAAAAGGAATAGTTCATTGAGCGCATACAACTAACCAGTTCTTCTTTTCTTAGCATTTCATTTGCTCTGCTTCTGGGGCCCCTGCAGGGACAAGCTGCCAGTCATCAGAAGGGCCAGGTGACTGGAAGTGGAGGCATGATCGGAACCCATCCTCTGTTCCCCCATCTCTGGAGGGAGGACTTAGAGAGCAGGTGGAGCTGGGGGAAAGGGGTCCCAGGGGAGAGAGAGCGGGACCGGCGCAGAGCTGTCGTGGTACCTGTGGCGCATCACCCCCAATCTGCCCGGAACTGGAGACGAGCACGGCGGAGAAAACCCCACTCTACACTGCCCAGGCTCGCGTTCCGTTCCTGATCCAAGCTACTCGAAGGAGTGCGGCTGATTCCGAGTCCCCACCCTCTTTCGTGGAGAAAAAAATCCCTGGTGGGCGGCTACCCCCCACCCTGGAGCTTCTGTGACATTGCGCCTCGCTGGCCGGTCCCACGCGCCTGCGGCCACCTGCACGCACTTTGCTGCCCGAGCGCATCCCAGCTCCAGCGCCAGGATCAGGGACCCGACCCGCCGCTGCAGGCAGCCAGGAGCGAAAGGGCTCCCCGCGGAGAAGCAGGGGCCTTCGTCCCAGCAGGGTTGGAGCGGGGTCCGTCCCATGCTGGGAGAACTAGAGCAGAAGTCGAGGGAGTTGCGCGTGAGCTCCCAGTAGTAAAGCTCAGGACAGGGTCCGACAGCCCGTGACCAAGCGCTTCCCGCCCGCCCCGCTGTCCGCCTCACCCGAATGGATCCCGCTCCCACACCCCAAAGCCGGGAGAGGTAAAGTCGGGTTCCTCAGGGAGAGTGCAATCAGGCTTCCTCTGGTTTCACGTTTCCAATACGCGTCTCTCACTGCTTATTTAGCACGTAGTACGTGCCAGGCCCTGGCGCAAAGCGCTTCACAAGCATTACTAGTCTCCAAACCGCCTTACCACTGTCTGCATGTACTGCCCTTCGAAATCAGTATGACGCCCATTTTCAAAAACAAAAAAAATACCTAAAAAAAAAGTTATGAGGCGGCTATTTCCCCCATTTACCAATTACGTATGAGAAAACCGAACCCGCGAGAGATGGAGGCAACACTGAACACCGCCTCTGACTCAAGGCCACGCGGCAACCTCCGCTCAGTCCCTTCCTGGAGCACGATTGTTTGAACTTGAAGGGCGCACCTGGAATTCGTTTCTCTTGTGGAAATCGGCATAAGGCCGCGCACGTGAGCAGAGCTGCTGGTTCCTGCGTGCTCACCTCCATTCTGTCATTGCTCCCATGAAGATCCCCGAGGAAGGCAGGGTGGGGTAGGGGGTTTACTCCAATTTATAGCGCGGGAAATTGAGGCTCAGGGAAGTCCATGTCATAGCTAGTCCAGAGACCAGCCGAAGGAAGTCTTCTGATGTCCCAAACCCAGGGAGAGAGTTCCCCCAGGCGGCTCTCCTTCTGAATTACTTTCATCTGCAACGTAGAAGGCGTGCTGAAAATACAGGCTGTATGAGCTTCTGTGACATTGCGCCTCGCTGGCGCGTCCCACGCGATTTACTCGCATCTTGGTCTTTTCAGACCCATTGGAGCTCCACGTGGAAGTTTACTACCTTCACGCCAGAAGAAAGGAAACCTCCTTCCCTTCCCTTCCCTTCCCTCCCTTCCCTTCCCTTCCCTTTCCCTTCCCTTCCCTTCCCTTCCCTTCCCTTCCTTCCCTCCCTTCCCTTCCCTTCCTTCCCTTCCCTTCCCTTCCCTTCCTCCTTCCCTTCCCTTCCCTTCCCTTCCCTTCCCTTCCTTCCCTTCCCTTCCCCTTCCTCCCCTTCCCTTTCTCTGTCCTTTTCTTTCCTTCTTCCCTTCTCACTCTCCCTTTCTCTTTCTCCCTTACTCTTTCTTTCCTCCTTTCTCTCACTCTCTCCCTTTTTCTTTCTTCCCCCCTGCTCAGGGGGCTGTGCAGAGAATGGAGCTGACTGTGACTTTAGTCACTAGTCACTTGGCTAGAACTGGGCAGAGGGGAAATGTCCCAGGGTTTCTCTGGGACAAATGCAGTTGGCGCCTTAAGTTCTGAGAAGAAGGTGAAGCTGGTGAGGCATCTCTACCTGCCCCTGAGTGCTGGGCTATGCCGTGTGCCAGGCACGTCCTGTGTTAATTTGATTCCACCAACTCTGTAATTGTCATTATGATCCCTCTTTTACAGATGAGGAAACTGCCATCAGGATCAGGGAGTTGAAGACACTTGCCCATGGCCAGAAGCTGGTGGGAAGTAGCATGGGGTCTGTGATTTTTTCTGTCTGGCCCTGCACCTCTCTCTTTTTATTCCATGGCCATACAATAACTTTGAAATGGAGGTAGAAAGAGTCTCTTCCGCACGGTACTCAATGTTTAAATGATAGCACAGTCACAGCTTTCTTCTTGCCAAATTCCGTCCCCAAGGAGGGAGGATATCTGCTCTTGAACACTGGGAAGTCACCTCCATGCGCCCTCCCTTGTCCCTTCATGGATACCCACTCTCCCGTCAGAAAAAATGTCCTTCCAGCCATTCGAGCAAAGGAGAGCCGGCCTTTCTCTTCACTCCCTCCCCAAGGCTCAGAGCATTGCTGTAGTGGTGTACCCCTGGCCCAAAGCCTGAGGGAACCATTTCTTTCTCTAACTGGAGAGAAACATCGTCCCATGCGATGCTCTTCTGTCGGCCCCAAGGCTGTCCCCAGGCAGGTCACCGCAGATTTCCTAGTAGGAGAGAGGGAGAATTTCAGAATCTCCTCTTGCCCCCTTGCTCCTTCCCTTTCCTCCCCACCCCCTCGCCTTTCTTGTCCCACCAGTTTCCAAAGTGCAGAGGATGTTTACTCTCCCAAGACAGGCCAGGATGGCGCCGAGGGCAGAAGCCTGATTCACTGTAGGTAGGCACCCGCCGGGCCCCGGAGCCAAGGCTTGGAAATCCCACCCCGCCCGCCAATAAACGCCTCCACGACTCCCAGCCATCCCAACGGCGACCCGGCCAGTTCAAACGCACTGGCCAGGCCGGGTGCGTGCTCAGTAAACTGTGGGAGAACTTGGAGGCGGCCCCGGGCACTGCCAAGGACCGAGGTTAGGTGGTGGGGAGCGTGTTTCCGATCATCTGCTCCGCCTCCGCCCTACTCACTTTAAGACCCCCGAGAACTTGCCTGGGGCATTCCCTGCCGCCTGGCCCCGGAGGGCTACCTCCCTGCCCCCCCCAGCCCCCCCAGTGAGTGGCCCCTCTTCACTCCCTGAGACTTCGAGGCCGGAAGCAGAGAAAACGCCAGAACTTCCACCATCATCCCGCCAACCAAGGGTTGAGGGTTTCAGGAATTTGGGGACGAGAATTCAAGGATGGGGAAGTGGGAGGAAGGGGCCGCAGCCCCCCCCCTTCTCCCATCCGTGTCCTGCAAGGACTGCCTGCTTCAGGGCTCGAAGGGGGTTAATATTTCACCAGCCATTCTCTACTCTCTCCCTTCCCTTGGGGACTCAGAAGGGGCACGTCCCCAGAGCCCAGCCGCCAAGTCGTCCCAGGTTGGGTGGGTGGGCGGGCCAAGCCCCCGCCCCCGCCTGCCACCTGAGCTGTCCCACCCAGGGCTGCGTCTGCCCCAGCAGGTCCGCTAGGCCCCCGCCTGACCCCGGCGCACTGATAAGCCCCCAGACGGCCAAACATCGTTAACTTCTTTGCCTTTCTCGACTTCTCTGCCTGTCCTTTCCCCGACCTCCGTCAGGGAGGGTCGCCCCCGGGTGTGTCCGGACTTCTTTTGGGACCTGGACCGGGGTAGACCACACACTTGGCTTTTTGCTAGCCCCCCTCCCCCGTCTTCACGCTTCTGAACGGGAACGAACTTTCTGTGACACCTGTTTGGTCTCAAAAAAAAACTATCCCCTCACCTTCTACTTCAGAGAAGCTCCAGGAAATAATAAAAACTAAGAGAGAAAGGCGGAAGTTGATGTCATAAAATGTAAATAAGGATTTCAGAAATTGAAGCTTTTCCCCCCCTCAGCTCAGCCCTGAATATGGGGAGGGAGGGAAGAGGATTGTCCACTCAGACTGAATAAGCAAATAATGTCCTTAACTTCTTACTTCCCTTTGCTCTTCTGGACCTCACTCACAGGCAAATGGGGTCAGACTGATAGGAGACAGTGTCTACACCAAAACAACCGGTTGCTGGGGAACATCAAGATGATAATGTTTTGCTCCTGGTACCACGGAGTGTAGACAAAGCCTGTGTGGGCTGTGGTCCCAAGTTCGCAGGCCATCTGTCCAGGGTGGAGGAAGCTCCCATTAGAAAGCTGGGCTCCTCTTCGGCAGCTGCTTGCTCCAGGAACCGCCACTGCCACCAGCAACACTGTTTCTGCCCTTAGACCCTCCGCAGGCCACTCTTCCTCACCCCTTCTCCAAAAGGGATGCCCCTAGGGAGACCCCTAGAAGACAGGCTCATCCCAGAGAGGCAGGGTGGGAGAGGGGAAGGAACCTCCCGGGGCAGTGGCATGCTGGGGCAAGGCAGGTGGAGAGGACCTTTTCCTCCTGGAGGGGCCACCTCCCTTACCAGACAGGAGCGGAGATCTTAAGCCCAAGTGTGCAGTTCACACTATTTCATGCAATTATTTAAATGAGTCAGAGGGATGTTTTCTTACCTGAAATAACCCAATAATGGGGCCCAAATGTTTCATGCTGTCTGGTCACTAACCAGAGAAGACAACCCCCTCAGACCTCTCCTGGGAGAGATCCTTCAGCGAAAAAGAAAAAGATAATAAGTCATTATCTGAATAATTTGTTCAAAATTTGATATACCAAATCCACATCTCACTTCCATCAATTCTGAGGGGGTAAAAATTCATAACAAAATCTTGAAAAAGGTATATTTGGCTTTTAAACCTCAAAAATTGCCAAGGAGCATTTGACTCATTTTGAAGCTTCCCCCTCTCACCACCCCTCAACTTGGAAGTTGTTAGCAAATCCCTGGCCCGGCGGAGTCTGCAGTAAATGTTAGCGCTTCCCCTCTCGATGGAAACCCAGCTCCCAATGGCAGAAGTCTTCAAGGCCAGATTTTTCTCTTGACCTTTGTCAAGATCAGCCTTCGTTTTCATCCATTTTCTTGTCTGTGCCCCAGGTAAGATAAATGGACGCAAACCATTCTGTCTTCCAAAGAACTCCTAAGAGCAGAGGGGATGAGAGGCTACGGAACAAACCCTCAGGAAAGCCGCGGCAAAAGTGCCAGAGAAAAAGCCGCCGTGGTTACAGAGGGCTGCAACCGAGCCTGGGAACCGCGGAGTCCAGTCCCAGCGTTTTGGCGGTAGGATGGGGGACAGTCAGCGCCTCTCGACAAGGCCCCTCCGACCCCTCCAACTCTCCAATGAAAGTTCTCGATTTTCTCCCTCGGCCACCAACTCCAGCCCTGTCTACCGTCCCTCGGTCGGGTCCTTACCGTCTCACCCCGGTGCATCCTCCTGGAGAACACAAATAAGCGCGTGGCCATCACTAGGTCCTGGGCGCCCGAGCGGGTACTGGCTGCCTGCTCTCAGTCTCCTGGACACGGAAGCGGAGGCTACTGATCGTCACTCCTCTACCCGGGTGTAAGGGGGCATCACCAAAAGCCCATCCGCCAGGTGCTTGGAGGTGCCTTTTCTCAGGCTTCATCCCAGTTTTCTTCTAGTTGTTTTTAAGGCTCTTGGTATGAGCATCTGGTGACCGACCTGGGGGCATCGGGTGCTGGGAAGGGGAATTCTGCTGGGCTTAGCTGAGGCTTCCAGCAAAGGAGGCTGCCCTGGGCTCTGGGGCTGAGGGCTCAGGTCCTGCAGCGTTCTGCAGTCTACCTTGGGACTTTTCCTGGACCTCTCAGCTTTAAAAGAAAAGAGGAAGAAATAATTAAGGGAGGAAAAAACACACACAAAAAAAAACTCTCCTCGCTTTCCAATAAAGGTGAAATTCTACACAAGAAAATCTGAGTAGGCAACAGTTGGCCCAAATTCCACATTCCCTCCAATAGATCTCCTACCTCCAGAAAACGCTTGCTCAGAAACCCCAATACAAGAACACGGGCAGGTTTTAGAGCCTTCATATGTATAACCCTTATTAACGAAACAAAAACCACCATCGCACTTTTTAGTAAAATATCATAGAAACAAATCAACAAGAAAATAGATCACCAAAATTCAATAGAAAAATGGGAAGCCATGAATAGAGCGTTCTCTGAAAAAGGACCTCGAAGTTGCTTTTAAACCTATGAAAATGTGCTCAACTTCCGTGAACGTTTTAAATGCACAAATCCTTTGACACAGCCCATTTCTCAGAATATATCATAACAGTTATACTCCCGTCCTTGCACATAGTGCAAATCGTTTACAATAGGGGAAAATAGGAAAAGAAAGATGGAAACTATGTGTACACCAATAGTCACCTCGTTAAATAAAGTACAGTACAGTAATACAATAAACTACTCTATAGTTATTAAAAAGAAGACAATAACAGAGCTCTAGGATTATCATTAAAACATTATATTTTTATAAAAAGCAAAATATAAAGCTGGGTATATGAAATGCTGCTATTTGTGTTAAAAGAATATATTTATACACACCTCTGTAAGGATACAGAGGACTCTGGGAACAGTGATTGCTTCTGGAAATGGAAACTGGGGAAAAAAGTGAGAGGAAGAATTGCTTTTCTATTCAATGTATGTCCTTTGGTAACTTTTGAATTCTGAATTCTTTCCTTTACCATACATTACCTATTTTTAAACATATCGTTTGAAAATCTGGAAATTATCTTTTAATAGTGTTTCTTTTTGGTCATGTAGGTAATGTTGGTTTATATGGACAATTTTGAAAATACAGAAAAAGTAACAATTAATTACATGTCTTTATTAAAGTCTGGTCTACACAATCTTTATAACAACCAAAATGTAAACTTTTCTCAAATAATTAGAAATAATAAAAATCCGAACTTTACTTAGTAATTTGTTTTAAAAAATAAAAACAAAGTGTTTTTTTCCAAGGCAAGCTTGCAGAGCTTAACAGCAGTTTCTTAAACTGGTAGTCCGGGGAGGGGGGAAGATTTACTCGGGGAAAAATAGGAACGAACTCTTTTTAACTCCCACACGAGGTCTGTACAGCTGAGACCTCCCCTGAAGACAAAGAGGGGAATCCGTGGTGCCATTCGGACCCCAAATGAAGCCGAGCGCAGTCATTTTCAAGTCGGACCCTCCCTGTGGTTCTCGAGTCGTAGTGACTCGCAGGGACTGGATTCTCGCAGCTGTCGCCCGGGACCCCGGCGGGCCCGTGCGGGCGGCGTGGTGGCCGCGGGCGACCCCGGCGAGCCCGCGCTGCCCTTCACGGAAACGAACAGGACCCGAGGGGGACGCCTCGGGCGGGAGGCGCGGGCGCGCCGGGAGCGGGGAAGGAGAGCGGCGCCGCCTCGGTCAGTCTCACCCCGGCGGCCGGCTCCGCGCGCTCTCGCTATTCGGAAAAAAAAAATCCGGGAATTTGGTAAAGAAGCCAGAGGCCCGGGGATTCCCACGCTTTCTGCACCACGCTGGAGGCCCCGGTCAAACGCGGGGCGAGGATGGGGGGCCGCCCGGGGACGCCTGTGGGTCCGGGGCTCCGACCGGCGGCTGCTGGGTGACCCCGGCGCTTGCTCTCCAGAACCTGGAGCGAGGGCCTCCAGCCTTCCTCGCATCCCATGCAGGAAAAACAGGGATCTGGGGGCCACCTCCTCCTCACAGCTTTGCTCAAATCCTCCTCTTTCCTGCCTAGATTGTCACCTCATCTGTCTTCTGAGTCCCTGTTGCTAAAAATACAGGGAAACCGAGGCACGGAGAAACAAAGAGATGTGTCAGGATCCCGTCTGGAGGACCAGGGCTCTTGGGGGGGGGTTTCTCTGTCAGCGGGATCCTTAGCAACCCTAGAGGATGGATTGTGTGAGGTGGCGTGGATAGGTGAGGGGGGCCCAAGTTAGCTGTGGGAAGGTCTGGGCTAGGAGAAGGGACACTGGGAGGAGAGGGAGCACCTGCCCCCCAGGAGCCCCTAAAGGGATCCCTCTGGAAGGGGACTCTGCCTTGTGGGCCAGCAAGCCATCCCCAGACTCCTAATCAGTGAGGAGCTTTCTCCTGTCTCCTCAGCTAGCAGCCAGAGCCTCTCTCAGAAGCTGGAATATTCCACACATCATGGGAATTATAAACTGACTGGCTTTACCCTCAGGCCAGCAGCTGCCTCCTCTTCCTCTTTCCTTTCAGTGATGGCAGTGCTCCCCCTCCCCCATTCCCTTCCTGGGGATGCTGCTCCCCGTGTCAGTCCCCTCCAAAGAAACTGCTTAAAAGAAGGAACCATCACCCAGCCAAGCAGGGTGTCTGATCCCCACCTCACCCAACTCCCACCCCCCTCCCATAGAAAGAATGATTTGACAGGTGTGGCTGAAAGTGGCTGGGGTGGGTGGGTGGGGTGTTGGAAGCTGAGTATTCGCCCAAATGCCCCAGCTCCCATTGTATAAATGTGGCTGTGGCACTGTCACATCAAGCAAAAGGAGATGACCAAAAATAGAAGTAGTAATAAAAATAGAAACAAAAACCTCCTGGCTTTTCAGGACTTTTAAATTCTAGGTGGGTGTCACCTGGGCCCTGCTTCTGTGCCTACAAGCTGGGTTTCATCGAAGCAGATAAGATTGGAGATGAGAAAACTTCAATATTACTCTAGCACTTTTCCTCCAATATTAAATCAGTAGGGGTGAGAGATTCCTGCCCCACCCCCACCCCACCCCCCCCACACACACGGTCAGGTTCTTGGCCTCTGTTGGGTTGGGGTTGGGGGGGTCTGCTCCACGATAAGGACTCAGGGGGCCTGACCAAATCCCTACTGGAGTTAACAATCCAGTGGAAATGAACACTCCAGCCAGCCAACTATTGTTTGGTCAGAGAAAAGCCCAACAATGGCTCTGCTGATTTCTCCTGGACTTGGCCGCTCTAGCTGGTTGTTTTGGCATCCTAGAAGGCCAGTCTAGTCGTTGGTGCTGAGCTGGGCGATCTCTATCTGTGTGAAACAAGTTCTGCACTGGATGATCCCCACGCCTGCTGCCCTCCCACCCAGGACACACACCAGGCAAACTGTCCCTTGCACGGGAGCTTCCTCTCGGTTCTGATACCAAATTCTCTAACCTCTTTAACTCCACTTTCCCTCCCTCTTCTTTTCTCTATGTGGGCTCATATCTTCTGCCAATCTGTCTGCTATAGTCTGCAACGGTCTGTGTGAGTGTGTGTGTGTGTGTGGGGGGGGGGCGGTTCTCGTGATTCAGTACCTCAGGTGAAGGAATTAATTGTCACTGGCTGTTCAAATGGTAGGTCCAGGATCTGTGTGTGAGGCTGCAGCGACTGCCCGCTGCTTTGTTTGCAGGTGCCGTGGGCACTGTTTGAGATGCCTGCAGAGCGGCAGGCTGGTCTTCATGCCCACACCACCTGCATTTATCAAATGCCCACATACTTCTAAACTACAACAAATGCCTTTCCTTTTAAGACTGCAGATTCAAGTAGGGAGAAGAAGAGGATTTTATTTTGTTTCAGTTTGTAGTCTCCTCAATCTGGCTATGAGTAGGAACAAAGTCTTCCAGGTTGAGACTCCAGCTGAGACAGGTTTTAGCCACCACTTGGAAGACCCCAGGACAGAGTTCCAGGGTGGGGAGGAAGCTGGCATATTTTTGGAATCCATACTCCCTGGTACTGGAAAAAAATAATTCGAACTTCCAGGTCAAGGAGGAAACGAAAGGAGACAAACGGGGAAAAGAAAAGCATAAGAAAAAAAAATTTGGAGGAGGCTGTCCTCAGCTCAAAACTGGCTTAGCACAGGCACTTGGCAGAGCCTTTGAAGCCCAACTCAGGGGCCAGACAAACAAGCTGTCCTGCTGTTCTTCCTTCAGTCTCTCCTTTCCTCCCTCCTTCCCTCCCTCCCTTCCTCAAAAGAAGCTGGCCCTCTTCTCTGGGTCAGGAACCAAGTGCAGCGCTAGTCTCTCACCTCCTCCCTGGTTGAACTCTGGGTGGGGGGCTCAAAGTCAGCATCGGATCTTCCCTGCTCACACTTCTTCGAGGTCAGGATGACCTGCTCTCCCTTCCCTTTCCCACTCGGCACAGCCTCTGGGGAAAGAGACTGGCCAGCAGGTGGCGTTGCTCAGAGTGGCCAGAGCACCCCCAGCCCCCACATTCCCAGATTCTCTATAAAAGAAGAGCATCTGCTCCTCATATCCCACCATCCCCAAAAGGTTTAAAACACATAGACTCCCTGAAACTGCAGACCTTGAGGCTCTGCAATGCCAAGAGCTGTATGGGATCCCCACACCCATTCTGGTCAGAAGCCTGTTTTGCAGCTGTGGGCCCTGGAGTTAAAGGATTTTAAAAATGAAACAAAAAAGAAGTATGGATTCCAGACAAGTGCAATTTAACAGTACATAGTAGAAACCTAGGGATGGGAGACAAACATGGATCTTGGATGCTAAAAACCAAATTTCAGAGACCCAGCAACTGGAGGAGCTATGGCTGCCATGCCAGCAGACACAAAATTTACCATAAGTTGTTATTCTGCAATGAGATGGCTTCACATATCCTTTGCACATACTGCGAATCAAATGACTAAAATATATATGTATGTGGTATGTTAGTGTGTCAAATCAGATTTTCTAAAAAAGAAACCCCATCAAATCAGCAATTGGGAAAACAACACCCAATCTTTTAGTACCCCTGACCGGCTGAGTGGGCTCTGTTTAAGCTGAAGTCACACTTATATTTCATGCCAAGAACCTTGAAGAATAAATATGTTTGACCTAAGTCTCTGGAGATGAAGACGAACAGCCCATTACTCAGGATGGATTATGTGAGATTCAGTTTACGAGGACAAATTGTGTTTCACACATGAGTCACCTTGAATAACCCAATAATTAATTAAAACCATGTCCTGCAGGGGAGAATTTATTACATTTGCCAGCTTTTTATGAGCTAGGTGTAGTTTGGAAATGAAAAATGTGAGGACTCAATGTTTACATTGCTTTCTGCATTGGCTCACAGAGTCCCAGAGAACAAGGTAGGGGCAGTGGAGACTTTGACTTGGAAGGGCAGAGCCAATTTATGACAGTGGGAAGTGGGAGGAGGGGTCTTCAGCGTCTGGACCTGGATCCGGCCAGTGTTCCTTGGAGTTCCTCTAGGAGACAAGCTGGGGCTTTGGAGTGACTGGTGCACCAAAGCTGGAAACCCTGCAAAGAAGGGAGGGGAATGAGCAGTGTATGTCTTTTTAGGGAGGGGGTGTCAGGGCTAAAATAAAATCCAGGCTCCTTTACTGTGTGGGGGGAGTGGTGCGGTGGGGGCGATGGGGGCAAATGGGGACCTCATATTTTTTAAATGTAATATCTTTTTAAAAAATGAATAAATTGAGTAGAATTTGGGAAAAAAAATCCAGGCTCCTTGACTGGTTCCTGAGGAAGAAGAGTTGGGCATCCAGGTACTCTTCTCCTTGCCAGGAGGTCACAGCTCCTTGGGCTGGGCATCATTAAACTCTGGTATCTTCCTAGCTTGGAGGGAGGGGACAGTCTTCCATAAACAAAAGAAAAGAACAAGGTGGTTGACTGGCACCTCTTCCCCCAGTGGAATTCCTTACCTTCTCCTTGGGCAAACCACAAACTATGAGAGAAACAACCTCTTAGCTACACACACACCATACTCTTTATAAAGTCTTCTCTTCCCTCACTTGTTTGTCTCCAGAGAGCCCTGTGAAGAAGGTTGAGCAGGGATAATCACTTCCATTTTATAGATTAGGAGACTGAGGTCAAGAGAGATGACCAGCCCAAGGACACACAGCTGGACATCCATGCCAGAGCTGGGACAGAAATCTAGGCTCCTCATGTCAGAGATGTCCTGGGTGCAGGAAAGAGTCAAAGCTGGCAGAGCAAGCTGGCCATTTCACCACAGAACAGACCATGCCCTTTAGTTCCCTCTGGAAGCATGGATGCCTCTGATTTGAGTAAACCAATTGTAAAAACACATTTTAAAGACAATTGAACAAATTAAAACAAGGATAGTATTGAGACATTATTGTTAATTTTGTTAAGTGTGATAATGGCATGGAGGTTATATATATATATATATATATATATTTTTTAAGTCTTTATCTGTCACAGATCTGTCAGAGTCACACTGAAGTATTTTAGTATTTTTGGGGTAAAATGATGTCTTGGGCTTGTTTTAAAATACTCCAGAAAAAAATCATAGAGAAGAGGTATATGAAACTAGATTGGCTATTATAAGTTGAAAATTGTTGAAGGTGAATGATGAGTACATGGGGGTTGAATATACTCTTGTGTATATTTCGAATTTGCCATTAGAAAACAAACCAATTGAACTGTGGATCCATATCGCAGAAAACCAAACACACATCAACTCTCAACTCTCACTTTCAAGGAGAAAGTGTGTCCTGAAGGTTATCCACAGGATCAAGTTCAGAATCCTCAGTGCCACCCATCTTCTCAATGGCGAGGACAGAATTGGAAGGTGTTTGGCACCAGGTTGACATAACCACGTTTTTCTTCTCTGCATTGCTGTCCGTGTGGGCAGCAGAGCTATTAGAGGTTATAAGTTTGGAGCCTCAGACAATTCAACTGCAGGTGACATTTCCCCAGGTGCAGCTCTTTTGTTGTTCAAATGGACTTGGAAGTGAAACTGGGCAGCCTCAGTGGGGAATGGGGGTGGGGTGCTGGTGGAGGGCAGAGCTGTCTTCTCCTTTGTAGTTTCATTAATAGAAGTTGTCCCGTGGGGGCGGGGGGCACTTGTCAAAACTTACTGGGTGTTAAATGGATTCATTCCTTTATTCCAGAGTCAATAGTTTGGAGCCCTTTAATATTTCACCAAATATTTTAGGTCTATTTTAGTATCAATTTGTATCTTGTGAGATTTATTTCCATTTTAAACATTGTTAACGATTTAGTGTTGACTGGGGAAGAGAAGTGAAATAAGTCTGCATTTTGGTGCCAGAAAAACTGGGATAGGTATACAGGCTCTATCATTCATTAGTTTCTAGAAACTGGACAAATTAATCTTCTGAACCTGTTTGCTGATCTTCAAAGGGGGAGTAACGATTTCTCCGATCTAGTACTATTACTGCCAGGATTAAATGAAAGGTACATACACTTGATGATGTGACGAGATCTGCGGGCACCACCCCAAAGGCGTAGGAGAGGGCGGCGGGCGGGGACGTGGAGGTGTGCAGGCGCGGGGCACCGGCCACAGCGCAGGCAGCGGCGCCGCCCGCCGTCGCACTAAGCGGGTTTCGGCTCAGCGGGAACCTCTGCCTCGAGATAAACGGCTCCACGCGCAGGGTGGGGATCCATAGAGCGCCGGGTAGACCCACTGGCGTAGAGGAGGCTTCTGGGGCGGGAGGAAGGAGGCTCCCACGCTCTCCGGTCGCGCACTCTGGCAGTTGGAGACCGCGCCCGCAGGCGGAGCCGCTTTGCTATCCGTGAGCAGCAGAGAAACCCGGCTGAGTGAGGTGTCCTCGGTCCCATTATCGAAATATCTGCCCGACTAGGTGTTTACACACGCGGAAGGAAGGGAAGTGGGTGTCTCGGACAAAGGGGCGAAATCCTTAGGCTGGCACTGGTCTTGATGGTGGATTCTCCTTGGTTCTCCTGAATTCTACCACCTGCAACGCGCCGAGTCGAAAGGACAGGCGTGGATCTGGGGCCTCCAAGGTCCTGGGATGAGGGGCTGATCCACCGTCTGTCTAGGCTTCGCCTTGTCCAAGATTTGGCCTGTGCTCCTTGGGGCGGGTGATTCCTGAGGCTAGAAAAAAACAGGCAGATGGGTCCGCAGGCGGCAAAGGACTCAACCCACGGATAGACTGATGGGGGGATTCCAATCAAAGGACAATAGAAAGCACCCCTAACCCCTGTCTACATCCCTCCATCCCCCCCACCCCACGCACACACACACCAGCGGGGCAGCCAGAGGTCTGGGCTGGGCCTGTGCCAAGTCCCAGAGGTTACTGAGAAGGTGTGGGGGATGGGGAGATGAGGTATGCTTCCCGCGCCAGCCATCAGGACCTCTGGGACTGAGCCCCATTTCTAGAGAAAGTTCCCAGGTTGACCGCAGGAATAAGAAATTGGGAGTCCTGATCTTGTTGGTTGGAGCTGGGGAGTCCAGACCAAAGTAGTCCCTCAGCCTGGGAGGGAGCTCCCGAGGATCTGGTAGACAATGGAGCTGGGGTCAGACAACCACCCTGAGGTCAGGGTGCTTCTACTACCTCACGTCCCAGTCTGCCTGACTTTTGGGACCCGATCACCCCCCACCCCTACTGAGAACCAGCTCAGCAGTAGGTTTGCTCGAAGGGAAGGCAACGCAGAACTTTACAAAATGAAGGTCAGAGAGGGACACAAGAGAGGAGATAAAAATGGGACCAGGGGACGCACAGCTTCTGGAACTGAGAGCCTCGACCCTAGTTTCCACCTTGTATTTATTGGAAACTACCAAGCAGCTGTGTGCTATCTGAACTGCAACATCATCTACAATAATAGGGAACATCTGCAACATCCACAATAAGGCAACGTCTATAATAGAACAGGTGAAACTCTTTTTCCCAAACACCCCTATTCTCCCCACACCACCTCCCTAGCCCCTTCCCCCCAAGGGAAGGCATGGGGAGGGTTAATCAGGGAATCACTGGAAGCTCCAAAATTGCATCAACGCCTCCTCTGGCTCCCACCAAGGCAGCGTATGCTGCCTGGAAGCACAAGACCGACAGTCGGTGTCCTGAGGTCAATTCACTCTGACTTGGGAAAGACTCTGACTTGGGAAAGGCCAGCCACTCAGCCACCCAAGCACAGATCTGTAGCATGGAATGACCTGGGAGAACCTCCCAATCCCCAAACACCAACTGGCAGTGGGTAACCAGGGAATTTGGGGCTTCCTGTTATTCAAGAGAAAGTAGAAAGGGGAGCCCCATATATCTCCTAATCAGGGACAGCCTGAAATGGTTTCATAGGAGAAAGCTTTGCTATCCTTCTAAACTTGTAGATCTGAACCCCTGGTGTTAGTTTCCACACAGAAGTCTTCAAGAACACCCACCCCAGCCAATAAGAGCAACGTGAGGGAGAGAGAAAAGATCTTCATGTCTCTAAGGAAAGATTTCTGGCATCAGGGACCAATAATCTCTATGATCCCCTCCAATCTTGGAAAAACTACAGACCCTACAGGGACCAAATAGAAATAAAAATTTTTTTTTGTGGGTGATTTTCAAATTTAAAGGAAGAATATTAAACCTGCCCTCTTAAAACTCTGGAATCCTCTGAAGGAGGATAGATGGACTAGTTTAAACCCATGTGATCCAGCACTAAAACAGATTAGGAGCCCAGAGCTCTCCTCTAACTTCAAATCCCACTTTGATAGAACAGAGGCATCCCAAGTATCAGCTCTGCACTATTTGGGTCAGTGCAGACAGGCTGTGGACAATCGGTCAGATCTCTCCAGTTTCAAAAAAGAGTCAGAGTCTCGGATAAGTGGCTGGCAGAACCTCGGGGACCTGGCTCAGATGGAATACAAAGCAGGAGGAGTGCAGCTTTTACTCCACAAAGCAGTAACCAGGAACTATCCATAGCTCATCTCAGGCTGGGGCTGAGATTCAGAAAGGTTGATGGGCAGTGGATGGTATACAAAGCCAGACACTCTTGAAGGCAAGGGGGTTTTCAAGTCTTCATCGAGTCTCGAGGGGATAGTCCTTTCCGACCCACCTTGGTTATGCTCCTTGAAAACAGGACCCATGAGCACCGATGACAGGGCAGATCTCAGTAGGGACGGATTATGGGCCACTTTTCTCTCTCCCACCATATATATGTATTACACACATGAACACACACACATGAAACGCCTGCCTGCCTCCTCTCCCAACTTTGTTTCTTTGAACAGATAATTCAGTGAGAAGAGAAGGGGAAAGCTTTTGCTGTGGTCTGGGAGTGGGGAGGGAGGTGAGTCACAAGATATTCAAGTTCTGGATCTTTAGTGGGGTCTCAGATTTCTTGGCAAGGGAAATCAAGAATCAAAGCAAAGAATCAGATCTCCCGAACTGTGTCCTTCCCCCAAGCCTCAAAGTCTACAGTTCTTTTGGCTTGCAATGGATGAGTTTGGGACTTAAGGGGCCAGGGTCTTGGCACTAACATTCCTCTTGATTTGGGGTCACCAGGCTGAAGAATTTCTCAGGGAATTACAGGGTATGAGTGGAAGAGGTGATCACACATACCAATCTGCTGATCTGGTCCCATGTAATGAGCTGCTGTGGAGTTGACATCCTGGGGCTGGCCATTCCAACTCAGTCAGCTCATGAAGCTTCCTCCCACAGAGGCCAGGTCCTGAGGCAGAGAGGTTCAGACCCTAATAATCAGCCCCACCCTAGACCCACAGGGAATAATTAATGGTGGGCCCAGAGTCCCTCTTTCTGGTTCCCTCACACTAATGCCCTTTCCCTCCCACAAGATTCCCTTCCCACCTCCTTCCACTAAACCAATTCTAAAGCCCAAAATAAACCCTATTGGAGACTTAAAGCCAACAGCCCAGCCTTCCTTTTTTACACAGTGCTTATAGGAAAACCAAGGTGCAGAGAGGGGAAATGACTTGCCCAATACACCAAGCTAGGGCAGAACCCACCAGAGACTTATGGCCAGACCCAGAAGTCCTAACGGTTTGGGCCAGATCCGGAGTTCGGGGTGGGGGTGGGGGGTGGGGGGTGGGGGAAATGGAGGCATGATGAAAGAGGTCGATCTTCCAGCACAGCCCAGGGTGGGAGGAGGGGGACAGGGACTCTGAGGCCAGCGCTCCTTCCACCATGCACTCCTGGCAAGCAATGAGCTGCAGGCTTGCTGGGCCAGCACTTAGGGACCAGAGGACTGGGGCTTTTGGCAGGGGACTCTTGGTACCTGTTCAGTGGCCTTCAGATCTGGCCCCCTTTCCTCACTCTCCTCCCACCCTCCACTCCAGACCCCACTCACATTCTGCAGGCTTGGCTAAGCACACCGCTCCAGCTTCTAGGCGCCATGCTGGCTGGCCACAGCAGCCCTGCGGTTGGGCTCGCCTCTCCCCTCAGCACCCATCTTTAGATTGCTCCACGGATCCCCTTGTTCGGTGGTTTTGATGCTCCATTGGCTCTAACTTCGCTGCCAGTTCCCTCGGACCGCCTTGAGGCCCTTAGGTTTGTCTTGAGAGGGTCCTAACCCGGAGGAGGTGGCGGGACATCCTGGGTTAGGGAAGGTGGGGGAGCATGACTGCCGCCTCCTGACCAGCCCTTCGTCCTTCAGACCAGCCGTGCCTTCTGGCTTCTGGGCTTCTGCAGTCCCGGATCCTGCCAATGATTCGTCCAAAAGATCTTCCTTTAAGATCTGCCTGACTATTTCAGAGAGAAGGCCTGAGTTGCTGCTCAAGCCCAGCCGGGCCACTCCAGGCCGCCCAGCCCAGCTCAGGCTCCGGACCCGCTGAGAGCCAGCCGGCAGGCCCTTTCCAGACTTCTGAGGAAAACAATGGAAAATTGTGCAACAGGCTGGAGAGGAAAATCGAGCATATGTGCTGGGAGAAAAGGACACAGGAAAGTAAAATGGAGGTAAGAGAAAAAGAAAAATAAGAGAGAGCACATGGAAATAAAGACACAAGAGAGAAAACAAAAGAGGAAAAATGAGAGGAAGAAAAAATAAAGAGAAAAAAGGTAGAGTATGTGACAGAGAGAAAGGAACCAAAGGAAAAAAAATAAAGGCAGGGGTGGGGGTTGAGGGTGAAGCAAAAAGTAGGCGATAAAGAGAAGAAAAAGAAATCAAGAAATACCATACAAAACAGCAAAAGAACTTCAGAAATAAGGCGGAAAGAAAGGTATAAATAGAAAAGAAAGAAAGAGCAATGCCAAAATGTTAAGCCAGAAGAGAGAAAATACAGACGGAAAGAAACCATGGAAAAAAAGAAGATAGAAAAGAAAGCAATTAGGCCATTTCTATAAAACCGAGAGGATGGAAGCGACCCCAGGTAGTTCCGCCAGGCCGGACAGCGAAGCCCAAACCTTCGAGAAAAGGAAGCGTCACGGCTGCAAATAAATTCTCGTTCCTCACGACCGACCTGAGGGCCGCCACCGTCGCGACCATATTGTTCCAGTTGCCAGAAACGAAGACAACGGGCGATCGCTTTGCTTTACAAAAAAATAAAATACAATTTAATAAGTGCCCCAAGTGAGAATGGGGGCGCCTCTCTCCCTCTCCCCCTCGTTGGAGGTCCCGAGCCCCCGGGCGGGGGCGGGGGCGGGGGCGGGAGCTGACAAGGAGGTGCCAAGCCCATGTGGCCGGAACCCCCGGGGGCGGGCGGCCGCGCTCCAAGGCCAGGCAGTAAAGGTCACAGGCAGTCTATGGAGCGGTGCTGAATGGGCTCCTGGAGGTAAACACACTCTTAACTTTCAACTTGGCCTTGACCTTCCTCGAGGTGTCTGGCCGGTATGTAAAGGAGCACACTGAGGCTTTCAGCGCGTTTTGTCTGGTCAGTAAAGGGGGCTGAGGCGAGGCTCAGGGCTCCCGGAGGGTCTGCCTGGAGGCTCCCAATGGGACACAAAGGAGTCCGGGGACTGGGGGAAGGGCATGCGCAGGCAGGGCGGGCTAGAGGTTAGGACACCTGGGTTGTTCACGCACTTTGGCGGTGAACTTCTGTAGAACCCCAGGGAAGACTTGGAAACTCCCAGTCTCAGTTTCTCTATGTGGGAACCTCAGGCTTAACCAGGACTGAGAGAGGAGAAAGACAAGTGAGAAGTGACAGACCCTCTTCAGAGCAACTGTCCTTTACTTTTCAAATAAAAGCAGGTGGCTCCTAAGTCAGTAGAAACAGATACACATACTGGAACACAAATAAAACTCCTACTATTTATTCAGTTTATATATAATGCTTTTATGTTTGCAGTCATTTAATCTTCACAGCATTTTGGTAAGGTAGGAATTATCCCTATTTTATCAATACGGAGACTGAATCTTACTTTGTCTGACTCTAAATTGAGGTTGATGATGTCGCAGACATCACAATATCCAATATACAATATGCATATACAATACATGTACAGGAAATTGGAATATATGCCCATGTTAATTAATATATCCAGAAACGTTCCCTGGGATCTAGCAGATACCAAATAAGTTTGTTTGTTTTCTTTTGTTTTTGAGGTATTGGGGCTGTGGATTGAACAATGGACCTCAAATGTAGGAAGCAAGAGCTCAACCACTGAGCCACGCCAGCTCCCTTAAATAGTTTTTCATATTTTCATTTGTTTGCTTGTTGTTGTTTTTTTTGTTGTTGTTGTTTTTAGGAGGCAAGGGAACCAAACCTGGGACCTCTCATGTGGGAAGCAGGCACTCAATTGCTTGAGCTACATCCACTCCCCCAAATAAGTTTTAGAGAGGAAAACACCATATAATACTTTTATTTTTGTATTGAAATATATCTGTTTACACATATCTCCAACACAGCAGGTGAGCTTCTCCAAACAAGGTTTGAGTTGGTCATCTTTGCATCCCAGCAGGGTGCAGAATTCCATGCATTTACCTGCTCATTTCTATGAGCTCAGATAAGAACATCATATGTCCAAAAATCACATGTGCAGGCCCTATTGCTTTGAATTTTTAAATTTTTGTTTTTTTAAAATTAGTTTTCTTTTGTAAAAATTTGAGAAATAACTTATGTACAGTAAGGTGCAGAAATCTCAAGTATACAGCTTGATGAATTTTCACCACGTGAACATACCCATATAATTTGCATTCAGGTTGAGATGGAGAACATCTGCAGCATCCCAAAAGGCTTCTTCATGTCCTCTCCCAGTTAGAAACCCCTCCCCAAGGATATCTCTTTTCCATCTATCGTTACAGATTAATTTTGCCTGTTTCTGAGCTTCGTAGAAATGGAATCATAAAAAGTTCTTCTTTCATGTCTGGCTCTTTCACTCATATATCTGTGTGATTCATCCATGTTGTGTGTAGTTTGTTCTTTTTTATTATAGCGCAGCACGCCATTGTCTGATAGCAGCATGATTTTTTATCCATTCTACTGTTGAGGGACATTAAGGTTGTTTCTAGTTTTGAGCTATTATGAATAAGGCTGCTATGGACATTCCAGTACGTGTCTTCGGATGGCCATTAAACACTCACTTCTGTAAGATCTATTCATGCCTCCAGCAAGTTAAAACGGTGGAAATGTCCTATGTAACCATCATCTACCAAGTCAAAACCAGGAAAAATACCTTAGTCTCAAGGTAAAAATCCTGGAATTTCTGCCTTTCATAATTAGACAAGCAAAGGACTATTATTAGAGGAAGAAAGGATTCCGTCCTTGGTCTCTTGGTTATTAGCAATGTTCGATGAGGTTGATCTACACTCTCCACCACAGGCTTACAACTCCCAGGAACCTCTCCAACTCTGGCTTCTATGAATCTTTTCCCACAGGTGGCTCGAGTTCAAGTTCAAGTGGATGGGACCCCAGAGTTCAGGGTCTGGCCCGTATAGCCGCCATGATCCCGGTGTGCGCAAAGGAAAGGTCCGTGTCCTCTCCCGAAAAACGGCGGGTTCTCGAAAAAAGTTCACACAGAGGGGTTTCATTTGGGAAGGGTAGTGAAGGAAACAGGTAGATTTGTGAAACAAACCTTATGAGTCTTCTGAATTGCTTTGCACAATAGGCACCAGTCAAGGGCCCTCAAGCAATTTTGCCAGAGGTCGGGGCTCCCCTCCTACCCTTTTTCTTTGAAGGCAATTTAAAACCTGAAAGAGGCAGATATGGGTCAGTTCGAGAGGAGTGCGCCAGGACCATAGGAGGAGGCCGGCAGGGCAGAGAGGCCGGTCATCTCCACACAGAGCAGGCTCCTGCTTTCTTGGCCATGGCCAGTTAGCCCGGCCTGGTTTCTCCGAACTTCCTCGATCCCAGAAAAGCAGGAAAAGGCGTCATCTTTTCCAGAGAGCCCTTAAGGATTTTGTAAGACCCTCCTCCAATTTCTCTCTTTAGTCTTTGGGCTCTGTGCCTGGGTCTCACTCCTTAGGGGAGTCTAAATGTGTGTGTCTCTGTCGCTCTGTATCTCTCCCCACCCTTAAGCGGAAATCCAAACTCCCTTCTACAAGCCACGTCTAGAGGCTCCATTTCCCCTTCAGATCCGGACGTTGCGCGTCCGGGGCTCACGAGCTCCTGTCTTCTCAATCCGAGGCACTGTCCCCCGCCCCTCCCTCCGCCCTACCCCGGAATCCCGGCCTCCCGAGTCTTCAGGGCCTCCCGAGTCTTCAGGGCCTCCCGAGTCTTCAGGGCCGTAGCTGCAGGTCCTGGGGGAAGGCGCGTCTCAGGCGCTTCCCTGTGCCCCAGCGCAGCTCACTGCAGAGCATCCGGGACGGGTGGGGTTATTTGGAGGGAACTGGGAGCCTGTACTCGCCACCCAAGGCAAGGGGCTCCAGAAATACCCTGTAACCTCCATTTTTCTTAGCCTCCTCCGGCTTCGGCGCATTCCCGGGTTCCCATTTCAGGCCTGGAGCGGCCTCCCTGCCCCACCCCCCTGCTCCCCTTCCCCCCACGACATGGTCGCTTTATAGGGAGAGCTTTTTATTCTCTCGTTAAACCTGCCAAAGCGCCAGAGACAGAGAGCCAGGGAGAGAACGCGACGGAGGTGGGGCCGGGCTCCTCGTCCCCTCTCCCGGCGCCACCCACCTCTCCCCCCCACCCCCCCAGCTGAATCCCTCCAAACTGGGTAGCAGGGAAAAGACAGGTCCTCCCTTTTCTCTCGTGTTGTTTTTAAATGCAATAAAATAGAGAGAAAGAGAGGGAGCGAAGTGGGGGGAGCGGGGGGAGAAAGGGAGGGAAAGTATTTTCGCAATTTCTGCCGCGAGGATTTTACTAGCTTCTCTCCCCCAGGCCGCAGCCAATCAGCGCGCGTGCCTGGGCCCCTGCGTCTCTTGCGTCAAGACGGCCGGGCCCAGCGAATGCAGGCGCCGTGCGAACTGGAAGCGATTTAAAACGCTTTGGATTCCCTGGGCCTGGGTGGGGAAAGCGAGCTGGGTCCCCTTGTATCCCCCGCCCCCAGCACCCCATGAGCCGACCCTCGGCCCCATGGAGCCCGGCAATTATGCCACCTTGGACGGGGCCAAGGATATCGAAGGCTTGCTGGGAGCCGGAGGGGGGCGGAATCTAGTCGCCCACTCCCCACTGACCAGCCACCCGGCGGCGCCTACGCTGATGCCCGCGGCCAGCTACGCCCCTCTTGATCTACCAGGCTCTGCGGAGTCGTCGAAGCAGTGCCATCCATGCCCCGGGCTGTCCCAGGGGGCACCCTCGGCTCCGGTGCCTTACGGCTACTTTGGAGGCGGGTACTACTCCTGCCGTGTGTCCCGGAGCTCGCTGAAACCGTGTGCCCAGGCGGCCACCCTGGCAGCCTACCCCGCGGAGACTGCAGCGGCCGGAGAGGAGTACCCCAGTCGCCCCACCGAGTTTGCCTTCTATCCGGGGTACCCGGGACCCTACCAGCCTATGGCTAGTTACCTGGATGTGTCGGTGGTGCAGACCCTGGGCACCCCAGGGGAACCCCGCCACGACACCCTGCTGCCTGTGGACAGTTACCAACCCTGGGCTCTCGCCGGTGGCTGGAACAGCCAGATGTGTTGCCAGGGAGAACAGAACCCACCGGGTCCCTTCTGGAAGGCGACATTTGCAGGTAACTGCCATGGGACTTCTTGGATCTGAGCATGGGGTTGTGGGCCCTGCTGGCCTGGCAGAAAGATGAGGGACACTTGGGGTTGGTGAGGAGCTAGTGCTTCTCTGTTGGCTGTTAGGAATCAGAAGGAGGGTCCAGGTGGGGGCCCCAGACGGGGTCAGTGTGAGGAGCCTGAGCTGGGTGCTCTCAAAAGCCTGTGGGCCGCCAGACCAGCTCTCTTCCCCAGGATGCCTTCGGACCAGCCTTTTAATAATTTGGGGTCTTAGCACTCTTTGTAGTTGAGTGGCGGCCAGGCTAAGTAACTCTCAATTCAGTGTGATTGAGTATGTGGGTGAGGTGGGGGGAGAGAGGTGTTGCATATTGTGTAGCATAGAGAATACAACCCCTAACTCTGGGTTTTTCAGTTTCCAAAGAAAAATGTAGATTTCTTGCAGCCATGAGTTAGGCGTGAGCATTGGTGTGTGAGTGTGTATTGGGAGTGGAGACAGGAACGTGTTCTCTCCTGTACAGAATTGGCCTGTAGAATCTATGTACGAGTGGCCAAGGGTCTGAAATGCATGTGAGAGTGGATGCATGTGACCGTGGGCCAAGGCCTGGCTGTGTGTGGTGGGTGTGTGCAGAATGGCGGGTGTGAGGGAAGTGATGGGTGAATGAGGCCTGTGCGAGCCCTGTCTTTTCAAGGCTGCATGGTGATCAGAGAACTAGCGGGAAGCGGGGGTGCCCCCATGTGCTTTGGGGGAGCAGTTTTGCATATGCGCCTGTGAGTGACCTAGATGTGCCTGCCGGGCTTGTGGGGCCTGGGTTTCCCAGACTGGGAGGGGGGGTCTGAGCTTGTTTTCTCTCCCTCCCCCTCTCACCATGCAGACTCTAGTGTGCAGCACCCTTCTGAAGGCTGTGCCTTCCGCCGAGGCCGCAAGAAACGCATTCCCTACAGTAAGGGGCAGCTGAGGGAGCTGGAGCGTGAGTATGCAGCTAACAAGTTCATCACCAAGGACAAGAGGCGCAAGATTGCGGCAGCTACCAGCCTCTCAGAGCGCCAGATCACTATCTGGTTTCAGAACCGCAGGGTCAAGGAGAAGAAGGTCTTAGCCAAGGTCAAGACCAGCGCTACCCCTTGAGGGAGTTCCCTGGCGGGGTTGGGGAGGAGGGGGAGTGGAAGTGTCCTGAAAAGACCAGGGTCCTGCTAGAGTCAGGCTGGAGCCCGAGAACTCTGCTCAGGGTTTTCCAGAAGTGACACCCTTTCTAGGCCAAGGTTCCCTGAACTGTTCCTCAGGGGTGGTCTAGGGACCCCCATATAGCCACAGAGCAAGTGAGGCCAGGAGTTCTAACCCATTCTGCCAGGGTAACGTGACCCAAAGGACATGTCCCAGTCATAATCATTCATGCCAACAGTGGCAATAACCAGTACTAGTTATCATGATAAATAAGCCTCATATATTCTATCTAGGGCTCTGTAGGGCACTTTAGAAAGCGCTTTCATGGATTGAGCTGATCATGAATAAACTTGGAAGGAGACCCATGGCAGGGCAGCTTCCACTTGGATCCCCTTCCCAATTTACAAAGTCCACATCTGTCCCAGTGACAGAAGAGGGCCCTGGAAGAGAGAAAAGGCAGATTCACCCCATGCCACTACAATGCCCAGTTCAGTGTTTATAAGTCGACAGCTGGGCAGGATGGGCCACGAAAGAGGCCTCATGCCCCATTCTTTGGATTGTACCCACTGGTCTCGGAAGTCCCCATCCCCAACTCGTAGATTTTCGGGTTCGGTAAAAATGAAGCCAGCGGTCCCTCTCGTCTGTCCTCCTTCCTTCCAGAGAAACGGAGTTTGAGAAAGTGCCTGGATAATTCGCTATTTCTCACCTCTTCCCTTCTGCCTCTACGTGGAAGGGGAAACTGAAAATTCCCCTCATCTTCCCTTAACATTTCTGCTGGTGTGACCGAAGCCAGTCCTGGTTCTTTGGGTAGTTGAGAGCCGCATGAAACGAATTTGTAGCCTTGTAGACGCAGCCCCTTCCAGTCACAAACAGCGGTGACAGAAGGAGAAAATAGTACACCAGCCTATTCGCTGGCCGTCCCGCACACGTTGGTATAACCCCGCCGGAGAGGAAACCAGAAAATGGCCCCCTACCACCCATTCCTCTTCTGCTCGCCTCCTGGACCTCAGGCCTGGGGGATGCGGTAGCCCCTTCTGCAGGCTGAAGAACCGCCCAGCCCCGGGCTCGAGAGGGCAACCCCCAGGCGCCGAGCAACGTTGGCTGCGGGCTTCACCTCCTTTCCGCTTTCAGCTGGTTCGATCCACAAGACCCCGAGTGAGTGGAGGGCGGGGTTGGCGCCAACTGTTTTCCCGGTCCACGCAGACAGAGACCCATGGTGCAATTTTCTGAAAACTGGGGCAGCCCCGCTGTTTGCAGAACCGGGGGTGGGAGTGCGGGGCCCTGAGAGGGATCCGGGGGATCTCGTCTCTGTGGCGGCTCCCTGATATCGTGGGCCTGGCCCAGAGCCTAGGGGGCCGCCGCCGGGCTGCGTAGCTAAGCCCGCGGGTTTGCGCTGGGCCTTGCGCAGCCCGGGCTGGGGCCCCGCGGATGCGCTCCCTACGATCGAACGCACAGGCTGCACAAATGGATATTCCGGGGGCCACCGCGTGGCTGACTACCGCTGTGCTTCCCTCTGGGAGCCGGCTCCTCAGAACTATTCACGACCGCGGACCGCGGGTGGGATCCCAGCCCTGGCTCCTCTCTCAGGAGAGAGAGATGTGGGAAGTGGATCAGACCCCTCCGCCCCGGACTGCGGGGAAAGGCTAGAGGTTGCCCTTCCTCCGTGGGTCTCCTTAGAGCGTGTGTGGGGAAGTGGGGTGGGGATATCGATTTCGTGATTTTAAGAATCCCGCAAGCCCTGGGGTCCAGTTTAGGCTCTTCGGTGACGCGCCCCGCTAAGAGTAGGTCACCTGTGGCCTTCCACGCTCCCCTGCAAACCAGGTCCCACTGTGGGTAGCCATAAACGGGACCAGCGGTAAGGTGTGCTAAACCACTCCCTCGCCGCCTGCAGACGCGATAAAACTTCAGCGCCAAGGGGCATGTGGCGAAGGCGCGAGATAAACGGGGGAGGGGCGTCATGGGGGAGGGATCCCCGCTTGGGGATGGGAAAAGGCCACCTTGATTAACTGAGAGATTCTGGTAGAGTTCAGAGGGGGACAGAGGTCTCGAGTCTCTGGATTCCTAGGGCTCGAACTCCTTCATTCCATTGACCAATGACTTAAAGTTTCGGGGTTCCTCTACTTTTGCACTCGCAATAATTTCAAAACAAAAGATTTGGGATCTAAGAGATTTATTTTGCTACCTGATTGGGTCTGGACTATTAAAAAGACAAGGGAGCCCCCTTCCGGCAGAGGCTCGCCACTACTGGGGAATCTGCGGATTGCCTCGGCTTGAATTCCCCACCCAGCGCTGGGGTTCCCGCGGAGCCTCCTGGATTGGGGGGTTCTCGGCTGCGTGCCGGAGCGCCAGGGCCCGCAGTCCCTCGGAATTTGGCCGGGACTCAGCAGATGTATTGATTCCGCCGCCGAGAGACCCAGGAGGAAGGCAAGGAAGGTGGCACGCGCCATCTCGAATGGAGGAAGAACATGCAGGGCTCTAAGCAAGGCAGAGGCGCCATCTGCCCTCGGTCCACCGCTTCGTTCCACCGGAGTATTTTCTTTGTCTTCCTCACGATTACAATTTGCGGTGGACTCCGTACTTTTTTCCTGTGTGTTTTACTTGTACGGAACCTGTGCAAAAAATATTTTAAATTTCATTTTGTATTAATCATTTTATGGAATCCCTTTCCAAACACCAATTTTACTCTAGGCAAATTATACCCCCGAGGCCAACCATATTTCATTCTCTCCCTCGAGTGTCTAAATTACAACAAAATCTACACATCTCAGTTCACTGCCGGCAGCTGTTTTTTTCCCAAATAAGTAGATTCAGGCACGGACAAACAAACACAAATATACACATATGTTCCGGAAAATACACCGGGAGCCTTATCACAAGACACAATTTTCCTTGGAGTTGCTCTCTACGCCCCTACCCTTCATCTCCTTGGGCCGAAAGTCTCAGCCCGCAACGAAACCGGACAGAGGATCGCGTCTACGCTGGCTCCAGGTCTGAAATCTCTTCCAATTCCAAAGCAGGTGGGTTTTGCTAGGCCCCCAGAGGCCGAATTAGGGGGGTATATTGGAGAACTGCGTGGCCGCGACCTCCGGAAGCTGTTTTTCGAATCAAGGTCCCGGCAGCAGCTCAGCGGAGAGCGAACCAGAGACTCCAGCTCCGGGGTCCTTTACTCTGCTGGCAAATGCTTCCGGCGCCCAGGACCACGCGAGGCCGCCGAGGACCGAGAAGCTGCTCCCCAGCCCCCAGACTCCGAGTCATTCTAGGGCCGGCAACTGCCTCTGCGGCAGGAGAAAGTCCCAGACGGAGCCCCCCAGTTCTCATAGCCGCGCCTGCTCCCTCCCTCCCCGTCTCCAGCCCCCCTCCTCCTCTTCAATAAAGCTTTATTCATAGATTTAAGTGCTGCACTTTAATTAGATTTCTTTCAGGGGAAACTCTCCGTGCCCCCCCCCCCCCCCAGTAGAAACCCAAGAGCTACAAGGTCCAATTAAATAAATGAATCCGTTACCGTTAGTTTGCGAAAAGCGCGGAGGCGACTGCTGCGTGGGGGGAGCGACAGAAGATTTCGTTGTTTTTGAAATAAAATTATACCATATTCTCATCCACCTAAAAAACAGTCCCTCTCCGGAAAAGAGGGTGGAAAGAATTGGCGCTGCCCTCGGACTGTCGCCCCGAGCCGAACTCCCCGCCCCTCCCCCACCTGGGCGCTGGCCTGGGTCTGGAAGGAGGTTTAAAACGTCCAATGGGGAACCGATGCCAACCTTTCTTCCTCTCCCAGCTGCCTACCAGTTTGCTCTTTGTAGAAAACGTGCTTGTGTGTGTGTGTGTGGGGGGGGGCTCGGGGGGACGGAGAGTTCCACCGCTCTCCCCCTTCTCTGAAGTGTCCCCAAAATGGAAGGGGAGGGGGGACAACGAAAGAGTTACATCACCCCCAGAATGATGGGGAGGGAAAGGCAGCGTCTGCTGCCACCCAGCCTGGGGGTGGATAGAAGGTCAGGGGCTTTGCCATTGAACTTGATGTTTCAGGCTGTTGGTCGCCGCCACCCCCGCCCCAACTCTCCTAGGGCTTGTTTGAGAAAAGCGGGGTGAAGGGTAAAGATGTCTACTCTCGCTTTGGGAAGGAAGGAAGGAGGCCGAATGGCAGGGGTAGGGCCAGAGGGACCAGGAGACCAGCTGGACGACGCCGGCGCGGAGGCGAGGAGGCCACGGGCTGCGCAGACACTCCAGTCTTCGTTGCCACGAGTTGGGAGCCGTGGGCTTTGCGCCCTCTCGCCGAGCTCCGCCCCGAGCTCTGCTGGGAGAAGGGCACCCGGTGCTGAGCCCCGCGGTTCCTCCCCCAACCTAAGGGGGGAGGCTGAAACCTCCAGAGCCGCTCTTGCCGCTTCAGGCGCCTGGACGCGAGCTGGATTCCAGGCCCCGGCCCTTGTGGAGAGAATGAGCGAGCCCTGCCGTGACCCTGTGTGTGCGCCCATTTTTCAGACGAGGGACGGGTCCGGTCCATTTTACTACTTCTAGAAAGGTAAACTGGCTCATCTGCGGGGCTCAAGGCGTTACCGCTCGCTCAGGCTGGGGCCCGCCTCAGGGAGGCCCGGGGGGAGGGAAGTCTCACAGGAATTTAGGGGCTTCCGCGGTCTTGGCCGCGGCGAGGGAAGGGTCGGGCTGCAGGCCCTCTCGGAGACACCCGACCGGGGCGTATCCTCGGTGGTGCCTGGAGAGACCCGCCGCCGCCGCCGCCCGGGCTGGAACGCACAGGGAGAGCCCTTCGCTGCACGCGGGACCAGTGCGGCCTCAGCAGGGGGGAGGCTGTGCGGGTGGCAGTCAGCGCCGGCTGCAGCCCCCCTCCCATATGACCTTATATATTTCTCCAACTGGATGGGGTCTTGGCACTGACAAAATTAGTATTATTATTAAGTTATTATTCTTATGTAAAGCCATAACAATACTTTAACAAATACTTGGAAAACTGGGCTAAAGTTAATCATGATGATAGCGATGAGGTTTTACTAACAAACCCAAGGAGAAAAACTCTGCTCCTTAAAAAAATCAATTAGTACCCTTTACTCTCCAGATGCCTGCCTTCCTTCCTCTATTCCTGCACCTATTAGGAAGCTCCACGGTCTGGAGAATGCTGGGACCTGAAGTGCCGCTGGAGTGGACGCCGCAGTAAGCACGCCTGCCCACAGGGCCTCAGAGTCCAGGAAGAAGCAGCCTCGGGGGCCACCCGGCTAGGCCCACAGCCACTGACCTGCGAACTAGAATGTCTTGGGGTGGGCCAGGTTTAACCCGCACTTTCCCATCCCCCTAAGCGTCCCAGGCCAGCTCCACTCTTGCCTGTGCCTTCAGAGCCGCTGCCCCCCACTGACAAAACCCACAATCAAACAAATAGTTTATAAAATGAGGAAATTAAGGTTAACAGAGAGTAAGTTCCTTGATTGGTGTCACTCAGCCTGTAGCAGCAGCGCTGGGGCCTAGAGCTCCGTGGCTCCCCAGGCAGGAGCTCTAAATGACACGGACCCCCCCCCCCCCCAAGGAGGAGAACCTCCCCCAACACCTCTTTCCCCACCAGGACCTTCCAGATACTGACCACACCTGCTTCCCTCTGGAGCCACCCCCTGCGGTCACATAGGTGCATCCAAATCCATAGACCAGGATGCATCTCAGTTGGTGGGCAGAATGGGACATGCGCACACTTGGGATTAAACACGTATTTACTCCATCCCTATTATTCCGTATATAGAGAGTGTGTACTGCATGAGAAAACTTACTTAGGGTGTGGTTGGCTGGATGAAAGCATTAAAATACCATCTCCTTTCCCACGGAGCCCTGCCCCTCACGTCCCGCCAGATCTTGGGTCTGCACCATCCCTATCCATCAGCTGAAGGCCCAGGGACTATAATCCACCACCAGTGGCACTGTGGGGTGGAGAGACACCTTCTCAAACGTCTACAATCAGGCCGCATGGGAACAGGGAGTGAAAAAGACACAATACACACCAGGCTTCCAGGAAAAGGCTGCACTGGAGAAGAATCTCGAAAGATGCTCAGAATATCCAACCGGGGAGAAAAGATGTGAGCAAAAACTCGGGGGGAGGAGGCTGAGGACCGCAGCGCGCAGTGCGAGAAGGGCCGGGATCCGAGCTGCCGAAAGGCAGGAGGGCCAGGGCGAAGCCCGGGCTGTGCTCACGCATCTCGGCGCCCATCCGCTCGGGTCACCCTACCCCCACCCAGGCCGGGCGCACCCAACGCTCACCCCGGCGCCACCCGCAGCACACCGCAGCCCCCGGGCGGGGCAGCAGAAACGCAGCTCGCGGCAAGCGGGGTCCGTGCTCCTTCGGGTACCTTCGGCTCCCCGACCCCAGCTGGGCCCAGTCCGTCGCCCCCGCCTCGGATTTGCGCCCCGCCTTTGTCTGGTGAAGTAGAAGTTCGTCACCCCTCCCCCTCCCTGCAGCGTTTTGTCATTGAACTTGAGTCCGGCCATAAACATTCCTTCACCCCTGCGGGAGCTGGCCCGGGACGCGGAGGGGTGGGGGAAAGGGGACAGAGAAGGTGGGGGACGGGTGGAAGAACCGAACGCGAGGGGCCGAGCCTCTCCCCCCCAAAGCCTGTCCTGCTCTACCCAAGACTTGTGATCTCAACAGGAGAACTCTGCTCTGTCTGCGTTTTAAACCGGGTACTGAGGCCACACGACGCGTTAGACCCACACGTTAGTCAGGATCCGTATAATGTGCTGTCCCCTTCGTTTGCAATTTATGTCCCATCTTACCGCACTTTAGGCAGTAAAATACTTCAAATCTTTTTTCAATAGGATAAACATAAATGTAAAAATACCAAATGAATAATAGCTAAGTGAGATTAATTACTAGAGACCATTCGAGTAGGTCGCCCTGAAGCCGCCGACTGTTTTAAAAGCAGCCCCTCCCTCGGCGAGGTCGTCGCGGCGGGTCGCCGCCCGCCGCCCCGGGTCCCGGGCTGCCAGAGAGCCGCCGCCGAGCCCTGCAGAGCCTCCTCAGATCTGGAAGCTTCTTGGCAAACGTGGAGTCTCCGGCTCCCAGAACGAAGAACTCCCGGCCTGGGGGGCGCGGGCGGGGGAAGGGCTGGAGGGTGGTTCGCGGCAACCCGCCCCCGGCGGAGGAAGAGAAGTTGAGACTGTGTTAGTTGTTTTGTTTAAGAATCCAGGGTCGCGGAGCAAGCGAAGATCAAGGACCCGAGCCCAAGGTCTCTCCTTGACTCCGTGAAATCCTCTCTAAGGGCACCGCCGAGCGCCGGGAGGCCGGGCGCGGGCGCTGCTCCCCGACCCGCGCGGCGTTGCGCGACCCGGGCCTTCCCTCGGCGCGCGGAGCCGCAGCGGCTCAGCGCCGGGTTCCTGGCGCCGGAATGACGAGTGGGCCGGAAGAGCTCCCGGCCGCCTTATTAGGGGCTACCCACGACGCCTGGAGGCAGATTTTCACTGGCAAATGGGAAAAGAAGCCTGAGGGAATAGTTGGAGTATTTTCGGCTTTTTGCGACCACCGGTCTAGGAGCAAAGGGTCTTGCTCCCTCCTCAACTTCGAGGCCCTGGAAAAATACCCACCACCCCTGCTCCCTTTGTCTGACCTGGGGTCCTGAGTCAAGGTCAGCGACGCGCTTCCTTTCAGGCAAGTGGGGCTATACGGCCTCCTCCGGAGGAAGAGGGTCACAAGCCCTCGGGACATTGTGGGGGGAGCGGAGAGGCCGAGAGCAGGGCCGCAGGGTGGGCTGCTGTTCAGGCGCGCACCCCGCCCACGCCCCAGCTCTCTACGGGAGAAGGAAGGATGCCATCCCCGGCGAAAGCGTGGATTTGGAAAAAAATAAATGCAACAGTCTCGCAGAGTGAACTTCCCAGAAATGGTCTTAAATCTGGCGCTTGGGTAGTTTCGTGGTGGTTCTCTGTTGGCGTTTATGAAAGTTAAGGATTTACAGTATTTATGAGATACAGCAGTTTCGGAGGAATCTGATTCAGAGTAAAAGTCGCCACATCTACACCACTCCCCAAATCTTCAGACTGCACACATTGAAGTAAGTACCCCCAACATTTCTGCCCTTTTAAAAAAAATCTCAAAGTTAAAAAACAAACACAACACAACCTATCCAGATGGTAGATTATGGACTGTGGGGCTTAAACACGGTACTTTTATAACTTGCTATAAACAACACACTTTTTAAAAATTCCGTTTTTTTTCAATGCCCGTGTTTTAGAATTTGTAAACCGCTGCTACAGCATAGTTATATGCATTCTCTCCTGTTTTGAAAACACGACATACAAATATTATGTCATAAGAATTTCCGAATTTCCCACCTTATTGAAGTCTTCTTAAATGCTGTTTAAAATTGCAGAATATTCCATGAAATTAATGATAAACCTTTAGGAAGCCGTTTCTCTAATGTTGGTCATTTAGGTCGTCCCTACATTTAAAAAGAAAACTGTTTTGTCTCCTTATTAGAAAAGTAATACATTCTCATTATTAAGAATTTCAAAAATAGAGTAAAAAAATTTAATGACGAGAATAAAAATCAACTAATATCCTACCATCCAAAGTTCACCAAAGCTAATCTTTTGTTGTATTCTCTTCTGGTGTTATTTTTCCTTGAACACGTGTATATTTCAAAATTGAGATACCGTATGAAATTTTTTGTAACTTGCCTCTTTAATACAAGAATGTGAACATTCTTTAAAAGCACGATCTTAATGATTGCATGGTATTCAATCCAACAGATGTGCCATTATTTGGAAAAACATTTCCCTACTTATCAGACATTTAGATCTTTTCCATGTTTACTTTTAAAAATAATTCGCAAAAGAGAAAGAGAATGTTGTTATGCACCTGAGTATGTTTGGTGGGGAGATGAGGGTTGAACTTCCCCGGAATGGAATGCTTCAAAACTTTTAGGTTAAATCCACCCTACCCCCCACCGCCAACCTGGTACTGATTGGGAAAAAACAGAAGAGGACTTCTTGGGTTGCTCGAAATGTCCCATGTTTCTAAATGGGTGGTGGTTCCTCAGTGTATACACATATAAAAAATTCATTAAGCTGAATATTTAAGATTTGTGCACTTTAAAAAATTTTAACACTTCCCTCACCCTCCTGCAAGCCTATATCTGCTTACACAGAAAAGGCGCAATGCAGGAATTAGCTAGGAGGAGGAAGTGAGGAAGGGGCTGCGGACCACCCCAAACCAGATGGAATCTTCCCCTGCTAGGGTATTATCTTTGATTTGTAGAGACCTAGAGTAAATATTTGACAGTTAGTGACTGTGAGACAAAAATGTACTGTGGATTTTTTAAAAAGCTTTTCTCCCTTTTTTGAGGTATAACATACTTTCAGCCAATAATCCAGAGGTAGCTGCTATTCTGATTTTTGTCAGCACTGAATAGTTCTGCCTCTTGTTGGACTTCATAGAAATAGAGTCATACAGTATGCAGTCTTTTGGGTCTGGCTTCTTTCATTCAACGTAATATCTGTGATCCATGTTGTTGCATGTATCAATAGTTTGTTTTAAAAAAATTGCTCTCTATGCTTTTCCATTGTATGGACATACCACACTTAATTTAAACATTGACCTGTAGATGGACATTTGAGTCGTTTCCATTTTTTGGTTATTATAACTAATGCTACTATGAATATTCTTGAACAAGTCTTTTGATGGACCCATGATGCATTTCCCTTGTGTATATATATTTAAGAGTAGAGTTGCTCGGGTATAAGGTAGGCATATGTTTAACTTCAGTAGTTATGTGGTGTTTTTAAAAACTGAATTATCCATACACCAGCCTCAATTCCCCGTAACTGATGTGTGTAGTCAGATTTAACAGGGAGAAAAATCCAACAGATTAAAAAATGAGATTACATTTTCTTGAATTTCTATAAAAAGTTTATTTTGCAATCTCTAATGATCTGGATCTTTGGTACAGTGGAGATTTGTGTTTACTTATGATAGGATATCAGGACCCATGGCTCTGGTCCTCCCTGCAGCCTCCCTCTACTGACCCAGTCCTGGGGCGCAGTCTCGTCTGCAAGTTATGCCCCAATACAAGAGCAGTGAGCAGGGGCAAAGAAGAGCTGTGAAGTCAATGGTCAGGGTCTGTAGGGATCAGGGGCCCAGCACTTAGGGCCAGAAGATGGAACCAATTCTCCTGAGTTTTGATTTGGAAGCTGACTTGTGACTTGGGAAATTTATTGGCCCATGGTCTTTTAACAAGAAGCAGTCTGGAAAGTGGATTTGGCCCAACTGATAGGGCATCCGCCTACCACATGGAAGGTACAGGGTTCAAACCCAGGGCCTCCTGACCCGTGTGGTGAGCTGGCCCATGCGCAGGGCTGATGCGTGCGAGGAGTGCCCTGCCACGCAGGGGTGTCCCCTGGTAGGAGAGCCCCACACGCAAGGAGTGTGCCCTTAAGGAGAGCCGCCCAGCACGAAAGAAAGTATAGCCTGCCCAGGAATGGTGCCGCACACACGGAGAGCTGGTGCAGCAAGATGATGCAACAAAAAGAGACACAGATTCCAGGTGCCGCTGACAAGAATACAGGCGGACACAGAAGAACACGCAGCGAATGGACACAGAGAGCAGACACTGGGGGAAGGGCGGGGTAGGGAAGAGAGAGAGAAAAAAAAGAAGCACTCTGTTTTCCTGGCTTAGAACTTCCATTACTGGTGAGAGGTGCGTGGAGCCAGCTTGTTAAAACCATTATTTCAACCCCCAAAGCAGAGGTGCCACACGGTGTTGAAATAGAATTCTAATTTCTAGCTCCATATCATAATCTGGGACATGGAGGGAACATTACAAGACATTTTAATATTCAAGAGGAAGGAAACCCAGTGCTACTTGTGCAGCTACATGCTGAGCCCAGGGAGCAATAAGATCTGCCATTATTTCCCAGGTCATACTCCCCTATCCCAGCAGGTTAACACAGCACACCAGCTCTCACCCTGCCTCCCTGCATGGGCCCTGCACTGGCCTGAAGCAGAGCCTGTGCATCGCTCAGGAGCTGTGGTGGAGTTGATTTCAAGTTCTAGCCATACTGGTTTTTACTTGGCATAGGGAGAAAGCCCTCTTGTATTTGTGTGGTGCTTTTGAATTTCCAAAATATCTTCTGACTTTCACAACTTTTGTCTTGTGTGGTTGAGTGATGTACAGGGAGAGGGAAAGAATCTGGCGGTTTTTCAGAGAGGGTAAATTGATACTCTGGAGGCATGGAGGTAGTTCCTTTATTATTATTATTATTTTAATCTTGAGGTACCGGGGGCCCGGGATTGAACCCAGGACCTCTGATGTGGAAGGGGAATGTTAATCATATCAGCCACGACCGTTCCCTTTGCTGTGTCTCTCATTATGTTATTCCTGCTGTGTCTCTTGCTGTGTCAGCTTGCTGCACCTGCTGGTCACATCAGCTTGCTGTCTTGCCTATCTCTTGCGGAGGCACTGGCAGCCTCTCCTCCATGCTTTTGTTGTGTCTCTCCTCAGATTTTTCTTCCTGTGTCTCTTGTTGCAGTCATTTTGTTGTGTCAACTTAGGGGCGCCTGCCCCTCACGCCAGCTCGCTGTCTTCTTTAGGAGGCACCGGGAACCAAACCACAGACCTCCCATGCAGTGTGCGCCAGAGCTCAGTCACTTGAGCCACATCCACTTCCCTCCTGGGCACCTTTGAGAGTATCCCTGAGAAGTTTGGATTGGTCAGAGACGTGGGGGCGGGGTGGACAGAGAAGGAAAACAGGGGAAGTATGGCAGGAAGATCTCCCTGAGTTTACAACTCCACAGAGCTTCTCTACACCATCCAGTCTCCTGGGTGATCTTCCTGGTACCCAAATTATCAGTGAATTTTCTGCATCATTTTTTACTTGCCAAGGGCAAGTATAAGGAAAACCAGGAATCTGATCTGAATGGTCAGGTCAAGAATTAATCACATAACTGAACCTGAGGTCCTATGGCTCAAATAGTCCAGTCTGTTGTAGATGTATCTCATCCAAAATGTTTGGAGTAGAAGTATGGGGATTGGGAACCTGATTACCTATGATAGTAATATCGCTGTGGCTGGGATCTCCCCAAGGGTAAGCTTGAAAGGTCATTTACAGCTGCATCATAGCAAGCTGTTCCTAGCTTTCTGAGTTTTGGTTTCTTATCTTAACGAACAACGTGACTTTTACATAGAATGTCATATGTTTCACAATGTATGTGACCCTTTTCATGTACTTTGACAGCTCCTGTCAGTTCTATAAAACTTCCCTAGAAAGTTTCGTCTCCCTGGGAATTTGGGGGACACCAGGCTATGTCCTTCTCTCTCTCCTTTCTTGTTCTGCACTCTACCTGAGGACTCAAGTTTATTTTCTTCTATCTTTTCTTCCCTTTAACAAAATATTTGGATAAACAACAAAAATTAATCTAAAGTTTAAGTTGTTTTAAAAATCTCAGTGACCTTTAAGAAAATCATGCTTCTGTGCCTAATTGAATTTTTCACGTGGATGTTTGGTGCCATGTAGTCTGAGGTTTGGATGATCCAAAAACTTATGTCAGGGTCGATGAGGAGAGTGCTTCCACCTTTCAGTTTGGCCCTAAAGGCAGAACTATTCCCAGGCCCTTCGCCTAAAAATCATCTCTCTCCCTTCCAAACATCCTTTTCCTTCACAGTAAGCCATGGCTCCAAAACAAAGGATTCCCCATTCATGTGGAAAGAAACAAGAACCTTCTCAGCAGAGCATCCACTTCAACGCAGGTGTAAATAACCAGAGATTGAATTATTGTTTCGTTTCAGAGATGATTTGGATGATGGATGTGATTACTTTCCCAGTAAAAACATTTTATTTGTCCCTGAGAACATTTCCTTGGAAACATCTCAGCATGCCCCATAGGCTATTTTTACTCTGAATGTTTCCATGGTCCAGAATCATTTTTGGCTCAGCCCATGGGTGAAAGTATGACTTTGAGCTGAGAATTCTGCTTCCAAGTTGCCAAGGAATTTTCTAGCGGCTGGACTGAGGTGGGCCATCCCTGCCACTTGAGCTCACGAAAGAGACTGGTAAGGTTTGCCGTGACATTTATACTACATCTCAATCCATATCTTCTGCTCTCTAAAAGCAGGAAGCTGCAAAGCTACAGGAGAATCTGGAGGAGAGAGACGAACAAGAATGAGGCATTTTCCCTCATCTTGAACCTCCAAGACTCCAAATGATGATATACCATGAATTCTTAATTCCCAATTTCTGCCCTGGAGCTTCTCTTGGCTGATCTTTATGAGCCACACTATTGGTTGACATCATTGTCATCATCATTACCATTTTTCTCTCTACAGAAAAATCATGAAGAAAGTACAGAGCCCCATATGCCACCCCCTCACACACAGTTTTCCCTATTCTTAACGTTTTGTAGTGTGTGATACCTTTGGTACAATTGATGAGACAATATTATTATAAATATACCATTACCTATAGCCCATAGTTTACATTAGCCCATAGTTTACTGTACACTCTGTGTTGTACAGTTCTTTGTTTTTTGTTTTTGTTTTTTTCTGTTGACTCATATAAGCAGCTTAAAATTTCCCTTTTTATCCATTCCCAAATGTACAATTCAGTGGTGTTAATTATATTTACAAAGTTATGCCTCCTTCACCATCATCCATTGCCAAAACTATCACCCCAAACAGAAACTGTACCAATTAAGCACTGACTCACTATTCTGCACCCCCAACTAGCTCCTGGTAACCTGTATTCTAGTATCTGACTTACTGAATTTGCATATTCTGCTTATTTCGTGTAAGTAAGATTGTACAATATTTTCCTTTTGTGTCTAATTTATTTCACTCAACATGATGTTTTCATGGTTCATGCATGTTGTAGCATGCATCAGAATGTCATTTCTTTTTATGGCTAATAACAGTCCATTGAATGTATATATCTCATTTTGTTTATCCATTCATCTGTTGATGGGCATTTGGGCTGTTCCAGTTTTGGCTATTGTGAATAGTGCCACTATGAATATTGGTATGAAAATATCTATTTGAGTCCCTGCTTTCAATTCTTCGGAGAGCTATATATCTAGAAGTGGGATTGTTAGGTCATATGATAGTTCTTTACTTTCTGAGGAATCCCCAACTGTTTTTCACAGTGGTTGTACCTATTTTACATTCCCACCAACAACATATGAGTGTTCCTATTTCCCCCATCCTCTCCAATATTTATTTTCTTTTTAAAAAAAATAGCCATTTTAGTGGGTATGAAATGGTATCTCATTGTGGTTTTTATTTGCATTTCCCTGATGGCTAGTTGAACATCTTTTCATGTGTTTATTGGCCATTTGTGTAACTTCTTTGAAGAAACATCTATTCAAGTCTTTTCCCCATTTTAAAATTGGGTCGTTTGTCTTTTGTTGTTAAGTTGTAGGAGTTCTTTATGTATTCTGGATATTAAACCCCTATCAGATATATGGTTTCCATCACTTCACTTCTTGACCTGACTCTTTCTTTTTTTCAGCCCTGCCATGGTTGTTTCCTTTCCAACTGCAGGGAGCTGAAAACCTGTAAAAGATGTGACTGTGACTGACTGTGAGATTCAAGGAAGAGGACAGCTCTTCTCAGGCTTTGCCATCATGTCCCAGAGAGGCACTGGGATAGGACTGGGACTCACCAGGTTCAGGAACTCATAAGACCTTCTTCAGTCAGCTTTCCCGGGATGGTTTGTGCCACAAGCCTGGTACAAGTGCCTAATTCCATGTTAGATGATGTTGGTTGAATGAACAAATGAATGACGATTGAGTAAACTGTTATAATCCTAGGACACCATCATCCAGTTATAGTCATCCAGTTATAGCCACTGCCAAATGAAACTGCATTACAAAGTAAAACTATAAATTATTTTTATAATAAAGGTTTACTTGACATAGGGTTGGTTTTTACTGGTAACCGAGAGATAAGATTTTTTAAACAAATCAGTTTTGTTGATACATATAACAAACATATAATTCATCCAAAGTGTACAATAATGGTATTTGCTATAATTAAATAGTTGTGCATCCATCACGTCAGTCATTATTAGAGCATTTTCATTATTTCGATAATAATAAACAAAAAACAGGCACACAAACAAACAAGAAAATTCCTTACCTCTCAACCTCTCTATGCTTCCCCCACTGTACATAGCTGCTGTTACTGGGTATTCTATCCAAAGTGCATAATCAATGGCTTTTAGCATAATCACAATGTTGTACATTCATCATCAGATAAGTTTTTTATTGCCTTTTTAAAAAGATATATAGATCACACAAAATGTTACCTTAAAAAATATGAGGTTCCCATATACTCAACTCCCCACCCCCCATCCACACTCCTCCCACATCAACAACCTCTTTCATTAGTGTGGTACATTCATTGCATTTGATGAATACATTTGGAGCACTGCTGCACTGCATAGATTATAGTTTACATTGTAGTTTACACTCTCTCCCAGTCCATTCAATGGGTTATGGCAGGATATATAATGTCCTGCATCTGTCCCTGTAATATCATTCAGGACAACTTCAAGTCCTGAAAATGCCCCCATATCACAACTCTCCCTCCCTCTCCCTGCCCTTAGCAACTCCTGTGGCCACTGTCTCCACATCAGTGATACAATTTCTTCCATTGCTAGAGTCACAATAATTCTATAGTAGAATACCAGTAAGTCCACTCTAATCCATATTTTATTTCTCCATCCTGAGGACCTTGGAATGGTGATGTCCACTCCACCTCTAAATCAAGAGGGGGCTTAGATCCCACATGGCTGATGGATGGAGTTCTTCTGCTTGCAGTTGTAGACTCTCTCAGTTTCCTAGTGTGGTAGTTGACCATCCTCACCTCCCTGTGAGCTGACCTGGGGAAGTCTAACGAACCGGAGAATAGGTGTTGCAGTTCTACTGAGGCTCAGGGCCCAATTGGCACATGGACAGTCCAGAGATTCAAGTCTCCTGAGCATACACCAACCCCAGCGCCAACCACAAATTCAGTAAAAGTGACAGAAGAGGCATGTGTAGAGAAGTCACATCTGAATCCAACTCCATCACACTCAGGAGTACAAATTCCAAAGTAGGGCCCACTGGCAAAGCACCAAACTCCAGAGTCATCTGCCATGACCATAGGATCTGTGTGTCTCTATAGCCTTTAGGAGCACCACTACCTGGGGTTGTGTCTACTTTGGCTGTCTCTGGGATCCTGCTGAGACGTGTGTAAGCGCAACCCCTCTGATGACTTCCCGGTTCATTTTGAAGTCTCTTAGCCATATAAACTCATTTGTCTTTACCATTTCCCCCTTTTATTCAAGGTCTTTTTCTAGTTGCATCACCAGCTGGTACTTGGTAGTAATCCCTCAGTGCCAGGGAGACTCCTCCCCCGGAGTCATGGGGGAAAGGTAATGCATTTATATGCTGAGTTTGGCTTAGAGAGTAGACACATTTGAGCACCATGGAGGTTCTCAGGAGGTAACTTTTAGGCACCCTGCAGATCTAAGCCAAGTTGAAATTTCAAGCACACAGGCTCATAAACACAGTCATCAGTATCAAGGGCCCATCATTAGACCATCCTTCTTCACTGGTGTTGCCCTTGCACTTGGGGGATTGTTGCTTTCCATTGGGGAATGCGCCAGAGCTCCTCAGGATGGGAACTCAGCACTCCCTCAGTTGTCTTGTAAAACTCAACCCACTATGTCAATACCCAGCGAACATCCATACATATCCATATACCCTAAATGCATGCCCTGGAGAACTGCCTCCCACCCATGCATCCCAAGAGATAAGGTTTTAATACCAGTCTTATACCATTCAGTGATGTCTGACATACAACCCCCTGCTCTGTTTCTTCTCAGTCCTTTAAGCCCCTTCTTCATCCCAAACTCTTCAGTACTCCCTTCTCTGAAGTTTCTGAATAAAGTCTAAATTCTACATTATGCCTCCCAGGATCAAATCTCTATCTACCTTTCCAGCTTTAATAACTTACTGTATGATCCTTAATCATTTACATTGTTTTCAGTAATTTAAACCTTATAACAATTCTGGGAGATAATGATTTTTACCTCCATTTACAGAGAAGAACCTACTAACTAATAGGGGGTAGCATCAGGACGTGAATCCAGTTTTCTTGATCTCAAGTTCTCTGTGCTTCCCACTGCACACACTGCCTTTCCAGTCATATCCCCTCCCATCCCCTAGGCTTCTACCTTTCACACCACAGTATATACTAGAACTTTCCCAGCTCTAGATCTTTGACCTTCACGTGGACAACTCCCCACTTTCCCAACTCTCTATTTAGAATCCTATCCATGGATGCCACCTCCACTATGAGTCCCCAGGATTGGATTCAGCATCTCCCTTTCTGTGCTTCTTTCATTGCTCCCTTTCATTGCTTCTTGGCTTTCTTTATTTTAAAGCACACAGCCTCTACATTATAATTTATGGATGAGACTGTCAGACTCTGTCACTAGATTATAAATTATTGGATTATGTCTTATTCATCTGTATATGTTCCACAGTGCCCTGCCCAGTGTCTGACAGGTGGTAATTACTCAATAAACAACTGCTAATTAAGTCATAATTTTATTATTAAGCAAAAGAAAAGGTTCAGAACATGGTTATAGTTGTCTACCTTTTGTGTGAAAAAGAGGAAAATAAGTACACATTATGGGAAGCGGATGTGGCTCAAGCAGTTGGGTGCCTGCCTACCACACAGGAAGTCCTGGGTTGGGTTCCCCGTGCCTCTTAAAGAAGATGAGCAATACAGTGGGCTGACACAATGAGGAAACATAACGAGAGACACAACAAGCTGGGAATGGAGGTGGTTCAAGTGATTGGGAGGTCCTGGGTTCAGTTCCCCAGTGCCTCCTAAAAAGAAGATGAGCAGACATAGAGAGCATGCAATGAAGAACAGACACAGAGATCAGACAGTGAGTGCAAAACAACAAATACATTTTTAAAAATATATAAAAGAATACATTATAACAAACACTCCAAAAATGAATATATTAACTTACTAATCTTATATCTGTAACAAGCACTAACAATTGTATATAAAAATTTGTGTATGGATAACTTGAAAGAAAATCTTGAATTAATGTAATGCATTGCAATATGATAATTTCTGTCACAAAATTACTCAATTTTATTGTTAAATGGTCTCACTAGAATAAAATTGCTATTCTAGCTTTTTCCTCTTTAAAATAATTTCAATTTATGAATTTGTTTATACTTTAATACCCTGACTAATATATAGAAACCCAAAGGGAAATTTGACAAACATTATACTCTATAAAAAAAAAAGAATAGAAAAGAAATACATTATCACAGTAACTTTCATTTGCATTAAGAAACTGGAAGAGCATGCAAGGAACTAGTTTCTGTGTTTTCCTCTATAGGGATGGGGCAATGGTGAGAATGGGATAGTTAGATGCAGGTGTGGGAGGGAGATTATTCACCTTATATATTTTTTTGTAGTTTTTTTTTAGCATAACTATGCATTTTCTTGAGGGGAAAAAACAAAACAAAACAACGTAGACCTCGGTGGTGGTGTAAGATCTCCAGGGTGCTGTTCCTCATGAAATAGTTGAACAAGTAGCAAAAACTGGCACAGCCATCTCTCTGTAAACTCAAGGAAAAAAATTAAAGAGTTCAGTAACTGGGAAAGTGCTGAATAAAGAAAAACAGCTTTATAAATCTCAATAAAACTGCCAAATAAATGAATAGGCAATAGCCAGAAATAGCTGCTATGTACAGCAGGGGTAACAGAGAGACTGAGGGATGAAGAAATATCTTGTTTCTTTTCTGTTTTTTATTATTAGTAGTAGTATTGAAATAATGAAACTGTACTGCTAATGATTGAAGTGATGAATGCATAACTATGTGATTAAACCAAATACCATTGATTTTACACTTTGGATGAATCATATGATTTATTACCATGTATCAATAAAATCAATTTGGAAAAAAAATGGTAGGAGAAGCTACTGGTGCCCTTGCTGGCCCATCCTTAATCCCCTCCCCAAGGGGTGTAGTGCCACATTGTGCTTCCACTGGGGTCCTTGACCTGTTCCATTGGGAGCTGAATAGTCCCTATGCTTCTACGAGGATGCTATTATGTCTGTGCCAGTCTATCATATGGTAGTCTGAAAGACTGAACCAGGAAACTCACCTGGGGCTCACTCTTTCATAACTTGTCTTGCAGGCAGAAGCAGCTTGTGGACAGCCAAAGTAGTGTAAAAAAACAATGAAGTCGAAACAGACTGGGGCAAAGGATTACCAGCATTAAGACGAAATTGAGCTCCAGGAAGGGGGAAAGTCTCTCTCATAGGGAGTGGAGAGGGCATTTAGATTCCTATAAAGGGGGGCATTCCTAATGCCATGAGCACAAACCTAGGAAAAAACGTAGGCTCAGAAAATATGCAGAGGACCCTGCACTTCACATTCTTTTTGGACTCATCTTCTTTATAGGAGTCTAACTCTGAAGGAGAGCACCAGGTAACACAGAGCCAATTTGAAAAGACTGTGAAAGGTGTTTTTTTTTTTTTTTGCAATGGTTCACTTATTTTCATAAGCTTCTGGCACTCAAAGAAATTCTTTCATATCACTATGTGGATAAAAATTTAAGGAACAGACAGCTCAGGGATCAAATCCCAGAGTTAACCCATTAAAATATTGAAAACATACAATGTGCAGTAAAAGATAGAAGATGGAAAGCGGATTTGGCTCAACAGATAGAGCATCTACCTATAGACATAACAGAGGTCCCAGGAAGAGAGAGAGCCTGATAGTCTACAGCTGACCTTGTGGAGAGGACAGAGCAGCTGAGCCCAGAAAGAAATGAGCCCCAGGGAGAGACACAAGCCTTAAAGCAGCCTACAGCTGAGACCAGAGGAAGCTGGGACCATGAAGCCTGAAGAGGAATGCTGAACCCTCACAGAGACAGTAGCCATTTTGTTCAAATACGTGGCAACAGACTTTGGTGAGGGAAGTAATTTATTCTTTATGACCTTGTGACTGTATGCTTCTACCCCAAATAAATACCCTTTATAAAAACCAACTGATTTCTGGTATTTTGCATCAGCACCCCTTTGACTGACTAATACAGAATTTGATACCAGAGAGTGGGTTGTGCTTTTGCAATTACCAAAACGTGGGATGGTTTTATAAATGGGTAGGGGTATTTTTTGGAGGAATTGTGAGATTTTGATAGAAAAGACCTAGAGTGCTTTGAAGAGACTGTTGGTAGGAATATGGATGCTAAAGATACTTTTTTATGAGGCCTTAGAAGTAAATGATGAAATTATTATTGGAAACTGGAAGAAAGGCAATCCATGTTTTAAAGTTGCAAGATTAACCCCTGATGTTTTATGGAAGACAGAATTTGAAAATGGTGAGCCTGGACATTTAGCTGAAGAGCTTTCCAGAGTAAACTCAGAGAATACAGCTTGGCTTCTCCTCACATCTTATAGTAAAATGCTAGTAGACAAGAAAAATAAGCTGAGAACTGAATTGTTGGGTACAAAGAAAACAGAAACTGATTGTGGAAATTCCAAACCTCTAGAAATCAAGCCCCCAGACAATAGTGCCCCATTTGAGGAATTAACTAAACTTGGAACTTGTAAATCAGGATTGAAAATGCAGTTATCTAGGAAAGACTGATGGAAAGTCTTACTGTTTAATGGCTTGGACCCCTGCTTCTTGCATGCTAAACCAACAAGTTTTTTGAGAGAGTTGTATAAACAAAACCACTGTTTTGACTAAAAGGGACATCAACAGTAGATATGTGAGGGAAAACAGCTTTAAGAGGAAAACCATGGAAGCTGAGATCTGGATATAAGACATTTCCTTGGGCCAAGAGAGGAACCCAGCCACGTGTACAGAGAGGGTGAGTTTGCCCTGGCATTTGAAGAGGGTGGATGTTTCTGCACTTTAATAACTTCACCCCCACTGAATTCTTGTCTCCATGGTTTCTAATGAGACACTGACACTTAATCTTATTAGGGATCCCTTGTACATAAGATGTTGCTTTTCTCTTGCAGCTTTCAAAGCACTCTCCTTATCCTTTATATTCAACAGTTTAACTATTATGTGTCTGGGTTTGCTTTTCTTTGAGTTTACACTGTTGGGGTTTGTTGGGTTTTCACTGTATATATTCATGTCTTTCATTAAGTTTGGGAAGTTCCCTGCCATTGTTTTTTGACTATTCCTTCTGCCCCTTTCTCTCTATTTTTTCCTTCTGGCACTCCCATAATGCATATATTGGTATGCTTGATGGTGTTTCATAGATGCCTTAGGCTCTGTTCACTTCTTTCATTCTCTTTTCTTTCTGCTCCTCAGCCTGAAGCATTTCTATTGTCTTGTCTTCAATCACACTGCTTCTTTCCTCTGCCAGGTCCAATCTGTTGTAGAAACCCTCTAGGGAGTATTCCTTTCAGTTATTGTAGTCTTCAACCCAGTATTTCTATTTTGTTCCTTTTAAAAATTTCTATCTCTTTATTGATATTCTCATACTGTTCATTCATCTCTTTCCTTATATCTTTTAGTTCTTCCTCTGCATTTTCTTTTATCTCTTTGAGCATAATGAAGATCTTTTTTAAAATCTGTCCAGTATATCCAAAGTACAGTCTTTTACATTGATGATTTCTAAATTTGTATCTTGTTCCTATGAGTGGGGCATTATTTCCTGTGTCTTTGCTTGTCTTTTATCTTTTGTTTGTTTTTTTTAAGATTTATTTTTTATTTATTTCTCTCCCCCCACCTGTTATCTGTTCTCTGTGTCCATTCACTGTGTGTTCTTCTGTGTCCACTTGGATTCTTGTCAGCAGCACCCAGAATCTGTGTCTCTTTTTGTTGCGTCATCTTGCTGCATCAGCTCTCCGTGTGTGCAGTGCCACACCTGGGAAGCCTGTGCTTTCTTCACACAGGCCGGCTATCCTTACAGGGTGCACTCCTTGCACATGGGGCTCCCCTATGTGGGGGATACCCCAGCGTGGCAGGGCACTCCTTGTGCATCAGCATTGTGAGTGGGCCAGTTCACCATATAGGTCAGGAGGCCCTGGGTTTGAACCCTGGACCTCCCATGTTCTATGGAGCCATCTCTATTCCTCCATGTTCTTTTCCTGTGTATTTACTTCCTGGGGGTCCAACATCAAAACTCCAACTCTCTCCTCTGCTGTATCATTTCCTTTGAGTCCCTGAAACCTCTGAATTTATTACAATCTAATGTGCCCAGATGAAAAGACCAGTTTACAAACACAATGCAATATCTATTTTTAGAATTCATAAACAATACCAAACTGCTACAGCCCCCAATATATATGAAGCAAATATTGACAGATTTGAAGGGAGAAATAGACAGCTCTATGTTAATAGTAGGAGACTTCAATACACTACTTTCTGTAATGGATAAAAATCTAGACAGAAGATCAGTAAGGAAATAGAAGACTTAAAAGATACTATAAACCAATAAGACCTAATAGACATATACTGAACATTTCACCCAACATCAGCAGAATACACATTACTCTCTAGTGTACATGGGCTATTCACCACGATAGACCATATGTTAGATCACAAAACCAGACTCAGTAAATTTTTAAATATTGAAATCATACAATGTATAATCTCTGGCCACAATGGAATGAAGCTAGAAATCAATAACAGAGGAAGAAATGCAAAATTCACAAATGTGTGGAAATTAAACAACATACTCTTAAACAACCAATGGGTCAAAGAAGATACCACAAGGGAAATTAAGAAATATCTTCGGACAAATGAAAATGAAAATACAACAGGGAGGCGAACTTGGCCCAATGGATGTGGCGACCATCTGCCACATGGGGGGTCTGCGGTTCAAACCCAGAGCCTCCTTGACCTGTGTGGAGCTGGCTCATGCACAGTGCTGGTGCGCGCAGGGAGTGTCCTGCTGCGTAGGGGTGTCCCCTGCGTGGGGGAGCTCCACGTGCAGGGAGTGCGCCCCGTGGGGAGAGCTGCCCAGCCAAAGGAAGGTGCAGCCTGCCCAGGGGTGGTGCCGCACACGCAGGGAGCTGACATGGCAAGATGATGCAGCAAAAGGGAAAAAACAGATTCCCGGTGCCGCTGATGGGGATGGAGGCGGTCACGGAGGAACGCGCAGCAGGTGGAGGCAGAGAGCAGACTGCTGGGGGGAGGGGGGAAGGTGAGAGAAATAAATAAAAAATAAATCTTTAAAGAAAAAGAAAAGAAAACAAAACATGCCAAAACTTATGAGATGCAGCAAAGACAGCTCTGAATGCTTAGATGAAAAGAGAAGAACAATCTCAAATCAGAGACCTGACCTCACCATTGGAGGATCTAGAAAAAGAAGCATAACTGAACTCAAAGGTAGCAGAAGGAAGGAAATAACAAAGATTAGAGCAGAGATAAATGAAATAGAGAATAAATAAAAATAGAATCAACAAAACCAAAAGTTGTTTCTTTGAAAAGAGTGATAACATCAATAAAACTTTAGCTCTACTGACAAATAGAGAAGAGAAAGCTCACAAATAACTATAATCAGAAATGAAAGGGGCATTACTACAGACTGCAGAAATAAGACGTCTTATAAGAGGACACTGTGAACAACTGTACTCCAACAAAATAGATAGCCTAGGTCGGGGTTCTTAGCCAGTGGTCCATGGATGGGGGTCTGTGGAAAGATTTCAGGGGATCCATGAGCTTGAACTGAAAAAAAATCAACTTATTATCTTTATTTTCTCTGACCTCTAACTGAAATCTAGCATTTTCTTCACTTACGAATGTATGCAATAAATAAATTATATCAGTATTCATTTCACCTGACTGGCAAAGGGATCTGTGGAACAAAAAAGTTTAAGAACCCCTGACTTAGAAGAAATGGACAAATTCCTAGAAACATCAAACTACCTACACTGACTCAAGAAAAAAATTGGTTTTAACATACCAATAATTAGCAAAGAGACTGAATCGGTAATAAGAAAACCTCCCAACAAAGAAAAACTCAGGACCAGATGGCTCCACAAATGAATTTTATCAATCATTCCAAGAAGAATTAACACCACTCCTGCTTAAACTCTTCCAAAAAATTGAAGAAGTGGGAACATTCCCTAACTCATTCTATGAAGTCAACATCACCTAATACCAAAGACAGATAAAAGCACCGCAAGAAAAAAAAACTACAGACAAATATCCCTTATGAATATAGATGGAGAAATCCTCAACCAAATACTAGTAAACTGTATCCAAGAATGAATTTTAAAAAGTATACACTGGTAAGGGTTTACTATCCAGAATATATAAAGAAATCCTACAACACAACCACAAAAAGACAAACAATCAAATTTAAAAATGGGCAGAAGACTTTCTGCAAATAAGATATACAAAGGGCCAATAATCACAAGGAAAGATGCTCAACATCATTAGCCATTAGGCAAATGCACATCAAAACCACCATGATACACCATTTCATACCCACTAGAGTGGATTTTTTTTAAAAAAGGAAAATAGCAAGTGTTGGAGAGGATGTGGAGAAATAGGAACACCCACTCATTTTGGTAAGAATGTAAAATGGTGCAGCTGCTATAGAAAAAAGCATGGCAGGTCCTCAGAAAGTTAAGAATAGGATTATCATACGGCCCGGCAATCTCACTTCTATGTATATACACCAAAGAATTGAAAGCAGGGATATGAACAGATACGTGCACACTAATTTTCATAGTGGTGTTATTCACAGTTGCCAAAAGATGGAAGCCAAGTGCCCATCAACTGATGAATGGATAAATAAAATGTGGTGTATACATACAATGGAATATTATTCAGCATAAAAAGGAATGGAGTGGGAAGCAGTTGTGATAGACTGATAGAGCATCCGCCTACCATATGGCGTGTCCAGGGTTCGATCCCCAGGGCCTCCTGACCTGTGTGGTAAGCTGGCCTACGTGCAGTGCTGTCACAGGCAAGGAGTGCCATGCCACACAGGGGCGCCCCCAGCATAGGGGAGCCCCATGCGCAAGGATTGCACCCCACAAGGAGAGCCGCCCCACGTGAAAAAAAGTGCAGCCCACCAGGAGTGGTGCTGCACACACGGAGAGCTGAGGCAGCAAGATGATGCAACAAAAAAGAGACGCACTTTCCCAGTACAGCCGGATAATGCAGCGGATGCAGAAGAACACACAGCAAATGGACACAGAGAGCAGACAACGGGGGGCGGGGGGGGGGGGGTAGGGGAGAGGAATAGATAAAATAAATCTAAAAAAAAAGGAACGGAGTCCTGATACATGCAACAACATGGAAGAAGCTTGAAGGCATCATGTTAAGTGAAATAAGCCAGACACAAAAGGACAAATATTTATGATCTCACTTATATACTATAATTAGAATAAGCAAATTCATAGAGTAAAAACTAGAATATAGGTTACTAGGGGATGGGTGGAGGCAAGGAATGGAAGGTTAATTCTTATGTTGTAAAGGATTTCTCTTTGGGGTGATGGAAAGTTTTGGTAATGGATAGTGGTGATGGTAGCACGATATTGTGAATGTAATTAACAACACTGAATTATATATTTGAATGTAATTAAAAGGGGAATTTTTAGGTTGTATATATATTACTAGAATAAGAATTTTTTTTAAAACATAGGATTGTACAATACAAACTGTGAACCCAAGGTTAAACCTTGGACTATAGTTAACAGTACAATTATAGAAATGTTTTTCATCATTTGTAACAAATGTACCACCCTAATGCAAGGTGTTAATGATAGGATGGTGTATGGGAACTCTATCTTATGCATGATTTTTCTGTAAACCTATAACTTCTCTATGAAATAAATACATAAAAATAAAATGTAAAAGTTCATCTATGAAATAAGTTAAAGACCTTGGTTATTAGGTTATAAGCTAAAAAAGAGAGACACTAAGAGCTTTTAAGTATGTTTCAAAGAGTCCTTAACACTTGGATTATAGTTTCAAAAGGCATTCAAATTGCATTAGAAAAAATAAATGTAATATTCCTATCAAGATGATGCTTTGGACAAATTAGTCTAATTCGAAATTTTTAATTTAAAACCAACTCTATGTCATCTCTCTGTACCACCTTGAAAAAAAAATCTAAGTACAATATTCTGTTTGTACAAGGATAGAGATGCCTATTTTTAAAAATGTATCTATATATCTATACATCTATTTAAAAGGTAGCTAAAGTGGTTTAGCTACCAGGAACTGTTCCTGAGGCTGTACCGGTACTTATGAGATGATAGCATCTGCAAACTGACATAGAGAGTGACACCAAGAGCAAGGGAGCAGGACAGACAGAGCAGAGAAGGTATGTGCCTGGGAAAGGCTTGGAGGATAACTCGGAAGTCAGGCCGCTTCCCAAAGGACCCACACAGCAGACAAGACAAGCATCCTGTCGGAGTGTGCTGGACCCAGCAATGAGGAGTCTTCACATTCCTGGAGCAGAATTCATCAAAGGCTTGGTCCTAGCTGCCCCTCCACATATGCACAGGCCCTCTCCAGGACCACCCCCACACATGAAGCAGCAGAGAGGGAGTGGTCCTTGAAGGTTCCACGGATCTTCTCAGGGCTCAGTACTCATTTACCTCCAGGAGCTGAATTTCCCAGGGCAGGTACCTGGATTGTGCAGCTTCCTGGGATAGTGTAGCCCAGTAGGAACATACATATCTTTCCTGTCCTTGATAACAGTCATAATTGCCAGGGAACAGCCCAGCCGCCAGCTTCAGGCTCTCTCCTTAACGACTCTGGAGAGGTGTGGTTGGTGCAGACTTGGCCCTAGGTTTCCCCATGCTGAGCGCGGAGGACTTAAGAGGGCTGACGCAGGAGTTGATATTGATGGTGGAAGAATTTTGGCCTTGAGTTTAGCTGTATCCTTATGAATCCAACCAAATACAGGAAGGGGATGGACATCCAATCTATGACAGGTTGAGACTCTTTCTTTCCCATTCTGGACTGCTTCCATTCAACTGGTAGATCATCTACAAAAGAGAGGAATTCAACAGCATCTTGATAAAAGGAGGGAAAAGTTTTATTCTTTCTTCCAGGGTTTTTTCCCCAATCAAAACCAGCTGGGTGACACGAGTGTTCTGCTCTGTTACCCACCTGAGTAAGCCACTCCCCCTTCCTGCACCTAATTTCTATCCCCTTCTTTTGAGTATTTCTTTCATTTAAAATCTTCTCAGGCTTCAGTTACCTGTCTACACTTTTGTCTTTGGTGAGATCTGACTTTTGAGATCATCTCCACTCTAGACCTCTAGGATGCTGATCAGATAGATATCTCCTCTCATCTCTCCCTTGACTCCCTGGCCCTTATTTCCAGCAGCTTCTGGAGCCTGCCTCTACACTTCCTGCCCTGGCATTTCTTTCTTGTGAGCTCTGCTGGGGAGGTACTAGCTCTGGGGAAGGAAGGGTTCTGAATGATCAAGATGATTTTTCCTTTGAGATATACCTGATCTGCCTATATAGACCCAACCACCAAGGGCAGTACTGTTTCTAGATGTGATCTTATTTGCTGTGGTGCAGGGTGAAGGGGAGTTGGGGTTGGGGTGGGGAGCAGGGAAGAGGAAGCAGGAATAAACAAACAGGGGAGACTAAGGAAACAGATAACCTTGGTGAAGGTCCTTTCTCTGCCCCAGGCCTCTGAGGAGTTAGTCCCAACATCTGGATGTAACATCTGGAGAGGAGAGGAGAGGAGAGGGGAGGGGAGGGGAGGGGAGGGGGGAGGGAAAGGAAGGAGCAGATGTGGCTCAAGTGGTTGCTTTCCATATGCAAATTCCCAGTTTCAATTCTGGTGCTTCCTAAGGAAAATGGAAACAAACGACAAGCAAAAACAAATGTAAAAATCAACTCGGGGAGCCTATGTGGCTCAGTGGTTGTCCCGGGTTCATTCCCTGGCTCCCAGTACCAAAAACAAGAAAGAAAGAAAAGAAGGAAGGGAGGGAGGGAGGGAAGAAGGAAGAGAAGGGAGAGAAAAGGGAGAGGGAAGGAGGGAGGGAAGGAAGGCAGCAAGGGAGGGAGGGAGGGAGAAGAGAGGAGAAGGAGAGGAAAGGAGGGAGGGAGGAAGGAAGGAAGGAAAGGAAAGGGAGAGGGAGGAAAGGGATGGGGAGTGGAGGGGAGACACTAGCTCATAATCTAAACACTTGCTTTGTGTGCCATTGAACATCTGGACACTAGAAAATACCTGGTTTGGGAACTATGATTTTTAGTTTTCTTTCAAATTTTGGAAACCTATAGACACATTTGATTGCCAAAAGACCTTAAACACATCTATAACTCTTGCACATCCTTAGGAGATTTTTGGATACACAATATGATTTTCTAAATCATTCAGACTTTCCAAAGCTTCACAAAGGATAAAATATATAAGGAGAGTCCAAGAGATAATTAAGTGTGGTTAGGGAAGTCTGCATAGCCATGATCCTATTTGCATCAGAGAACACAGATGAATCTCTGGAGAGCTTTATTCCCATCCCCCCTCCCCCTCCACTGAGAATGTGCTAGAGCATTCCCTCTTTTGTTTATCAGCAAATGAAACCCTAGACCAACTGGTGCTTGGATACCATGGCAGTGATGAAGGCCAAGCTCATTGATTCGTAAGTTCTGCTTTATTGGCCATTCGATAACTAGTCAAGGAGCCAGTCCAGGAAATGAGGCAGGCTCTAGGCCACTCTGGGCTCAGTGCAGCCTTCTTTTTCCAGGAAATTGCTTGTTTTGGCTTTGGAATGACTTTCCCAGTCCATCTCTGAGCTGAAGCTGGACACAATTGTTAGCTCTCTTGCCAAAATCTCCAGTTCTGCTGCATCATCTTGATTCTTCTTCCTGTCTGGGAGGGGCCAGGCTGAGAGGGGGATGACCATGTCCCAGAGGCTTGGGCCTAGCAGGAAGGTGCTGAGGGGATCAGGCTGTGAGGGGCAATCTCTTCTTGGATGTCAGTTGAATGGCTCTGTGGAGGTGATGCATGCCTGACACTGCTCAGTTCACTCTCTTACTTTATCTCTCTTATTAAAATCCTCAGAACAACCACTGGCATTGTAATTACTTTCCTCATGTGCAGATGAGGAGGCTGAGGCTTAGAGAAGTCACATAACATGCCGAAAGCCCTATAGCTACTTAGTACTGGAGCTGGGATCTGTGCTCTACATTCTCCCTCAAGATGCATAATATCCACTGCAGACATGAGATCAGCTCTTATGAAGCAAGAATAGATAGTGAAAGGTGGGAGGATCTTGCAAAAAAGAGAAGAGAGTCACAGTAGTCATAGGAGGCTTTGAAGAAAGGGCAGGATTTGACCAGAGGAGGAAGGGGAAACCATTCCAGTCAGTGAACAGCATGAGCAGAGAAATGAAGGCAGAAGTGCACGTGGCCAATTCACAAATCAACAAGGATAGTTGCCTAGTTGAGTTTCTGATTTCATATAATAACCAAAAATGGAAAGGCTCTGAAAAACCTACAAAAAGTGCCCCATTGGAGAGAGTTTGCCTTTGGACATTGGCCACACCCAAAGAGGTCCAACACTTGATTAAAACTGTACCAATCATAAAAAACCTTTTCTGTCCCTAATCTCTCCTTGCTCCCTTTTATCCCAACACTGGTGGAGCCAGACATAGTACAGACAATAGAGGTGGGGTGGGGTGGGGTGGGGAGTAAAGCATAAGGAAGGGAAATAGTAAAAAGGCTAACTAAGATCCGTTTTCCCACCATAGGCAGGCCTTGAAGCAAACCCAAACCCTTGGGAGGGGAAAAAATTAATATGGGCCAAAGTTCAGAGTATTGATGTTACTATGAACACACACACACATATTTATAATTGAAAGTGACTGAAAAGGCTATGGATCCACCTGAAAACTAGCCCCAGAGAAGAATGAGGTCACATCAGATTGAAAGGCACAGTCATGAGAAAGAATAAAATTGCTTTTTGCTTGTTACTTCTTAAGTTTGGCTTGTGTGAAAACAAGGATGGTGAGACTTCCACTTCCGGGAAGATGGAGGAGACATACTTTTCCCTATTCCTTCTGCTAAGTACAACTAAAAACCCTGGAAATTATCTATAAAACAAATATAAAAAGATTCTGAAAGATAGAGAGAAGAAACCAAAGGAATGACATGGTGGTGCATTCCCTGGGTTTTCTTTTTGCCTCGTATATTCCAGATCTTGGAACTAAAGAAGCCAGCAATCTAGAAATGCCAATGGGCACAGACTAAAAAAAAGTTTCAACAAAAGTCTGTTTTCTCAGTCAAAGGACCAGGAGAGGGGCAATATAGCAAGACAGAAAACTTTTAGACAATACCTGCTCTATTTCAATCAAACACCACAGAAAAACTGTGACTCTATCCCCATTCACACCAGCAAAGGCCAAGAGGGGAGCCTAGTCTTTCACCTTTAAGGCTGTAAAAAGGTACTACAACATCCTCGCCAGGGTGCTATCAGAGAAAGCCAAGTAAGGAACTGGGACTTTCATTCTTGCTGGTCAGTAATGAGCCTCCTCACCCTGGCTGTGCCATCAGAGACCACGTGGGGAGCCTGAACTTCTACCTGCACTTAGCAGTAAGGAGATGTCCATTCCCTTCTCCCCACTGGTGTGTTCCTGGAGTTCTAGTGAGAGGTAGGACTTTCACCACTGAACAAAAGTAAGGAAACCTTCTTCTACTGTGGTGTTAGTGGTGATTCATGGGGAGCCAGAAACCACCCCCCCCACCTCTCCAGCAGTAATGAGGTATCAGCAGAGGCTGAGTGGGTCACCTGAGCTACTGCCTTCACTTGGCAGTAAGGAGGTGGTGGCCCCTCTTCCTTTGTTGGAGCAGTGTCAGAGAAAACCAGCTAAAACAGGTTTAAAGAAGAATCCAGAGTCTCATAGCATAATACAGAAATGTCTAGGTATCTGTACTAGTCAGAGTTCTCCAGAGAAACAAATTGCCTTCAAAAGTATCAATGGGAAATTGTTCATCATACCAAGAACCAGGAAGATCTCAAACTGATTTGAAAATAGGCAATTATGGGAAGTGGATTTGGCTCAACAGATAGAGCATCCGCCTACCACATAGGAGACCCAGGGTTCAAACCCAGGACCTCCTGGCCCATGTGAGGAACTGGCCCATGCGCAGTGCTGATGTGCGCAAGGAGTGCCGTGCCACACATGGGTGTCCCCCATGTAGGGGAGCCCTATGCACAAGGAGTGCACCCCGTAAGGAGAACCGCCCAGCGTGAAAAAAGTGCAGCCCACCCAGGAGTGATACCGCACGCACGGAGAGCTGACACAGCAAGATGACACAACAAAAAGGAGACACAGATTCCTGGTACCGCTGACAAGAACACAAGCAGATACAGAAAAACACACAGTGAATGGACACAGAGAGCAGACAACTGGGGGGGGGGGTGGGCAGGGAAGGGGAGAGAAATATAAACAAACAAACAAACAAACAAATAAATAAATAAGAAAAAAGGCAATTAATAGATGCCAACACTAAGATGACAGAGATATTAGAATTATTTTACAAGGATTTTAAAGCAGTCATTATCAAAACACTTTAATGAGTAATTATGAATACATCTGAAACAAATGAAAAACTAGAAAGTCTCAGCTCAGCACAGAAATAGAAGATATAAAAAAGGACCAAATGGAAATTTTAGAACTGAAAAATACAATAAACAATTTTTTTTAAAAAAACCTCAAAGGATGGGCTCAATATCAGAACAGAAAGGACAGAATACAAATCACTGAACTTGAAGATAAAATAAAAATTACCAGTCTGAACAAGAAAAATAAAATAGATATGAAAAAAATGAACAAAGCTTCAGAGACCTGTGGAACTACAAGAAAAGACCTGGGAAGTGGATGTGGCTCAAGTGATTGAGCTTCTGCCTACCACATGGGAGGTCCTGATTCAGTTCCTGGTGCCTCTTGGAGAAGATGAGCAAGATGGCATGATGGGCAGACACAGTGAGCTGATGCACCAAGACAATGCAACAAGGAGACTGTAGCAGTTTGATATTATTGATTAATTCCAAAAAGAAATATTGGGTTATGTTTGTAAACTGGTCTTTCCCTCTGGGCATATGAGATTATATTGGATTCAGAGGTTTACTTGATTAAGTGTGAGTAGGGGGTTGAGTACCTGCCCTTTGGTGAGTGGGGACTCACAGATAAAAGTCATGGCAAAGTCATGATGTTGGGGTTTGATGCTGAAGACTTAAGCTGTAGCCCCAAGAAGTAGGCACACAGAGGAAAGAGAAGCAAGCCCCAGGAAGGGAGGAACCCAGGAAGCATGAACCCTGGCAGACATTGGCAGCCATCTTGCTCCAAAAAGTGAAAATAGACTTTGTTGAGGGAAGTAACCTATGCTTTATGGCCTAGTATCTGTAAGTTCCTACCCCAAACAAATACCCTGGTATTTTGCATCAGGACCCCTTTGGCTGACTAATACATAGACCCAAAGAATAAAGACAATGAGAAACAGAACAAAGCAAGGGAGAGGTGGCTCAAGAGATTGAGCACCTCTCTCCCACATGGGAGGTCCCAGGTTCGGTTCCCAATGCCTTCTAAAGAGAAGACAGACAGACACAGAGAGGACACAGTGAATAGACACAGAGACCAGATAGTGAAAGCCAATAATAAGGTGTGAGGGGGTAGAATAAATAAAATATATCTTTAAAAAAAAAGAAAAGATCTAACATTTGTGTCATCAGAATCCTGGAAGAGGGGATAAAGAGGGCAGGGCTGAAAAAGTACTAAAAAATAATAGCTGAAAATTTTCCAAGTTTGAAAAAGATATAAACCTATAGATTCAGGAAACTGAGAGAACCCCCAAGCAGGGTAAACCCAAAGAAATCTACCCAAAGACAAATCACATTCAAACTTCTGAATATTTAAGGCAAAGAAAAAATCTTGAATATAATGAGAACTAAATGACCTAAAGAGCGAAACAATGTAAATGACAGATTCCTCATCAGAAATCAAGGAATTAGCACAACATTTTCCCAAGTGTTGAATGAAATCTCATGATTCCCATGTGCTGAATGAAAAGAACCATCAAGCCCAAATCCTATACCCTGTAAAAAACTCCTTCAGGAATGAAAGGGAAATCAAGACATCCTCAGATGAAGGAAAATTAAAGGAATTTACCACCAGCATCTATATCACCAGTAATATGAGATTTTGTACCTAAAAAAATAGCTAAAATTTTTATAAACAGAAAAAAAAAACAATAAATATCAGGAAGGAAGAAAGAGCACAGTAAAAAAAACCATGGGTACATAAATACATCCTCTTAAAATTTCTAAATCTTGTTTAGCAGTTAAAGCAAAAATTTTAACACTGTCTGATGTGGTTCTAAATATATATGTAGTGGGAATATTTAAGAAAATCATATTATAAATAGAAGAGGGCAAAGGAATGTAAAAGGAGGTAAGGTTTCTATACTTAAATGAAACAGGTAAAATTATGACACTAGTAGACTGATATATTATGTACATATAATGTAATTTCTAGAGAAACCATTTTAAAAAACTACCTAAGAGATACCCTCCAAAACACTGTAGATAAGCAAAAACAGAATTCTAAAAATGGTCAAGTAACACACAGAAAGAGAAAAGAAAACAGAGAAATTAAAACTCTATAGATCAAACATAAAATAAAATAAAATAAAATGGCAGATTTAAACCCTTACATATCAAAAATGACATTAAGCGTAAATAATTTAAATACAATAATTAAAAGACAGAGATTGACAGAATGGGAAAAAAGCATGACCCAACTAGATACTGTCCACAAGAAACTCAGTTTAATTTAATGTTATAGGCAAGTTGAAAGTAAAAGGATAGGGAAGCACACTTGGCCCAATGGATAAGGCATCTGCCTACCACATGGGAGGTCCGTGGTTCAAACCCTGGGCCTCCTTGACCTGTGTGGTGAGCTGGCCCACATGCAGTGATGATGCGTGCAAGGAGTGCTGTGCCATGCAAGGGTGTCCCCTGCATAGGGGAGCCCCACATGCAAGGAGTGGGCCCCGTAAGGAGAGCTGCCCAGGGCGAAAAACCTGCCCAGGAGTGGCACCACACACACAGCAAGATGCTTGCTGACACAGCAAGATGATGCAACAAAAAGAGACACTGATTCCTGGTGCTGCTGACAAGAATCCAAGTGAACACAGAAGAACACACAGTGAATGGACAGAGAGAGCAAACAACTGGGGGGTGGGGAGGGAAGGGGAGAGAAATAAAAAATAAATAAATCTTTTTAAAAAATACTACATATGAAAATTTGTGGAACACAGTTAAGGAAGTGCTGAGAGAGAAATTTGTAGCACTAAATGCACAATTAGAAAAGAGGAAAAGACTCAAATCAGTGAGATAAGAGCACATCTAGTCTCAGTTTGCCAGGGCTATTATGACAAATACCACAAACTGTTTAGCTTAAGCACAGGAATTTATTTCTCACAGATTTGGAGGCTGAAACTTCAAATCCATGGCATTAGTAGGCCATGTTTTCTCCCAGAGTCTGTAGCATTCTGGTGCTGGTTTGCTGGCAATCCTTGGATTTCTTTGGCTTATAAATGCATTTCTGCCTCTGTCACATGGTGATATTTCTCTCATTTTCTGGCTTCTACATCCATGTCCAATTTCCTTTGCATATAAGAAACTCAGCCAGCTTGAATTAAGGTCCACCTTCATTCAATTTGCCACACCTAAACTAATAACATATTCAAAGATCCTCTTTACAGATAGGTTCACACACAAAGGACATGTCCTTTTGGGGTTATGATTCAATGCCCAAAACACCTCAAGAAACTAGAAAAAATAAGAGCAAAATAAATCTAAAGCAAAGAGGAGGGAAATAATAAAAAACAGAAATTGATGAAACTGAAAACAGAAAAATTTAACAGAAAACCAATGAAACAAATAGCTGCTTCTTGAGAAGATTAATAAAATTGACAAGCCTCTAGTAAGACTGTCAAATTTAAAAAAAGATAAACAGGGAAACAGACTTCGCCCAGTGGTTAGGGCGTCCGTCTACCACATGGGAGGTCCGCGGTTCAAACCCTGGGCCTCCTTGACCCGTGTAGAGCTGGCCCATGCGCAGCGCTGATGCGCGCAAGGAGTGCCGTGCCACGCAAGGGTGTCCCCCACGTGGGGGAGCCCCACGCGCAAGGAGTGCGCCCGTGAGGAAAGCCGCCCAGTGCGAAAGAAAGCGCAGCCTGCCCAGGAATGGCGCCGCCCACACTTCCCGTGCCGCTGACGACAACAGAAGTGGACAAAGAAACAAGACGCAGCAAAATAGACACCGAGAACAGACAACCAGGGGAGGGGGGTGGAATTAAATAAATAAATAAATCTTTAAAAAATAAAATAAATAAAATAAAAAAAGATAAACAAATGATGAGTATTCAAAATGAAACAGAAGATATCAGACACTATAGATATAAAAAATATAATAAGGGGATACTACATGCAGTAGGCTGAGTAATGGCCTTCAAAGATATCAGATTCTTGGTGACAAGACCAGAGGACAAACTCCGGATTTGACAGGCTGCCTTTCAGGATTATCAAGGAATCCCATCATGTTCTGGTAGAACCAGTTTCCAGTATTAAAGCAGAACCAGATGAGAGCAGTACCCATTATTTTCATGTGGTCAGTGCTGGCCACCAAGATTCCCCAAAGGGGGACTTTTAAACTTGAACTATTCCTTCCAGAACAATATCCAATGGCAGTCCCTAAAGTACATTTCATGACCAAAATTTATCACCCTAATGTAAACAAGTTGGGAAGAATATGTTTAGATATTTTGAGAGATAAATGGCCGCCAGCACTGCAGATCTGCACAGTTTTGCTATCCATACAGGCTTTGTTAAATGCTCCCGGTACAGATGATCCATTAGCAAATTATGTAGCAGAGCAGTGGAAGTCCAAGGAAGCCCAAAACATAGAAACAACTAGAGCATGGGTTAGACTATATGCCATAAGTAATATTTAATTTTTAAATCGATCTGATCATGAAGTGTGCATCTCCTGTTCTGCTAAGACTTCTTCCCTTTTTGTTTGCATTTAAGGGACACAGTCTTAGAAGTGTTACAGAATAAAAGCCCAGTCAACTTCAGTCCTTTGGTGATTAAATTCACATTAGCAAATCTATATCTTGTCCTGACTCTCTGTTGTAAAGCATGAGCAGAGGCTAGAAGTATCATATGGATTGTTGCAAAGCATTTAAGAGCAGTGGCCCCTCTTCTGCTTTTATTCATTTTCCCCATCATGGTTTGAGTATAAAGAACAGTGAATGAAGGTAGTTGCGAGGGTTAGCTGCAAATGTGGGTATTTTTAATTTATTTTTATTTTTCAGGAGGGAGGTAGTTTTATTTTAATTTTATGAGCTCCCCCCTTTTATGGTAATCTAATTAAATGCATTGGTTAAAAGCAGCTAACCTTTATAATATACCCTCTAGCCAGGTCTAACTTTATTTAGACACTGTAGATGGACAAGCTTGACTGAATCAAAACACAAACATTAAACAAATGTCACAGCCATCACTAATAACATTGTGACTTTAATGTCAAGTATAGAATCCTCCCCTTAAAAAAGGCTTGTGACTATTTTGTATGGCTTGTCTGGAAATTTCTGTAAATCTTAAATTTTAGTAAAATATTTTTTGTTATTCTAAAAAATATATATATCAGGTCATAATTCCTGGAATCTGTAAATATTACTTTATTTGAAAATAGGGTCTTTGCAGATGTGATTAAATTAAGGATCTTGAGATGAGGAGATTATCCTGAATTATCTGGGTGACCCCTAAATGCAATAACAAGTGTCTTTCTAAGATTGAGGCAGAAGGAGATTTCATACACACAGAGGAAGAGAACACAATGTGATCAAAGAGGCAGAAGTTGTAGTAATGCAGCCACAAGCCAAGGAATGCTGAAAGCCACCAGGTGCTGGAAGAGGCAAATGTATTTTCCCCTAGAATCTCTGGAGTGATCATGACCTTGCCAACACCATTATTTCAGACCAATAATACTGATTTCTGGGCTCCAGTGCTGTGAGAGAATAAATTTCTGTTGTTTTAAGTCACCAAGATGTCATAATTTGTTACAGACACTATAAGAAACTAATATACTATGAAGAGCTCTACCCACATAAATTTGACAATTTAAATGAAATAGACCAATTCCTCAAAAGACAAAACTACTACAATTCATCCAGTATAAAATAGTTTGAATAGTGCTGTAACTATTAAGTAAATTTAATTTGTAATGAAAAAACCTCCCCAAAATGAAATCTCCAAGCCCAGAAGGCTTCACTGTAAAATTCTACAAATATTTAAAGAAGAACAAATTCTACACAGTCTCTTCCAGAAAACATAAGAAGAGGGAACATTTTCCCATTTATTTTATGAGGCTAATATTACCCTGCTACCAAAGCCGAAGGCAGTACAAAAAGAAAACTAGAGACCAACATCTCTCATCAATATAGATGCAAATTGGCAAATAGAATTCGGCAATATGACACAAAAATAATTTTATACCATGTCTCAGGTGGGAGGTTTATTTCAGGAATCAGGACTAATTCAATATTTGAAAATCAACCAATGTAATCCATCATAGTAACAGTCTAAAGAAGAAAACCAGTTGATCATATCAACTGATGCAGGAAAAGCATTTGACAGAATTCAGCACATATTAATGGTTAAAAAAAACTCTCAGAAATATAGGAATAAGGAGAACTTTCTAGTTGATTGAAAAACATCTACAAAATACCTACAACTAACATTACACTTAATGGTAAAATGTTGAATATTGTCCCCCTAAGATCAGGAAGAAGGGATTGCCTTTTTCAACATAGAGCTGGCTGTCTAGTCAGTGCAATAAGGTAAGATAAGGAAGAAAAGGAAATAAAAGACATGATTGAAAATGAAGAGGCAAATTTGTCCTTATTTGCAAGTGACATGATTATCTATTTAGAAAATCCCAAGGAATCTACAAAGAAAAATTCCTAGGAATAAGTGAGTTCAGCAATGTCATAGGATACAAGATAAGCATGCAAAAATCAATTGAATTTCTATATACTAGTGATGAAAATGTGGAAACCAAATTAAATATATAATACCATTTACAACCACTCAAAAAAGTCAAATACTTACGTGTAAATCTAACAAAACATGCACAAGACTTGTATGCTGAAAGCTACATAATATTGATGAAAGAAATCAAAGAAGATCTAAATAAATGGATAGACACCATGTACATGGATTTGAAGAGTCAAAGTGGTAAAGATGTCAAGACTCCCCAAATTAATATACAGATTTAACACAATTCTGAACACAACCCCAGACAAGATTATTCTAAAATTTCTATGGAAAAGCAAAGGAACTAGAATAAATAAAGCAATTTTTGAAAAAGAATAATAAAGTGTGAGGAATCATCTACTCTATTTCAAGGCTTATTGTATACTGTTTTATTCTGCTAGGCTTCCAAAATGCATTATACCAGAAATGGGTTGGCTTTTACAATGTGGATTTATTAGCTTACAAGCTTACAGTTCTGAGGCCATGAATATGTCCAAATCAAAGCATCATCAGGCGATGTTCTCTTCAGAGACTGGCTGCTGGCCATCCTGGACTCCTCTGTCACGTGGCAAGGTACATGGTGGCACCTGTAGGTCTCTCCCTTCTCTTCAGTTTTCTTTCTTTCAGCTTCTGGCTTCCATATATTTCTCTCTGCTTCTGTGACTGTCTCTCTCTCTCTGTCTGTATTCACCCCATTTACAGAGAGGCCACATCCCTGGCTACACCTTAGCTGGAGTAACCTAATCAAAAGTGCCCACCCACAATATGTTCACACTCACAGGAATGGGCCAACTCTAAGAACATGATTTTCTAGGGTACATAGAGTCTCCACATATAGCTACAGTAACAAAGATTGTATGGCATCGGTGGAGGGATAAACATATAGATCAGCAGAATAGAAAATCAAGAAACAGACCCACACAAATATGTTCAACTGATTTTTTTTTTCAGGAGGTACCAGGAATTGAACCTGGCATGTTCTACATGAGAAGCAGGTGCTCAACCACTCGAGCTATTTCTGCTCCCTTCAACTGATTTTTTAAAAAAGATTTATCTATTTACTTTATTTTTTTTCTTTATTTACCCCTCTCCCCCAAATGGTTCTCTTGACTGTCTGCTCACTGTTTGCTCACCTCCTCCAAAAGGCACCCAGAAACTGAACCTGGGACCTCCCACATGAGAGATAAGTGCCCAACCGCCTGAGCCACATCTGCTCCCCGAGGGCTGCAGCATCTGCTGGCTTGTGGCATCTGTTCGTTCCAGCGGGGGCAGTGTCTAGCTCGTTATGGTGGGGGCAGTTTCTGCTCATCTTCTTATAAGAGGCACGGGGACGAATGCAGGACCTCCCATGTCGTTGGCAGGCGCCCAGCTGGTTGAGCCACATCCACTTCCCCCCTCGAGTGATTTTTGACAAAGGTGAAAAACCTCTTCAATGGAGGAATTCAATGTACGGTGCTGAACAAAACGACATCTGTAGCCAAAAACAAACAAAAACAATCCAAGTCTAACAACTTATGCAAAAATTAACTCAAAACGGACCACATACTTAAATCTAAAATTATAAAACATTTAGGAAAAAAATAGGAGAAAATCTTTAGGATCTGGGACTAGACAAAGAGTCCTTAGACCCAACACCAAAAACACAATCGATAAAATGAAAATTTAATAAATTGAGTTTCATCAAAATTTAAAACTTTTATTCTGTGAAAGCCTGCTAAGAGGATGAAAAAGCAAGCTACAGACTGGGAGAAAATATTTTCAAACCACATATCCAACAAAGGACTGGTGAATAGAATACATAAAGAATCTCAACAGTAAAAAAATAAATAAAAGAACATTCCAATTAGAAAATGGGCAAAAGATATGAAGAGGCATTTTACAAAAGAGGATACACAGATGACAAACACGTGAGAAAACATTCAACAGCCTTAACTATTAGGGAAATGCAAATTAAAATCACAATGAGATGTTGCTACACACCATCTATCTACTTATCCAATCCTCTGCAGCAGAATAGTAAAATTGAAATTTCCACTAAGCATCAATATATGTTTAGCTGTAACATAGCAAGGTGAAGATGCAAAATCATTATTGCAGATTTTCAGAAGAAATTAGTAAAAATCTGTTACATGACTTTTTTTTTAAGATTTATTTTATTTATTTCTATCCCCTTCCCCACCCCACCCCCGTTGTCTGCTTTCTTGTGTCCATTCACTATGTGTTATTTTGTGTCCGCTTGCATTCTCGGTGGCACCAAGAATCTGTGTCTCTTTTTGTTGCATCAGCTCTCTGTGTGTGTGGTGCCACTCCTGGGCAGGCTGCACTTTTTTCACTCGGGGCAGCTCTCCTTACAGGGCACACTCCTTACGTGTGGGGCTCCCCTACGCAGGGGACACCCTTGTGTGGCATGACACTCCTTGCGCCCAGCAGCACTGTGCATGGGCCAGCTCCACACGGGTCAGGAGGCCCTGGGTTTGAACCCTGGAGCTTCTATATGGTAGGCAGATGCTCTCTCAATTGAGCCACATCCGCTTCCTGTTACATGACTCTTGAAACCCCTCATTTTGAGAATATAAAAGGGCCAAAAGCATGTATGGGAGGGACTTTGGGAGGAGATTTTCTTTGGAAAGAACTATTCTTGTGCTGTAAGCACCCCGTCCCCAATGTTGGGGGACACCATACATAGAGATCTAACTCCCAGAAAATTTCAGGCAGAGGGGCACCTTTCGTGTCTCTGGGAGGAAATGTGTTATTGGCTGGGAAACTCAGGTGGAATGTGGTGAAAGCTCTAACCAGCTTACAAGGAGTCTTTCTTTTAACTGTTCTCCTTACCCACCGGTGGCAGCCATTTTGAACAGCAGAGCCCTGTTTCTCTGCTTCCAGTTGAATTAACTAGGACAGAATTCCTTCCTCCTAAAATAAACATGGTCAGGTTCAAATTTGCAATTTTGGATGTTTGCACCTATCCCCTTTGCTTTGCACTCCCAGCTCTGACTTCACCTTGAGGGCCTTGTGAAAACCTGTGTGGACACTCCAGTCTGTGCAACCAGCCTCCATCCATACTTCTGCTAATAGCTGTTCTTTGGCCATTTCTTGGGTATTGGATTTTTTGGCCCAATAGACCCAGTAAAGAGGTCCACATAGGTTTGGGGCCACTTGGGTAGCAAATTCTGGTGTCCCGGGTATGCGGAACATGATCTAGAAGGAAGGGTGCTTAGGCTTTAGGTGGGACCACCCTTTTATTTCATAGACCCCTCACCTAATAGGAAAAGTCCCCTCTAAAGTGTGGAGCCCTCTTGCCTGGGTCTAGGATGAAGGTTGTTTTGAAATTCAGGATTGTTCAGTTTTCAGAAAGGTGATATGCTGTATACTCTGTATATTATTAATAAATTCCCCAGGGTGTCTGTGTAAACAAAATATATAGATGTTTATTCTAACTGGGTTAAATACTATAAATAGTCTTTATAGGTACTTCTATAAATTCCTCATGTTATTTAAGTCCAATTTCACCACCACATGTGACTGTGACGAACTTAAGAGAAAAACTTTCAGTTCTCAGAACTCTAGAGATTTCAGAACTTGCAGAAAAGGGGCCATGGAACTGTGACAGAGCTGGAGCACAGCTCGTGGCTGCTCACCTGAGCCCACATTCCAGCCTCCCCTCAGCCAAGGGCGGCCACGTGGCTAAGTTCTCACCAGCGGAAGGCGAGCAGAAGTGGTGAGGGCCACTTTGGGTCTGAACTTTAAGACACTGGCCTTTTGCTTTTCCAATCTTGTCCCCTTTCCAGCAAGCCGGAACACAGACGCACCTGCTAGCCAGCTTCCACCAGACAAATGAGGACGAAGCCTCAGCAGATGGCAAAGCAACAACATGGAAGGAACCGGAATCCTCAGATGGCCGTGTGGGCAGAACCCTTTGCCAGCCTGGGCTGCTCAGCTTGGACCACCATGTGAGCCATGTGTGAGAGAAATAAACTATTTTATACTTATTTTTTTAGTTTCATTTTTATAGCTGCATAGCCTTCAACTAATTAATAACAAGAGAACAAATCCTGGGCATATTAAAGATGGGTGGATGAGAAAAAGTCCCTGTCCTCAAGAGGGTTATAGCCTAAGTAAGGGAAATCAACGCAAATACGGATAACGGCAATAGAACGTGGTACGCGCTGGTGCAGCTGCTGTGGAAGAACACAGGCCTACTCAGGAAGAGGCGTTGTCAGGTGAAGAACATGGAAAAGAGTGTTCAAAGCGTACGCGAAGGCAGAGGGAGGGGTAGTAAGCAAATAACATGGTACATGCACGAGAACTCTAAGCAACGCTACACTAATAAAGCAGAATGTTCAAGGCGAGCCGTGGCCTGCCGTGAGTCATGGCCTGTGATGGTTCTTATTTATGTTACATATAAATATTTGTAAGACTAAAGAGGTGCAAAGAAAGAGTGGTCCTCCCAAAAATAACATAGCTATCTCATGGTGGTAAAATTTCAGGGAATGTATACTTTCTTCCTTAGTCTTTTTCCGGGTTAATTGATATTTTAAATGTTCGTATTTTGTTGTTGTTGTTTTCTCAACTCTTCTCCCTTGATCCCAGCCCATGCCCACCCCTCCCTGAATCATCCATTAAAGCCTCTTACAGACACTTAAAACCTGTCTTTCTGCCTTGATATATAAATAAGTCCAATCTGGAAAGAAGGCCAAGCTTCTTTGTTCTTATAGAACAGACAGAAATTGGCTAACTCTGAGATGCTCTGTGAATGTTTGCTGAATTGAATTGAATCTTCTGTGACTTGATTAGTTACACTGAGCAAGTCTTTTTTTTTAAAGATTATTTATTTATTTCTCTCTCTTCCCCACCCCACTTGCCTTCTCTCTGTGTCCATTCGCTGTGTGCTCCTCTGTGTCCCCTGGTATTCTTGTCAGCAGCACCCGGAATCTGTGTCTCTTTTTGTTGCGTCATCTTGCTACGTCAGCTCTCTGTGTGTGTGGTGCCACCATGAGCAGGCTGCACTTTTTTCACGCAGGGCAGCTCACCTTATGGGAGGCACTCCTTGCACGTGGGGCTCCCCTACACAGGGGACACCCCTGCATGGCACGGCACTCCTTGCACGCATCAGCATTGCAAGTGGGCCAGCTCCACACAGGTCAGGAGGCCCTGGACCTCCCATGTGGTAGGCGGATGCTTTAGCCGTTGAGCCAGATCCGCTTCCCACTGAGTAAGTCTTAATTGGCTAAGGTCAGGCATCTAATCCCACACAGGTTGGCTCTCTGACTCCAGAAAGGGCTTCTGTTTCCCTGAGCACAACCCAAAAACCTTTGTTCTGGCTAAGGGTCACGAGGGAGCTGGAAGCTGGTGCCCCAGGAAGGAGGATGGGTGCGAGACTTGGTACCCTCCATCTCCTCTCCTGGAGGCACAGCTCAAAGAGATGCCCTGACCTTAAGAAGCATAACAGAACAACGATGTGATAGACAGAAAGGCCCTGCTTTGGAAAGATTCTGACTCCAAAGAGCACCTGCAGTGGGCTTCAAAAACTCCAAAACTGGGGGTGGGGGGTATATGGGGACCTCATATTTTTTTAATGTAATATTTTTAAAAAATAATAAAGACAAAAAAAAGATACATAAACAATAATCAAGTGGGATTATCCCCAGGTTCAACATAAGAAAATCAATTAATATAATACATCACACTAATAGAAGAAGGAAAAACACGACAAAAAAAAAAAAACAACTCCAAAACTCCAGGAGTCTGCTCTACCTGTGACTGCTTTATAAACTACAGAACCCACTGACCCCAGAATGGGATGAAAATTACCTAGAATCTTGGGAGGGAGGACAGGAAATTTGTCTGTTAATTTGTTCATTAATTAATTAAAAGCAAAATTTGATTTCCTTATAGGAGGCAGGCAGCAGATAAAGGAACTGGAGTCATAAAGATGGATCATGATTTCAATAAATTTGCATTAGAAAAAAATAGTATAGATGGATACCAGTGAAGTCAATGAAACCATTTCTTTGGGGAGTCCCTTGTACTCTCAAATCAGTTTGGGTCCCCTCAGAAGTTTACTAAAGGAGGATGGAAAAGATAGGTTGTAGCAAAATTTCCCTGATTATATGGAAACAAACTATATATATACCAAATTTGAAATCACCATACATTCTTCACTCCTTAACTGCCATCCATAAATGTAATTAAATCAAGAGTTTTTATGTTTGTTTTTTGGGGAGTACTAGTTTAACATATATTTCTTAAAGATATATTGACCAAAAAGGAAAGAAAAGCTCCATGATGATCTTTCTTTTAAAAAAATTTTACTGTGGTAATATACATATAACTCAAAATTGCACATTTTAACCACTTCCCAGTGTACAATTCGGTGGTATTACTTGCATCCACAATATTGTGTACCATCACCAACATCCATTCCCCAAACTTTTCCATCACTCCAAACAGAAACTCTGCACCCCAATAAGCAATAACTCACCATTCCCCTCATCTCCTGACCTCTGGTAACCTGTAACCTACTTTATGTCTTGATGAATTTGCTCATGCTAGGTATTTCCTGTAAGTGATCATATTTTTCTTTTTGAGTCTGGCTTATTTCACTCAGGATGATGTCTCATGTATTTTTTTTTAAGATTTATTTTATTACCCACCCCCATCATTGTTTAGCACTCGCTGTTTGCTCATCTTCTTTTTAGAAGTACCAGAACCAAACTGGGACCTCTTGTGGTAGGTGGGCACTCAACTGCTGGAGACACATTAGCTTCCCACATGTAATTTTTAAAAAGATTTATTTTATTTATTTATTTCTTCCCATCCCCTTGTGGTTTGCTCTAGCTGTGGCTGCTTATCTTCCTTTTTTTAGGAGACACTGGGAACCAGACACCAGCACCTAATCTCTTGAGCCATCTCTGCTCCCTGCTTTGCTGTATCTCTCATTATGTTTTCCTCTGTGTGTTCCTTTTTTTTTTTTTTTTAAGATTTATTTATTTCTCTCCCCTTCCCCCCACCCCCACCCTGGGTTGTCTGTTCTCTGTGTCTATTTGCTGCATCTTCTTTGTCCGCTTTTGTTGTTGTCAGTGGCATGGGAATGTGTTTCTTTTTGTTGTGTCATCTTGTGTCAGCTCTCCGTGTGTGCGGTGCCATTCCTGGGCAGGCTGCACTTTCTTTCGTGCAGCTTTCCTTACGGGGTGCACTCCTTGCGCGTGGGGCTCCCCTACGTGGGGACACCCCTGCGTGGCACAGCACTCCTTGTGCACATCAGCACTGCACATGGGCCAAGGAGACCCGGGGTTTGAACCACGGACCTCCCATGTGGTAGACGGATGCCCTATCCACTGGGCCAAGTCCACTTCCCCGATGTATTTTTAATAAAATCAGAAAACATATATTTCACTCAAGAAAACAAAGGCAGACCACTGCCAGCAATAAGGAGAGTAGATTAGGAGACCAACTAAGAAACTATTGCAATATTTCAGATGATGGGAAGGCCGTGCACTCAGAAAATGGTAGTAGGAATTGAGAGGAGAAATATTTATAAGGTGGAAATAGAGGGACTCAGTAATTAGTTAAATATATTGGAGTTGGTGACAGAGAAGGAGGGGTCTTTAATGACTCTCTGATTTCCAGGCTGGGTGATATGGGGAATGGTGGTCCTCTGGTTTTCAGGGGAAGATGGTGAGTTGAGGGGAAGTCATCCAAGTAGAAACGTCCTCACCTGGCGACTGCAAGTGGTGGGCATCTGTGATTTGGGCCATCCAGACTTCCTCTAGTCAATTCTTCCTCTCTCCATGACTGCGATCCTAATGGTAGCTGCTATGTTCACACAAACTCCACCTCCTTAGCTATGGTTGATTGGTCAGGGATGATCTCCTGGCCCAGAGTTGCTTTTGTTTTAATTTAATCTGAGGAGTTGTAAAGAAGACTGGACTGGAGATATAAATCTGGGAATCATACAGAATTGAAAGAACGAACAACAGAAATAAAAGGAATGTTCAGAGAAGGAGGAAAACCAAGAGAGAATACTACCTCCACTTTTAGAGTTGAGAAAACTGGAGGTGGGAGGCTAAACAAAGTTGACAGATTCAAGACTCACATGGAGGTGTTTGCTCTTTCCATCACACCAGTGCCAAAAAAGCCCCATGGACTTTAAATGTTCTTTATTTTCAAAAATGAACTTTTAGAGAGGGAGCCAACATAGACAACCCGCTTTCATTTTCCAGCTCACCTCTCTGAACCTATTCCTAGTTTTGAACTGAAGAGAGCCTTTCCTCTACGCTCCCGTTGGCTGACGTGTCAGGTCTGTTTATATTGGGCATTTTAAGGCTATGGGCCTGATCAGCTCCAAGAGCATTTAAGGACCTCTAAAATGCTTTAGAAGTTTAAAATTTTTTAAATAAAAATTAAATTTAAAAAATATTTTGGACAAGCAAAATAGATTTTTTTAAAAAGATTTATTTATTTATTTCTCTCCCCTCCCCCGGTTGTCTGTTCTCTGTGTCTATTTGCTGCGTCTTCTTTGTCCGCTTCTGTTGTCAGCGGCACGGGAATCTGTGTTTCTTTTTGTTGCATCATCTTGCTGTGTCAGCTCTCTGTGTGCGGCGCCATTCCTAGACAGGCTGCACTTTCTTTCGCGCTGGGCGGCTCTCCTTACGGGGCGCACTCCTTGCGCGTGGGGCTCCCCTACGTGGGGGACACCTCTGCATGGCAGGGCACTCCTTGCACGCATCAGCACTGCACATGGGCCAGCTGCACACGGGTCAAGGAGGCCGGGGGTTTGAACCACGGATCTCCCATGTGGTAGATGGACGCCCTAACCACTGGGCCAAGTGTGCCGCCCGGCAAAATAGATTTTGAAGCAGAGTGAGGATAGAGATGATGCTGAGGATTGCAGAAGCCACATGGGAAAGCATTTCTTGGACATTTGAAGCTATGCCTGGAGCTTCCTGCAGCATCTTCTCAGAGACTTCAGATTTATCACAGTCAACATTTCCCACACCTTATTCTTAATGCCATAAGTCACAAAGATTAGTCCCAATTTATTTATCTTGTGGCTAGACTGATAAAAAGACAGCTACTGGGGGAGTGGATATAGCTCCGTGGTTGGGCACCTGCCTTCCACAGACAAGGCCTGGGGTTCAATTCCCAGTACCTCCTTTAAAAAAAAAAAGACAGCTACTGAATTCCTGTGATTTAGGTAGTAGGAAAGGGAATGGTAGGAGTTTCAGGAGATCAAATAATCCCCTTTTATTAAACTAGACAATGCCCATTAGAGTTCATAATTAATATCACTTATCCAGTAATTGAATGTTTGGTGTAAATGGTGGCCGAGTTAGGATCTGTCTTCGAATGACTGTAAGAGGTATAACTTTTGGGTTTCTTCATATTTATTGAGCACGTACTATGCATCAGACTCTATGTGGAGCAGGAGCAAGACCGATGAGGTCCCTGCCCTCGCAGAGCTTGTATTCCCAGGGCCCTTCTAACAGTTGAGAAAGACCTTTCTCTAGTTTCCCTTTTAGTAGGAGAGCGCACCCACCAGGATGCACACCAGATTGTCAGGAGAGAATAATAACAATTTTCGCATTTTAATTCTCCCTGCCACGCAAGGACAGGCCACTGCAGCACACACCGGGTGGCACTGCAGGCGCATCCTCGCACTACTGCCCCCTCGTTCTTACACAGTCCCACCGATATTCTCCTCCCCACCAAACATGATCCAACAGAGGGGCGAGGCTGGCAGCCCTGTTTGTCGGCTCACCTCCAGACAAACATTGACCCCTGCTGGCCGCCCAAAGCGAGTGCGGCCGGCTGGATCGGCAGCGCGCGGACGCCTACAGTCGGATCCACACTGTGGGCGCTCACCGCACGGCAGGAGACTTGGGGACGGTGGGCCCCTCTCCAGAGCAAAGGCAGAGATGATCAGAGAAGTGGTGGTCACCTCGCGACCTCAGTGCCCTCCTGGGCCACCCAGGGTGACGTCACCTCGCCCCCCTTGCTCGCTCACTGGAGGTCAGCTTTTTTTTCTCTCTCCCCTCTCCCCCCGCCAGTTGTCTGCTCTCTGTGTCCATTCTCTGTGTGTTCTTCTGTGACGGCTTCTATCCTTATCAGCGGCATGGGGAATCTGTGTTTCTTTTTTTTGCGTCGTCTTGTTGTGTCAGCTCTCCGTGGGGACGGTGCCATTCCTGGGCAGGCTGCACTTTCTTTCGCGCTGGGCGGCTCTCCTTACACGTGGCGCTCCCCTATGTGGGGGACACCCCTGCGTGGCACAGCACTCCTTGTGCGCATCAGCACTGCGCATGGGCCAGCTGCAGACGGGTCAAGGAGGCCGGGGATTTGAACTGTGGACCTCCCATGTGGTAGACGGACGCCCTGACCACTGGGCCAAGTCCGCTTCCCTCAAGGTCAGCTTTTGACCAGAAGGGGGCTAGAGGTAAAGCTTCTTTCCTGCGGTGAGTCTCCATCCCAAGTATTTTCTGGAACTTCCCTTGCCGAGAAGCCCCCACGCAGTTTGGGAGGCCTGAGGCTCCTCACTGCCTCATCTTCTAGCCCTGCTCTCCACTATTCTAGGCTGGAATTGCTAAAAAGTGAGTTAAAGGCCAGTATCCTCAGCTTTTAGTCCCTGTGTGACTGACTCTGCTCCTCTCTAAAATGAAATGTGTTAAACCCTGAGAACAGAAGAAAACAGAAAATCTCTTACTATAAGCATGTGCATTTCTTAATATAAGAGAAAGGAGTGGAGGAGCAACCCTCGGGAGACCGTGTTTGGTCTCCTGATTCACCAGACTGACCTGGCCTCTGTGCACAGCTGGGGGACACGCTGGAGAAGTGATGATATCCATGGCCCACATCAGCAGGGGAGGTTGGTCAACAGTAGAGGAGGTGACCCATGGCAATCTGGAGGGGCAGATTGAGACACAGGGTCTCAAGTGTCCTGCACACCTGTGCAGGGCTTGGTCCACTTGGATAAAAAAAAAAAAACTGACTTATTAGAAGTTCAAATATATTGAAATGAGGCAAAATTTTAAAAGATTTCAATGAACTAGAATTATCTTTAAAAATTAGCAACGGTTTTTACAACATAGGGATTGCTGTCTGGTCTACTACCTTATACTCCCCAAATCTAGAGTTGCCATTTGGAATGGAAGGGGTCTCACTCACCTGAGATGCATGTGGAAAGGGGGAGTGGAGGGGAAGGAGGTGGCGGAGTTGACCTTGGGCTCAGGGTGAGAAAGCCTGAGGCCCAGCTGCCCACACAAAGAAGGTAACTGAGCCCGACTGAGTAGGCAACGCTCACATTTACAATGTGTAAAGAATTTTCCAGTGCACCCCTAGGTCCTCAGAACTCCACTCTGATTCCGTGAGGCAGGCTGGGAAGCTATTGCCATTTTCATTTTCAAATAAAGAAATTGAAACTCAGAGAGGCAAAAGGGTTAACGTGATGGAAGTTTGGGATCAGAATGCTGGCCTTCTGACCCCTTCCCACCCAGGGTAGCAAGTGTGGCCTGCGGGTCCAGAGGGGAGACGGCTCCACCCTATCTGAGCGAGGAGAGGGCCATTCTTTGCATGCTGGAGCACTGCATTCTAGCAGGGACCCCGACACACTGTTTCTCATCGTCGATTATGTCTCCACTCTATCTGGTATTATCCCCATCCCCACTGACAGCCTTCATTTTTAATGCCTCATCATCGGAAAATTTCTTATTTATCTGCGTGTATGCTTATTGTCTGTCTCCCCATGAGACAAGTTTCGTACTGCTGGGCCACCGAGTTGTACCAGTGCTCATTGCACTCCACCGCTGTGCACTCACACGGGGGATACTTAAACCCTGTAGGGACTAAACTGTTATTTGTCTTTCTAAAATCAACTTGGTGAAAAGCCTGAAAATCCTTTTACATGAAGGATAGGAAGGAAGGGGAACTTGAGGTTGTGTTTTAAATACCTAAAAGTTAGATATGGAAGAGAAGATTACTTTCTGTGTACTCCAGAGAGAACCAGGATGCCTGAATTTAGTTAGGCAAGCCATTCTGGACAACCCTCAGTGGTCATCTATGCCAGCATTTGCCAATTTGTACATGTAATTATGTAGGTCTCGCACATTCCTATTGCATGGTCTCATTGTATAAATATCTACTAAATACCTACTGTGTCCCAGAAACTATGAGCATTAGCACTGGGGCTCGGGGATGGGTAGGACCCTATACCCGCCCTCCAGAAGGCCACAGTCCAGGTAAAAGCCAACTGGTGAAAGTTTGAGAGAGCCAGATTTCTGCTCATACGCCTCTGGCCTTCTCTTCCTAATCCTACCCCGCCTCCCTAGTCCTTAATTTCAGAGTCAGGGCAGCAGTTAACTTCTCTATGGTATATCACCAGAACAGAAGGGAAAGTTTCAGGGTGGGCAGTCCATTCACTCACCAGCAAAGAACATCTTAGGTGGAAACATGCGGCTCTTTGAGCACAGAGCACCCTCTAGTGTCTGTCCACGGTAAAGCAGGTCCAATGCAAAACGTTCCAAAGACGTTTCCCCTTAGTTTAGTGCTGTTTATGGCTAAACTGAGCTTTCAGGTCTCCACTGCAAGACAACATTCACAGGTTTAAAAATTATAAATGCCATACTTTCTAACATTTTTGAGAACTCATTATGTATCAGGCCCTGTGTTAGTTGCTTTACATGGCTTACCCACGAGGCAAATACTATTATTATGCCCATTTTACAAAATAAACCCAGGCAGGTGAAACAGCCAGCTAGAGGCAGAGGCAAAATTTCAGCCTAAGTGGTCAGACTCTGTAACCATGCTCTTAATTTTTTTGGTTTGATGTCAAAGAGAAGCAACAACCATAAGCAATATCAAGATAATTCTAGTCAGATTTCTCCTTGGTATCTGGGAAAATATTGATCTATGCAAATCCACCAGATTCATGTTGAAACATCAAGTATAGTAATCTGTTCAAATTGCAATACAAGGGAAATGGACTTGGCCCAATGGATAGGACGTCCACCTACCACATGGGAGGTCCGCGGTTCAAACCCCGGCCTCCTTGACCCGTGTGGAGCTGGCCCAGGTGCAGTGCTGATGCGTGCAAGGAGTGCCCTGCCACTCAGGGGTGTCCCCCACGTAGGGGAGCCCCATGCGCAGGGAGTGCGCCCTGTAAGGAGAGCCGCCCAGGAAAGTGCAGCCTGCCCAGGAATGGCGCCACACACACGGAGAGCTGACACAACAAAAAGAAACAGATTCCTGGCACTGCTGATAAGGATAGAAGCAGTCACAGAAGAACACACAGCGAGTGGACACAGAGAACAGACAACTGGGTGGGAGGGAAGGGGAGAGAAATAAATAAATCTTTTTTAAAAATTGCAATACAAGAGATAGTCCCATTAGTGCCTCCCAGAGACTCCTTCACTGTAGGGGCTTTAACAACCTCATCTCATGTCTCCTGGAGTCACTGGACTACCAATGATGGCCATAAGCTAACTATGGGCTTCTTTTTTTTTTCCTCCCTCCCCCCCATTGTTGTTTGTGCTCAGTCTGCTTTCTGTGTATATTCACTGTGTGTTCTTTTCGTGTCTACTTGTCTTTTCTTCTGGTCTTTCTTTTTAGGAGGCACCGGAACCAATCCCAGGCGCTCCAGTGGGGGGAGAAGCACTCAATTGCTTGAACCACCTCATCTCCCTGATCTGCTGCCATCTCTCACTGTCTCTCCTCTGTGGCTCCACTGGTTGCATCATCTTGCTGCACCAGCTCTCTGTGGCCAGCTTTTTGGCCTTCACCAGGAGGCCTCAGGAATCAAACCCAGGGCCTCCCATATGGTAGATGGGAGCCCAATCACTTGAGCCATATCTGCTTCCTGACCATGGGTTTCTGATCCAAGAAACAGCCCTCCTCAGCCCCACACTATACAGCTTTAGGGTAGCAATTGCTGGCTGCACACTGGACTTTTCTGAAACCGGAGGGTCTTAAGCCCATGACATTCCATAACTAGCACCCATTATGCCTTGGACCACAGAAATCACACCCTGCAAACTCAGCATGGACACCAAGGCCTCTTTCCTAAAATGAAAATGGTATCTACAAGGTAGCGCCAAACCTGGGTTCTCTGGCATATCCCAACTGCAGGAGGATGTGGCCTCTCCTGTTCTCAGTACCTTGCCAGATACCACAGTGCTGGAGGAGATTACCCCTTGGCTGGAGAGGCCCTTGAGATCAACTGAGTGAACAGCAATGAAATTCATATATTTTAAGGATGGCAGCATCACCACCAAACCTGCTGAAGCTTGCTGGAGCACTAGTGTTCTCCATCCCCTAACAGACACCGCTGATAAAGAGGATGGCCCAAGGGTCAGCACAATTTGCCAAACTTCGAGCAGTCATCTTGGCAATAAAGGATGCTCTGACCAACAATTGGCCCCATCTGAACATTTTTTCCAGATTCTTGGGCCATTGCCAATGTTCTGGCCATATGGCCCAACCAATGGCAAAAACAATTCCTTATTCAAGGTCACCCTTCTGGGGTAAAGAACTTTGAAACTGTCTTGCCTCACAAATACCCCAAAATAAAAATTAAGGTCAGACATGTCTTTTAACATAGTTAAACCACAAGAACTCACCAAGACAATCATTATACTGTAAGAGTTCCAGATGTTATTGATAGTGACCAAGGTACTTATTTCCCTTTTCAAAATATGTAACACTGGGCTCTTGAGCAAATCACTCAACAGACTTTCACCTCCTTTACTGGCCTCAAGCTGCAGGCCACGGACGTGGCTCAACTGATAGAGTGTCCATCTACCATATGGAGAGTCCAGGGTTCCATCCCCAGGGCCTCCTGACCCATACGGTGAGCTGGCCCACATGCAGTGCTGTCGCGCGCACAAGGAGTGCTGTGCCACGCAGGGGCACCCTGCAAGGAGAGCCACCCCGTGAAGGAAAAAAAAAGCCCCACACACGGAGAGCTGATGCAGCAAGATGAAGCAACAAAAAAGCGACGCAGTTTCCCAGTGCCATCTGATGAGAACACAAGCAGACGCAGAAGAACACACAGCAAATGGACACAGAAAGCAGACAATGGGGGAGGGAGGGAGAGAAATAAATAAAAATAAATCTCAAAAAAAAAGCACATTTCAGTCATTGGTCAACTATCAGCAGTGAATTGTAATAGAATCTAATCCCATTTTTGAAGTTTAACTGCTGACAACTTTCAAACCTCACCAATTCTCCCTTTCCTTTTTTTTTTCCTTTTTGTCTTTATCCCTTTCCTTTTGTCCCACATTTGGGTATGTTGATAATAAAGTCAAGGTGCTTCACTATATCAAGATAGTACAAACCACGAAAACACTTTGCACATGGAAACCCTCACCTCGCCGTATTCCTTCCCCCTATAAAACCCAGGCTCATTAGCTTCTCTGTGCTCTCTCAAGTCATTTTTGGGTCTCCTTGGGAATCTGCTTTGTTCTGCCCAGAAAGACTCATTATACAACCAATAAATCTTTCCATACCCTCTGGTGTGTGCATGTGTCATCATCAGTCTCAACAGCTAAGACAAATTTTGGGTGGAGTGTTGATCTCACCCCTACAGGGAAATCACAAGACAACCAGTAATCTTCAAAACTGTCAAAAGTACTTCTGGTCAACCAAGATGGCAGCTGAAGATCCTCTGGGGTTCTGTTCCCTCACAGAATATTTGAACAAGTAGCAGGGGAAAAAAAGGCAAGACCTTCTTCCTTGAATCTCCAGAGGAATTAAAGGGTTAACCGTAGGGAAGCGGACTTGGCCCAGTGGTTAGGGCGTCCATCTACCACATGGGAGGTCCACGGTTCAAACCCCGGGCCTCCTTGACCCGTGTGGAGCTGGCTCATGCACAGTGCTGATGCGTACAAGGAGTGCCCTGCCATGCAGGGGTGTCCCCCGTGTACAGGCGCCCCACGCTCAAAGAGTGCGCCCCATAAGGAGAGCCACCTGGCACGAAAGAAAGTGCAGCCTGCCCAGGAATGGCGCCATACACACGGAGAGCTGACACACAAGATGACGCAACAAAAAGAAACACAGATTCCCGTGCCGCTGACAACAGCAGAAGCAGACAAAGAAGAACACACAGCAAATAGACACAGAGAACAGACAATGGGGGGGGGGGGGAGGTAAGGGGAGAGAAAAAAATCTTTAAAAAAATAAAATAATAAAATAAAGGGTTACAGTAACTGGGTGAGCGCCAAATGAAGAAAACACAATTTTAGAAAGTAGACACTCCTGAAGCCTGTGCTGGCCCTCACCCGCATTCTGTGCACCTGCCTGCACTCCTGCTGTGGATGCCTGGCCCTATTCCAGAGGGAGAAGAGCAACCCCTGTGTGCATACGGCGGTGCCTGTATGCCAGTGCCCGTCTACTGGGTGACATCCTGAAAGACTGAAACAGGACACTCTTCTCTAGCTCACCCTCCCAGAACTTGTGCTGCAGGTATAAACAGCTTGCAGACAGCAGCAGTGTAAGAAACAAAGTGGCCTGTGACCAAAAAAATTACCTGCTCTAAGATGTACAATAAAGCACGTGGGAGGGGGGAGTATATTTCATAGGCAGTAGAAGGGGCATTCAAATTCTTATAAATGGCAGAGTTCCTAAGGTTGTGAACAGAAGCCCAGGACAAGATGAAGGATCAGAAAAGAGGGAGAGGACCTCAAACTTTTGCTTCAGGCTGACCTTCTTGATAGAAGTTGAAAGGAGAGCTCCAGCCAACACTTAGCCAATTTGCAAAGAATGTGAAAGCTGGTGTTTTCCGTTTTTTCTTGTTGATTTTTGGGTTGTTTTTTCCCCCACTGGTTTGTTTGTTTTTGTAAACTCCTGGCTGGCACTTAAGAAAAGCTGTCATATCATAAGCTAGGCACGGTCTTAAAGAATAGACACCTCAGGGACTAAATCCCATAATTAATACATTAAAATATTCAAATGTATAGTATGTGGCTTCATGAAATAAGTGGCTCTATCTGGGAATATGTGAAAATCTATTTCTCCAACATAACATAGTTACACTCATTTATAATTCCCCTAATCAGGATTCTTCTAGTCCTTTTATTTGAACCTATAGTTTTCAATTTACCTGTTAGGTGTATTTATCAGAGACATAAATCTTCAGATTGTTCATATTCCAGTTGAGCTCTGAAACCCAGCAGATATGTGGCCAGCTCCTACTCTTCAGTTATTTGGACTTGCCCTGGACAACTAACAAAATTATGATGATGGACCAGCCTCATCCCAAAAGCAAGGAACATCTTCAAATGCAAACAAAACAATTCCATTTCTCTGCCCCATAATATCTACTCCCTTTCTCAGCCTGAAGTAGTCAGAGTAGACAACATCCCAAAACCCTCAAGATTGAGGAATGAACAAAAATAAGGGGGAGGTGTGTGTGAAACTGAGGGAAGGCTATCTAGGCGAGCTGCGGTGGGCCAAGGGAACTGGTAGAACGGATGGGCTTCCTGCTCTCCGCAGGGGCATGGGCGAGTCCCGCCCTCCCTGTCTGACAAACGGGCTGCCCGCTCTTCGCCGAGGTACGGGCGAGCCACGCCCTCTCGACCGTTCCTGCCTAACCGCCGAGCCCGACCTACTGCCTCCCCCACTTCCCCCTCGCCGGGGCCATGCCATCCAACGACCACCGGCCAATCCCCGCCGGCCAACTTTCACATCGCCTAACTCCCACCAGCCCCAACCGACCAATGCCCCACACGCCGTCTCCTGCCTGCCCCGTCCCCTCACCCCACAATATATATTGTCCAGCACTTCCTGAATAAAGCAGACTGCACATTGCCACCACTTGCCATCTCCGCAGCATTCTTCGCGCCCGCTGTGCGTCCGTCTAGCCCCTCGTCCCAAGCAGCCTGGGCAAAGCCAAAGGAACCCCCAACTTCATGAAACCATTTGTATTAACTGAGTAACTTGTAACACTGATATAAAAAGAAAATTTTAAATAAAAAAGTAAGATTGTTTTATATATCACTGTATTTGCAGAAACAAAGAATGACATATTGTAGACATTTTTAAAATGATTATTGACTTAACAAATGAATAAAAGAAAAAAATTAAATTAGAAAAGGAAAAAAAAGTATAGTATGCAACAAAAGATTACAAGATAAAGAAACAGGAAATGATGGCCCATCCAAAGGAATAAGATAAAAAATTCAGAAAACATCAATGAAGAAGACCAGACTTTGGATATAGCAGAAAAAGACACTTAAAAAAAAAAAGATTTTTTATATGCTCAGAGCTAAAGGAAGATATAGTAGTTTTGAAGCTGTAAGTACTCCAGAAAAACATATTATTAAATTTAACTCATTCCTGTGGGTGTGAACCCATTGTGAGTAGACCTTTTGATGAGGTTATTTCAGTTAAGGTGTGTCCCACCTCAATCAGGATGGATCTTAATCCTATTACTGAAATTCTTTATAGGAAAATGAAATTCAGACACAGAGAAAGAAAGCTACTGGAAGCAAGAGGTCCATCAGCGGAACCCAGAAGAGAGGAGAAAGACTAAGAAACATCACCATGTTCCTTGCCATGTGACAGAGAAGCCAAGGGTCTCCCACAGCCCAGGAATGCCAGTGTTTGGGAAGAAGGCATTGCCTTGATGACACCTTGATTTGGACTTTCTTTTAGCCTCAAAACTATAAGCTAATAAATCTCCATTGTTTAAACTAATCAATTTCATGCTATTTGCTTAAGTAACCTAGGAAACCAGAACAGAAGACATGGAGAAAAAACTAAAGGATATCAGGAAAATGATGAATGAACAATATGAGAATTCTGGTGAAGAGACAGAAATTTTAAAAAAGAACCAATAGAAATACTGGAGTTGAAGACCACAATAACTGAAATTTAAAATTATCCAAAGAGTTTAAACAACAGATGAGAGATGGCAGAAGAAGAGCCAATGAACTCAAATATATAAAACAATGAAAATGATGCAGGCTGAGAAGCAGAAGGGGGAAAAAATGAAAAGAGTGAATAGAGCATAAGATATCTAAGGGACACCATTAAGTATACCAATATATGCTTTATGGGAGTCCCAGGAGGAGACGAGAGATAGTGTCAGAAAGAATATTTTTTTAAATGAGAGAAAACGTCCACATTTAATGAAAAACATGAATATACATATTCAAGAGGACCAATGAATCCAAAAGAGAATAAACTCGAAGAGACCCATGACCAGACATATAATAGTTAGTCTAATGCCAAAAGCAAGAGGGAGTTCTGAAAGCTGCAAGAGAAAAACAATCTGTTATGTACAAGGAAGCCCCAATAAGTTTAAGTGCCAATTTACCATCAAAAAGAAGGCAGTGGTATGAAAGAAAACAATTTCCAGCCAAGAATTTTATATCCATTGAAGCTGTCTTTCAAAAATGAGGGAGCTACTAAGACATTCCCAATAAACAAAAGATGAGGGAGTTTGTCATCACTAGAACTGCCCTACGAACAATGCAAAAGGGGGTTCTTCAGACTGAAAATAAAGGACATTAGACAGTGTATTGAAGCAGCATAAAGAATTAAAGATCTGTGGTAAAGTAACCATATGGTAATTATAAGTGCCAGTACTACTGTATTGTATTTTTTTTGTATCTAATCCACTTTTTACTTTTTTACAGGTTATAAAAAAAGGCAAATGCATAAAAGTAATGATAAATCTATGGTTTGGGACATACTAAATATAAAGACATAATTTGTAATGAGAACAACAAAAAGGTGGAGTGACCAAGGGGCATAGGAACAGTGTGTATGCTATTGCAGTTAAGTTAGTATCAAATCAAGCATGATTGTTAGAAGTTTAGGATGTTAAAATTAAGCCCCATGGTAACCACAAAGAAAACAGCTGAAAAAATATATACAGAAGGAAATGAAAAGGGACACAAAATGTTACACTACAAAAAAGTAAATAAAGACAAAGATAGGCATAAATAGAAGAAATGAGGGACAGAAAAAATGTATAAGACTTACAGAGACCAAATAGCAAAAAAGCAGGGGGGAGAAGGTTCAAGTGGTTGAGTGCCTGCATTCCAAAGGTGAGGTCCCAAGTTCATTCCCCTGCCCTGGTACCTAAAAAAAAAAAACAGAAGAAAATCCTGCTTTATCAATCATTACTTTAAATGTAAATGGATTAAACTCCCCAATCAAAAGGCAGAGACTGGCAGACTAGATTAAAAAAAAGCATGACCCAACAACTATAGACTGTCTACAAGATTCTCACCTTAAATTCAAAGACACAGGTAAGTTGAAAGTGAAAAGGTGGAAAAAATGTATCATGCAAATAGTAATGAAAGAGAGCTGGGGGAATAAGTGTGCCTCAAGCAATTGGGCACCTGCCTCCCAAATGGGAGGTCCAAGGTTCGGTACCTAGTGCCTTCTAAAGAAGATGAGCAGATGCCACACCCAGCAAAGACATTGCAACCAACAGATGCCCTAATGAGCAAATGCCACAACCAGCAGGGAGCAGAAGTGGCTCAAGCAGTTAGGTACTTGCCTAAGGTTCAGTTGCCAGTGCAGTGCCCTCTAAAGAAGATGGGCAGACAGACAAGGGCACCAACTTGTCAATAAAAAATAAAAATAAGGCCGCGGACTTGGCCCAGTGATTAGGGCGTCCTTCTACCACATGGGAGGTCCGCGGTTCAAACCCCGGGCCTCCTTGACCCATGTGGAGCTGGCCCATGTGCAGTGCCAATGCGCTCAAGGAGTGCCATTCCACGTAGGGGTGTCCCCCGCATAGGGGAGCCCCACGCGCAAGGAGTGTGCCCCGTAAGGAGAGCCGCCCAGTGCGGAAGAAAGTGCAGCCTGCCCAGGAATGGTGCCGCACACACGGAGAACTGACACAACAAGATGACACAACAAAAAGAAACACAGATTCCCGGTGCTGCTGATAAGGATAGAAGCAGACAAAGAAGACGCAGCAAATAGACACAGAGAACAGACAACGGGGTGGGGGGGGGGGTGGGGGGAATGGTGATAAATAAATAAATAAATCTTTTTTAAAAATAAAAATAAAATAAAATACATTTCTGAAAAATTAAAAAATTAAAAACACGTGTGCAAAAAGAGAATCTCAAAACTAAAAGCTGTTTTTAAAAAGAGAGAGCTGGGGTAGCTATACTAATATCTGATAAAATAGACTTTAAGTCAGAAATTGTTATGAGGCACAAAAAAAGTTACTATATACTGATAAAGGGGTCAATTCAACAAGAAGACTTAACAATTATATATGCACCTAATGACAGAGCCCAAAATATATGAAATAAATATTGACATTCTACATCATGATTGTGATAATGGTTACACAGCTATATACATTTGTCAAAATTATTGAATTGTACATTTAAATATAGCAAATGTTTATATATATATTATATTTCAATAAAGCTGATTGAAAAATAGTACTATAGAAAATAACCATGTTCTGTGAGTCTGGGTCTCTCTGTAAAGATGTATCTCTTCAACCAGAGACAAAATAAACTGTTCTAAAAATACCTTCAGAATTATAGAAAAGTAGCCTTTAATTAGCCCCACACACTGCTTCAGGACTTTTGCACAAGCTGTCCTCTGCCTGGAATACTCTTCTCTTCCACACTTCTACTAGATAATTCCTTATCTTGTCCTTCAGTCTTAGTTTCGATATCACTTCCTAATAGACAACTCTGAACTCCCCCATTCCAAACTGTGCTCCCCCCTTATTTACTCTCATATCACCCAGTTCCTTTTTCTTTCAAGCACTTCATATGAATTTACAAGTAAATATTGGTTTCTGTGTAATAACTTTATTTAACATCTGTGTTCCCCATTAGAATGTAAGTTTCATGAGATCAGAGACTGTGTTTCTGTTCAACAAAGCAAAAGCCATTTTCATCATGGTCAACAGATAACAGATTAAAGACTAGTATTTACAAAAACCTATGAGCTCTTAGTAAGTGACACATGACAAGACCAACAATCAAAATGAGCTAAAGATTTTGAACAAGCAATTTACAGAAAAGCAACTCCAAACAGCAAACAATCATATGGAAAGATGATCAAATTCATTAACAAACCAGTACTCTCATACCATTTATGAAAGTAATACTCAGGTATATTAAAGACACATTTTTAATTAGGAAAAATAATATTTAGATATTATGGTAGACAGAATAATGTCCCTCTCCCAAAAGATGCCCATGTTCTCATCCCTGGAAACTGTGACAGTTACCTTACATGGAAAAAGGGAAATTGCAGATATGATTAAGGACCTTGAGATGTGGAGATCATCCTGAACTACCTGATCACATGGGTCCTTAAAATCAGAAAACATTTCCTGGCTGAGTCGGAGAAAGGAGACTAAAGAAAAAGAAGAAAATTAAGGCACGAGAGAGACCCAAACTGTCCTGGATGGTTCTGAAGATAAAGGGAGGAGGCCTTGAGCCAAGGAATGTGGTTGGCCTCCACAAGCTGGAAACAGCCCTTAACTGGCAGGTGTCAAAAAACAGGGATGTCAGTCCTGCAGCACAAGAAACTGAATCCTACCAACAACCCAGGGAGCAAGGAAACAGGTTCTCTCCTAGAGCCTTCAGAAGGGAGCGCAACCTTTCCAATGCCATGATTTTAGCCCAGTGAGACCTGTGTCGGACTTCTGACCTACAAAACTGTAAGATAATAAATCTGTGTTGTTTAAGACACTAAGTTTTTGGTCATTTGTTATGTCAGTAATTTGTTATACCTATGTGAACAACCTATGAGTTGGGGAAACATTTCTAAATAAAAGAAGATACTCAAAATTTCTAAAAGAAAAGATAATCATCTTTGAAACATACCATAAACAAAATCAGTAATGACATATTGGGGGCAACGTTTACAAAGTAGGTAATTGATAAAGAGCTAATAATTATAATGTACAGGATATTTTGTAAATTTCCAAGAAAAATACAAGCAACTTGGAACAAAATGGGGAATTTTCTAAAAAGGAAAATATACAAACAGCACATCCAAATGAAAAGATGTACAGGCTCTCCAACATTCAGATAAAGGAAAATGAAACAAAGTAAGATAACTTTTGTCTCTCCTACTGGTATACTGTTGGTGGAAATGAGAATTACTAAGTCTTTTCAGAGATTAGCTGGCAACTGTTGTTGAAATTTTAAATATGCATACCCTTTGTCCAACTCCTAAAAATAAGTTGGCTGTAAAGTAATGTATATTGGATGTTTCTATCCCTATAAAAACAGGTAAGCAAAGAAACAAAATTCTAGGTACATATGTATATGCGCACACATTTGTTATAGGAAGAGAGAAAGGTATGGAAAAAATACACCAGGCTGCTAACATTAGTTACCTCCGAGGAGTGAAGATGATTAGCCTTACTCTTATTCATCTTTTGTGTTTTTAATTTTGCTTTTACTTGTTACAACATTAATTCTACAATTTGAGGAAAAATTAATGAAGGATTTTTAATAACACACATGCAAGCTATAAAAAGACACAATGCCTGATGTAGTAGATGTTCAATAAATCTGTGTTGAAAGAATACATGTATTTTGAATGTATGAACAACTTCCCCTCTTCTGCCCTCCCCTGTTAGGTAAAGGCCCCTCCTGGAGGTCCTCAGATCTGTTTCCTGACACTTTTGACAGTGATTTCTGGCTTCTTCCCTGTCTTCCCCTCTAGAGTTGAGTTTTCTTAGGCAGACCCTGCCTAAGGCTTACTTGCTATTATATTCCCAGTACCTAGCAATTAATAATTTTTGAATGAACGAATTCTTTAATGAAAAAAGACTCTCACAGAAGAGGATATCCAAACAGTCAATAAACGTGTTTAAAAAAAAAGTTCAACTTCACTAGTCATCAAAGAAATGCAAATTAAAACTACATTGTGAGATCACTACAAACCCATCAAAATGACTAAAATGAACAAAGACAGACGATACAAGGTATTGGAAGGGATAGGGAGCAACTCCTTTCTCATGCATTGTTGGTGAGAGCATAAACGGGTCCATCACTTTGGAAAACTGTCAGAATCAAAAAGATAAACATTCCCCTACCCTGTGGTCCAGCTTCTCTGCTCCTAAGTGGCAAAAAAAAAAAAAAGACACAAACAAGAATGTTTGACAGAAGCTTTTCCACAAGAATCCCAAACCGGAAACAACCCTATGTCCACCAAAAGTCAAATAGATAAATATATTTATGATATGTTCAAACAATAAAATATTAAACAGGAATAAAGTAGAATGAACTGTTGCTAGGCAAAACAATGTGGATGAATCCCACACACATAATATTGAGCAGATGAAGCCAAACACAAAAGATAAATACTTATTACTTCATTTATATGACATCCAAGGACAGACAAAACTCATCTACGGTGAAAGAAGACAGAATAACGGTGGGCACATTAACTAGGGGGTTATTGATTGGAAGGAGTTACAAGGGAGCCTTCTGGTGTCCTGGAAATATTTTGATCTAGGTGGTGGTTACCCACTGTGTACATATGCAAAAACACATTGAGCCATACATTTAAAGTGTCCTTTACTGAATATATACACCAATAAAAAGTACAGAAAAGGAAAAATAGAGGAAAAAATCTCATTAGTGAAAGTGAAATTCACTGTTGACATATTTCTACATTTGTTTCAGTGGATAAGGGGAAAAAATCACCATTTGGATGTCTTTTTTCCTCTCAGCAGAGCAGGGCCTGGTGAAAGGGGAGGAGGTTACAGAGCAGAACCATAAATCATCCAGCCTGCTCCTCCCGTTTTACTGAGGGAAAAACTGAGACCTAGACCGGCAATGGCGGCCTAAAGTGCAGTTAGTGGCAGAGCCAAGCCTATAACTCGGATCTCGGACACACCCCCGTCTCTGTCCCCGACGAGGACTCGCAGGAAGGGGCGGGGTTATGGGGTCTTCGCAGTGGGGTGCTGGCCGAAAAGGAAGGGTCTCCGGGTGTCAGATCTCAGACCAGTCCGGGAACTCCTGGAATTCCTGGGGATCGGGAATGCTGGAACTCGGACTGGCTTGTTTGCCTTTTCACTGATTTCAGGTAAATTGAGAAATCTCTTTGGGTCTCGGTAGAAAATATAGAGAAGCACTTGAGGTTTTAGGGTGACTCTCTAGTAACCCAAGGAAAGGGCCAAAACGCAAAGGGGGTCCTGAGGGCTGGGTGAAAGAGAAGCTTCTAAGCTCTTCCTTTGACCTTGGCCAAGGTTGTTGCCTCTTCTCACTTGTCCAATTCATTCAATGGAGAGAATCCCATTTAAGGCCCAGGAAACCGAAGGAAGGCGGCGGGTCGAGGGGCAGCGTTCAGCCCTCGGCACCGCCCCCCTGGCGGGCAGAGTCTGAGTCTGGCGGGGCAACAGGAAGGCAGCCCTTCTGCGGTGACGCGCGGGAAGTGGCCGGGTAGCTGCCCTCAGCCAGGGCGCTGGAGGAATGGGCGGCGGGAGTGGAGGGCGCCGGGGAGGGTCCCGCGCTCGCCTTCTCCGGGTTCTGCGTCCACGAGGCGGACCTGCCGCCTCCAGCCGACTGTGTGCGCGCCCCTCCCCCTCTCAGGCTCCTCCCGCCTCGCCCCTCCCTCTCACATTCCCAACTTCCAAGGACAACTTGTCGCTCAGTCGTCCAACTTGTCGCGCCCGAGGCTTCCTTCTGTCCCCCGCACTCCGCTCTCTCCCTTACTTCTTTTGTCTCTTTTTGATGGTTTCCTTCGTCTCTCGGTGTTACGTTTCTCTCTCTCTTACACACACACACGCACACCCCCTCCCTTCTTGTTTTCTCTCCCGGCCGTCTTGGTGCCTTCCCCCGAGGATCTGGGCTTTCAGAAGCTCCCGGGGCCCAGTTTTGGACCCGCTGCGCCGAGATCCGACGGCGCCCGGGGCAGGTGAGGGAGGCGGCCTGGGGCGCTTGCGGAGGAGGGAGGCGCCCGCGCCGCCCGCCGCGACCCTTTTCTCGCCCCCGCCCCTCCGCCGGCGCCAAGGCCACGGAGGACACGTGAGCCCCTCGGCGCCCCCCGCGCCGTCGGCGCCGCCGCCCCAGACGCGCACACCCCGCGCCGCGCCGAGGGGCCGCAAAGGGGCGGGGACGGCGTCCCGGAGTCGCCTCGCCCCGGGCGCCATCACCTCGCGGCCGGCGCCCCGGGTTCCTGCGGCGGGAGAGGACGCCGGAGCTCCGCGCGGGCCGGCGAGGAGGTAAGGCGCGGAGGTAAGGCGCTGAACGCCCTTCCTCTCGCGCTGGGGCCGCGATCACGCAGGCTCGGCCGCGCCAGGAAGCCCCTCTCGGGTCTGGGCAGTCCCGGGGCCCCAACCTTGAGGACCGACCGGGTCCTGGCGGACGGGCTACCTGGAGCTACCTGGAGCCGCCAGCTTAACCTTGGCTCCGGGCGGATTCAGGCTCCCCGGAGCGGCCTCTGGTGGCGCCCGCAACGCCTTGGCCTCCCCGCCGGCTCCGGGCAGACCCTCCAAGAGAAGGTGTGTGTGTGTTGGGGGGGGGAGGTCAGGGGCTCGTCTCCCCTCGTTCCACTCGGAATTCTGGCTCCCTAGAGCCCTGTGCTGGGTATCCCAGCCTCAGGCCCTCTGCGCCGGCTCTCCCGCAGCCCGAAACGCGGACCAGCTGCCCTGAGCGGCCTTTGGGGGTGGGGGTGGAGGGCACTCGGGAAGGGACTGACGCCCGTTTTTTCCCGATGGGAATTAGAAATGGGCTTGGAATTCTGGGTCTAGACAGGAGCTCCCAGGCCCTTTAAGGTGCAAAATCTGCACTCTCTAGCCGCCCCCTGGAGTCGGGGCGCGGGAGAATGTTAAAGGAAGCCTCTTGCTTCAGACCTCTTTTTGTGCAGCAAGAGAATCCAGGTTTCTTGCCCTCCAGACTGTGCTGGAACTCCGGCGGCCTCCTGCCTGGGAGAGCGTGTGTGCATCTGCGGGAGGCCAGGCGCCGCCATCTTACTCCCAACACACCCGCAAGAAGGCTGCGTGTGCGCACATTTTTGCAGAGGGGCCTGTTGTTTAAGGGAGGGGGACAGAATTCAGGGAACGTGAATCAACACAAAAATTCCTCCTCTTTGAAAACGCATGGAGAGAGGCAGGCTTAAAGGGATGTGCATGACTGACCTACTATGGGCTCTCCAAGGAATTGGAACTTGCGTAAGGCAGTGAGGAATCATATATGAGGGCAGGAGTGCCTCTCTGAGTATTTCAACACTATGCAAAGATTGAGGATCTGTACAAACATGCAAAAGAGATGTGAAATTATGCGTTCCCAGTTGTGTTCTATAACACAGATAGTCGAAGGGAAATGTTTATCTGCACCTATATCAACTTTCTCCCCCTCCCTTTTTCCCAAGCAGAACAGTACACAATATATTTCACATAATCCACATTTGCTGAATGTGGTAACTGTACTGCACTTAGACCTTTCAGTATAAATAGAAGCACAAAGACTTAAAATGGTCTTCCCTGACCCTGATACGCATCTCCTTCCACAATCCCCTTTGGAGCTGTAGCTCCTCCCCTTCCCCAGAATCTGGAACACTTGGCTCCAAGTCCAGAGAGCTCTCTCCTCCCCCCCCCCCCCCAGAAGAGGTGAAGGCTCCCTCCACGCCCACCCATCTCTCTGCTCCCAAATATATCATCACCCTTGCCTGCCTCCACTGTGGCTTAGAAACTGCCCATACACCCACAAATGCATACAACAAAACTATACTTTGCCCCAGGCAAGGTGCTGTGGGGGAACCTCAGAGGAGCTTAGGAGAAGCCCGCACCTGCTCACTGCTATAAAGAATAGCCACACTTTCACCACCACCCTGGGCCCAGCAGTTGGCTGACCTTTAAACCGTCTCCGAAGGGACTGGCCCTGTGAGGGGAGCAGTCCATTAGTCCAAGAACTTCAGAACTTCATTTCCCACCCACCCTGCCTCCAACTTCTTTTCTCTTCAGGGCTGGGTTAAATGGACTCCAGATGCTGTAGTTTGAGTGTCAGGCCTGCGGCCACCAAAAAATGAGTACTGAAGGGCTGAGGGGTCTGGGGCAAGGCCTGCCTTGGACTGAGCCATGGACCGCACGAGCAGTGAACCTCGGGCTGTTCTCCAGGGTCAGGTCCCTCTCCGGCCTGACTGCCCTAAAGGCCCCAGGTCCTACTCTGGGTCAAAAATTGGGAATAGTTAAAAGAAAGAAAGAAAAAATGAAAATGGCCAAATTTTTACTCTGCTTCAACACCCAGACCCATCCCGAGAGCAGTAGAGAACATGTCTCCTTGACAGGTTAGCATCTTCCCATTCTTCAGTGCTGCAAAGGGGACAGTTCAGCTTGAGATTTCAGATCTCAGGCTTCAGAACTCCGTCTCTAATGAGCGAGAGAGCAGGGTTTGGGGCATCTCACCTTTCCCTGCGCCTCCCCGAGCTTCGTTGCCCTCCCAGGACCTCTCAGAAAGTGACCTCTTGCTTTCTTGTGGAATTGTGAGTTCCCACAAAAATTCCAAATTTCAGAGGATCCCAAATCCTTTGAACTCAGGTTAAGGTTAAGAATTCTTGTTGGGTTGATCAGAGAAGTTTATGTCTGGAAAATGCTGAGACCAACTATGGTCAGTTGATGTAGATCTTCACTATTTTCCCTTTGGCTGTTACCTTGGTTCTTTCCAGGTCAGCCTCCACCTTTAAAAGCCCCAGGTGGGCTCAGAATTCCTTTCCCCACCACTGCCTGAAAAGGAAAAGGCAAAAGCCACCGGGGCCCAAAAATTGGGCTCTGGTCTCATAGGCCCCTGGCTCTTTCTCAGGAAGATGTGAGTGGCAATCCTCACCCATCCTACCATCCTTAGACCCCTCTCCCACCCAACTCCATCTACTGGAGTAACTTTTCAGGGACATTTTGAGACCAAGGTGCCCTCGCACTCCCCCTTACCCATCTTGGGGCGGTCTGAGTCCCTCCTTCTCAGCTCTTAGCTTTCCAAATTCTCCCTGGCTACAGTTTAAAGCTGACTTCCTGCTGGAGTGAAGATGGAACTTTAGTCTGAAATAAACTGGATAATAATAAAAATAGCCATGAACTTCCAAAGCTCAACAATCCAGAAAAATTTCCCTTAAACTATAGCCCAGACCTGAAAGGACTGGCCAGGAAGGAGAAATTTTCAAAGAGAAGGCAAAACCCAGAGTCTATCCCTTTAAAAAAATAATAAAAGAGGAAATGATCCAATTTCTACTCATTACACCCCTCTTACCTTTTCATCCGTCCGTCCCTCCGCTCAATGGCTGGAAGACCCGAGCTCCTGGGTTCCGAGAGGAACAGAAGGGAAGGGTCCTCCCCGGGGGCTGAGGGGTCCCCGCGCCGCCACTGTGGGCCAGGTTGCACGGGGGTGGGGGTCCCCGACCTGAGGAGGTGTTGGAGTTCGCTGCGCCTTTTGGTTCCGGACTCCGGACTTGCTTGGAGCTGCAAGGCGGACCCCGACGGCGCGGACCTCCCAGCGCTGCCCTGGGGAGGAGCACCCTCGCCTGGCCCTGGCCACAGAGTGAGGATCTCGGCGCAAGCCTATGGCCTGCTCGGCGAAGGGCTCCCGCTGCGGTCGGAAGACGAACAGTGCCCAGGCAGGGAGGTGGCAGAGTCGGCGTCCAGAGGCCCAGAGGCGCTTTTGCCACCCGCGGGCTACAGTCTCTTCCGGAGACAGCCCCGTGGCAGGTTGGCGCAGCAGGGGTGGAAGAGGGTATCCGGGCCTAGCTTTGAGCCCCCGCAGCCAGGAGGCGGGAGCCTGGCAGAAGGGTTAGGAAAAGGAGGCTTTTGCTCGTCGGGAAGCCGCAGTTTAGGGCAGAGAGGAGGTCGCAATTATACTCACAGGTGCACCCCGAGGCGCGGCAATGCCAAGGAACTCTCCACCCACAGCCCGGGACGGGATGGGATGGGATGGGGGCTCTGTCCGTTCACCCGCGCAGTGAGCGCCCCGAAACGCTAACCCAGCACCCGGCCCCAGGCGGGATCTCAGCGCGCGGGGACCCAGCAGGCGCGCGGACCCGCAGAGCCCCGCACAGGCTGAGGTCCTTCGCCCTTTCCGAGTGAGCATCTTCACCCTTTCCTACTCCGAAGGGGAGTGGGTGCCAGGCTCCGGGTCTCAGAGCCCTAGACGACTTTGGCTGCCCCTGAGGGACGCTCATTCCTTCCTCCCGGGCGCCGACGCCAGCCCCGCACTCGCCCAGTTCCCGGCACCGGATTTCTCCTCCGCGGCCGATCCTCCTTTCTCCAAATAAACCACCTAACGAAACCTGGCCAGGTCCCCGGCGGAGGAGCACCCCCGCCCGTCCGAGCCGGTCAATTAAACAGGCTGCATTAAGGAGGCTGAGGAGTTGGAATTGGGCGGTTTGGAATAAGGGGACGCTGACGGGGTCGTTAACCTCGGGGTAAAGTCGCGAAGTGGAGACGCGCCCGCCAAAGCGGCCGTCCTGGGCCCTTCTCAGCACGCGGGTTTTGGTCGCTCCACCTGCCCACCGCGCCGCGGCTCCCGCCTCCTGCCTGGGTACCGTTCGTCTGTTTCGCCTCTCCCTTTACCGTTCTCTGTCATCTTTCTGGCCGCCGTTGAGGGCCCCTTTCTTGTGACCGCCTCTCTTACCTGTCCAGCTGTCGCTAGCACCCTTCCCGCGCCCATCTGGGGCCAAGAGAACCTTAAAGTCACGGCGCCGGCCGGGCCCCGGGCCTCCTCTCAGATGTGGCGGGGAAGGGCTGGCAAGAACCGAGGGAGCTGGAGATCCGGAAATCTGTCCCTCCCCCGAGTGAGGTGGTGGGGCATTTACCCAAGGAAAACGGTTCCTGAAACTTTTCAGTTCTCTTTCTCTACAGACCAGCTCAGGACTAGGGTGCAAATCGCAGGAGATGCAGGCCCCAGTGGAGAAAGCTCCATATCGTCTAGATTAGAGAAAGAGACCTTGCAAATTCCTCCACCTGGGCAAGTGGGCATGAGGTAGGGACCGGGTTGTTGGCTACATTGTCCAAGTCTTGGATCCTCGGTGTCTCTGATTAGGTGCCGTTGGGCGCGGGGAGCGGGGAGGTAAGGTGACCCTATCCACCAGACCGTGTGGTACACACAAGTGTTTATCATCCCTTTGGGTTTGTCCTTTAGGATATCCGAGTCCATTTTGTGGCTTGCCTCTGCATCATATTTGCAGTGTTTGAATGTGAATGGTGGTGAGAGGTTCTTAATGTTTTTTTAGGTCACTTACTGATGCTTTAAAATCTGCTAAAAGCTCTTGGTTCCTCCCCCCTCCAAAAAAAAAAAAAAACCACTTTCGTAGTACTCACTAAATCCCATAATTTCAGAGGGCTTCAGATCTTTTGAACTCCATGTTAAAAACCTCTGGTTGCATTGATCAAAGAAGTAGATATTTGGAAAATGCTGAGACCAAATGCGGTCAGTTAATATAGGTCTTCACTTTTTTCTTTCGACTGATTGATACCTCAGTGCTTAGCAAGTCAACCTTCATCTTTAAAAACACCCAGGCAGCAGTGTTCCCCTCCCCACTACTGCCTGTGGGGTCTGGGCTCCCAGTGGGGGACAGTCTTTCCTCTTTGGTATCTGGAAACCCCAGAAAGCTGGGGAAAGCTGACCTTGGACTGAGCAGGGGTGTGACCAGTCGCTGGGAGAAAGCTGGGCTTGGGTGGCCTCCCAGGGAATACAAAAAAATGTACCGACTCCTGTGAAAAGAAGCAACAGTCCCCTGGCTAATGCTGTCTGTGAGCCAAGCAAGCGGGGATGGGGCAATGGAGTGCTCCTTTGTGGCCATTACAAATTCATTTATTCAGTTTCCTTGGGGACCCCAACTCTGCATGGGGGCCGAGGGTTCTGATAATGTTAGAGCTAGAACGGGGATCATTTCCTCCCAAATATTTTTTCAGTCTTGTTTTTTGGAGCCAAATAGCAAGTGGCCCCTGACCAGCCCAGAGAACATCCTGCTTTAATCCAGCCTTATGTGTTGTGGCTCATTTAGCCACAGAAAGGAAAGAAGGACTTGATCTCCTTTCAGGAGACTTAAGGCTCCCTCCTCTGCCTAGTAAAAGCTTCCTGGCCTTTTCTCCACCAGTGTGAATTGACCAAGCCAGGTGGAATATGGGTCTCCCAGAAGAAAAGCCAGACTATTTTGGGGTCTGGGAAGTGAACCAACTTCCTCCCCACCCCACCCCGCCCCCCAGGACAGTTTAAACAAATTAGGGGAACTGGAAATTATCTGGCTTATTGCACACACACACACTCCAAACCCCTCCTGGTTGTTCCTTAATCGCTGACATATTTTAAACAAATGTGACTTGGGGCATGAAAGACCCCGACCCATTCTTGGTTGCCCCTGTCTGAGCTGGCACAGCTACCACCTACCAGCTTCAGCAGTTCTAGGCGGTGACAAGAAGCCAAGGATTGGTTAATAGTATTCAGACCCCTGACTGAAAATAAAAAGAAAAAAATAAACAATTTTCTGCTTGGGACAGCTTAAACAGAATAAATCTGACTGTGAACACCTGACCTAAATGCCTTTAATTAGAGCAGAAGAAATATATGCCCATTTGCTCCCTACATGTCTAATTAAAGAAAGCTAATTGGTGTTCTCAGGAACTTCCGACTGAGGGTCAGGAGCCTGGAGTCATCTCTTCACCCCACTTGGCTCCTCCACACATCCCCTCCCCTAGAGCCCCCCCCCCACCATGGAGTTACTCTCTTTCTGACAGACAATGGTGGGTGGGTTGTCTGCCCACCCTCCAGCTCCGCCCCTGCACCAGGACTTTGGCCCTAAAAAGGCAATGCTGCCATTGGCCAGAAGTTGTCGCCCAGCAGGGTCTCCCCCTTCCCCGACCCTGGACTTGTTCTGGGAGGGAAGAACTCTGCCTAGCTGCCAAGTCACATTGCCACCTGATGGAGTACTGCTCCGGCTGGAGCTCCAGAGCTGGGTCCAGGGCTATAGACATTCAAAAAATGTTGGTTGAATGCTGAAGCAAAGGTCTCTGGCCAGGTGCCCTGGAAATAGGTGAGACCTAGTTTTTCTCCAGTGTTTCTCAGATGCTTTTTTAATCCCAGCTTTCTGGGGCCCCATTTCCTTTCTACCCATTCTCTAAGGCAGGCCCTTGCTCACCCTAGCAAAGGGAAAGGGCTCATTGAAAAGCCAAATGAGAATATGCCACCACTTTGCCCCAGACCTTTCCCCTACAAGATCCAGATACTTCAGGCTAAAGGGAGTTTGAACCTGAAATGAGCCAGATAATTGCCCCAATTCTCTGTTTCTTATTGAGGAGGTAGTTACAAGCCAAGGGGTTCAAGGGGCCTCACTTTTATGGACATTGCTCTAAGTCAAAAGAATACATTATACGTATACAGGCTGAAACACACACACACCCCAGTCTACACTGCTTCTCTGAGAACAAAGCAGGCTTCCTCCTCCCTCTCTCCCTCCTCCCCCCTTACCTCTTCCTCTCCCTCCCTCCTTTACCTCTTTCTCCTCTTTCTCCCTGTTAATAGCAGTTACTATTTACTAGATGCTCCCTTTGTCCCAGGCATTGTGCTCAATCCTGGACACATAGTACATAATTGGTCCTTACAACAACCCTAAGAGTTAAGCTTTATCCAGATTTTTCAGAGGCAGAAACCAAGAGTTCCTTTGAGGCATGAATCTTGTGTGTGTGTGTGTGTGTTTAATAAGTTGATGTGATATTGGCAGATCTGCATGCTCAAATTGTACAAGCGGAGGAAGAGGTAGAAATAAAGAAAATTGGGACTGAAAAGATCTTAAAGAAAGTTTAAAATACAGATTGTTTTAACAGAACGCAGTTAGTTTCTCCTGCCCTAAAGTGAACAAAGAAATGAGGCAATTAGCTAGCTAATTCTGAGCCCCGAATGCTTTCCTTTGAAATGGGCGGATAATGAGGGCGACGTATGTTCGCAGTTGAAATCGCCTGATGTTGCTTCATTTTTTTTTCCCCCGCTAACTTTTGCGAATCGATTGGGCCATCACAGTGAGACGCACAGACGCCAGCGGACGCGCATGCACTCACACACCCTCACACACACACAGGAATGCTGACACTCACAGACCCGGCTTTGCACTGCTTGGCACTGCCTCCAGAGTCTTTATGACTCAGCCTCAGAAATGAAAATAGGTTTGGAGAGTAATAATGCGCCTGAGGCCGGGTAGGGCGCAGCTGCTCCAGATGCGCACTCCGTAATTAGGCGTCCGGGAGAGTTCGTGCCCGGCTGGGAAACGCGCTGTGGTTGCAGGGCCGCAGACCCGGGCAGGCACGCGCCATAGCCCGTCCCATGGCAGGCGCGTGCCCTTTGCTGGCTCGGGCCCAGCAGCCCCTTGGATCCTCTTCCTCCGTTCCTCCCCTGCAAGGGATTCCCCGGGAGCCCCGTTCTAGGAAAAACTTGGAAGAAACGTCTCGCAGAGGACTCGGCCGTCTAAAATGGCTTCTCCGTCATGGGGAAAGGGGAAGAGGAACCCCAGGTCCCAGGACCTGGATGTCTCTGAGCGCAGACTCAGAGGGGCTGGTCCCAAGCAAGCCTCTTTTTCCTTATCCCTCCCTGGAGAATCGGCAGAGAGCCCCATTCTGGCCAAGGAGAGTGACTGTCCTGCCCTACCTGCCTCTGCCTTTTGGGCTTACGAAACAGTCGTGTATCCACCGAGGCCTCCTCTTTGTACTCGGGGCCTCATTTGCACAGTGCTTAACCCTCACAGCATCCCTGTCCAGTAGGTCTTTTTCAGCCGGGCCTTTGAGGGCCTAAGGAACTTACCCACAACCACACAGCTGGGGAGCTTATAAGCAACGGGCTGGTCTGCCCTGGAAGGAAGGGGTAAAATGGACTTATCTTGGCTGCCAGTCCTGGCTGAGCTTCCCCTAAATCTGGCTCCAGTTTCCTTATGCGGCCCCACAAATCCTAAGTCCGGAAAACCTCTAAACTTCCGATATAGAAAACTACCAAAAGCTTCCGTTTGGAAATGAATTCGGCTGATAAGAAAGACACTTTCGCTGGGGTGGATGGTCGTCGTAATTTGGGATAAGAACACTGGATTCTGAGTAGAAGACGCCCCTTCCGTCGTGTTTCGCCACGGCTGGCAGCTGCTCTGATCTTGAGCTAACCACCGTATTACTTTGGGCCTCGGTGTCCTCTCTTGCAAGTTGGGGGAGGGATTTAAAGATGCTGGCTCTGCCCTCGGCGACTGCTAGGAAAGATCAAAGGAAATTCTGGCTGCCGAGGGCTCCCTGGAGTCGGAGAAGGGGCGGGGCCGGGGGCGGATCGATTCCTTCCCCAGCCCGCACTCGTTTAACCGTGTTTCTTTTGCTTGGCAGAGGGCGCCAAAGGCGACGCGCCGCCGGCGGGCTCCCGGCCCAGCCCAGGGCGGCGGCGGGAACAGGCCCCTTCACCCCGCGCGGGACGCAGAGCTGCGCGACCATCTTGTGCTGCGGGGACCCAGCGCCACGGCGCCGCCTAGAGGTCAGCTGTGGCCGCGGCCTCACCCGCCAGCTACGACGGAGCTGCTTTGGGAGCCGCCGCCAGAAATGGCAAAAAAAATACAGCTCTGGTCTCAGAGACCGGGCTTCCTGGCCCCTCTGGCTTCTCCGAGACTGCCCCTCTCGTAATGAACTCCTACAAGGGAGAGGAGGCAGGAGAACTAAAAAATATTTGTTCTTATGATCTCACTAAAATGCCGATTTCTCTGAGGATTTTGTCTTCTGAGTCTACACTGCCTCCTCGCCATCCGAATTGTCCAGCCCCCTCCAAGTATGCTAGAACTCTGTTTTATCTTCAAGGAGAAAAGGGAGTAGGGAGAAGTGTCCCTAAATCTTACAGCTTGGTCATCTACGTGGTCCAACTTTCTGAATAATTTGGAGATCAACGTGCTTTTCGAAAAGTATTTGCAAAACTTTGGGGCTGGGGAGTGAAAAGAAATATTGTCTAAATGGCCTTTAACTGGCTGAGTGGCATCCGCTCGGTAATTTAAGTGACATTCAGGAGGGTGCTTGTTAGCACCAGAGCCCCTGTCTGTGGGTGTCTGTGCTGAGCATGTGAAAGTTGACTTCTCCTTTAGGGCCAGGTGACCCCAAAATGAGAGGGCTGGCATCTGTGGAAATTGATTTGAGGGCCAGGACTGAGGTGGCTTCTGACCCCTGCTGTGCGCCTGGACAAAGTTTTATTCTATTTTATTTATTTTCAGGCTGGGCTGTATGGCCAGGGTTCTGGAGGGACAGGGCAGAAGAAGCCATGAAACCCCTGAAAGTGTACGCAAAACACGTGTGTGCACAGGTGTGTGGTCCTAAGGCTGTGGCCTTCTCCAGTTTTCCAGAGTCTAACACACTAAAGTGGTTCAAGCCCCTGTCTTTCACCCACGAAGCGATGCAGACCAGGCCAGCAGTGGGCTGGGAGCAGACCCCTGGGGGTAAGATAGTTTCAAATGGTCTAGAAACCACTGACCCTTCAGTTCTGCCCTCCACCCCTCTTGCCAACTGCTCCCAGAGGCGAGTCCTGATAGATGGGGCAACTGCCAGAGGCTGCCATCACAGTATTTTTAATAAAACTATAGTGTGATAAAGAGCTAAAAGGGAGTTCAGGACCACAGTGAGAAGGGAAGCTGGAAGGGCCTCCTCTGCTATATCCTGGAATATGAATGTTGGGGCAGAAACAGGCTACTTCCTGTCTGGGACTGCAAGTGAGCATCCCCTTCCTCCCAATCTGTGCCAAGGAAGGGGCCAGAAGCACACCCCTTCCTGAGGGGCAGGGCAGGGTGGGACTGCCTGGGGCACAGCTAGACTCCCACAACTCTTAGGAAGTGTAGGCCGCAGCCTGGTGGTTTTCCTGTCCTGTCCATTTTTTTAATCCATTATTTTCGTACTCCCAGCATGGCTTTGGCACATCTTCCTAGGTAGCAGGGTAGAGTTGGCTGGGTCAGAGGGCACCTACAGGTGTCTGAGGGGGGTTGCGGTCCGTGCCGCGGCCACTGCAAGCCTGTTTGGAGCCCTGCCTGAGCCTGAGCTAACTGTAACCCTTCAGGCCAGTGCCTCTAGACCCCACCCTAGCTTTTTTTGTTTTCCTTTTGCAAATAATTGTCAGGCAAACCTGGATCCCTAACCAGGCCCTGCCAAGCAGACAAAAGGAGTAGATAGGAAAGGAGTCGTTTCACTCCCACTTATCAGGAGCCCAAAGCAGAAATGGGTTTTTCTTAGTTTTCGTCCACAGTGGCCTAATAGTGATTCCAAATCTGGATTTCACAAAGTTTTGAGGAAAAAAGAAAACGACCCAGAGCGTTAAAAAAAAAAAAAATCTATGGAGAAAAAAGTGGAGGCCTGAATAATGGTTGTTTCTGACTGATTTTTTGTGGTTTATAAGGACTGGGTTGTTGAGCTCGGCCAGGCCGATTTAGCCACGCTCAGCGCTGGCGGTCACTTCGGCCCCGAGGTTTCTCCGCTGCGACCCTCTGCCCCATCAACCACCTTGGGGTCCTGGGGTTCTTCCCGAATCAGATCCCTCTCCGCTCCTCTTAACAACCTGCCAAATAAACGGGTGGGGCAAAGCAAAGATCTGGCCGCTGGCGTCAGGGGGAAAAAACCCGCTTCCTGCGGAAAGCTGGGGAGAGCGGAGGCACGGGGAGGGCTGGCAGAGCCGGGGCCGCAGCAGGGACGACCAGGGCGCCGGCTCTGCTGCCGAGGAGCTGCGAGCCGAGCCCGCCGATGTGCGGCGGCATCGGTGCCGTTTCCCTTCGGGCCGAGCTTCCAGGCCCCGCCGGCGGCCGCCGGGGCTGCCGGGGTTGCCGGGCCGGGTCGGCGCCGCGATTCCTCCGAGCGCAGAGCGCGCGGGGCGCGGGCCAGGGGCAAAGGCCCGGGGGCCGAGGCTGCTCCCTCCCCGCGGACCAGGTCCGTCTGCGCAGAAGAAAGGGGCCGAGGCGGGTGCTGGTGCGGCTCGTAAATTTGTTTCCCTTCCCTATTAACCCGCCCCCGGCCGTCTTTCTTTTCAGAACAGGAGGGGATGTAAACCGTTTGAAGTTCATCAACACGGTGAAGTTTTATTGTATTTCCGGTCCCCGAGATTTATATGTCGGCCCCACCCCGGAGGGGGAGCGGGCGGCCAGGCCGGCTCCCTGCGCCCTGGGACTTCCCCGCCGGACACGTGGCCACTCACTCGGACACTGGCCTCCGGGGCGAGGGCGGGAGGGAGCCGGACGGGACCGGGTCGCTCGCCCCGCACCTTCCGACGGCCGCTCCCGCCTGCCGCCGCCGCCGCCCAGGTAAGTCCGCCGCCCTCGGCCCGCGCGGCCGCCGGGTGTGCGCGCTGCGGGGTGCGGGGGCTGCGCGCGAGCCAGCGTGAGGACGCGGGGGTGCGGGGGTGCGGGGGTGCGCAAGGGTGGAGGCCCAGGGCGGAGGGCCCGGACCGAAGGCCGGGAAGGAAGAAGCAGATTTGTTCGCGGAACTTCGCCCAATCCAAGTCAGCTTCCCGCTTCCAGCTGTGAAACGGATTGGCTTGTTTTACCTGGGGCAGTTCAGCCTCTGAGAAGCCACCCACCCCCCCGGACATTTCGGGCAGGGTGGCTTCCCAGAGGACCATTCAGGTCAACCCGCTGGCCCCTCTGAATCCTACTCTTTGTGTGTTTGCTTCCCTCATGGCTTCGTGATACTTTCTGACACTTTGCTTTTTCGGTCTGTCGCTTTTTTTTCTTCCCACTTCTCCCCACTCCTCTGACTACACCCCAGTCGCAAAGCCGGGATTTGGTGTAGGGCTTGAAGATTTGTCCTCCTAGAACTACCCAGGAAGCCTGGGTAACCTTGGAATTTAGGCGCTCTCCAGATGTGAGTGTAGAAGCACCTCGATAACAGTTTGAAGTTTTAAAAAAATCGCCATCCACCTGCAGGGACAGAAGCAGCGAGGCAGCGATCTAGTAGGTAAGTTGGTGAGGCCCTGCCCAGGCCTGGGGCTGGCTTAGGGTGTCCTCAGCCAGAGCTCCTGGAAGGGATAAGAAGTTCCTGGAATCTGAGCTGACGGGACGAGCTCCAGAATGGTTTTAGCTGGAGTTCCGCTCTGTTCGTTGGATAATGCTGTTTACTAGCAGCTGGGTTCTGCTGGGGAAGAAGTAGAGGAAAATGGGGTTAGTCTGCGGTTTGGGGCCTCAACATGGCTGCAGGGGCCTGGCCCCACTGAGCCCTTGACCCAGAGCACGAACTGGAACTGCTGAGTGAATTAGGTAGTTTCATGTTGTTGGCCCTGGGTTTCTGAACACAACGACATTAAACCACCCGGTTCATGGCAGTTACTGCTCCTCGCTTAGCAGGAGGAGTGGGGGGAGGGGACGGGCAAAACAGAGTCAGGACTGGTGTCTCACTCTTGGAAAAATGGTGGAGAGAGGTTTGAGGTCCTTCGCCCCCGTGCAGGCAGGATGCTCCCCAGAGAAGAGATCTGGGAAGGCCTGGGGTGTCTTTCCACTTCTGAATTTCTTTAGAGTGCGTCTTTGGAAGGGAAGGAGAGAAGGGGGAATATTCAACTTTCCAAAGGTAATTTTCTAGGCAGCTCCTGAGCTGCTCTGCAGAACAGAAGGATGGCAATTAGGGCTTGGAGCTTCCTGCCTTTGGGCCTCAGGCTCCATGTCTACACTTAGAACCTTCCAGCTTCCAACTTTGCACATGCTTGATTCCAACAGGGATAAGGGGTGTCCTTGAGATCTTTGTAACCCTTTGGAGAATGGGCCTGAGCTCCACAGAAGCTTCAGGTCCTTGAGGAGGGCTCAATGAGTCCCGTTCTGAGAGGGAACATCAGCGTCCCTTGCTCTGTCAGCCTGCAGACGCCCAGGGATGCTCCCAGGGCCCTGAGTGGGCAGATCCTCCCAAGGGGATCAAAGAGTCCTCTGCCTTTCCAGTCCCCTAGCTGGCTTCTGCCACACCAGGGCTGGGCTAGGGGGCTTGGATAGGTTCTTAGGGCCGCCCCTGCCCTGCGGAGAGGGCCCTGACTGCTAAGCTGGTGAGGAGCCCAGGCTGCTGAGTAGTTCCCTGGGTGATGGAACGGCTAGGGGATGGAGCAGGGGGAAGGGGCATGGGTAAGGCCATGATACCCTCTCTGACCCCAGCCCTCTGCAGGCTGCTGGCTCTCTGCCCAGGAAAGAAATAACTAAAAGTGCTGGCGGAAGGAGGGGGGTGTTCCAAAGCATAAGCTAACTTTTGTTCCCAAACTTTTTTCCCCCTGCTTGAGGCAGAGGAAATGTGGAAAGGGGCCCAGGAATGGGGCCCCACCGGATGGGGCTCCGGCGCCAGGCTGACTTGGAGGGCAGGGGGGGTGATGTCTGAACAAGGGGCCTCTGCTAGTGTGGAAGGATACTTGGGGAGACCCACCCCAGTCCAGGGGAAATGCCCCCTTCGGTCCACTGTGCTGATGAGCAAACGTCAACAACGTTGTCCCTGGGGATTTTCTTGTCCTCTCATCTGGGCAAAGATGGCCTGGAGTGTCCCTACGCCCCTTACCTTGCCTGGGCCTCTTGGAAACCTGCCCAGCTGCTCGAAGCGCAACTGTTTTCCATCCCTGGAGTCTCTCAGCCACCCCCTCCCAGGAAAAGTACTGTAAAAAGAAAAAAGGGGGATGTTAGAGAGAAAGGAGGAAATAAAGTCTTTGGAAAGCAGAGAGTTTTACAACAGCCACAGGTTTTATGGAAGCAATTCCGTAATAACCTTCTACCTGCTCGGCTCCTTTCCGCCCGCCCCGCCTGCTGCCCACCCCGTTTGGCCTCCTGGATACCCCCTTCCAAGGAGTCAGCCACCCCCACTGCCTGAGCTCCTTGATGGCTGAGTTGGTAAGAAGATCCTGAGGTCTACTTGGGCCGCTGACCTCTCCGTCCTTCCTTTCACCTCTGACATCCTGAGAGGGAAGTTGGCAGAAGATTTCGTTATGTTACAATTCAGACCCCCGCTCAGGAAAGGTAGAAGAATGGAGGTTTGAACCCATGAGTGCAGTTTCGATGTGATCCCTGTTTTGGAGGCTGTTTCTGTGAAGATGGAAGGTTCTGGGGACCTTGATTTCCTCTCCATGGAACAAGTGTCCCCACTCTTCACTCCTTTCCAGGGTGGGTCTGGACTCTGGTCCTGGGTCAAAAGAAATACTTCTAGGTGCTTGAAGACAAATTTGGGGACCTTTCTAATTTTGTTGTACTTAGCTGTGCTTGTGCATGACCTCCACATTTACCTGAGGGCTTTCACACCAGCTCATCTCTATTCATCTCTGTGCCACACTGTGCAGGACACATGCCGGGGCAGGTAACGGTGCCTACACCCCCGTGCCTATCACTATCATAAAATAAGCATCACCCGATGCGCACTGTCCCGCAGTTTTGAGTAAGGATGTACAGAAAAAGATTTCATGTTTGGAAAAAAAATCTTGGAATTTCATGACCTCTTCTGGGCCAATATGGGGCATTTCCTCCATCATCTAGAAAAATGTTTTCGGAGGAAGTTGTAATCGAATCCAGATTTGTCACATACATTTGTTCAAGGATACAGTGTATACAACACTTGAATATCAAGTCAAAGGGCAGATTTTCAAGTGAGGCTTCCAAATCAGCCAATATTTTATAGGCACAATTCAAATGCACAAATACGAAAATTTTTTGTTCTTTTCCTAGGTGTGTGATGGTTATAAAATAGATACACAAGCCCTTTGAGTTATAGCTCTTATATGAGCAGAACGTAAATGCACATCACTCACAGGGGTTACATACACATCCATATATGCACGATTAGGTCTCATATACGGACACCCAAGCACATCCAGAATTAGAGTTGGCAATTTTATTTATTACATATTCTATACATAATATAGAACAGTGCCCTTGCACACTGGGCTCCCCATGAAGAAATGCTGATTTGAAACATACGCAGAGGATACACACATCTATTCAAATATAGCCTGCTTAAATTTCAGGTTAGCTTATTAATTAAAAGCAAACTATTTTCTCCCTTTTCCACGTATCGTTTTTCTTTCTTTTCATTTTTCTTCTCTTTTTCATCTCCTTCCTTTCCTCTAGATTTCCCCTCTCTTCTACCCGAATATTGACAAGAACCCTTCCAAAAGCCGCCTCAAAGCACAATCACTCACCAGCTGGTCCAGGCCGGGGTCAGCCTCTGCTCCGGCCACCTCGGCCTCGCTCTTGGCTGCTCTGGGCCCGGGTGTGAACAGGGGCTGCCGCTTTTCTCTGTCTGCCCTTCCGGGAGCTACTAGCCCTAGTTGTGTTCAGGCGCGGCTCCTGCGCAGGAAATGGCAAGAGCCTGCGAGGGAAGGCAGGGTTTTCCTTCTCTCCCCTTTAGGACTGGGGTGGGGTGGGGTGGGGGTGGGGTGGTGACCCCCACTGAAGTGACCCCTCTATTAAGCCATTTCAGAAGCTGGGCTTCAGAGGCTGCAATCCTGTTTCCCCTGCACCATGATAGTTACCATTTTCTGGGGGAGAAAACAATATCTTTGGGGAGGAGGATCCACAGGTCCTCAGAGCACCCAAGGAAGGGAGCCCCTCTCAGCCGACCCTTCAAACATTTGCCAGAGCTGGCGCTGAGCTCCATCTCGGTCAGCAGTGCATCTGAGAAAGTGTGGTTGGACTGGGGCACATTGCTTGGTGCATCTGCAGCCCCACCTGGAGAGACGACCTGGGGATCAGACTCCTGGTTTTGCGGGCTAGCCGATTCTCTTCCCTCCAGAGTCACCTCTGCTGAGAAGACTGAGATCTTGCAAACCTGCCATTTTGAAATTGTTTACACCCTCCAGCTTCTTCCTGAACAAAGGCTAAGCTCTGGTCTCAGAGAAGAGGCCTGGGTCCCTTCCTCACCCAGCACCTAGGGGCCACCAGAGGTTAGGGGCAGTCGGCAACCCACCAAACCTGAATTCTGTCTTCTGGGACTTTTCACCCTTGTAGGGCCAGAAGCCCTAAGCCCAAATGTTCTCCTCTAACCCCTTCCCTTAACTAAGTGGCCCTCTTGGCTTCCCTTATAATAGCAAAGGGAGGTGGTGGAGAAGCCAGGGCCAGGGAATGGGAGCCTGGAGGGTGGCTGTCAGAGCCCAGTGAGCGCCCAGCAGTGCTGTGACTTTTCCATAAATAAAAAAAGGGCCAGCCCACAGTTCGCATGTCCTTTTGGGCCCTAATTTATATACTACAGAAAATCATATCCTCGGCCGGCCATGCTTCATAACGCCGTTATTTATGAAGGGGGAGGGGATTTTTTTTCTTCCTAAAGGATATATTTATTACAGGTAACGCCGACAGCTGACTCCATACGTCTGGCAAATCAAGAACAGGTGCTTTGCCTTAACTGTGATTCATTCGCTCTGCGCCCAGCTTTCTCGCTGGCGAGGCTGGGGAGCTCCCCCGACTTTCCCAAACGTCCATCCGCTACTTAGAAGAATTTGCATGGATTTTTGTTTCCCCACTTGGGTCCCATGGAAAAAGCACATCTTCACGCTGTTTGGTTCCGGATCTGCCCGGCTATCGCCCTCGGAGGGCGGGGGTGAAAAAGGAGGGGGCCGGCTGGGCGCCGGCATTGATCTTTAAAAAATCATTTTGAAATCGCCATAATGTGAAGAAATATGGCGCTTCGCCCTCGTATTTCACACGTAATGACACGAGATGGCTTCATTTGGAAAGGAAAGCTGGCGGGAGTGCGTCTGTGCGTGTGCAGAGGTGATCCGCAGCTTTCTGCATGGCTGAGGGGTTCGTGGCCAAAAAGATATCGCCCCAAATTAGAACGGTCCCTGCTTTTGTTAAAGGAACCGGGCTGGGGGTGAGGCCCTGGCTCTGGGAGCCGCCTACCTTGTACCCACCCGCCCAGGGTCAGAGAACCGCCGGGGAAAACCAGCCCCAAGTCGCCCGTAAACCCAGCCGAGGGGAGCCGGGTCTGACCACGCGCCTCCGTGCACCCCTAGCCCTAAGAGGCGGCTACACCAGAGCAGGGGCTGGAGGAGAAAACGGCTGAGAAACGCGCCAAGAAGCCAGCCGACGGCCCCGGGGGAGTCCCAGCGCAGGAGGGCTTAGTAGATGCCAAACAAAACCCCATATTTGGAGGCTCCAGCGAGGGGGTCCCCGGGAGGGCGGAGGCTGTGACCCAGCCATGCTCCCCGTCCACCGCCGGTGCCTATGCCGGTATTTAGAAGTGGATTCGGAGCAGCAACTCCCGGCGGGGCAGGCGAACCGAAACTCGGTCTTCGCTCCTTTCTCGCTGGGGGGAGGTGGAGATAACCCCGGACCCCTTCCCATGCTGGTTGTGGACCCTTTCCCATGTCTCCGCTCCGGTGACACCTCGGGAGGATCCCTCAACCCTTTCTCACGTTCAGCTCCACCATCTGGGCAACTGAGTCTGGCGGTTACTCTGCTGAGGAAGGGAGAAGGGGCCGTGCCCAGCCCCCACCCATCGCTCTGGCCAGGGTCAGAGCCGGCCCTAGAGGTTTAAAGGAGCGTTTGGCTAGTTGCATTAAACTCTTGGAGGCTCAAGTTTCCTGGCCCTGATGAGTCCCTTTAACCTCAGTCAGGTTCTAATTTCAGGGTAGATAGTGGGTCCTCGGCACCCAGCCCCTTTATTCCCCTCTATCTCCCCCAGCTGCTGAGGGGTCGCGGGAAGTGCTGAGAGCTGGGGCCTGTAAACCTCCCAAAAGAGCGCACAGAGCGCTCTCTCCGAAGACGGTAACATCCCATAAAATCCCAACTTCTCCCCCTTCCCCTCTACTTCATCTCCGGAGGACTGCTGCTGCCGCCGCGCTGCTGTTTAATAAACATCTTATGTCAAGGGGACAGAGGAGAGGAAACCGAGGGCCTGCTGGATGGAGGTGGGGGTGGGGGCAAGACACCTCCGCTTTAATTATCCTGCCGGGCCTCTCGGGCTGCTGCTCCGGCTGGGGCTCTCTCCCTCCCTCTAGCCCTTGCTCTCCCTCCCTCTCCCTCCCTCCCCGACCCGCCTGGGGAGAGGGCTCCGCAGCCAGCGTCCCTCCGGAGGCAGCCCGCTGCTTTCCCTCCGCCTCCCCTCCGCCCCGCCGCCCCATGTTGAGAAGTACCCCCCCCCCTTTCCTGGAAAGTGGGGGTGGGGGGCGACCAGGCGGCCGGCAGCTCCGGCTGAGGTTACGTGTCCGCCTGAGCCCTGACGTGATAGCACATTGCATCAGCATAAAACAATCCATCCTCGATATGGAATGCGGTGCGGACGGATGACAGCGAGAGCGCAGCCCCCTCGCCCGATTGATTTATGTCGGAGCTGACGCTTTATCAGGCAGTCGGAAAAACTTTGACCAATCATTTTGCAAGGAGCGCTGAGCCGCGCTGCTCCACTGTACTTTGTTGGCTGAGAAGTTGATCAGGGGGTGGGGGTGGGGGTGGGAGGGTGGGGGACCGGGGGGGTCGCGTCCGAAAGCCCTCACACCGGTCCGGGTGCCACCTCTCCCTGCTTGGGCGCCGCCGCGCGAGCGCTTCCCTTCCCCCTGTGAGCGCCCGGATAATGTCTGAGAATGTCCATTTCTGGGACGCTTAGCAGCTATTATGTCGACTCGATCATAAGTCACGAGAGTGAGGACGTGCCTCCAGCCAAGTTTCCTTCCGGCCAGTACGCGAGCCCGCGGCAGCCGGGCCACGCCGAGCACCTGGAGTTCCCCTCGTGCAGCTTCCAGCCCAAAGCGCCGGTGTTCGGCGCCTCCTGGGCGCCGCTGAGCCCGCACGCCTCCGGGAGCCTGCCGTCTGTCTACCACCCTTACATCCAGCCCCAGGGCGTCCCGCCGGCGGAGAGCAGGTACCTTCGCACCTGGCTGGAGCCGGCGCCGCGGGGCGAGGCTGCCCCGGGGCAGGGCCAGGCAGCCGTGAAGGCGGAGCCGCTGCTGGGCGCGCCTGGGGAGCTGCTCAAACAGGGCACGCCCGAGTACAGTTTGGAAACTTCTGCGGGCAGGGAGGCCGTCCTGTCTAATCAAAGACCCGGCTACGGGGACAATAAAATTTGCGAAGGAAGCGAGGACAAAGAAAGGCCGGATCAAAGTAAGTTATAAAAAGTGAGGAAATACCCAGGCCGAGGGCCAGGCGAGGGGGAGGGGAGAGGCAATAAACTGCGGACAATGTGCAGGGAAAACGCGGCGGTGGCCGGAGAGCGAGCGAGGGAGGAGGGAAGAGGGAGGAAGGAAGGGAGGAAAGAAGCGGGGAGAGAGGACGCTGGGTGTCTCAGAAGGGAGACTGAGGCCGCGCGAGGAGCACCGCCCCCACGATCCCAAGTCCTGGAAGGAACTGGGGCGCAGGGACCGACTCGTTGCTCTCTCGCCCTCCCTTCCCCCTCTTTCCCGGAGGCCCCAGTTGAAAGGCCCGGGAAGAGGCCGGCGACGGCCGGGAGAGGAGCTGGCGGGGGCCGCGGCGGGCTGCCAGCGAGGGCGACAGCCCGCGCGGCGAGGGAGGGCGCCTGGAGCTGCCCGGGCCCGCGCGGCTGGCAGAGCTCCCTGCGCCACGCGCAGACCGTAAAAGCCGGCCAAGGGGAAGGGGGAGGGGGCTCATTAGGATTTTATTTGCGAAGCAACAGCTTGGCGGAGGATTGTTCCGAACAGATCTCGTGCAGTAGCCGAGAGGGTTCCGAGCCGGCGCGGCGAGGGGCGGGGGGAACCCAGGTCGCGGTGACTGAGCCCCCTCCCCGGATGCGCCGGCCCCTCCCCGGGAGCCTTGGGTCCGGTCGCCCCCTCCCCTCCTCGGCATCCTCTCTCCGGTGCCCGTTTCTTTTTCTGCGGCCCCCTCTGCCCTCCGCGGGGCTCCCTTGCCCCAGCCAGAGCTGTCTGCCTCGCGGGGAGCCGGGGAATAGCTTCGCAATTCGGGCGGACCGCTGGACTGATGGAGAGATCCCGAAGGGCCCCTGGGGAGAGGAGGGGTGGGGGGAAGAGGCTATGCGGAGAGGCAGAGGCGGAGAACTTTACCCTCTGTCGGTACTTTCTCTTCACCTCCCACTCCGCCAAGAGCACCCCTGCCGGGACCCCAAATCTGGCTAATTTCCAGGAGGTGGTGCTCGCAGAAAGAGGGGTTCTCTCTCTCCCTCCCTCCCTCTCTCTCTCTCAAGGTTAAGAAAGGTAAATCGGTTAGGGACTCAGCTCCAAACAATAACCCACAGGCTAGAGGCATAAGTCCTCCCCCCTTGCTCTTCCTGGGGAGTGAGAGTCAGATTTTTCAGCCTCTGCTTGCCCTGCCAGATTTCCCACCAACACAGTGGCCCTCTGGCTCTTTGAGGCTTCTTTGCCTGCTGGAGGGTAAGGCTGCCCCACTTCCCCGAGGTCCCAGCAGGGTCCTGCCACCTCACGCCTGCCAGGTTGAATCACAACTGGCATTTAGGTGAACCGGCCCTTTCCAAACCCTCCTGCACACACAGGGGTAGGACCCACACCTCAAACCCCCAAACTCTGCCTGGAAAGCCCATTATTGCAGGGCAACTGTTTGGCTAGGATCAATTATTAACTGTTTTTCCTCCTCTTTCATATTTAATGTGACTGTGGGTCCCATCCCTGGCAATCACATTAAGGAAATAGCGCTGCAAATTGGTAAGACACGGTACTTAATGTAGGATGAACCGGGTTTTGTTTTGTTTTGTTTTTTTAGTCAATGCTTTTCATTTGGGGAGAAGGAAGCTAGCAGAGGGTGGCTGTTATTTTTAATTGGCTCAGTTTTTAATTGGAGACTATTCTGAGTTCTGAGGAGAGGAAGGAGGTGAGAAGTCTATACATATTTTTGCCTCTTCCTTTCTTCTCCTCCACTCAATTCCCCTTTCTTGCCCCGCCCCCCCCCCCCCACACACACACTTGGGGCCAGTTAAGGCTGGGTGTGATGTGAAGGGCTTCCTTTTACCTCCATGTCATCCCTTGCTCCCCACCTTGGGACTGGAGCCATCTTGCTCCCCAGTTTCCCTGAACTTGCGTTAACCAAACAGGCAGCTGAGCAGGCGTGGAAGAGGAGAGACTATTGCGACCATAAGTTATCTGTAAGCCCCCGGCGCTCTCCTGTCCATAGGCTGGAGTTGATAAATGGTTGCAATTGGGTTGCATGTGAATTGGAGTGTGCTGGATGTTTGCGTCTCTAAGTGCAGACCCATATTTGTGGGGTGTATGTATGTGTGTGGGGGGGGCGGGTATCTACACAAACAGACAGGCTTGCTGCCATGTGGCCAAGAGGTGCAAGCTTGTAACCTGGTCAGGGTTCCATGTGAACTGGAGGGCTTGGAGGTGTCTTGGTTGTGGCTGAACAGAAGGCTCTCCCCAACCCCTCACCTCACCTCCCATGCCCGGAACCAGGATCCTTCAGGCCAGCCGCCACTGGCCAGTCCGGTGGTACTGGTGGTAAGGCTTCACCGTGCTGGGCTCTGATCCCAATATTGCCCAGCCAGGGAGGACCCAAGTGCAAAGGGAGACTGGGAAAGAACTTGAGGCAAGCGAGGCTTTGGCACAGTCAGGAACCCTGTGCACACATTTGGCTCCATTATCTCCAAATAACCCCTTACCTGGAGGTTTCTGTGGCAACTGCTGACCCATCTCTGGGACTTTTTTTTTGGAGGTTGAAGGCCCAGATGACCCTTTCTCCAGTGTGAGCTGGGAAATGGAGAATAGGGGTGCACCCTCTTGGAAAGAGAACACTGGGGGCACTTCATTCCCTTCCTTTCTTTGATTCTGTCGCTGCTTCTCTTTCAGCCAATCCCTCCGCCAACTGGCTACACGCTCGCTCCTCCCGGAAAAAACGCTGTCCCTACACCAAATACCAGACGCTGGAGCTAGAGAAGGAGTTTCTGTTCAATATGTACCTCACCAGGGACCGTAGGCATGAAGTGGCCAGACTCCTCAATCTGAGTGAGAGACAAGTCAAAATCTGGTTTCAGAACCGGCGGATGAAAATGAAGAAAATGAATAAGGAACAGGGCAAAGAGTAAAGATGACCCCCAGCTGCCCCCTTCCTCATCTCACTCTTATTTATAAGCGATGGCTCCAAAGCCAGTGCTGTCTGGGATGTATTCAAGTGAGTGGGGAAGGGGTCTTTCTCTTCCAAGTCCTTTTCTGTCCTAGAGCCTGTTTCTTCCTTTGCCTTATTTGTCCCTTTCTCCTTCCTGACCCCCAGAAGGAAGTTTTGCTGATTTAGAAGGTAGACGTAGTTGGTTCCTAAGAAGGTGACCAGCCACAAGGAAAGAGTGACCCTAGTCAAGCCCCTAGCAGTCCTCTAACTTTTTCTGGGAAGCCGTGGCCCCCCACTTCTAGCTTGCCTGTTCCCTCTTTGCACCTATCCGAAAGTCACCTAGGGACACAAATACACACAGCCCGAGTCACACCCACATACATAAAACCTGGAGCCCATGGAGACAGCAGGGAATGCTCACAGTCAACGCGTCAGACAAATGAAGTGACACCCCATATGCAGACTCCTGCACCCCGGAACAGCCTGCAGACTACCAGACGAGTCCATCAGGCATCTGCCACTGACGCAAATGCACACCAGGAACACGTCTAGAGACACACGCCTGAATGAGATGGGGCAGCCCAAAGGGCTTGCCGTCACATACCATCCTCACGGCACCCCAACTTACGCTGGGCAGGCCTGCGGGCAGATGGAGGCAAACTCAGCCCTCAGGCCAGGTAGGCAAAGAAGGGCAAGGAAAGGCAGTGTATGGTTTTTTAAGGTCTCTGAGGTGGAGCTCCCCCTTCCCCAACCCACATGCACGCACACACACACACATTTGGTTGCAGGAAATGTTTAATTTTGCATGATGCTTTCCTCTCCTTCCAACAAAAGGAGGTCAAGCCTTGGTGCCATGACAATGTTGTCCCAGAGTTCATCTGTGCCTCACTTGACAAACTGTAGCTTTCTTTCCTCTCCACTCGCCCTGCGTTCTTCCGCATCCTCCCCAGCTCTGAGAGTAACTCTCCCATCGGTCAACTCCATCTTGCACCAGCGAGTCTTTCACCCCTTGTAGAAAAACCCCTCCACCCTCCGCTAGCAGGGAGGTCAGGGCAGGAGAGACCGAGGGAGAATTTATTGTGAATCGATTCCCGAGTGCCCTTCTAGGATAAGTTGTACAGGACCGGGAGGAGCAGCGGCCCCAGCGCTGCTCCCCACCCAGCCCGCGGCGCGACTCACGAGGAGGCGCCCGGAGATCGGCGGGCGCGCGGCCCAGCGCAGAACGGCACGGGCCCCAATGCTGGGGTTTACTTCCCGCGACTCCCGCCTGGATGGCTAGCTGCGTGGCTGGTGCAGGCGCACCTTTCCAGGGAACAATCCCGCATGCAAAGGAAAGAGACTGGAATCACACCTAAGCATCAGGCCGACGCTTCCTCTCTGCTTTGCTTCCTCTCCCCTGCTGTCCCACCTCTCCAGTCCCCTCCAATTCCATGGACTTTTGCTCCTGCTTCTCCAGACCCCGCAGAGGGGCGTTACAGTAGAACTTTTTGCTTCATTGGTGGCTGTTGTGAAATTGTGCTTGTGTTTTGTGATTTCTTCGAGGGTGATTGTCTCGCCTGTTTTCAGTTGTTGCTAATTTGGACGGGTTGTGGGTGGGCGTAGGGAGGGTGAGTGACCTAGAGTTCTGATTGTTCATTTTGGAAGAAAAAAAAAAAGACAAGGAAAAGAACAAAAAAAAATATATCACTCTAGAAAATCAATCTCTGCTGTGTCTTATTATGTGTTGGCCCACGCTGCCCGGCCGTAGGTAGAACACAGGTAGAGATCCTGGTTGCCAGGAGGGCTGTTTGAAAAAAAAGGAACTCCTGTGCTGGGAGGTTCCTCCTTAGACCTCACAGAGCAGACTGAGAGCTTGTCCTGAGAGTGCTGCTTAAACTCTGAAAGAGCCCACAGAAGAACTGGGAGACTTGGGGGGGAGGGAGGTAAACGGTATGAAGAGAGATCTGGGTCTTGAGTAAGCAATGGGGTCTTCCTGCAAAGAAAGGTGCGGGAGCCCTCCTCACTGACTCTGGAACAGGAGTCCAGGCAAGGCCTGCTCTGACTCTGCCGCTTCTGGAAGCAGCAGTTCCTTTCTCAACCTGCCAAGAAAGCCGGTCACCTCGGTTCGGCCACTTTAAAATGCCAAGGAAACAAGGAAGGCAGCAGCTTCCCTCTGCAGGTCCCTGCATCAGGGCCACTGGGCACAGACAGAGGCGGCGGGAGAGACCCACTCCCCTTTCTTGCACCCAGGGAGTGAACTTGTTAGTGCCGTTGGCCCCCACCTGGGGCTGGAGACTCCAGTTTGAGTCACAGGGTCGTGCAGCCTGGCGCAGGGGTTGAGGCCTGGGAGGCAGCTCAGAGCTCGGAGCGGATTGAGTGTGGAACAGAAACTTCTCAGGAGAAGAAACCCCCTTCCCAATCGGACCCCAGAACTAAACTCCGTTGTCAGAGGCACCTTGCTGTCCCTCTCAGCCTGAGTGTCCCCGCCAGAGTCTCCTTAGAAGGCCGGGCCTCTCGGCAGCCCTGCCTTTCTCCCCCAGGCTTCGGGAGTCTGCCCCTGATGGGCTGGCGCTCCGGGGCTGGCCTGCAGTCGGAGCCTCCCACCGTGCCCACCGCAGCGACGCTGCAGCCGGCGGGGCCTCTGCGGGTTAGGATAGATGCAGGAACAAAGCGTGTCGCGAGAGAAGGGAGCCTAGAAATGAAACGGTAAGGCCTACCCCCCTGGAACGAAAGGATGGCCCGACGGGAGAGAGAGCAGAGGCAGGAGAACGCGGAGCTCCGGGGCGGGGGGGAAGGCAGGTCCTCGACCCGCACCTCTCAGGGAGGGTTCCGTTAGGGGTACAATGAATCCCGTACTAGAGCTTGTGCTGGCGCGGCTCTCTCCCCGTCTCGGGCTCCGGGGGCCCGGCCGGTGGCTGAGCGTGAGCAGAGATGTGGATTCCGCCAACGGGAACCGCAAAATCGGGACTGGAAGGAGACAGGGCGCTGCGGCTTGAGGGCGAGGGCGCCGGGAGGGGCCTCGGGCGGCGGCGTCCGGGTCCCGAGCCCGGGGAGGCTTTCGTAAAGACAAAGGCGACCGTGTGGAGGCTCGGCAGCCGGAGATGGGGAGATCGGTTGTCATAAAAGAGAGAGATTCAGAGAGCGCGCGAGAGCGCGAGACAGAGAGAAGCCGGGAGAGGAATTCAGTGCCGTGTGCGCAGCAATAAAAGAATATGACCGCTATAAAAGTTTATAGCGTATAAATTTCTGAAGGTTAAGAAACTAAACAGCAGCAAAGCAAACAGTGAAAGGAAACTTTCCGGAGCTGAAAGAGCCACAGCTGGGCCTGGGCTCCCGGCCCGGCGGGGAATGGACAGGCCCCGGCCCCGGCCACCCCCACCTCCCCTGCCCAGGACGCGGGGCTCGCGGCTTCCGGGAGCCCCAGGGGGCAGAGGGGAGCAGGGGAAGGAGGGGTGGGAAGAACATTTTGCTGTCGCAAATGCTTCAGAGACCGCAATTCGGACTGTGGTCTTTGTTCTTCATACCCCCTCCAGAATCGGGCGTCATAAACAAGAAGGCCCCTGCGCATGCACAGGCGCGCGCACACACACTCACACACGCACGCACACACACACACACACACTCACAGGTCCGACGGGGCCAGACGTCTGGGCGCGGGCAGTCTCTTGATCCTTTTACAGTCCCATCCCAACCTCTCAGGCTTCCCTCCCCCCACTAAAAGCCCAATTGTTTCTCCTTGGAATTTGAAACACTCGTGTGGGGTTTGAAAAGTGCTCCTCGATCCCCCCTTCTACGGGCCATAAACAACCTCAGTCAGAAATTAGGGACCCGGGAGTGGGAGGTGTAAATACGAAAGAAAAAAAACACAAAAAACTTATGCCTCCTTTTTTCTTCCCCATCCTCCGACTTTTTTTTTTTTTTTTTTTAGCTTGTCTGCAAAGTGTCATGAACCGTTTCTTGATTCCTTTCTCTCGCTAGCTGTTGTTTCCCGCCGCCTTTTCTGCGGATAAAGTTTGTGGCAGAACCTGGCGGAACCGATGAAAGCAGCGCCTTTTCTCAGGGCTGCCGCTAGATGGCACCCTTGCTCCACGTGAAAATCCCCGGTAAGGCGGCTGCAAGAGTGCGTGGCTCTACACCGCACCTTCTTTCGGCCTTTTATCTACGAACTGCGCACTACCAAAAATCATGAATAATTTGCACGTAATAAAAATATAGAGTTCATTATGGCCGCTTCTCACATTTTATAAACGATAGATACAGTGATGTTTCCCCCTCCTCTAATGGTCAATTTTCAGAATTTTTCCGCGAGGACTCGGCCGCTTCTCACCCAGTTGCTGTGTTCGATGGGGCAATAAATGCATGAAAACGGAGAATGATAATAATAATAGGATTAATGGGTCCAAATAAAAGAGGAGCATCGATTCAGAAAAATGAGATTTTTCCGGGGAGGGGTCGAGAGGAATGTCCGCGGATGCGGGCGAGCAGGTCTGATGAGAGGCGCAAGCCGGCAGAAGCAGGTCGCGTGGAGAGGAAGCTGCCCCAAGACGACTGCTGGGGACGGATCAGAGAGGGGTGAACGAGCCCAGGGGGTCCACAAATCTAGGAGAATGGGATCGGACCGTGGCTTTGTGCAGTTGCCCAAAGCCCGCTGGGCGGCTCGGTACCGGCAGAGGCTCCAGAGTCTTTGTATGTGTCCGGGTGCCGGGCAGAGCGCGTGCTGGGTGAACCCTGCGTGGGGCAGGGCTCCCCGGAGTGCCGAAGTGCGGGAAGGCTTAGATATCTCCTCCGGATGCTATGGGAGGCCCAGATTGCCCTTTTCCGCGTGGGTGCGGGGAACAGCCAGAACCGGAGGCAGCAGGAGCTCAGTTCTCCCGCCGTTCCGCGATTCCAGGTGAGAGCTCCAACTCCCGGGCGCCCGGGCCCCCGGCCCAGGCCCCGGGCCCCAGGCGAACCTGGGGGGCCTGGGTGCTTTTGTAGTTGAGCAGCTGGAGGCCTGGACTCGAGCACTTAGGGCTCTGAGACCCAAGCGCTGGCTGTCCACCCACAGCCATTGTGATTCCAAATCTACATTTCCTCTTGGCCCGGCCCAATCTGTGCTCCCCATCCGGACAAAACCGAGCAAGAAATAGTCCCCCGCCCCTCAAATTCACCCCCGCTGCCGCCTCTCCCCTCTTCCCCCAGGACCGGGTGCAAAGAGACTAGCGGAGTTTCTCCTCAACTTGAGTTTCTCTAATAAATCTGCGCTCCGCTGGGTGTTTATAAATTATCTCCTCGCTCTTTCTTGTTTTTTTTTTCCTATAATAGAAACATTTTCCTTCCATCAGGAATTTCTGGCACGGTGTAGGGATGATTTAGAACAAGCCATTGAATTTCTACCTCGCCGGTGAGTCCTCAAATCATGACCATAAAATCCCCCGCACTTGATAAAAATGTTCGCTTCGCCAACAACTGAACTCTGCCTTCCGCGGCCTCGCCGCCCCCTTAGCCACGCGCTGAAAACGCAACAGCCAGGCTTCTCTCCCTCCCTTTTCTTCTTTTTCTTCCTCTCCCTTTTAGCCCCTCTCCCATCCTTTCGATTCACTTTTGAAGGACCAGGTGGGCCCTTTGGCAGCAGGAGGGCTTCCCCCTTGGGGAAAATGGGGCGTCATTTCATTTTTACAAAGGTTGGGGTGTGTGGAGTCCCCAAAAGTCTCCCCTCCAAAGGCAAATCACCCTCCCCTGAATAAACAATGGATTGAACATATTCGTAAAGCCTCCATCTAGTTGTAAGCAATTTTCTCCTTCCTTCCTTATTTCCTTCCTTATTTCCTTCCTTCCCTCCCTCCCTCCTTCCTTCCTCTCTCCCTCCCTCCCTCCTTCCTTCCTCTCTCCCTCCCTCCCTCCCTCCCTCCCTCCCTCCCTCCTTCCTTCCTTCCTTCCTTCCTTCCTTCCTTCTTTCCCTTGGTAGTGGTTTTCACTCTTCTTCTGGGGCCTTCCGCCATCCCGCATCCCCCCGGGCTAGGCTCGCAGGCAGGGCAGTCAGTGGGGGGGAGTGGTGCCTGTCAGCTGGCTCCTGCCCTGTCTTTCAGGCCCCTGGTCCCCAGGTCTGGAGGGAGAGCCAGGTTAAATAGTCTTCCCCCACCTGAATCCCCTCCACCCCAGGGTCAGTGGAGGGGTGTTAATGGTCCAGAGGGTCTTGTGAACAGCGAGGACTGAACGGCATCCCCTCCCACATCTCGCACACCTGGCCCAGGGCAGGGAGGGCAGACAATAGCGGCCACCAGGCCAGGCACCAGGGCCTTGGGGCCCAGCAGCCCCTCTAGACCCTTCTCTCTATTAGACATGTGAGGGGAAGGGGGGCCTCTCCCCACCCCAGGGAGCTGAGGATATGTGCCCCTCTGGGCAGGCTGAGAGCCCAGTGGGCTTGCTAACAGGGCCCAGAGCCTGGGTGGGGCAGCCGGCTGGGGGTCATCCCACTGGCGGCTTGGATCCCTTTCCCCGCACACAAAGTCAGTCTCCCCAAAGCGCTGACTGGGCTCCAGCGCCTTCTGGAAACAACCCCCCCCCCCAATTCCAGCACACACACCCCTCCAGCGAACAGAGATTGTGCAAAACTGCAGAATCTGCAGCTGCAGGGCGAACTTCGCTCTGTGCTTCACCACTGCCCATTAACCAGAAAGTTTCTCCCCCACCCTCCAGTCCCCTCTCCCCGCCCTTCGGGACCCCTCTCTATAGAAAACCCTTGCTTATTTGTTTAATGAGGGAAAGTTGAGTGAGTGGCTTGGGCGGGGCAGAGAGGGGTGGTTTGGGGTCTTGAGGGGGGGGCAGGTGCTTGCCACAACCGAAGGAGGTGAAAATCTCGGAAAAGTCACCGTTTGCGCCGAAAAAAACCATAATCGTTCTCATTTCGGCTTCGTCACCCCCACCGTGCTGCAGTGGGGCGGCGGGGGCCGATCGAAGCTGCAGTTTTATAGCTGTAGAGGAAAGAACTCGTAAAATGCTAACAGCTTTTATGCGCTGCGGCATAAACAACAACAGACTCCGGCTTTATTGCGTTTTATAGTTTGTTAAAGAGTTTACAGCCGTTTTTGGGGGCCGGTTACCCAGCCAATTCCCTCCGCACGATAGTTAAACCTTTATCAATAATAAGGAAATTGATCATTAAAGCTTTAAATATGACTACCTCGTTTGTTAGAAAATATGTTTAGGAGAGAAAGCTGTATGATTTGATAACTTGTATTAAAATACCAATTACATTTATAGGACCTTTTAAAACTCGGCGCAATTAAACCGTGTTCTTTTACATTTTTCCGAAGCGACCCTGACATTTAGAAAGACTCCAACTGCCTCGTTAAAATCGTGAAATTAACAGCGTGCCTACGCCTGGCGCGTTGTGTCTGTGTGTGCGTGGTTTTTTTCCGTGACTCCCCCACATCAGTCTTTGGGGTGGTCTGCGAAGGTATTTGATTTGTTGTGAGGCGAGAGATATCTCATTAATGTTGGTAGTTAAACAGATTTAATCTGTATTCATTCTCTCTCCCCCCTCCTTCTCCCCCTTTCTCTCCCCCTCTCTCCCTGGGTATTTTTTCTTCCCCTCCTTTTTTTTTTTTTTTTTTTTTGCGCTCTCTCCTCACTCCCTGGCGCTCTCTCGCTCTAGCTCTCTCTCTCGCTCGCTCGCTCGCTCTCGCTCTCACCCTCGCTCTGCGTTCTGTCCGGGAGGAGTACGGAGAAGCCAATAGGATGCGGGGTCTCTAATGGATGCAAATGATCATGAAAAGACAGTGCAAAATATGAAACAACTCATTTGCAGGGAAGTAAATCACCGAAAACTGTTTATGAACTGGCATCCCTTCTTCGAAATGTAAAGCGAGGACCTCTTTAAGTGGCGGTATATTTTTGTTTGGGGGGTGGGGGGTGGGGGGAGGGCGAGCGAGCTGCGGCTGCCATGCAAGCTTAGACTTTTGGAGGTTTCTCTGTCCTTTTCTATTCCTGGAAATCACAAAAAGTGTGGCGGCTTCGAGATCTTCGTTTTTTCTTTCTTTTCTTTTCTTTCTCCCCACCCCCCTCCTCCCTTTCTCTCTCCTTTCCTGGCGAGGGTGACTAGGAGCCGGCGAATCCGCATTTTTCCCCCTCTCTCTCTCTCTCTCTCTCCCTCCCTTTCCCCCTCCCCACCCCCCTCCCCAACAGCCCCCAACTACAGCCGCCGCCGCCGCCGCCGCCGCCTCAAAATTCAATAAAATGAGCTCTTATTTCGTCAACTCACTGTTCTCCAAATACAAAACCGGGGAGTCCCTGCGCCCCAATTATTATGACTGCGGCTTCGCCCAGGACCTGGGCGGCCGACCCACCGTGGTGTACGGTCCCAGCAGCGGCGGCAGCTTCCAGCACCCGTCACAAATCCAGGAGTTCTACCACGGGCCGTCGTCGCTGTCCACGGCTCCCTACCAGCAGAACCCGTGCGCCGTGGCGTGCCACGGGGACCCGGGCAACTTCTACGGCTACGACCCGCTGCAGCGCCAGAGCCTGTTTGGTGCGCAGGACCCAGACCTGGTGCAGTACGCCGACTGCAAGCTCGCCGCCGCCAGCGGCCTGGGCGAGGAGGCCGAGGGCTCGGAGCAGAGCCCGTCGCCCACGCAGCTCTTCCCCTGGATGCGCCCGCAAGGTGAGCAGGCGGCGGAGCCGGCCGCGGCGGGAGGGCGCCGGGAGGGCCCGAGGTCCGGCAGGCGCTGGGCAGGCCGGAGCGCATTTCCTCCTGCTACAGGGAGACCTGCCGGCTCTCGGTTCCCATCGCCTCCTGCGTCTTCCTTTCCTTTTCCTTTTCCTTCTTTCCTTCCTTCCTCCCTCCCTCCCTTCCTCCCTTCCTCCCTCCCTTCCTCCCTTCCTTCCTCCCTTCCTTCCTTCCTTCCTCTCTCTTTCTTTCTTTTTCTTACTTTTTTTGTTTCCCTCGAAGGGGGGTTCACTAAGCGACATTTCCTGAATCTATAAACCTCTCACTCTGTCTTACTTTTCTTCTTCCCCTCCTTTTTTTTCATTTTACTGTTTTATGGGGGGTTGTGGAGAGGGTGGTGGGAGTGGGGGCGCTCAACTTTTGCACTTCTCAATTGCTTTATAGTTTAATTACCCTGAAGAAACTTTTCTTCTGGGGCAGAGGCTCTGGGGGCTTTTCAAGGTGGGTCCATTCCTCCCTACCCCGGCTTTTTGATTCTCTTTCCTCCCCCCCCTTCACATCCTTCCTTCTAAAGTTTATGGCACTTTTAATAGATTGGAACCACTCTGCTCCCAACTCTTTGGTGCTGGTTACCAGGGGAGGGGGCTCCCCTTTCCTGCCTTCCTTACATTCAACGGTGTCTGATCCCCCCTCACCCCTCCCCTGGCTGACCGCGGCCTCCCGCGCCCCCGCCCCCGCGCGGGGAGCAAGGTCCCCTGCCCTTATTATAATGGTCTCCTAGGCTGGTTCACGAATCTTCCAACCTTCTCTGTCTCGACCCCCTCCCCCCTCCTCCCTCCCCTCCCTTCCCCTCCCCTCTGTCTCGCCCTTTCCCCCATTCCCAGCAGCCGCCGGACGCAGGCGAGGCCGACAGACCTACAGCCGTTATCAGACCCTGGAGCTGGAGAAGGAGTTTCTATTTAACCCCTATCTGACTCGCAAGCGGCGGATCGAGGTATCGCATGCGCTGGGACTGACAGAGAGACAGGTCAAAATCTGGTTCCAGAACCGGAGGATGAAGTGGAAAAAAGAGAACAACAAAGACAAGTTCCCCAGCAGCAAATGCGAGCAGGAGGAGCTGGAGAAACAGAAGCTGGAGCGGGCCCCGGAGACGGCGGACGAGGGAGATGCGCAGAAGGGCGACAAGAAGTAGGCTCCAGCCTGGGACTACCAGGGCCGGGGCCGCCGGCCTGTCCGCGGGCTCCCCGGCGGCGCCGCGGCCGCCCGCCCCCGCCCGAGCGAGCTCTGGCCCCGCTAGCGGGGCCGGGAGCCGGGCCTCCCACTGCAGCGTCCCCGCCGCGCCAGTCCCCGCTAGTGGTAGTATCTCGTAATAGCTTCTGTGTGTGAGCTACCGTCGATCTCCTTCCCTTCTCTTGGGGGCTGGGGGAAAAGAAAAGGATCTTAAGCAAGGACTCCCTCGCCCAGCGAGCGCGAGCGGCCACGGCCTGGCTGAGCCCCCGCCCCGCCCCTGCCCCCTGTAAAAAGCCTCCTTGTGCAATGGTCTTTTTTCCTTTGAATGTGCTTCTTTGTAATGACCGAGGTACCGATTTCTGCTAAGTTCTCCCAACAACATGAAACTGCCTATTCACTCCGTAATTCTTTCTGTCTCCCTTTCTCTCTCTCTCTCTCTCTCTTTCTCTCTCTCTCTCCCCCCACCCCCTCACCGCGTCCTCATTCTCCCTCCCCACCCCTCTCTCCCTGCTGCCCTCCCTGGCTCGCTGGCTTTCTCTCTTGCTTCTCTCCTCCATCTCCCCCCCCCCCCTTTTTTTTTGGTTTGACAGTTTCGTCTTAAGTGTTTCTTAAAAGAGGTTGCTTTAGTTAGCATGCGCGCTGTGGGCAATTGTTAAAAGTGTTCCTAGGTTTACTGTGAAGAGAATGTATCCTGTATCCGTGAATTGCTTTATGGGGGGGGAGGGGGGCTAATTATATATTTTGTTCTTCCTCTATACTTTGTTCTGTTGTCTGCGCCTGAAAAGGGCGGAAGAGTTACAATAAAGTTTACAAGCGAGAATCCGAGCCTGGCCGGCCCGCGCTGCCTCATTGACTCCTGGGCGCCGTGCAGAGCTGGGGGGAGCTGCTCGCCCGGCTCCCGGCGTCGGCAGAGGCCAGGCCGCGGAGAGGAGGGGGCGGGGGCTGGAGGCAGGTGGTGCGAGTCCCCGGGCCTGGGGGCGCAGGGCGGGTGAGGGAGGCGGCTGCGCGTGATTGGAGGAGAGAGGAACGAGGGTGGGAGCCAGGAGAGACCCCCTCCCCTCAAATTCTGAGGCCGCCAGGCCGGGGAGACCGGGGCGCGCAGCAGCTTGGGGAAGATGCTCCCCGCCTGATGGCTCTATCCCCCACCACCTCCCCCCTTTGTTCCGGTGTGTGTCCTCTCATGTTCGGGGGTGGGGCGGCGGATAAAGGTAAAATGCAGGGCTGCCAAACAAGCTGATGTTTTTATTTTTCTTGGACTCTGGTGGGGGAAGCAGGAGGAAGGGGTGACTGCTCTTCTCCGCCTCTCTTTCCCTGGGACTTGGCCACCTTGCCCAGCTCCTAGGTCGTGGCTTGCGGCCTTCCTTCCTTCGCTGTCTTTGCTTCTCCAGCAACCGCTGTCCGCGGAGGCATCCGCCTCCCGGAACCAGGAGAGCAGCGGCCCCACGCCGCCCTCCTCCCTTTCCTTTCTCTCCCCAGCCGCCACCCCCCTTCCTTTTTAAATTTGCAAGCCTTTTTTTTTTTTAGCCACCAGTAACCGCAGTGCCCAACGCCCGTGGGCAGGATCCCGTGCCTCTAGGAGCACCGAGGCCAGCACGAACCACGAAGCCTCTCTCCACTCCGCCCTTGTGTCTTGGGCCTGGAAAGAGCCAGGCTCACCTCGTTCCTCACCTGGGGAGAACCTGACCAAGTTCCCCCCAAAGTCCAGTCCTGACGAATTGGCCCCCTATTAATAAAAATTGACCTGCTCCCCTCCCCACGTAAACCCAGTTGCGTGCACGCAATCCCTGCGTTTGTCTCTCGCTCCGTAATGGGCTGGGGAGGATGGGTGTGTGTTGGGGGGGTGACAACACGGATAGCTCGGAGGTTATTTATTTTCCCTTCCACTCATTTCCTTCCTCCCCAAATCTCGCCTGCAAGCTGCCTCCAGCCCGCGGGGGTCGACAGAGGCCCTTGAGCCCCCAGCCCCAATCCACAGGGCTCGGCTTCCCCATTCATTATTGATCATATTTTATAAATCCAACGCCACACAATTTTTTCCACATTACCGGGAGCCGTGGGGAGGCTGCCGGGCCATTGGCGGAGCAGATGTCACGTGGGCGGGGGTCACGTGGTCCAGAGAGGAAAAAGGGGGTCCTTTTTGGTGTAAATCTGGACTCTAATTCTGTAATATATCAAGGAATCTCGTAAAACCGACACTAAAACGTCCCTGCCTACAAATCATCCGGCCAAATTATGAGTTCATTGTATTATGCGAATGCTTTATTTTCTAAATATCCAGCCGCAAGTTCGGTTTTCGCTACCGGAGCCTTCCCCGAACAAACTTCTTGTGCGTTTGCTTCCAACCCCCAGCGCCCGGGCTATGGAGCGGGTTCGGGCGCTTCCTTCGCCGCCTCGATGCAGGGCTTGTACCCCGGCGGGGGGGGCATGGCGGGCCAGAGCGCCGCCGGCGTCTACGCGGCCGGCTACGGGCTCGAGCCGAGTTCCTTCAACATGCACTGCGCGCCCTTTGAGCAGAACCTCTCCGGGGTGTGTCCCGGCGACTCCGCCAAGGCGGCGGGCGCCAAGGAGCAGAGGGACTCGGACCTGGCGGCCGAGAGTAACTTCCGGATCTACCCCTGGATGCGAAGCTCAGGTAACGCCGCGCACCGAGCCGTCCGGGGCCGCAGCGGCCCGGGAGCACTCCCCAGGAGGCGCCCCCTTTCCCGCCGGCCGTCCCTTTTCTGTGTCCAGAGGGCTCCCGGCCGGAGGTCCGCCCTGGGGATGCGGCACCCCCGGGGCCGCGACCCGGCGCGCCGCCCCCACCCCCGATTTTGCTCGGTGCTCCTAAGCTCGCTCTGCTTCCCTGGCGGATCTCTTTCCGCCGACGCCGCGGCGCTCGGAGCCCCCAGCCCACCGCTCCCCCCCCCCCCCCCACCAACCTCTTCTCCCGGCCTTTTAGCTTTAAATATTTATCAGCCGCGCCGGCACGGGCTGGAGACGAGGCCGTTTGTCTTGCGGAGGAAGGCTGGGGTTTGCAGAGAATAGCCATTAGGGTCTCCCCCCTCCCTTCCCTCTTCCCCGCCGGGGATCTCAGCTCTGGGTGTGTCCCCCAGCCCCAGCTTGGAAAAGGTCTGGGGGAGGGGGGCTCAACGCTGAGCAACACTCCCCTCCCCCTTCCTTCCCAGCCAACCCCGCTCCCCCATTATTCCCATCCGGACAATTAGAGGTGGGCTCTAGAGGCCAGGCAGGAGGAGGGGGTGCCAGAGGAGATGAGGACCCAGCCTGGGACACAGAGTGCAGAGAGGCAGATGAAGGGAGGGGGGGCCGAGGCCAAGAGAGATGAGGCTCCTGACCCCCCAGTGAACTTGGTGGTGGGGGGGGCGGGCAGGAGAATAGAGAAAGGAGCAGGGGCCTCCTGGGAGTACAGCTGGCCTCCTCAGGTGCCCACCCTGCAAAGCTCCTAGGTGCCCCTGGAGAACTGACCAAGTTTGAAGGTGTCATTCCTGAAGGGTGAAGCTCCAACTGGGGAGAGGGGCTAGGGCGCCAGGGAGCCAAATCAGAGTGAGAGAGTACAGGCCCCCAAGGCCAGCTGCTGCAGAAATCCTAGGGGCTCTGTGGGGGATCTCCTGCAAAGCCAGGCCCACGCATTCTTCTTGATGCTGCCCCGGGGTGAACATGGGGGACAGCCCAGAAGTCTCCAGGCTAGAGATCAGAACCTCCCAACTCAGCCAGGGTTGGGGGCCGGGAGGAACCCGCTCTCATACCATCTCAGCCTTGGTGGTCACAGTCCCTATTACCTGCTCCTCCGTAATTCAACTGCCTTTCCAGTTGATTTATCAAAGCCCCAATTTTTCTGCTCGTAAACATTTCAGCTTGGCTTTTATCTGACTTGAAATTAGGACCCCTAGCCCCTCCTCTCCCCTGTCTCCTTTCCAGGAGGGCTGGCAGCAGCACCTCCCCCAGCACAACCCATCCCCAGGCCTCCGAAGTGTCTGGGCCTAACCTGGGAGGCTCCCCTCTGCTTCCGCCCCCACCACCTAGATCCTTCGTGGCCCAGCCCAATCCAGGCTGCTGGCTATCCTCACCCCCTGCACCTTCCTGGAGGCCTAGAGATGGCTCTCGAGAGCCGAGCTGTCTGAGCAGGTGGGCAGGTGGGACAGCCTGGCCCTGCCTGAGACGCAGCCACTCACTGGAAAAGAGTCATCAGAGGGCACTTGTTCCCAGACCACCTCCAAGCTCCAAGGAAATCTGCACTCTCCTCATCTCCTCTTTCCACAGCAGGGGGGTGGGGGTGGGGGTGGGGAATGGCCCCTTTGTCTCCTTTTCTTCTAGGGAAATGCACCCAGGTCAGGCCAGAAGCCTCACTCCAGGGTCCCTGGCAGGGTTCCCATTGCCTCCTACCCCAAAGAGCATCATCGGAGCCAGCACTCTGAAGTGGAAGCTTAGGGTATCTGATCCCAGAGGGCGACGGGAGGGTTAAGCTTCCTTCACCCACTCGTCACTCTTAGGAGCAGAGGGGGCCCTGCTAAGAGCAGTGGGTTGGAGCTTCCTGGGTTCAGAAGCCCCGGAGTAAAAGAGACTTCCTGGATGGAAAATGGGAATGCCTGTTTTGAGAGGCCTGAGAAAGGTCTAGGCATTGAGGGGAAAGGGCAAGCACATGAAGGGATGTGGAAAGCCAGGCTTTGTTTTCAGCGGGAAGTTCTTCCACTCCCCAAATTCATACACGGGGTCTAAGAGAGAGGCGGGCTCTCTCCCGGCGTTTTCGAAACGCACTCACTGATTTTCCTCCTCTAACTAATGTGCGCAGGCACCGACCGCAAGCGAGGCCGCCAGACCTACACGCGCTACCAGACGCTGGAGCTGGAGAAGGAGTTCCACTACAACCGCTACCTGACCCGCCGGCGGCGCATCGAGATCGCGCACGCGCTCTGCCTCACCGAAAGACAGATCAAGATCTGGTTCCAGAACCGGCGCATGAAGTGGAAAAAGGAGAACAAGAGCGCTGGTCCCGGGGCCACCAGTCAGGACAAGGCCGAGGCGGAGGAGGAAGAGGAAGAGTGAGGGACAGAGAAAGCGCAGAGGAAGAGAGAAACGAGAAGGGGAGAGGGTGAAGCCGGGTTCTGGGGACTGAACCAGGAAACTCACTCAAATGGGGGGAGGGGGGCTATTTAAATGGAAAGCGGTTACAAATTTTTAAAGGAGAGAGAATGGTGAAATTTTGGTTTCTTAACACTGAAAAAAAAATACTACCTATAGGAAAGTCTGTTGGTTTGGTTTTTGTACAACATGGGAAGGACATTATCTACCTACCTGTACGTTTCTGGAATTTGCCTCCCCTTTTCTATGTGGCTATTGTAAGGTCTTTGTAAAATTTTGCTGTTTTGTAAACCCCCTCTGACGCTGTCTTTGTGGACTGTGGGTCTGGAATAACTTGTGTGGCTCTCCGCCCTCCTGAACCTCCACCTTCCCCGGTAGCTGTGGTCCAAGAGGCCTTAGCGCACCCCAACGGCCGGCCAGCGAGTAGCTAGCGAGTCCCCGCTGTGCCCCTGCCCGCTGTGCCATGCTCCCGCCAGCCCCTGTGCTCCTCTTTACATTCCACGTGCATATGAAGGATGAAAAAATAAAAAGCAATAAAAAATAAACAGACGCCCTATTTTCTGAGTCTTGGGAAGGGTCCAGGATAGGGATGGATGGGCACTGTCCCAGAGCCTTCTGCTCTGACTTCTACCACAGGCCCGTTTCTTTCTGTGCTGGGGTCTGCTTTATTCCCCCCCTCCCCCGTGCCTCCTGCTCTGGGGGCTGCCAACTAGTGAACCCCGACATCACACACACATATACACTTCCATCTACAACCTTTTACTCATGTCGACACACACGAATGAACACAATCCCATATATTTACAAGCTGACATCACACACAAATAAACACACTGTCACATACAGTCACAAACCATATTCATATTTCACAAATAAGCATATAGGCATTCACATAATCCCAGGAAGAGATGCATTCACAAATCACACAGGCTCACAAATAAACAGGCATTCACACTCACAGACACATATATACTTACAAATGCACGTTCGAACACCAGCTTATAAACACACAGATTAACATTTGCCCGCAAGTAAACACATATATGAGCCCGTATGCTCAGCCGCACACACTCACAAAACAAAACCCGAAAAACTGCGACAGTTTCACAAGCCCTCTTCCCCATCCCGGTCTACGGACCAGGGCGCCGCGCTGAGAGCTCTGCTCCGCCGGCGCACTAAGGCAGAGTCGGCCCCAAACGACAGAAGAGCGGAAGGAAAGGAAAGGTGAACACCCAAATACATTCCTGCCTCCCTGACGGCTTTGGCTGGAGCAGGCGGGCGAGCAGAGGCCTCACGGCCCGGCAGCCGCCAAGGCCAGGGCGCTGCGGCTTCTTCCCGCTTGCTCTGTAAACATTTTCGGCAAGAGCTATGTTCGGTTATTTTATTTCAATTTATTTTACTTCAATTTATTTTAATTTACCTCATTCTAAATTAACACAAGTGACCCGAATAAAGCTTTAAAATGGTAAAAAAAGAAAAAGAAAAAAGAAAAGACAAGGGAAAAAAAAAAAGAGTTCCGGAGCGATAGCCGGAGCGGAGCAGTTTACCAGGCTGGTGTGGCCAGATCAGGCCGTTCTGAGCCGGGCTGTGGCGCCCGCCGGAGGGGCTCCACTGGTTTCCTCCGAGCCTTTCTTCCAGCTCTCCGCGCCACCGGCAACCTCGAACATTTTCCAGAGCACAGAGAGAGAAAAAGAGAGAGAAAAGATTTTTGGAGGGGTTATTTCGTTTCTTACATTCAGTCGCTGGCTGCTCGACTCCAAAATAGGAGAATTTTTCAGGAATCTGGAAAACATGGGGTGATTGTATGTGTGTGTGTGTGTAAATAAATAAATAAATATATATAAATATACATACACACACACTTTTTTTTTTTACTCCCAAACATATCCTGATTCTGGGACAAAAACCTGGAGAAGTGTGTCTACACAGATGTATCTACAGAGCCGAGTTTTAGTATTTCTTTGATGATAAGCCCTGAATTATTTAAATTTGAAGAACAGGCTTCAGACTGAAAGGGGCAGAGAGGTTAGGAAGGGAAGGGCGTTTTATGAGATTCTGTTTAATTTGAATTTGCAAGTAAAAGGCCCCTAAACCTGCAGTTCTCCACATTAAGGAGCCCAGTACCCCCTGGAGAGTGTGCAGTGCTCCCTTCTTTGAGAACCTGGACAGGTTTGGGCCAGAGATGCCTGGATCCAACTTTACCTTCTCCCAATTTCTGGGGTGCAGAGTCCAGAATCTGGTTGCTAGACTGAATGCCTTGGCTCCCACCCAGGCCCCCTTGCCTCCTGGGGCAAAAGCTAGGCCTAAGGGAATTAGGGTGCCCATATGGTCCATGCAGCAAGCCTCACAGGTGGGGCTCTGCCAGCTGTGGGGCTGGGAAGCAGGGGGCTACTGGGTGGGGAAGAAGGTACACTGCAGCTTTCATTTCTCCCTGGTGCAAGTGGCAGCTCTGGTCACCGACTGCTGCTCTGCCTCACCTCCCAAAGCGCCTGAGAACAGTCCCTACACTGAGGAATTGGGGTGATTTTTTTACTATCAGAAGTAGACAGAGCTCCTGCAGGAAATAGGGAGGGTCCAAAAAGAATCCCCTCCCCACCTGGCCCCTTGTGGCTCCTCCACCCTGATTCCCTGCACCCCAAATCTCACCCCTTCTCAGAATGGGGTTTCCCCAAAACGCGAGAAGGAGAAGAAAAGAAGATGGCGACTGAGAAAAGGGCTGCTGGTGGAGCAGCCATGAAGAAATGCAATAAATTCCTTGTTGTTTTATGAAAATTTACAACTTTGTGATAGAAGTTTATGAGTGGTTGAATCCAGCGATTGGCCGGCGCCGGTCATGTGGCCGGGCGATCGTGAACATGAACTTTTTATCATTTCCCTGGTGGTTATAATGCAGCATTCTTTTGGACACCACACCTAGGTCGGAGCACTGCCGTCCTTCAGGGCTCCAGCCTCTTGATATTTTTATGCTTCAGTATCAGCTTGATAGAGGAAAGAGCGACAGAGAGGGGGAGAGGAGAGAAGAGAGAGGGAGAGAAAAGGAGGGGAGGGAATTACACAAAAGAGAGAACCAAAAAGAATTTTAATTCCTAAGTTAATTTGCTTGCTGATCTGGGATTTTAGTCGTCATGGAGGGTAACTGGAAAATCTGCCCAGGACCACAGCTTGATACCATTTTTCAAAGCCTGAACTTACTCCATTTTCTATGCAAATGTCAGAAGAGCGAAACACCCTCTCTCCAAGTCAGAGAAGGGGAAGCGACGGCTCTCAGATTGGGACAATATTATCTGGAGGCTGAAGAAGAAACGGAACGCTCTTTTTTCCCCCCTCCCTCCCCACCCCTTTCAATCCGGAGGAAATGAATCCCAAGGTCTGCAAAGGTAAGGGAGTCTCTACAATTCTTCTTGTTCTTTTGCATCGATTTTGTAGGGGGGTGGGGCTTGGGCTTGTCTCCCCCCTGCAAGATGGGGCTGAACCCCACCTCCGGGCAATGCAGGGAGAGGCTTCCCAGGAAATTCGGTGGCAGAGAGAGGGGTGGCTGCTTCCTGGAGGGGGAGCCGAGGCAGGGGAGACTGGCGGAGGAACCAAAAGGGGCCAAGAAGAGCCGGCTCTAAGTCGCCTTCTAAAGCCGGGAGGGCAGGCTCCGATGAGGGGGCTGCGAGAAGGAGGATGGGGGTGTCTGGGCTTGAGCGGCGCCCGCAGCAGCCGCCGCGGTGGCCTCTGTGGGTTTGGCCCCCTCCCCCTCCCACCATCCCTCCCTTGTCCGGGCCTCCCCCAATTGTCCCCTTGCACTTCTCTTGCCGGGTGCTGGTATCGGCGGTTTCCCGGCAGCGTTGGCACCAGGGGCGGTGGCGCTGAGGGACGTCCTGGTCTCTGGAGGGCCGGGAGTCTCCGCAGAGGCCGGCGAGGGCGAGGCGGCGGCTAGAGAGACACAGAAAGAACAATTCACAGAGAAATGCTCACTGTCTCCCTTCGGAGACATTTCTGACATTAAAAAACTGTGGGTGGAGGCGCCCAAGGCGAGGGTGACCCCCCCAGGAAGCCTGCCAGAGAATGCCCACGTCTCTGCCACTCCCGGAGGAGGGAGCCTCGCTCGCAGGGAGACAGTTTTGTGGTTTGAACCCGGTAGGTGATAGCCGTGGTTTCTGTGCCACATTGATTCTATTACTTGTGTTTTATTGGTACCGGGTGTGTGGATTTCGATGGAGGAGAAAAATGCCATGTGTGTGTGTGACGTGGAAACATTTCAAACTTTCCTGGGTCCAAACGTGGATCCAAATGTGAAGAATCTGTTTGGCGTGTTGTTTTCGGCTTATAACCAAATCCCAAACAAACCAAAAGACGATTAAGAAGAAGAAAATAAAAAGAAACCCACTCAAGGTACCTGAGGTGTCCGGGCTGGAAACCGCTTGGCGCGGAGCTCACTTAGCTCGCCCGGTCCCTCCAGCGCCTGGTGTCCTTCCCAGCCAGGCCTCCGGGAGGTGCGGGGTGGGGAGCAAAGCCTTTGAATGGGAGACAGATTCTTAAAGTGGTGGGGGTGGGGGTGGGGTGGGGGGGGTGGAAAGAGGCACAGGCCGCGAGGGAAAGGCTAGAAAGTGGGTGAGAGGGCTTCTGCAGAAGCTGCAGGCATACAGATAAGCGACATTGCACGCCGAGGGCAGGAAAGTGCGATTTAGTTTAATTTGCACGAACACGGGATTGCTTTTCTCTCTCTTAAGACCAGGTATAGGGCGACTCAGACTCGGGCCTCTAGTTCCTCCAGGATTGCAGGGTGCGAGTGTGTGTAGGGGGTTGGCCTTCTCAATCCTGAGCTGGACGGACAGGGACGCAGCCACTTGTGGAGTGGGGGTGGGGAGGGGAGGCCCCGGGGGGGCCCAAATAGATGCTCTGCTCGTAGGCCAGGCCTGGCGCCCCAGGGACCCCTCGGCTGCGTAGCGAGAGAGGTTCTAGGCCAGCACCCAGGGCAGTCGGGGCCTAATCTCAAAGGAAAAATTCCCCAAACCCGCCCGGACTAGAAGGTCTTTTTCTCCTGTAGTCTTGGAGGTTATAAATCGTCCCTTAGACAGTTTCCTCTGACCCAAATTATGCGGTTTGCTGCCATCTACCGTCGATTTGGAGACACGCGGTTTCAACGCTGGCAGCCTTGAGACCAGCAGAGGCGGTGCCCGGCGCCCGGGCCGCGCAGGTTCGGCGGGATTCGGGGAATTTCGGGCCCAGAGCTGCGCCGTCTGCTCGATCTTGGTTTCCCGCCGCCGGGTGTGGATTAGCGCACAAGTGCCGCCGCCACCCCCCCAGCTGCAGACCCGGAGGCTGGCCAGGGCAGGGGTTTTTCTAGGACATGTTGAAAGAGGACTAATGCTGCATCCCACGGGCAGGGGGCCCTGAACCGAGGGTCGGAGGATAAGAGCCGCGAGGGGCCCAAGCGGCGTGGGAAGGGGTCGCGGCCGCTGGAAAGAGCCGAGGCCAAGGCTGTTCAAGGTTTATTTGGTTTTCTTCTCCGCCGAGGGAGGGGGCCGTCAGGGCAGGCGCCTCCCGGCAGTTCCACTTGGTTGTCAAAAGACAAACCGGGTCTGTGTTCTCTCGTTTGACTGGTGGGTCTTGCCAGTTCCTTGGCTGGTGGGTTAGTGGTGAAGGAATTGAATCGAGTTTTTTGGAAATTGTTGGTGTCTGCAAGTGAATGTCCGGCCCCTCCCCCATTGCCGATGGTCTCTAGCGAAATCGAGGCAAATACGCTGGTAGAACAAAAAAAGGAGTGGGAGCGGGGATGAATCATTAAAAAACCCAACCATTGTCATTTCTGCTCCCGCGGGGACCCCTCACACCCGCTTAACCTGACCGCTTTCCCAGAAGGGGGTCGCGAGGGCGGGGTACGCGCCTCTGCTGCCGCGTTTGAATATTGGCCCCTGTCTCACGAGTTACTGATTAGCTCAGGCTTTCAATCCGCTGGCCGCTCCTTTCAAGGTGCAGTGGCTCGGGTCCCTAGGCGGGGATTCCAGGAAATTGCCTGACGTGCGTGACAGGCCGCGGTACGGCGGGGAGCGGAGGAGCTGCGGAGGTCGAGGGGCCCGGCAGTGCTGGGGGCAAGAGCAGTGGCGACAGCCCCCCCGCCCCCACCCCCGCGCCCTCCGCTGTCTCTTGAGTCTGGGCCGCAAGAACAGCCCTTGCAGCTTTGGGGCAGCGGGAGTGATTTTCCGGCGGCTGGGAGTTGCCGGCCCAGTGAGGCGCTCTGCGGGAGGCCCCAAGGGGACCGGCTAGAAAGATCTCGGGTGGCTCAGAGATTATTTCTTGTGGACAATCGGCAGGACCTATGGGGAAGGGAGGGCCGGCTGGGATAGAGGTTGAAATGCTTGAGGTCTCTTGGGGTACCCGCGGACCTGGGTGGCCAGGGGCAGGGAGAGCTGGCTAAGCGCCAGGACCCAGTACCCCTGAAGATCATAGACGGCGCTGTCTATTTGCATAATGGAAATGAGGTCTTTGTACGGCTTCTTAGACAGGCCTAGTTTAAGGCAAAGTATTCCATCTAAAAGCCCCACCCCCTCCAAAAAAAACTTCTTTGGGAGCTGCTAGCTATACTGCCCTCCTTGGGAACACTTATGTTCCCAAACCAAAAAAAGCAGAGTCCAGGGCTTGAGATGTTTTAATCCTCCCCACCCCAGTGGAGTTGGGGGTGGTGGGGTGGTGCTGACAACCCAAAGAGCTGAGGGTGGGGGCTTTGTAGCTTAGAGGAAACGGGAAACCTGGACAGTGTCTCAATCCCTGCACCGCACACACACACACACAGCCAGGTACAGGCAGCTATCCTTCCCTGCAGTTACCGGTTAGGAGAATTTTATCCTGAGCTGAATACAACTTGGGAGACATTTCCCTGGTGAGTTGGAATGTGCGGGCCCACAGGGCTGCAGCCTTGCAGCACACACACTCACGATGATCAATTCTGCCTGTAGGGAATCTTGTGTACTCAAGACTCGTACACGTTCACATCCACCTCTCCAAACCCCCACTTATTCATGGAGGCGGGGAGGGACAGCCCAGGAGGGCAGACGGTGAGCCCGCTGTGTATTTACATATCCCCCGTGGAGACGGGGAGCCGGCTGTGGACCGAACCACAGATTCGTAGAGATCTGGCTCCAGAAGCCAGGCGGCCTCTGGCTGGGCCCTGCCTGCCTGCTCTTTCTCCCAAACAAACGGATCAGACGAATAAACGCTCATAAATACCTCTGGGCTTAGATAAGAGCGATGAGGCGCTATTTCCTTTCATGACCGACTCCAGGCGCCCGGCCCTGTCGTCTCACTGCTCCATCTCACTACAGGCAACCTGCAGAGGTGAGGTTAATCCGGGGCTGCGATTTTTAGGATAAGGCAATTATTTCCGTACTTATAGCATGGGGAAAGGCCTCCTACTTCATGGTGTCTACTTTGCCTGGATGCCACAGGGAAGCTCACAGCATCCGGTCCTAGTGGGACATTGTGGCCAGGGAGGAGGCAGGGAGGACTGAGGCCCAGGACCCAGCCTCAGTGTCAGGGAGGAGGGAGCTGTGCTCAGGCATTCACGCCCACCTTGCTCTCCAACCCAAATGGCCCCCATTCCTTCCCAGGAGTGGGCTCAACCACAGCCAGATTCTGGCTTTCCATCATTGTTTCTTTTCTTAAATTCTAATAAAACGGCACAAAGCCTGGCTAGAGAGTGGTGGAGGAACATCCAGGGGCAGCCACCTGGCCACGGAGGTACAGCCTGGAAGTTGCCCTGAGCTTAGGGAACCTTGGATGTCACTTTGCAGCCTCCCAAGTTGTCCCCTTTGGTTCCCCCCACCCCAGCCCTCAACCATCTTCTGTATTTTGTGCCATCTTAGGTAGGCAGAGCTGGCCACAAAAAGGGACCCAAAGAATGAAGCAGAAGAGGGGCAGCTTCTCCCATGGTGGGCTTTGCCCCATACCCTTCTCCCTTCCTGTCCCCAAATCAGAAGGCTGTGATCCTGCAATGCCTATCCTCCGCGTGCGTATCAGAACATTGGAAATGCATTGGGACTGCGTCTCCAAGCCTAGCCACAATGTTCATTTTCCTTGATAGGCCAGAGAGCCAGGGACATACCCTCTCTCACACACACAAGCTTGTACAGCAGCAAATCTGGTGATGCAGACATTGAATAGCGGAAGGAATTGTGGAGATGCTGAGAGACAGAAGAGTTGGGAGAGTCTGGAGAGGGGATGAGAGCTGATCATTGGAAGCTGACTCCTCAGTCCCCTGGGAGGATCCCAACTCCCCTCCCTCCTTTATAAAACTAAACCAAACCCAGGACTTGGGAAAGAACTGACTTTAAAAAGAACTGCCAGATTTTAGAGAGACCTGGAAAAGAGGTGAGAGGCCCTCTCTTACTGATGGTCTCTGATAGCTTCAAATATTGGGAACATTTGAAGACCCAGAATTGCAGGGGGAACAATTTATTCCATGTACCCAGACTTGCAGGGACATCCCTGATTCCTAAGTACCTGTAGCTCAAGATTCCAGTCTTTCGGGGTAAAGAAGGGGAGAGCAGAGTGCTGAAAGCGACAGGATAAGGAGCAGACAACTAACACTGAGGCAGGGGGGCAAGCCTCCCCCCTCCCCTCCGTATTCCGGAGCAGGGAGAGGGCCAGTGCCTTTCCCCAATGCCCCTTCCCCTGCAGAGAGCCGCTGCACACTAGAAGCAGGCAGGATGTCTTGGGCAGCCACAGATACCGCCTTCCAAGAAGCTCCTAGCCTAGCCGCAATCGGGGGGAAGGTATGGCTTAGACCCTCCTCCCTTTCCTGGGGCTCTGGGTCCTCTGGGTAGTGGGCTCTGGCCTGTCTTCCTCAGACCAGAGGAGTTGTGAGGAAGCAGGACAATAAAATCAGGCCTGGAGAGAAGAGAGATCTGACAGACAGGATAAACGCTTTTCAAAACCTGGAATGGAAGGTGTTTCTTCTTTTCGTCTTTCTCTCCGAAAGCCATGCTAATTAGGCAGCAGAGAACACTTCTAGCCTTCCACCAACACAAAATTCTAGAGAAAAAAAACCTTCTCCTTTCGTTGTCTCTCAAGGAGGGTGGCGGCCATTTACCCATCCTTTCCTTGAGGGAATGGGACCCAAGCAACGCAGGGGTTAACTTTTCTGAAAACCCAATTAACTTTTTCCTATCCTGCATTGGGGTGGGAGGGGGGGGAGGAAAGATATATTTATTTAATCACTGGGGGATGGGGTGGTCTCAATCTAAATGCTCTCTCCTCCCCCAAAGGCACAGACGCCTCTTTCGCAGATCCCACGTAGGTGGAACAGGACTCGCTGTGTTGTTGGAGGAGAGAGAGAAAAAGAAGGAGAAGGAGGGAAAAAAAGGTTGATAGGTTTGCGCGCGGGTCCCTCGTGCGGGCTGCGCTCCTCCTGGGTGCTATTTGACAATTCCTGCCTCTGCCATTGGTCAGTGTTGGATCAGATGGTTGTATTTCCTTCTGGCCCTCACTGGCACCTCGCCATCCCCCCTCAGCTAAAACCCAATCTCGGATATACTACTAATAGGCGCGGCGCTCGGACTATAAAACACAACAAATCATAAACCCGGCGGAGCAGCAGCGGCCGCGCGCGCCTCCCCTCCCAATGAGTTCCTATTTCGTGAACTCCACCTTCCCCGTCACTCTGGCCAGCGGGCAGGAGTCCTTCCTGGGCCAGCTACCGCTCTACTCGTCCGGCTATGCGGACCCGCTGAGGCATTACCCGGCGCCCTACGGGCCCGGGCCGGGCCAGGAGAAGGGCTTTGCTGCTTCCTCCTATTACCCGCCGGCCGGCGGCGGCTACGGCCGAGCGGCGCCCTGCGACTACGGCCCGGCGCCGGCCTTCTACCGCGAGAAGGAGTCGGCCTGCGCGCTCTCGGGCGCGGACGAGCCGTCCCCGTTCCACCCCGAGCCGCGGAAGTCGGACTGCGCCCAGGACAAGAGCGTGTTCGGCGAGACGGAGGAGCAGAAGTGCTCCACGCCGGTCTACCCGTGGATGCAGAGGATGAATTCGTGCAACAGTGAGTGAGACTTCACGCCGCTGCCCCGACCCCCGTGGGCCCCCACCCGTGGGGGCTCCCCCTCCTGCCCCATTCCCCCCCCCCAGGGTACCGGGTGGGCATCTCAGTTAGGAGATCAGGGAAGATGTGGGCGCCTGCGTGGGGTCTCCCGCTCGGTCCTTTCGCCCCTCAGGAGTTAAAAAGTTTGCAAAGTCCCAGCGGCACTCTGAGCCAGCGGAGCGCCAGGCCAGAGCCGGGATTTGCGATCAGGGAAGGCAACGGGGGCCACAGTCACGGGCCTTGCTTTCCTTTGCGCCCCCGGCCCTGCCCGGGTCCCCCACCCAAAGATCGCTCCATTAAAATCGGAGTGCGTCATGGGGAGGGTGGGGCGTGACGCCGGCGAGGGAGACTTGGGTCTGTCCGGGGCTGTGTTTCCCAGGAGGTGGTGGTGGGGGTAGACTTGGGGGCTGGGGATAGATGAGGCACCTCGGAAAAAGGGTGGTAGTCAGAGGAGGGAGGGAGACTACGGGGAAAGAGAGAAAGGGAGAGGGCGGAGAGGGAGAAGCAGGCGCCTGGGTCTCATGTTGGATTATTTGTCGGCCTTAAGTCCCAAATTGATGTCCATTAGCGGGACACGAAAGTGAGGAGCTGTTAATGCCGACTGTGGATCGATCCACGTCATTACGGATTAAGGGCCGGAATCTATCACTGCGTGGGCGGGGGGAGAGCTAAATGAATGGAAAGGGAGGAAAGGGAGGAAAGGGAGAGAAGGGAGGGAAGGGAGGATGCGGCTAGGAAGAGGCACACCTGGCCAGCACCTCCCCAGCCCCTCCCTCTAGGCTCAGGTGGGAGTTCAAACGGCTCCTCCCCTCCCCCACCAAGAGTCTGCTCTAGACAGAAGGCGCAGGCCTGGAAGACCCGGAGAGAATCTAGAGGGGGCGCTGGAGGAGTGGGGGGGGGGGGGGGAGGAGAGGAGGGCATCCTGAGACAGACTGGAGGCCCTGTCTGAGACCCGAGTGGGGGAGGGGAGCTCCGCACCAGTGATCCCAGGACTCAGTGTCTCCTCTTTGCGTAACAGGTTCGTCCTTTGGACCCAGTGGCCGGCGAGGCCGCCAGACCTACACGCGCTACCAGACCCTGGAGCTGGAGAAGGAGTTCCACTACAACCGCTACCTGACGCGGCGGCGGCGCATCGAGATCGCGCACGCCCTGTGCCTCACCGAGAGGCAGATCAAAATCTGGTTCCAGAACCGGCGCATGAAGTGGAAAAAAGAGAGCAAACTGCTCAGCGCCTCTCAGCTCAGTGCCGAAGAAGAGGAAGAAAAACCAGCCGAGTGAAGGCGCTGGAAAGGGCGGGGGGACGCGAAGGGAGAGGCCTGTGGGGAGCCGAGGGCGTCGGAGAGGCGGGGAGGAGGCTCTGCGGGCGGGGGAGCCCCGGACGTGCTCCCCAGAGCACGACAGGCAGGGCCCAGCCGGACAACCCCGCCCGCAGAGCTCTCGCCTGGGTGTGCCGAGGCCGCGCCGCCCTCGCCCACCCAGCACCCCGTGCTCCCCCTCCCTCCTGGCCGGATCCGGCTCCCCCGTGAGAACTGAGGACCTGACTCACTTGATGTTTGCTGGAAGCAGAGCAAAGCGCTCTTGTCCGTGTCGCTTCTCATTTCGCCCATGTCCCCCGTGCACGGTTCAATGGTAGATTCGCTGTCCCCTCAGCAGGGGCCTGGAAGACTCCCTGACCCCAGACCTGTGTCTCCCACGCCCTCCCCAAAGCCACTGGAAGGAGCACATACTACCTAGAAGTAAGAAGAGGAGCCTCAGAAGAAAAAGTTCTATTTTATTAATTTTCTATGTGTTGTGTTTGTAGTCTTGTCTTAGCTCTGGACGTGAAATACTTCGGTAATAATATTATTAATATTATTAATGATAATGATAATAATAATAAAGACATGAAAACTCGCCGCTCAGTCCCTCCGCTCCTCCCCTGCCACTTTTTTCTCCCTCTCCCGGACGTCCACCCCATCGGCCTCGGTGCCGGAAACACCGCAGCCAAGGCGGGAGCCCTGCCCGCCCCGGGGCCTCGGCAGCCGGCCGGCTAGACTCGACTCGGAAGTTACAGCAGAGATAAAGGCTGGAGCGGTCCGGCCCCGGCCCCAGCGCCGCGCCTCACCCGTGCTGGGCTCGGAACGGCCGCCCCGGGTGCAGGCTTGGGGGTTGGAGAAAGAGCCGGTTCCCTCGGATTTCCTAGCTTTTCCTCGTTTGTCCGCAGCACGAGGGACGCCAATGAGCTCCCCGCCCCCCAGCCCCGAGCCCCTGCCGAGAGGCAGGCGGGCGGATCCCCGCACCCGCGCGGCGCTGTGGGTCCTCGCGTGCGTTCGCCCAGGCCCCCTGGCCTTTGGCCCGCCCACATGGCCCGGCCTCCCCTCTCTCGGCCCCGCGGCTCGGGGCCTGGAGTTCTGGGGACCGAGGCGTTCGGGGCCACCGGGAATCTCCCGGCCCCTCAGCTGAAGTTTCCGGGAGCCCCTTCCCGCCTCAAATAGGAGCTTAGCGACCCGTGGGGGACTCCCAGGCCGCCGGAGGGCGCGGCTTTCCCCTGCGCCTCGCAGACCCGGGGCAGGAGACCAGGTGATGGGCAGTGTGGGCTCATCCCCTCGACCCAAGACGGCCCATTCCCTTCCTACCCCTCACCCAGGCGGCAAGCTGCGGGCCTTGTTTTTCTTTCTGCCTCCTCCCTCTCTCTCCCTTTTTTATTTTTAAAGAAAATAGCCGCCCCAGCAGAAGGGGCCCAGCTGCAGCGGCGTCTGGCCGCCCAGCGCGCGCAGCAAGGCGCCCCCGGCGCTCGGCACCCCTTCTCCGAGAAGGCGGAGGGCCGCGGGGCCAGTTCTGGCACTGCCCAAACGCCGAGCAGAGGGCCGCGAGGGGGGCTTCCGGCTGCGGCCTCCGGCCTCTGGAAAGGCGGCCAAGGAGTCCCCAAACTCTCAGGCACAGATTTCCACCCAAACCCCGGGCGCCGGCACCGTGGCGGTCTTTCGAAACTAGGCCGCTGAGCCCCAGCAGTGCCTGTCCCCCCGGGTCCCTATCCGGTTCTGTCGTTCCCCAGGCCTGGGCCAAGGACAGGTAGAAGGCCAGGAAGTGGATTCCAGCCTTGCGAGGGGCCCAGGAGAAGTGAAGGCTTCTCCTTCCAAGCCTCCGGCCCAGTCCTGCCCGCTGCGCCGGGGCGCTGTGGACCCGCCAGGAAGCACGCCCGGCCGAGCTCGCCCAGACGAGCCCTGGCTATGAGTGTTTTTCATACACATCCTCCAACCCCCCTCCCCATTTCCGCCCCCACCTCGGAGATTCCCAAAGCCCGAGTAAAGGAAAACTAACTCGACCTTTGCTCGATCATCTCATCCAGAGTTTTAAAAAAAAAAAAAGGACACAGGTAAGGGGAAGGACACAGATAAAGAGGCTACCCTCCCTTCCCCCAAGAAAGTGGGTAAGGAGCTCAACCGAGTCCCTCCTCTAAAGGGCTCAGCCCTGAGGGTGAGCCTCGGTCGGGGTTTCTTTCCCGAGGCGGTTGCGGTGAACCAGTAGACACGCGGCCGCCGCCGCCGCCATGGAGGTCTGCCGCCCGCGCTACCGCCGATCGCCGGGAGGTGGCGCGCTCTGCCCAGAGGCCGCCGCCAACCTTCTCCCGGTTTCTCCCCCTTCTCTTTTTTTTCCCCCTCTCTCGGAGGCTCGCATAGAATCGGCCCTAACGATTCTCGGATCGTCATTATTTGTAACCATAGAGCATGAATTACCTCTTGAGGTCATCAGCGAGAATTTACGACTGGTCAACAAAAGCACGTGATTCCCCAACGCCCCCCCCACCCCCCTTCCAACCCCCCCCCCCATATTTGGCCGCATACATAGCAAAACGAAGTACAGTGCATCGCTATAATTCATTAATACATCATAAATCGTGAAGCACAGGGTTATAACGACCACGATCCACAAATCAAGCCCTCCAAAATCACCCAAATGAGCTCGTACTTTGTAAACTCCTTCTCGGGGCGTTATCCAAATGGCCCGGACTATCAGTTGCTAAATTATGGCAGTGGCAGCTCTCTGAGCGGCTCTTACAGGGATCCCGCTGCCATGCACACCGGCTCTTACGGCTACAATTACAATGGGATGGACCTCAGCGTCAACCGCTCCTCGGCCTCCTCCAGCCACTTTGGGGCGGTGGGCGAGGGCTCGCGCGCCTTCCCCGCGCCCGCCCAGGAGCCCCGCTTCAGGCAAGCAGCGTCGAGCTGCTCCCTCTCCTCGCCCGAGTCTCTGCCCTGCTCCAACGGCGACGGCCACGGCGCCAAGCCCTCTGCTTCGTCCCCTTCCGACCAGGCGACCCCGGCCAGCTCCAGCGCCAATTTCACCGAAATAGACGAGGCCAGTGCGTCCTCGGAGCCCGAGGAAGCGGCGAGCCAGCTAAGCAGCCCGAGCCTAGCTCGGGCGCAGCCAGAGCCCATGGCCACCTCCACCGCCGCGCCCGAGGGGCAGACTCCGCAGATTTTCCCCTGGATGAGGAAGCTTCACATCAGCCATGGTAATTCTCTCTTTCTCTCTCCCTCCCTCCCTCTCTCTGTCGCTTTTAATTTTTTGTCTTTTCGGCTTTCCTTCTCTGCCTTGGGGGGGGGGGGGGGGGGAGGCAAGAAGAGCTTGGTTTTTCCTTAAATATAGATTTCTTTTTTCCAAAGGAGAGAAGTCTGTAAAGGGCCCTCACAGCTCCAGGGAGAGGAACAGAAGGTCTTTGGCCGGGGCGGGGGTGGGGGTGGGGGGGTTAATCATTTGTTCCCAGGTTCGACTTAGGTTTTATTCGCTGTGGGGTAGGGTTCTTTTCTACCCTTGGAATTTTGACACTGCCTCTAGCAAAGGAGGGGTGAGCAGGAAAATGAGCTTTCCAGGGCGAAAGTGCTGCGGCTCTCCTCCCTCCGGAGGCGAGCGGCCGCCTGAGCCCAGCGAAGGGTGAGGCACAGGGAGAGAGCAGGAGACAAAGCCGGGCGCATTCGCTGCCGGGAGAAGTGGGGGCTGCAGGAGAAGGGGGTGCAGAAAGAGAGCCTGGCTGCGGGCGTCTGGAGTGGGGAGGATTGGAGCTGCGCTGAGCTGGGTGCTGAGGACGCCTGGGTCCTGCTCCCCGCCCCCTCCCACCCAGTGCCCCCCTCCCTGAACCGGAATAACGTTGCCTCGCGGCTCTGCTCTGTCTGCTCTAGATATGACCGGGCCGGACGGAAAAAGGGCCCGGACCGCGTACACGCGCTACCAGACCCTGGAGCTGGAGAAGGAGTTCCACTTCAACCGCTACCTGACCCGGCGGCGGCGCATCGAGATCGCCCACGCGCTCTGCTTGTCTGAGCGCCAGATCAAGATCTGGTTCCAGAACCGGCGCATGAAGTGGAAGAAAGACAACAAACTGAAAAGTATGAGCCTGGCTACGGCCGGCAGCGCCTTCCAGCCCTGAGCCCGCCCGGAGCCTCGGCCCCTCCGAAGCCTCCCTGCACTGCCGCCGTCCGCTGGGGACCGGGTCCCACCAGCCAGCCTCGCCCCAGCCTTGTGATACGATTTTTCGTTCGGTCTTAGATCTTCTTGTGGCTCCCTCTCTCCTGGACTGGTTAATCTTGTTATTACTGTTAATAATAATAATTATTATTATGTTCCCTCAATGCTCCCCATACCTTCCGGCTCACCCCAATCCGCCAGTGTTTCTGAATGTTCGTGTCTGTGGTTGCACTCTTTTCCCAAGGAAAAAAGAAAAAAAAAGAAACTCGCATGTTTAATGTGAACTCCCCCCCCCCCCAACTGTGTTCTAACTTATTTATAAAAGGATGCTCGCTGTATTTTGAGTTTCAGCCTGAAACTTCTCTAAGGGGGTGCAGTTGAGGTGGGGTAGTGCCGCAGCGCGGGGCCCAGCTGAGCTGGCCTCGGAGTAGATGGAGTCCGTGACTGTGTCTCTTTTTGCCCTCTCTTTCTCCTCTCTCCCCACTCCCCAGGCCCAAGTCTCCCAGTGGCTTGGTCCTGGTGTGGGAAAGGGCCAGCGTGGACCAAAGGGGTGATGTTGAGAAGAGGAGAGGGAGAAGAGTGAGAGTTAAGTTCCTGCTGCCTGGGTAGGCCCCGCAAGGCCTTGTCTGGGAGTGTACGGAAACAAACATAATTCTCGGTGTAAAAATGTCTCGCGTGTATTTCTCTGTGAATCCATGGGTCTGGCATAGAGGACCCAAAGCCTGTAAATGTGGGGATAGTCTGGGTCTCAGACCTATCCCCTCCCCCCTGCCCATTCCGCTTCCAAGACCATTTGTAGTGAGTGAGTGGATGCTGTGCTCCGTGTGAAATCTGTCTTTGCCGGGCCTGTCTCAGTGATGCGCTTTTGGTATTTGTTTGTAGCTTTCCTTGCAGTCAAATAAATGTTTCCCCCACTCTGCTGCCCTTCCAATTGTCTTTTCTCGGAGGGCCTACCTCTGCCATCATCAAGCATACCGTAGACCATGCTAGATAGATTTGGGGTACAGGGAAGGGAAAGCAGAGTGCTCATCAGCAGCCCCTCTCAGCCACATAAGTCGCTGGCTTGGTTAGTGGTGCTTGGGCCAAGGGGACAGGCTTCCAGGCCCGGGGACACTGAGAGGCCCAGAAACCACACCTGAGCTAGGGCAGATGAAAGGCTCCTTCTACCAGCTGGCAAGGAAAGCCTCTGGAACCCTCTTTAGGGAAAGTAATTTGGGCCTAAGTCCTGAGCCCAAGGTCCCTGCCTGGCCTTTGGGGAGGGATAGAGGCCTGCCCAGCTTCCCAGCCCCTGCTCCAAATCCCAGTTCACCTCTGCCACCCACTCAGCCAGAACAAATCAAGTCGATTTCAAAGGCTTCCTATCACCCTCAGCCTTCTCCTCACTTATCAAGGGCTCCCTCTCTCCAGGGGCCCAACTGGCCTTCCCTTTGGATTAGGAGTTGGGGTCCCTCCTGGAAGGCCCCTGGTCCCCCCCCTCCAGCGGGACTGGGCCCAGGGCCGGGGCCTAGTCCCCCGTCCAAGTCAGCCTCCACCCTGAGCGCAAGAGTCAAGTCTGGACACTTACCAGGTCAATCCCTTCCAGCTTCTCCCAACTTCTTACAGGACTTGGGGGGAGGGGGAGCTGGTGAGGAGGCAGCCGAGGGTCGTGGATGCTCTACTGGGCCCTCTTTCTCCCTTACCCCTTGACTTTGTCCCCCTTTGTCGATAGCAAACTATCCCAAAAGTCGCTATGACATTTAGATGTCAAATGGATAGGGGTTTTATCTTGAAGTTAGATCGTAAAAATCGCCGAGAAGTCAGACAGATACCCCTCACTGGCTCGAGAAAGTCACGTGAGGTCCATAAAGTTAGTTTTATGGTTTTGGGGAGTTGACACCGCGCGGTATATTTCACATTCTCCAGAATGTTAAGTGACACTTTAACTGCTCGCTGTGGTGGGGAAGGGGGCAGAGGTAGGTGAGCGCTCTCCCAGCCTAGAGCAGCCGGACCAGCCCAGGAGGCAGTGGCGGCAGCCGGGCCGCGCTCTCGCTCTCGCAGTAAGTCAGCTCTAGCTTTCGCTTTCTCCCCTGGAACTGTTGGAGCTTGGGACTAGGGGGAGGAAATTGCCTCTGGTGGGGGGCAGGTGATAGGTGGGGAAAATTTAGCCTCTACTGGCACCCAGTTCTGACAAGCTGGGGGTCTGGAGGGGCACTCTGCTCCATAAGGCCCCGGGGACCATGCGGGTGTGTGCCTGGTTTTTATTTGCAGGAGTGTGTCTGTGTGGGGAGAATGGGTCCGTGTGGGATCCGCATCCCTTTGGTGCCCTGGAAATTTCGGAGGCAAGAAGGAGAGGTGTGTGCTGCTGAAAGAAGGGCTCTGTGGGGTGGGGAGGCACTTCACTGCTGGATATCTTCAGACATCTCCCCACCCCCAGGAAAGAAACTTTATGACATTCATTTGTCAGGGGTGTATGTGAGTGTGCCGCTGGGCACTTTTTATCTGGATGTAGCTGAGCTGAGAAAAAGCATGGGGAAGGATGGCTGCTGTGGGTTGCCTTGCACTGGGGCACTCTTGGTTTTCAGAGCTTCGAACCACCTGAAAGGGGGTCCCCTCCATCGGGGTAACCAGAATGGGGAATGCAATGCGTTTGCACCCATCTTCAGCCTGTTGGTCCCAAGCTGTTCTTCTGCTTGATTCTAAGTAGGGTCCTGAGGTCAGGGTGGGGGCCCAGGACAGAGGGGACAATCTCCTGCAATCCACAACTTGATCCTGGCCAGAGTGGGGAAAGGGGAGAATTTTGTCCATTGCGGAGAGGGAGAGGAGCTGGGTGCTCATGTAGACCCCTGGCAACCCCTCCATAAATAAAGCTTGCTGAAGAACACAGACCCCAACTGTCAGGAAGGAAAAAGAGACCCAGGAGCTAGGAGACAAAACCGGAGAGATGCTCTTTTTTTTTTTTTTTTTTTTTTTTTTGGTGCCTCTCCTCTTCTCTCTCCTCTAGGACCTCAAAGGCCCCTTTGTTTTGTGGTACCACAAACGAGAGGGGTGTCAGGATTTGACCCCCCCCAGGGGGGCTGTTATTTTCTAAGGAAAAGTCACCCTTCTAGAAGCCAGCAGTCTCTTCCCACCAAACTGAAATCCCAATTTTAAGACTCACGGGTCCAGCCACCCTCATAGCTCCTGCTTTCACCAGTTTGCCATCTCTTGATCCAGCTCACCAATTCATGGGTAGTCCTTGGGATTGGACATGCGGTACAGTGATCTTTGGAAAGCAAGTGTCATCGAACGCCCTCCATTTCCCAGTAAGGGACATCAGAACTCTCTCCCAATTTCCTTTCTCTCCTTTAGCCTTTCTCTACTCATTGAGCACACCTGCTTTACAGGAAACCCTTCACAAGTTGAGAAGGCAGAGTTAGAGGACAGAGAGCTTGGGATCCTTACCCCAATTTGAAGACACAGCCCCCCGAGAATGGCGGGACATTTGTGTCTCTGGGAAAGAGTGAGACTCTCATCAGCCCCCAAGGGATCATCACCAGCATTTAAAATACTAATAAATGTCAGGGTTATAGCTTTCACAGGCTAGAGCTGGCAAAGGAGTTGAGAGAGGGACTGGGACAGAAACGCACCTGGCGCCTCTAGGAACATCCCATTCCTGTCGTGTCCAGGCCTTGTTCTAATGCCGCCTCCCTCTCTCAGAGCCTCTCTGGGAGCCCCAAATCCCAGACCACCAGGGCTGTCCCTGGAGATTTTTTTGGTCCCCTCTCAGGTCAGTTCTGCAAACTCTGATAAACAGAGTACTGGGGTCGGCGGCCCAGGGACATCTGTTGGGCATATCTGGACAGATTTTTCCGGAGGGGCAAAGAGAAGCCCTGGCAGGGTGCCCACTTCCGCCAAGGAGGCCCAGGGAGGCCAAACCCTTGGATGGTCTCCTCACTCTGAGCGGATCCTGGAGGAGAAACCCCAGCTGGACTTTCCTCTTCCCCACCTCTGGACCACGATCCCCCTGAACCCCACTAAAGTATTCGGGGAGGGGGCAGGAGTGCGAAGGCATTTCAGGTGCAGCCGAACTCTCCCCTCGGAGCCAGACCGGCATCTTCTTCCTCTTCCACCTTCCCGAAGACTTTCTCAGGGTGGGGGGAACGCTGGTCTACCCGCTGGAGGAGCCTTCTGCCTCTCCTCCCCACCCTAACACCCTCCCCCACTGGGTGCAGGCCTCAACCTCCCTGGCTATAAACCTGCACCCTCCGGCAAATCCTTCTGTGGATATCCCGGGCGCACCCTCTCCCTGAGCCAGAGGCTCCAGCGGAGGTTGAGGCTGCAGTTCCCCTTTTCCCTCTGAGACCAGCCCGACCACCGCGCAGTGGACAATTTGATTTTGATTTTTTGGTTTTGTTTTATTTAGTTACGTTTTGTTTCTCCGCGGCCGCGGGGTGGGAGGAAGTAGAAAGAAGTGTAAACAGGAAAGCCAGCCGGGCCTGGAGTTCCGAGCGCCCATATTTCATCGGCTTCCTCTTCATAAGGGCGGCGGGGACACTTAACCCTTTCCTGGCTGTGGGGCAGGAGTGGGGATGGAAGAGGAACCTCCTCTCCCTGCCTGGTTCCTTTATTCCTGGGATCTGGGCGCTGGGACCGAAGCCTAGAATTCCAAGCAAAGGGGAAATGGGACGGCTCAGCCCAATCCCCCAAACTCACTCCCTCTGGGGACAGACTCTCACCTGCCTGGGCTCCCCAGCTCTGCTAAGCGAGGACCCCTCCTCGTTTTGGGGGGAGGGGCCCTGATCACCCCTCCCCGTTTTTGGAGTTTCTCAGAATAATCAGATTTGGAGGCTGGGATCTGCCCACAGAGGGACTTATTGATTGCTGCAGCGCTGTTACACATCCATATTAATTAACCCAGACACCCGCCTGGAAACCGAGCTGTTTGGGGATGGGGAGAGGGGGAGGAGGGAGAGGGGAAACAGGGCCCCTTAAGGAGAATGGACATGTCTCCCTGAGGGCCTCTGGGGTTTAGTTTGGAGACTCAATCCCCCCAGGAAAGCAGCCACCGTCCCCAGGCCGGACTTCCCAGCAGGGGTAAGGAGGACTTCCTCCCCACGTCAGACTCCCCCGCACCAGCCTCTGGGGGTGGAATGAAAGTCCTCCCCACCCTGCTCCCCAGGCCCCTGCCAGGCTCATTCCTTGGCAGAATTGCCTTTCCCCAGCCCTCCATGCCCGGTCTCTGGTCGTTCCCACTACGACCTTTCTAGAGGGGTTGCTGCTCCCTCCCCACCTTCCCTTCAACTTCCCGAAGGTAGACGCCCGGTTTTTGGGGGTAATTTGTTTCATCCCTTTTGTTGGCGGCACTGATGGTGTTACAGCCTTCCTCTTCCTCCCACCCCTCCCTCCACAAAGTGATTAAAATCTGTTAAAGGATTTAATTAAGATAGTTAAATGAAAAGGAAGGAGGCGCAAAATGAGTTGGGGGGAAGAAACCACACCAAAGCTATTCTCAACGATTAAATCGCCATTTTAACAATATAAAGGAGGTTGCATCCTGAAAGGGGAAATCAACGCTCATATCTCATCAATAATTCATAGAGTCCGGGATCACGCAGAGGTCAGCAGACGGGGCAGGAGCGCAGGCCTATGTGGGGCTGCGAGCCGCGGCCGCTGGCCGCATTCATCACCGCAGCGGCCGCGCCGCTCCCCCGGCTGGGGCGCGGGCCTGCCCACAGGTTTAAGCCGACTTTTCGTTCTTTCTTTGGTGAATTCGCTGACACTCAGATTTCTGGCTCCAAGAGGAAGTGTTGGGATTGATCTTTGGGGGCTAAAGGGGATTGGACTTCGGGCAATTTGGGACCTCTGGGACCCGGACTATCATCTCCTCCCCAAGTTTTCATCGCTCTGCCTCCTTTCCCTGGGCATAGGTGTCTTCTGTCCTATTTCCCCCCAATTCCCTCTCGGAGAGGAAAACGCACACCCCCTCTGTGCGGTATCCTCTAGCTTCTCTTCCCCGGAACCGGCTCCCAGGCTCCCCTGTCGAGCTCTGGCCTTGCTCCCCCAGTGGATTCGGGCAGAGCACCCCAGCTCTTGCTTGGGCCTCCGAGAGCCGCGGCTGGGTTTGGTTGCAGCATTCCGTGACCTGGGAGCGTGTGGGGAAGGGACGAATGAGGACAGGGGTAGAAAGGGACCTCCAGGCCCAGTCCAGCTTCCCTGGCCAAGAGATGACCCAGGCGGGGTGGAAAGGAAGGGAGTTGGCCTGGAGAAGCATTTAGGGGAGAAGTGAAGGAAAGTCCGAGGGTGTGGAAATGTGGAAGCCTCTCGCCTCCGGGTCTTGGAGGCGCAGTGGAGGATGACCCCTAGGTACCGGAATTTCTGTAGGCTTCTTCCATTTTCTGTCACTCTAACGTACACTCACTCTCTCCCTCTTTGTTTTCTGCTTCCCCAAAAGCCCCTAGGGAAAGAGAAATGAAATTCTTCCCTGGGAAAGGTGGGGACCTGGAAGGCCACCTGGAGGGGGAAGGGAAACCGAAAGCGCGGCGGGTCACCCGCGCCGCCGCTGCGCTGGCCGAGAGGCAGAGGCTGTAACGTCCCGGAGCTGCCAGTAGAGTCCGCCTTAGACCAAGTTCATAGCCAGGCTGGGGTCTCTGAAGCGCCAGCGAGTGGCCGCGCAAGGTGGCCCCGGGCCTTGCGTGGCCTCGCGTTGCCTAGCAGTGCGCTGTCCCTCTCCGCCTAGCCTCCTGGGGACAGTGCTCCCCTCCCCTCTGCCTCAAGCTCTCCCCACTCTCGCCCCGGAAATACCCTTCTTCCAGGTCAGCCCCTTCTGGGATTCGCTCACAGTTCTCTCCGCTGGACGTTAGCTAAAACTCACTTCATCATTGCTGTTACCCACGGTTCCCTCGCCCTGCAGCCGCAGCCCCACCCTGGTGAGAAGGGGCGAGAATGGAGAGGGTGCGTCGTCAAAAGCCCTTTCAGGCACCCTAGCAAGAAGGAGCAGTGAAAATCCGAGTAGCGGGGTAGGTCGGCCTCTATTTCCAAGGAGTTAGTTAATAAAAAAGACTCCTCCAGATCGGAGTCCCCTGGGTGGGGGGCGCGCGTTGGCGAGGGGGGAGGGGCAGGGGAGGCATTTTGTGCTTGGGTTTCTGCAGCCAGCTCAGCAGAATGAGACCTGGGCGGTGAGGCAGTGTTATTGCCGGAGGGGTCGCAAAGTTGGAGGGTCAAAAGTTTACAGCGTGCGGGAGCAGGCCGCGGAGGTGACGAGCGGCAGAGGCGGGGTGGGAGAGGGGGAGGGGGCCCTGTGTGTGGAGAGAAGAGAGCGAGGGACCCGCGAGGTAAGAAGCACTTGCGGGCTGAGGGAAGCGGAGGAGCAGAACGGGGGAAGGGGAGAGGCAGAAATCTCGCCAAGGAGAAGCTGAGGAAGAAACCATCCTGCAAAAACCGGCGCTGCTGATGGTGGGGAATTGCACAAAAGAGAGCGCCCTGGGCGTGGCGAATCCTCTGCGCAATTTTCTTTCCTAAAGATAACCTAACCTTTGAGTCACCGGACGAAATTTAATTAAAACCTATCCAGCCGCACACATTTACAAAATCCAATTACCCACCCGGAAGTCCTTGCTTGGTGTTCGCTGGGGCCAAGGAAGGCTTCCAAGGTTCCCACCCACACCACCGGATTCTCATCACCATCGGTCCCACCCTGCTGGCCCTAACCCGGCCCAAACAGTTGAGTCTGTCACCGCCGACCCCACCAGGCAGATCTGTTTTCCAGGAAACGCTAACCTTTCACTTTTGCCCAACCTGCACTTCTCTGTTCTTTCCAAATCCCTTTCTCCTGTTTGGAGCGGGGGAGGGGGGAATGGGAAGGAGAAACACCGAATGGCCTGACTGAGATCTTTTTAACTGGAGCTGAAGCACTTACCTGAAATGAACCTGGGGTCCATGCATGAAGCTTAACTCATAAGTAAAATGCTTAGAGAGACTCTGTAATTCTGACACCCGGGCATATGCCTATTTTGGGTCTTTAAATGATTGTTTATTAAAGCCTTTTGAAATGTCAGCATATTCTCTCCCAAGCATTTACTACAGAAGGGACATTGTGCTTGTTGTCCTGCCAGAACAGAGATAACCTGGGAGTTTTCAGAAATACACATTTTGAAATATGGCCAGAAGAGACAAATTTCTGATCATTCTGACCTGCTTTTTACTCAACCAGCTGAGAGTGAGTCATCATTTCTACTCAGTCCTCCAGCAAGTTTCTGTGGGGAGTCAAGCCCGGCAGGAATCCTGGGGTCCAGAGGAGGTAGCGGTTAAAGCCGGAACTGGAGAAGCCACTCTGCTGTCGGCCTCCATTCCAGGGCAGAATGTTAGCAAAGGCAGGACTCGCAGGGCTAGACTGGAGCAGACCAAAGCCCTGGGCCTGAGAGGCCTCCGGCCAGGGAAGGAGGTCTTGACCACCCCAGACCAAGCTAGACACCTCAGGGTGCTCTCTCTGGGCCTCCCCATGCCGGCAGGACACCACCCTGCCAACCCTCTCCCTGCTCTGAGCACTGGATCTCCAGGCTTGAACTGGGTGGAAGGGGTGTTGCCTGACTCACCTCTGCTGGTTCCTTGGAGGTTGGAGAGGGGAAGTGCCTTGTAGGCCACTCATCCTCCTCTAATCCATGAGAGACAAATGCAGAGAAAATCCCTGGGTATTTTAAAATCCTCTTTTATTTGCTCCTGAACCTCCTTATAATGGTGACGGAGCAGGAAAAGGAATTACTGTATAGATGAGAATTGTTTTTTAGGAGATGGAGGTGGGGAAGATACTGTTTTCTTTTTAAAGGAAAATTAAACCCTCTGAAAACCAAATCCTCAGCTTTGACCAGTGCATCCCAGTCCCTCTTCCGGGGTTCTCTCCATCCTCCCCAAATGCTCTTTCCTGGATCCAGAAAGGTGTCGGGGTCATTCTTCGGGCCCTGGAGCCTCCAAAGTTTCAGTAGAAATGGGGGTGTATCTCTGACATTCACAGGAGGAAATAAAGTGGGGGTGTAGTGTGCAATGGCTGTCTCCAGGCCCTGCGGGTTTGTGCCATTTAGGGGGGAAAGTGAGGAAAAGGGTACGAGCAGGTTGGCCTGCTCTCTGGGGCCACATACTCTTTTCCACTTCTCCCATGCCAGCTTCAGTCTCAGCGCAAACTGACCCCCTATGGAACACCAAGCTCCCCACTCTTTGCCCCAGAACCAGAGCTGACAAAAATATGGGAATGAAGGAAAATCAAAGTGGGGGCGGGGAGGTTGAATCCGACCCGAGTGGGACTTTTTGGGAGTGGGGTGGGGTGAAGGGGAGAGACGGTTCTGGCGAAAGTGGATCTAGAGAGGATGAGTTGAATCAAATTCCTGCTCTGTCATTTTTCTCCCAAGTAATGACCTGCGCAAAATTCAATATGACCAAGTGAACTGCGCCAGCGTATTATAGTAACTGCCTGCTCGTGGGGGAGGCCCGAGAGGGGTGAACCGCAGGTCACGGCGTCTAAAAATTATTAAAATGTTCGAGAGCCTTGTGCCGCGCCTAGCTGTTTAACAAAGACTGCCAAAGTATGAGATTAATACGAAAACTTACTCTTCAAAAACAAAAACACACCAAAAAAAAAAAGTCTTGTTCTGGGCTCCGAGGGCACCCATAGCTCCTCTCTGCCCGCAGCCGCGGTTCGGTTTTCCGGACACAGTAGTGGACAGGAGCGAACTCATCTGCTGCCACACGGGTCTGCGGGCGGGTCGGCGGCGGGGAGGGAGCCGCCCGGTGAGTACTCCGCCCGCTCCCCCTCTGGGCCTTCCTCTCAGCGCAGTGCGCCGCCGGCAGGCTGGCTGGGGCCTCCGCTCCGCCCTTCTGTTTCCCTCCCTCGCTCCGTGCTTCCCTCCCTGCCGACAAAAGGTAGATGGTTCCGAACCGGCAAGGCCTGCCCGCCCAAGGCTGGGCCGCGAGAGGTCCCGCTAGCAACCTGTGGCTGCCTGGAGAAGGCGGCCCGGGAGGCCGAACGCCGGGGAGCGCGGGGAGATGGCTCCAGAGTCGCGCGCGGAGGCCCCTGCTCGTCCTTATTTTTTACCCTTATGCGCCTGGATATTAGTATTCTTATGAGAGTGGAGGGAAAGGTAGCCTCCTGCGCTGGTGCAAGCCGTCTTGAGAACCGCTGCCCTCAGCTTGGGTGGGTGGATGGGTGGCAGGGGGGTGCGGCGTCTCTGTGGGATGGGCAGGTGGCGGTTCCCAGGGTGCAGAGGAGAAAATCTCCACGCTCCGTTCGTAGGATCGGCCATCCTCAGCCCCGTGGCGGCTTTGCCTCCCCGCATCCCTTTCTCTTGGGGGTACTACGGGCACCTGGGCCGCATCCCTTGTTCAGTGTAAAGCGGCAGACAGGCTCAGCGGCCCGCCCAGCAGCCTTCCAAACTTCCGAAACGCCGACGGGGTTGGACGGGTTTCCGAGAGCGGGCGAATTGAGGACACAAGGTATGGGGTGGGGGAAGGGCCTGGTCGGTTGGAGTGGGTCGTGGAGCCCCTGGCTAAGTGGCCTTTGACAAGACTTGCAAAGGTCCCTGCTTGATGCTTGGGGTGCTGGCGAGGGTCCTAGTAGGGCGTTTTGTCTATGAGCTCCCGGCTACACTCCAATCTCTGTGGGAGCCCAGATGGGGGGTCTTGGGTTCTGGGATTACTTAGTGAACCCTCTCTTGGCCACTTGGTCACGACAACAACTACAATGTAATGGCTTTTTTTTTGGGGGGGGGGGGGGATATGTGTGAGTCCAGCCTGGCTAGGAGACTGTCGTGGTGGAAACCAGGCCTGGAGGTCAACATTAGCATTGTCTAGATTGGGGATAGACAATTCTCTGGACTCTAGACCTAGTTGCCCAGGGCAGGTGCGAATCCTCCTACCCACCTGCAAGGATCCCAGAACTGGGGATGGGCAGACTTTTGAAGATACATTAGGGCCTGGAGTGTAACGGTTAGAAGGTTGTGTGTGTGTGTGAGTTGTTGTTGCTGGATTTGCTAATGAAATTGTTATTGTTCTGACTTGCTCAGGAAGGGATGCAAATATTTCCCAGACCTAGAGAGGTGGGAAAGGAATTTGAGTGGGGGGGAAGGCTTCTTCTGCACATTCTTTCTTGTCTCCTGTGAAGGCCCTTAGCTTTCACTGTCCAGGACTCCCTCCCTCCGGCCCAACCCCCAGCTTCCCAGCTTGATAAGTTCAGTGGTTATTGGGAACCCCATGAAGTTCCATCCCAGCCCAGGAAGCCCCAGAGCCCGGGTTTGGCCCCATAGCCAGCAGCAAGCCAAGCAGGTGGCTGGGCTACGCCAGCGTGTACATTTAGACAGAGAGAACCCGCCTGGGGCTAGGGAGGTGGAGAAATGGGGCTCCTCCTTACACCTCCTGGGGATTGTCCCCCTCTTCTGGCCCCCAGGAGGTGTAGGAGGCTGGGAGGAGCGGGGCACATCATCTGGCTGGATCTTTTATTGTTCCTCATTGCCCTTCATTCGGAAATGAAACGCCTTTGATCTTTTTCTCAGGTTGTAAACAGAATTGCCCGTCATTAAATATCCGGGGCCCCATCTGCTTGGTCTCCCAGCATTTTTCTTTACAGCTGTTTCTCTCTCTTTTTACCATTGAATTTTTCCGAAAGGACTTTTATGATACCCTCTTCACACTCAGCCGCCTCTCCCTCCTCCCTTCTCTGAGGGGCTCCGTGGAAAATATCTAGATATTCGTTTGATCGCAAACTAAAGGCTGCCAGGGGCACGGAGGAGCCGATTGGGGTTTTGTTTTTCTTTTTTAAAAAATAAAAGTCCTTGGCGGAGGGGAGGGGCGCGAGGGCACCCAGAGGGCCTGATTCTGACTTGGCGGCAGCCTCCAAATGACCCTTCCTCCTTTTGTGCTTAGCTAATGTTTACATCTCATAATTCATGCGCCGCCGAGACTTGCGCGGCGGCGAGGTTCGGGTCCCTTTGCGGGCCGGCTGCTTCTATTTCTTTCTAATAGAAGAGAAGGAGAATTTAAAATCTTGTCATCTCAAGCATGGACCCGCAGGGCCTTTGCCTGCTCCCAGAGCTCAAACTTAGAACAAAACGAAATAAAACCAAAGCACTGAAACCACACCCCAAACGAAGAACGCGCGGAAAGTAGGAGAACTGGAGGATTTCTGGGCCAAGAAGATCTGTCTGTCTTCTGTATATACCCTGTAGATCCGAATTTGTGTAAGGAATTTTGTGGTCACAAATTCGTATCTAGGGGAATATGTAGTTGACATAAACACTCCGTTCATTTTTTTTTTCCCAGAAGAAACACCCCCCTTTTTTTTCTAAATAAGGACGACCCGGTGACTGACCACACGAAGACTCCTTCCTCTTTCTTTCTTTTCCTCGCTCAAATGGTTGGAGGTGCAGGAATCATCTACCTGAAATCTCCCCCGCCTACCCCTGGGAGCCTGGCCCTTTTTCACTTCTCTGAAGAGGTTACTGTTGTCGATGATGTTTTTAATATGCCTTCTCGCCCCAAGAACACCTAACTCTCTATTCTGGGTTCAGGAAGGCCTTATTGAAAATTTCGAGAGAAAAAAAACGACCTCTCTTCGGTGTGCCAGGGCGAAGAAAATTCACTTTTCAAACGGATGCTGAGGTCGCCTCTCCTTTTGGGTTCAGAACAAGGTGCCCCGGAAATATGTGATTACCAAGGGGTGGTACTGCGTGTGTGTGGGGGCAACTCTAGGGCTCCTATCCCGAGCAGCGTTAGGACGTGGGGTTTCTATTCGCCGCGGCGGCGGCGGCATTAGCGACAATTAGAACGTCTCGGCGCCGCGCGCTGCGTATTGCTCGGGTGATTCTGGAATCAGCAAATTGCTATTCAATTTCCTCTCAAAAGTTGCACGTTTCTGAGTCGCGCCCTTATCTTCAGTGTGAGAAACTGAGACTTCCCCCGGTTGGGCCGCACAGGATAAGGGGAGGAGTGGATAGGAGAGGGGGACAGACGGACTGACACAGCCGAGCTAATAGCGCAGCTAAATGCGATTTGGAAGGCGAGGTCTCCCCGAATTAGTGCATGAATTTTCTATCGATCCGCCCGTAGTTCCATTTATCTCTGACAAGTCCCTCCGCACACCCGCGCTCTAGCTCCCAACGCCTTCTCTCTCACCCCCTACCCCTCCCCATCTGGCTGCAGAGAAAAGCCCCCGTGCTCAAAGCTGCTCGCCGGGTTCTCCCCTCCAGGCGAGCCCCCGCCCCGCCCCTCACTCAACTCCCCACACCCACGCAGGGTGCGTGGGCGCCCTCCTGCCCTGGGGAGGGGAAGGGGCTACGAGGGCGGAGAATCCTGGGCGAAGGTGAAGCCGGACAGAAAGGGGCTACCCCCGGAGCCCCGACTTCTGAGGGAATCCAGGGCTTGCGCTCTGCCCCTGGCCCCAGCAGGCCCTCCGGTAGCAATCTGCCGTCGCGCGCGCTCTCTCTGATCCCGGGGAGTGCAAGGCGAGGAGGGGTTCTCCCCCCCAGGAGCCCTACGTAAATCCTGGTGGTGGGTGGGTGGGTGGGGAGGGGAAGAGAAGAAGGGGAAATAAACCTCTTTGGCTGGAGTAGGGTCCGGGAGAGCAGATTTCCTTATCCGGGAATCGCAGGCGGGGCGGCCATTGGCTCCGAGGATCACGTGGGTCCCTAACTTTGTTCACTTGACAGTAAGTAGGAGGGCTTTCGGAAACAGGAAAACGAGTCAGGGGTCGGAATAAATTTTAGTATATTTTGTGGGTAATTCTCAGAAATTAATGGCTATGAGTTCTTTTTTGATCAACTCAAACTATGTCGATCCCAAGTTCCCTCCGTGCGAGGAATATTCTCAGAACGACTACCTACCCAGCGACCACTCGCCGGGGTTCTACGCCGGCGGCCAGAGGCGAGAGAGCGGCTTCCAGCCGGAGGCGGGCTTCGCGCGGCGCGCGGCGTGCACGGTGCAACGCTACGCGGCCTGCCGGGACCCCGGGCCCCCGCCGCCTCCGCCACCACCCCCGCCACCCCCGCCACCGCCCGGGCTGTCCCCTCGGGCTCCCGCGCCGCCGCCCTCCGGGGCCCTTCTCCCGGAACCTGGCCAGCGCTGCGAGGCGGGCAGCAGCAGCCCCCCGCCGCCTCCCTGCGCCCAGAACCCCTTGCACCCCAGCCCGTCCCACTCCGCTTGCAAAGAGCCCGTCGTCTACCCCTGGATGCGCAAAGTTCACGTGAGCACGGGTAAGTGCGTGGGCACCCCTTCCCCCTCCCACCCCGGGCGCTTTACACCGAAGGGACCTCCAAGGCATGGGGAGGGGGGAGCTGGGGGAAGCCAGTTGTCCCCGCTGTAAACTCGCCATTGCGGGAGATTTACGGTCGCCTGTTTTCAGAGCCACATAATTACACCCCCCATAAATTTTTATGGCCTGGTGGGCCCTGCGCCTTTGAAGTCCTTTCCCCATCCTTTTTGCCATTCTCACCAGCGACTTTTTCACCAGGGAGATGCAGTCTCAGTCAAGTTGGAAGTTGGGGAGGGGTGTGGGACGTGAATTAGTGGGGAGAAGAGGTAGTTTGTATTTAAGCAGAGTTGAATCAACTCCTAGTATTAATTTTGTCTTTTCTTTCATCTAGTCTGGTTCCTTGGCCCTGGAAAGAGGCAAAAGTTTTTTTTGTTTTTGTTTTTGCTTTTTAAACGGGCAGGCGCTGCCTTGAATCTGAGCAGTAAGGGTGGGAACTAAACAGCGGAGGAGAGGTCTAGGGAAGACCCCCTCCCTCTTCCACTTTCCGTCTCCCCTTCCCAGTCCCCCATGCCGGGCCGGGGCCAAGGGGAGGGGTAGGGATTAAAACCGTGTGAAGATTCCTCACTGCCCTCAGACACCCAAAATGACAACACAGCTCTCCAAACCGTTGAGGTCTCTTTCTTTTCCTTGGGCTCTACGTTTATAACCCTTTCGGGGTCCCCCCCCCCCTTCCTTTCTTTTTTCCTCTTGGGGAAGAGGAGGTGGCAGAAAAGGGAGGGAGGGAGACACTGTGTTGTTAGCTGGAAGAAAAGGCTCTCCCTCCTCCCTTTCGGGGGCAATAAAACTTTCTCTTTCTCCCTCTCTCTGTGTGTGTCCAGTAAACCCCAATTACGCCGGCGGGGAGCCCAAGCGCTCTCGGACCGCCTACACTCGCCAGCAGGTCTTGGAGCTGGAGAAGGAATTTCACTACAACCGCTACCTGACCCGGCGCCGGAGGGTGGAGATCGCCCACGCGCTCTGCCTCTCCGAGCGCCAGATCAAGATCTGGTTCCAGAACCGGCGCATGAAGTGGAAAAAAGACCACAAGTTGCCCAACACCAAGATCCGCTCGGGTGGCGGCTCAGGAGGGCCTCCCGGCCGGCCCAACGGAGGCCCCCCCGCGCTCTAGTGCTCCCGCGGGGGAGCTGCGAACCTGGGGTCGGGGGTGGGCAGCGAGCGCGGGAGGGGGCAGGAGGGGCGGGAGGGGGCCCTGGGCCCGGAAAAGCCTAGCTGCCCTCCCCCCCTTTATCTATATACGAATAAACGCAGAGGAGGGGGAGGGGAAGCTTTATTTATAGAAATGACAATAGGGAGCCCGGCAGAGGCCCCCCAAGAAGCAAGGTTCGAGTCACTTGCTTTCTTCCTTAAAAAAAAAAAAAAAAAGAAGAAAGAAAGAAAAAGACAGAAAGAGAAATAGGAGGAGGCTGCAGCTCCTCGTTTTCAGCTTTGGCGAAGATGGATCCACGTTTCATCTTTAATCACGCCAGGCCCAGGCCCATCTGTCTTGTTTACTCTGCCGAGGAGAGGACGGGCCTCGGTGGCCACCATTACCTCGACACCCGGCTAACAAATGAGGCCCGGCCGCCGCCGCCTCTGCTGCTGCCGCTGCTGGAAGACGGCCTGGATTTTCTTTCTTTGTCCCCCACTCCAGCATCCGGCGAATGCGCCCCTGACTGCCAGATAGCGCAGTGTTCTGGCCACGGTAACACACACACACACATACACACACACTCCTCCCCGCGTGCCTGTTCCTGGGGACACTGACTGCTCACCCCCTGCCACCGCCGGGCTGGGTGGGAGTAGGGAAGCAGGAAGGGGGCAAGAGGGGCGGGGGTGGCCTTGGCAACGCAAGAACGGGCAGGGAAATTGAGTCCCAGAAAAAAGCGAGCCCTGGCGAGGGCCTTCCCCTGGAAGGCAAAGCCGTGGCTGGTGGAGCGAGGGGGCTGGATGAGTTCTCCGAAAACTCTCTCGCCAATCCGGAGGCTGAGGCCCTCTCTCCTAGGCTGAAAATGAATGTGAAACTAGGAAATAAAATGTTGCGCCCCTCCCAGTCTGGGAAGAAGCTGTTGCAGACAGCTCTCCCGTGGTTTATCGTTGTTGTGTCGTCGTTTTATTGTTATTATTACTATTATTATTACTACTATTATTTTATGTCTTGTGCGTCCTTTCCTGTTCTGACATTCCAAAACCAGCCCCCTTCCTACCTCTGGGGCTGCCTGAATCTAGAACCTTCCTTTGGCGTGAAAATGTGTGCCCTGTATGGAGTGACAATAGAAATAAATGTTTGGTTTCTTGTGACCAGCACGGCGTGTTTTTGTTGAAACCTTGTAAAGGGACAAATGCCACCCAGCTTATATGTTAAGCGCCCCAGTCGGTTCTGCCTCACGTTGTATATGGTTGAAGACTTTTGCAAAGGGTTGGGTGGGAATTTCTCTCGCAGTGGACTCCAGGTTGTGGTAGCTGGTTTGTTTTCCTTTTGGGGTGGGTGTGTTTTGTTTGGGGCTTTTCATTTTTTTTCCCTCCAGCCCAAAAATGGATTGAAAGATTGGGAGGATCGACTCCAGTCCCTAATGGAGGGAAAATGTTTCACTGTAGGACACAAGAGGCTTAAGTACGGCAAAGCCTTTCATATCGTGATTTATTTGTCATAAGCAAATAAAATGCGGTTAAGCTGTCTGCTTCTAGACAGACGGCTCTTTGGTTATTAAAGTTCCGAGAGGATTCCGCGAGGCCGGCCTCTCTCCTCCCTGCGTAAGAAGGTATCGCTTTCCTCTGAGGTGTTTAAGGCTTTAATGAGTCTAATTTTTTGCACAGATGTTTCTGGGTGTTTGCAGGTTTTCAGAGTATTTTTATATTACAAAGGAGCTGGCTGGTGCTATAGCTCAAACTCTGACAAGCAAATAGATAATCAAGAAGACAAATGGCCTCTTTTGTGAAGCCCTGCTCCTGTATTAATTTTCATTTTCTTTCTCATAGAAAGTATCGAAAGTACGACTAGGGACCAAATAGCTCTCTGTCTCTGAGGTCCCCGTCACCCCTAGAATGGGGTGGGGGAAGGGAAAGAGGTAGGATGACCCTCAAAAGCTCTGTCGGGTTGGGGCCGCTTCTGTGCAGCGCTGCTGAGAAGTTCTAGGGTCTGGGGGCTCCAGCCTCAGGGTGTTTGGTCCTGTGGTGGCCCAGGGTCCAGCCACCCCACCTCCAAGCTCGGGGCTTGTGAGAGTACATGCAATTCCACGTCGTTTTTTGGGTCCCATCTCCCTTCAGAAAATAAAAACAGCCAATCCCACACGCACGCTCTATTTTGATTTATTTTTTATTCCTCTGGTTAGAAGCGCCGGTCTTTGAGGCTGGGTAGGGCTGGAGAAGCGGAGGGACGGTGTCCACGGCGCCAGAAAGGGCGGTTGAATTCTCCGTGTAAATGCTGCGGGGAGACTCGGAAAAACTCACCCCGGACCTGAGGGAAGAGAGGGGCGAGTTTTGTTTCGGTGGACTCGCGGTGTGATGTTTAGCTGCAAGAAAATGCGGCGGCCCTTAAGAGAAGGGGAAAAATAGTTCTTAAAAAGCGTATGCCCCCCAGGAATGTCTCTATAGAACCAAATCAAAGCTGCTCGTTGGAAGGTATGAATAGAATTAAAAAAAAAAAAAGATTTCTATGGAGCTTAAAGTTCACAGCCATTCTGTGTAGACAAGAGCTAAGAAAAATGTGAGAATTATACAGAAAACCATTAATCACTTCTTTTCTTTAAATACGTATCCTCTCTCCTTTGTTATTATTCAACAGCAAATCTCCGCAGACCGGCTGTTGGGGGAAAAAAGTGTTAGCAGTCTCTCCGGGATCTGCGAGGGGGAAAAATTTGGAACCATAAAGTTGAAAACTTTTTTCTCTCAGTTTGGAAGAAGCCGTTCGTCATGAATGGGATCCGCGGAGCTCGGGCGAGAGGAGGCGAGAGGCGCAAAGGTAACAAAGCCCCGGCTTGGGCTGGCGTTTTGTTGTTGTTTTTTTTTTGATCGTTTTATGAGCCCTTTTCACAAAGAAGAACCACTCTCTCGCCTCCTCCTTTTTCTTTTTTCAACTCTCTTCGCGGGGTTTTTATGGTGGACTCTTCCTCAGGTTTGTTGCCTTTTATGATGACTGATGTTCGGGTCAGAGAAAGAGAAAGAAAGAGAGAGCCCTGACACCTGGAGAGTGTTTGAACTGGTTGGGACTGAGGTGTCAGGGCCTCTGAAAAATCCCAGAGAAGAAGGGTATTTGTGAGGCCGCTCAGAAGTGTTTTTCTGGTTTGGGGAGATGCAGACAGGCATGGCAGCCCCAGCATGTGTGCAGGCGTGTGTGTCGTGATGCGCACATGCGGCTGGAGTGTCCCTCTGCCTCTGTCTACACTGGGAGCTTGTGTCCCATGTGCCTGTTTACCAGTGAGATGTTGCCACTGCGACCTCATGGAAAAATGGAATCCAGTTCTTGGATGGAATCCCCTGCCTCGGAGCTGGGGTATAGGTGGATGTGTTCTTTTCTTTTTGTGCCTAGCTTGGGGATTGTAGACAAATATTTGTTGCCCTGGAGCAGGAAACTGCTCCGTTCACAGGCGAGGTTCGCTGACGCCGGCATCTTCCTCTTCTGCTCTGTCCCCCTCGCCTTCCTCCTTGGAGGCTGTGTTTGGTTTGGTTTCCTTTTGCGCTCTGGTTTTGGGGCTTCTATTCCCCAGATCCTCAGGGGTGAGAGAATTTGTGGACTCTGCCTCAGACCTAAAAGTGCTGGCCTTTTTTTCCCTGGGACTCACTGAGGATTTGGAGGCGGGAGGCTGGCAAGAGAGAGAGTTCATGGAGAGGCCACGTTTTCTAGGCGATTAGCTCAGTATTAGAACCACGAAATGACCTCGGAAGCCCCTTGACCTCTCGGAGACTGGACATTGTGCTGGCTCTTGCCTCCTGCCCAGGAGGGAGAATCGCACCTCCGCAGGGAGGAGTCCTTGGGCTGTCGTGTGTCCCCTGTTCTCCATCTCCCACTAGCCCCCATCCCCTTCTTTGCTGCTGTGGAATGTCTGGATCATTTTTCTATTACTAGCCATTAGGGAGAAAAAGGTATAAACATTTTAGCCCAAGGGCCCAGTCGGGGGGGGGGGGGGGGAGCGGAGGGAAGAAGCCAGCCCGCTGAGCCCTCTCTATTCGGCACCCCTTCCCCAAGCCAGACTTCTAGCCCCAACACCCACGTCCATCCTTCCTTCCTCCCCTCTCCCCTCTTCCTCTTGGAGGGAACTGAGGGAAGGAGGACAAAGGGAGGCGAGAGCTGAGAGTTTGGACAGGCTCTATCTGCAGGGCTTTACAGGGCCACCAGGGGAATAAGCTGCGTGCTGAGGAGAAAGAGGGTTTCCGCCAGGAGCTTGCCAGCCCTTGAGGTCTGAGATCTAACTCTGCAGCCACTCCAAGCATTTTCTGGCTTCTTTCTTTAGGAAGTCTTTCCCATAATCATCCTCACCCCCTCGGTCTAACCCTTAACCCCACCCCAGCTACTCACAGAGCCCAGGGAGGAACAAGGAACTTGCGAGAAGGGTCCACATGGGCAGTTCTGAGCACTTCCCGGGGCCCAGCTGTGCCTGGGAAATCAAAGTTTCCAGCAACTTTTTATTTTAAGAGATGACTGAGAAGTTTGCTAAGATGAGGTGATCCCCAAACAAAGAACCTTTCCAAATATGTATTCTATTTGTTGTGCCTTAAAAATCCACACCACCACTCATCCTTTTAGGCTTTTCCTTTTTCCAAAGAGAAAGACAGACAGACAGTTTCAGACTGGGAAAAGGAAATGTTAAGACTAGGAGAGACAGAATCTTACTGGGATGTGTGGGGGGTGTATTGGTTTGCGTTTTGTAAATTGTTTCCTGCAATTTGGAGGACTTGGTCTCAGGCAAGAAATAACTGGCATTGGTTGTTATCATTTTCTTTGTCCCTGGGTGGCATAAGCAGAGGAAGGAAAGGGGCAAGCAGCAAGGGGAGTTGAGCCACTGAACTGTAAATCTTTGGGGTTGGGGCAGATGTGCACCCATCACCCATAAGAAGAGACAATTGTAGACCCTCTGTAGGCCCTGGTGACAAAAACCTAGTTACTTGGGGCTTTACAATTAGCTCCCTGCAGTGTGAGGATTAGGGGCCCACTGAAAGTAAAGCGGAGGGGGGCAGTGAAAAGGGAAGGTTAGGGATCACTAAAGCATTCCAGCCTCACAGGCCGTAACTGCAAGCTCTCCCCCTTCCCTCACACCCAGACCCCAACCTTTTCAGAGCCGAGAGCTTCCGGGCAGGCTCCACGCAGGGCTGCAGTGACCTCAGCCCAGTCGTGGCCAGTGGACTTTTCTTCCACAATTCTAGGGGCCACTGAGTTCTTCCAATCTTTTGACCTCTCTCCCTCTTCCCACCCCCAGTGCCCTATACCCCCCTCCTTACTGCACCCCACTCTGCCAACTTCACAAGCCAGACTAGGGCTGCCCAGTTTTGCCAGAGCCTGCTTCGGTGGCCCCAGAGCCCGTGGTGGGTCTCCCTGGGAAGCGGCGGCTGTGGAGGGGGGTCTGGTTGGAAAACGGAGTTGGGAAGTTTCCCAGCGTGAGTTGAGCGCTGACGGATTTGTGATCGGCCATAAAACCAGCGCTTCAGATTCGTAAATCAATCTCGCCTTTCTCACAGTATAAACGTTCACTTTATCGGCATCGAGAAAGCGCTTACTCCGCTCTCAGGCACTTGTTTATTTGAACATGGACATTCCCAGGATCTGAACAGAGTGTGGGCATTTTAACAGAACCTGCCTGACATGCTTTCGTGTCACTTGGCTGTTCTTTTCCTTGTCCTTGGAAAATAATTTCTCGGTTTCAGAGATTGCTATCTTCCTATGTTCCAGCATATCTCCTCCCACGCTCACTCTCTCGCTTATATTTTTCTTTTAGACCTTAGTAGAGCGTTTTCCTTTGGGGACCATTTTTAAATCACAGATTTGTGACCAGGATCTTGCACGGAGTTGCCCTCGCAGGAGCCGGGGAGTTGGGCGTACACAGGCATTAGGGAATCAACACCAGTCCGTGTTTTGTATGTGGACGATCAAAGCCGACCCCATCCTCCCCCCTACAGAGTCTGGTCCCCAACGGTGCCCCTGCCCTGTGCGGCAGGAGCAAGGTTCTGGGGAGACCAGGCTGGCGGCTGCCTTCTGCGGGTCGCCCCACTGCCCCGGCAGCAAGAGCCCCAGGCGGACGAGGTGGTGGCTGTTTCTTTGGGGCTTGTTAAGGCAGCTGGGTCCTCAGCTTTCTTCCCACCAAGTTGCTTTTGGTCCAGAGCCCTCCAGAAGCAAAAATGGAGGGCCCTTCAGACCTGAACACTTCTACCCCAAACCACATTTGTTCTTCCCGAATCCCCTGCCTGCACAGGCGGCAGAGGTCAGTGGCTGCCCTGAGAGCCGCTGAGGGTAAGGCTGTGAATGTGCAGCTAGGCGCTTCTTTAGGAAAGTCTTTTCTACTTCCCTTTGAGCGCGCATGTCATGGCCAAGGGCTTCTAATTCTGGTTGTAATGGTTCTGTTCATTCTGGGACTAAGCTCTATGTGAAGATTGGGGAAATGTGGGGTTTTGTTTTGTTTTGTTTATTTTTGAGATGAAGGCATTTGTATATGTTTCTCTGTCTGGGCTTAGGGGTTGGATTTCTCCTATCCCTGGTCTTTGACCCTTTAATAAGTAAGTCCCCCCCCCCATCTTTTTCCCATTGATCAGTGTCCATTGACTGCTGATTGGAAGCTTAGCAGTATTAACACCTGGGAAATAGAGACAGAGTGCTGCCAGGCAGACCTCAAAGCCTGTTTCTCCTCCCTCCCTCTCCTGGAGTTCAAATCTGCAGCTGTCTTCACTGGTGTGTTGGGGGGGGGGGCACAGAGAAAGGGTGTGACATAGGTAGAGAGAGGCTGTGTCTGCGTCTTTTGTGTAGAAACCTCAGTCCCAGTCTTTGTCTCTAGAGTCTATTCGCAAATGGTCAATAGAATTTGGTTTCCTATAGTTCTGACAACACAATGGGAACAAGTCCCCCTTGCGGTTATTCTCAACTCTGGAAGCTCCCGAGTCTTCTTTCTCTTCACCTTGTCCCTTTCTCCCCTTTAAAAGGTACCTCAAAAGTCTTGAGAAGAGAACACCAGAAGCCCCATTCTTTATACGTATATAACATGGCCTTATGAACAGTTTGTTTTCCTGCTAGCCTTTTAGAAATTCTCTTGATTAGGTCGTAAGAGGGGAAACGGGTCCCACTCAAATAAATGCCCTGGTAGTAGGGGAGAGAATGGAGTTGGGGAGATCTTAATCCTCAAGGATGCAGAAAGAAGAACTGGAAGCTGAGAAATCCGGGGGCTTGGAGAAGGGCTCCGCGCCCACCCCACCCCCACCCCCCAGACGCCCCTGCAGACTATTTCTGCACCTCCACGAACTAAGCAGAAGCAGGAGGAGAAGGGTGAGAGGAGAGTTGGGCTGTGGGTAAGTGTGTATCTGGGGGGTGGGTAGGGAGCTGGAGATGGAGTAAGTATAGATGTGAGTGAGGGAGAGAGGCTACCTTTCTCCTATTCCATTGGTGGGCTGGGGGGGACCTATTTTGCAGGAAAATTTCTCCTCTTGAAGGGGAAGGTCATAGTGGTCCTTTGAGCCTGAAATTGAAAGACCCCCTTCCCCCTCCCGGTCACGTGATTCATTAAATAATTAATGCCGAGGTTGCAGAATAGATATGTATTCGTCAGGAAAATCGCAGGCTTGGTCTCCCTGTTTCTGACGTGCAATTCAACTGTCCTTTGAAAAACAAGCCTGTACCCCGAGAAAAAAAAGAGAGAGGGGGAGAGAGAGAGGGAGAGAGAGAAAGAGAGGGAGGCAGCAATAAAACAGCCCCGCAGCCGGAGCCACACCGCGGGCTGGGGTATTGTAAGTAGAAGGGATTTCTCACTACCTACCGCGTCTTATATGTCCATGTAAATTTATTGTTTGTTATTAATGTTATTGTCGTAAAATGTGACAAATAGCCATCTTCATTTCCTGCCATTTCTCTTCACACGGTGCTGTGTGTTTATACCCATTGAGGCATTGCATAGAGATTTTAGGAATATTCCTCTTCTCTCTCTCTCTCCCTCTCTCCCTCTCCTTCAACCTTTTTCTTGATTTATAGCAATATGGGTGTCAGCTTCTCGGCCGGCATGCCAGCCATTGTGTGTGTGTGTGCGTGCACGCGAGTCTGCTTGTGTTTGTGAGCAAGTTGTGTTGTTTATGGCCATGTCTTCGATAAATCATTTCTCACGGAAAATGATGGGGAAGCCGGGCTGCTTCTGCGGCCGGGAGAGAGTTGCTCTCAGAGGCACTTCCTCCCTCTCTGCACTGCTCCCAGGAGTTGGTTATTTCAGATGATTTACAGTAATATATCAGCAGTTAATATGAAAGCTCTATAGCTGGAGGTCTTAAATTACAGCATCTGTGATTATCAATTAAGGCGAGATTTGTATAAATTTGGTAAACCAGAAATGCCTCATTGGCATATAAACCCAGTCAAAGACCACGACCTAATATAAAAATTATATTTGCAAGCCTGATCGAGCCAACATCCCTGCAGCAGCAGACAGAGTGTCATTTTTCAGTGGTTTACCTCCAGGAGTTGGGCTTCTCCAACTGCAGTCCTGGGTGACCGAACCCAACTCTGGAGGCAGAAGGAGTCTCTAGGCAGGAGAGATGGAGGAGAAGGAGGAAGAAATTACTGGAGTTGAAGGCAAAGATTTTTATAATCGATTGGGGCCAAATCGACGTCCTTTGCAATTGCGAGGGGGCGGGAGGGATTAGATTATAGTATTAAAGCTTACTTTATAGGATTGATGTGGGGGGAGTGGCGTCAAGTGTGGAAAGGGAGCTGCTCAAGTTGGGGGAGACAATGGAGACAGAGGGTGAAGGGCAGGGAGAGAGGCTGGGAGCCCTGGCTCCCCCCTCCTGGCTGACAAGACAAGGACATGAATTCACACCCCAGCGGTCTTCCTTCTACCTCCTGGAACAAAGAAAGTTTCCTCAATAGTGAGGGAATGTGAGTGTTTGGGGATAAAGCAGGGAGAAGTTCCCTAAGTTTTTCTAGTAAAGAAATGTTCTAAGAACCAGGTGGGGAGTGTCCTTGTCCGTGGGCATGGAGTTTGTTCCTTCCTCTAAGTCCCGATCAGAGGGGAGCAAACGGGGTTCTGACTGCGAGGGAGGGGGAGAGCTGGTAGCCTTTCCCTTGGGTTTTGTGTGGAAGGTGGAGGTTGAGGTCCCCCCAGCCCCGGCCCCGCGAGGGAAGAGTCTGCTGGTCCAGAGCGGAGCCAGAGGTGGCGTCTGGGGATGTCCTGGGCTGTGCCCCAAAGTTGTGCTGGACGAGGGGCAGCGGGCCGGACTCTTCGCCAAGTCCCATCCTGGCGGCTGGCTGCGCTTTCCCTGGCTGGAGCCCCGCCAGCTGACTTTATAGCCACTATTAGCTGTGATATTTAACTCTGCCTGCTAGTATAAACCTCAGAGCGGGGAAATTAGAGGGATGCCTCGGCGGATGTTAATTATTCATGGCATCAGCCGCGTGGACTGGCGGCTTGGGCCCCAGTCCTCACAGCAACCAGCAGATCGCTCCCATGATCAGCTCCAAGTCGGCGCTAAGCTGCATCCTTATTAGCAGGCAGATTTGTGGGCGTGTGGGGGGTGAGGGGTGAAACCTCTGAATTTGGGAGTTTAGGTGAAAAGAGAAGGAGATGGAGAGGGAAGTGGCTAAGACCATGGGCTGAAATGAATGGGGGCACTGCCTGACCTGTAGAAAAGGAATTGGACAGTCTGATTTCCAGGGCAGCTTTGACAGGCTGGAGATGTTGGGGAGGTGGTGGTGGGGCTGGGGAGGCAGCAAAGGGACCTGGGGGCGGGAAGGATGGGGGTCTCTGAACCTTTCAAACCTTTCAGTCTATTTCCTTGCCTTCCGCTCCCTGCTCCCCTCAATCTCCTTGATTTTTGGAGACTCACACACACATTCAGTGTGGGAGGTGAGCATTTCCACTTTCCCCTCTCCTGGGAAGTAGGTGTGAGGGGGTGTAAATATGGAGAAGGTACGTTCATTCCCACATGGGTGCCACACAAGTTAGGCCAAAGTGGAATCCCTGATAGTGGGGGGCGGGATCACATCTGCCTTGAAGAGGAGGAAGGAGATGAAGAAGGAAGAGGGTAGAATTGTTTTTATTAGCTTCTGAACTCCCATCTGTTTTGGAAGATGGGGAACAAAAGGGGAGGCTAAGGGATGTGCTCTTTAAGTCAGGCTATAGCTAGTGGGGCAGAACTGGGAGCCAGTCACACAGGCCTCCTGCGCGCCCCCCCCCCCCATGTTTCTAGCTCCTTCTTCCTCCACCTCTTCTCCGACTCCCCTCCCCCAGCTGCCTTCGCCTGTGACGTGGAAGTCTGACCCCCTCCCCTTTCTTCTCCATTCTCTCAACCCCTCTCAGGTCTTTGTCTCCTCTGGCCCTGGGGAGGGGTGAGGGCGCTGGTACTCCTCCCCCTCCCTTTCCCCAACTCACACACAGGCTCTTCCCCAGGAGACAAAAGCAGGGAGACCATCCCTCTCACCATTATCTTTCAGTCACTGGTCCCTCCTTAAACCCCCCGTGTGAGGTATGATGCTCTCCATCCAGATGTCTAGGCCTGCCCCCCCCCAGTCAGCAAGTTTGACAGACTTTGTTTATATATCTATTTGGTTCCTTTAGCCACAAAGCACCCTATCCCTTACCATTTCTGCACCCCCCACCTCTGATTTGCTTTTGTGCTCTTTGAGGAGTAGGGTAGAATGCATTTGATGGAATGGGCTCTAGGAAAGCTGCTGGCTCTGTCTTCTCCCCAGACCCTCTGCTGCTGCTGTCTTCTTTCTCCGTATAGTTAAAGTGTTTATCCCAGAGCCTTCAAAAGCCAGCCTACCAATGCTTTAATGACTGGGGGAGCTGGTGAGCAAGAAAGGGCACATGAGAGAGGGTGAAAAAAAGGGAAGGGACCTGGAGAGAGAGAACAGGCAGCAGAATCCTCATCAGGGGTGGGAAGTCCAGGCTGAGCCCAAGGAGAGGATGACAGGGAGAGTGGAAACAAAGGCCAGTGTGGGTGGCGGGAGGTTGTCCTGGAAGAAAGATCTCTACAACTTGGATGGCACACATACTCAGAGTTAAATGAGAAGAAGAAAAGTGGAAAGGAGACCACTCAGGGAAAGCCAGAGCCTCTTTGCACACACACACACCCATCCCTTGAGAAGAGAGTGTCTCCATGACAGCAGATGGGTTCCCCCACAAAGAAAAGAGCCCCCAGGCCAAGGGCTCCACATTGCCTCAAGAGAGAGGCAGCCTACTGAGGGAGCTCAGAGTGATTTCTGAGATACTTCTAAGTCCTTTGCAAGGCTCAGTGCAAATTAACTTAAGACACAAGAGAGTGGCAGAGTGTGAGGAGACAAAGGCACTATAAGAAAGGGACAGACAACAGAGATGATTAGGAGAGAGAGAGAGAGAGAGAGAGAGAGAGAGAGAGAGAGAGAGAGAGAGAGAGAGAGAAATGGGGCAAGCACAAATAGAGACAGAACATGGAAAAAGAGCCCAACACCTGGCAGGTCAGCACAGAGGGAGAGGGCTGCAGGGCCAGGAGCCCCTCTCCACTTCGCGCTCCCTGTCTCTCCAGGCACATCCAAGCTTTCTTTATAGGCAGTTGCCCAGAGCAGAGGCCATTTCAGAAGCAAGTGCCTCTAGAGTAGGCACTGGAAGGTGCTAAATCGGGTGTGAGGCAGCCCAGGAAGGAACTGAAGTATCACGGAAGGGCCAAGATATCTTGGACACTTCTTGAGTTTCCTCCACCACTTCCACCAGGAACTTAATCTCATTGGAATCTTCCCCAACAGAGTTCCTCCATAGGGGAGGTGGGGCTGAGGTCTGTCTCTCACACCTGGACCCTGGAGTCCTCCGCTGGCCTCTCTTTCCCCTCGGGGTTTTGCCTCTTCTTGCCCTCTTTAGGGACGGGGAGGAGAGCTGGTCTGACAGCCGCCTGAGCACTTTCCCTTTCGCCTCCAATCCACATCTCCTCCCTTGAACTCCCAGTCTTAGCAAACCCATGCTGCCCTCACTAATTTCCTCCCTCCCCCATCTTCCAGGAAAGAAAAGGGAAAAAGGAAAGTTCCTACCAGCCTGAGCAGCTCTGGGAAACTCCAGGGAAAATGGAAAATGCAAACCTTTCTCGCCTTCCCACTTCTTCGCATACACCCTCGCCACCGCGCTCTGCTCTCTCCATCGCGCCCCCCAGGCCCTGTCCTGCCCAGAACTCCCCTCCCTTCCTTTCCCATCTCCGCCGGGCCAGACATATGGAACCCATTTCGCCGGTGACATTGAAGAGCCGCCCGTGCGCCCGCCTTCCGCCATGGCGCCCCGGCGCTCCCCGCGCCTCGCCGTGCCCCCTGCCAGTCGCCGCTCCGCTCCCCTGGCCTGGCAGCTTGGCCCGCTCTCAGCCCAGACCCCAGCTGGGTGCCAGACCCGCCCGGGCTTCCCGCGGCCTCCGTGGCCCCGAGCGGGCTCCTCAGGGAAGGGGGCGCCGGTCGCGCCCCGAGCGCGGAGTCCCGCGCGCTCCTCACCGCCCCGGCCGCCGAGTAGGTCGAACAAAGCCGGGGGCGGGGGCGGGGCGGGGGCGGGGTGGGGGCGAGCCCATCCGGGCCTCTCCCCGCTCGGCGGGACGCTCCCTGGCTGCTGGGGTTTGAATGACCAGGATGAGGCCGGCCGCGGCGGCGGAGCCCCAGCTGGGGCTGAGGGACGCGGGCCTGGCACTCCGCTCCCGCGCGCGTCCCGCGCCCCCCCGCGCCTGGCCGCCCGCCGCTGCCCGCGCCCTAGTGGGAGACAGCACAGGTAAGGGGAGGGTGCTGAGCTGAGAGGGGTGGCTGAGACCCCTGCCCCTCAGGTTTATCTCCTGGGTCAAGAAACTGAGGTCCCAATCGTGGAGGAAACAGATGAGAGCAACTTAGAATAGGGAGCTGGGGGCTGAAAGGGGGCAGAGGGCTCCTGGTGTGTAGAGGGTGTGGAGGAATGTGGGGCTGTTTGTGTGGTCAGGGACGGGGTCAGGGTTTGGGGGAGCTCTCCCGGCTGGGAAGAGGGTTGGAGGCCGGCCGGGGAGGCTTTACCGGAGTTGGGAGCTGTGGGTTGTGAGAGAAATGTGAGGGGCATCTGCTGGGGGCTGGGGCGAGGCTGGGCTCCGCTCCCACAGTCCAGCTGCCACCTTGGCTGAGCCCTTTAGCACCTAGCGGGTTATTTGAAGCTGAAACTACAAGGGGTTGAGCTGAGTCTGCACGTTAAGCCCAGAAGGTAGAAGAGGTGGTGATTTATGGCTTCGGAGAAACTGTGTTTACTCCTCGCCTGCTCGGGAAACCCAAAACCAAACAGAGTAGAGGCGGGAGAAGCCCCTCTTCTAGGAGCGGGAGGCAGGTTGATGCGCTGGGATTTATTTTCCCAGATGTGGGGAAATGGTGGGAACTGTCCCTTTGCAGGAGCAGGGTGTGATGTGTCTATGTGCGGTGTAAGGGGAGCATGCAGGCATGCATGCACACATGGAGGTGTGTTTGTGCATTGTATGAGTGTGCCTACACACTGGGGCATGTGTGCTCAGGTCTGGGTTTGTGGGGTGGGCTTGCAGCATTGCTTCTGGTGGGGGTACACTGAGTGGCTGGGAGGGAGACTCGGTGCTCTGGGTACTCTGGGATGTGGTGGCCCTGACATAGTTTGCTGCCCTGTGCCCTCTCCACCGGGGCAGTGTTCGCTCGGTTTGGGTTTGCTTTCCTCCCGTGGCCGAATGAAGCAGAGCCCACTGGGTCTGGCCCCTGGCCCCGCTGCCCTTCCTCGTGTGCAGTCTGCCCACTATGCCTCATTTCCACTTTGAATTTTTAATCCTGCTGTGGGCATCTGAGGAATTATTGAGCCTGGCTGGGTGGGGAGGAGAAAACGGCCTGGGGAGATCCGTGACTTGAAGCTGGTGTTAGCAGGCTTGGGTTCTCACCATTACTGCTCAAATTCCCCCAAGTCCCTGCTTGGGAGGGGCACAGAGGCAAACAGAGCAAGGGAGTCGCACTGTACGATGGGGATGGAGGCAACATTTTCATCCCCAGATACTTATTTCCACAGCCACCAACGGGTGGCTCTTGCATTTCTGCCTGGACGCCCAGCTTTGCCTGGAAATTGTTTTGCATTAAATTTTCTCAGCCGCAGAATTATCTTTCCTCGCCTCCAGCTAAACTTGCATTTTCCACCAGACACTTGGGCCCCACACCAATGAAATCTGAGAGGAAGCGGCTGGGCCCTAAGTGGCCGTAATTTAATTGATTTTATCATAAATCATCAACTTGATGAAGAACCCGAGGTTTCAGTGAAGTAAATTGATATTAATGGGAGTTTCTTGAAATGCAAACTCGCTGCATTGTTGGGCATCTTGGTCTGGAGCGGCAGATCACATGCTTCCCAAGAGCAGAGAGCTGGGACCTGGAGCCCGGCACAGCTTTGGGGGATAGGGAAAGCAAATTGCGAGGTGCAGCTGCCGGCAGTCCACTTTCTGTGGGGAGCCAGGCAGAGAATGAAACTTTGTTGGCAGGGAGCGGAGTCTGCTGGCCATCTTGGAAATGCTGGTCTCCAACTGGGGGGAGCCCACTGGGAGGCTGGTGGGTGTGTGGGCAGAGGGGGGGAGGCTGGGGTGAGAAGGCCAGGCGGGTACAATGGGAGCATTGACTCCTTGTTAAAAATTGCCAGGTTAAAGCCTTCCTCCTCTAATTATACAAATTAATTATTTACTGCTCAGGTTGCATGTACAAAAATAGCACTTTTGATTTGGCGGTAAGGGTAGAAAGCAACCCAGACCAGACAGAAGCACGGTAAAAACCAATGAGTCCCAGATGTGTGTTGGGGGGAATGGTCCAGGAGTGGGGTTTAAGTTCAGGGGTGGGGGTGTAAGCTTTTAAATGCCAAGAGGAAATATTCTGCTCTGCTTTTGGCCGCAACGCAAGGGGCGGGAGACCCAGCCACCAGTTCCCCTGGCCCTCACTGGCCAAAGCTGTCCATAGCCCTGCTCCCTTTTACCTTCTCCACTCTGCCCACCTTTGTCTTGGCACCTGCATGGGGTGAGGTTTACCAGGCCAGGATTGAGCTGTTAGATGGAGCAGGGTCCCTGGTTCCAAATTCAGTTTATTATTTATTGTCACTTGCTTTTACATCAGTTCATAGAGAACCACGAACTGTTGGTTCAGAAAGGAAACTTAGAGATCATTTAGTCCAACTGCTCCTTTCTCTATATATGTCCTGGCTTTATGGAAGGGGACACTGGGAGCCAAAGTGTGCCCTGCCTCAGGCCATACCCCCAAGCTGGAATGCCGAGAATCCAAGCCTCCAGAGATTCCCACGCCTGTCCTATCCAAAATATGACTTTAGACAAATCATTTTCCAGCGTGGACCTCGGTTTCCCTATATGTAAAAATGGCAAGGTTGGACTGGACACTCCCTTGGGTAACTCTCCAACACCCCCATCCCTTGTGGGACAGTGCTTGGAAGCAGCTCCCCTGTCCTGGGCTTCTGTGGGCATATGGATATAGAAGTTACTGCATGTGCATTTGCAATATAAAGGGAATTTGTAAATGCCCAGAGCAGTGGTTGGTTATTCAGACTGGCCCTAACAAATCCACTGGAAACTAAACTGTTCCTCCTCCCAAAGGTGTCCTTATTCTCAGCAGCAGATGAACCCAGGCCGAGAGCAGTGGAGATAGAAGGCAGTGGAGAGGCACTAGCTGGGTGGGCTGGACTGGGACTGGCATTACGAGGGGGGCTAAGGGAGGAAGGGCTTAACTGAGCCAGGCGCTGGGCTTAGACCAGTCATTTAGAAGGAGGCTATTGAGGTGCTTCCTACCGCAGTCCCAGGGCTGAATTGTGGTTTCAGAGTTTAGAATCTATGACAGCAGGTGCCCCCTACTAGCTCCGCTCTGCTGACTCCTGGGAGGGGCACCCACAGCACTGGACCAGGTCTCCACCTGAGGAAGGTCTGGTGTGGATGGGACCTCCTTCCCGTCCTTGCTCTTATTTTCCATTTCTCCCCGCTAACTGGGGGAAGATAAAATTTGAAAGGGGTGGAGGCTTCTCAATTGCAGAGGGCTCGTTGGGGTGAGGGATTCATGTAGGATCAGGGATATAAGGAGACCAGCGGGTGCAGAGAGAGGTTTCCAGACTGCCTTGGAAAATGTGGTCTGGGATGTGAGTTCTGGATGAGGACGTGGGAAGAGATGAGAAACACTCTCATCTTTGGGGTTCTGGAAATCATAGTCTCTGACCAGATATTCCACTTCCTAAAACTGCACCCCAAACCTCATTTTGAGAGAGAGAGAGAGAGAGAGAGAGAGAAACAAAAGGACTGTCAGGCTCAGACTCTGGCCCCAGCCTATCCTGACTTTGGAGTTCTATATTTGAAGGCAAATCCAAAGGCCTTCCGCTGATTGGTCATTAATCCAGTGAGTTATTGTCTGCTAAACAGAGGTCATTGGGAGAGAGACATCTAATCTGTCAGGAGAGACCCACGCAGCCACTCGCAGGGGCCTGGGCCCCTCTTCCTCTCTTGCCTGCTTCTTCCTCTCTTCCCTGGCAACGCCCCCATCAAAGTGGCCCAAGGCTCTGCAGCCTCTCTCTTCTGCCTTCCCTACTCTGCCCACCTTTGTCTCTGCACCCTCGGGGGCGGGGTTTGCCAGCCAGGACTTCCGAAGCGGTACCCCTGATTCAGTACTGGCTCATTCGCCAACGTGGCACCAGCCTGTCCGTGGCTCCCAGCTTCTACCGCAGAACCGCCATCTCTTCATTAGCCTGTCCGGGCGACTTCCACTGTCACCCAAGTAGACTTTGCAGACCCTCGCGGCTGCCCTGGTTTTTCCTGCCTCTCCCCAAGGTTGGTCTAGGAGAGGGCAGTGCCCCCAAGGCTGGGGCGCAGGGAGCGTACAACTTGGATTTTTTCCCCTCCCAACTCTAGCGACCTTTTGCTTCTTTGACTCCCGCTTTTCCTGAGCGGGGTCTATGCGGGCCGCCTCCGGGAAGGCGCCAAGCTCTTTCCCACTTCCCACTGCCCCTTTGTTTCCTGCTTGCTCAGGCATATTGGAGAGGTGGGGGCTGGGGATCCGAAAGCCACGAGTTATCTTCATTAGCAATTCCCATTTAAAAAACAAACAAACCCAGCTTTGAAATCTTTATTGATATTTAAAAGAAGATGGAGATTTTGTGTGTGTGTGAACTTTACAGAGCTCTGACAGCCGCCACAAAGTTGGGCAGCGAAGTTGGAAAAGAGTGCGAGGTCAGGAACCCCAACAGGACCAGAAAGCAAACTATCACTAGACTTCTCACCCCAGGCCCTCGGGTCCCAGTTCCCCAGCAAGCCCGGGGAGCCAGGCGAATTTTGCGCTGGATCCTTGCCTCCCAAGGCTGAGGTCAGCAGTCGGTTTTAAAGAAGCCAGCTGTTTTGCCCTTTTATTAAGAGGGAAATTTTCGTTCATTCTTTGATGTATTGGGGTGGGGGGTGAAGGACAGGCCTGTTCCCTGCCAAGTCCCTGAGGGGTGGGCAACCAGTGATTGCTCAAGGGGGTTTAAAATGTGCCTTTTTCCCGGGGTACCAAGTAGCAGTGGAGGAGGGGGGAGGGGCCAGTGCTCTGGCTGGGGGAAACAGAATCGGAGGAAAGGATGTCTACCAAGAGGGGCATTTTCTCTTTTACCTTTATTATTCATTTTTGCCTTTATTATTTTCCACTAAAGTCTGTCTCTTAATCTGCCAATTTTTTCTTTTTTAGATATCTTCCCTTTCTCCACCAGCCCCCACCCCCCCATCACATGCACACACGGCAAATAGCCCAAATTTCCCCTTCCAAGTCCAGGAAGAAATTGTTTCCTCTCCTCTGTCTCCCTGGTCTGTTCCTCATCGTGACTAGCTCTTCCCTATCTCTCCTCCTGGACCCCAAAGTCTTCCCTCAGACCCCTCGGACATCTCCCGCCCCGCGTTCCCTGCCGAGTCTGGAGCTAGCCAGCCTTTGTCCTGTGAGGTTTGGAAGGGCCCTAGCCCAGACAGCTCCTCCAACGAAATGGGCATTCTCAGGGCTTCCTGCTCTACCATTCACCCTCCCAACCTCCAGGTCCCAATCAGGGGACACCTGGCAGGCCTGAAATCTCTGAGAAAGGAAGAAAAAAGGAAAGCAACCAAAATGGGATCTAATTGCCTCCCAAGCATTTCAAAATAAGTTCTGCTCTCCAGAATGAAGAAGCTCCCATTCCATCTCCTACCACATTTAGGGGTGCAGTGTCCTCTGAATGTTTTCTCCAGGTTAGCTTTCTTGCTCCCCAGTCCTCTTTTTCGCTGCCACCCCCCTCTATCTCCCACCGCCTTGTGTAGCCAGAAGGGACAACAAGGGGCTGGGGAGGCTCTGGGAGGGGAGGGGTCCATGCCGCTGGCTCAGGAAAACTCTTCCACCCTCAGCTCAGCTCCAGGCCCGCTCTTCCCGCAGGCCGGCAGCAGCTGGCTGTGCACCCTCCGGGCTCTTTTTATTCCTTGAGGCAAAGTCGTGCAGCTCCACAAGGAACCACGTTCTCCTCTTCTTTCATGGTGACCTCTTCTAGCCAGTGGTAGCAACAGCCAGGGAGCAGGAGGGCCAGAGGTGTCTTCAGAGGTGAAAGAAGAAACCCAAATTGCTGGTTCTCTTGAGCCTCTAGAAGCCTCCCTGGCCAGAGTCACTGACCCACCAGGCCCAAAGCTACATGGGGTCTAACCCTGTAGGTCTCTAACCAGGAAAGACTCCTTGCAGCCACGAAGCACACCCAGGCAGCCCTAAAGCTTTCCAGGCTTGAGCCCCAGCCCTGGTGCTGGCCTGGGCATCTCCTTCTCTTGCTATAACTAATAAACACAGAAAAATGACTCCCACTCTCCATCTTCACATTTTTCCTCCTGTCGCCCCCAGATAACAATTCTCTGGGCAGGCGGTAGGGTCCCGAGGCTACCACAGCTGAAGACTCTGTGCAGCTCCTGTTGCTGGAGGGTAGAGGGGTGAGGGGCTCCCCCTCTTCAGCAAGGCCCCAGGAAACCAGCTGCTTTGGCTCACCCAGTCTGATCAGCATCTGGAAGGCGTAGGTTCGGAGGCCAGGAACTACTCCCTAGGAGAGTGGGACCCTTTCTCAGCTCAGCGCAGATCCCACGAGTGGGGAAGAGAGGGTGTGAGGGAAGCCTTGCCAGCACAGCCACCCTCTCCTGGAGGGAAGACAATAGCTGGAAATCATGTCTCACTTTTGTTCTCCCGAGTCCCATCTCCTCTTCTGGCACTTCCAGATGGAAGAGGGCAAAATCCAGGCGAGTATTTTAAGCAGGATATCACAGGGTAGTGGCTGGCTCTGTCTGCATGAAGTTAGGAGAACCAGTTTTCCGAGCTGCCTTTATAGAAAAGAGAGACTGTCTGTCTGCCTTCCATTTTATCCCCCAAACTCTGAGTCAGCAGTTAGGCAGAGTCGCAAACACTCCTGCTTTTGGAAATGTCCTGGTGCTTTTTTTTTTTTTTTTTGTCTCTGTCTTCCACGGGGCATGGCTCTTCCCCACCCCCGCCCCAAATCTGCAGACACCTACATTCTTGGCTCCTGCCTTCCGCCTACAGGCCTCCTCCTTGCCTTTTCCTGCCCTTCTCAAACACACCCTAAAAAAAAAGTTTAGCTTTTGTAGCCTTCCTTACTTGTGCCAAGAGTCATAAATCTTGCAGAGCAGAGAGAAACGAACAGGTTTGTTCTGAATAACAATAATAATAACCGTCCTTCTCTTCTGCCAGTGCCATCTCGCCAAAGCCATTTTGCAAACTCTTCTCATCTTCTTAGAAGTACAAATGTCTTTATCACCTCTTAGCCCCTTCTGCCTGTCCCGAGGTGAGAATCTTAACAGAAACTTCTGGGCGAAGTTCTTACTGCCCCTCTACTGCCAGCCCTGCCTGGAGCTCAAGCCGAACACCGGGTCCTCCTTTTGTCAACCCCTTCTCAACCCCCCACTCCCCCTGCAAGAGGCTCTGGATTTTAAAAATCATCACTCACCGCTTGTTGTCTGTTCTCAAAAAAAAAAAAAAAAAAAAAAAAAGGGAGGGGTATTTTTTGGAAAAGGTATCCAACCTTACCCCCTCCCACAACTGGAGACTCAGCCGGGAGACTTGGGGTGGGGGTGAAGAAAGGAGGAATGGAAAGGGTGTGGGGGAGAGAAATAAACGAAACCGGAGACTCAGAAGGAGGCAGCCAGAGCCCGAGGGCAGCGAGCCCAGCCACCAGTCCCGGAGGAGAGAAACTACTTTTAAAAAAAATCTTGGCTTTCCAACTGCGAATGAACAGGAGCACCCAGGACCCCCACCCCCAGGCGAGGCCAGTGGCTTTGACCAGGCCTGCAAACCCCACTTCTCAAATTAGCATAATGGTTTGCTAGAGCCGGCTAGGGAGGGCTGTGAACTCTACCGGCTTTGCCTTGCCCTCCTCCTGCCCCACCCCTTCCCAAAATCACAAAAATGTACCTGTTCTTTCTCTCTCTCTCTCTCTTTTTTTTCAAAGAAACCTTCACTTTTCTTCTTTTCTCACTCTTTTTTTTTGCGGTGGGGGGGGCAATATTAAAAATTCCCTCCCTCCCCCATCATCACCTCTTTCCTTCCTTATCAGACATCTAAGCTTGCTAAAGGGGGAGAGGTGGGGGTGTGTGTGAGCTTGTGTGTGAGTGAGTGTGTGTGTGTCTGTGTGGTTTTTTTCTCTGTGCAAAAGCAGAGGCCATTGTTACGGAGAGTAGGGCGTACCAGTCTTATAGGGCAACCACACTGTGGCGGCTTGGCCGAGCGGGAGCCCAGAGCTGGATTCTGGGCGAGCCGAGCCGCCCGAGCACCTTTCGGCTCTTCTTCTATTTTTTTCCCGCTCCCCCACCCCCGCCCTCTGCGCACCCCCGCGCCTAAGCCGAGTGAATTGAAGCGGACGCCGCGCGGCTCCTCCGGCCGGTCTGCCCCTCGGGCTCCCCAGCCGGGGTGGCTGTTGGGGAAGGGGGGGCGACGCAGCTTTAAACAGTGGTCTTTTTTTCCTTTGCCTTCAAGGAGGGGAGATTTCTCGCCTGCCGCTCGCGCTGGGGCTCGATGTGAATATATATTATGTCTGCCTGTTCTCCCCTCGTCGGTGGCTAAGGTAAGCTGGACTGAAATAGGCTATCAGTTTGTGAATGGCGGAGAGTATGTCTCAATGATTTATGGCCCATATGACTCCAATCTCGGTTCAAGAAGAGTTCACAAGCTTTAAGCTTCCTTCCACGCAGCGACTCTCTCTCCCTCTCTCTCTCTCCCTCCCTCCCTCTCTCTCTCTCTCTCCCTCTCTCTCTCTCTTCCTGCTTCTCTCCTTTTCCCCCCTCATTTCTTTCAGCAACCAGATTCAGGGTTGAATTTTGCCCCGGCTACTAAGAACCTAACCTCTTCCTTTCGTGTTCTTTTATTTTTCTTCCTTCTACTACAATTTTTTTTTTAATCCTCGAAGGTGGCCTGTCCCTCTCCCGGGGTTTTGACAATTGTTACCCTCCCTCCCCTGCCCTCCTGGGGGTGTGCCTGGCGAGGTGGGGTGCCTGGGGGCGGGCTCCCTCCCTTCTGCTGTGAGACCCTGGGAGAAGCCGGGAGCCAGGGCCTCCCTCTCCTCGGAGGAGCCATATGGAGCCTGAATTTTTCCAACATGGAGGCAAGGGAAATAGAAATGTTTGGCTGGGTAGAGCTGCTCCCCACCCCCATTTCTTCTGGAGCCCCAGATCTCGGATCGTCCCCTCTTCTCACTGTCCCATTAGCCCGGCCTAGGCGCCCTCCAGTCCGGACCCGGGCTGCGCAAAGTCCCGGAGTGGAGTTGCTAAGGTGCTTTTTAATTCGGTTACCTCCGGCCCCCAAACTTGCTGCCGCCCGCGGGGGCTTGACTCCCGCCGGCCCCGCAGCCTGGAACCTGCCGCCGCTAACCGGTTGTTCCGGCGTCCTGACCATTTTCTCTTCGCCTCCTTGGGTCAGCATCGGCGACTGGTAGCTCGCCGCCAGCCACCGCGGCAGCAGCGGCAGAGACAGCCCGGCGGCAGCAGCCGGGGGCGAGCCCCGTCCACGAACCCTCCCGGCCTGTCTCGCCGCCGGCTGCGTCTCCATTATTTCCTATCACGTCTCTGGCTCCTTCGGTTCCCACACTCGCCTGGCCTCGGTGCTGCGATGGTTTGGGGTTTATTGCAGGGGGAACGACAGGAATTTCGGCCCCAGGCGTCTAGTCAAATTATTGTTTTATTATCATCATCATCATCATCATTATTGCTGTAACAATCATCTAGACTGAATAAAGCCAGGGCCCAGTGAGCCAACCCCCTCCAACGTTTTTATTTCATTCTCTTCTCTATCTATTAATAACAAACTCAACTGATGCCTGTTAATTAATTCCCCCTTCAGCCAGGGCTGCTCGGAAGCTAATTTTGGTTAAATCATCAGAGGCTAATGGTAATAATAATAAAGGGATTGGGTCAGGCTGGTCAATTGAACTCCACTTTTCCTCCCTGGAAGGACCTGCTGCTTTGCAGACCCATGTGTATTTCCCAGAAACAAATTCTTCCAGAAACCAATCGGAACTCAGAACTACCCCAGCTCTCTTTTGAGTATAAATCTGTGCCATCAAGAAGGGGATTTATGTGTGGGAGGAACTTTCCTTCACCTGCACTCCTTTTATTTTCCTATTTTTAGTTTTCTTTAGAGTTGACCAGCTGGCTGAATGAGATATAAGTATTACAAACACACATGCAGAAGCCGAGGGTCGGTCTGGAGGTTATTAAAAGTGGTGGTGAATGGTTGGGACAGATAGGGAGAAAAAAATGCAATCAGAAGTTTCAGAGCAAGTACACAAAATCCTATGACAGCAAAAAAAAAAATCCTATGACAACTTGAATCTTTATTTTTCTAGCACAGTTTTTAAAGGACTGCATAAAAATAGTGATTTATTTTATTTTACTTTTGCCTCGGAGAGCCTGAATAAACAGGGGCACCCTCTGTTTTCAGTTCAGAGAATAAGGTTGTCAATTGCTTTGTTGACTTTTTTTTCCTAGGGAATATTTTTCTCTTTTAGAAAATACTTTTCCTATCTCTTGGTAGGAAACTCCAGCTGCTACCTGATTTCTTTCTTCTTCTTTCTTCTTTTGGAGAAACGAAAGAAAATAGACTGCCAAAGAAAGGCTGGGAAAAAATTGTGTGATTAAAAAAAAGGATGGGGTGGGGGGGACCTGGACCAAATGGTCACAACACCAACCGGCCAGCCAGGAAAAGCTAAACAATCTGGCTCCATTTGGGGGCCCATGGGGACCTCTGGCTGCTGGAGCCCAGGTATAGCTGAGCAAAAACTCCTCGGACTAGAGGTGGTGGTACCTGCAGCAGGGCCACAGAGGAAGCTTGGTTCTGCCGGCTCTGGAGGTGACAAATCTTCCGTGTTTCTAGGTCAGGCTCTTGTTGATGTTGTCTTCGTAGATGAGAGGGGAAGGAGAGGAGAGGATCCCTCCCAGGAGAAGATTCCCCCACTGAACTTGCTTCTCCCTCCTGTGTCTTTTGGAGATCCTTGGGTTAGACTCTGCTTGGGTGAAAGAGACCTAGATGGACATGGAAGGAGAAAAGGGAGAGAAGGCAGGAGGCAGAGAGGCCTCTCAGCTGGAAGGAGGGGGTTGATGCCGCTTTTATTTGGGAGTCTCCTGGCCCCCCTCCCCTTGGGCTACCCTATCCCAGAGTTGGGGGGTGGTGGGGAAAGAGGAGGAGAGAGGGCAGGGGCTAGTGCACAAGCGGAAGAGACAGCGGCCCTCACAGAAGAATCTGCACCTAGGCAGTCCCCAAAGGAGTACAGTCCTTGTTTTTCAGCTGGAAATGAAAAGCGATAGGCTTTTTCTGTAAAATTAAAGGGTTGAAATAAAGAATATCCCGTTTAGGTCAACTAGCCTCTGCATCTGCTCCGGAGATGTTGGGTGGGGAAGAAGAAGAAGAAGAAAAACTCTATTGATGTCAGTTCCCTTTCAGTTCCTAAGATGGATTCGCGCGCCCCAGTCCTCTTCTCCCCGCCTTGTGTCTCTTCTCTCACCCCGCAGGTCAGCCGCTTCGAACAAACCCCGGGAGGAGGGGGGCAGAAAGGGGAGGGGGGTCCGGCGCGTCACGTGACCCCCAGGGGTGCCAATGTCCGGTCGTGAGGGTATCAGGCCCTTGCAACTTGCCACGCACTGCCCGGGCCTCGCCCAGCGATGCACAAAGCCACCTACTACGACAACGCCGCGGCTGCGCTCTTCGGAGGCTACTCCTCGTATCCCGGCAGCAATGGTTTCAGCTACGACGGTCCCCCCCAGCCCCCCTTTCAGGCGGCCACGCACCTGGAGGGCGACTACCAGCGCTCAGCGTGCTCGCTTCAGTCCCTGGGCAACGCCGCCCCGCATGCCAAGAGCAAGGAGCTCAACGGCAGCTGCATGAGGCCCGGCCTGGTCCCCGAGCCCATGCCCGCCCCGCCCGGCTCACCCCCGCCCAGCGCCGCACCTACCAGTGCCACTAGCAACAGCAGTAACGCGGCGGGCCCAGCAAAAGCGGCCCCCCCAAGTGCGGTCCCAGCTCCAACTCCACCCTCACCAAACAGATATTCCCCTGGATGAAAGAGTCGAGGCAAACGTCCAAGCTGAAAAACAGCTCCCCCGGCACAGGTACCAGCTCTCTGCCTTCCTCGTCCTCAGCTTTTGTCCGGGCCAGGAATGTCGCTGTTATTCTAGCACCAGACCCCTAGGCGCCCAAGCGGCAGCCTGGGCCGCAGGGCGGGGAGCAGTATCAAGTGGTGGGGGTGGCAGCGGTGCATCTACCGTACCCCTCCTACCACCTGGTGACCCTGAGGTCTCCAACATCTCTTCCCCCCAGCCACCCACCCTTGAGCTTCTGAGAGCTCCAGAGGGCAGAGTGCCTGGTCGCAGAGCCTTTTGCAAGGCCGCAGAGCCAAGAGACGCTGCCAGGCCGCCGCAGCGCCTCCACGGTTGATTATTAAGTATGATTACTGTGGGTATTAATCACAATCACCCAGGTGGCTGGGGCTCTGGCCTCCAGGCTCAACGGCCCAGCCCACGAATATCTAGATCACCCCCCAAGGGTTCTCCTCAGCCACCCATTCCGTCCACGGGATGAGGGTGTCTTTTCATACCTGGAATTGGGGCCAGGGGAAGAAAGCGCGCACTAGAAAAGCCAGCCCTAAATAAATGGCCATGCAGCTCTGTCTGCGTGACATGATCAAATTTTCATAAGCTGGGGCAGCGAGAGGAGAACAGGTCTCTTAATAAATGCCACTATTATAGAGTGTCCACTAATGCGACGGGCGGGGGGCGGGGGGCGTCTAGGCCGAGGAGGAGGCGGGGGACGGGAAGGGGAGGGAGGACGGGGCTCTGAGTCCAGACCTAGATTTATTAAGAAACGATGCATTCAATTTCGGCGTGTTCAGTAATTATCTTTTATTTCATTTTCTCCCCTTCCACACACCGCGCTCGCCCCCGATCCGGCAGAGGGCTGCAGCGGCGGCGGCGGCGGCGGCGGCAATGGTGGCGGGGGCGGCGGCGGCGGGGGAGGGGACAAGAGCCCCCCGGGGTCGGCGGCATCCAAGCGGGCCCGGACGGCGTACACGAGCGCGCAGCTGGTGGAGCTGGAGAAGGAGTTCCACTTCAACCGCTACCTGTGCCGGCCGCGCCGCGTCGAGATGGCCAACCTGCTGAACCTCAGCGAGAGGCAGATCAAGATCTGGTTCCAGAACCGGCGCATGAAGTACAAGAAGGACCAGAAGGCCAAGGGGCTGGCCTCGTCGTCCGGGGGCCCGTCCCCCGCCGGCAGTCCCCCGCAGCCCATGCAGTCCACCGCCGGCTTCATGAACGCCTTACACTCCATGACCCCCAGCTACGAGAGCCCGTCCCCGCCCGCCTTCGGCAAAGCCCACCAGAATGCCTACGCGCTGCCCTCCAGCTACCAGCCGCCTCTCAAAGGCTGCGGCGCCCCGCAGAAGTACCCCCCGGCCCCGGCGCCCGACTACGAGCCCCACGTCCTCCAAGCCAACGGGGGTGCCTATGGGACACCCGCCATGCAGGGCAGCCCCGTGTACGTCGGCGGAGGCGGCTACGCGGATCCGCTGCCGCCCCCTGCCGGCCCCTCCCTCTACGGCCTCAACCACCTTTCCCACCACCCCTCGGGGAATCTGGACTACAACGGGGGCGCCTTCTATGGCCCCCAGTCAGCACCATGGACCTTGTGACCCCCACCCCACCTACACAGATCTCTCCTCTCACCACGCGCCTCCTCAGGGTAGAATCCAAGAAGCGCCCAATTAACACACCTGTGATGAGAGAGGGAGGGCAGGGTAGAGGGGTGAGGGCAGGGGGTGTGGGTAGGCCAGTCCGGCTGTGGAGTTCCGGGGAGGGCTGCGCAGCCCTGGGGTGTGCAAGAGGAGGGGGGAAGGTGGCAGTCAAGCTTGTAGCCCCCTCTCCTTGCCCTCCCCCCAGAGGTTGCCCTTAAACCCTTCAGTTAGTTCCCTGTCCCATCTGCCTGCCAACCCATAGGAAAGGAATCCACAGCAGATTGGAAATGACCCCGCCAACCCCAGGGCTCCAGCACTACCCAGTTGGAATTCCACACTCAGTAGTGGGGTAGAGGAAGAGGAGGAGATAGAAAACAAGGCAGAGAAGCACATTAAAAAAAAAACAGATATGATGGCTAGGCCATCATCAACTAAACTGACCTATCTTTCATCTCTGTGGGCAGTTCCCCCAAACTTTGATTGCCCCCCTCAGTTCTCTTAAAAAACAACAACAACAAACAAAAAGATGAAAACATAGTTCAAAACTTAGGGCACAAAGCACGCTCCCCCTTATGGCTTCCCTGAAACCTGAACTTGGCTCCCATCTCTTTGAGATTTATTGCCTCCATTTCTAGCCCCCGATTTTTCTGCTCAAGAATATTAATATCTGCACCCCGCTCCCATGATTACAGTTTTCAGAGGGCTCAGGGATGGCGAGAGATCCTGAAAGTCAGAGCTGCCTATATATAAATATATATATATATTTTTTCTTTTACAGAAAAAGTTGGGAGGCAAGGGCAGGCAAGTTGTCAGGACTAAAGTTTTGCCCATTCTGCCACCTCCCATCTCAGCTCCAGGTCCATCCCCCTTCTCTCCACAGAAAGCAATCGCTGACCAGAGATTCTACACTTTTTCTTTTCTTCTGTTGTTCTCTTAACGTGAAAACAGGGTATATTTGAACAAACTGTCTGTCCCAAGCAGGGGCTGCAGCTGGGCCTGTGTGCCTCGCTCAACCTCCTGACAGGACACTTTTGTTGCACTTAGAGTTTACATTTTAATGGATATAAAAACAACTGTGAGAGATGCCTGGACCTGCAGGAGCCCAGCGTCGCTCAAAAAGTGTGTGTTCTAGTGAACATTTTCATATATATTTATTGGTTATAGCCTGTTAAAATATTTTCTTTTTTGTATTATTTATCCCCCTACATTATGTATTTATATGAGGGAAAAAGGAAAAAAAATTGTACTTTTTTAGTATTTACTTGTTATAAAGGACATTGTGTTTCCTGTCATGTATAACCAGCTATTTTAGTTATTATTGTACTCTAGAAAAGAGCTGTAGATTTATGTTAAACTTGTACTTATGAGCAATTGTAAAATTAGTTCTAAAAGGCATGAAACTCAGCTCCTAATTGTCACTGTATAGTCCTGAATTTGTAGAATTAGAGTTATTCCCTCTTGGAACTTTCTTTGTTCTTCGTAGTTACTTTCTTCCTTACTTAAAAGGGTTGTCTGTTGAACAATTCTTGAATAAACTTTCTGTTATCAATTTTATCTTGTCCTAGTGGTCCAATTTAGATAGCAGAGCAAGGCTACTGACTGCCAAATTCTCCCCAACCAAAGAACATTAACGAAAGTAGGCTGGCCTTCTTGTCCACTGCCCAGGCCTCTACTTTTCCCTTGCTGTGTCTCAGGTTTAAATACATTTTTTTCTCACTCACACTAGCCCAGAAACATTCTGCCAAGTGTTTTAGCTAAGGTTTAAGTAACAAGTTGGGGAGGGGGGAGGTTCTTGGAACTCTGCCTCTAGCTTTCTCTCATTCATTGACCTTTTGTCTATTGGCTCCTTTAGCCACAACCTCTGCCCCATCTCCTACCCCCCCCCACACACACAAAAATCTGGCTGATTGTTGTTTCTTCCATGCAACCTAAACTTCACAGTCCTCTTCCGTGGCTACAAAGAAGCCGTCACGTGACCTGAAGCCCAACCACCATTGGGTCTAAAATGAAAACAAAGGAAAATGATTAATCTAAAAAACAAAACAAAGCAAAGCAAAAAATCAAAATCTACCACCATGAAAAAACAGAAGAACCCTCAAAACCTGATGCTTAGGCTTCTCAGGTCAGGCCTTAAAACTCAAGTGAAATTAAGTCACTAAATAAAACTCCCGGCAGAAGGAGAGGGAAGCGCGTTTCATTTCCCCTGCCCGGGGAAAGGGGAGAGGAGGGTGGGAGAAGCTGTTGGATCCAAGCGTAAATAAAATGGTCCCCAGGCTGATGTGCGGCTCTGTTTCCCCAATCCTTGGGAAAACTTCATTTCTTAGTCGTGGTTCCATAAAAGTTTTATCACAATGGAGCGAGGATAGAGAGAGTCTGTCAAAGATGAAATGTCACCACTGCGACACCGGAGCCGATAAGAGTGAGGAGACAGGGCGGCTGAAATATGGAGCTAATTCTTTGGAAGAGAAGCGATGGCTGCTTGCTGAAGAGTTGCATAATTCTAATTGTAAGCGATGCGCCCTGCATTGCTTAATTAGGAGCATATATTTGGTGGTAGTGATGGGGAGGGGGTGGTGAGACTCGTTCCAGGCCTTCAGCCTTAAAGCGAGGGCTGATTTTCATTTTATGTTGCATTCTGGCAGTCCAAGGTTAGTAATTACAGTCTTTATGCAACAATAAATAACAATAAAAAAGCAACCTGAATTCTACATCCTCCCCCCACCCCAGTAGGATTTTAACTGGACTCTGAGCATCCAAGCGGCAAGCAATTTAGCATTGAGTTAGACTATAACTTAAAGGCGTAAGAGCGTGCAAAGTTTGATTGGGTTCAAATAACGCTCAAGGGTTTTTCTATTTCTTTCTCTCCCTCTTTCTTTCCTCTTCCCTGAATAATATTTTCTGGATGATGTAACTAGATGAAGCGCCATGTTTGGCTCTGGGGCTGGGGTGGATTGATTTTTTTTCTTGCAGGAGAGAAGCAGGCCAAGAGGGAGAATTTAGTTAGAGTTTGAAAACCACAGCTTTGGCCTGAAGCTGGATTACAAACAAGAAAAATAAGGGCCAATTTGCCTTGATGTCCCCCCACCTTTCTCTCTGCGAGATTCCAGGTGCTCAACTAGGCAGCAAAAGATGTGTATAAAATATCTGGGCTGTAAGATTCACAGCACAACAGGGGGGAAGGCTTGGGGGGCGGAGGAACGATATCCCCAAGAAGGAGGTCTCTTTTGGCCCTTTTAACACCCAAGTTTTCCGCTGTTCTCTAATCTGGCCATAAAATCTGTCAGCGAGGGTTAGAGAGAGCTGTATTTCCCGCAGGGACATCTCTTCCCCAGTTGCCCAGAGAAGCGCTTGACTCTGCAGCTAGCTGAGGTAGGCTGTTAAAAAACTTCTAGGGCTTCTTGGTGGTAGGAGGAGAGGGGGACTCTGCTCAGGGCTTGCAGACATTCTAATTCTTCTGTGCCCACCCTCCATCCACACAGCCAGAAAATCTCCAAATAGCAAACACTGCTTTCTTTGGAGCCGAGTTGAACACAAACCCCTCTGACCAGCTCGCCCAGTTCAGAACAGCTCTCTGCTCTGAGCCCCCCGGAGCCTGCCTCCTCCCTGCCCCTGCAGCCCCACCTCTCACTTGCCCTCCTCCATTCTGGCCCTCCTCCACCCCCATCCTTCTCCTCAGACTTCTGGCCCTTCTTTTAAAATACTCACCACCACCCACGCGGATGTTACATTGACAGAAAGTTTCTAGTTCCAGCGCCCGCCAGGCCGAGTTGCCTTCTCTCTGCTAACCAGGCTTCTTCTCTTAGCTGGACCGCAGAGAGCCTGGAGGGGGAGGGGGGGCCAGGCCAGAGCCGGGGGAGTTCTCCAGACAAACTTTCCACCCAACTTAGCGCCCTTCCTTCTGTCCCCATTTCCCATCTGTTTCCCCCGCTCTCCCAGAATCACCTTTCTCTTTTGCTAACACCCCCCCCCCCAACCCTTTCTAAGGGATGTGGAATTTCGGCTGTTCCCTCTGCTTTCCCAAAGAGCCAAATTCTTTGATGCAAAAGGAGGGAGCTGTCAGGGAGCTAAGATTGATCGCCTCATCTCCTCTCCATCCCTCTGACCCACTTATTTAAAAATCTTACTCCAGATTGACTTTTCATTTTCTGCTTTGAGGTCTCCTTTCCCACCAATTGTTTGAGACCCTGAGTCTTGTGCCCCTCTAGCCCTAGTAAATTACAGTACTCCCTAAAGTTGAGACTATCTTGTTCTCCTCAAAAAAATTCTTTTTCCAGGGGCCAGAAATGGAATATCACCTCAACGGTTGTTACTTCCATCCTCTCCATCTGTAAGGCTTTTTTTTTTTTTCACTAACACAGTGACAATAGTGGAGGTGAGAGTCTTTAGTGTCCTGAGGGCAAAAAGCTCCCCCTGTACCCACATATTGACCTGAGCTTTGAGAGTGCTCTAAGTTAAATCAGTGGCTCTCTTGGTTCCTGTTTATGTCCCCGGAGATAGATGCAGATACAAGAATGAGGCTTGATAGACGCAGATACAGGAGTGCAGGCACATCTAAGACACCACCTGTTGGGGGGTGGGCAAGAGGTGTCGCAGAGGAGAGTAAATGCCTCCAGGTGAGGACGGCGGGCAGATACAAGGTGCAGGGTCTGTGCTGCAGCCCTGGGTGGGGAAGAGAACCCTGACCACGCAGCCATGGAGGACCCATGCAGGGGCCCTGGCCATCTGGGTCGTCTGGTTCACTCCTCTCTATCAGCCCTGGCATCCCCGACCATTTTCCAAGATTTAACGGTTGCTTTTTGGGGGTGGGATGGGGCTAGCAGGGCTGGTGATTGTAAATGTTTTCTCTCCCTTATTTGCACCTTAACACTGACCTTTTTCAAAGGGTGGAAGCCTTTCATTCATGTATTTCTTTTTTGTGGGGTGGGGTGGGAGGAATGCTGTTGACTGTGTAAAAAAAACACTTAATTTACTCTATTTTTAAATGCTTGGAAAAGAAGCTTTCTCCCCTAGATTTTTTGTTTTCCAGGCCCCAAGAAATCTTCCATCCTCTGAAGAGAATGGGGGAGAGGTTTCTTTAGCTTTTCTGGAGAAAGGGAGGCATTGGGGTGCAGGAGTGTGAGACTCTGGAGTCAGAATGGGGGGCTCATGGTGTCCAGGTCGTGGTCCTCTGGAGTTTTTGAATCAATTAAAGCAAATAATGCTCTCTGTTTTCCACCAGGCCCAGGCGAGCGATTGGCCGAGGCCAGTCCCGTGACCACGAAATCCCTGCAATTTCGCCTGAGTCCTGGGTTTAATAGAGAGAGTCCCCATACGCCTGTATTTATCAGCAATATACAATTATAAAGGCCCAAATTAAAAAAAAAAAAAAGAAAAGAGAGAGAGAGCACGAGCGAGAGAGCAAAATCTCCCCCTCCCAAAATCGCTCCATCACATAAACGGGGGGGGGGGCAGGAGGGGGGTCCCTTCCGATCCTCCCTCCTGACACCCCCCAGCAGGCCCCCTCCCCCACCATTGAAAGCCATGAATTTTGAATTTGAGAGGGAGATTGGGTTTATAAACAGCCAGCCATCGCTTGCCGAGTGTCTGACTTCCTTCCCCGCTGTCTTGGAGACATTTCAAACTTCATCAATCAAGGAGTCGACATTAATTCCTCCTCCTCCTCCTTTCGAGCAAACCTTCCCCAGCCTCCAGCCCGGCGCCTCCACCCTTCAGAGACCCGGGCGCCAAAAGCGAGCCGAAGATGGGCCCGCTCTGCCGCCGCCGCTCCCCGCCGCCCCCCCAGCCCCCGAGTTCCCCTGGATGAAAGAGAAGAAATCCGCCAAGAAACCCAGCCAATCCGCCAGGTCTCCTTCCCCGGCCGCCTCCTCCATCCCGGCCTCCGGGGTCGGATCGCCCGCAGGTCGGTAAGCGGGGTGGGGGTGGGGTGAGGGGCAGCGAGAAGAGCGGGGGCGAAAGAGCGGTGGGAGAGGTTTGAAAACCGGTGGCGAATCCGTTGGGGTTCCCTGTCCCCCTCGGTTCCAGGGACAGGGAAGCCGAATATCCCACTTGGGTTCAGGCCTGGCCGCTGCCAGCATATATATATCTATATATATATATATTTAAACTGCAGATTTTGGAAGCTGGTTGGGAAAGGGCTTCTTTTTTTTCCTCTGCTACAAGAAAGGGATTCTATCGGGGTCTTTATCCCTACCCGTATAGGGGAATGACCGTGTTGTTGCGGGAAATCAGTCTGGAGGCAGAAGAGGATGCGTTCCCCCTCCCCCAAGCCTAGGAGTAGAGGGGGAATTTGAATCTAGGAAGGCAATGGGGTAAAGAATAATCTTTTTAAAATGAACCCTCTCCCCGGGTTGAGCTGGGAAAGTGCCGAACTGGGGGGAGGGGGGTGTCCACTGGGAGGACACGGGAGGGGGTCTGAGGGCGAAAGGGAGCCCCTCCTGGTCCCCTGCGCTGCCCGTGGGCGGCTTTCTCAATGCTTTGCCCTGACCCGGCCGGGGCTGCCGAGCCCGGGAGGGAGGGGAAGGAGCTGGGAAGCAGCGAGAGCAAGTCGCTCTGGCGACGGGTGGGAGGAGGGTTCCGCTGACACCGCTTCAGCGCGTAGAGTGGTCTTTATCGCGGCCGCTCTGACGCCGGGGCTGCTCTCCCCGCAGATGGCGCGGGGCCGCCGGAGGCGGGCGGCGGCGGGGCGCGCAGGCTGCGCACGGCGTACACCAACACGCAGCTGCTGGAGCTGGAGAAGGAGTTCCACTTCAACAAGTACCTGTGCCGGCCGCGCCGCGTCGAGATCGCGGCCTTGCTGGACCTCACCGAGAGGCAGGTCAAAGTCTGGTTCCAGAACCGGCGCATGAAGCACAAACGGCAGACGCAGCACCGCGAGCCGTCCGAAGGGGACCCGGCGGGCCCGGGCGCCCTGGAGGATCCCGGAGACCCCGCCGAGGAGCCGGCGACCAGCCCGGGCGGCCCCTCCGCTTCGCGGGCGGCGCGGGAAGCCTATTCGCACCCCCTCGAGGTCGCCCCGGGGGTCCCGGGAGCCCCGCGCCCGCGGCCTTTAGCGGCTCGCGTGGAGGGCGCGGGCGGACCGAGCCCCGGCGGCGCGCTGCGCGGGACCCGCGGGCTGGAGCCCGAGCCGCTGCCGCAAGACGCCTGCCCCGAGCGGCAGGATTCGCCTTTCCTGCCCGACCTCAACCTCCTCGCGGCGGACGCCTGTCTCCAGCTGGCCGAAGGCCTCTCCCCCAGCCTGCAGGGCTCGCTGGACAGCCCGGTTCCCTTTTCGGAGGAGGAACTGGACTTCTTCACCAGCACGCTCTGTGCCATCGACCTGCAGTTCCCCTGACCCGTTTCCTCGGTCCTTTTGACCTCCGCCCCCCCCCCCCCCCCCCCCGTCTGCTGGAAAAACCGAGGACCCCCCTTTCCCCAAGTCGTACAGACTTCTTTATGTGTTTTGCTAATATTCAGGTATTATTGAATTAGCGTTCAATCCACCCCCTGTCTTCTCTCTCTAAAATATTGGGCACTCGGCTTCTTTAGTATCACACAGAAAAATTCTGTTTGGTAGACTCTTTCCAACGAAATCTCAGGAATAATTAAAGTGGGGGGGAGGCTTTCTTAAAAAACTAGAGGGACCTATTTTCCTCTTTTTTTTTTTTAAGTTATAGACCGTAGATTATTTATTAAAATTCTTTAATCATAGGAAAAGGGGAAAGTATTTATTGTACATTATTTTCATAGATTAAATAAATGTCTTTATAATATGAAAACGAGTGTTTGTGTGGGGACCCAGCCCCTTCCCGCTCTCCCCCAGCACGCGCCGCCAGGTTGGGCCCGTCCAGCCGCGGGGGCAGCGGCAAAGCCGTCGGGGCCAGCGAAGTCCGGCTGGTACAAAAGTGGCCCAGCTTGGTCGCCGCTTCTCCGCCCGCGACTCTGGGGAAAATCAGGGTGTGTGCTGGGGCTCGGTCGGCTCCCCGCCGTCCAACAACGGCCTTTGTCTCTGCAAGGGTGTTCCCAGGGCCTCTGCTTGGACCTGAAGGTGGTGGTGAAGGGAGGGTGTGCCGAGAACAGAAGAATGCTCAGAGAGGAGGCCTCGGGGACCGGCTCTGGAGTCGTGGCGAGGGACGCAGGGCTTTAGCTGGGTGGGAAGGGGCCCCACGTCTTCCCAGGTTTTTCGTTTCAGTGACCGGAGCGGAATGGAGGGGCCTTCAGGAAGCCCGGGGACCGAGGCCTGTGGGCATGGCCCGGGCCTTCTGGGCGCTGTAGGTGGCGGAGGACTGGAGTGGGGGGTCGGGAGCTTTCACCCGACGCAAGGCCGGGTGCCCAGGGATGGGGCCTGTTCTCCCCGGGGCCGAGAAGAGAGGCCGGCTGAGAAAGGGGGAGCTGCCGGACGCCAATGCCCTTCGGTCCCCGCAGTCACCCCCGGGGGGTCCCGGGTTTGGGAGAGCGTCCGAGGAGCGGCGAGGCGACAGGTTCGGGGAGGCCCGAGCAGCGTCGGAGGCGCGTGGTCTGCGAGTTGGGAAGGAAGGAGGAGCGAGGAGAGCGGGAGGGAGACGGGGAATCGGGGAAGATGCTCAAAATGGCGCTGGGGCTGGGCGGGCCGCGGAGGAGGCGCGGCCGCCATGACAGGCGCTGCGGCGGCCCGGGTGCCGCGTCTTCCGGGCGCGCGGGGAGGCGCGGAGCCCGGGAGCCTCCCTTCGGGCTTCCTTTTGTTTTTTAAAGGAACCCGATGGTGGCGGAGGAGGCGCGGGGCGGGCGGGCGGGGGCCCGCGCGCGGGGGCTGCCTCGCGGGCTGCGTCTTCAGATCCTTGGCTCCGGGATTTGAAGCCCGGCCAGAGCTTTCTCCAAGGGCAGACCCAGCCGCCTTTGCCAACGACTTCATTTTCCATCCCAGCTTTCTCTCCCGTCCTCCCCGGTCGCCTGCTCCTTGCAAACCCAGTAAGCGGGAAGGAGGATCGATTCCCCCCGTCTGCCTCCTGGTTCGTTCTGGGGGAACGTGGAGATTTAAAGGGCCCCAGAAAGTCATCCATCCTCCTTAGGTTTATTTATATTTCTCAGGCTCAGGAACAGACAGCGCGGGGCGATCTTCGCGGCAGATGCTGCTGTTCTGTAAAAGCTGTTTACTTTCCTGGGCCTCTCAGACTTTCCCCTGGCCCATCAGGGCGGAGACGGAGACGTGGAGCACCAGGCACTGAGAGGTGGCAACTGTCAGGACAAGCCAAGAGCCAGTATATGTTGTGACATATATGACTAGACAGGCCCTTGCCTATTTTTTTTTAACAGGGTCTCCCGGTGTGGGAAGTACACATATCTTATTGTGTTGAAAGTTTAAGAACTGTCTTAATGTAGAATTCATCTCGTGTATTAAATAATCTTATGTCATGTTAAATTGCACTTATTTCTCTCATAAATAAATTAATATAGAACAATTAGGCTTGTTATTATAATATCATGTATCTTATTAGTTTATTTTCCCTCATAAAATACATAGGTATGAAATAAATTCAATATATTAAAGTAATAATAAACAACTTATTGGCTTGTATGTTTATTTTCCCCATAAATAAGTGAATATACAATATATTAAAGCCACACTGTACATCTCATTGGGCTTGGTGTTTATTTCTCCATAAAATATGCCCAAAGGCCATGTTTAACGTCTTAAAAATCACAGCACATAAGCTATCTCTACCCTAGCAAAATGAAACAGACATTTCAGCTGGGGACTTTGATTTCTATGGAGAGTCAAACTGGATAATTTGGTCTAATTAAAAAGACTCTTTCAGCTATAGCAGGTGGTCATAAAGATCAAGAATACCAAAAGGATCTTGCTAATTGCCCACCTTCCAACTTTCTTTGCCCCCAAATGCAGATTCTGCTCTGCTGGGGAGAATTCACACCCTGGGATCATGGTTTGGTCTGAATACTCCAGGCCCCCAGGGACCTGTGAGTCTGCAGTTCTCTAGAGCTTTACTACTGAGTGTTGAGAGTGGTCGTGGACCAGCAGCATCAGTACTGGCCGTGAGCTAGCCAGGAATGCACAATCTGGGAAGTGGAACTTGGCCCAGTGGATAGGGCTTCGGTCTACCACATGGGAGGTCCGCGGTTCAAACCCTGGGCCTCCTTGACCCGTGTGGAGCTGGCCCATGCTCAGTGCTGATGCACACAAGGAGTGCCCTGCCACACAGGGGTGTTCCCTGCGAAGGGGAGCCCCACGCGCAAGGAGTGCACCCTGTAAGGAGAGCCGCCCGGCGCAAAAGAGAGTGCAGCCTGCCCAGGAATGGCACCGCACACACAGAGAGCTGACACAACAAGATGACGCAAAAAAAAGAAACACAGATTCCCAGTGCCGCTGATAAGGATAGAAGCGGTCACAGAAGAACACACATCAATGGATACAGAGAGCAGACAACTGGGGGGGAGAGAAATAAATAAACCTTAAAAAAAATGCACAATCTTAGGTCCCACTCCAACCTACTGAATCAGAAGCTGCAATTTAACTGATCCCCAGGTGATTTATATGCACATTAAAGTTTAAGAAGCACAGCTAGATTACAGTGCCACCTTGCTTCCTGCCATGCTTAAAATTTTTATCCCTCTTACCTATCTACTGTCTTCCAACTCTCTCCTACCCAGAACAGTGGCCCAAAGGTCAGGGAATCTCAGCTCCTACCTGAGGCTGCCTCTGGCCTGAGTGGGTGGGGAGCAAGGAGGCTGCAGCCAAAGAATCTCTCATGAAGAAAACAATGTTTACTTTCAGGTACTTGGGTATCCTGGTGTGAGAAGCTCCTAATCCAGCGAACCAGGATGTCCAGCATTCATTCCCCTTTATTGACTCCTGGAGGGAAGGGTTAAAAATTTAAAAAAACCAAAACAAAACAAAAAACAAACTCACCTTCCCTGATGCCACCACAGCAACCAAAAGCATTTCCTGAGGAAAATGACTCCCTTCTTCAATCTCCCCCCTCAATTTCAAATTCACAGGAATGCCTGGAGATTTGGGGATTCATAAGTGATTGCGGAAAGCGGATGTGGCTAAAGTGATTGGGCTCCTGCCTACCACAGGGAAGTCTGTGGTTCAGTTCCCGGTGCCTCCTAAAGAAGACAGTGAGCTGGCACAACGGGCAGGGGCAGCAGGGACTGGAGGTGGCTTAAGCAATTAGGCCTCGTGTGGGTTTGGTTGCCCGGTGCCTCCTAAAAGAAACAAAGAAGACAAACTGACACAGCAAGTGCAAACAATGAGGGAGTAGGGAGAGATAAATCAATCAATCTTAAAAAAAAAAGGGTGGGGGGATTGGGACTCAGGGTGCCTGTATTCCATATTAGCTTCTTTTCCTCCTTTCAGCTCGGGGATCATCTCTTTAGCCTCAGTTTCCCCAGCTGGCTGTGGAGAAGAAGGGGGATGTGGAGTGGTTCCCAGATAAGGCAGCAGATCCCCCCACCCCCAGTGGTGGCAGGTTAGAGGGCAGTGCCAGGCGGCTTCACTCACTTATCCTGGTCCAGGCAACGTGCCTCTTGTGTCAGCATCAACTATGAGCGGTCTGCTGCACAGCTGGCTTATAAATCGGCTGTGATGGGAGTGCGAAGGTTTTAGTGCAGCCCAGAAGGCCGCTGGTCAGCCTGCCCTGCTCCTGGTGAGTCATTCTTTTAAGAAGAATGGCTCATTAATATTATGGTGAAAACAAAGGACCATTAGAGTGACGAATTATTTGTAATCTTTATAACACTGAATCATCAAAAAAAAAAAGTTAACTTATGTCTGGGCAAATCCTTTCTCCTTTCTGGGAGGACCTTAGTTTCTCCACCTGTAAAATAAATGGAAAAATCTAAATGCCTGAAATGTACTTTGCGTCGATATATGCCAGAATATGCCTGAAGAATATTCCGTTTGTTAGTCTTCACAAACAATGTATCCCGTCTTTATTATGGATGGTGCCATTGTTTGTTTGTTTTTTCAGGAGATGCAGGTGATTGAACCCAGGACCTCCTTCCTACAGGTGAAGCTGCCCTCACCCCCTGAGCCACACCTGCTCCTCACCATTGTGCTCTTATAGCTGGGTGGTGACTCTTGGTGTCTGACAATAACCCCACTCCCATACTTCTGGTGGGAACATTTTCGCAAATGTTAATTTGTATTTTTACATCGACAAACATGCCCCAATCATTATTTAAGTGAGTAGGAAGAAAATTCTTTTCAACAAGCATGTTTTGGGTGCAGTGCTATATGCCAGGTCCCAGGTAGTCAATAAATCTGAGTATTAAGAAGTGCCCTAGCCAGGGTTTCCTCTGGCTTTCATCCTCTGTCCCTTTTCCCAGCATTTGGTTATGTTTACTCTTGTTTTTAGAAAAGTAGGCCATTGCATTAAAAAAAAAAAAAAAAAAAAGAACCAAACTTCTAGGGCATGTTGTTCAAGACTTTAGAAGTCCCGTTTAGTTATGCTTATTCGGTTATTGGGCATCAGAGCATAAGGCACAAATTCTGGGTATCCCCAAACAGCCCTACTGAATTTCCCTGCCCACGTTCCCCACAAGTCTTGGACAAGCACTTGCTGGCTCCACTGTACATCTTCCGGAAATGTACTTCTGGTGAAATCCATATCCACGTGTAGCAGAAGGTGTCTTCTTCAGCCCCACGTAATCCCCTCTTGGGCTGCTCTGGGTATGGCCCAGATCTTCAGTGGTCCTTTCCAGCCCAGCTCTGCTCCTCTAACCCCATCCCTCTCTCCACACTCAGTGGTGAGGCAGATATTTAGTGCCTGAAGGAAGTCTAACAACAGCTTCCTCCTCAGAGGAGAGAGTTAAAAGTGAAGGAACCTTCTTAAAACCTTCTCTAAATCTCAAATATCACAAAAATATCACAGTCTGGACAAGTCATTCCTATACAAATCCAGTTTGATCAGTGTCCAATGAGGTCTCCAAAGTGGGTAATTAGACAATTAGAATTAATTAGAAAAGTGTTTCAATTCTTCCCGTCACTCTGATCATTTACTTTAGGAGATGTCCAGCTCTCTGACTTAACTTTCCCTCCAGATGAAAGCCAACATCCTATTATCTATCTGTAGCACAGAAATCAGAATCAACCCCTAACCCTATGAAGGACAGTTTCTAAGCTAAATTCTTCAAGGAAGAGGGATACGATCCTCCCTACAAAACTTTTTCCAGATATTTGGAAAATCAGGAAGTTCTTTCTACTATCTAACCCCAAGACTTTCTGTGGCAATTTTTTAATCATTTGGGCTCTTTTATACATATAAAATATTAGGCTTTAGTTTAAAAACAAATACCTTCGGCTTAGAAGAAAATCCTTTGCCAAAACAAGACTGTGTTCCCAATTCCCAAAGAAATTTGGATACATATAACAATTTTTTTTAATCATACAGTATGTTACACAATATATTTAGTTCATAGTAATGCAATCATACAGTATTTGTTCTTTCATGTCTGGCTTGCTTCACTCAACATATTGTCTTCCAGGTTCATCCATGTCATCATATGCTTTACAACTTCATTTCTTCTTACAGCTGCATAATATTCCATCTTGTGACTATACCAGTTTGTTTATCCATTCATCAGTTGATGGACATTTGGGTTGTTTCCAACTTTTGGCAATTGTGAACAATGCTGCTATGAACATAGGTGTGCAGATATCTATTCGTGTCATTGCTCTCAGTTCCCAAAGAAATTTGCATACGATAAAGTACATATTGTGTAATATATAGCAATGTGTTACATGAGAATACAGCACGTATGCTATTCTGTCATATATTTTCATATTTTCATATGCTAGTTATATTAAAAACAGAAGACTGACATGCTATTTCAGAATGTGCAAATGTTAATACCATGCATAGAATTCTCTATGATTTATATTTTCTGGTTTGCTTTTATCCTATTAACACTGCAGTGAAGTGAGTTATACTCAGAAGGCTGAGACTCACATAGGCCAGGAAAACTGTCCAGGATCCATGGATCTAAGAAATGGTCAAGGAAGGACTTGAGTCCAAGTATTCTGACTCAAATGCTAGTATTCTTCCCATCACATTGTGCACCGCTCATAGTCGACAAAGGTTCTCTACCAGATAAGTAACAGTTTAATTACACATGCTAAAAGAAAAGAAGCACCACTGAATTAAGACCCCCTCCATCCCCAAACAGCCAAGAAACCATTCTCTTATAGAGAAAAATTATAACCCTGTAGATCCTTGAACTTCTTAAGCATCATCCTTTGATCTTGAGTTTGGCCTCCAAATAGATCCCAGAGATCTGGGACAATAAGGGAAAGACACTTAAGGGCTTAAGGAAAGAACAGTTCACATTGCTCCTGCCACCCCCCAGCTGAAGCAGCATCTACCACAGAGAAGATCAGAATCTGCCAGAGTGCCTCCCCACTCTGGTTAAGATGGTTCTAGCCCATGACTGCATTCTCACTGTGATAAGGAGCAGCAGCCCTCAAAGATAATTTCAGTTCTAAACATGTCTATGTTCTCCTTGCTCCCCTAAGCAGATAATATAAACTAGGAAAATGACTGTCTCACTTTGATGTTGCATCCACCCCAACTGTCTTCGATGTAATTAATTTGACCAACCCAAAATCTGGAATCACCCATAGGTTATACGTGCATATAAATATGTGCATTATTTCTCCTCTCTCTCTCATTTTCGTGTGCTCTCTCTCTTTCTCTCTCTCTTGCACTCTGCTGTAGCTTAGCAAGGAATCCAGACTCCATACACTCTCTTCAGTCCAGAAGCCAGCAAAGCTTCTTCTAAGGAGGAGGAGACTTGAGAATCCAGGGGGCCACGTTGCTTGGTTCTCCCAGTTCTTTCTGCTGGATCTGGGAGAGCCAACATGAATTCTGGAAAGTTTTAATGTATCTGCTACACAAAGGAAGGTGGCGAGACTCTGGGATGGCCTGGAGAGCACGGCAGATTTGGAGAAGTGAGGCCAAAGCAATCACTGCAATTAATGTAACTTGAGGCACTTTTGCCCCATCCATTTCTTCCTGCCTTTAATAATATTTCATCTTGGTGATCACTGCTAGTACCAAGGGGACTGAATTTTCCCAACTCCCATGCAGATTTGTGCTGTTTTGTTAAACTGATTTGGAGTTTACTTCCTCTCTGTACCTCAGATTGTTCTCTTTATTAGCAGAGCAAGAGATGGGGTAGAGTGGGTGCTCCCTGGGCTGAGGGAAGGGGAGAAAGTGAAGCAATCTCAAGCCTCACAGAAGCAGGGCAGCCACATGCAGGCCAAGCTCAGGTCTGAAATTGGGAGAGAAATCTTAATTCCTGACCCACTTCTCCATTCTCCCTTTGTTTTCCCCGAAAGATTTCAGTCTATGTGGAGAAATATCTTAAAATGAGAGCAAAAAGTTGAGAGCATCTACAAACCCAAAGAGGGAAAATAGAAAGAAACATATTTGCTCCCAACCTCAATACTCCTTTTCTCTTCAATCCCCCTGCAGGCCATCCCCCCATTTCAATTCTCCTTTCCTTTGTTTGCCCCTATCCCATTGGCAGTGAACATTCTCTCACCCTCCCAGTGCATGTCTCTCTGAAAGAAGTTACAGGGGATGGGGTGGGGAGTAGGCTATATAGGAACCTCTAACATTTTTTAATGTAACAATTTGTATGATCTATGTATTTTTAAAAAAGACAATAAAAAATTTTTTTAAAAAGTTACCAGCTGGTCCTAGTCCCCACCCCCCCATCCTGGTCGGAAGCAGGGTCTGAAGCAAAGTATGTGTGAGGAGGGGGAGGGGCAGGGGTCTGTGAAATGCTTTGAGCTCTTTCATAGATGGGTACTAAGCAGGGCTCACAGTTACTAGCGAAGAGCAAGGCAGTGTGATTCTGATGATGGAGAGAGAAAGCAGGAGAGGCAACTACAGAGAAGGAAGGCCAAAAACAAGGGCGAACGGGAGAGAGAAAGATGGAGAGACACAGAGGCTGAGAAAGACAACTTTGGGCCCCCTGCAGAGGGATAAATACTCACCCTCCTTTTTGGAGGTGAGAAATCTGAGAAGTAAGATTTCTGGACCTGTCGCACCTGCTTCCCTTTCCTCTCTGGGTTCAGTGTTTACAGAGACCCCTCCCTGAACTCTTGCCCTCCTGGACTTGCCCTAGCTCCCGCCCCAGGCGTCCGGCCGGGCAGACACCCTGACAGGTTACAAATGAGTGTGGGTGTTGGATTGCGCCAAAGCTCTTGTCACGGAATCCGGAGGAGGAGAATCAATGGGCTCTTCCTAAGAATTTCTCTTCTAGTGCCATCCAGGATCCCAGAGAGTGAGGGACGCACTTCCACTTCCCCTGTCTGCAGCTCTCCCCAACCTTAACCCAACAGACACACAGAGCAGGAAGGGGTGAGACCTCACTCCTGAGCCTCAGAACCTCTGGCCAATTCCCCCATTCTCAGAGCAAACGCCCCTTGTCAATTCTGGAAAGTTCATTGAAAATTGGAGGGATCTTTAAGACTTAAGTGGGATCCCCTTCCTCCCATCTCCCCTCCCCCTCTCTCCCCCCTCCTTTTCTTTGGGAGATGGGAGTAATGAAGGAGAAAAGGGAAAGAGGGAACCAGAAGAAGGCAGGGTCTACACTAGTTTTAAACACTTCGGAAAGAGAATAAAAATTCTCTTCCGCTTCACCCCCCTGTAAACATCACCTAGCTCTGTGCTCATTGTGGCTCTCTGGAGAGATATAGGGAGCTATTTAAGTCTGAGTGAGTGAGCCAGCTACAGCTATGGATGGCTAGAGAGAGGATAAATACATCTAGAGAGATGAGTTGATGGATAGGTAGGGAACGAATATAAATATGGAGAGAGATGGACGAATGGAGAGATGGATTGAGACAGAGAGAATATAAAGAGAGGCTGAGGGAGAGAAATGGATGTGTGAATGAGGAGAGAGCGTTTATGCAGAGAGATGGAGAGAGGAATGGGGCACTCCCTCCTCCTCTCCAGGTCTCTGTGGGCCTGCCTTACTCGCTGAAATGCCAATTTCCACCCCTCCTTTAATGAATGCTTTGTCTAGATTCTAGACCCCACCTCACACCCTTAGGTGTCTTTGCACCCCCACCCCCCCTCCTCACAGTCATCCATTTGGCCCAAGATAACAAACCTCACCAGCCCATCACCCCCAAGACAAACTTGGGAGAAAGAGTCATGAAATGGGACTTCTGAACAAAGTAAGGGGGCTGGATTTCCCACCTCCAGGTCTACAGTCTTGGGAAGAAGTCTCCTGGGGGGGGGGGGGGGGCGGGGAGTGTAGAAGAGTGGGGAGCAGCTGGGTTGAATTTGTCCAAATCTAATAACCCAGGAGCTTCAGGAAGGCTTTGGGGGCTGGGAGGGGAGGAAAGTCTTGAATATTCTTCTAACTTCCCCCCCTCTCCCCCTCCGGTCCCTTCTTTCCAAAAGTCTTTGAAGAAAGATGTTTTTGACGCTTCCACGTCGCTCTCAGATGGATGGGCTGCCGGTGATTGAAGTGTCTTTGTCATGCTAATGCTTGGGGGGTGATGGATGGGCGCTGGGGCTGCCAAACTCTGGCCCGCTGCGCCCATTGGCCTGGGAGAGATCACATGCGCCCCCCCACCCCCACGCCCTACCCCCTTCCTAGGGAAGCGCTGGCCCAGGCGAGCTGGGCCGGGCCATGGATGCAAGCCTCAGCGCTGTGACATACTGCCGAAAGGTTGTAGGGCAAGAGGGTGTCTTCCCCCAAACGGGTCGACCCTCCTGCGGCCTCGTCGCATGGACTATAATAGGATGAACTCCTTCTTAGAGTACCCACTCTGTAACCGGGGACCCAGCGCCTACAGCGCCCACAGCGCCCCTACCTCCTTCCCCCCTTGCTCGGCTACGGCCGTTGACAGCTACGCAGGCGACCCTCGTTACGGCGGGGTTCTGCCCAGCCCCGCGCTCCAGCAGAACCTCAGCTACCCCGAGCAGCAGCCGCCAGCGGCTTTGGGGGTGGCCTTCCCCAGCTCCGCGCCCTCAGGGTACGCCCCGGCCGCCTGCAGCCCCAGCTATGCGTCTTCTCAGTACTACCCTTTGAACCAGCCAGAAGGAGATGGAAGCTTCTTTCATCCCTCTAGCTACGGGGCCCAGCTAGAGGGCTTGTCCGACGGCTACGGAGCGGGCCCGGGGCCGTACCCTCCGCCGCAGGCCTCTTTCAGGAGTGAGCCGTCGGCGAGCTTTGCCCCGACTTACCCTGATCTCCTCTCCGAGGGCAAAGAGCCGCTCTGCCCGTCAGAACCCAGCACCCCCACGGCCCGGACCTTCGACTGGATGAAGGTCAAGAGGAACCCACCCAAGACAGGTAGGACTCAGGCGTGGCCACCCCCTCCCAGGGACCCAAAGCGACTTCTCTGCCCCTGCACCGAGGGTGTCCTGGGTCAGGGCTGGGTTGTTCCCCCTGGGCGGCCCAGACAGAGGCAGGTAAACGCACTCAGCCCACCTCAGGTGAGGAGGGGCTCCCCACCCAATGCGGGCCGCTCACCGCCTAGGCTGTCTTCACCCACCCATTTCCTGATCTCGTCTGTGAGCCCAGCGCTGTCCCAGGACGCAGGAGCTGGTTTGAGTGGGGTGGGGGGGTGGGGGAGTTCGCTCTGGATTTGAAGGTCACTTTGAGGGGTTCCTGGTGATCGTGGGAACTCCGAGAGGGGTTGGACAGAATGGTGAATGGGGACGCAGGGCTGGCCCGGAAAGAGGGGAGGGGAAGGAGAAAGGAGTGAGGCACTTGACGTGGCCCTTCTCCCCGCCCCGCCCCTAGCGAAGGTGTCGGCGCTGGGCCTGGGCGCGCCCGGGGGCCTCCGCACCAACTTCTCCACGCGGCAGCTGACCGAGCTGGAGAAGGAGTTCCACTTCAACAAGTACCTGAGCCGGGCCCGGAGGGTGGAGGTCGCCGCCACCCTGGAGCTGAACGAGACGCAGGTCAAGATTTGGTTCCAGAACCGGCGCATGAAGCAGAAGAAGCGCGAGCGGGAGGGAGGCCGGGCGCCCCCAGCCCCACCAGGCTGCCCCAAGGAGGCAGCTGGAGATGGCTCGGACCAGTCCACGTGCACCTCCCCGGAAGCCTCGCCCAGCTCCGTCACCTCCTGAACTAAACCTCCCAACCGACAGGGCTTCCCAGCACCTGAGCACCCCCACTCTAACCCTCTCCTTGTCTCTACCCCACCGCAGCCCCAGCGATCCTCCCCAAAGCTGGGGGCGCCAGTTTGGAACTGCCCTCGAGAAGGGGAGAACAGTTTCTTTGGTCTGGGTGGGGACCCTATAGTACCAGAGGCCTAGGAGACACAAAAGTGGTCAAATGTAGAGGGAAAGGGTGTCCACCTTTGAACTGGGGGTGCACTCACTGTCAGCAGGTGGGCGGGGTGGAGGGCAGGAGCAGAACTGCGTCCTCCTGGGTACCCCTTTCTATTCAGTTCAGTGCCTTTGGGCTGTGAGGACTCCAGACCGTGGGCTCTACTACAAACCCCACCCCATGCTTGCTACAGAGAGGGCCCTGAATTTTCTTGGATGGGGGGAGGTGTGAGAAGATTATTACCAATGCTTAATATCTGCCAGTCACTGCAGACCTTACAATAGCACCAGCTGCCTTGTGACAGACCAAAAAGGCCCCCAGCTAACCCTATTAACCCTTTCCCTCCTGGCATAATTGTATTGCACTAATGCAGCCTCCAGAGGTTGTTTTCTGAGAACTTCCTCCTCCCACCAGCGACATCATCGCCAAGCCACCAAAGTGTTTTGGAACTTGGGACTCTGGAGACTTCTGGAATGCTGTTCGAGGTCTGCCCCTAGTAAGCCTGAACAGGAAAGGTGCAGGCACGCCCCCACCAGTTCCTCCTCTATTTATTGCCTCCTGGGAAACCAGGACCCTCTTCCCCATCCCCAGCCCTATGCCTGGGGGCAGCCCAGGGCGTTCCAGGTGAAGTGAGGGCTCCCAGAAGCAGGCAGCATTTCTCTGAATCTTGGAGCTAGCCAAGGTGTTTCTGGAAACCTGAGCCCCTAGTAAGCCAGGTTCTCTCTGTACCTCCAACTACCTCATTTCAATAAAGTCTGTGTTTTTTCCCTTCTTCTGGTCTGCTTCGGCTCCTCCACCTAGGGGCTGGGGAGACCTCATTCTCCCTGACCCCGGGGAAGAGGAGAGGAGCGCGCTGGCGGCGCCTGGCAGGGCTGGGGAGATGAAGAGAAGGACTTACTACTGGGTGCAGCCTCAAGACCCGACAGTCGTCAGTTTACCCATCGTTAGAGGAGCAGGGAAAGACATTGAAAGGAGAAGGCGGGGAGGAGTCAGTCTGGAGAGGGTCCTAAGAGGAAGGAAGTTAAAAAGAGAAACAGAGGTCTGGAGAGAAGAGAAAGAGGAGGAGGGGGGAGGGGAGAGGGCGAAGGGAACCCCACCCCTCCCCCTTTCCCCTCCCCCGCCCCCAGCAAGGCTGGACGTAGAGAGGTGCTCCTTAATATCTGCAAAGGAGTCAAGCGGGGCCGGGGAGGCTGTGCGACGTCTCCACCCTGCTTGGTCAGAGAACTCTGACCAACTCCAGGCTGGCGCACAGGTCTCCCCCAGCCCCAACCCAGCGCCCTTCTACTAGCGACTCCCGGGCGGCGTCGGGGCCGAGCCGGCGGCCGCAGCCTTCCTGCGGGGCTCAGGCCGCAGCGGGCCGGCGCGGGAACGCCGCGTGGCCGGGGCCCGCGTGAAGGCCCTCGGGCTCCCGGCGCAGGCCCGCCAGGCGCGCGGCTGCGAAGGGACCGAGCGGAGCGGGAGCAGGGGAGGGCAGGGGGACAAGGAGTCGAAGGGATGCTGGAGGACAGTCGGGGGCCTTGGGACGGGCAGAGGAGGCCGAGGTAGGGCCGGATGCCGTGCTGACCTTTTTACCTCGAAGGGCCTCTGGGTTTTCCAAACAAACCGACCGCGCGCCCGCGGAGACGGCTATTGTCTCCCCGCCCGTCCCACCGACAAACCTTTGGTCGCGGATGCAGGGGGGCCGGGACAGTGGCGGTGCCCCCGCGGCCCGCACACCGCCGTCGCTCACTCGCCCCGCAGGGCCGTCGAGACCGAATATTGAGTCCGATTACCTGGGAAGCCCAAATGTCCAGGGACCAGGGCAGTTAGAAGATGGGGAGCAGCCACCAAGGAGCGGGGGAGAGTCTTATTCAACCCCCTCCCCATCTATTTAATTCGTGGCCTTTCGAAGGAAAAGAAGCAGCAAAAAGGACTAGGAGTGTGTAAGAAACGCTGAAAATTTGCTTCTTAACGAAAGTGGTGCCATTATGTGGGAGGCAACGTTATCAATAATTGCACAGCCCAGCTGGAGAGGGAGAGGTGTGTGGCAAGGAGAAGTTTAGCTTTCCCAGAGGCTGCTGTCCTGCCCTCTTGTCTTAAAAAAAAAATCTGTTACTGCTTTTCTGCATTTAATTGAAATTGCCACCAAGTTTGGCTCCCCCAAAGGGGTCACCTTGATGGGGACTGGGGAGCGGAGTGGGGGGTATACAGACAATGTGAGTGTCTGTGGAAACCAAACACCCCTCCCTTGGAGCGATTCAGTGTGAGCCTAGTAGACTTCTTTTGGTTGGCATATTTGCGGATCCTCCAGCTTTGGAAAAAGCGGTGGGAGGAAAGAAGGAGCAATGGTTACAATTGGATCACAAGGGTGGTGGAGCTGGGCCTCAGAACCCGCCCCCCCCCCCCCCCAAGGCCTGGGGGAGGAGTGATGGAAGGGCCAGGAGGAAAAGCAAAAGCTGGTCAGACTGATTTTTGGTCACAGGAGAAAGACCCATCAGATTCCTCTAGGAAAGGGTGAGGGGCAAATCAGTCCTCTGTTAACACAGAGGCAGGCTCCAAATAATCCACACTGACTCTGAGCCTTCCATCTCCTTAGAGGCAAAGATCCTGTCCCCTTTCCCCCTTTGAGCTCTCCCGCTTTGAATCTGAGACCCCAGATTGGTCTACAGAGATTGTGTTATTTGGAGAACGCCAGAAAAGATCAGCGTATTTTCCTGTCATAAATGACATAGGAGAGAAAACAAAAAACAAACACACACACACAAAACCCACATTTTGCTCCTATTGAACTAAATTCATGGTCTTCATTGTCAAACTTTACAGAATAGTCAAATTCTGTAAATTGCTTCATTCATAGACACCCTCCCTCCATGCCTTTTAGATAGCTGGGTTTTTCGTGTTTTTTTCACAGCCCTTAGGGGGAGAAATTGTATTCATCATCAGATCTGAAAATACATTTTCTGCAAAGTTGGAAAGTTCTCCACCCCATAGCTCCATTTACCAGATCTCAAACAAACTCCAGTTTTGAAAATAAAAATCTTAAAAGAGAGTTTTTTTGGTTTTAATTCTTCAAGGGCGGGAGAATTCTTCTCACAGCTGGTGGAACATTTATCAAAGTTTCTGGGGAACACCCCACACCCCAGCTGGCTGGCTGGGGGTGGGGGCAGTCAAGCCACCGTTCCACCCAGCCCTGGGCACCATCTGTTTCTCAGCCCACAGTGTGAACTTTTCCTCTCTCGTTTGCTTTTTCCCTCAGCGTTTGTTCTCCCAATGTGAGGCCCTTTGATCTCTTGGTCAAGAGAGAAAAAGAGGTTTGAGAAACCCTGAAGTTCTTACTTTTAATGAGCATTTCTTTGTTATGAACATTCCTTATGCCAACAGCACTGGCTACTGGGAAGGAGTCCTGGCTCAGGGTTGGCAGGATGGGGAGTAGAAGAGGATGTGGGTTTGGGGTGGCAGGGGTGATCTCTAGATGACTGAGATGAAGGAGATTGAGATGAGCCAGAGAGGAGGGCCAAAGAGTTGGGGAAAACATCCAGGTTGCCTGGGTTCAAATCTGAGCTCTTCCTCTCACAAGCCTTGTGGCCTAGGGCAAGTTGCTTAATTCTCTGTGCCCAGTTTCCTTATCTGCAAAATGAGGATATAAGAAAAGTACCGATTTCATAAGATTGTTGTGGGGGTTAAATGAGTTAATATGTATAAAACTTGCTTGGAATAGTCCCTGGTTAATAAATGTTAACCATAATAACAAATTATCATTATTAAAAGGGACACTCCTGTCCCCCTGTCTATAGTCTCCAGTATATTCCATGGCTCACACATCTTGACTCTTTGGGATGTGCACACACACTCACACACTCACTTCTTACACTTATATTTGTTTGATCCCTGGCAGGTGTACAGGGCTAGAGACAGAAAAGATTTCCTTCTTAGCAGTTGAAAACATTTCAGATGTTTCTGGCCTAGTTCCCTTCCTATTTTCCTGTCCTCAGCCTATCCATCTTTGGAAGGAGAGAGATCCCGGCTGGCATCCTATACTGTTTACTCCCCTTCACCATTAGGGGAAGATGGACAAGAAGTCTTGAAGGAAGACACTTTGAGTTTCGGATTTTTGGTGATTGAGAGGAAGGGTTCTGGAATACAACTTAGTTTTCAACATGGTCCCCCTCTTACAAACTTATGCCAGGTATTCAGTTTCCCCGAGCCTCCATTTCTTCAGATATAAAATAGAGGATGTTGAAGAATAAGTGAGTTGATACATGACAAGTGCTTAGCAGCACATAATATTCTGCAGATATTGCCTATTTTATATATTCACATAAGACATTTTTCTAGTATTTTCTTACATTGAGTTGTTCTTAGTTTGGCATGATGGAAGTTGACACCCAGCCTATCCCCTGCACTGTACCAGCAGACCTACCTGGCACCATAAGCATGGGACTTGCTGCCAGGGAATAACTAATTGTGAATGGAAGGATTCAGGGGAGTCTGAGACAAGCCCAGCTTGGCTTACAGTTCAGCATCATAATGAGATAAGCTCTGGCAGGAGGGCCTCATTGCATAACTTTGGGGCACACTCTTACTATGGTCTATGAGATTGGGCCCCGCTGGAGTTGTACCAGAATTTTTTCTTGATGACTCAGTATTGGCTCTAAGGACTTCTCGCATGACCTTCCTTGTATGACTCAACCACAGTATTCCAGATGGTTCAGCCTTTGCTATTTTCTTGGCTCTCTAAATGCTTCATATAATCAAGTGAGTCCTAGGTGGGGAAGGAGTTAGAGGTTCAAAATATTTAATATCCATTCCTAGGAAAACAGGGAGGCTCAAGGAACAACAGACTTCGGCTCAGAAGCCTGACCTCCTGTTCTATTGTCTTCATCAGGGTAGAAATAGATGGGATAGTTCAGAGAAGAAAGAATTGGTTAGGAAGTCAGGAGACCCAAGCTACCAAGGGCCTCCTGTGTATCTTGGTAACTTTACTTCTCTGAGCCTGCTTTCTCAGTCTTTAATATAAGTTGAATTACCCCACTGCAGCTTGACTCATCCTTTCCTCTGAGGATAGAAGATGTAGGTAAAAAAGAATGTCAAACTTGGCTGGGGCAGGGGCCGGGGGGAGCATTCAGTTGGACGTAGGAGATATTCTACTGGCCTACTTAGAACTAATTAGATATACTCTTCCTTTTCTCTCTCTGCCCCTCACCCCTGGCCCATTTCCTTCAAGCGCTCAAGCTCACTGGCCTGGGTCCAGATAATTCCCAACCCTGCAGCCTTTTTTCTGCCTGGAGAGGAACCAAGGAGGGCGGAGGCCGGAAGCCCCCCAAAACAAGCGCCCTCTGCTCCTCAGGGGCCCGACATTCCCTCCAGTTTATTCTGGCTTGACAGCTCCATTTCAACCCCCACCTTGAAGATGAGGCAGCTCAATATTTACTCAGCCAGAGAAGTTTGCCCAGAAGCCTGGCCTCCCCAGCCTGCCCCTGCTGGCTCTGCTCTGCTGCCCCCACCCCCTTCCCTTCCCGGTTCATGGAGAGTTCAGCCCTGAAATGACTCGTAGCCCCCCCACCCCCGCCCTGGTGGAGCTGCCGTCCAGGGGATTGTTGAGGCCAGAAGGGCGGGGAAAGGGCCCTGGGCTGGCGGGGTCATGCCCTGGTCTCTCCACTCCTGCTGGACCCGCAGCCTAGGCCCCTGGAGAGGAGATGACTCAGTGCAGGACTGTCTTTTTGGAGAAAGGATGCGTGGAGATTGGCTCATATGGAAGTGTTGGGGTGGTGAGAGGACCCAGGACTGCCGAGGTGTCACACAGCTGCACACTCTTAGAATTATAACCGTGTTTGTGATCGAGAAACTTGTTAAACTTGTAGCAATTTGAATTCTCTGACAAGATGAAAAGAGCTAATGCAATAAAGAAATAACACGCGTGTACCCCACAGCCATCTATGAAAACCCAGCTCCCCTCTGCTGGCATTCTAGAATATAAGATCTGAGAAGGTAGATTTTTGTCTGCTTTGTGTCCTGATCCATTTCTAGTGCTTGGTAGATGTTCAGTAAATATATGTGAAATAAATAAACATTCAAGCAAAATTCTCCTGCCTAGAAGACCAAAGATGGTATTCTGAAATGTTGGCTTCAGGTGTTTGCTTAGTCTAATATTATTGTCATAGCCAGTGTATTAATATAAAGATAATGGAAGGAGGGTTAGAGATGGAAGGGGCCTTGGGGAGCATTCTCTTCTTTCCCCATCTTCTGGTAAAGGTATCCATCTCAGGCAAATGACAGAGATCATTTTATAGCTTCAGGGCACTTTTGATCCAATGGTTCTCCCCCAAGTGTTTGTTTGGACTTCTTTTACATTAGCAAATGTAAACCTAAGATTTAAAGGCACGGATGGAAGTTTAGACTGGTAGAAAATGGATCAAACTCCTTCTGCAGAGAGCTCCAGTTGAGGTGCTCGTCCAGCACAGGCAAGACTCCTCTCTCCTCTCCAGCTCCCAATTCATTCCCAAAGGGTATTGTGTGAGGCTCCTTTGTACACCAATATGCCAAGGTTTCATGTATCTTTTGCAGAAAAAAGTTTGGAATGTGCTCCCCTTCTAGGGTTAATAAGATGGATTCACATAGGGATGTGTGCATGGTGTGTTTGTTTGGGATCCAGATAGGGACAGTGAGGGGAAGCACTCTTTTCAATGCTTGATGGAACTCTTGGTAGCTTCAAAGAGCCCCCATCCCCGGAAGCTCGCCCAGTCTGGCATGGCTCATGGCCATTGTTGCAAATTGTAGGGAGTTAATACCGTCCTCTTGCTTATTCCTGCCTTAGATGGATACACAGATGGGAGGTACAGGAATCTGCCTGGAGCGCAGGGAAGGGAAGAGCTGTCAAGGAAAAGGAAAATTCACCTGCCCATTCCCTGCTCCACTGGGAAGTTAGATTTCTAGATCAGAGACCTCTTAGGGAGAACAAAATTGGGGGAGGGAATTCCTCAGCAGCAGGTAGAAGGAAAAGCAAAGGTTTGAGGTGTTGGGGCGCGTGACCAACAATCTTGGCCAGAGTTCTCTGATTCGCCATTCCAGAGCGACCCGAAGCCTCTGCAGGGAGCTGTGGCTTTCCAGGATGAGGATGGCGGAGAGATGGAATCTGGACAACAGGTTCTACAGGGGAGAAGCCTTCGGGGTGGGTGTGAGGAAACACAAGGCTTGCTGATGGTGGGAAGAGTTATTCCACCTTTTCCCCCAGCCCCGAACTTCCTTTCCCCTCCTCCTCCGCTTCCAGTTGTCCTTCCGATTATACTCAGCCATTTCCCAGAACTCAATTTTCAATCCTCTGAATCAGGCTCCGTGGGACAGACCTCACCTAGGGTGCTGGTGCTGAGGAGAAAGAGTTAGGAAGGCAGGAAAGAAACAACTTCCCTGGAGGGAGAATGGGGTGGGACAGCAGAGTTTTGTATTCAACATGGGGTCTCTATTTAGCACATTCAAATTCAGCAGGTTGCGGCTTACAAATGGAGAATTGCAAAGATGCCTTGGAAGAGTCTGTGTGTTTGCAGGCTACCGCCCACTGTGCAAACATTTCAAAACCCATTGACGATCCATTGAAACCCACACCTTGACATTCCCGCAAACACATTGGCCGCTTCACACATTTGCAGACATCTGTAAACAAGCGTTGTTACTTGTGTCCTCGACCAGAAAACAAACCGACTTGGTGCACAGCTTTGCAGATGTGGCTGTGACACAGACAGAGAAAGCAGGCTAGGGAGGCAGGTATTGTCACCTGCTTGGAAAGATGCTCTCTTTTCCATTCTTTGGAAATTACATTTTGTTGCACGCGGTGTAAAATAAAACATTGGAGAAGTGTGAGTGGAAAACAGAAGGGTTCTCCCAGAGAGGTAAAAAGGGAAAAAGGCCCTTTGCTAAAATCTCACCTAAATCTATTCTATAAATATGAGACTCCAAGAATGGAAATGAAAAGGGGTATGGTGGTGGTGGAGAGAAGTTAGTCAACTCTCCATATTAGGTGATGTAGGGCTAAACATTGAGGAGAAAAGCAAAAAGCAAAACAAAGCAAAACAAAAACAAAAATCCCAAACGTGATCAGTCTCCTACATTTTCTCTGCAGAATGCTAAACATCTAAATAGCTGACTCCCCCTTCCCCTGGTTTTTCATTTGGGTATTTTGGATCCAGAGTGTAGTTGGATGGGAAAATAGTATTTCTACTTTAACAGAGTCTGCATGCCTTGAGTAGGAAAGATAGTTTGTCTTTATCCATAGAATTAAATGGTGAAGAACAAAGGGACAAATTTAAAAATAAAAGAAAACTGGCATCCAGTTTGTGCTTAATACCAATCTTAACTTTGGGTTCTTCAGCATCCTAACCTATTTTGAAAAAAAAAAAATCAAACCTTCAAACGTGGTTTAAATAAATCTACCAAAAATTATCTTTGTGTGTCATCCAAAATCCTACCCTTATTTTTAAAATCTCCCTTTATTTTACCGGAGAAAAATCAGTTTTTTAAACTACCTCTTTTTGAATAAGAAGGGTTTATCTGCAATAGAAATGGGTCTTCTTCTGTCTCTTTGTTCTTTCTAAGTCAAAGGGATATGGGAGAATGGGAAAAAATCCAATGCAAATATTGCTTTACTCTTTCTCTTTCTCCAGCCCTCTTGTACATAAATCTCCAGACTAGACTGAAACTTTGTCCTAGGTTTGAATTTAATTTAACTCTTGCTCAGTATGCCCTCTGCATTGGCCAGGTGCTAAGCTGCCCCCAGTGTCAGTTTCCTCCCTTAGGAAACAAGAAAAGACCTGGTTCTTTTTTTTTTTTTCCTTCCCAGAACTTTTAAGTTTAGTTTTGTATTTTATTTTTGGCTACAAGTGTAAATGTTTGTTCAGTCGCTGAGACATAACTCAGATTCTTGTCTCAAATCTTGGCAAAGCTTGGATAGAACACTTTTCCATCCTCTCCTTTCAAATGAGCCAGGTTTCAAGAGTCAGGTGGTTTTCCTGCAATTAGATGGTCTAACTCTGTACCACTGGAGCCCCTTCCCACTCCAGCTTGGAACTAGGAGTCACAGGTGCCTTTCCTTGATTGGGAGTAAAGTGAGGAGAGCAAAAGCTCACAGGTTCCTGATGGGTCTGAATAGCAAGTGTTTTTACGTTAGGTGTGCCTGGAAAATAAGGACCCCCGCACACACAAATATACCCCGTAACCCTGCAAGCTTAACGGAGGGGTTTGGTCTAAGAGTATAGAGACAGAGGAAGGTTACAGCGGCTTGTAAATCTACTTCCAGCAACAGGGAGAGGTGTTTTTCATGTGGCCTTGGACAGATGTGGAGAGAAATTCCTTCCCAAAATGAGATGCTAGCCCATCTTTCAGATCAGCATTGTCCATGCTTCCGTTGGATATTTTGATGACCATCTAGCTGCTTCTTAGTTCATAGAGACAACAGAGGAACTGTATTGCTAAACTTTCTTCCCTTTCCTTCCCCTTTTCTCTACACTCAACCCCCTGATGCCCCAGAACACAACCCAAGAGATTTTCATTTCTCTTTCTGGTGACTGAATTTCTCAAGGTATCTCAATGTTGTTGGGACAATTTCTGAGAATTTCCCAACCTCACTAGTGCCTACCTGTGATGGACTCAGAGCGAAAAAAAGAACCACTGAAAGCTTGGAGACCAAAGGAACTGTAAGGCCCTTATCCTTTTATATCCTCACGCAATGTTTTCTACGACATCCTGGGCTTGAACACCTCTGGCGATGGAAAGATCAATATTTATAAGGAAATCTCCCCTAAGGTTGGACTGCTCTAAATGATAAACAATACTTCCTTTATATGGAATAGGAGTTTGCCTCTTTGGGATTTGCACCTATTGACCCTACTTCTTTTGCTGCCTGCTGACATCAACAGTGTAGCTCTTAATTCCTTTTCTACCTGCTACACCTCCAAATATTGGAAGACCACTGTTGTATATGTCCCTACAGGAACTCACATTCCTAATTCCTTCATTTGTTCTTAAAACCTGATTTCCAGATCTTTTCCCATTTAGCTCTTCCTCCCTTAGGTAGTTAATATTTTTTGTACAATGAGGTGTCCAAAACTGGCCAGAAAATATGAACTTGATTGGATACGTTCTAAGTAGGATGGGAATATCATATCCCTTGGTCTGGGATATAATTTTCAGGGTAGCCTGGGCAGAGAACAGGGGGGCAGGCTAGGCTGGTGGCTGCTGAGAAAGGGGAGGGATCCTTTCTTGCAGATCATGTCCATCTACTGGACATTTAAGGTTGCATCAGTCTCTGATACCATAATCCACACAAATCCCCACGCTCAGCAAGAGAGCTGCCAGATCAGCAGCCATTTGTGGGAAGCAAACATTTGCTGAACAGAGTCTGTGTAATTTGCAAGAAAGGAAAAGAGTGTTAGTGTAAAGAAATGATGCACACAGGTGAGAAGGGAAGGCCTTGTTACCTCAAGGGAAGGAAGTGCAGGCGCCCTAGGCTAGGGTAGCTATTCCAGGTCTGCTCCTCCTTATCATGGCTGTCCAGGTAATTGTACTTTTTTTTTTTCCACATTGCTTTACTCTGATTTCCCTTCTTGGGCAGAAGTTGCTATTTTTGTTATTATTATTGCTGTTACTAACATTTATATTGCATTTTGCTATCAGCCCTTCCTTCTCACCGTATCTCTTTGAGGACACCTCTTCCCAGATTCTTATGATGGGTCTGGGGATGCTGTGACTTCTCAGGTAGTGGGAATCATAATGGAGGAGCAGTGGGGTTTTCAGGCCCAGACTCGGAGACCACAGCACTGCTCAGGTGCCTGCTCTCACATGAACCAGCCCTTCACTGCCCACCTTATTGGAGAGCCCCAAGGTTTGTAGACTTTGGGGAATAAGCATATCAGAAGTTCAAACCTCCGACCCCTTCCATCTGTGAGCTTCTTAGCCCTGGTCCGCAGAGCCAGGAGCAAGGCAAATGGAAGGCAGAAACCTGGAGGCCACGTGCAGTTTCCCAACCCATAACTCAGCCGCCTTCCTGGGGACCTGCAGAGTGGTCCTGACAGCAGCATTAGTATGATGGGGAGTCTTGGGGGACACAAGAAGAGGAGAGGGGAGGGATACGGAGCCAGAAGAGGGACAGTAGATCACTTGGATCTGGCATCGCTCTCCTGCTTTATGAAAATGTTGCCTTAGCCCCAAAGAAACCACATTCCGGGTCTAGCTGTTTATTTTAAAAATACGCAGACTTTGCAAACCGTCTGGAAAGTCTGAAGGGGCTCCTGATAAGGGCATCTCATCATATCCCAGCAGCAGGGCAGTAAATCGAGAACATGCAGAAACATCAAAAAAAGCGCCCTTCCTTGATCAGATGTTGTAAAGAATTTGCCAAGTCTGCAGATAAGGAGATCACTAGAGAGAGTGTCTGTGTGAGTCCCTCTGAGAAAGCCTATTTATTTTTTCCTTTCCCTTACCTTCTGCTTTCTAAATGAGCTAAGGCAGGTACAACAAGGGGGAGGTGAGGGAGCCACCAGTGGGAGGACACGCGGTCCAGCTCCACGTGGCCTCTCCTCACCAAGTGCTTCCAGTTAGCAAAGTGGGGCCATCTTGCCTTTCCTTATCACTTTTGAAATACAAAGCATAGAGACTCAGCGGCTGCCAAGGTAAAAGGCTATCAGAGAGCAAATACCTGAATGGGAGGGACCTGTTTGAGAAAGAACAGATAACATTTTCAACATATTTAGAGATCTCAGCCCTGGTCTGGCTTCAATATCCCTTCACCTGAATTTTTACAAGGAAAAGGTGTCAAACAGATTAAGCAGTTTATAGGAAGGTGGGAACCAGGCCTCTTACCAGTCCTTTTTTCAAGTGTTGTAGTTGGCCTGGAGACAACCATGCTGAAATAATGGTAATTTTCACAAGCTAGGAAACTCAAAGGAAGCCATATTCCACTTACTTTGCTCATAGTCACTCACCCTCCTGACCAATGGAAATATTAGATAATCAGTAAAAATCATTAAGCAGCAATTACAGTATATAGGGAGAAAAGAAATTCCACGTTCCTTTTTGTAAGGCCAACTTAAGGCTTCATGAATCTCCTTTTCCACCCTGACTTTCATCCATCCTTAATTGTTAGCTGAAGAAATGGAGGCCAAAGGAATTCCTATTAATTGGGGACAAGACTGGAGGAAACTTAGAGCAATCCACACATGACAAGAGTGAGGGAGACTCATTGTGGGAGATCCAAGACAAACTCATTAAGGACGAGAATGAGCAGGTCAGAGTATTTTGAAGGGTCAAAAATCTGAAATCTGCAGCCAGGAAGAGACCAATTGCAAGTCACTGTATCTGCAAATCCTCTTAAAATGAAAGGGTCCCTGGGAAGAGAGAAAACCCTAAAAACTTATAATGTGAATAAGGTCATTGGCCTAAAGAATTAAGAGCTAGTGGATTTTAGGAGGGAGTTTCTAAAAGTGGAAAGAAGAAAGAAACTCCTGGGGTACTTGAGAGACTTATGTGTGTGTATCTGTGTGTGTACCTATGTGTGTATGTGTAACAAAGTTCATGAATGAGAGAGAGAGAAGGAAGGGGGAAGAGAGAGAGAGAGAAAGAGAAAGAGAGAGAGAGAGAGAGATTCTCTGCCTTTAGGATTGTGACACACATTCCTGGCTTCTCACATTTCTTTCTTTTTTTTTTTTTTTAAAGATTTATTTATTTATTTCTCTCCCCTTCCTCCCCCAGCCCCAGTTGTCTGTTCTCTGTGTCTATTTGCTGCGTGTTCTTTGTCCGCTTCTGTTGTTGTCAGTAGCACGGGAAACTGTGTTTCTTGTCGTTTCTTCATCTTGTTGCGTCAGTTCTCCGTGTTCACAGTGCCATTCCTGGGCAGGCTGCACTTTCTTTCACGCTGGGTGGCTCTCCTTACAGGGCGCACTCCTTGCGCGTGGGGCTCCCCTATGAGGGGACACCCGTACGTGGCAGGGCACTCCTTGCGCACATCAACACTGCGCATGGGCCAGCTCCACACGGGTCAAGGAGGCCCGGGGTTTGAACCGCGGACCTCCCATGTGGTAGACGGACGCCCTACCCACTGGGCCAAGACCACTTCCCTCTCACATTTCTTTGAGATCTGCTTTTAACTAGAAATTTGTTACTCCAAAACATGGCACTTTTTCTATCTTGACTTTTCACAAGCTCTTCCATTGCCCTGAATGATCTTCCACCCACTGTCTGTCTAGAAAACCCTTATTCATTATCGAAGAGGCAACTAGAATGTCACTTTGTCAAGGAAGCCCTCCCCACCATCCCTAGAAAGTTAAACTCTGTCCATTTTCTCCCTACCCAGGTCTTGTTAATCTCACTCCTGGGGCACTTATCACATTGCTGTAATCACTTGTTTATACATCTATTCATTTTTTAATCCTCAGTACTTAGAACAATAGGTGTCATAACTTATATGAAATATTGACAAGGTAAATTAATGAATGATTATGAATGCAAAGATGAGACAGACCCACACCTGGCATAGAAAGTATAATATTTAGTGGATAACAGAGATATGGCAGCTCTATAAAGATCTTCAAGATTTAAATAACAATGATAAATTTATTAAGTGAGGTATTTGGCTCACTAACTCATACCTGTATCATTGCATTCATTTCCAGGTGCCATATTTTAGGAGCATCTTCGACTTTCTGGGTTGGAAGGGCCATAAAGATTATCCAGGTGAGACTCACATAGTAAATATCTATACTGTGTCCACATCACACTATACTGTGTTTCTATTAATACAGCTCCTGGCTACTCTTTTTTTTTTTAGATTTATTTATTTATTTATTTATTTCTCTCCCCTCCCCCGCCCCACCCCGGTTGTCTGTTCTCTGTGTCTATTTGCTGTGTCTAATTTTTTGTTTTGTTTTGTTCAGTCTCCTTTTCATGACTGAAACAATGTTTTCATCAAGTGGTTGTCTTACCTCTGATCGCAACCCACTAATCACCAGAGCTCACAACTTCCTGAGACAGTCCATTTTCTCTTTAACCTCTGTTTTACCTTATTTAAGATGAGGCTTATTTTATAGAAATACTTATTCTTTGTTCCTAATGTTATTCCTTCAGATATTGGAAGACAGTTCCCTTGCTGTCACCACCCTAGTCTTTTCCACTCCAGGTGAAACAACCCCCTATCCTTCTGTTGCTCTTTATATGACATGGCTGAGTATCACCTGGGAACCAAAGGAATATCCTTGGAGAAGACCTAGAGCAGAATATAAACTGTGAGACATGGTGTCACCTGTGCAGATGAAATCAGGGCTATAACAGTTTTCTCATCCTTCTCATTCTTCCAGCTACTTATTGAGCACTTATTAAATGCTGGGTTTTGTTCCAAATCCTTTGCATTTAATTATTTCCACAACCTTAAGAGGCAAGGTGTTGTTGTAATTCCCATTTTACAAAGGATGGAGCTGAGACTCACAGAGAATAAAGAACATGTCCATGGTCACACTATACTGTATTTCTATTAATACAGCTCCTGACTACTTTTTTGTTTTGTTTTGCTGAATTTTGGAGGGCAGTCATATCCAGAATTTACTCATGGTGAAACATCTAATAATTTTTTGCATATACCTTGACTTGGTCTTATTTTCAACACCAGGATTCATACAGTTGACTTTTTGAATTCAAAATAGGACCTTACCTCTAACTCAACTAAACTTCATGCCTTTACATTTTTTCCTTCTGCCTGGAATACCCTCTTCTCATCCCCTGATTTAGTTGATTCCAATATATCCTCTAAGACCCAGTCCAGGTGTTACATCCCCTGGGAAATTCTGAACCATCTTCCCATCCCTAGAGTACCCTATGTCCATGTCTTTACTATGGCTTTATTCCAGTGCATTTTATGTAATCTTCTGATCACACAGATGAAATCTTGTTGGTCCTTGGTTTTCCAGTGCATAAGACAGTGCTTGGCTCACAGGCACCTATTGAACTAAGAAATGTTATAATTAGTTGAACATTCTGAACTAGAGAGACACAGAGAAGGTCAACCAGGATGGAGAAGGAGAATGATGATAATGATTATAGACCATGTGTATAAAGTGTATAATGCTATATAATCATCAAATAATGTATCTTATTTAATCCTCTTCACAGTAATGTATGTGTATGTATGTATGTATGTGTGTGTGTATAATTTTTTTAGGTTCCAGGACCTCATATATGGGAAGTCAGCATTCAACCACTGAGCCACATTGGCTTCCCGAATTGGTTTTATTGTTTGCTTGCTTGTTGTTGTTTGTTTTTTTAGGAGGCACTGGGAACTGAACCCAGGATCTCCCACGTGGGAAGCAGGTGCTCAACCACCCGATCCACATCCACTCCCCAGTAATGTACATATTTTAATCTCTGTTTTACAGATGAGGAAAGCAAACTTCAGAGAGTTTAAATGACTTTCCCAAGGTTTCTGGTACCCTAAAGTTACCCAGCTGATGGAACCAGAACTTGAACCCAGGTCTTTTCATTCCCAGTTCATTGTTCTTTCCTGTGTAGAGTATTGTTGAAATGATTGGAAATATTTAGCTTAGAGAAGAAAAGATTCTGGGCAGATATTAGAAATATTTTCCAAGATCTGAAGGAATGTCACATGGGGTTCTTTTTTTTTTTTTAAGATTTTATTTATCTCTCCCCTCCCCCCCTCAGTTGTCTGCTCTCTGTGTCCATTCACTGTGTGTTCTTCTGTGTCCGCTTGTATTCTTTTTTTTATAGATTTATTTATTTATTTATTCCCCCCCCCCCCGTTGTCTGTTCTCTGTGTCATTTCCTGCGTCGTCTTTGTCCGCTTCTGTTATCAGTGGCATGGGAATCTGTGTTTCCTTTTGTTGTGTCATCTTGCTGTGTCAGTTCTCCATGTGTGTGGCACCATTCCTGGGCAGGCTGCACTTTCTTTCATGCTGGGCGGCTCTCCTTATGGGTTGCACTCCTTGCGTGTGGGGCTCCCCTACATGGAGACACCCCTGCGTGGCATGGCACTCCTTGCGCGCATCAGCACTGCTCGTGGGCCAGCTCCACGTGGGTCAAGGAGGCCCGGGGTTTGAATCGCAGACCTCCCATGTGGTAGACGGACGCCCTAACCACTGGGCCAAGTTTGCCGCCTGCTTGTATTCTTGTCAGCGGCACCAGGAGTCTGTGTCTCTTTTTGTTGCATCATCTTGCTGCGTCAGCTCTCTGTGTGTGCAGCACCAGTCCTGGGTGGGCTGCACTTTTTTTTTGCATAGGGCAGCTCTCCATATGGGGCGCACTCCTTGTGTGTGGGGTCCCCCTACATGGGGGACACCCTGTGTTGCACGGCCCTTCTTGCGCGCAACAGCACTAAGCATGGGCCAGCTCACCACACGGGTCAGGAGGCCCTGGGTTTGAACCCTGGACCTCCCATGTGGTAGGCGGATGTTCTATCAGTTGGGCCAAATCCGCTTCCCAACATGGGGTTCTTCAACAGGCATCCATTCATCCTGTTTTGCATCTACCAATGAGTGAAACTTGTTGGAAGAGCTCTCTAACAATAAAAACTGCCCAGAATTTAACTGGGCTGCCTGACGAGCTCCCTATCACTAGAGGTATTAAAACATCAGTATATGAGGCTCTGTTAGGGATATTGTAGGGGAGATTTGAGGGTGCAAGCTGAGACTAGATTACCCTGAGATCTCTCAATGACTCTACAATTCCTTTGGGTCTTCCCTGAACCTGGTCACATAAACATTTGCATGGCTGGCTTCACCACTATCACCAAAGACGGGCATAACCATCTTTGTAGAGGAGTGGGCAGTATCTTGACCCCAGAAGGAAATAAAGAAAACAACCCTGAAGTGGAAGAAATAGACTAGTTCCCATGAGGAAACATGTTCCTTCCAGCGATGCTTTGCATTGCAAGGCCAAGAAAGTCTCCATTCCAACTGGAACCAAGAAGTCAAGATCTCCAAAATTTAAGGGTGGGATCAGGTGGGATTATGGGGAGCAGCTGCTCTAAGGACAAGCCAGAGGAGAGCCCTGGGGTAAGACTACCCAGTCTACATCCTTCTCTTGGAACCACTTTGAAAACTTGGCCTGGGATTCTTACTGGGAAAAGAAGTTAGGAACCTGGAGAATCAGAGTGGGAAGCAAATCCTTAGAATAGAACCCAGTTGTCAAATGTCCTTCATACTCCTCTGACAGTGAACTCAAAGGCTCCAGGAGTTCAGGCGCCCTGACAGCTCAGTGCAGCACTGAGCACCTGAGAGCAACGGGTATTGGAGGAACATTGATGTCCGCACGTTCAAGCTTTAATAATCCAGACGCATATCGTGCTGGCCCTTCTGTGAACCCTGACCTCCCTTTCAAGTCCCTGGCCTCCATGTCCATTAAAAATCTGCTCACCAGTGACCTGGGCCCTAGTGCAGCTGACACTGCCTCCCTCCTTTCCTTTCTGCTCTGATCCGGACATGCTCCAGGGATGCAAAACAGCCAGGACTCAGTGATGAGAAAATAACTTGCTGAGAAATCTGTCTACAGCAAGGACTTTGGTGTGGAGCTGGGAGATGGGAAAAGGACAGCTGGAAATGGAAGGTTTTGCCCTGCTGAGCAGGAAAATATTGTTTTCATGGGCCACCAGGAGGCAGAGGTTGGGGCAAGGATGAAATTCTGAAATTCTCTTCTCCCTAAGGAATAAAAACAAAGAGAGAAATAGCTTCTCTCCGGTTGCAGCCAAATTAGCTTTAGAGCCAACGTTTGGGTCAGACATCCCTCTCCAGTCCCCTCTCCCAGCTTTAGATTCTGGATATTTGACTTATCTCTAAATAATTTTTGAAAGGGTGATTTGGGTTCTGTTTGCAACAGCTTCTTTTTCAAACTGCAATTTTGAGTTCTTGCCCGTTGTCTCTTTAATTCTCTCTCTGAACCTTAACCGAGATACAGAACTGGAAACTTCTGACATGATTTGACATCTTCCAGACCTTGACATTGAACAAGGATATGTGGTATGAGAAGAGACTCTCTTGGCCCAACAGGATGTAGATGTTGAGTGGCTTTTGAGAGGGTGGGGCTGGGGTTGGGATACGGCGAGGAATTTATTCTCTCTGACCAAGAGCCCTTACTTGCAGTGAGACTAGCTAGGTTCAGGAGTGCAACCTGAGACTGAAGAGCAGGTTGTTCCTTGGCATGACCTTGCACTTAACAACAGCAATAAATGCTTGGGGGACTGGATACTTGGTGCTACACACAGTGGGAAGTGGGGCAATAATAAATGATGTTTTGCACAACTATTTACAAGACCTTTTCACAGACATCTCATTTCCTCCACATAAGAGGTCAGTTAGGTATATATGGCAAATATTATTATCATCAACTTTAGTTTATAGCTGGAGAAACCAAGAATAAAAGAATTAAGGGAAACGGATGTGGCTCAAGCAGCTGGGCTCCCACCTACCACATGGAAGTCCTGGGTTCAGTTCCCAGTGCCTCCTAAAGAAGATAAGCAAGATAGCAAGCTGATGCAATGAGCTGGCATGGCGAGCTGATGCAACAAGATGACACAATGAAGAGACACAGTGAGGAAACGCAATGAGAGACACAACAAGCAGGGAGTAGAGTAGAGGTAAAGCGATTGGGTGCCTCACTCCTACATGGGAGGTCCTAGGTTCGGTTCCCAGTGCCTCCTAAAAAGAAGGTGAACAGAAAAAAGACAGCAAGCACAACAATGGCGGGGAGTGGGGGGCAGGGTATAGAAATAAATAAAAAATAAAATCTTAAAAAAAAAATTAAGTGATCTGCCCAAAGTCACACAACTAATCAGGGCTAGAACATGTTTCAGACTAGAAATCCCATGTACCTTTTCCTTTAAGAAAATAACCTACAATGGTGATCAGAACTACCAGCCTAAAACAGAATACACCTGTCTAGAGTGGTATAGATAATAAGATTGGCCTTAATTGGTTAAGTATTGAAGCTGGGTGTTGGTAAATGGGAGTTCATTATATTCTTTTTAAAATTTAGATTCTTTTGTTTGTATGTATGTTTGAAATTTTCTATAATCAAAAGAAAAGTAAATCTGTGTCCTGTGTCCAAAGTCCCTTTGAAACCATTTTCTTAGATAAATCCCATTTTTCCTGTCCCTAAATTTTCTTTCAATGGCTGAGATTTCATTACTGATAATGGCTGTTATTGACCGAGTGTTAATTGTATCAGGCACTCTGATAGGTGCTTTCTTTATGTCTTATCATTGAATCCTCACAAATAGATCCTCCCCTATGCTAGGTATTCCTGCTTTGCAGAGGAGGAAACTGAAATTTAGAGACTTCACCTAATGTGCCCTTGGCACACCCTTGATAAATATCACAGCTGAGACTTGAACTTAGGTCTGTCTGAGCACAGGGCCTGCTTTTATTCCCTAATTCCCCTACTCCCTGTTTTACTCCCAGAGAGGCAGCATGTCTCTCTTGGAGGCAATCTTGAAATGTGCTTTCATTCTCCCATCTTATAAGAAACTCTGAATGTGGAACTGAAGGCATTCTCTTCCCCACTGCTGGAAAGCTAGGACTTACAGACAGAAAACCTTTCATTTGGTCAGGCCTGTCTGTCCCCACCTCCCCGAGGGGATTCAAGCACTTAGCTTTGTTTTGTAATCTCAGGTTGACCGTAGCTGGCATCCATTTACCATCTGAGCACAGAGGTCATGGTAATTTTTTCAATTCCTGCAAGTGAAACTTTTCTCAAAGAAATGGTTAGTAGGTGGGGTGGGGAAGGGAGAATTGCCTTTGAAAGGGATTTAAGTTCCATTTTTCTTCTTGGATTAACAGAGGACCAACGTTTGGCAGGCGAGGTGTTAGCCCCTAATTGGGCTGGCCATGGTTAAAGGGCGGCAAACCCAGCATTGCTGGGATGCCTCTACCTCAAGCCCTGCCTGATTTCAGCCACGTCCAGCTGTGGCTAAGCCCCTCTCCTCTCTAGCGGCAGCCTTCTTGCGCCAGTGGGAAGACCCTTGGGCTGTTATCTGATGCGGTATCAAATATTTAGCTGGAGAACTTTCAGAGTGCTTCACGGACGCAGGGAACTGTTTAGATATCAGATTCTCTCCTGCCAGGTCAAGCGAACCCCCTGTTGACGAATGGCTGTGTTTCCTCAAGCATCTTTCCCAGCAGCGAGTTATCTTGCTTGCCCTTTAACTTGCTGTCCAGCTGAGAGGCCCCAGGCCTGCAGAAGCTGTTCTTCTAATCCCCTTCTCAGGCTCAAGCTGCTGCAGTGGGCAATGGAAGATTGTTTACAGAAGATGAAGGCGCGCTGCCTCGCACCTGGTTTCTTTCTGGCCCAAGCTGACGGGATGAAGGCTACTTCATTTATCTCAGCCTCTCTTCTCAGGCAGCTCCTGCTGTCATGGCAAGCTTGGGTTGGTGTTTCATTCCCTGATAAGCAACTTTCTGAGGAGCTGGGGAAAGCCACTTCCAGGCCTTACATACCTCTCTCAAGTCCGCACCCCAGTTGCTAGGGGGCGGCAGGACTGGATAGGTTAGGGGCGCTGAGGGCCATAGAGAGGGGCCAAGGAGCCCTTGCCTTCCAGCTATCTGGTGGGCAGGGCATATTGCTCTGTCTCTAGTTACAGATTCTGGAGCTCTCAGAGCCCAATAACCAATCTGCCCTCTTTGCCTCCAGGGAAGTAAGAGAGAAAGGGCATCTGCTGGACAAAGGACACCAAGGACAAACTTTGTGTGAAGTGGGGGAGGAAGATAGGAAGAAGAGAAAGATCCAGGGCTGGGGGAGAGGGAAAGGAGCTATTGCTTAATAGGTACAGAGCTTCTTTTGGAGCTGACGAAAGGTTTTGGAGGCAGTGGTAACAGCTGGGCAACATTGTGAACATAATTAAAGCCATTGAATTGTACACTTAAAAATGGCTAAATTGGCACATTTTATGGATTCTATTTTACTGTGAAAATTAACTTATAAAAAAAGGAAGAGAAAAACTCACTGGGACAGATATTCTGGAAGGATGGAGTTGGGAGTGGAGAGTTAGGAAGGCCCCTCCCAAAAGGCCACTAAGATAAAGAGAAGCTCATCATAATAACTAACTTTTATGGGGTGCTTACCATGAACCTGGGCTAAGCACTTGATCTCATTTAATCCCAAGGAGTAAATCTCTTATTACATCCATTTAACATATGAGGAAATTGAGGCTTAGAGAGATTAAGTGATACAGCTCATAAGAAGGGAGCCGGGATTTAAACACAGGGTAGTCTGACTCCGGGCCCCAAGCCCTTCACAACCAGGCTACAGGAGAGAGACGTGCCCTGGGCAGCTGAGCCCCAGGCTTCCGGCTCCACAGGCACTGATGTGCGGTTAGAGCTGCTCAGTGGACGGGGCGGGTCTCGAGGTCTTCCCCTGCGCAGCCTCACAATGTCTGGCAGAGTTTCAGGATCCTGCTTCATCCTTTCTCCTTTCTATCCCTCAGGGGCAAATAATTGTGAGTTCCCCTGAGGCTAGGAACCATTACCCTCTAAGGGAGGCTTCCTCAGCTTCCTGTGAATCTTTCTTGATGAGTTAGTAACAATATGCACTTTTCACAAGTCCAACTTAGAAATGCAGAAGTGGCACAGTGACCTCTTTCGTGGCCTCACCCTCAATTCTTTGCCACTGCAGCCCTGAACCCAGCTGCCTTCCTCTGCCACAACTCTACCCTCCCTCAAAGGCATGCACAGTTGTGGCTGGTGTCTGTCCCAGGGGAAAAGAGAGCCACAGGATCTCAGACCAGTGTGAGACTTCTCGGGAATCTTGGTCCATGGTTTTATTTGATGGCACGCTGGTACTTGAACCTGGAGTGAGGAAGCAAATCTAGGTAGTGGGTTAGGGAAAGCAGATAGCAAAAGAAAAATGTGAAGTGGCCCCTCAAGGAAGCTGAATTTTGAAGAGGGGCAGAAGACTAGAGTCCCTGACAGCTCTGGGGGTTTTAAAGAAGCAGATTTCCATTAAAATGTCCATTTCCCTTTTACTAGGATAATTCTACTTTTGCTTTCTACCTCCCTGGGAAAAGTCTGCAACCCTTGGGAAACAAATTCTGATAGACATGGCAGCAGTACTCTTTGGCTAGAACAGGCAGTTGATAATCTGTTTTTGGAGTCTACTCCAAATAGTTGAATAATAAGTACCCTGAACTTCTAGAAAGGTGTCATCCCTTTCCCGGGACAGGTGCTTTACATTTGTGAACAAGCCGCTGCCCTCCGTTGAACACATCTGTTGGGGCTGATCAAGAGAATGTGGATGGGGCAGTGTGATGTGTTCTTGGCTAATGAACAACCCTGTTGAGGTGTCTGGAATGTGTTCCCCTTTAAAACTAGCAGCTGAGTGGAGAAGAAGGAATGAGGCCCTTCCTTCAGGATGGCCTGGCCCGGGACCCAGAAGGTCCAACATCCTTGACTTTACCACTGAGTTGCTGAGGGACATTCAGAAAGAGGCTTAACATCCCCGAGCCTCCCCTTCTGGAATAGGGAAGTTCATCCCATTCCCGCACCATGAGAATGAGACAAGGACAAATGGAATCACTTAAAATAAGTGTCACCTACATTCAAGGCAAGGTAGCTTTGATAAAAGTTAAGTCCATGAGTCTGATTCCGCCCCCCTGCAACCTCCCTCCACTGAGCTCTGTGCTTCCCCTTTATTGGAGCAGTCAATTTAACTCAGAGGACCTCACGTCGGCAGGGCAGAGAGCATTGACAGAAGGGCTTCAAGCTCCTTTCCGACAATTGCAGCTCCTATCTGACCCCTTGAGGACAGACAGTTGGAGACAAGGAGAGATTGAGGTAGGGGAAGGAAGGGGACACTGTTTCACACCCTTCCAGCCTGACGCCACCAGGGCTAGCATGGTGACAGATCCTGGACTCAGCGTTCAGAGCAGCTGACTCTGTGGACAAGAAGCAGATAAACCGCACCAGGCCTCTTAATGAACCCAGCGCCAACTTCAGATAAACTGTCGCCACTTATTCCTCCCCACCCTCCCTTCTCTAAGAAAGACTCTGTCTCGCCTCAGCCTCTGGCTTGGAGCAGGAGCTGGGGCTCCAGTGCCTGCTGCTCTCCACGGAAGATATGGAGGGAGTGGAGACTCCCAGGAACTCTGAATAGAACCTGGTTTGATTCCCCTTAACTTTACCTGAACCCAACTCACCAGGCCCAAAAAGAAACAACTGTCTGAAATTACAGGTAAAAACCACTGGGGTGGGGGTAAAAGGAATGGGGACGGGAGCCAATGTGGCTCAAATGGTTGAGTACCTGCTTTCCACATGGGAGGTCCTGGGTTCAGTTCCCAGTGTCTCCTAAAAACGAAAAAACAAACGAAAAATCCAACTCGGGGAACTCATATGGCTAAGTGGGTGAGTGCTGGCTTCCTACATAAGAAGTCTTGGGTTCAATCCCTAGCCCTGGTACCTCAACAAAAATGAACAAACAAAAAAGCACTGTGGCGGGGGTGGGGGTGGGGTAGGGGCCTTAACTTAAAAATCACATCCCAGGGTCCACAGGATGGAGGAATAAAATATGGATTAGAGTGGACTTACTGGTATTCTATGATAGAATTATTGTGACTCTAGCAATGGAAGAAATTGTATCATCGATGTGGAGAGAGTGGCCACGGGAGTTGCTGAGGGCAGGGAGAGGGAAGAAGAGATGTGATGTGGGGGCATTTCTGGGAATTGGAGTTGTCCTAAATGGTATTGCAGGGACAGATGCTGGACATTTTATATCCTTCCATAACCCACTGAATGGACTGGGGGAGAGTGTAAACTACAATGTAAACTATAATCCATGCGGTGCAGCAGTGCTCCAAAATGTATTCACCAAATGCAATGAATGTGCCAAACTGATGAAAGAGGTTGTTGATGTGGGAGGAGTGGGATAGGGTGTGGGGTATATGGGAACCTCTTATATATTTTAATGTAATATTTTTTGTGATCTATGTATCTTTTTTTAAAAAAGGCAATTGAATTAAAAAATTTTTTTAAATCAATGTTTCACTTTCTTGATTTTTACTGCTCTTCTTCCCTTCATATCTCCCTGCTATCATGCATTCTTTCCATCCACAAGAGAGTTACATCTATTGCAAGCAGGTAAATTCTGCTCAGATGTTGAGGGCCTCACCACAGATCAGCAAGGCAATGGAAAAGACAAGGTTAAAATCTGGAATTCCTGCCTCTCACATCAGGAATATTTCATTATATTTTTTCCCTCCCACTTATCTGGATAATTTTATGTTTTGTTTTGGCCTTCAGAGACCTGGGCCATGTGGGTCATAAGAAATGGACCACTATTTTGTAGGCAATTGGGACAAGGGAATTCAAGCCTGAGTCTTTCAATTTGCACACAGCTGTGCTAACCCCTTGAGTTCATAAAGTTACATGAATTTTACCTAAATATTAATAGTCCAAAGGGTGTGAACAAGTAGTCATTTTTAATAGGGAAGTGAAGAAACCTTCTTTTCTGAAGAAAAGAGAAATTTGAAAAATGTGAAAAATTTGGAGAGTAGGCAGGCAGATGTTTCTCATCTGGGCAATGTCAGGACCCAGAGCAGATTGATTCGGCCTCCAAAGGATCTCCTAACATAAGGATGAGGCCCAGGCCAGGCCCGTGGAGGATATGAGGTTCCCACCCTTAAGCATATCTCTTCCAACAGTTTTCAGATTCCATGAGAATTTGGCTGGAGACAGTTATGCTGTGCTGGACATGATCTAGCAGGATCAAGGACCTTTTGATTTTTATCTCTATGTTTTACATCCAGAGTAAATGTTTTTAAATAGGAGATAGGAGAATTCTACATTTTTAAAATGTTTGTTTTTTCTGACCTAGCTGCTGAGTTTATAGGATTGGGATTATTCTCTAATGGTGTCACCTAAATCAGTCTTCTTCCCCACCTAGATTATGAACTTCTTTTTTTTTTTTTTTAAGATTTTATTTATTTCTCTCCCCTTCCCCTGTTGTTCCCCCACACACACACCCCTTGTCTGCTGCTCTCTGTGTCCATTTGCTGTGTGTTCTTCTGTGTCTGCTTGCATTATCCGGCAGCACCGGGAAACTGTGTCTTTTTTTTTGTTGCGTCATCTTGCTGCGTCAGCTCTCTGTGTGTGCAGCACCACTCCTGGGCGGGCTGCACTTTTTTCACGCAGGGCGGCTCTCCTTATGGGGCGCACTTCTTGTGCATGGGGCTCCCCTACGCGGGGACGCCCCTGCAGGGCATGGCATTCCTTGCACACGCAGCACTGCACATGGGCCAGCTCACCACACAGGTCAGGAGGCCCTGGGGATTGAAACCTAGACCCTCCATATGATGGACACTCTATCAGTTGAGCTACGTCCACTTCCCTAGATTATGAAGTTCTTGAAGGCAAGGACCCTACCATAAATATTTTTTATTTCCCACCCAGTGGCTGCCTAACAGATCTAAACACGTAGTAGGGCTCTGTTGAATTCTGAATGAGTTTGGGATGTTTACCTAGCTGGTGATTCTCATCCTTGCCATTTGACTAGTAAATAATCTGGAGTCTCCTCCTCAAAGTGTGATCCATGGACCAGCCTCAGCAGCATCACCTGGGAAGTTGGTAGACGTGCAGAATCTCAGGCCCAGCCAAATCGACTGACTCAGAATCCGCAATTTAGCAAGATCTTCAGGTGGTTCGATGCACATTAAAGATTGAGAAACACTGGTCCATAATATATGCTCTCATCTCGTTCTCTCTCCTACCTAGGAGTATTAGTATTTCCATATCGTATAAATGGAAATTGAGACTCGGAGGTCAAGTGACTTGCCCATGCTCATACAACTCAGTGGAGGAGCCAGAACTCAGGCCTTTGACTCCATAGCTCATGCTGTCTACTATGCCATGATTCAGAAGGGGAGACAAGCAGCTGGCTATGTGCAAATGTGGCATCCTGAGACTTGACTCTTTGTGCTTTTGACTGTCTTTCTCTCTGGAGGTCAAGGAAGATGATCTCTGAAAGAGGAAGAGCTAGGATGATGAGACCTCCTGGGCTCTCTTCACTCTTTTTTTCCAGCCACTGAACCACCCCTCTAATGTGGCCCAACTCCTTCACAAGTACAGGCTGTTAGCAATAATTGCCAGTACCTGTCACAGGGGCTGGCATTTAGTAGGCACTCAACAAATGTTTGTTGAGCCAAATAGAATTACCTAGCATTAGCACGAGCTTTCAACTGTTGGTTACCAAGGTGCACTGGTGAAGGGGCATGCTGGGTCTTTGCAACCACTCTCTCTAGTTCTAGAAAAACATTCCAATTACAGGTCCTGCTGACAAGAGCTAGGGAGGCCATCTTCTTAACCTAAAGGTCAGATTTTAAAAACAAATTCCATTGCCTGGGCCTGTCTTCTGATTAGGGCCCAAGCCAGGAACTGCAAAAGCCTGAAGTTGATGAGTAGAGAATTTACATGCTTACACTGGAAAACAGGCTCTACTGCATTTTCTTTGGCTGGAAGCACAGAGTGTGGGAAAAGTCAAGAGCATTGACTGAGCCAGGTTTGAAGCCAGGGGTCAGCAGAAGGGGATTACAGGGTGACAGTAACTAGGGTCTGCCTGGAAACCTTGGCTAAAGTTTAGGGCTTTCTCTGGGATTGTTGGTGATGGAAAAAATCTGAAGTTAACCAGGCAGGGGTTTCAGTGCATCTAAATGGACACAGGGCTGTGTAGGAAATGCCTAGATTTCTTCGCTTGTTTCCTACCACCCTCCAAAAATGAAACAAAACAAAACAAAACAATCAAAACACCCAAAAACGAAGCAAAGCTCTGCCAAGGGCTGAGTTATTATGCTGTAAGAAGTTTTCTGAAGATCTGGGCTATGAAGATAGATCCCATTAGTAAATTTGAGTTTTTCCACTCCTTCTTGCATTTTAGCAGCTTAACCAAAATATAAATGGAAGGAATACATTATCTTTCACAAGGAAATAGTCAGTCCTTACCCTCTCTAAGCAAGGCACATATTTGGGGTTCTTTTACCCTAGTAGGGCTGATTATGCTGCGTCACCTACATGCTCCCACCCAGCCCTCTTTGTGTCTGGTGAAATATATGAGCCATAATGTAGATAAACCTATAACTTTGTCTTTTTTTGTCTGCATCAGATCTTAAGCTACAGAGCCAGTGAGTCACAGATGCAACAAGATATAATTTGGCCCTTGATCATTTGAAGACTGGAGAGCCTTGGTTCATCCTTGTCCAACTTCTTTCGTAGCCAGCACAGTGAATATTTTGCTTCCACCTAACAATCCCCAGAGACTGGGATTGAGTTCTTCTGGTGTGGCTGGAAGAAAGCCTTCCCATTGCTCCTACCCTGCTCACCTCCCTGCCTCTGTGGATTGTTGGTGGAAGACCAACGGTGTTGGGTGTGGTGAAAAACTAATTGCTTCCTCCTCATTGGCACCCCCAGAGTCCCCTATGCAGACTTCTGTGATAGTTCTTAGAGCAATTTATTACACTTATTTGATAAGTTTTCATGTATCTCCCTGTAAGAGGCCAGAAGTACCTTGAGGGAAGGTGTCATACTAGTAGCTGTTGTTATTCCAAGCATCTGGCCAGGGTGGCAGGCACATAGGAGATACTTAGATATGTTGACTAAATTGAATGCATAAGGAGGTTTGAGATGACAAAGATGAATCCATCAGAGAGATTCAGAAAGGAAGAGAGCAGATCTAAGTTCTTAATAGCCTGGGCCTGGAGTAACCTTCCCAAATGATCCTGGGTATGCAGATTTGACCTCTCCAACGTTGACATCTTGACATTGCTGCAGCCTCGGTGTGGTTATTGTGCTGTTGATAGTGTCATAAAGATATTTGTCAGGACTTAGGACAGCTGATAAAGTATCATCATTCTGAGAAATTCAAAGGGACATTTATCAGCAGTAGAGTATTGCTGGAAAAAAACTGTAGCAACAATACTTTTTGTTAATTCATTTATATAAGTATCAACACACATTTTTGTATTCGTGTTTTTGTGTGCATTATTTAGCAGAATCATAAAATGTCAAAGAGGAAAAGAAAATTCACCCCTGTCTTGTTTTTTTTATCTACCCCCCGCCCTTGCGACTTGCTTGCTGTCTGCTCTCTGTGTTCATTTGCTGTGCGTTCTTCTGTGTTTTCACTTGTTTCCCTTTTTTGTTGTGTCACCTTGCTGAGTTGGCTTTCCTCATCACTTGCAGGCCTGTGGCTCGCGGGTGAGCCTGCCTTCACAAGGAGACCCCAGGATGGGGACCCAGGGCCTCCCATATGGTAGACAGGAGCCCAACTGATTGAACCACAGCTGCTTCCCTTATCCCAGTCTTCTTACAATGAGGAATTAAAGCCCAGAGACTGAGCAAGTCATATTACCAGTGAATGGAAGAGCCAGGCCTCCTGGTTCACAATAAAATACTTTGAAATCATGGAGAAGATGGCAGGGGCTATGCAGTTAGTCAGAGGAACTGGGCATTTCTCCTATCCCTGTCCTGCCAAAATGTACACAGAGGCTTTTTCTTTTCCTTCCTTCCTCTCTCTCTTTTTTTCCTGCTAACATTTATCGAGCACTTACTATGCTCTAGGCACTTTGGTAAGAGTTTTATATGCATCTGCTCATTTACTCTTCACTAACCCTCTGAGGTAAGCCCAATAATAATAATAATAATTATTATTATTATTCCTGTTTTATAGGAGAGGCACAGGGAGGTTAAACAAATTGCCCAAGATCACATAACTAGTAAATGACCGAGCTGGAATGCAAACCCAAATATGCCCCTCTCCAGAGTCTACACTCTTAACTATTGCTCTATAGTTTTTCTCATAGCTTTATTCAAATCTAAGCAGTGCCCCACTATTGGAGAGCTATTGATAAAGGAGTCATTCTTGCCATCTAGGTACCAGACTCTATCATATTTTGTACACATCTTCACTATAGCTGTTTGTAACTATTTTTTTAATGCCCATCTTTTCCACTAGAGTAGATGCTCTTTGTGTGAGGGGACTTTGAGTGTCTTTTTCATTTTTATTTCCAACACCTAGCACAGTCCCTGTCACAGAGAGGGTTCTTATTAAATGCTGAATATAGAACAGATGACTGAAACTCTGATATAGCCCACAGGGCTGGTTATTCAACAAGAATAGCTTCCTGGAGTCCCTGATTTGGGAACTCATTCTACTGTATCTGTTGACTCTGCTTGGTTCCTTGTGGGAGAGGAAACAGCCTCTTTCATGCCCTACAAAACAGAAATGTTGGTAGATAATCATTCAATCTCCGCAGCCTAGTGTCTGTCTGTTTACTCCTTTGCTGGGTACATTTGGGCTTTCCAGATAGGACATTAGAGTGCGGATGTTCTCCACAGAACCCAGGGGCTATACAGCCCAACTTACCAGTGCACAGTTCCATATGGGAAGGTGGCTTTGTTCTCTTGTGTAATACAGACCCTCGGGGGTGGGGGTTGGGGTGGGCTGTGCAGGGGAACAGGGTGGTGGTGGTGGTATAGCCTTCCTCACTTCAGTACTGTGATGGCTGGAGCCAAGGATCCCTTCCTTTCCTTGGTGGCTTGGCTGCACCTTCCCAAACCAAGAGTCACTTCGGCTTGGCAGCATGAGCCTCACCAAAGGGTTATTGGGACCTGTTGCCTGCTGAAGGCAAACTTGCTTACTTTTATGCAAGGCCAGTTTACCCAAATCCATGTCCTCAAACTGGGAGAAGGGTCAATGCCCCTGGCCCTGATGTCTGACCTGAGATGCTGTGATGCCAGTCCAGTCTCCAAAACTCTGCTTGAGAAGGTGCCTGGTCCAGAACCACGTTCATTTCCCTGGTGGGTTTATCACCTCTGCGTTCTGTCTGGTTTGTGAAGCCAAAGCTGGTTAGACCCAAAGCTCAACTCCCCACATCCTACTCCCCCTCCCCACCCTCACCCTGGAAGGGAAGTGATGTGACCCTGGCCGGGCTAGGAAGGGGGCGGAGGGTCGCCATCCAGATCTTTGCCCTTTCTAAGGGACACTGGCCTGCTTTCCACAACCCCTCTCCAAGAATGTGCTTTCCCAAAGGAGAGGAGGCAGACCCTCTGCCCCGAGCCCCCAAGAGCAGCTCAGGCAGTCATGGGCCGGAAGGTCCTCTGTACTATAAATACTTCTCAAATGTCTCCTGTAAATCTCCAGATGTGTGGAGGGGGCAGAGGGGAGAGAGCTTGAATTAGAGCCGATTAGAGGCCATATTTTCCCAGAGGAGGGCAAGCCTGCCCGTCAAGCGAGCCCCACTTGGCCGCCAAGACCACTGCAGGAGGAGGGGTCTGTCTTGACAGCTTTCCAAGCAGCTGCCCCGGGCCAGGCCTCCCGGAACCCCATTCTGCGGCGCTGCGCGCTTTGGAAGGACGGACACCCTCTACCCTTTGTTCTTCTGCCCTTTTCGGTGAGAGCGCTGGGTCGCCCCTGGGCGCGCCCTCTTCCTAAGTGAGTGGAAGCGAGGGGGAGGGTGCGGAGGCAGAACGCAGAACGTGGCAGCAGCGCACGGCCCGGGCCGGTGGGTGATTTATGAAGTGCTGAAAAGCATCTTCGAAGCTGTCATTTATCTTACAGCTCTCAGCCTAAATAAACACAGAATCCGCCTAATTATAGTTACAGTGGAAACACAACGCTGGAACCTCAACGCCGTGGCTGCCAGCGCATCTCCCGCGCGGCGCCGCCCACCGCCGGCGCGCGCCTCGGCCCGCAGCTGCACCCTAGCGGCGGCCCCGCGCGCCCCAGGCGCCTCCCTGCCAGCGTGGCGGCCCTCGCGCTTCTCGCCGCGCCCCCCCCCCTCCCCCCGCGCCTGTCTCACCCGCAAGCACTCGCTCGTGCACCCACGCAGTCACATCTCCGAAAATGATCTGAGTCAAGAGCGGAGGCGCCTTATCGTCCTGCTGGGAAACTGTGGATGACCAGATCAGGGAAAGGTGGGGAGAACCTTGGATGTTCTTTAGGGTCGAGAAAGGACGAACTTTTTGTCCCTTGGCGGCTTTGAGCCTCCCAGGGAGGAGGGAAAGACTCTCCTGCGTGGTGATTCTTCCTCTCTCTATCGCTGTTCCTGGGCTTGAACTTGGAACCTCTGTTCCTCGTTTCTCTTTGGCATGTGGGAAGCCTGCCGCCTTTGGAGTCTCTTCTGTCTTGAACTTCAAAGCAGAGGGACAGATGTTTAAAATGCAGCCAGGACGGTGATGTCAGAGTGTGGCTCTGGAAGGAGCCCTCATCCGCTGGGGCACCCTCCCCCACTTGGTCTTTGTCCCAGGGAGGTGAGGCTTAGAGCCAGCGCGGCCTTGACAAGGGGAAAAGAATCAGTTATTCTAACAATCAAGGGGGATCAGCCCCGTGGCTGAGGTAACCACAGTTCCATCCACTCCGTGGCACCCAGTTCCCCTAAAATGGGAATTTCAGGGCCCAAGGCAGTGTATCCACTGGGGCAGTTCTCGATTTCATCCATGTGGCGTTAACTTCCGAGCTAGCATATACATTACACTAGACATATAACTCATCCCTAATTTACTGCTGTCTTTCTGTGTGTGCAGGGTCTTATTCTTGTAGACAAATTTGGGGATCTAATAACAAAGTAAAGGAAGGCTCTCTCAAGGGCAGGTGTAATCTGAGTAGGCCCCCTGGAGGATAGTGAGCCCCCTGAGGATGTGGGCTTTGGAAACTGGTATAAATAAAGACAGGGCTGCCGCCTACAAACTGAACGGGAATGGAGAGGAGACGGGGACAGAGGCACTGGGAGTGACTGCATAAAACAGAACAGGAGGAAGTAACTCGTGTTGCTCATTAAGTGCCCAAACCTGGAAATTCTTAATCCTGATCTTGCTTTCTAACCCAACCCTATTAGAGGGTTATAAAATGTAGTCCCTTCTGCTTTATTTCCAGCTAGAAAACAAAGCTAGATCAGCCAAGACCATGGACCACAAAACTGAAAGACTTGGGCGGTTGGGTTCACAAGAGGTTCTTAATTCGAGCTTTTTGATGACCCTGGCAGCCTCCCTGCTAGTCTGCTCCCCTCCCCAAAGAGCTCCCCTCCTCTCCCCCAAACTGTCCAGAATCTAGTCTGCTTCGCCAAGTCTCCAAATCCTGCATAAAGGAGAAAGTAAGGACCCTTTCCATGGTATGCAGAAAAGTGCGACAAAGGAGAGATCCATTTTTTTACTAGTTACCCAGTGCTTATCCATTAAAGTAAGATAAAAATACCTGTTCCTTGCCTAGCTCCCAGAACGCCAATTCAAATGAATGAGGATGTAAAAGCTCATGGTAAGAAAATCTCTCCCTAGGTAGTTCCAGACGAAAGAGCAGCTCTTTAGCACTCCTAGTGAGTTAGACAGTGACGCCTCTCTTTATAACTGGCTGGGGTAATCTTTGTGTTTTTTGTATTTTTTTTTTTTTTAAATAAGAGGAGATATAAAGCCTCAGAATAGTTGAGTGACTTTTCTGAAGTCACACAGTAAATCACTCTTGAGGACTTCATTCTTTGTTTACCGGATCACAGATAAGTTTTAAGAATGTGGTTTACATTAACTCTTTGAAGGACAGACAGAAGGAGAGCACATTTTAAAATGGTACATCTACAGATCTTTTAGAAAATCCATTTTTAATAGAAAGGGGAGAAAAACTCTCTTCTGTTTTATTGAGCCTCATTAAGTTTTATGGATCTCTCTGCCTTTCTCTACTTCTCTCTTTCCTACTTTTTCCCCGTCCCTCAACTCTACCTTTTCTTCTCACCTCCTTCTTAACAGTCCAGTCAGCAGTTTTGTGCCCAGGATGCTTTGCTCTTTTAGCTGCCAGCCCTTTCCTGCCAGCCGCCAGGACCTCCCCCTCCCTCCCAACTTCCTCAGCTGATCCTGTGCAGAAGTCGATAGCTTATCTCCATGCAGCAACAAGAAAGTGAGATAGTGGCTTGGAAACCAGACACCCCAGAGCATCTTGGGAAACGGCCTGCCCTTGTGGAACAGTCCTCCTCCCCATCCCCCAAAGCAAGGATCACCCATAATTACTTTTTGCCCCCCTCTGGGGTCTATTCTGTGATTTTATAGTCAAAGGGGCTCCTGGATTAGGAAAGACGAAGGAAAGGACCTAGGATTCCTCCCTGAACACTTGAGAACCACCATTTCACCTTGTCTTTCTGATGTCCATCTTCAAAGGAAGTGCAGGTCCTGGTTTGATGCTGATATGCTGTGCAATATTAGAAAAATCACTCAGTTTCTCTGGACTTCAGTTTCCCCAGGCATGTAGGATTCAACTAGAGTGGACCTTTAAGTATTTGACCCCAGATTTAGAGCACTGGCAGTTCCTATCTCAGAGGGGAGAGTAATTGTTTCCAGTAACTTCTGGGGGGCATGCTTTCACACTCCACCACTTCCTTCTTCTGTTACTTTATTGTGCATCCCAATGACTTGACACAGAAATTTTGTCCCAGGGATTATCTCACGTAAAGGGCTCCCAGTTTCAATTCTGAGAAATTCTGGGGGTTGGAAATATGTTCCTCATCAATTCTTTTTTTTTTTTTTTAAAGATTTTAGTTTTATTATTATTGTTTTTTATTTCTCTCCCCTTCCCTCCACTCCTGCCAGTTGTCTGCTCTCTGTGTCCATTCACTGTGTGTTCTTCTGTGTCCACTTGTATTCTTGTCAGTGGCACCAGGAAACTGTCTCTTTTTTGTTGCGTCATCTTGCTGCTCTCCATGTGTGCAGCCACCCCTGGGCAGGCTGCACTTTTTTCATGCTGGGTGGCTCTCCTTACAGGGTACACTCCTTGCATGTGGGGCTCCCCTACATGAGGGACACCCCTACATGGCACGGCACTCTTTGCGTGCATCAGCACTGCACGTGGGCCAGCTCCACACAGGAAAGGAGGCTCTGGGTTTGAACCCTGGACCTTCCATGTGGTAGGCAGATGCTCTATCAAGTGAGCCAAATCCGCTTCCCCCTCATCAATTCTTTTTTTTAAAAATATATATATACTTTTAATTTATTTCTCTCCCCTTCCCTGTCCTGCCCCCTCAGTTGTCTGCTCTCTGTGTCCATTTGCTGTGTGTTTTTTTGTGCCTGCTTGTATTCTTGTCAGTGGCACCTGGAATCTGTGTCTCGTTTTGTTGTGTCATCTTGCTGCGTTAGTTCTCTGTGTGTGCAGTGCCACTACTGGGCAGGCTGCACTTTCTTTTGCGCTGGGCAACTCTCCTTATGGGGTGCACTCCTTGCACGTGGGGCTCCTCTATGTGGGGAACACCCCTGCGTGGCACAGCATTCCTTGCGTGCATCAGCATTGTGTGTGGGCCAGCTTACCACATGGGTCAAGAGGCCCTGGGTTTGAACCCTGGACCTCCCATGTGGTAGGCAGGTGCTCTATTAGGTGAGCCAAATCCATTTTCCCCTCATCAATTCTTAATCTAATAAATATTAAACTTTCTTCTACTAGCAAAATATTTTCCCTTCCTACAAGGCAATGAAAAGTAGAGACATTGCTTCTGCTTCTGCCTCAATCTAAGTTAGTGGTTCTCAACCAGGGGTAATTTTGCCCTTTACTCCTGCACCAGGGAATATTTGGAAGTATCTGGAGACACTTCTTATTATCACAACTGGGAGAGGGATGCTACAGGCATCTAGTGGGTAGAGCCCAGAAATGTTGCTAAATGTCCTACAATGCACAGCCCCCACCAAAGAATTATCCAACCCAGAATGATAAGAATGCCGAGGTTGAGAAACCCTGGCCTAGGCCATCACTGAGCAAACCCTGGTCTAGGTCCTTGATGAAGTTTTGGACTCAGAGCACGTGGAGGTGCCATGAACTTCCCTCAGAAGGCTCCTGTATAATAGGGAGATATTAGGAGGCATCTTGTCTGATAGGAGAGGCATAGTCCTTAACCTCATGCTTGGAGAGGTTAGTCTAAAGAGAATTATACAGGCATATAACATAATAAACCAATATTTATCCATTTGACATATTATTGAGATTTTGTTGTATACCAGGTCTTGTGTAAGGTACTAAAGATGCCCTAAATGAGTCCCCAATCCATGTACTTGAGAAGGAATTTTCCTTCCTCTCAGTCCTGGTTTCAGTCACAACTGTGGGCAAGTTTTGGCCAATATACTTGTGAATGGGAAGAACATTCCAGAAAAACAAAAGGCATTATAGAGAGGTTCTAGAGAGCTACGTAGTTATAGCATTGGGGCTATTGTGGGCAGTTCTTAGAAAAGTAGAAGCCAAACTTGTAGGAGGAAAAAAAACCATCTTGGGTTCCATTGTAAGAGCAGGTAAGCCTCCTGGGGTCAGGAAGGCAGACAGACTGGAGATGCTGCTGAGAGGTGAGGCATGGTAATTGCCGCCAGACTTGAGTGGAGTGATTTAAATTCTCCGCGTTGCGTGGGCTAACGGCATTCCACACGGGCAGCCCTGCTTTGCAATATACCTTGGAGCTCACAGTGAATGTTCTGTGGCCATGGAAGTAAGAGAGAAAGCTTAACCAGCCCAGTACAGCCTGGAAGTGTTGGGCTTGTTTCAGGAGGAGCTCTTCCTCCTTTATACTCCTTGCACAAAGGAATTCACTCGCCATGGGTGAAGGCAAAGGAGGGACTCAGAAAGTGAGAATTCTCATCAGAGTTGGCATGAGTGGCAGTGAGTCAAATACTTGGTTCTGGATTGTCCCACCAGGAATCTTTAGAGACTTGAGCAAATTCCTTTTCTTATGAAATGGATACAGAAGAAATAGGCCTGATACAGGAAATATTACATGCATTCACTTAACTAACATTTATTGAGCACCTACAATGTGCAGAAATTATTCTAGGTACTCTAGGAGTTACAAGGATACATTTATTCATTATTCATTCATTCACTAACAGGCATATTTTGAGCACCTGCTATGTATTTGGTACCATGATAAACGCTTGAGATACAGGAATGAAACACAATTCCTTTTACAAGGGTCCATGGGGAACAAGCATTTAAAAATTCCTACCATGTACTGGGCATCAAGCCAAGAGCTTTATGTAGATGTTCTCTTCAGTACTCACAACCACTAAGCCTATTTTACAGATGAGGAAACTAAAGGCCCCCCAAATTTTAAGATGGAATCATCTGATTCCAAGATCCCCCATTTCCCCCTACAACAAAAAACAACTATAAGATAAGGAGAAAAGTAACATGTCACAAGAGAGGTACAGATAAGAATTAATTTACTATTGCCTCATCTTTTTTCATCCAAAGATGATGACATTTCTATTTTGTTTTGGGCACTTGTGGCTAAAAAAGAAAGGTGATGACCAATAGCCCCTACTCTATGTCAAGATTTAGCATTGTTTAGAGGCTGATGGAACTGAAGATTCAGACTTCTCTCTAAGTCTTTGTTTAGGAAGATCTTTGCTCCAATGCCTCTCTCTCACCCATCCACTTGGCAGCTGCTCAGAGATTACTCCAACTGGAACCAAATGTTCTGAAGGTGGAGATGCACAAAGGGCAACCCTTGGCAAACTTGCGAGGCAGGCAGTCTGTCTTTCAGGCTTTAAGATTTCCTTTTCTGCATCTGACACTGGACTAAGAATCAGGAGCCCTGAGTTCCAGTTTTGACTGTGCTACTGACTTGCTGTGTGACACTGGAAAGAGCGTCTCCTTTTCTGAGCCTTGGTTTCTTCATCTGCACAATGAGGGGATTGTTCTACTGATGTCTAAGGCTCCCTCTGCAGCACTGACCCTGTAGGAGTCTTGAAACTTTTGAGCCCCTACACTCCACAGCCCTCCCGGGGTCCATCTGCTCTGCTGGGGAGAGAGATTCACCCTAGTCTGCCCACTGGCAAGGCAGGCCTGGCCCTTGGGTAGAGATCTTGGCACGTCTCTTCATGTGTGGCCCTGGTATGAACCCACAGTGCAGCTTCCTCTTTTTCCAGGGACTCTGCAGGGATCCTGGCAGCCCTCTCCATCTCCGGAGAAGCGAGTTCCTGCTCGGATACCGATGAGATCATCAAGATCCCTGGTGTGAACTGGAATCTGGCAGAAGGGCTCAAGGGGCAGCTGTTGCGGTTTCTCTTTTCTTCTGAAGGAAAGTCTGAGCAGATGATCCCCTAGGTGCTGCCTATTTCTGTGTGAGGGAGAAGCAGGATGTGGCTCTGGATCAGTGGAATGGGAGGCAGCTTAGTAAGGGGGGTCTGGGGCCACGCAAAAATGATGTATTCATGGCGTGAAAGATCCCAACCTCTCTCAAATAATGTCCTTGGTTCTGCTTTTGTTTTTGGAAACCTCATTTCTTCCCTAATATTTATTCATGAAGATTTTTGTTTTTGGAGACTTTGAGGAGCAGCTGCTCTGGGTCTGAGGGAATTCCCTCCACTGCGAAGGCAGCTTTTTATCCACACAGTCAGGCTCCTCATCAAGGAACATCAGCTCCTCTGGGTGGAGGGCTTTCCAACTCCAGCTGGATTCATGTGCAACAGTGGGGATTTCTGAGCATCCTCAACTCTCGTCCAGGCAGCCCTGGAGCCTGGGGGCAAGTTGGGGTGGGTTGAGGGCAAGGCGGGGCAGGACATGGGCAGCTTCTAAAACACATCAGACAGGAGAGGCGTCCCTGACCTGGGGACCTTACGGAGTCTCTGTGGTCAGCAAAGCACTATACTGGAGGTTTCAAGAGCTGGGAGTGCCAGACAGACACTTTATCGTCTTTGAAACATGTCTAATGGCAGAAATCAGGGATTTTTATCCACCAGGGAAACAAGTCCAACATAACATGCAAATTAGTGCTCAGTGAGAAGAGCCAGGCTGGTTCAGAAGTGCAGAGGGAGGACAGAATTTGAAAAAGATTTGTACAGGGTGGTTTTGATCGGGGAAATCAAGAATTCTAGGATGTCGACGTTGGGAGGAACTTTGATTTCTGGTCCAATCCTCTTATTTTCCTGATGGAGAAATTAAGGGAAGTAATTTGTCTAAAGTCTGCCACAAAGATGAGATTCAAACATAAGTCTTCTGACCCTAGCCCAGTACCCTTTCCTCTACATCTGATCTCTACATGTCTGGTTTGTCCAATATTCTAAGACTTCACTATTCACGAACTCTGTGACCTTCCCAACCAGCCCCACCTCCAGCCCATCCTTCTGGTTCTATCCCTCTTGCTTGCTTACCCCTCTTTTTTATGCTTATCAGAACCAATTCTGCTCTGTCAAAGGCCTCTGTAATGCTCATGGGGTTCTGAATATGACTCCAGTTTTGACATAAGGAGAGTCCTGGGAAAGTATTTGCTTCAAAATGGGGCATTAAACTTCTAGAAGGAAAGACACCAGGATTGCACTAGTTCTTCCTGAGGCTCTGGACTTGTTCTGCTCATTGTTCGCTGTCAGCTCTTCAGTCTGACACTAAGCACCATTCTCCAAGGTAGTTTCACTTGAAACTACCTGGTCACCTTCTCTCTACCTTCTACTCCCACCCCATGCAAGCACAGGCATCTTTAAAAGGGTCTGTCATTGCACACGGGCAATGTTCTCCTCATTCCACACTTGGTTACTGGCTCTGGTTCCCCTTCTCAAATTCTGCACATACTCTTGATGCCAATCCAAATTCTAAAATAAATAAATAAAGTTGAGATTTCTTGATTATCAGCACTAAGTGGGGCATATAGGAAATAATAGTAATTGAGATCACAAGCAGGGTGAAAAGATACAGAATAGACTTAGCCAGACCATCTGGCTAGCTCTCTTGAGCGAATGCTTTAACATATCTGTGCTTCAGTGCCCTTATTTACCAGGTGAGGATAATATTGCCTGACTCATCAACCTTTGAGATAGTTTATAGATCAAGTGGGAGAGTAGATTTTAATTTTTTCTTAATTTAAAAGAAGGTTGCAAATAAATAGCATTACTATTAGGGTTGGTGTTTTAGTTTCCTTGGCTGCTCAAGCAAATACCATGCAATGGGCTGGCTTAAACAATGGAAATTTCATGGCTCACGGTTTTGAGGTTAGGAAAAAAGTCCAGCTCAAGGCATCATCCAGGCCGTGCTTTCTTCCTGAAGACTGTTGCATTCTAGGGCTGGCTGCCGAAGGTCGTTGGTCCTTATCTTGTCACACGGCAAAGCCCATGGTGAAATCTCCTGGCCTCTCCCCTTTTCTTCAGGATCCCTTGATGTTCAGTTTCTGTCTGCTCCCTTTGTGGCTTTCTCTCTATCAGTCTGAATTGTGTTCCACTTATAAAGGACTGCAGTAATAGGATTAACTCGTCCTGATTGAGGTAGGCCACACGTTTATTGAAGAAAGTTTATCAAAATGTCCTAGTTACAATGGGTCCGCTTCCACAGGAATGGATTGAGTTTAAGAAAATTTTTTCTTGAGTGCATACAGCTCCTAAAACCACAATGAGGATTAGTTTAGTTTAGAATTAGGATTGGGTTATGATTGGGACAGCATTTTTCAATCTTGGCACAATTGGGACGGTAGAATTCTGTTATGAGGGGTTTATCTGTGCATTTCAGAATGCTTCGCAGCATCCCTGGCCTCTACCCACTAGATCCAACAGCATCTTTCCACTCACCTCCCCACGGTGGCAACCAAAATGTCTCTGGACATTGCCAAATGTCCCCTAGTGGGCAAAATCATCCCTGCTTGAGAACCACTGGGTTAAACAAGGATTGGGGTTAATGCTGTTTTACGTTAGAGTTATGATTAGGGTTTGAGTTCAGATTAAATTATAAATTGGGTTCAAGTTTAGGATTAGAGTTAGGTTTGAGAAATTAAGTTTAAATTTAGATTCAAGTTAGGATTCAGGCTTAGGTTTGGTTTAGAGTCTATACTTTGCCTAGGTCTAGGCTAGCACATTGCAGAGAAAAATGAATTGGAGAAATATTATATAATGAATTTATGGCGCATAGAGGAATAATTGTGGGGCAGCCATGCCTCCATTTCTCTCCATTAGCACTCTTGGGAGGTGGAGGTAGTGCTTAGGGGACATAATATAAGGACCTACCTACTCCCCACTGTGGAGCTTCCCCTAGAACCTCCCAGAGTCTCTAGGGAGTGACTTCATAATGGTCTTCGAATCTAAGGAAGGTGGTTATACTGTGGAGTTGTTCTTTATTGCTCTCCTGGTGACATCACGAGAGTTAGAAAGTGGCCTGTGTGTGCCTACACACTTGAGCACATGTATACCTACTCTTTATGCTGAGTGCTGATTTTCATTTTAGTTGACATCATATTAGCATACTACTGTTATAAAGGTCTCATATCTAAGACTAGGAAACCAGTACACATGTGAGGTGTTCCCCTTCTGTCAAGTTATTGTAGACATAAGGAAGCAGAGAAAGGGGTTCCTAGGAACAATTTAAAAAGATGACCCAAAACTACAGCAATGGGAATATCTTGGAGCTGGAAGTCAGGAAACCAATCCATGCTCTACTTTCTTGTCCTATTATGTGTGGAATTGCAGGTAAGTTCATCTCCCTGCCTTGGTTTTCCCATCTGTAAAAGAACCAGAATAAAACTTGCCTGAAACTCTTTCATCAATTGAATTGGGGATAAAGTTCAATCCACAAGCTTTATTTTTGTTTTATTTTAGAGGAGGCACCAGGGATTGAACCTGAGACCTCATACACGTGAAGCAGGCACTTAACCACTGAGCTACATCTGTTCCCCCGCAAGCTCTTGAACTGTTTGGGAGGGAAGGTACTGTGTTAACCCCAAATATTTTTTATTATCTGTTTCCAGAAAGACCTAGTGGAGAGTTTCTTCTTGCCCAGCACCTGAGAGGTAGCTGGAGCCTGCCAGAGTCACCATCTGCCCAAGTCAGAAAACACGGGAGGAATGGTGGTGCCAGAGGCAGATGCAACAGAGAGGGAGCTATGCTTCACCAGCTTGTCAACATGTCATTAGGGTGTTCCTGTGGGAACCAAGAGCAGAGTCAGGAGGCAGGAGATGTGAGAGGGAGGGAGGAGGGAGGAGGGAGGAAGAGAGAGAAATGGAAAAGATGAAGGGGTTCATGCCAATACCACATTCATCCCTGTCATGAGGAGAGCTCTATCAAACCGAGGCCAGGCCTATAAATCAGGCCATAATTAGTTGCAAAGAGAAAGCTTTAACATCCTCATCAAATTGATTAATACATCTTGCAGCTCCGGACAGGCTGGCCCTGCCTTGGAGAAACTGCAAGCTCGCCTGCCTAGCTGAGTAGGATTGGAGTGGGGAGAAGGGATAGCTCTAGCTGCAGCAGCATGGAGCCAGATGAGTGCTGCCCCTTCGTTTATTCACTCCAAGAGGCCTCTGATAGGTGGCAGGTGAGGCTGACTCTTAGCCTGGGAGGTCTACCTGGGCCTAGACCCTGGAGAACCAAAAGAATGTACAGGTTTTGCAAGAATTATCCCTGACACTGTTGGCAAGTTATTTTCTCCCCATGGGTCTCAATTTTACCTATGTAAAAGGGACAGCCTGGACCAGAAGAAATTTTAGTTTATTTTAAATTCTGACATCAATGGACAAGGACTTTTGGGGTCATGGCTACTAAAGACCTGCTACAATTTCAATTGCTAGGACATCCAGTGGCAGGTCAGGAGTTTGGAATAAGTTTAAAGAAGGTAGACATGCCTCAGGCTTGAAATTACCAAGGATTGCCTGCGTGTCCCTTTCCTGAGGTTCAAACAGCAGATACCCTCAAACCTGCAAGGCAGCATGAAGATGAAAGAAATCAGATCAACTTGGGTTCACATCCTGGCTCAACTTCTGAGTTGTATGTCTGGGAAAATTTACCAAACCTCTCAAAGTCTTACCCTGCAAAAGAGGAATATAATGTCTAACTTGCTGGGTCATTATGAAGAGTAGATAAGATAGATAAAACATTTAGCTCAGTGGTTAACAAGAAACCATCAGATGACTTTTGAAGTCTTAATAAAGGTATCTAAGTCACATGGAGATTGTAAAAGTAAAGTCCTGTAAAAAAGTAAAATACTAATTCCCCATTCGATGGCCAGCTTGTCACCTGCCCAGGATGTAAACTGAATAAGCAGCTTGTTCTTGTATAAAAAGCACTGGACTTGAATTTAGAAGACTTGGGTTCAGGTCTCACCTTTGCAACTTACTAGACTTTGTGCAAGGCCCTTCACCTCTCTGAGCCTTGGTTTTCCTACTCAGGAATGTTTTCCATGTCAAATGCCATAATGTGTTTACATAATCCTTATAAATTATAAAACATTATTCAAATGTAAAGCATTTTTATAAACAATGTTCTGGGTATCAACCACTCTTGTCCTTTGCCTGACTGTCCCTGAAATCCCTGTCTGGGAGAACAAATAAAAGAGGTACTTTTTAAGCCCTTGGAACACAAGCCATTGCTCTATGGGACCCTGTGTCCTATGTCTGGTATGAATTGCACTTTGCCTGTTTCCTGCTTTAGCAAAAACTCTGACTTAACTGCTTAGAATAAATGAAGATCCTTTCCTTGGTGGTGTTTGGGTCACATGTGTGTTGATGGAGTGATACAATCCAAAATCCATTCTTTCTTTCTTCTAAAATAATAGAAGTGCTGTGCATAAGGCTATTCAATTTCCCAGCCTCCCTTGCAGTGAGTCATGTGACTTAGGCATGTGACTAAGTTCTTGGTAATGGAGTGTAAACAGAAATAGTGTGGGCCACTTATGGGATGGGACCTCATGAAATGGGTATACTTCTCCATATTCTTTATCTTTTCTAGGAATTAGTGCATGTGTGAACCTGCAACCCAGCTTGGACCATGCAGACAAAATCCACTCTTTAGGGGATGGTGGAAAAGCAAGGCTGACAAGCCTGGGTCCCTGGATGACATCATGGTGGAGAGTCTCCCGCCAAGTGGAAACTCAAACTTTCTGTGAGAGAAAAATAAACTGATATTATGCTAAGCCATTGCATTTTGGGATGTCTTTATTATAGGAGTATAGTCTTTCATCCTATTTATTTGCACTGAGTGTCCCCTAGGAGCCCAGAAGTTATCTTACTCATCCCACCATCTCTAGGCCATACCACCAATCCATATCGAATGTGTGAGACACACTCCATTTTTAAAGACATTTTAAGAAGATTCCACTGCTCCTTGTGAGGACTGGGCCTGCATCTAGCTTAGAATTGTCTTCTGGTTATATTTTTAAGAAGCTTACCACTCAAACATAAACTACCCCCTAAAAACATAGATTTCATTTTCTTCTTCCTTGACCATACTGCCATGATACTACCCTACTCCATTCCCTGGAGGCAGCTGCAGCTTGAAGATTAAGAGGAGGGAAGATAAGCAGAAAATAAGACCTACTGGAGTCAGAACTCTGACCCTGGGCCAGGTGGATGGGTGTGGAGAGCTAAGGGATCACAGACCTGGAGAAATGGACCAGGAGTGCCCAAATGACTCGTCATATGATCATGGTAGAGCAAGTGAAGTTAGAAAAGTCTGGATGCTGCTGCTTTCTTATGCTTCTAATCCCCCAGAGAACTTGATCCTCACTAGCTGACCCATGGGCTTCCTCATCAGTTCGTCATCATCAGCCAAGGTTTTTACAGAGCCTATGGCATTTAGAGAGCCTCCTTCTGACCTACCTCCTCCCATTTTGGAATGTCGACCTGGGTAGAGTGAAAATTGCTCTTTAAAATGTTTAACTGGGGGAAGCGGACTTGGTCCAGTGGTTAGGGCATCCGTCTACAACATGGGAGGTCCGTGGTTCAAACCTCGGAGCTGGCCCATGCGTAGTGCTGATGCGTGCAAGGAGTGCCAAGCCACGCAGGGGTGTCCCCTGCGCAGGGGAGCCCCACGCACTAGGAGTGCGCCCCGTAAGGAGAGCCGCCCAGCGTGAAAGAAAGTGCAGCCTGCTCAGGAATGGTGCCACACACACGAGAGCTGACACAACAAGATGACGCAACAAAAAGAAAAACAGATTCCCATGCCGCTGACAACAACAGAAGTGGACGAAGAAGATGCAGCAAAAAGACACAGAGAACAGGCAACCGGGGGCGGGGGGAAGGGGAGAGAAATAAATAAATAAATCTTTAAAAAAATGTTTAACTGGGGGAAGTGGATGTGGCTTAAGTGATAGAGCCTCTACCTACCATATGGGAGGACCTGGATTCAATCCCTGGGGCCTGCTGGTGAAAAAGAAGACTAAAGTGTGCCCAGGCAGCAAGTTAGTGCCCACACGAGTGCCCGCATGGTGAGCCAGTGCCCACATGAGTGCCTGCCCAAGTGCCCGTGTGCTGAGCCAGTGTTCTGCGCAAGTGAGTCACACAGCAAGATGATGACATATCAAAAGAGAGACAAGGGGAGAGTCAAGGTGAAGAGCAGCAGAAACCAGCAACTGTGGTGGTGCAGCTGACAGGGAACCTCTCTCCACATCAGGGGTCTTCAGGATTGGCTCTTGGTGAATGAGAGAAAATGAGAAGAAAAGACAACAACACGGACAGCAAAAACAGCAGGGCGGGAGGAGGGGAAGAGGGGAAAATAAATAAATGAATAAATATTATAAAAAGAAAAAATTAACTGGGCACATGGTTTGGAATGTGAAGTCTGAATATCCCCTTCCAAAGCTGGGAGCTATGGGTGTCTAGTAGACACAGGATCACGGAATGGGGCCGGGGGTGGGGGGGCGGCGGGGGGGAAGGAATAAAAGACATTGCGCCAAATAGCCACAGGTGAGGAGCCAGAGTGGGGAGGAGGGGTGGCCTCACTTTCTCATACCACTGGCCCGAATCACAAGGCTGGGCCAGAAGGGACGTGCCGGTTGCAAATGCTCCCACCTCATCTCACAGCTCACCAAGTATTACGGGCTAGCACATAAAAACCAGAGTGCTAAGCAGCCAGGAATGTTAAATTCAAGGAGCTGTGACCAGAGGCAGGCAGGCTCTGGGGACAAGCAGGGAGGCTGTGCTGGTTCCCATTGGCCCCCTCCTTGGCTCTCAGGCAGCAACTGAAATCAAGCAAGAAACTTAGCCTTTGCCTTGAGACCTACCTCTGCCTCCTGCATTTCCACCGTAAAAGAATTTAGGGGAGTCCTGCACCTCCTTGGCAGAAGCTGGGAAGCCTTTAAGCAGAAAATAAATGCTTTCTAGACACATAAATCGATGAAAATTAGCAGGAGTCAAGGTGAAAATCCATCCTCCACCACTTGGATGTTTGAGTCAACGGTCTTCTCAGTGATTTAGAGCTGTATAATTAGGGTGATCCAATCTCGGTTGTATTTTTTTTCATTCGCCCTCCCTTTTCCATTCAAAAGTCTTCTCCAATGAAGCAGGTTCCCACTGGCTGCTAGTTCCTCTGGCTAGAAGCAGGGGTGTGCACCTGTCAACCTAGCACCTAGATGGATCTCTGTGCTATTTCTGTTCCCTTCCTCCCTGGCAGCCCGTCATGATCGTCAAGCACAGGCTAGTATAAGTTGGGGGTGGGAGGCCAACATCCACTGTAGTTGCTCTCTCCCATCCTCGTGAAGGCCAAGAGTAGCGACAGTTAACTCTGGGTGAAATGCAGCATTGTCCCAGAGGTGGAACAGGAAATGGGGAATCAGAACCTCTGTCCTCCCAACTTGGGCAAAGGAAGGGGCGTGAAGGCCTCCCAGCTCAGCGTCCCCTGCACTTTGTGAATATAATTCAGCACTTGATGGAAGTGTGAACTGGAATCCAGAGACGTTAGGTGCCTTGATTCACCTCTGAAAACCAGGGCCCAGTGGGACAACGTAGTATGGAGAAATGAAGGCAGAATGCAGGATCAGAGAGCTATAGCTTCAAATCTCTTCTCCAACACTTACTACCTATATGAACTTGACCACATTTCTTAAGTCTCCTCATCTTTGAAATTAGAATAATACTATCTCACTGAGTTATTATTATTTTTTTTTAGCAAGGATTAAATGAAGTCATCAATAAAAAGTTCCTAGCATATAGTGCCTGGAGCATAGCATTTGTTCGATACATAGTACCTTCCTGCCTCTCAACGGTTCTCTTAGGATAGGAACTTTACCCGCAGTGGGTCTCCCAACTCCTATTCCAGTGCCTGGTATCTATCTCAGGAACTCACCCATGAGGGCTCTCGGTCTAAATGGCTAGCTGAGTGGCAGAGAACGAACAAGTAAATGCCCAGTGTGAGGAAAGAAGACTCCCAACAAGCATGGTAGCGTGCAATGCTCAAGTCCTGAATCAGCATTTACAAAGTTGTGACCTTGGGCAATTCCCTGGGCCTCAGTTTCCCCCATGGTAAAGTACGTATGATTGTAATCTTTGCCTTTGCTACACCGGAGGGTGCCTCTGAGGTTCACAGGAAACAGGGGGTGGAAAAACACTTCACAAATGGCTCTTCAGGTATAAGAGGGGGGAAATCTTACTCAATAGAATTTCTCTTGGGAAGGGAACTCTCTGCTTAGAAGAATGCGTTGAAACTTGCTTCTCCATGTAGTTTGGAAACATATGTTAGCAAAATTTTAAAGGGAGACTATTGTTCTGTATGAAGCAGAGAAGAGGGAAGAGAAGTGGAAGAAGAGGAAAGAGGAGGGCAAGTGAGGTGTCAATAGGATGGCGAGAAGCCAGAAATGGTGGTGAGCCCAGTGAAAACTCCACGCTGCCTGAAGAGCAGTGGTGCCCATCATACCCACTGAAGTTGGGCTGTGTAGTATGAGCTCTTTCTCATGTTTGGGAATCTTTGGATATATCTATTACACTTTTTAATCACGGACCACAACTATCCCAAGTTAGTGCTTTGCGCACATTCTTTCATTTACTCCTCCCTCTACTTTCCACAGGTAAGGAAACTGAAGGTCAGGACGCTTGGATGAATCTCTCAAGGTCACACAAGTGGTAGTTGGTGGACGAGGGATTTCACCCAGGACCTAGCTCTGGACCCTGTACCATGCTGCCCCTTTGAGCCTCAGTTTTTTGAGGTTGGAAAATCTGTTAACTTCCCTGGGCCCGTTTTTCCATCTGTAAGGAGGAGAAGCGTTTCTGTTGCTTGTCTCCTTACTCACTGAGATACTTGACAGATGAAGGACATAATAGATACAAAGTACTCTGAGAGCTTTTAAACAAACAGCCCCATTGTGAAAGTCAGCTATTAATACTGCATCTCACTTGCTAAAAGGCCTGCTTAATCCACCCTGCCTTAAGGAGCCAAAGAGGACTTTTTCCCTGTTTAATTTATCCTTCCTAGTCAAGTGCCAAGTCTATTCCACTTGGCTTTCTTTCAACAGAAACTAGTCCCTAAAACTATCCAAGTCCAAATACCATGAACCATCTTAAATGACTCCCTTCCTCTCAACCCTCTCTCCAGGCCCCTCTAAAAATTGGGACTGACCCAGTGGTGTGCTGGAAAATGTTTAACACACAGCTCTCCAGAAAAAAAGTCCTGATTTGTAGCACTTGCCAATTTCCTCGGTGTAAATATTACCACCGCAGTTGATTCAGACTATCCACATGACATCACTGACTGCAGAACTGGGAAGTGGTGCACAGTCTGTAGACTGTTGTACACAAATAATCCAGGTAAAATAGATGTAAATAACCTCATGAGCTTAGATAACAGTAAAATTCAGCAGAATAGTTAGGAAGTGATGGATTTTAGTGTTTATTACTTTTGTTTTTTAGTATAATTTAATTTTTTAATTGTTTAAAACACCCGTTTTACAAAATTCTCACAAGCCAGTGCCAGGTAGCTCCGGGCCCTTACAAAGGCGTCCCTTCCCTGAGGGCATGAGCTTTGTCTCTCTTGTTTACTAATATTTCCTCAACACCTAACAAGGCCTAATTTTGTGTGAATGAATGAATGAAAGAAATGGATTATAAAGGAACAGAAGGCAGGGCTATAACTTTGACTTCTTGGTATACCTAACAATAATTACATAATGGGAAAGTAAATATTATTGATTAAAAAAATGACCTAATATCTGAGTGGGTGTGACTGACTCCCAGAAAATCATCCTGCCCTGAAAAGTAATCTATTTTGAGGAAGAGGGTTACAACCATGGCTTCTAGAATTCAAAGCACTGACTCTGTGCTTGGCATTTCTCCTTACGGTCAGCTGTCACTCTCCTACCCTCAGGATAAGACACGTGACCTTTGAACGGACTACACAGAAATTCAGGCCCAAATCTTCATGATTTAGGAAATAGCTAGGCACTCTGGAATCTTGTAGCAGTGGTTTGCATCTCCATGCGTTCTTACTGCCACCAGAAATAATAAAATGGTTTGTTTCTCTTGGCAGCCTGCACCCAACAGTTCCCCATGTGTGTGTTGCTTTCTTCAATTTTCCCCTCTACAAAATCTGGTCATGTTTAATAACAATAAATCAGAGGAGAGATTGCAGCCCGGAAGAGAAGTCTGTGGCAGCCGGGGTTTCCACATCTGGGGCCCATTCGGGTTGAAGCGATGACAATTCCTAATAAATGTTAATGGAGAACCTCCTCAGATTTATCCACTCCAGCCATAATTTAGCCTGTCTCCATGCCAGATGACCTTTTGAACATCCAGAACACACCCATCATAGCACCAGCTACAGCCCTGGATTGCTTCCTGCATATGAAATGGAAGAAAAGAAGGCTTATTGTTGTTGATTACATTTCTCCCTTTTCCCTTCCCAGGATTTCCCTTCAAAGACTCACAAAGCCTTAGGGTCTGCCACCCAGGTGGCTAGAGGGAGGGAGCCTGCTTCTACTCCTCCAGGAGGTCTCCCCAAGAAACTGGACAGCCAACATTGTTTCTACAAGAGACGCGCCTGGACGTGGAAATTCTCCCATTTTTTGGCCTCTGAGACTCTTCGCTGATCCTGCTTGATCTATCCCTTTTGCCAGCTGCTCTGCCTCCTCCTCCAGTCCTGTCCTCCTAGATGGTCCTCAAGGCTGGCATCAGTCTCTGACTTTTCTCTTCCTATGCACATTATCTTTGTGAGCCTAATGTCCACAAGTGATTTTCCTTTCTCAAGATGCTGTCCTGAGTTTCTAATCGGGGGCTGGGTGTTTTCACACAATAACCAGTCATTGCCTATGTGTGAATTATCAAAAACCTCTACAACTTCCACAACAGCTTTTGATACCAACCGCTAAACCCTGTACTAACTTGGTCAATCCAAGTCAAGTCTAACTACCCAGAGTTAGGCCAGACTCCACGAGTTAAGGGCAATACTCTAGATTATCCTTCAGGTACCAGTAGCAAATTCAGGAGTCTGGGCCACCTGCACTTCTGATCAACTGGTGACCAATTTGGGAGTTCCCACCTCTCCTTGGGTTTGATAATTCTCTAGAATGACTTAGGGAGTACACTGAAAGCACTGTACTTACGATTATAATTTTATTATAGTGAAAGGATACAAATAAGAAGACTAAAGGAGAGACACAGAAGGCAAGGTCTGGGAGGGTCTCAGACATAGGCCTCCCTGTCCTCTTCACTTGGAGTCAGAATGCTTCACCCTCCTGGCACAGCAGCGATGTATTTTCTCAGCCATGGGAGCTCATCTGGACTTCTCGGGTTTATATGGAGTGTCATTACTTACGTGAGATTGATGGAATCAATGCTGACATGGTTGAGCTCAACCGGCAGCACCGCCTCCCCTCCCAGAAGTTAAGGAGGTGGGGCGGATGTGACGGTGCTCAAAGCCCAACCCCCTAACGACAGGGCTGGTCTTTCAGGCAGCGCCAATCCCCGCCCTGAGACGCCAGGTGAGGTCTGCACCTCCCGGTCATCTCATTAGCATCTGAACTGTCAGGTTGGTCCCAGGCACTGGTGGAGAACAAAAGACACTCCTATCACAGGAAATTCCAAAGATTCAGAGGTTACTTCCTTAGGAACTGAGGATGAAGACCTGACAAGTGTTTCATTATACAGCAGCCTAAAAATCGATTTGCCTAAATTAACTTATCACCTCTCTCAAACACAGCTGGCCTCTTCACCAAACTTCTACATTTCTGTTAAGGGTACTACTGTTCTTTCAGCTATGCAGGTATAAAATCATAGAGTCGCTTTAGCCATTTCTCTCCAGCCTCCTTATCCAATCGGATGATAGGATTATTGAATCTTCTGTCCCAATCTTACTCCTTTTAACTTGACAAGCACCCTCACATTTTGGGCAGACCCTTATCACCCAATTTGGAATTTTGTCTTCTAATGGGTCTCTTTCTGCTAAAACATTTCTGATCACTGTCATCAGATACATCATCCCAAGATGCTGTCTTGATCATGTCCCTGGCTCAAAATTCTTCAGTGACTCCCCATTGACTTTTATTATTACCATTACTATTATTATTATCATTATTACTAAGATCCCTCACAATTATGTGCCCATTAAATTGCCTAAAGCCACATACTGTTGGAGCTGGATCTTTAGATTGTAAATCACATGCTTTCACTCTTTTCCTCTTACCTGGTCTAGTAACAAGCTTTATGAGCATTCACCAATTTATTCAACAACTATTTTTTGAGCTACTATTAGGTACCAGGATACGTCCTGGGTACTGCTGGATAAAGTGGTAAACATGGTACACATGTTCCCTGCCCAAATGGAAGCACGTTTTAGTTGGGAGACAGAAGAAAGAAAAGAAAAGAAAAGAAGAGAAGAGAAGAGAAGAGGAGAGAAGAGGAGAGAAGAGGAGAGAAGAGAAAGAGAGAAAGAAAGAGAAAGAGAAAACAAAACAGATAGATATGTAAAATAATTGTCAACTGTAATAAGTGCTTGGAAATAAGACTGGGAGATAAGGACATTACAATACTTTAATCAGTTTCCAAATTCTCATCTCTTCTATTGCAACCTGTTCCCTGAAGACCACACTTCTCAGGCACCCATCTGCTAATAGCTCAAACAAGAACAAGTATAAAAGATACTTTGTGAATACAAACGATCCCACTAGTTTAAATAGATATCAAACAAATTAAGCTACATTTCTTGGACACTTAGAATCAAGGATGGTAATATAGTGACCCCTTCTTTGGACAGAAGATGAAATAGTTATTTATCTTAACGTATGATAATTTAGCTTATACAAAGAGGAATGCCCTGGAAAAAGTTCAGTGGAACAGGAGCTTGAGGGAACATATCAGGCAGTTTTAACTTAAGACAATGCTGTATAACAAATAACTTCAAATCTCACAGGTAATAATGTTTACTTCTTGCTCACGGATTTGCAGATGGGTTACAGTGATTCTATTCTAGGCTATGGGTCTTGTTCAGGTCCAATTCACCTACCTTCTCATTTTGGAACCAGGTTAAAGCTACCCAGGGCATACATTCTTCTTATGGTAAAGGGCAGAAGCCAAGCCAAACCAAGCTAGGGGAGTTTAAGTCTTCTACTTACACTCTGTTGGCCTAAGGAAGTCATATGGCTAACCCCACCATCAATGGATGGGGAAGTTTACTCCTCCTGTGAAATGGCAGAGGAGAGTGAATATTTGCTGAACAACAATACACACTACCACAGGGAGGTTATGGAGTTTCTTTCACAAGTGGCCTTTACAAACAGAAGAGATTGTTATCTATCTAGGTTCCTCTGGGTGCCATACAAGCAAAGGAGGACCAGAAGACATGACTTCTTAAAGATGCCTATTTTGGTACAAAGGCAATGTAATTTGTGTTTGATATCTGGTTGCCACTGAAGTCCCGTTTCCTTTTCCACCAGAGCTGTGCCATGGGGGCGATTTTCAGCCTGACTCTTCATATCAGAGTCTCTGTGTGATTGTATACAAGTGACAGCCACACAGCAAACATAAATACGGAAGAGGCTCTGATACCATTGGGGAAGTGTATTCCTGCAATCGGGCCAGCTTTTTCTGCCACAGCAGTGCAGTTAACTCTGGAATGAGATTGGAGAGAAGAGGTCAGAGAGGAGTGGGAAGATTTCTATTTGTAACTGAGACAGGTAGAGCTCAGCAAAAGGTGAGACAAGAATGGATTTTACCAAAGGCAAGAGGAATTCAACATTTGCACATTGAATTGAACCACGTAGAGGTCTTAATGTTGAGCTCATTCAAATGGAAAGACGCAGGCACAGCTGTGAGCTCACACCTTCAGCACAGCTTTTGACTCCCAAGGCACCACCTTCTGTGCCCCTTTCACCCTTGATAACTTTCCCCTCTTTTCACCCCGGTGTACCCATTCTCCCTCTTTTCCCCTCCCAGTGACTGCTTTCAGGAACTCTTCAAGTCCTACTCGAAGTGTGGTTCCCAGTCCAGTAGCTGCTGCATTGCCTGAGAGTTTGCTAGAAATGCAAAATTTAGGCAACACTGGAGACTTGCTGAATGAGAATTTCTGCTGATGGGGGCAAGGTGGTGCCCCAGGAATCTGTGTTTTAATAAGCTCTCCAGGTGATAATTTAAGCACACACGCTGTGGCTCTAGTTCAGTAGGTCTGGGGTGTGATCCATCACTTACATGTCTGACTAGTAGCTAGATGACACTGATTCTGCCACCATGACACTGAATCTGCAGTCTGCAGAGCACACTTTGAGAAGCACTGCTTTAGAACTCACACGAGATAATTGCCAACAGTTAAAAACATAACCTGTCCTGAGTGGATAGGATAAAAATTTTAGTGAAAGGAACGACTCATTAATGGTAGGATTTCAGGTAACAGCCACCAGGTTTTTATTTTATTTTACTTTTTAAAAGAAAGCATGTTTTGGTCAGTGGGTGGACCTGGAGTCCCTGAAACCACCACACTTTGTGCAATTAACTTTCTTCCCATGTGTAGAGCCAGGCCTGACTATGGATGATTAAAACGGGAGCATTTAGTGGGGGGAAGCACTGGGATGGTAGTCAGGAGACCTGGGTTAGCACTCTGATTCTATTCTGTAAACTGAGGATATATTAATATAAAATGCAGATGACAATGACACCTACCTCATAGGGCTGTGGTGAGGTTTAAAGGAGTTATTACATGTAAAGTGCTTACGAGAGTGTGCTGAAAGAGGAGAAATCATTCGCTAAACGCCAGGAGCTATTAATAATAGCGGAAGGTAGCGGGAGGTTACCCCACTCAGTCTGTCGCAGAACAATTTTTTAATTCTCGAGGCCAGCTTGCAGGTCTTCCTCTGTCCTGCAGGTGGCGCCTCCCCTCATTGAGCAGAGGACCTGCGTCCTGGAGCACTTTGAGGAAGTTCAAAGAATTAAATTTGTTTTGTATCTCGGTTTGGTTTAGGATTGCTAGAGCAGGATCTCCTGCGGGCCCCCAACGCCTTTGACCCCGGCAGCCAGGTTTTGGGATCCTGACCTCTTTCCTGGAATGGCATTGGATCCATTCCTGGTCCGGCTCCCATCCGAGGCCACTACCCATCAGCTGGAAGCCTCCCTTGCAGAAGAAACCCGTAGGCCCTGCCGTGGGAGGATTAAACTCTCAGCACCTGAGGCAGGGAGTTCTGTGGGAGTTTCTTTCCTGCTCGGTTAAAATGACAAATTGGTACATGAGCGCTTAATGAAAGATGCTGGAAACGTCCGTGGAGATCAGAAAAATCGCCTCTGCGAGCTGACAGCCAGGCCATCTGCATTCCCACACTCCTATTAATTCCTTAACAATAAACGACAGGAGCGCCTAGAGGGTTAACAGCTTAATTTAATCTCTGAGATTCCTTTCTGGAGCACTGAGAATGAGAAAGGCATTCACAAAACACTGTCTGTGCACCTGCTTTTTCCCCACTTGATGTCTTTTGACCAGTCACACTCACTCCTTACCCCGGAGATGGTTGCTCCCGCTCCCAACAAGGATGGCCCACCTCTGCGCGGAGGATCTGTCTCGCGAGGTGCTTTTGGGTTTCTTGAATCACATGAACTGGGCTCCACGTGTCACCTATTTGACTTCTTAGCAGTTGTCCTGAAAGCTGGTCTTCCAGGGAAGGAAGTACGGGAGCCAGAGCTGGAAAGGTGGTGCTCCTGCTGCGAGTGAATTTCCTTCCCCATTGGGAAGGAGGATAAACAATGGGAAAGGTGTGTGGTAGCCACAACCAGCTTGGAGAGAGGGTAAACAATGGGAAAGGTGTGTGGTAGCCACAACCAGCTTGGAGAGGCCGATTCTAATGCCGGTCCTCACATTCTATGAATGAGGAAACTGAAAGACTGAGATGTTCAATAGTTTGCTTAATGCCATGCATCAGGCAATGAATGCCAAAGCCCCCAAATAGGATTCAGATCTCCTTACTGCCTGACAAATATTTGTTCCATGATAGGGTGGGCAAAGATATTTCATTTTACACAATAACCCCCATCATTGCTTGGTGGGGGCTGTGGGATACCCTGTGGGGTCACGAGGCTGTGTTCAGATTTAGTAAGGAGGACCTCAGTGATCATTTGGAGGTGTCTTCCAAAGACAAAGAAGGGGAAAAGGTGCCAGGTATTTACTATCCCCACACTTCTTTAGACTTTTTCCTTTGGGTTAAGGCATTTAAAGGCTTCTATTAAAATGGAAATGTTATCTGGGAGAAGCAATGCATTAAGTTGTTATCTGTCATTAACACCTTGGCTAGAATTCATTTAAGATTAGTCTGCTGGTTGCCCAGCAGGTCCCTGAGGGAATGAGAGTTTTGACCAGAACAGAGAACTAGGAAAGGACCAATTTACAGGGCCAAGTCAGGAAGGGGTGCAATATTTGGGGTTCAGAGCAGATAGTCATTAGAATGAAGACACTGGATATCCAGTACAGGGAACTCTGAGGGGCTGAGTTAAGGGGACATTTTTACATAATTCTGTCTTGGTTTAACTTTGTATAGAATGGCTTCTACCAACCTCACTGCTTGATCCTCCATTTCCCCATCTATAAAATAAAGACGGAAGCAGATGTGGCTCAAGCAATTGGGCTCCCATCTACCATATAGGAGATCCAGGGTTCAATGCCCAGGGCCTCCTGGTGAAGGTAAGCTGGCCCGTGTGACGAGCTGGCCCATGCAGAGTGCTGGCCTGCACAGAGCAGTGCCCCACACAGGAGTGCTGGCCCGCATGGAGAGCTGGTGCAGCAAGATGAGGCAACAAAAAGAGACCAAGAGGAGAGACAATAAGAGACATAGCAGACCAGGGAGCTGAGGTGGCACAAGAGAATGATTGCCTCTTTCCCACTCCAGGAGGTCACAGGTTTGGTTCCCAAACCTCCTAATGAGCATACAAGCAGACACAGAAGAACACACAATGAATGAACACAAAGAGCAGATATTGGAGGGAGGGGGGAGAAATAAATAAATAAAAATCTTTAACAAAAGAAAAAAAATAAAGAGTTGGACTAGATCAGATGTTCTCAAGCCTGTCCACACATTAGAATGACCTAGAAGTCAATGCTTGGATCTTCCCCAAGGCTAATTAAATCAAAATCCCCAAGGGAGCAGCTGTGGCTCTAGCAGTTAGTGCTCACTTTCCACATGGGGGGTCCCGGGTTTGGTTCCTGGTGCCTCCTAAAAAGCAAAAAAAAAAAAAACAACAAGCAAAAAAATGAAAAAACCAACTCAGGGAAGCCAATGTGGCTTGGTGATTTAGTGCCAGCTTCCCATACACGAGGTCCTGGGTTCAATCCCCTGCTCCTGGAAACTCAAAAACAACAACAACAACAAAATCAGAATCTCTAAGAATGGGACTCTGCTCCCGCTGTTTTTCAATAGCTCTCTAGAAGGGAAACGTTTTCCATAATGTTGCTGAAGTCTGCCTCTTACATCTCATTGGCCATAACCGAGTTTTGTGGCTACACTCAGCTGCAGGGGAACTGGGCAAGCAAGAATCTGACATTTCAACCTCCATTGTGGGAGGCAGGGTCTGTCAGAAAGAAAGAAGGGCCAGCATTGGGTAAGCTATTACAGAATCTGTCAAATTCTTAGTACAATTAAGTTGTACTTAGTACAACTAAGTACAATTAAGGACACAATCAGATATCTACAACTACAGTTAAGGGCTTACATGTAGTTACTACTTTATATACTACTTCTGTGATCAGCTAAAGCCATTTTCTTCATTTGTACCATTCTAGCTCCTGAGACCACATCCTCCTACCTTGGCAGGAAGTATAAAAAGTACAGAAAGATCAAAGCCATTTAGATGTGTTTTGTTAACTTGTGCTGTAACCATAGATGTCTCCTAAACAGTAGGCGCCTGTCGTCTAGATGGCTCTGCCCCATCTTGCTAACTAACCGCATGGTGTTTAGACCTTCATCTTACTCTGCATCAAGAGAAAACACCCACTTTTGGGCATCTGCTTTATTTCCAGATCCCTAGACCACTGGGATCTGTCTGTTCTTGACATCTGCAGACGTCAGTGATCCTGTCTCCCTGTTAGACAAACCTAGTTCTGATTCTGGGTTTGTTAAAAAAAAAAAAGCATGCGTACAGTTTAAAGCTGAGTATCTATGGAACAAACCAAATGTGTAAATATTGAGGGGCTGACAAACAAAGGAACTGTCAGCTGGGTTTATCAGACCAGGCTTGGCTTCTGGCAAAATTTGACATTTTGAAAATTGTCTTTGGTCAATGGGTTAATATCTTTAATATATGAAGAGTTCTTACAAATCTATAAGGGAAGAAAGGACAAATGCTTCCAAAGAAAAATGGGTAAAGAATAGAACTAGCAATTTACCCAAAAGAAGTAATTTGAAAGTACAATAGATGCATTTAAAAAAATTCATCCTTACCAACAATCAAATAAATACAAATTAAAGCAAGGTACAACTCTGACAATTCGACAAAGGTTTAAAATAGTTAAAAAAAAGTAAAGCCCTAATATATTGGCTAAGGTCAATTAGCACTTAGCTTTCATTTCTACTCTTTCTGGCATGCTGCTTTGTACTGTAGAGGCTGGAAAGCTAAATAGTACATTTTCTAGATTCCCTTGTAGCTAGAGTTCTGGGTATGAATTGGACTCCTTTAATAAATGCACTTTCCTGAGATTTGGATGATGCTGTCTGCTGCTGCCCAGAAGCTTCAGCCACTGTCTTTGGGCTAAATCCTTTAGATTGCTGGGCTTATTTGCTGTGGCAAATAATAGTCTTTTTTAAAAAATTTTTTTAAAAAGATTTATTTTATTTATTTCTCTCGCCTCCCCCCTCCCCCCATTGTCTGCTCTCTTGTGTTCATTTGCTGTGTGTTCTTCTGTGTTCACGGCCGCTCCGGGAATCTGTGTCTGTTTTTGTTGCATCATCTTGCTGTGTCAGCTCTCCGTGTGCACGGTGCCACTCCTGGGCAAGCTGCACCTTTTGCGCAGGGTGGCTCTCCTTGAGAGGCGCACTCCTTGTGCACGGGGTTCCCCTACGTCGGTGACACCCCTGCGTGGCATGGCACTCCTTGCTTGCAGCAGCACTGCGCATGCGCCAGCTCACCACATGGGTCAGGAGACCTCAGGTTTGAACCTTGGACCTCCCATGTGGTAGGCGGACGCTCTATCAGTTGAGCCATATCTGCTTTCCGCAAGTTATAGTCTTAACAGCAATAAACATGTGTATGGTGCTTTTAGTAAGGTAAAAAGCAGCTTTCCCATATATTGGTTCAAGGAAGTAAAGTATTAGTTCCAATCTTTTGTGGTTGTGATCAGGTCACATGCTTTCCTGGGCCTCAGTTTCCTTATCTGTACAATGAAGGGATTTTATTAGATGACTGCTGCCACTTCTGACAGCCTAACTGCATGTCAATCAGGCACATCACTAGCTCTTCTCTCCTTGGGAGAGTCCATCATGCAGGTGATACTGACCTGGATTGATGGTCATGGGAGAACCTCAGACTCTTGTGACAGATCAAAGTTCATCTCTTTGGTCAACTCATCTGGCCAGTGTAGAGAAAACATGTACTCTAAGTATTTATGAGCTTTGTTGTTTTGATTCTGTGACCCCTTATACAAAATGGGTGAGTGACGTGGTTTTAGGGGGTCCTTAAGCAGAGGCCAACTATTTCTAAACCCTGCTTGCCCTGAATGTTGGTATATTGCTTTCTCTATTAGAAATGCCTCCATTAGCTCAAGGAATTGTCTCTAGTTAAAACGAAAACAAATTGTCAAAAGAAGTAATACAAGACTGAACGATAGGCTTACAGGAAATCGGAGGGTGGAGGAAGGATATGAGCCGATGTCTGCAGGGGGGCAATTTAAGACGAGAGGGTGGTAAGTATGAACACAAAGAAGAGATAAAATGGGGGCAAGGGGTTACCTTTTGTTGGGGCTTTACGGGTTTGAGGGTGGCTGGGGAGGGACGGTTGGGTAACGGTGCCCAAAAGTGGGGGGAGGGAGGGGTAGCATACGAACACAGGAGAGGGACAGGAGGTGGTGGAGAGTAAAATGCCGAGAAAATCATAACAAAATATAATAAAGAGGGTTACCTGTTTAGAATGCTCGGAGGGGAGGGTCTGAAGCAGGATGGGCTCCTGGGGAATGTCTAAATGCTCATTCTGCCAGAGTGGGTGACACCATGGGGTAGAATCCCAAGTAGTGAGAGTGGGGGTGGACCCACATCCTGGGGAGGACTGATGCCACCAAATAGAGGGAACTCTATCCCTCGAGAGAAAGGGTGGCCCCCAGGGCATTGGGGCAGTTGAGCAGGTTAGGCCCTGAACACTATTCCATCTATCTCTGGTAGTGGCTCCTCAGGAAACGGAGGTTGGCTGTCACTGTGGGCACCAAGGTGGAAGGGAAAATGGACGCTAAATGTGTGGAACCAAAGTAAATGGGGGGCAAGAGAGGAGTTTCTTGAGAGTACACAAGGATGGATATAAAACATGTAATATTACACCATAACATATAGGAGACGATAGACTGATAATGTAAACCATAATGTAAAACATAGGATAACTAAAAATGTAAAGAACTGTGTATCCTAAAGTATGCACCATAATGTAAGCACAGATATTACCTTGTTAGAAAGCTAATGTCTCAGACTCTGTACATCACTTTAAGTAAATATGATGTGAATAGGGTGTAAGAGTATCGCTGTGGAAGGGAAAAGGTTTTGTGATGGATGTATGGGAGTGCTGTATATTGTATATATGCATTGCTGTGGTCTAGGACTCCTATGAAGAAATGCTGAATAATTAGGGGGGGGAAAAAAAAAAAAAGGATAGGATGTGGAAATTTTTTCAAGTCAACATTCTTTATCTAAGTTCTTTATTTAACTTTATCCAAGTTCTTTATCTATCCTTTAAACCCATCGCTATATGCCATTCCCTAGTAAGGGACCATGACATTATATTGGGCCTCAAATTTCGGGGAGTTCTGGATCACAGAGTGTTTCAACAATGGCAAAGGAGGAATACTGGTATGGGATACCAATGACAGGTGATATATGGCTGACAGGGAGCTATACAGAACATATGTCCAGGGTGCATGGTAATGATTGGATATACTCATGGTGGCAACAATTGGAAACCACAGCAGGGGGGGTACTGGGTTCCTGGCCAGTGGTGCTCTGTCGTGGTCCCTAGGGGAGCAGCGACAGTCTCCCAGGTACAGCGGCGGGGACCGGGAGGGAGTGAGGGTTCAACGGTGAGCCCCTGATGCTAATGACTATGCTTGTGAGCTGATAAACCTAAAATAAGAACAAGGCCTAGAGCAACATTGTGCCTGGGAATTTCCTCCTGTCAGCCTTCATGTTACTCAAATGTGGCCAGTCTCGAAGCCAAACTCAGCATGTAAATGCAATGCCTTCCCTCCAGCGTGGGACATGACACCCGGGGATGAGCCTCCCTGGCAACGAGGGACCACTATCAAATACCAACTGATGATGCAACTGGAAAAGGACCTTATACGTAAGGTTCAATGCGGATCAGCAGAATATCCATGTCTACATAAAATACCATGACTTTAAAATGCTGTTTGACCTAAAGTAAGGGGGAAATGGAAAGGAGAAATGAGTTTATATGGCTACGAGTTTCTAAAAAAGAGTCTGGAGGCTGGCAGAAGGATTGCCCTCATGCACAACTGAGCAGAGTCAGAGAGACAGATAAAGCAGATACAACCCCCAGATAATGGTTCCTTTGAAGGCTAAAGAGACCCATGAGAGTTATGGTCATGGCCGATGGGGTTAACTATCAGGGCAGATGGCCCCTCTTTGGAAATGGTGTGTATGTGTGATGAATCTGGACTCAGATGGGATCTCCCTTCATAAGTCTTTCATGCTAATGTGCCGGAGGTGCAGTTAACGTTGGGGTTTAAGATATATTTAGGGGATTTGAATCTCTGGACCGACAATGTGATAGCCAGGTCCTGAGCCTCAACAGACTCCAGCACCTACAATCTGATTTATTGGACTTACCACACTCAGCTAAGATGGAGTTGAAGAAGGACAATCACCACACCGTGGAGCCTAGAGTGATTACAACTGAAAATGGGAGGACTGCATCCAGCATCCATGTGGAATCTGAGCCTCCTCTTGACATAGAGGTGCAATGGACACAACCAATCCAATGTCCACATAGAAGAGGTGGCATGGAATTGGGAAAAGTGGACATGGTGGACGATGGGTATGGGGAAGGGCAGGAGGAGATGAGAGATGGAGGCGTCTTTGGGACATGGAGCTGCCCTGGATGGTGCCTCAGAGGTAATCACCGGACATTGTAAATCCTCATAGGGCCCACTGGATGGAATGGAGGAGAGTGGGGGCCATGATGTGGACCATTGTCTATAAGGTGCAGAGGTGCCCAAAGATGTACTTACCAAATCCAATGGATGTGTCATGATGATGGGAACGAGTGTTGTTGGGGGGGGAGAGGGGGGGTGGGGGGGGGGTGGGGATGAATGGGACCTCACATATATATTTTTAATGTAACATTATTACAAAGTCAATATAAAAAAAAAATAAATAAAATGCATACTGGAAAAAAAAAAATAAAGGAGTCTTAAGAAAAAACAAACAAAAAACCAAAAAACCAAACTAAAAAGAAAAAAAAGAGCCTTAAGGGACATATCAACCAAATGCATTATGTAGGCTTTGGGGAAATTTGAATATCAACTAAATTTAAATTAAATTTATATTTAAAGATTAAAAAAAAAAAAAAAAGAAATAATTGGAACATAGACTATAAGCTTTATATCAATGATAAACTTCTTGAACATGATAATTGCACTTAAGGTGGTAGCATAAGTGAAATCCTTGTTCTTAGGAAATATACATGGCAGTATTGAGGGTTCAGAGAGCATAATACATACAACCTACACTCAAGTCTTCCAAAAATGGACTGATAAATAGACAGGTAGATTGATAGATACATAGAAGGATTGATAGGTTACTGGATAAATAGAATGATAAGGCAAATGTAACAAAATGTTAAAATTGGTAGATCTGGATATTTGGGGAGATAAGGGTATGTTGGAGTTCTCTGTGTGGGGTTTGCATTATTTTTATACTGTCCTGTAAGTTTGAAAGTATTTCAAAATAAAAAGTTTTAAAAAGCAAAAAAAAAAAAAAAAAGAAGTAATACATTAATGTATTAATTCCAGCCAACCCCATTAGCACTGATTATACATGAGATAAGCTAGCAGTATCCTTCTGGAGGGCAGAGAGCAGATCTTGGGGGAAAGGGAGATGAGATCTAACAGTTTTGATGGGAAGAAGGGATTCCTTTGTGGGGCAAAATGAGGTGAGATGCTACCGTAGGCCACACTGGGAAGTTTGGGGGCAGCATGAGTGTCCTTCATTCATTCAAACAAATAAACATTTATTAAGCCTCCACTACACACTGGGCACTATGTTAGGTACTGATAAAGAGATGAGTGTAAATTTGTCCTTATTCTGAAGGCAGTTACAATCTAGTTGGGGAAGAGGAGGACGAAATATAAAATGGCCAGTGAATTACTGGGCACACACATTTATTTTTAGTGTATGCACAAAAGAAGGAGTGGTCAATTTTTGGAAGCCTCAGAACAAATTTCCTCAAAACTGTACTACTTAGCTTCCTGGTGTGAAGAAGGATACTTGCGGAGGATGAAAAAGCTGTGGCTGACAACTTTTTTAAACTCAAGGACCAGCCTCGATAAGGAAAGTAGGAAAAATCTTCTTTGTGATGGATAACGAGGCAAAATGAATTTATAGAGGAATTAGAGGCAGCATCTCATGGAGTATTTGGACATTGGAGGGCAAGCTGTCCAACCAGTGAACGGCATAGGGCCTGTGGTGGCTGAGAGAACTGGCTTTCCTGTCTCCCTCACTCCAAACTCTGGCTCTGTGACCTTGAATTTCCATCCCTGGTTCCAGCTTTCTTGTTCCTAAGTGGAGAGACAATAATACCTGTCGCATAGACTTGGGAAGATCCAATGAAATACAGTAATGCATGGAGAAAACTTCACAATTGTGGCGGTTACCGTGTGTCGTTGTTCTTAATTTTCTGAGATTTTCTCTTTGAAAGAGCAATTATCTAAATTAGTGGTAGAGCCTAGGAATTCTAGCTCCAGTTCAGTGTCTTACCTTTCTGATGAAACCAACAGCTTTTCCATCATGTTCCAGGGATCTTACAAATCTTTCTCATAAAGCTTTTTGTTTGCCTTGTGTTCCCATTCAATTCTTTTGTAATTATTATTGTATCTTGTTTTCAGAAAATTCAGGTTAGTAAAATCTGAGTGTGTTAAACAGATACGTCTAGGGTTCATTATTCAGATAACAAAATAATTTGTTTTACAGGAGAATTAACTTTTACAAAGATAATTTCCTATATACATACAATACTGAAAGCAGAATATAAAAACTGATTTCACATACATTTTAGAATCTTGGAATTGTTAAGCCCTGAAGATGGACCTGACTTTAGAAACCATCTAGGCCAGAGGTTTCCAAATTTTTATTGTAGTAGCCTATTTCTTCGGAAATCTTTCTTAGATTTCTTAGATGCCTAATGCAGATGAAATCTGAGCTACCCTGATTGAACCAGCGTGAGGAGATACCCCTGAAGTAGCATATGAACCCAAGGTAGCCTATGGCTTTCAGAAACATAAATTTGAGTTTTTACTGATCTAATCCAATGATTTTATTTGCACATTCATTTTGTAAAATTTGGTACTCCTGTATTTCTATTGATTCAACTAATCTGTCTTATTTTCTTTTTTAAATGATAGATTCTTTGAGGGCAGGAACTATATCTTTTGTCTAAATAAAAAAACCCAAAAGTTAGTGTACTGTTCTACATGTGAGTATTTAAGGCCTTGTTAAAGTCTTCCTGTTGGTAGCAGAAATGACCAGAGACTATTATTATTTATAAACATCTCTATTGAATCTTTGGAAAATGATTTGATAGAAACACAGAATTTTCAGCTTGAAAGGACCTTTGAGAAAATGTTAACACTTTCATTTTCCCGATGCAGAAACAAGGGCCCAGGTAAGTGATCTGGTTGATGTCATGTGTGAGTTAATGGTAGAGCAGGAACAAAGTTGTTGGATGCCTGAGTCCTGGTTTAGGGCTATTTAAACTTGTAACAGGAGGCTGCTCTTACACGGCAAGAAAATTACAGATCTACGTTTCTGAGAACATGCTTAAGGTACCTACAAGTCTCCTTCTTTTCTTGATAGTTAACCAAGAGAATGATCTTTATAATCCATTGCCTATATTTTTTCCATGTAAATTTTTTAAAATTATGAAGTAAAAATATTAACATAAAGAGATGTCCATATATAGTAAATGAAAATGCAGCTATTATATGTAGGGTGATCCATTTTGTTTAAAGCTTAGATTATTTCCCTAAGGCTTAGCTGGATGTATTTTTCTATGATCACTCCTGACAATGAACACTCAAGTATCTAATGATGTGATAACCACGCCTGTTAATTTATAAAAGTTGACATTGATGCATGACTATAACAACTGTAAGAGTTTTTTATTTAATTTATCTTCTTTTTAACTACTACACAGTGTTGTCTAGCATATATGCTTCATAATTTATTTACCCACTTTCCTACTAATAGCATTTAGGTTGTCTCCATTTTAACAAAGAGCTGCAGTAAAGTTCCTCACATATGTATTCTTTTGCCCATATGTGAGTGCTTTTGTGGGACAGATTCATAGAAATGAAATTGCTGGATTAAATTTTGAGCTACTGTTTGGCATTTATTCTCATATTTTTCTTTCATGTCTTTCTAAAATGATTAAAGATTAAACCCCAATATCTTTATGTAACTTTGTAGTTTATTAAGGGTTTCACACACATGAAGTTATTTGAATTTCTTAAGAACTGTTTATAGATGGGGAAAATGAGACTCAGATAAATAATTTGCTCAAATCCTGTAACTAGGGAAGGTAGAACCAGATTTGAAAATTAGGTATTCTCACTTAGGTATAGGGTAAAAGCTTCTAATGAAAACGCAGAAATAATCCATTAGGATGAGAACAGAAATATGAATACATATTCCTCAGGCAGCAGAGTCCATTACTTTGTCCTGGTGGTGGGTATCAGCTGGAGCATAAACATTACCTGCTCTTCAACCTGATACCTTGTTGAAGAGCACCAGCTTCTGTCTGAAGCCACCTTCACATGGCTTTCTTCTTTGCACAGTCTCCCAAGGGAATCAACTGTCCCATCCCTTTGAAAGGAGACCCCTTTGGTGAGAAGTAGATGCTTCCAGACAGAAGTCAAGAATGTCTGCGAATCCAAACCTTAAAATCATCCTGAGCATGGTTCAGCTGTGTCTCCAGAAACAAACACTGCCTCATCTCCCTTGGTGAGAAGTTCAAAAGGGAGTTGAGAAAACCATTTGTGCCTGTTGGGGATTGTCTCATGCCCCCCACAAAATGCGTGTTCAGGTCCCAACCCCTGGTCCTGTGGGTGTGAACTCATTTGTAAATAGGACCTTTGTCGACATTATTAATTAAGGTGTGCCCAAACTGAATGAGGGTGGGACTAATCTAATATGGCTGAGGTCTAGGTAAACAGGAAATTGGATGCAGAAAAAGAAGCCACAGGGAGCAGCCAGAAGCTGGAAGTCAATATAACCTGGAAGAGAAAGGAGAAGACACCGCCATATGCATTGCCATGTAGTGGAAAAGCCAAATACCCAAGGATTGCTGGCAGCCAGCCCCAGACCACCGCAGTTTTCTGGGAGAAAGCATCACCATGCTGACAGCTCCGTTTTGGACTTCTAGCCTCAAAACCGTGAGCCAATAAATTTCCATCCTTTACGCTAACCCACTGTATGGTATTTGTTTTAGTAGCTGGGATACTAATACAGTGCCCTAGATGCAGAGAGGGAGGAGAAGTCCTAAGATTTACAAATTAGACCCACTGGACAGGCCTTTCTGAACAGAAATGGGGTGAGATGGTGGTGGTGAGGGGGGCAGGAATAGGATACTTCCCACTTAGGAAAGAGGACTCTGCTCTGGTGGGTGTCCTAGTCTGCTCCAAAGAGGTGCATTTCTACTTACCAGGGGGCCTCTAGCATTGACTTGGTCCCAGTGAATAGCTGGTAACAGTGAAGATGTCCCTGTATACTCCTTTTCCCTCCCCCTTTACCAAGGCCCTGTCCACGCATATTTGTTTAAACTTTCCAAACCAATCATTGATACTAGAGCAAATATCAGATCTTGTTTGGTTTAATAGGCATTTATTGGGCACCTACTATGTGTAAGGCCCTAGGCATGTGAAGCCAAACAGTGGAAAGAGCTCTTTGCGGAAAGACTAGGAATTCTTCTGTAGTACCTCCATCCTCAGCCTCCTAACGCTACCCAACCGTATCGCTCTTGGGAGCAGAAGCTGCTCATGTGGGCAAGAGCAGAGCAAGTAAAGACCCGGCTCATTATTCCAAGGCTGTTTGCGGGTGACTGCCCGGGCCTTGTCAACCTCTCATCATAGTCTGGGCTGTGTTTGTCTCAGCTTCCTCTTCTGAGACCTCGTCTTCAGGCTGCATATTATACTAGCAGAACCCAAGGAGATTTATTTGGTGACCTTTCTTGGATGCAGAATCCAAGCGGGGGAGGGAGAAAATCAGCTCTGAAGTGGTTAATTTTACTGGCTGCTAAATTGATAAGCGGTGGGACGTCAGTCTGAAATGAACTCGCCTTGTTCGAAGGGGTTCTAAGACAGCGGAACTCAATCAGCAGCGGGCCGCACGGTTCAAGGCTGCAATTCATCCCGCCGTGCCTCTGAAAAATGGGAGGTGACAGTTCATTTTGCCAGTGACAGTCTGTCGGTCTCGCTCGCTGCTTCTCCTGTCGATTGCCTGGCTGAGGTGAAGTGCAGCTCCGAGACACCCTTGTTTGGTATTCCACTCAGCTGAGCAGGGTGCTCCCAGAACCCAAGGTGTACTTTCTTACCCCCATGGCTTCTGTTCTTCCCTTCTCTGTGGCACTGAGGTGCCCATGCATGATGAGGGGGCCCAGGAGCCATCTCGCCACTTCCAGGCCTTTCGCCTTTGGTGGATTGGGCTGCTGCTTCTCGCTGGCACCTCGTGAAACAAAGGCTTCCTGCGCAGGAGGGTGCCAGCCTTTCAACAGAGGACCGTGGGGGAGGCGAGACAGGACACGGGTGCGGAGAAATTATGGGTGCAAGCGGGGGCAGCAAGGGAATACCAGACACAAGCAGCAACTTGACTTTTCTAGGAGACCCCTGAAAAAGAGAAAGGGGAGGAAGGAGAAAGGGAGGTGACCCTGTGAGTGTGTGTATTAATCCTGGACTGCTGCCTTTCTCACTGCTCTTGACTTCTCTAAAAAAATAGCATGAGTTTGAATCGGAGCTCATACATCTTTGTTAACTTTCCCCATTCTGATAATTGTACTGGGTGTTATTTAAGTGTATGTTGTCGTTCTTAGGAAATGCCACTGAAATATTGAGGGGAAAGGGGCATGACATCTCCAGGTGCTGGAGATACAGAGATAAACAAGACAAGAAAAGCCCTGACCCTCTAGGAGCTTGCAGGTGAGAGGGGAAAACAGGTAGTGGATAATTATAGATGGGACATATGTTTTCAATGGCAGATCCTAAATGCTACAGGAATGTAAGAGAGGAAAAAGTAATCAGCTGGGGAGCCAAGGATGGTTAGGAGAAAGTGATGCTTAAGTTGAGCTTTATATATAAGGAAGGGTTAGTTGGGTGAAGAGTAGGGGGTAAAGTGTCCAGACAGAGAGGGAATAGCACATGTGAAAAAATGAAAGCGGGAAAGGGTGTGGCTCATTTGTGAAACTGAAAGAAGTCTATTACTGAAGATGACAGAGTCGGGGGGACAGTGTGAGAGGTGGGCAGGGGAGATCGGCAGAAGGTCAAGCGTGGTGGTGGGGTGGAGAGCTTGTTAGCCATGCTGGAGAGTTAAGAAGTATAATATTGGGAAGCTACTGAAGTTTTAAGTAGGAGAGGGACATGAACAGATGTGTGTGTGTGTGTGTGTGTGTGTGTTTAAAGAGATACTGGCTGTGGGTGGAAAATGGATTGGTGAGGCATAGACGAAAGGACAGCAAGTTGAGAGTGATGATGGACCAGGATGGAGGCAGTGGGGCTGGAGAGAAGTGGATCGTTTGAAAGATACCTAGGAGGTAGAACTGGCAAGGGAGAGAGAGGGATGTAGGATAACCAGCAGGTTTCCAGAATGGGCAATTGGATTATCTGTGGTGCCATTTACTGACCTAGGGAAGAGAGAAGGAGGGAGGCTTGGCTGAGAGTGGGGGTGAGTTGTTGCACTCTGTGGAATCTGGATCAACCCTGAACATTTCACAACCAAAATGTAAAGCCTAATAAAGCAGAGTCCTGGTCAGGCTAGAGCTAAGGCTTCAGCACAATAGTGAGTGCTGTAACATTCTAAGCCCACTACCTAAACACATCCCATATTTTCAAGGGTCAAGAAGTCTCATAGCAGAGAATCTGAATCTTTTCTATAGAGATTCAGGCATATCCAGGAAGATCCAAAGAAAGAGAGGTATGATGGATAGATGGCTTTTTCTGCTCAGCAACCTTACCCACTTTTCTACAAACAGCAATCTCTTATGTCTAGGACTTGTTTCTCTCCCCCATTCCACTTATTTCGTTTCTGCCCCTGTGGCCACAACTGACCCAGGCTGGGCCAATGAGAGCCTGCCCTATGGCCTAAGAAACAATAGAATCTCCTTTCTTGGAATCTTGGTGACATTACTTTCCCTTTTTGCCAAAGGCTATTTGATTTGGGTTTCTGTCTTTTTCAGTCAAAAGAGTTTTGATTAAAACAAGGGGTACTTATAGAAGCCAGGTTGTTGGAAAAGACATTGAAACTGCTGGAAGAAAATCACATAAGGACGGAATCTGTTAATGGGTCAGACTAGTGATAAAGTTTGAGTAGAAGGCAGCATGTGATTGGTTGTTCTTAAGCCAGCCCCCTGACCAGCCCCTGAGGATGCTAAAGCACATTTGGAAGGAGGGGACTCTGAGTTTAAACTCAGGGCCCAAGCATCTCTGCTATGGCATCTGTGTCAGGTAAAGTACAAGGAATGCCCTGTTTCATGGGCAGAGTAGCAAGAGCAGGCACTTTTAAATGCACTGAGAGAACAAACAAGAGCCAAATGGGTTGGCAGAGGCCGAGGAAGTGATACAAATCTGTGAAAGAACCCTGGAATTCTCAGAAAGACACAAGACAGATGGGGGCTATTGACCCAGTGGACCTAGGGACAAATTGCTAAAGTGATCTCACCTGGTAGACACTGAGAGACAATCTGGACCACACTAAAACTTTTCTCAGCATGAAGAGATCCACTGAGGAAGCCCAGATCTGAGCCTGGAATTCAGTGAAGTTGACCAAAGATGGGAAGATGCCAAAGGGCAATGATCAGAGTTCCTAGGGAAAAATGATGAAATAAACGTTACCTGCCTTCAAAATTCCTTTTATTCTCCATCCATCTCTGATACCCAGTCCTTCAAGTTGATTTAAATATTCACCCAGGCCTGAATTCTCTTGGGAAGTGCTCCTTATCCCAGACATTTTCTGCTTTCATGTCCTATCAAAATTTACCTGCCTGTGTCCTATATCAGCCCCTCAGCACAGCTACTAATCTGAAAACTGATGCGTACTAGGGGGATAAAAAGTGCAAATGTAGCAACATGTTAGCCTTGCCAGACAATTCGTGCCTTATTCACATCTGAATTCTTAGAACCTGACACTGTTCCTGGCACACATAGGTATTCAATTAATGTTCGCTGAAATGAAATCGATGGAGTATGGTCCTTTTCACTCAGACTTTCTGGAGACAATACCTCATTCACAATTAAGGTCTTCATGGTAGGGATTCCAGGCATTAGCACCTCAGAGTGGTGGAGGTATTTGGGGGGCAGGTGGCCTTTCAGCATTCCTCAAAGCATACCATGAGTGCAGTTGCCCATCTTGCCTCTGTAGAGAATGGGCCTTAGCCTGCCTCTTGTTGTCCACATGAAATGCCAACTGAGCATCTACTTTGGGAACTTCTGTTTTGTTACTAAGCATCTTGGGCATGTGATTAATACTGAGGCATTAAGCAGGCAAGTGCTTTGGTGTCTGAAGAGCATTACGAGGTCATTTGACATGAAAATGATATTACTAACACAGTATTGTTTGGTCATGTATTCAGGTCCAGTTACAAGAATGGGAGCATTAGACAGCAACCAGGTTGTATGTTTCTTAAGAGCAGTGCTATTGTCTCTTCATGCATGTGTCCTAAGGTTTTTTTTTTTTTTTTAAGATTTATTTTTATTTATTTAATTCCCCTCCCCTCCCTCGGTTGTCTGTTTTCTGTGTCTTTTTGCTGCGTCTTGTTTCTTTGTCTGTTTCTTTGTCCGCTTCTGTTGTCGTCAGCGGCACGGGAAGTGTGGGCGGCGCCATTCCTGGGCAGGCTGCTCCCTCCTTCGCGCTGGGCGGCTGTCCTTACAGGGCGCACTCCTTGCGCGTGGGGTTCCCCTACGCGGGGGACACCCCTGTGTAGCAGGGCACTCCTTGCGCGCATCAGCACTGCGCATGGCCAGCTCCACACGGGTCAAGGAGGCCCGGGGCTTGAACCGCGGACCTCCCATGTGGTAGACGGACGCCCTAACCACTGGGCCAAAGTCCGTTTCCCCCTGTCCTAAGGTTTTGAACATAGTAAGGGTTTAGTAAATGTCCAATGAATGAAAGAAGGACAGAATTCATGCTGGTATCCTGGTTCCCTTTGTGACTAAAGGAATACCCAAGGCCTGTTTGGAGCTAAGGTTGACAGAAGTTCTAAGGAATAGAAATTCTTTGTTTTCCTTTTTCCTTGTCTTGTGTGAAGCTGATGGATCCACTGAGTACTAAACTGACTGCAAACAACATGGCTGCCCTGCCTCAACTTATGTCATTAGTTGGAGTATTAACAAACTTGAACCAACATGAATAAAACATAATAGGTTGCTTCTTCCTCCTCCTTAAAACACTAGAAGGAGCTTCAGACTCTCTTCTGGTCTGTTGTTCATGGGCACCTCAGGGAGTTGAACATACCCTTGGTGTTTGGCACACCAAGATGCTAAGCATGGAGCAAGGAAAACATGCTACTCACAAGTTATGCATTACCACTGGTGTAATGAAATACTGTAAAGAAATATTGGAAAAGGTAGGGAGATCTCCACTTTTAGGGATCATGGATTTCTGGCATGTTAGAGCTAGAAGGAACCTTATTTCCTCATTCACATTTGTGGAACTGGGTCCTTTAATAAAAAGGAAAGCAATCAAATTACCTGTCTAGATTGTTTAGTTACTCAGCAACCAGAGCACTTGATGCCAGACCAGCTGTTCTCTTGGGGTTCCAGTAAACGTCACTATTTGATTTCATGATCCCGCGTTGGACATCAACCACTAAAACCCCTGAATAATTTCTGTTCGTGTTCTCTTCTATAGCTTGGGAGAAACATGGTGTGGATTGTGTGAGGACAATTTTGTAAAAGTCCACAGTCCTGTGGTTTAACTATTTTCTTCTCCAGAATTTTCCCCTATCTTCCCTTCTTTGTCATCGGCTGACATCGGAAGTGGTAAAGCTATTATCTGGCTCAGTCAAATCACCATTTCCTGATTCTAATGTTCAACAACCACTTTTGAACCCTTCCCCCACTTCCCCCCTGCTTCTGTTTAAAGTTCACAAGCATCCAGGAGGTAAATGCGCACTCAGCTGAGCAGAGTAGGGCCTGCCACCCTTGTGATTCTGCTGTTAACTTGCCATAACTTGGCACATCACTTCTGTCTGGGCCTCATTTTTTTCATCTACAGGTTGTGAAGGGTTTCTAAAGTCCTTTCCAGCTCTGAAATGTTGATATTTTATGCAAGATTTGGAAAAGAGAATCTTATGGACCAGCTCCCTCTGGGAAGAAAAATGTGTTACCTGGCACTATATCTCATCTAGCCCAAACCTTGCTGTTTTTGTTTGGTTTGGTTTTGCTTTTCTGAGTGTTTACCAGAACTATAAAAGAAACCAGAGAAGCAGGTTGACTGTTACCAAAGTCTGGCAACATCTCAAACCAAATTAGAGGATGCAAGCATCTAAGTGGCCAGAGCAGACTGAGCAGACTTGAAGGAAAGAGGCTGTGGGTTCCTTTTTCGACATTCTTAAATTTCTCCGTGAGCCTGTTTCTCATCGTTAAGTGCAAAACTCTAGTTTCCTACTCTGGGCCAGCTTAGACAAAGAATTGCCTCCTGGTTTAGTTTCCAAGTCAGGACAGAGGTGAGGAAGTCCTGCTGAGGCCCTTCAACGATGACCCAATCCCTACACTCCCCACTGACAACAACCAGTGACATGGGAAAGTCAGAAACTCACTTCCTGGTGCAGGACTCCACTGGGGAACCAAAAAGGAGCCCAACTTTGTCAGAATACAAGCATCTTCTCATAGGCACATGGATGCCTGGAGCCCTTGTTTCTCTGACACCTTCCTTTAATCTCCCCATGAAGGATAATGCCATGTGTTTGGGCCCCACTTCTATATGGTGACTTTGGACGCCTTCAGCCAAGCATTTTCTCCCTGGGGGGAAAGATGTTGAACGTTAGAGGTTAAATGACTTGCCCAAGATCACAATATTTGTGGCAGAATGGAGATGAAAACCTTAGTCTGGCTCTCATTTCACCAAGCCACTGCTGCTCCTCATCTAAGGGATGGTCACACCTCCAGAGGATGCTGGGCAGGGATGCCAGGTGTTGATATGCCTACCTTTCCAGTCCCCAGTGACCCTTTACTTCCTGTAGCCTGCTCAGAAGGTGGGGCGGGGAGCAGCTCTGGGGCAGAGGGGATTGCCATATACAGAGCTGTCCTGGTGAAGATAACAGGTTGTCTGTCAACCTAAGAAGCCTATGTATGGCCCAACCACACAGCTTCCACTGGAGGAGAAATTAAACCTGTCTCACACACCAATCCCAGGGCTCTGATTACATTTACAGAGGTCATGGCCTGTATTCTGTCACCATGGAAACCTCTCTTGCTGCCAGGGTATTGTCTGTGTGTGTGGTTGATATTTAAAGGCAAAGTCACAGGTCCCGTTGCAGAACTATCAGCTGGCAGGGACGTTTGCTCTCCTTCACCAACCTGAAGTCTGGGGCTTCCTCCCAGAGATAAGAGGAAGAGGAAGAGGCAAAGGAAAGAGTTGACCTGTCTCTTACAGGCAGGTCTTTTTAGTAGAGCCACATTTGTAGGGGGTGGATGTGCGGGGATAGCAGTTGAGGGGGGACCAAAAAGGAGTACCAACTTTGTCAGAATACAAGCATCTTCTCAAAGGCATGTGGATGCCTGGAGCCCTTGTTTCTCTGACAGCTTCCCCCAAGCAGTGAGCATACCTCAGAGCAGCCAGCTGGAGCTGGGAAGTGCCCTCCGTGGTTTTGAGTTTGTACATTAGCAGCCCTGTGAATTGTGCTGATAACAATATGGTTTATGAAGGATCCCCACTTCTTCCAAAGACCCCACAGCACTGTCCTGAAAAAAATCTACCAGGGGAGTGACTTATCAGGAGTCCCAGGTGCTGGAAGAGGTAAATAACACCTGATTCAAGAGAGTAAGAGGAGAACACAAGTGCTGACTCTGCTTGTGACCATCAATTTTTTCTTTAGTCTCAAGACAATTATTTCCACACCATTGAATGGATGTAGATAACATGGGTACCTTAATAGACTGGGAGCAGAGGCTGTTTAGAGGAGATTTTAAGCACTGTGAGCATAAAATGAACATGAATATTCTGCAGTATGCATCTTATAGTTGTCATTAAGTGGATGGCCTCAATGATGTGATGCAACAGGCTTTGATCGGAATACTGAGCTCTGAAAAAGGAAATTCTGCATCAATAGTCTCGTGATGTTGAATATCACGCATTACTCAGTAGGACATGTCATTGTGTTGCTAATGCATATGCTAAAAAGTACAGCAGCGGATAATGGCTTGGATCTCCACAAAGCACTTTTTGAGGAATTTACTGCCACCCCCAGTAGCTTCTCAATGACCCTGGAGAGCTGAATAGGGTATATCCTGAAATTATAATTTGGGGATATAGAATGGATCTATTTGATTTAGTTTCTAATCCTCCAAATTATGGGAGCCTCTTTATATTCTCCTTATGTTTTCTTTCTATTTCTCTATTTCTTCAGTTTTTCACTCAGTTTCTTACTCCCTTTCTTCTTTACCTTCTTCCTTTCACTATTGCCTCATCGGTGGCCATTACCCTTTTTCTTTATCCCCCAGCTAGCTCCACCCCTTCCTTTCTTTAGAATTTAGACCTGTGGCAGCTCTCCAGACTAAAGAGGCTACTGACCCCTGGGATAATCTGCCTTCTGATTGGTTCTTTCTGGTGTTACAATTTATAGTGAAATCTTGGTTTCTGCCACAATGAGTAGAAAGAGGAGTTAATATCTTCTGCCTTCCAAATCAGTGTTTTCCCCGTATGGTTTGGTGAACACTACAAATATTCTAGAAGAACTAGGGCAAGAAGGAAATCTTTGGCAATGATTAAGGAGAATTTGCAGGCTGAGTCCCCAGTTTCTTAGAGCCTAGTGCCATGGAAGCCCAAACCACTCTTTCCTACTCTTTAAAGGCAAGTTAGCTTTATAAAGAGAAAAAAAAATCTCATTCTTGGAGACCAACCTATATCTTGGCCAGTCATTTCCCAAATATATCTTTAGTGAGCAAGGAGGATCAAGTGGGAGAGTATGAAAGCTTCAGTCTATATCTTTATGAGCATCTACCAGGTGCTAGTTGCTGCAGGGAATGCAGAGATAATAGTAATAGTGAACATTTATGAAGCATGTTTCAGTGTTTTATAAACTATACTGTATACAGCAACTCTTTGAATATTCACAACAGTCTTGAGAACATAGATACTGTTACAATTTTGCATTTACTAATTTTGCAGATGAGGAGATTGAGGCACAGAGAGGATAAGTAACTTGCTCAAGGTCATAGCAGGCAAGTTGGAGATTTGAGTACTGGACTGACTTTAGGGCTACTGTATTACGTCACCTCTTTGATGGGATCAGGGTTGCATGTTGAGATGTGTCATCCGGAGCTTCTGTGAGGAGTGGCGTGGGATGGCGGGAAGATTGGATGCAGGAGGCTGGGTTGGAAACCATATCAATATCACTTTTCAACAAAAATAATGAAAGCCCAACCCAGTGTGGTGACACTCAGGATGCAAAGGACAGTTAGAGTTCAAAATCTATTGGCAGGCTTCGTGGAACTTTGGAATGAGGATGAAGCAGGGTTCAAGATGCTTCTTATTCTTAGGCAATGTGAAAAGGGCTGTTCTTTATATAACTTCCTATAATTTATTGAACATATACTGGAAACTTTATATACATTATCGTGTTAAAGCCTCATAATGAGTCTTTGAGGTAGAGGTTATGATTCCAATTTACAGATGAGAAAAATGAGATCTGTAGAGATGAGAGAATGCCAAGTCATAGAACTGGTAAGTAGCAGAGCCAGAACTGAGACATTGTTCTTTCTGACTCATTAGACCATGTCCTTTCCACTGAGCTTTGTCACCATTTCAAGAATTAAGAGAGTCAGGACATGGAGCTGGTGCTTGAATTGGTGGAACTCCTCAGATATCTGGGTGGAAATATGGTATAGAGATATAAATTAGAAAACTAATCTGTACAAAGAGGAAAGTTGAAGAGGTGGAAAGATGAAACTACTGGTGACTCAGAGAGCAAGGAGGGAAATGAGGGGAAGAGGAGAAAGGCAAGTATAAAATTTTGGTGAATACCTATGAGTAGGAAGTTAAATGAAGAGAACCAAAGAAAGAAGCAGAAAAATAATAGTTAAGAAGGGTGGGAAGAAGACCCAGATAGGTCAGTGCAAAGAAGCCCGGGTACTCATGGCCTGAGCAGGTGACCAATGCCATTCAGTGCTGCAGTGAGGGTGGGGATGGGGTGAGGAATGAGAAGAGTTAGAAGAAGGTCACTGATGCCCTTGGGAAGAGAGACTTCAATGGGCAGGGAAAGCTGAACAATCTAGGAGAGAGGATGTGAGATTTGATGGGTAGTATGATGGAAAGGAAGGAGAAGAAATGATAAGAGTTGGAGAAAGTAGTGGTGGAGTTGAAGAAAATTGTATATATTTTTGTGTGTATGTATATTTGTATGTATTGTAGGGGAGACCAAAAACATTAGCATAGGGAAAGGCTGAAGATGAAAAAGAATGAAACTAAAGGTCTAGAAGGTGATAGGAGAGCCAGGATCATGAATTCTGTGGAGGAATGAGCCCTGTGGAAGAGGATGGAATTCTGCATTTAAAATAGTAGGATGGGAAGTGGGCTTGGCCCAATGGATAGGGTGTCCTTCTACCACATGGGAGGTCCGTGGTTCAAATCCCAGGCCTCCATGACCCGTGTGGAGCTGGCCCACGCGCAGTGCTGATGCGCACAAGGAGTGCCGCACCATACAGGGTGTCCCCTGCGTAGGGGAGCCCCACGCGCTAAGAGTGCACCCCGTAAGGAGAGCTGCCCAGCGTGACAGAAAGCGCAGCCTGCCCAGGAATGGCGTTGCACACACGGAGAGCTGACGCAGCAAGATGATGCAACAGAAAGAGACATAGATTCCCGGTGCTGCTGATAAGGATAGAAGCGGTCACAGAAGAACACACAGCGAATGGACAGAGAGAGCAGACAACGGGCGGGGGGGGGGGGGGGGGGAGAGGGAGAAGGGGAGAGAAATAAAGAAATTTTGAAAATCTTAAAAAAAAAAAGAATAGGCGTACCTCAGAGATATGTCAGGTTCTTTTCCAGACCACCACAATGAACTGAATACTGCAATATAGCAAGTCACAAGAACTTTTTGGTTTCCCAGCGCATATGAAGGTTATGTTTACAGTATACTGTAGCCTGTTAAGTGTACAATAACATCATGTCTATGGGAAGCAGACTTGGCCCAATGGCTAGGGTGTCCGTCTACCACACAGGAGGTCCGCAGTTCAAACCCTGGGCCTCCTTGACCTGTGTTGAGCTGGCCCACGTGCAGTGCTGATGTGCACAAGGAGTGTCCTGCCAAGCAGGGGTGTCCCCCCGCGTAGGGGAGCCCCATGTGCAAGGAGTGTGCCCCATAAGGAGAGCCACCCAGCATGAAAGAAAGTACAGCCTGCCCAAGAATGGCACCGCACACATGGAGAGTTGACACAGCAAGATGATGCAACAAAAAGAGACACAGATTCCCATGCCGCTGACAACAACAAAAGCGGACAAAGAAGAATATCCAGCCAATGGACACAGAGAACAGACAACTGGGGTGGGGTGGGGTGGGGTGGGGGGAAGGGGACAGAAATAAATAAAATAAATCTTAAAAAAAAATTATGTCTAGAAAGATAAAATACATACCTTAATTAAAAACACTTTATTGCTGAAGAATGCAGATCATCATCTGAGCCTTCAGTGGGTTGTCATCCTTTTGCTGGTAATGGATCTTGCCGTGATGTTGATGGCTGCTGTCTGATTAGGGAGGTGGTTGCTGAAAGTTGGGGTGGCTGTGTCAATTTCTTAAAATAAGACAACATGAAGTTTGCCACATCCATTGGCCCTTCTTTTCATTGCATGTAGCATGCAATGATGATGCTTGATAGCATTTTACCAACCATAGAACTTCTTTCAAAATTGCAGTCAATCCTCTCAAACCCTTCTGCTTCTTAATCAACTAAATTTAGGTAACATTCTAAATCCATTGTCATTTCAACATTTTTTAAAAATTTTTTATTGATTTTGTAAAAATATTACATTAAAAAAAATTATATGAGGTCTCATTCAACCCCACCACCCCCACCCCACCACTCTCCCCCCCAGCAACACTCACTCCCTTCATCATGACACATCCATTGCATTTGGTTAGTACATCTCTGGGCATCTCTGCACCTCATGGTCAATGGTCCACATCGTGGCCCATACTCTCCCACATTCCATCCAGTGGTCCCTGGGAGGATTTACAATGTCCGGTGATTGCCCCTGAAGCACCATCTAGGGCAACTCCAAGTCCCAAAGGCACCTCCACATCTCATCTCTTCCTGCCATTCCCCATATCCATCAGCCACCATGTCCACTTTTCCCATTCCGATGCCACCTTTTCTCTGTGGGCCTTGGATTGGTTGTGTCTGTTGCACCTCTATGTCAGGAGGAGGCTCAGATTCCACATGGATACTGGATGCAATCCTCCTGCTTTCAGTTGTAGGCACTCTAGGCTCCATGGTGTGGTGGTTGTCCTTCTTCAACTCCATCTTAGCTGAGTGAGGTGAGTCCAATAAATCAGATTGTAGGAGCTGGAGTCTGTTGACGCTCAGGGCCTGGCTATCCTATTGTCAGTCCAGAGATTCAAATCCCCTAAATATATCTTAAACCCCAACACCAACTACAATTCCAGTAAAGTAGGATGAAAGTCTTATGAAAAGAGACCCCATCTGAGTCCAGTTCCATCATGCAGAAACACCAGCTCCAAAGAAGGGCCATCTGACATGGCAGTGAACCCCATCTGCCATGACCATAGAACCCGTGGGTCTCTTTAGCCTTCAAAGGAACCAACACCTGGGGATTGCATCCACTCCATCTGTCTCCCAGACTCTGCTCAGCTGTGCACAGGGGCAATCCTTCTGACAGCCTCCAGACTCTTTTTTTAGAGACTCGTAGCCATATAAACTCATTTCTGCTTTCCATTTCCCCCTTACATTAGGTCAAACAGCATTTTAAGGTCATGTTATTATATGTAGACAGGGATATTCTGCTGATCCACACTGAATCTTTAATTCAAGGTCATTTTCTAGTTTCATCTTCAGCTGGTATTTGGTAGTGATCCCTCGGTGCCAGGGAGGCTCATCCCCGGGTGTCATGTCCCATGCTGGGGGGAATGCACTGCATCTACATGCTGAGTTTGGCTTCGAGACTGGCCACATTTGAGTAACATGAAGGCTGTCAGGAGGAAATTCCCAGGCACAGTGCTGCTCTAGGCCTTGTTCTTATTTCAGGCATATAGGCTCACAAGCATAGTCATTAGCATCATGCTCTCCCTGTTGGACCCTCATTCCTTCCTGGTCCTTACCGTTGCACCTGAGGGATTGCCGCTGTTCCCCTAGGGATCACGACAGAGCACCTCCGGCCGGGCATTTCAACAATTTTCACAGCATCTTCACCAGGAGTAAATTCCATCCCAAGAAACTACATTCTTTGCTCACCCCTAAGATGAGGAGCATCCATTAAAGTTTTATCATGAGATTGTAGCACTTCAGTCACATTGTCAGGCTCCACTTCTAATTCTAGTCCTCTTACAATTTCTATCACACCTGCTGTTACTTCCTCCACTGAAGTCTTGAATCCCTCAAAGTCATCCATGAGGATAAGAATAAATTTCTTCCAAGCTCATCATTATTGATATTTTGACCTCCTCCCATGAATCACAAATATTCTTAATGGCATCTAGAATGGTGAATCCTTTCCAGAAGGTTTTCAATTTACTTTGCCCAGATTCATCAGAAGAATGACTATCTATGGTAGCTATAGCCTTACAAAATGTATTCCTTAAATACTCCTTGATCCATGAAAACAACATTAATCTCAATGTACATCTGCATCAGAGCTCATAGGTAACCAGGTACATTGTCCATGAGCAGTAATATTTTGAAATAAATCTTTTTTTTTCTTTGTTGAGCAATAGGTCTCAACAGAGGGTTTAAAATATTTAGTAAACCATGTTGTAAACAGGCGTGCTCTCATCCAGGCTTTGTTGTTCTATTTGTAGAGTACAGACAGAGTAGATTTAGCATAATTCCTAGGGATTCTAGGGTTTTCAGAATGGTAAATGAGCACTGACTCAACTTAAAGTCACCAGGTGCATTAGCCCCTGATGAGACAGTCAGTGTGTCCTTCGAAGGTCTGAAGCCAGGCACTGACTTCTCTCTGGTTATGAATGTCCTAGATGGCATCTTCTTTGACTATAAGGCTGTTTCGTCTACAGTGAAAATCTGTTGTTTAGTGAAGCCACCCTCATCAACAATCTTAGCTAGATTTCCTAGATAAATTGCTACAGTTTCTACGTCAATACTTGTTGATATAATAACATAAAATTTTGCACTTTTATGTTATGGAGATAGCTTCTTTCTTTAAACCTCATGACCTAACCTCTACTAGCTTTGAACTTCTCTTCTGCAGCTTTCTCACCTCTCTCAGCCTTCACAGAATTGAGGATTTAGGGCTTTTTTTCTGAATTAGACTTTGGCTTAATGGAATATTGTGACTGGTTTGATCTTCTGTTCAGACCACTAAAACTTTCTCCATATCAGCAATAAGATTGTTTCATTTTCTGATCATTTGTGTGTTCACTGGAGTAACACTTTTAATTTCCTTCAAAAACTTTTCCTTTGCATTCACAATTTGGCTGTTTGGCACAAGTGACCTAGCTTTGCATATCTTGGCTTTCAACTTAACTTCCTCACTAAACTTAATCACTTCTCACTTTTGATTTACAGGGAGAGATGTGCAACTCTTCCTTTGAGTTGAATACTTCCATTGTAGGGTTATTGATTGGCTCACTTTCAATATTGTTGTGTCTCAGGGAGAGAGATGGGGAACAGCTGGTGGGTGGAATAGTCAAAAGACACACAACATTAATTGATTAACTTTGCTGTCTTACGTGGGTGCAGTTCGTGGCACCCCCTAAACAATTACAATTGTAATATCAAAGATCACTGATCACAGATCACCATAACAGATATAACAATAATGATAAAGTTTGAAATAACAAGAATTAACCAAAATGTGACACAGAGACACAAAGTGAGCACACGGTCTTGGAAAAATGGTGCTGACAGACTCTCTCAACTCAGGGTTGTCACAAATCTTCAATTGTGAAAATGCAGCATTTGGGAAGTGCAATAAAGGGAATAAAATGAGGTATGTTTTTATTGTCTTGTATATGAAAGAGCAGGGTTTACACTGCTAGAAAGTGTTGCAAGAAGGAGAGGCCAACAAAAGAAAAAACATTGACACAATTCTGAAGGCAAGGAAAGAACTTCTTTGGGGATCTAAACGTCATTACATAAGATATCCATAGACCCCCAGGCCTTGTTAGGGAAAAGGTTGATTACTCACATTGAAATAATCAGCCATTGCTGGTTTTCTCTTTGACTCCAGCTAGTGTTTCTGTTTTGATTTGTGAGTATTGGTGATTCTTGTCAGATTATTTTTCAGGTCCTCTTAGTGTGAGCATTCCTTCAGAGCATGTATGCAGTGCAAGCCAGAGCTTTCTACCAAATTGTAAATAGCTCCCTTCTCCTCCCCCCCCCCCACCCGCCACCCAAATTCTAAGGCCTTTAATGAAGTTAGGGATAGGAAAGCATAGAAAGAAAGGAAGGGGTCAAGAGAGGTAACTTTACCTTTTTCCCACTTTTTAGACATGTTTTCATTATCTTCTTTTTAAACATTTGATTATGGTAACACATATACAACATAAAATTTCCCTTTTTTAATCACTTACAAGTATACAACTCTGTGGAAACTTACCTTTTGAAATAACAGATGAAAGGAAACCAAAGAAACCCAGTTCAACCTGAGAAGAATAGTTTAAAAAATTGCTATCCCTCTATTATTTTTACTATCTTTAATCTGCTTCCCACCTCACAAAAGAAACTCCATAAAGTTTTCAAAAGTCACCATTTTTGCAAATATCTAGCCTATAAAATTGCCCCTCATGCAGTTTAACCACATAGACAACCTCCGCGTTCACTCAGCACAGCTGAGTTATCTGGCTTCAGCTGACACATTCCAAGTCCTCCACTGCTCCCCCTCGCCTATTCCCAAGAGAACCAATCAAAGACAGAGAATGTCAGAGTCAGCAACCCCTTTGGTCCGTAGGGCCATTGCAATGTTCATCAGTGCCCATGGGGAATGTCAAATGTGGTCTAAAGGGTAGGTAAAGAAGATACTGGGAAAAAAAGCGATAGGGAAATACAGGGGAAAAATAATAAGAGGAGTAAAAGAAAGACAAGATAAAGTACAAAGAAAGAAATGTTATTCAGTTGGAGGAAGACTAACAATGATTGTTCCACAGAGCTTCTCCGCATCCCCAGACCGTAAGTATCCAGCCCAGGAACTGTTCAGTTCTATAGGAGCTTCGGACGAGCCCCAGAGAACCAAATTCTAAGGCCAGCACAACCTTTGGTGAGCTGTGAGGCCTTGGGTAGAGTGCTGGGCCTGTTCCTCATTTTTAATTTGATCACCTTGAAGATTCTTTTGGGTTTTATTAGCCCCTCATTCTGCTTATGGGAATGTTCCCTGATATGACATGAGACTGTGCTTATTCTGTCATTTGTACAAGTGCAGGGAATCTAGGAGTGTGAGTGGAAAGGGATGACCATCAGAAGTGCATCTGTGTGTGTGGTGTGTGTGTGTGTGTAACAGGACTCTCCTATGTTGAAGGATTAGCTGATTAGTAAGAGCAAGGCCTCTGGAAGCTGTAGAAATGCTGCGTTTTAAGGCCTCTGAATGGATGGGCCCAAAGTAGCATCTTATGCTCATCTCCCAGGCCTCAGGAGTGGCACGAGGCTCAGTTTCTGGAGCCCAGCAAAGCACGTGGTGAGCCTGGTCTTCGCATCTGCAGGACAGGACGCGTCATCTCTCCTTCTATAGCCCTTAATGAAGTGTGCAGCTCTTGTCCTCATTAGGTCCCAACATTGTCAATAAAAGAGTCAATAAACCCGGTTGATGGGGTTGGGACCGAGAGGCTGAGATGCAGCCGCTGCACCTCCACAGGGCAGACGTCAGCTCCACTGCGTGTCATGACCCAGCATCCAGGGATCAATAACCAGCTCGGAATAAAGCCTGAGAGTCTGCCCTCCACAGTCCCCTCTCCAGACCCACTCACCTAGGGCACTGCAGTGCCAGCCGGGTCCTGCTTTGCTCGCAGTTGTTCCCACCCTAGGCCATTTTGGGTCCCAGATGCTTTTGTTTCCTCCTGATTGCTCCCTCTGGACACCCCATGGATGCATATTTAGTGTGGGCCCACCTGGCATGAGAACATGTAGACGGCATCCCCCAGCAGCTCAGAGGGCAGCACGGACTGTGCTTCCTGTATCTTCTGTCTGCTGACGCTGTGTGAAGCCCTGGTTGATAAGGTGGTATATTGTCTGCCTGTCCTGGCGCAGGACTCCATTCCCGGCTGCTCTGCATCTCTTTAGATACCCTTATCTTATCTAATTACAAGGAATTTTAGATTAATTTCAAGGCCTTTGCTCCAAAGAACCTCTTATCAGTGAGGGCCTTGTATTTTAACCTTGCGATTCTTTTGTTGTTTGCCTTTAAGGAGCAGGCAGCTAAGGCGCTGGTGTGATCTTGCGGGAGTTGGGGCTAGGGGGAGGGGAAGAAGAGGGACACGGACAGACCTGGGACTTGTGTATTCCACTCCATCCTCCCGCCTGTGTGCAGAGACAGCTGGCTGCTTCCTTCCATGACAGCCACATGGTACCCAGCCACACAGAACAGGACCCGGGCAGGGACGCGTCTGCTGCCAACCCCTCCAGATCCCTTTGATATTTCCGACAGAACAGTAAAGGGCTCTTGACTATCACGTTTTGCCTTGCTTCTCTCCTCCTCCTCTAAGACTCCTCGGTATGGTTTCCATGGCTACCCCCAATCAGATTTGGCTTCCTGTAAAATTGGATTTCAAAGAAGGACAAGGCTTCAAAGGAATTTGTCCATTTAACAGAATGTCATTAGGAGTGAGGCTGACTGCTGAACCAGGGTTCTCAGATGATTAAGGAGGGGCTGCGCTCATGTGTGGAGGCAGTTTTCTGTCTGCGATGAGGAACCTTGATGCAACATGACAATACCGTATTGGAATCTGCCAGTCACCCGCCGCGTACTATCCAACCTGCGTCTTTCTAAAACCCAGAGAGTTGTGCGGGAAGAATGGATGTAGAATACTTTGTTGCGAGTTCCTGCTGTTTCACTTGGCATAGTGAGCTATGACAGGGAGTGAGGCCTACGAGGATACCCAATTACCTGGGTTTATTGCTTCTCATCGAATCTCATTAGCTAGTAGCCTATATTAGCATGTGACACAATATCCTTGAAAAAGGGAGGTTGTCAGATTTTCTTCCATCACTGAGAGGGAAAGCAAGGCAAAGTGCTGGGCTTACATATGGGAGGGACTTCATTTCCCTTGCTGTCTTCTTTTTTTAAAGTAAACTATAGTTTAGAACAGTTGTTACAGAAAAGTTGTGACAACAGTGATAGTACAGAGTTCCCACATGCCTTTCCTTGCTTAAGTACTCAGAAATGGTCCAAGAGCAACTACAATTTTATTAAAGGAGCAGCAGGGTAGACGGGACAGCCTCAGGGGGTACTTGGTACTGCTTAAGAGCAGGAGCAGAGTGAGGCTGATCTGCTCATTACTACACTTTCCCAGGTCAAGAAGGAGCCAGTGACCCCAGATTGTAGCTAACCTCCTGTCCCCAACCCCTCCAGTTTGGGGCAAGTTGTTGTGTGTGAGTCATACGACCTTGAAACCAAGGCCCTCTTTCTCTTAAAATTGAGGCAGACGTGGAAAGATGGCTCAATGCCATCGCACCCCTTAAAGGATCAAGCCCCCAATCTCCAGGTCATATCTCAGCCAGGGGAAACTAGGCCAGGAGAGCGTGCCCTGCTCCTGTGTGTCCCATGGACGGTTTCTCCTTGCTGTTCCATCAACACCTCCCTGGGTCAGTCCATCTTTATTTCCCCCAAGGTCATCTGTAAAACCACTTCACCCATCTTCCCTTGTCCTCTCTCTTACTGCTCCTGATCCCTCCCACATACTCTGTGGGTCCAGTCTGAGAGTAGAAACCCCATTTAACAAAGAAGAAAAGCAGCAGAGGTACGGGACATGTGTAAGGTCACACACTACACAGGGGATTCTGGTTAGGTCACTCCCAAGCTCAAAAATTGTCAGTGGCTCCCCAGCGTCCACTCAGTTGAGTTCAAAATCCCCATTGTGACATTCAAGGGCCTTCACAATAGAGCTTCAATTTATCTTAACAACCACAGCTCCCCCACAACTGGCCACTAACAGCTCCTTGAAAGGAGGGCTCTCTCATCTTTGTTTACTGAGGTCCTTCCACCTGGAAAGCCCTCCTGGAGCCTTCAGGTTCCACTCAAATGTCATGTGCACCATAAACACACATACACCCACATTTCCTTCCTTTTCCTATGTTCGTCTGTCCTTTTATCTCCCATGGCACCTTATATTTTTCTCTTGGTATTTGGCTTATTGTAATTTTTTTTTTTAAGTAAACTATTTTGAGTAATTGAAGATTCATATGCAGTTGTAAGAAATAATAGAAAAACAGATCCTGTGTACCTTTACCAGTTTCACCCTATGGTAACATCTCCCAATTCTGCTGTATGACATCATATCCAGGATAGTGATGCCTATTGTACTTTGAATGAGTGAACACTCCTTTGTAATCTTGTCCTGTTCTCTGTCACTTTCTTCCCTGTGCCCCTGGAAAGAAAGGGCTCTGTACCCCTCTCCCTCAGCTTTCCTCCAAGCCACCCCTTCCCCCTTATCCTTTTAGCCTTAGGGAAGAAGGGACACTTGACTCCCCGTGTCCATTGCTGCCGCTGCAGTTCCGATGCTGCCAAATGTTGGTGGCCCTGTAGTATTTATTGGGACATACAATCATTTCCTTTAAACATCGGAGGTTTGTCTGAAAGAGCGAACCTTGTGGGCAGGGACGTTGCGCACCGGATAGGGGACTGAGTGGTACTGCGCTGGGCTCGGACTAAATTCCTCAGATTCTGCCTCCTCCACACCCCATTTCGGGCGCCACCGTTGCTTTTAAACCTCTCACCTTGAAACCAACCGCCCAGTGCCCAAGATGGAAAGTCTCATCGAGACCTGGTCCCTTTGAGTGAAGCCTTTTGTTTTGGCGGGGCCTGGAGAGCCACCCTTTGGCCTTGCAAGGCGCGGTGCCAAGGCCCTGCACCAGCTCCGCGTTGCCCTCCACCTGCCGGCCTCAGGGCACTGGGGGAGGCGCGCCCCTCCGCCGCCCACCCGCGAGCCGCGCCCCCCGCCTCGGCCCGGAGCGCGCCGCTTCCTGAGCGCGCCGGGGCGCCCCGCCCTGCAGCTGCTGGGGCGGCGGCGCGGGAGGTACAGGTGCCGCCCGCGCCCCGAGCCCGCCAGCCCCGCGGCCCGCGCTGCCGGCCTGCACGCCCCCTCTCCCGCCTCGCGCTCGGGCCTCCTCCACCTCCCGCCAAATGCAGGCCGCCGCCACGCTCCCTGAGCAGATCCGCTGGCTCCTGGAAGGTAACGCCCTGCCCAGGCGCCCGCCCCTGTCGGGACCCCTCGGGAAGCCCCCACGCGTCGAGCTCGAGGGAGGGAAGGAGACGCCGGGGCTGCCCAGGACAGGCTCTCTGGTCAGCAGCCCCATCCTTCACCGCCTTTAGAGCGCGCAGGGCTCTCAGAGACCCCGACCCCTCCAGCCCAGGCTTTCCTTCCCTCACCTCAGAATTCCTCACGCACACCCCCGCACAGCCCACTTGCCCTCCCTGCTCTCAAACTCCAGGCAGATTCTCAGCCCCCCAGCCGCCTTGCCTGCTCTTCCACCTGCCCGTTCCCCCTCAGGTCTCCACCCTGCTAGACCTGTCCACCTCCTCACCCCTCCCTCCGGTACTTCATCACCTCTGCCGGAGGACCCTGGTCCTGCTTAGCAGCCCCCGAGGCTCGCAAGGGGACTTGAGGGGCTCGTGGGCCCTCTGCTCGCCAAGCTTAGTGGGAGTTTCGGGCAGCGCTGAAACCACAGCTTCCTCTGCCCACCGACAGACTTCTAGGGCGGCTCATTATCAAACCCAGGGCTAGCCAACAGTCACTATTCACTGTTGCATTTCTTCCTTCTTTAGTGTCTAACAATTCTTTAGAAAGTCATGGCCATGCTCACTAGCGCTCAAAAGAGACTCTTCACTAATGTACAATATCATCTGCTCAATTCACACTTTTCGGCCTGGAATCTGCACTGCTTAAGGATCCCAGGAGGAAACTATTGAGAATTAAGCTTTTTGGCATCTAAGTGACATATTTGACACATATTTAACAGATGGCCTGCTTTGGGCAGGTCAGACTTTTGGCAAGCAGTAAATTTTTCAGTTTCTCTCGATTTAATTGGGTTTATATCTCCATTACCTTGTTATCTTGGTATGAATGCCTCCTAATCAAATATTTGGCAAGTCTTTTTGGTCTCTGTAGCAATGTTTCCATCCTGGATTGCTTTTTTGTGAGGCTGCAAACTAGGTGTTTTTTGTTTGTTTGTTTGAGATTTTCAAAATCATTTTAATTATGATTTGAATGAATCTAAACTTTAGAAGTAGGAAACTACTTGCAAGGCGAATCCAGCCTTTCTCTCTGTTCTTGGAAAGCCTGTTGGTTCAATATTAGATTGACAAGAGGCCCAAAATGTCTTTTGGTTTCCAGGGAAGAAGAAACTGTGGCAAAAAGTTTAATTCTGCCCTTGTATTTTAAGATACCAAGTGATTCTTTTGGTATCTCTTATCCGAGAGGAAGTTTATTTTACAAGCTTGTTAAGCTATGCTTCAGTTTTGTGTGTAGGCTTGGTAGAAATTTTCTTCTTATTTTCAGAGTCCAGCAATGAAATTTACTCCTTCAGCATTTTTGATGTGCAGTCCTTTATTGTTCAAAACTGACACTTTGGTAAATAACTCATTTCTGCACCTGCCAGCTTCCTTTAACTTAGATTATTTTCTTGTTAGCTGACTGTTTTTAATTGAAGTCTTCAGATCTCCCTCTAAAGCAGAACCTTTGTTTGCTGACAAGTAGAGCAGGGTATGAATGGAGATTAATTGCATGTCGCATACTTCTGTATCAAACTTACTGCGTCTTAACAATCTCTGTTGGTACTCAGGTCTTTGGAATTTTTAAGGAGTCTGAAGTTAAATTTTCAGGAGCTTCATTGGTTAGTGTATTTCTTTAAGCCTTTTTTTTTTTTTAAATTTGCAATTAGAGTCTGAATCTGAAGTAGAAAGAAATGTAAAGTGGGATTCAATCAATGATGCTATTGAAAAATGTGTGAAGAATATGTTTTGGAAAGGCTCATGTAAAAATAGCAACTTATTGGTTAGAGGTTTTATTTTTTATGGGACACAGTCTCTGGTGTCCTCCAGCAGAATTATTCACTGTGTTGAAAACGATCTGTGGATATTAGAAACCAAAATGGCCATCAATTTATTGTCTGTTCAGTTTACTTTCTCCCCCTCCTCTCTTTAAGGTTAACTGTTGACAATTAGAAAATACATAGGTCCTGATCGCTATATAGTCATTCATTGGGAAGGAGTTACAGGATGTAAGAGCTGCAACTTTAGAACTGCCACATGGCCTTGGGGTGGAGTTTCCACAATGACTTACTGCGTTCATAAACCAAGGCATAAGTGTTTGCACACTGATTTAATGTTGGCCATTACTGCTATAATGCTGGCATTTATTTATAACTAAATGGGCATAAATGACAGAGGCGTGTTTTTGACATAATGTAGGTTTTTAAAAATAAAATATGCAAAACATCACGAAAGGTTTATGTTAACATTTTGCATAATGAAGAAGGGAACAGAAATTCAGAAGGTTTAAAATTAATTTAGTATAAGGATAAGATTTTAAACATTTGAAAATACTTCGCATGACTCAGAAATCCCACTTTTGGAATCTGTGTTACTAAAATTAGAGTATATGAAGTACAAGGATCAATCTTAAATATCCATTAGTTGGGAAAGGCATGGGGGATGGTTGAATGAATCATGAGACATCCATATTATGGAATACTCTGAAGCCATGAAAAAGAATGTGGCGTGTCTTTATACAATAACTTGGAAACTGTCCATGGCGGTTTTTTTCTTTTCATGGCATGTTAAAACTAAAAGGCAAGGTACGTAGTAGTATATATATATCAACTATTTTTGTTTGAAAACAAAAATAAAACAAAACAAAACCCCAAACCCCATGTATTATATTTGTGGAAGCCTTGGAAAAAGGAAGAATATATACCAAGCTGTTAATTTTTGGTTCCTTAGGAGGGAAGTTAAAGGGTGGGTGAGGGAGAGATTATTGTTTTTTATTTCACAGTATCTTTGCATTGTTTGAATTGTGACAATAACTATGTATTACTTTTGTAACCAGGAAAAAGCAAGTAAAGTTGTTTAAAAGAAAGCAAACCAACAAAACACAAATAGAAGCTCAGAGTGGTCAGAATGCTAAAAGGCCACTGACCGTGGTTGTGACTATGCTTTTCTCTTGTTGCCCTGGGGATGTATGCACAGTGCAGAATTTAAAAGGAAAAAACAAACAAACAAACAGAAAACCCCCACTTCTTTAGAATTTTGGCAAATGCCAAAGCAGGAGAGAGGTCTAAAATAGCTCAGGAAACAGCTTCCTCAGATAGACTCTGTCAAGCTCTCAAATAGAAATAGAAACAAGTCCCATATCAGCAAGTAAGTACCCTATGGATAAGTAAATTGTAGGGGTCTTCTCTGCCTGGTTGAAAGAGAAGGAAGTAGTTACATCTGTTGTCAAATAAATATTCTAGTTCAGAAGAAGTTATCTTCTGTGTTTTGTGTTTTGTGATAACTGGGTTGAAAACAAAAACAATGAAGTGCTGGCAGTTTGCATAATCTTTGCAGATAGAAACAGTAATCAGTTTCTTCCTTGGCTTTCTAGTCCTGTTCTTAAAGTCAGAAACAAAAGAGGCAAATATGTAGGAAGTGGAATAAACATTTGTTCTGTTCCGAGTTTTTCCAGCGTGATGGAATGGGGCCTGCTGACTTTATCCCGAAAGCTGATAGGCCCCATCCAGCTACATGGAATATGGATTAAAGCCAAAATAGCATCTACAACGTGGCTGCATTTAGTAGCAGTTGCTGCGTTAATGGTGATTCTGATATGCTTATGGTTACATATTTTTAAACTTCCGTGGAAAGAAGCAGCCATGAATCATTTCCTTCCAGACTGTTCTTCAGATTTGTATTGGTTGACACAGCCAGCCATGAAATTCTTTTCAATATAGTAAAGCAACAACTATGTGAAACTTGTAGGCAGGAATTGGTCTGGATAGCTGAGGATATTCTTTCGAAGCACTCTAACTTTTAAATGTAAACATTTGTGGTCTTTTTTTTTCCTAAAATGCATTAAGGAACTTCAGGAGACCAGTTTGTAGTCAAATGGACCAACTCTGAACACTTTTTTTTTTTTAACTTAGAGTTGTAGTTATCATACTTTATGGCGATATATCGAGTTATTTAGGGCTGTTTTTGCCATAATTTCCCCTGGACTGCTCTTGGAGTATTTAAGTTTTTTTTTTAATTTTTAAGTTTATGTTTGTCATGTTCCCTGCTGTTAGGCTGAGCTCTTTGACTTTGCACCGCTGTCAGTGTCTGTATCCCCCATGAGCCTGGAACTTCAGATAATAACCAAGCTTGTTGGAATTCAGATATGCGGAAAGAAGGTATAGAGTGCTCTCTTGATGAATAAAGTACCCAGGCTTGGTGCACGGGCTTTGTGATGTGTATTTTGGCTGCTCAGAGCCTATTTTGCTTAATTTCTTATACTGGGTTGTCCAGATAGATGAGGTTACTGGTCAGTTGAATTCTGAAAGGTGAGACATGATCATACTTCTATTTTTTATATTAAATTTTTTATGATTATAGAAGCAATAATGCACATGGTAGAAAGTTTAGAAAACACACAATAATATGCAATCACCCATAGTCAACTACTGTTAAATTCCCTGTATTTCTTTCTGTCTTTACTATACGTATGTACTTTGAAAGTTGAGACACATTGCACATATAATTTTATATACTTAAAATTTTTCCACTTACTATTTTCTACCTGCTATTGTCTCCTGAGTATTTTCTTAGAAATTAATTTTTTTCTTTGAATAATTTAGAAGTTATACATTCTATTTTTATGCCACTGATTTTTTCCTCTTATGGCTTCAAAAAAATTGAGCATATGTCCCTCTGATTATCATTAAGAATGAAATGGTACCTTCCTCCGGTGTCTAATGTGAAATTGTTGATATAATCTGAGAAATTTAGACCCAGAGAATCATTAGTGTTTTTATTTTTTGTATTAGATTTCAAGAATGAGTTTTTTGACATTTCATAATATTTTAAAACCATGGCAATAATAATTTTTTTTCTGTTTAACATGTTCATTGCTTACTTTTTTTTTAACCATGGCTTTTTCATTTTGTAAATAATATCTCTAGACTGTATTATCCAAAACACTAGCCACCAGCCATAGGTGAGTATTTAAATTTAAATTAGTAATAATTAAATAAATTAGCAAATTTAGTTCTTTCGATGCACTAACTACATTTCAGCATATATGAGATACCTTTTTGAATATCATTGAGAATGTGGTCTAAACATTTCTGTCCTATAATAAATCCATTTCAGAGAGAGAGAAATTCCCAAGTCTTCAGGGTAGTCTCTTCTTTTTGAGCTTTAGGTCCTGTTTATTTTCTCTGTGTGCAGTTCATCCAGATTTAAATCCTGTCTCTGCCATTTATTACTACCTGTTTGACCTTGGGCCTCAGTTTCCTCATCTGTAATGTGGGGATAATAATAATACATATTTCATAGAGTTTATATGAAGAATAAAGAAATGAATATTTGAAAAGAACTTAGAAAATTATTTGCTGTATATTAAATGCCATGTATATTTTTGCTAAATAGAATTTAAAACTTTTTTTTTTTTTAATTTAAGAAAGTCCTATTGACCTCTCTTTTGTAGCTGCTCTCCATAGGAAAACTCCCAGACATGGCCTTTGTGTATGTTGGTGGCCCATCCTTGTTTCTCTATGTTAGGTGAGGCTTCTAGGTTCAGGGTCTCTTCATTTTCTTCTTTAGATCAGAGTCCAGTGATCATTTCCAAGAGAAACTTTGTGGAGGATCGAGGGAGGAAGCTAACTTTACAGCTTTTGTCACCACATAAGCTGTAGTTCCCTGAACTTTCTATGGTCTTATAGATTCCTCCAACATATAATTTTTATAATCTGATGTTTCAGTCAAAATTTTCTTTTGTAACAAAGGCATTCTCTGGAAAGGCAGACTACCTGAAATTTTCCAAGTCTGTTTGCATATGATTGAGCATATATCAGGAAAGTATGTGTTCCTTACCTTGTTATGGAATGCTATTATGTATGTGTGTGAAAAAAAATAGTACCTTTGCATTATTCTTAATCAGAAGAAAATTAAAGATTTACTGTCCCCCGTTTCCCCTTTCGTTTGCTAAAATTAAAAGAAAATTGGGGGAAATGGATGTGGCTCAAGCAATTGGGCTCCCACCTACCCTATAGGAGCCCAGTGTTCAGCACCCAGGACTTCCTGGTGAAGACGAGCTGGCCCGTATGGCAGGCTGCCCCGCACAAGGACTGCTGGCCCTGTACAGGAGTGCTGGCCCACTCAGAGAGCTGATGCAGCAAGATGACGTGACAAAGAGACACAGAGGAGAAATAATAAGAGATGAGGAGCTGAGGTGGTGCAAGAGAATGATCTCCTCTCTCCCACTCTGGAAGGTCCCAGGATCGGTTCCCGGAGCCGCTTAATGAGAATACAAGCAGACACAGAAGAACACACAGTGAATGGACACAGAGCAGACAATGGAGGGGAGGGGGCAGAAATAAATAAATAAATCCTAAAGAAAAAAAAAAAAGAAAATTTGTGGAAATATTTGAGCCTCACTGAGTATAACTGAGATGGCAGGAGAGCTCCCCATGCCTCTTGAACTCTAGGTAAGATCTTTTTCCCTTGCAAGTCCAAAATTTCCTCAAGATCCAGTTAATTCTCAAGGAGTGTACATTCTCAAGTCACCTTTCCCTCCAAGATTTCCTGCTTCCACACATGTTCCCTGTCCTGGATCCTGTAGGGCCTGGACCAGTGGTTCTCAACCAGGCTGGTTTTGTGCCCCAGCGGACTTTCGGTGGCCAAGGCTGAGTGGAGGGGGGAGCTGCTGCTGACATCTAGTGGGCGGAGGCCGGGGATGCTGCTAAACCAGGCACCGGACGCCCCACCACAACGCAGGATTCTCCAGCCCCGAACGACAGTAGAGCTGAGGCTGAGAAGCCCTGGTCTAGACCTACCATCTTCCTCAGTTTCCACAAGAGTCTGTCCACATGCAGTCCTTGTGACTATAGAAGACGGGAGAGTCAGGGGGTGCAGGGAGAAGAGGAGGGGTTTGCACTGTAGCAGTGCAAACAGTTTAAATGGAAGGTTAAGCATCCCTGTTCCTAAAATGCCTCTCAGCCACCTTAATCATCAGGAAGTGCCTTCTGACCTTTCACCCGATGAAGTTCCCCGACTCATTCCTTCCTGCTGTACTCCTCTCTTTCTCTGGTGCCAAACCAAATATATATATATGTATATATATATTTTTGCCCATCTGTTTTGTTGTTTAAGTTCCCATCAACACCCACGTACAGCCAATTGTTATTTTGTCAAATGACTCGGTTTTCTCTCTAAGAGAAATTGTAGTACTAACTATTAAGATAACATTTCCACCTCATTACATAAGTGTAATACTTAGGCAACTTTTAATCATTTTAAAAATAGGAAAAATAAAGGAGGCAGGTTTCAAGTTTTTCCATCTTTCAAGAGTTTTAACATATTGATATAATTATCATAATCTAATTTTTTCACATGATATAAGCTGTTATACCCTACAGAAATCCTATAATTTCTGCTACATTTGTTCATATTTTCTTCCCCTGTGTTTCCAAGTCTGTTGCTTACTTTTCTGCTGCATTATAGCCTAGGAGATTATAACAGATGACTTTTCAGGTTTGGAGTCTGAGTTCCACTGTTGAATTTTACCATCCAACTTTTATATGGAAGATAGGACAGACCTGGGCTCAAGAACAGAGTGGCCTTAGCATCCAGAAAGCAAGTTTTCCTGAAGGCTGATGGCTTTGATAAAAATCACTTATGAATTACGTAATTTCTCGTCTAGCGTCTAGGCCTAACATTGTTGACATCCTAATATTAGGAAATATGAAGGTATGAAGTTTATATTCACATACTAGAAGCTTTCTTGAAATATATTCAGGGGCACATACTTAACACTTACTTAAACCAATATTGTAGTTGTTAGAATTAATTAAGGCACTATATAAATCAAGTATGAGAAGTATGCTGGAAAACTTAGATAGCTACAGAAAGTAGCTCTTAACTGCAATGTAATAAACTTCCTTAAAATCACTTTCCTTTTAAGATAATTTTTCATTTTTGATAACTTTTTGTGTGAGCCTCTTAGCTATCTGTCCATCTCTGTTTATGTATATGTATATATGGGGTTCTTAGCCTCTCAAATTAAAATTGTGAAAGTATTAATCCTGGGTTTCTGATCTAATCTCTAGTTAAAGTTTAAAGTGCAATCTATCTTGTTTCCTGGTTTCTGTTTTCTTGGTGCTGTGAGTATACAGGTGTTTTCTTTTCCTCTAAAGGAGGTAGATGGAGAGTTAAAAATATAAACACTACACATTTCTTGGGTCATGGGGCAGAAACAATCAGCAGATTGATGTAAACCATAACCAGGACATGCTGACAATTTCTCTGTTGTGTGCTGACGGCTTACTGCAAGCCAAAACAAAGCTGGTGGGTATGATTTTAGTCTTGCCAACAGCTTTTACCTCGGAACAAAGCCCCCTCCACCAAGACAGTCAAGGATTACAACTAACTTCAAGATCAAACATTTAATGTAAGATTTAAAACAAGTTCTAAACAAATTGAAAGTTATTAGTCCTTACTATGACATTTTAATTTAATTGGTGTGAAAAGAGATAATAAAAGTAGAACACTTCCATTAATAGGGTAGAAAAATGAAACACTAAATTTTTAGGTCTGATCTCTTCGTTGTAACCATGACAAAGAATCAAGAATTATTATTTTTGTCTCTGTCAGAAGCTGTTCATGAAATTTTATAGAAGTTGGATAAACAACCAGGCTGTGATTTTTCTGTAAAATAGTAATACATAACTTAAAAGGATAATTGTGACATTTAATTAAATGTTTTGAATACCTAGATACCTTAGAACGGGAGTTCTTAATAAAGGGTCTGTGAACTTGAATTGAAATTCCAAAAACAGTTATTCTTGTGGGGACCTTTTGGTGCAGGTGTAATATATTTATTAAATAATACACAGTATAGTGTGGACTTAGTACAGGGTCCGTGGTTTTCATCTGACTGGCAAGGGAGTCTGTGGAACAAAAGAGGTTAAGAACTCCTGCCCTAGAATGAAATGTGGTTTTCTATTATTTCCAAGGATGAGATTGTTTTGGTTTCAAATTCTAGGTATGGGAAGTTGGGTGGCCACAGTCCATTATCAGAAAGGATGTCTTACTATTAGCAGCTCACTCGGGGAAGTTCTGGGGATGATGCAAAGAATCCCTTACCACAGTCCGGAGAGCCTCTGGGGTGGGCCTCTGGGGTGGGCCCCTGAGAGTCCCTCCTCCCTCTCTTCTCCTTTCCTCTTCTCCCTCACCATCCCAAGGAACCTTTTCTACCCCTCTGCCTGTCTGCAGGGTCCCTTCTCTATCCTGGAGGGATGATGTTGGTCTTCAAACTTTTACCTCCTACAGAGTGTTCAGAGTGAGCAGCTGCAAGACAGATAAAACATTTTCTTAAGTTAAAAAAATGCTAGATGTCATTGGTCATTTAAAAGAAGAGAAGGCTGAAGTTGCATTCTGCTCCTAGAATTTCTTTATTTCAATAAATAGGTTGTTTTCCAAGGTTCACTTATGCATTTTCTTACAGAAACAATGTTTTCAGGGGAAAAAGAACCATGTTTTCTTAGGCTGCTCCCCAGGCCACACTATTAAAAACTGTGAACACTGAATCTGGAAGAGAGGACTGTAGACACAATGTTTTATGGGGAAAATGTTCCAACTTGAGACTCCCGAAGTCCCTTTCCTGCTGAAGCCTGGGCATCTCCCTTTTTGTATTTGCTTCCTCCTTATTGGTCTGTGGACGCACCCTCATTATTGCTCAGTTCCCTGCTCCAAGCTCTGAAGTGAGAATGCTGGCTGGGGAGTAACTCTGATGGACTAAGCTGCAAGTATATGAGGACTTCTTTTTGCCAACGTGAAAGCCTGAAATACTTCCCGGCATTAAACTTCACAGAATTAATTTTGTGGGTCATTTTAGTTTGTGCCAAACCTTTTGCAAATAGACAGGTTTGACACAAATATTTTTGTGGGTGTAACGCCAGTGTAGGTAGAAATTTGTGCCATTCTCTTCAGAAATGTGGATTCTGCTTTAGTAGTTCAGATGTTTTTGCAAACTATCCCCTTTAGTAACATTTTATTTTTTCATTTTTAATTTTTTTTAAAGATTTATTTTATTTATTTATCCCCCTATCCCCCCTGTTGTCTGCTCTCTGTGTCCACCCGCCGCGCGCTCTTCTGTGTCCACTTGCATTCTTGTCAGTGGCATTGGGAATCTGTGTCTCCCTTTGTTGCGTCTTGCTGTGTCAGCTCACTGTGTGTGCAGTGCCACTCCTGGGCAGGCTGCGCTTTTTTCATGCAGGGTGGCTCTCCCTGAGAGGTGCACTCCTTGCGTGTGGGGACCCCTACGCAGGGTGCACCCTGGGGTGGCACGGCACTCCCTGTGCATGGCAGCACTGCATGTGGGCCAGCTCACCACATGGGCCAGGAGACCCTGGGTTTCGAACCCTGGACCATCCATATGGTAGGTGGACACTCTTATCAGTTGAGCCACATCCACTTCTCTTTAGTAACATTTTAATTGGTTATTGGGTTGTGGAATTGTTTCCAACAGCATTTGGCCATTCATCCTGCCTCCAAATAAAATGATTGATGCAAACTTTTGACTTAGAAACACATCAACAAAAAACATTTGCAACTGTTAGAGAATACCGATTTAGATCTTTTTTTTCCTTTCAATGTTTAGGAAAATTATTTAGAAAACAGGTGGCAACTTTTATCTTATAGTAGTTTGAAAAATGTGCCTCATATGATGTCATTTTCCTAAAGATAAACAAAAGAGTATCATTTTAAATAGACAAGGTCAGAGAATTTGGGGGAATGCCAGAAACTTCTACCAATCTACAAAACCTAGTAGTCTTGGGTGCATCTTTTTGGCTGGTCCTGGGTCCTTCAGCAGTTTTTCCTTCAAAGTATGATGATAAAAACGTCTCCTGTGTGGCACATGCCCTCTGCTTCCTTGTCCTTCTGTCTTCTCCTATTTTGACTTGCTGTAATAGATATCTGTAAACTGCCTGGAAGGTGAGAGAATTTATATTTCAGGGCAGCTGTAAATTGTAATAGGAAGTTGCATCTTTGCCAGAGCTATATTTATCTTTTAATTATGGAATTTTAAAAGATGATATATTACTTTTAGTACAAAATGCCATAAATTGCCACACGCTGCCTTCCAGTTTAATCTTTCACTACTTACCCCTTATCTCCTAACCTTATTTTCTGCCCTCCCTATTGAAATGCTTTCACTCTCTCCAACTGAAATGCAGTATCTCACCGCAGGACCTTTGCACAGCGTATTCTCCATGCCTGGGCCATTTTCTCCCTTATCTCATCAACTCCCCCCACTCCCCCACAACACACACACTTGGCCTTTTAATTTGGGGGTTTCATTTGAAAAGTCAATGTTTTGGGAGACCTCCCCTCACCTGCTTTCCCCTCTAGATTAGGTGTGCTCACTTCTTCACATGTTATAGCTTATATCATAATTTTTAAAAAAGATTTATTTTATTTATTTATTTCTCCCTTCACCCTCATTGTTTGTGCTTGCTGTCTGCTCTCTGTGTCGTCTTCATTGTGTGCTCTCTGTGTCTGCTTGTCTTCTTTTTAGGAGGCCCTGGGAACTGAACCCAGGACGTCTCATGGGGAAATGAGGTGCCCAATCGCTTGAGCCGCCTCCACTCCCTGCTTGTTGTGTCTTTCGTTGTATTTCCTCATTGTGTCATCTCTTTGCATCAGCTCATTGTGCCAGCCCATTGCATCAGTGAGCTGTCTTGCTCGTCTTCTTTAGGAGGCATGGGAACAAAACCCAGGATCTCCCATGTGGTAGGCGGGTACCCAACTGCTTGAGCCACATCTGCTTCCCATGATTTATTCTAATTATTAATTTAAGTCTTTTCTTTGCTATACTCTAAACGCTGTAGAAAGGGATTAGGTCTGTCTTGTTAACTTTTTCAGAGCTTAGCATGTAATAAGTACTCAATAAATATTTATTTTAGAACAAATGCATTCAGAAAAAAAGTGCCATTGCTTATGGTATGTCTTAATTTGCCAGAGCTGCTGAGTCAAAGTGCCTGTGACTAGTTGGTTTAAATAACGGAAATTAATTTTATCAATGTGGCAGTTTAATATTATTTACAAATTCCAAAAAGGATATTGATTATGTTTGTAAACTAGTCTGTTCCTCTGGGCATGATACCCCTTTGATTATATTAAATTCAGAGGTTAGGGCTTTGATTCATTAGGGCATACAGGGTTGAGTCCCTGCCCCCTTAGGCTATATAAATAGTTGCTCAATCAAGAACACAGAATAGTGAACTTTGATCCTGTGGCCCTGGGAAGAGAGATAAACCTGGTAGTCTATAGCTGACCTTGTGAAGAGACCAGAGCAGCTGAGCTCAGAAAGAAACAAGTCCTGGGAAGAGAGACGAGCGTTATGCCAGCCTGCAGCTGAGATCGGAAGACGCTAGGACCATGGCACCTTATGAGGCAAAAGGACGGCTTACCTCTTGCAGACATCGCCTACCATCTTGTGTCAACACGTGGCAACAGACTTTGGGTGAGAAAGTACATCTTATGGTACCTTGAGTTGGATTCTTTGGACCTTGTAACTATAAACTTCTACCCTAATAAATATCCTTCATAAAAGCCAACAGGGGAAGTGGACTTGGCCCAGTGGTTAGGGCATCCGTCTACCACATGGGAGGTCTGTGGTTCAAACCCCGGGCCTCCTTGACCCGTGTGGAGCTGGCCCCTGTGCAGTGCTGATGTGTGCAAGGGGTGCCCTGCCACGCAGGGGTGTCCCCGCGTAGGGGAGCCCCACACGCAAAGAATGCACCCCATAAGGACAGCCTCCCAGCACGAAAGAAAGTACAGCCTGCTCAGGAATGGCGCCGCACACACGGAGAGCTGACACAGCAAGATGATGCAACAAAAAGAAACATAGATTCCCATGCCGCTGACAACAACAGAAGCAGACAAAGAACACGCAGAAAATAGACACAGAGAACAGACAACTGGGGCCGGAGCGGGGACGGGGAGAGAAATTAAAAAAAAAAAGTCAACAGATTTCTGGTACTTTGCATCAGCACCCCTTGGCTGACTAATACAATCAGGTTCTGGAGGTTAGAAGTTCGAAATCAAGGCATTGGAAGGGCCATTCTTCCTTTTAAAGGGGAGAGTCCTTTTCACGATATTCCTTGGCTTCTAGGAAGTAGCTCACAATCCGTGGTGTTCCTTGGTTTATGGGGCCATCACTCCATCTCTGTCTTCATCATGTGGTCAGCTCACTTTGTCTCTGTCTCTTTTACTGTGTCCTTATAAAGACACCTGTCACATTGGATTAGCATTCGCTCTAATCCAGTTTGGCCTCATCTTAATAGTAACATCTTCAAAAATCCTTTTAACAAATCAGTTCACATTCTCAGGACTGGTGTTTAAGATTTGAATATGCCTTTTTGGAGAACACTTTTCAGTCCATAACAATATGTTTCCAAATTTGTCTGTTCTCTTTGCTTTGAGGACATTTACACCATAGGGCATTGCTCACCTACTGGTGCAGACCCTGTACCTCAGGTATTACACGTAGTGAATGCTGTGCTATCAGAGGTGCTTCAGGCATGTTCTTACCCGGGCAGTGGTGTTTTTCACCTGGGTGTTGGTGTTGTAGGCCGCCCTAGGCATCCTGATACAATGTGACATGATGTGATGTTTATATTAGAAGAGATTATCCTTTCAAAAGGTTGATCTCTAAATTAGAAAACGTACCCACAAAGGAGGTGAGCTTGGTTAAATAAGGAAGGTAATAATTTAGGGACCTTTTAAAGTTTTAAAGTCTTTTCCCTGTTTAGTGGTGTGTAGTGTGCTCCTAAGCAGGCTTGCTCAGGCATCCTCAGGTCATAATCACCCTGAGTAGTTTCAGCTTCTAAAGCACACATGACTATGTAATTTTGGTCTTTGAGTATATAGTCCTAGATATATAATCCCTCATTTAGCCCTACCTTTTTTCTTCTTTATATTTTCTTTGTTATAAGGTTATTTATTTAGTAAATTTGTTGGTGTATTTCCATCTATCTCTGGTGAGATAGATGGAAAAAGCTATCTTTGCATTATTTTATTCCCTTGAGTGGATGACACTTGCAGATGAAGAAACACATACTTAGATGAACATGTGAACTCCTAAAGTGTTTTGAAAATAGCCTTTCAAAAAACTAATTTGAAGTGAAACTTTAAAAATAAAGCCATGAAAATGTAAAAATATCGTTAGTGACACTTTGGGGGATAATTATATGCTAAGACCCCTTAAACAATTTTAGTAAAATGTGTAATTACAGAGGATACGTTATTTATTAAGTTTAGTGAAGAAAGTAGTTTAAAGTAATTTATATTTTATTATCTATAAGAATAAAGTGTGCACTTTAACCCTTTCCTCCCCTCATAAGGATCTTCTTTATGCTCCACTTTATCTCTGCCGCACTGGCCTCCTTTCCTCACAGCTGTCTGAAAAGCAGTTCAACCCAGTACCACTGAGTGCAACGAAGATGCGGAACAAAAATTCAAGTGTGTCTATCCAAATTAAGAGCAATATTACCTTAAGTCTGTGGAGGCATAAGTTACTTATTTGTTTCTGATTATAAAAGGAAACCACACATATTCTAGAACATTTAGAAAACATTTAGAAAAGTACAAAGAAGCAAATAAAAATAGCATGTAATTTTACTACTGAATATTTCTTTTATACTTTAGATTAAAATATAATGCTTCTTTAAAAATTTTGTTCCTCAAATTGTTTTCCCTTTGGTTCCTGTGCCTTTTTTACATAGCCCCATCATTTTTTTTTCCTTTTTAACCCTTCCATATCTCTGACACTACACGATGCTCCTATGATCCTGCAATTAGCTATTTCTTCATGGAGCCCTGGTTCCTTTTTTTTGGAGAATGGCATTAGAAACCAAGATCTGGCCACTCTGTGAGCTGGTTGCTACTGGGTTCTTGTTTCTTTTAGGCCTTCTCAGATGACAGAGCAAGGAAATATATGTGTACATAGTAACTATTTATATATTTTATAAATATTTCTATATGTAACCAGCTGTATCTATATTAAGGTAAGCATGAGATCTTATGGCCTTTCCAACTCTAGTCTGTTACTACATGGCCTTCCCCTTGCTGATTTGTAAATTTCCACTTTAACAGTGAGAAACCAGTTCCCACCATTTGCCATCCATTTACTTAATTACTCAATTTAGTATACATGTACAGGAGCATCAGAATGTTAATCCGTATCCCCAACCTTATTGACTAAAGTACAGTATTTACGTGTGGTTCCTTTAACTTTCAGCTTATAGATTCCGTCCATTTCCAAAGTCACTTAGGTCAGCACCTTTCCCCCCACCTACTTTGGTGAGGTTGTTTCATGCATTTGTAATGCAGTTAGATTATCTTGTCACAGTCTGCATTCTTTCCTGGGATCCCCGACCTTCTAAATGATTTTTAAAAATTTGCATACATTAAGGTTCACTCTTTATGCTGTAAGGTTTTATATGTTTTGACAAATGCATGATGTCATGTATTCCATGACCATTACAGTATCATATAGAATAATTTCACCACCCTAAAAGTCCCGTGTGCTTCCCCAATTTATCCCTCTTTCTTTCCCATCCCTGCCCAACCCCTGGCAACCACTGCCCCTTTTACTGTCTTTTTGGTTCTGCCTTTTCCAGAATGTCACATAATTGGAATAATACAGTACATAGCCTTTACAGATTAGCTTCTTTCACTTAGTATTATATTTAGGTCCTCCCATGTCTTTTTCTGTCTTGATTATTAATTTCTTTTTGTTGCTGAATAATATTTCATTGTATGGATTTATCAAAGTTTTTTAGTCATTCATTTATTGAAGGACATTTTGATTGCTTCCAGTTTTTGTCAATAATGAATAAACCTGCTATAAATATTCATGAGCAGGTTTCTGTGTGTATATATATATAATGTTTCAATCAAGTGAGTATAATACCAAGGAGTGTGATTGCTAGATGGTATGGTAAGGCTATGTTTACCTTTGTAAGAAACTGCCATACTGTCTTCCAAAGAGACTATTATTTTATATTTCCAGAAGCAATGAACCAGGGTTTCTGTTGTTTCCTGTTTTTGTCAGAATTTGGTATTTTCAGGGTTTTTTTGTTTTTCAGCTATCCTAATAGGTGTGTGGTGGTATTCTATTGTTGTTTTAATTTGCAGATCCCTGATAATAAATTATGTTGAGCATCTTTTTATATGGTTCTTTGCTATCCATATAGCTGCTTTGGTGAGGTGTCTGTTCAGATCTTTTGCTCATTTTAATAATTGGGTTATTTATTTCCTCGTTGAGTTTTAAGAGTTCTTTGAATATTTTGAATTTGAGTCCTTTATCAGTTATGTGTATTGCAAGTGTTTTCTCCTAGTCTGTGGATTGCTTTTTTATTCTTTTAAGAGTTTCTTTCATAGATCAGACATTTTAAATTTTAATAAAGTCCAATTTATCAACTTTCTTTTGTGGATGGTGCTTTTGGTGTTGTATCTAAAAGCTCATTGCCAAACTCAAGGTAACCTAGATATTCTCTTATGTTATCTTCAAGAAGTTTTATAGTTTTGCATTTTATATTTAGATCTTTGATCCATCTTGAGGAATTTTTTTCATTGAAATTTTTATTGAAATATATCACTCATGCATGAAAATACATAAACAATAAGTATACAGTAAAAGTTGTGAACTTACAAAGCAAACATGCATATCATGATATAGGACTCCCATATCTCACTCTACCATGAACACCTTGCCTTGTGTGAAATATTTGTTACAAACTATCAAAGAGCATTGTCAAAATATTACTATTAACTATAGCACATATCTTACATTTGGTGTATTTTCCCCCAACTTACCTGATTATTAACACCCTGTATTAGTGTTATATATTTGTTCGTAAGAGAACATTCTAATATTTGTTCTGTTAACCACAATTCATCATCCACCACCAGATTCCCTGGGTTATACAGTCCCATGCCTTTTACAATCCATTCAAAGTATATACTCAATGGCTCTCATTTTTATCAGAGTTATGCTGTCATCACCTCAGTCAATTTTAGAATATTTTATTACTCTAAAAAGAAAAAATCCCATGCCCTCTTTTTAAAAAAGGTTTATTTTTAGTTATCTATTCCTCCCCCCCACCATTGTTTGAGTTTGCTGTCTGCTCTCTGTGTCATTGTTTTATCTTTAGGAGGCATTGGGAACCAAACCTGGGACCTCCCATGTGGGAGAGAGGTTCTCAATTACTTGAGTCACCTCAGCTCTCTGCTTTGTTGTGTCTCTCATTGTTTTTCTTCTTTGTGTCTTCTTGTTGCATCATCTTGTTGCATCAGCTCACTGCACCTGCCCATTGTGCCAGCTCACTGTCTTGCTCATCTTTTTCAGGAGGTACTGGGAACTGAACCCAGGACCTCCCATGTGGTAGGTGGGAGCACAATTGCTTGAGCCACATCCTCTTACTCCCATACCCTCTTTTTTTTTTAATTAAAAAAAATTTTTTTCTCTCCCCCCTTCCCCCCCCCCGGTTGTCTGTTCTCTGTGTCCATTTTGCTGCGTGTTCTTCTTTTGTCCGCTTCTGTTGTTGTCAGTGGCATGGGAATTTGTGTCTCTTTTTGTTGCATCATCTTGCTGCGTCAGCTCTCCGTGTGTGCGGTGCCATTCCTGGGCAGGCTGCACTTTCTTTTGCGCTGGGTGGCTCTCCTTCCCTGAGCACTCCTTGCACACGGGGCTCCCCTATGCGGGGGACACTTCTGCCACGCAGGGCACTCCTTGCACGGATCAGCACTGCGCATGGGCCAGCTCCACACGGGGTCAAGGAGGCCCGGGGTTTGAGCCGTGGACCTCCCATGTGGTAGACGGACACTCTATCCACTGGGCCAAGTCCGCTTCCCCCCATACCCTCTTATAACTCACCTATTGTTATCCCTTAGAATCGATATCTCTTCTTTGCCATTGCTGCAAAAATATTACTATCATCCATAAATTACATTAGTTGTAACTTTCCTGTGTTACCACTATATTCTTAACACTTTGTGAAAGAACATTATTTATACTATTAACCACAATCTTCATCCACCACCAAAATCACTGTTATAATCCCTAGATTATCCTCAATTCCTAGCAATTGACATTTATGTCCATAGACTACCTCTTTCAATCATAATCACCTTTATAAATCAACAGTGTTAGTTTTACTTACTTAAATATACCATCAACTTTATTCATTTTCACACTTTTACAATAAACCTTATTAAAAATTCTATATACATTAAGCATCAGCTCCCATTCTCAACTTACATTCTATCTCCTAGTTACCTATACTCTAGAGTTTACCTCTGTGCGTTTACTAATAGTATTTAGTTTGTATTAGTGAGGCCATACAATATTTGTCCTTTTGTGTCTGGCTTATTTCATTGAGTTAATTTTTGTTAAAAGTGTAAAGTCTGTGTCTAAATATATATATCTATATACATAGATATATATATTTAAGAGTTATTTATTTATCCCCCCCACCCATGCTGCTTATGCTCTGTCTGCCTTCTGTGTCCATTCGCTGCACTAGATTTATATATTTTTACTGGAGTCATTCTTTTTGTATATGGATTCCAATTGTTCCAGCACTATTTGTTGCAAAGACTCCTCTCTCCATCGAATTGCTTTTGTTCCTTTTAAAAAATCAGTTAAATATATTTATGTATGCCTATTTCTTAACTTCCTATTCTGTTCCATTGACCTATGTGTTTCTTCTTTTACCTATACCACACTGTTTTGATCACTGTAGCTTTATAGTAAGTCTTGAAGTTGGGTAATATCAGTCCTCCAACTTGTTTCTTTTTGGTATATAGTGAGAATTTTTCAAAAGTTCTTTATGAACATTGTTTTTTAAATGGCTATACAGTATTTCATTATATGAATCTACTGTATAACCAATAACCAATATTAAGTGGGAAAAACGCAAGAATATTTGAGATTCCATTTTTCTAAGAGAAGATAAAAAGGCCATGTTAGCTTAGAATAAAAACTGAATGGTGGTAGGATTGCAACTCATTTGGATTTTCTTCACTATACCAATTTATTTTCCAAATTTTTTATGATGATCAGCAATATCTTTATAATTAGGGGTGGGGGATGAACTATGTATACATTTATTCTCTAGTAAATATAGTTATAACCAACAAGGATATATAAAAACCAGTAATTATGTTACAGCATTAATATAGTGGAAGGAGCAATACAGGCTGGTGGTTAAGAGCTCAAGCTTTGGAGCAAGTTGTCTTGGGTTCATATCTCAGCTGCACCACTTGCTAGGGTGTGCAACCTGGGGGCAAGTTTCTTAACCTTAGGATTCTCATTTATAAAATGGGACAATTGTATCTCTCAAAGGTAGTCCAAGGCATCCAGATGTGGGGTGACATGATACTTATAATAGAAGAGGTCTTGCTTGAAGAAGATTGATCACTTAATAGAAAACCCACCTGCAAATGGGGTGAGCTGGGTTGAATAAAGAAGGTGATATGTTTAGGAATCTTTTAAAATCTCTGCCATGTTCAGTGGTGAGTAGTGTTTCTTGAGCAGAGTTACTCAGGCACCTTACATCATAATCTCCATGAGTAGTGTCAACTTCTAAATTGAAAAGCAAATATATCATATATTGTCTGTAGTTTTTTTCCTTTAATATTTTTCATTGAGTTTTGGTGTCAGGGTTATGCTGGCTTCATAAGATGAGTTGGAAAGTGTTCCCTCTTCTTTATTTTCTGAAAGAGTTTGTGTAAGACTGTTATTATTTCTGCCTTTAATGTTTGATCAACGTCACCTATGAAATCATCTGGGCCTGAGTTTTCCTTCAGCAAGTTTTTTTTTTTTTTTAAGTTATGAATTCAATTTCTTTAATAGACAAAGGGCTAGATTTTGTATTTTGTATTTCATCTTGTGTCCATTCCAGTGAATTGTGTTTTTTAAGAAATTTGCTTAATCTAAGTAGTCAAATTTATTGGGAAAAAGGTGTTTGTAATGTTCCCTTATTATTCTTTTAACTTCCATTGAATTTTTAAGAAAATCTCCTCTTCATTTCTGATATTGGCAATTTATGTCTTCTCTTTCCAATTTTAAAAATCTTTTTAAAGAACCATCCAATTTTTTTTTTCTGTTTTCTGTTTTCTACTCTTACCTGTTTTTTTTTGGGGGGGGGCTTAATTTGCTCTTCTTTTTCTACCTTCTTAAGGTGTAAGCATAGATCATTGATTTCATGCCTTTCTTCTCTAATATAAGAATTTTAAAGCTATCAGTTTTCCTTAAGTGTGGCTTTAGCTGCATCTTAAAATTTTTTTTAAAGATTTATTTTTTATTTATTTCTCTCCCCTCCCCTCCCAGCCCCCCCCATTATCTGCTCTCTGTGTCCATTTGCTGCATGTTCTTCTTTGTCCACTTCTGTTTTTGTCAGTGGCACAGGAATCTGTGTTTCTTTTTGTTGCGACATCTTGTGTGTCAGCTCTCCGTGTGTGCGGCGCCATTCCTGGACAGGCTGCACTTTCTTTCATGCTGGGCGGCTCTCCTTACGGGGCGCATTCCTTGTGCATGGGGCTCCCCTACATGGGGACAGCCCTGCATGGCATGGCACTCCTTGCGCGCATCAGCACTGTGTGTGGGCCAGCTGCACACGGGTCAAGGCAGCCCCGGGTTTGAACCGCGAACCTCCCATGTGGTAGACGGATGCCCTATCCACTAAGCCAAGTCCACTTCCCCCTAAAATTTTTTATATGTTGTAGTTTTATAATCATTCAGTTTGAAATATTAAGTTTGATCTATTTTATTTCAAAATGTTGTGGCTTTTTTAGATATCTTATTGTTATTGATATAAATTACTTTGTGGTCAGAGAACATACTCTAAGACTCCAGTCTTTTGACATTTGAACCTAGGACCTTGTATATGGGAAGCAGGCACTCAATCACAGCTACACCCACTCCCCTATGACTTTTTTTTTTCATTTATTGAAGTATTTCACTCCTACATAAACATACATAAACAGTAAGTGTATAGTAATAGTTGTGAACTTATAAACAAAAATACGTAACATCATACAGGTCTCTCATACCTCATCCTACCAATAATACCTTGCATTGTTGTGAAACATTTTAAACTAATGATTAAATAGCATCCTCAAAATATTACTACTAACCAAAGTATTTTATATTTGGTGTATTTTCCCCCCAATGCACCCTATTATTATTATTATATCATTTACACATGAACATACATAAACAATAAGTGTCTAGTAAAAGTTGTGAACTTATAAAGCAAACATGCATATCATCATCCATGGGTCCTATACTTCAACCCACCACCAACACTTAGCATTGAGATACTTGTTACAAATTATGAAAGAATGTCTTCAAAATTTTACTACTAACTATAGTCCTTATCTTACATTTGGTGTATTTCCCCCCAGCCTACCCTATTATTATTTTTTAAATATATTTTTATGATAGAAGTTGTAAACTTACAAAACAATCATGCTCATGTGCAGAATTCCCATACAACACCCCTCCAACAATATAACACACTGTGGTGGAACATTTGTTACAGATTATGAAGTAATATCATCAGATTATTGCCAGGTCCATAGCATACATTGCCAGGTCCATAGCATACTTTTTCCATACTCCCCCATTATCAACACAGTACATCTTTGGCATAGATGTATGAATATTACATTATTACTGTTAACAACAGCCCATAGGTCACTCCAGTTGTATGTTTCCCATGCTTCTCCACATTCCCACCACCCCGAAATAGTGATGTACATCTGCTCTAGCTCCCCAAGGACACTCTTGCATCTGTACCACAGGCTTGTCAAAAATCACTTGACCCTAGATGTGAGGGTCTGTTTCTGAAACATCAGTTAGGTTCCATTGGTCTATGTGTCCATCTTTAGGCCAATACCATGCTGTTTTTACCATGTAGGTAGGTAATATGATTTAAAGTCTGGAAGTGAGAGTCCTTCAACTTCACTTTTCCTTTTAAAGATGTTTCTGGCTATTCAGGACCCCTCACCCTGACAAATAAATTTAATGATCATGTTTTCCATTTATTTAAAAAACGCTGGTGGAATTTTTTTTGGGATTGCATTGAATCTGTATATCAATTTGAATAGAATTGACATCTTTTTTTTTTTAAGATTTATTTATTTATTTATTTCTCTCCCCCCCCCCCCCCCCCCCCGGTTGTCTGTTCTCTGTGTCTATTTGCTGCATCTTCTTTGTCCACTTCTGTTGTCAGCAGCACGGGAATCTGTGTCTCTTTTTTTTGTTGTTGTTGCGTCATTTTGCTGCATCAGCTCTCTGTGTGTGCGGCACCATTCCTGGGCAGGCTGCACTTTCTTTCGGGCTGGGTGGCTCTTCTTATGGGGCACACTCCTTGCGTGTGGGGCTCCCCTATGCGGGGGACACCCTGCATGGCACGGCCCTCCTTGCATGCATCAGCACTGCACATGGGCCAGCTCCACACGGGTCAAGGAGGCCCGGGGTTTGAACCGTGGACCTCCCATGTGGTAGATGGACGCCCTAACCACTGGGCCAAGTCCGCCACCAGAATTGGCATCTTAATGATATTTGTCTTCCAGTCTGTGAACATGGAATGTTCTTCCAATTAATTTAGATCTTTTTAAATTTCTTTTAACAATGAGTTGTAGGTTTCTGAATACAAGTGCTTTACATCATTGGCTAAGTTTATTCCTAAATATTTGGGTTTTATCTGCCATATTTTATTTTCACCACTCTTTTGACACTTTTATTTACTTTTACTGATATAATCTTCATTTCTAGACTCTCTTCCAAGCCTCTCTCTCCTGTCTTTTCTTTTCAGACTGTAGCATACCTTGTAGTATTTCCTGCAAAGATGGTCTCTTGGTTACAAACTCTCTCAGTTTCTGTTTATCTGTGAATATTCTAAACTTGACCTCCTTTTTGAAAGACAATCTTGCTGGATATAAGGTTTTTGGCTGAAAGTTTTACTCTTGCAATATCTTAAATGTATCATACCACTGTCTTCTTGCCTCCAAGGTTTCTGATGAGAATTCAGCATTTAATCTTATTTGGTATCCCTTATATGTTATGCATTGCTTTTCTCTTCCTGCTACCAGAATTCTCTCTTGGTCTTTGGCATTTGATATTCTAATTAGTATGTGTCTCAGAGTTGGACTATTTGGATTTATTTGGGTGGGAGTACGTTGTGCTTCTTGGACATGGATATCTATGTCCTTCAATAGGGTTGGGAATTTCTCTATCATTATTTCTTCAAATATTCCTTCTACCCTGTTTTCCTTCTCTTCTCTTTCTGGGACATCCATGACACATATGTTTGCATGTCTCTTGCTGTTGTTTAGTTCCCTGAGAACTTGTTCAATTTTTTCCATTTGTGTGTTCACTTTCAGAGGCCATTTCTTCAAGCTCAGCAATCCTTTCTTCTGCCTCCTCAAATCTGCTGTTAAATGATTTCAGTGTATTTTTCAATTTCATTTATTGTGCCTTTCATTCCCATAAGATCTGCTATTTTTCTATGTATGCTTTCAAATTCTTCTTTGTGCTCATCCAATGTCTTCTTAATATCCTTAATCTCTTTAGCTAGCTCATTGAATTTATTAAGGAGTTTTGTTTGAACATCTATGATTAGTTGTCTCAACTCCTTTATGTCACCTGGAGGCTTATGTTGGTCCTTCAACTGGGCCATCTCCTCCTTTTCTTGGTGTGGATTGTAATTTTTTGTTGGTGTCTTGGCATCTGGCTTACTAGATGTATTTATTCTGGGTGCAGTTTCTCTCTTTAGTTTAGGGCTTTCTTGCCCTTTTCTCCCTTGGCTGGTTGTGTAGTAGGAGCCAAGGATGTAGTTGGTGCTGTAAGTCATGGAGGCTCAAGCTGTCCTCATTCCCCAGGGTCTGATGAAAGTTCTCCCAACTTTCACCTTTGCCAGTGGTAGGGACAGAGCCACAGTCAAGCGTAATAATCCAAGTTGTGCAGGCCTAGACTGTTGCTCACTGAGACTGATGAAGTTTCAAGCCCCTTCCACCTCTAGGACAGGGATGGAGCCCCAGGTGTGGGCAGCAATCTATGCCATGTGGGTCCAAAATGCTTGCATCTGCCCCAGTAGGCTTCTGACTATTCAGTCTGTGCTTGGTGAATGTACCTGCAGTTACCTGGAGAGACTGGTGCAGGGCCCACCAGCTTACTCCCTGCTAGAGGTGGGGCTGAAGCCTAGGCTAGGGCTGCAGTCTGATCTGGGTGAAAGAAGCCGGTCCCTGTTGTCACTGTGATTTTCAGTCAGCCTGGCTTCCCCTCATGTGGATGTGTGTGTGTGTGTGTTTGGGGGTTAAAAATGGCAGCTACTGACCTCTTTCTAAATAGGTTGAACCTGGATAGGTTCAAACTTTAGCTGTTTTTAGGGTTTTACTTTAGTCAGCCAAATTTACTAATCAGTAGCTGAAATTGGTGGCCCACTGTCTCTTCCTCTCCTGTTTCTGGGAAACAGAGCTTCCAATTCCAGCCATAGACTAACTCCTGAGGCAGCTTGTGCTGCCAGAGTGGAATGAGCACTGGCCTCCACGGTGTGGCCTGTATTTCCACCCCCATGACTTTTTATGGCCTAAGTTGGTGACTCCTCCACGAGCGTTTGAAAAGAATGCTGGGTATAGCATACTGTAAGTGTCAGTTAGTTTGAGGTGGTTGGTAGTATTGTTCAGGTCCTCCATATCCTTATGGTTATTTGTCTAGTTGTTCTATTAGTTTCTGAGAAAGGGGTGTTAAAATCTCTAACTATAATTGTAGATATGTCTTTTTCTCACTTTAGTTCTGATGGGTTTTGCTTTGAGTTTTTTGAAGCTATGTTATGTGCATATACATTTATGATTGTGCCAGCTCCTGATGATTTGAATCTTTCATCACTGTGAAATATCCCTTTGTGTCTAGCAATAATCCCTGCCTTGAAGCCTACTTTGTCTGACATTAATATAGCCATTCCATTTCCAGCTTTCTTATGCTTACTGTCTGCATGCTATATCATTTCTCATTCTTTTACTTTCAGCCTATCTTGTTTTTATATTTAAAGTGTATCTCTTGTATTGATATAATATTGGATCTTGGGTTTTTATTTAATCAACCACTGTTTTTTAATTGAGTGTTTTGCATTTTGCATTTAATAGAATTATTGTTGTGGATGGATTTAGAGTCTGTCATTTTACTATTTGGTTTCTATTTGTTGCATCTGGTTTTCACTCTCCTTGCCTTTTTGTGGGTTATTCAAATGCTTTACGGTGTTCCATTTTAATTTCTCTCTCTCTCTTTTTTAACCTGTACGGCTTTTGTTTGTTAGGGGTTGTTCCAGTGATTACAATATGTTCCTTATGTTCACAGTGTACTTAAAGTTAATATACTACGAGGGGTTTCATTTACCACTCCTTCCCTATCCTTTGTACTAATTTTTATATTTGCCCATTTTTTGGTGCCCCTTTAGATTAGCTCCAAGTTTCCCACTGGGGTCAGTTCCCTTCAGCTTGATGAACTTACTTTAGACTTCCTTTAGTGCAGGTTTGCTAGCAACATGTTTTCTCAGTTTTTGTTTATTTGAAAAATGTCTTTATTTTGCCTTCACATTTTGAAGGTTATTGTCATTGAGTATAGATTTCTGAATTTTGGGTTGACAGTTTTGTTTTGCTTTGTTTTTTCTTTCCAGCACTTTAAGTATGTCGTTCCAGGGTCTTCTGGTCTCCACTATTTTTGAAGAGAAGTCAACTTTCATTCCATAATTGCTCTCCTATATGTAATCGTTAATTTTCTCGGGCTGCTTTTAATTTTTTTCTTTACCTTTGCTTTTCAGCATTTTGACTTTAATGTGTCCATGTTTAGATTTCTTTGTCCTGCTTGTGGTTCACTGAGCTCCTTAAATCTGTAAATTGATATTTTTCAGCAAACTTGGGAAATTCTTGGTTATTGTTTCTTCCTCTTCTCTCCTTCCCCCTCCCCCATCCTTTTCTCTTTTTACTCTCTTTCTGGGACTCCATTATATGTAAGTTATAATACTTGATGTCCCACGTGCCACTTAACTCTTTGCTTAAGGGTATTTCCTAGATACTCCACACCACTTAGACTGAGAGTATCCTTGGGCAAAAAGCTGTATAAACACTTTGGTTTGCTCTTTGGTGCCTTAAAACAGTTGTTTTTAAAATATTTTATTTAGAGTTTAAAATTCTTATCTGTGGAAAATTATCCCCATAAAAGCTATTTTACTGTTATCCAGAAAGTTATTGATTTTTTAATGCTTACCTTCTGCCCACCCTACTGAATTATAATTTCTAAGCATTTTTCAGTTGATAGTTTTAAACTTATAAATATTTGGTTATAGTGTCTGTACATAACGACAATTTTTTTTCTCCTTCTTAAATGTCTTTTTGTCTAGAGCTTCCAGAACAAGGTTAATTAATAGAGGGGTTAAGTGGCAAAGCAATTTTGTCTTTTATTTTAATACTTTACTATTTTTTTAGCAAAAAATATGATGCTGGTTTTATGATATACATATTTTTTAGGTTAAGAAAATATTCTTTCATTTCTGTTTAACTACATTTATCACAAATGGTTGATGAATATCATCAGATGAAGGTTTTTTTGCCAAGAAGCTTGTACCTATTTAATAAATAGATAAGGCATCATATACTATTGAAACATTTATATGCCCAGGATAAACTTTAAAGTATTCTTTTAAAATTCTGTTAGATTTGATTTGCTAGTATTCCATTTAGGATTGTTGTAACTGTATTAACTTTAAACTTTGATTCCTTTTTGTGCTGTCATTTGGAATTGGGGTTTTGCTAGCTTTTACCAAATGATTTGAGAGGCTCTCCCTCTTTTTCTAAGCCCTGACATAGTTTATATAGAATGAAAATTACTTATTTTGAAGAGTTTGAAAGATTTCATCCATAAAACTATCTGAACCTGAATTTAAAAAAAAAAAAGCATTTTGGAAGCCTTTACTTCTTTTCTCTTGGTTATTAGCTTATTCAGGATTAGGTTTTTTATCTCTCAATTCAGTGTAAAAAATTAATTTTTTTTCTCAGAAACAGTTTCATTGAGATCTTAAAATTTATTTGCATGGCATTTTGTTTTATTTACGTAACATTTTACTTTTGAAAATAAGTTTTTAAAGGGGTAAAATGATACCCACTATTACAAAATTCAAACTACATAAAAGCACAAAAAAGAGCACAAAAAATTTCTTGAAATCTCACCAATTTTACAGAATATTTCATTTTCTTTTATAAATTTCTTCTCTGTAGGTGTTTTTGCTCCCATTTAGTCTGCCTAATTTTTGTATATTTGTCCTGCCTCCCCTTTCTTCTCGATTCCATTTACTAGTGATTTATCAGTTAATTGGATATCCCCCAACCTCTGAAAAACCCCAGGTCTCATATTTATTTAGCATTTATACATTTTTTCCTATGTTTAAGCTTAGTGGTTTTTAACACTTAAATTGTGCAGTGGAACCGTTTTAAAAAATAAAACCTTATATATAGACAAAAGACAGGTACTTGTGATTAAAGCAAAGGGGAGTTAGGGGAAGGGAGGGATTTTCCCATAGCCCCACTCATTTGACTTCTCCCATTCCTTCTCTTCTTTATCAGAGGCTTCTGACTCCAGAAAGCAGTATTAGAAAACCAGTGTTCTGACTCATTAATGTCTGCTTTTATCTTTATTTTCTTCTTTCTGTTCTCCACAGACTTGTTTTATTGCTTTTTTTATGATTTCTTGAGTTTGGTGCATATAGCATTTATTTTCATTCTTAAGAAAGTATTTAATTTAATAAGGAAAACCTTTAAGTCTCTTAATTTGTCATTGTACGATGCTGGTCATGGCTTGTAATATTTTATAAAGGCTGTTATTGAAATGGGTGGTAATTTTTGAGTTCCTCTTTGACTCATGATATATGTAGGAGTGAGTTTTCAATGTCTACATGTGTGGGAATTTGTTTACTCTTTTAAATATTATGTTCTGGTTTTATCTCATTGTGGTCATAAAATAAGATTTTGATCATTTTAAAGTTTTAAGAAAATTTTGATGTTTCTTGTAACCTGTGTTTAATCAATTTTTATAAATGTTACATGGCAGTTTGTTAAGGATGTGTATTCTATTTTTAGGTTACAAAGTTTAGTTCACTTCTATTATCTATCTTATTAATTGTATTATTTAAATCCTCTGTATTTGCTCTGTTTAACGTAATAACTAATTTCCCCATGTGGCTACTGAAATATGACTAGTTTGAATGGAGATGTGCTGTAAATGTAAAATACACACAGGATTTTGAAGATATAGTACCAAAGGAAAAAAAAGAGTATAAAATTTCTAATAGTTTTTATATTGATTATATGTTGAAGTAATAATACTTTGGATATATTGGGTTTAAATAAATTATATTAACATTAATTTTACCTTTTTTCTTTGTATTTTTAAAAATGAGGCTAATAGAAATTTAAAATTTTGTGTGTGCTTCATATTTTATAATATTTATGTTGGACAGGACTACTCTATATCATTATATATTGCTGCCCACTTGGTCTGTTTAAGAGTATTAATGGCACATTAAAGTCTTTCATCAGAGTAGTTCTTTAGCAATTTCTATTTAAATTTTTCAAGTTTTCACCATATGTATTTCAGTATTATGTTATTTAGTTCATGGCTAATGAGTATTATACTGTATATAGAATAAAATGACCCCCTTTGGCCTATCTTAAATTCTTCCTTGAATTCTACTCTGACATAATTGGATTATTGCCATTCTTGCTTTTTAAAAAAATTTGTTCTAAAATGTCTACACAATCACTTTTAAAAAATTGCCTCTCCCCACTCCTTCGTTGTTTGTACTTGCTATCTGTTCGACTTCTTTGTTTCTTTAGGAGGCACCGGGAACTGAACCCGGGACCTCCGATGTGGGAGGGAGGTGCCTAATTATTTAAGTCACCTCTGTTACCTACAATCGCTTTTTTAAAACTTCAGTTTCATTTTAGTTCAGGTGAGTATCTTTTAAATAATTCTTAATTTAATTTAATTTTTGATGGAATATGAAAATCTTTATTTTTAATAAGGGAGTTTAACTTGTCAAAATGAATGTCATAAGTGATATGTCATCTTATTTTATAAGTTCTATTTTCTAAAGCTATCTTGTTTCTTCTTTTTTCTGTATTTTATTATATTGACTATTTAAAAAATACTTTTATTCTACTTTCATTAGAGTTTAATATTTGAATGAAGACAGTTGAACCCATTTTCTCTATCACTCTCGATGGCATAGTAACTATTGACACCACGTAAATGGGTAATTTAGCCTCTCTTTCTTCTCTTATTACTTTCCAGTCTGGGATTCAGATTATTTTTATACTTTTTTATCTTTAAGCCTCATTTTTCTGAAGAATTACTTTTGATACTTTTAAATAAGTGTTAAATTGTATTTACCGCAGTTATCTAGATTTAACTCGTTGTGCTGTTCTTGACATTCATTGCTACCTCTTTCCATTGATCAGAGTGTATCCTTGAGATTTTTTTCAGGAAGGAATGTGGGTTGTTTACATTCAGAGCCATAACTGTTTGAAAATGTTTTTCTGATCTTCTACATAAGCAACATCTCGGCTACATTTAAAATTCATGGAGTACAACATTTTTCCTTTAAAACTCTGTAAAAATTTCTCCTGATACCTTCTTCTGATGCTGCTTTTGTGGAGAGGCCATTTGCTTTTGTTGTTGTTTTGAAGGTAACTTTTTCTATCAGGATGCTTGAGGAATTTTTTCATTTTCTTTGAAGTTTTTGAAACTTAAGAAGGATATGCCCATGTACTGCCTGCCATTCATTTAACTATTTATTCATTAATTATCAATAGCTTTACTGAGACATAAATCACATACCATGCAATTCACCCATTTAAGTGGCTTTTAGTGTATTCACAGAATTGTGCAACCATCACTATACAATCAATTTTAGAACATTTTCATCATGCCTGAAAAAACCTACTCATCTCTTATCCATTACTCCCAACCTTCCCCTCCCCCCAATCCTTTGGCAACTGCTCATCTAGCATGAGTCTGTACAGATTTGCTTATTCTGAATCTTTCATAAAAATGGTATCATACTAAATATTGTCCTTTGTGGCTTCTTTTACTTATAATATTTGCAGATTTATTTATGTCATATCATGTATCAGTATTTCATTTATTTTTATTGCTAAATAATATTCCATTGTATGGCTGTACCACATTTATTTATTCATTCATCAGTTGATGGACATTTGTGTTGTTTCTACTTTTGGCTAAGAATAATGCTGCTATAAACATTCACATACAAGTGTTTATATGGGCATAAGTTTTCGTTTCTCTTGGGTATACCTAGTAGTGGAATTGCTGGGTCATATGACAAGTCTATGTTTAGGATTTTCAGGAACTAATAGACTAGTTTCCAAAGTAGCCATTTTACATTCCCTGAGTAATGTAGGAGGATTCCCATTTCTCTAGTCCATGGCAACACTTATTATTTTTTATTATAGCCATCCTAATGCGTGTGAAATGATATCTCACAGTGGTTTTGATTTGTATTTCCCTGATGGTTACTGATATTGAACCTCTTTTCAAAGGTATAGTGGCCTTCTGAATAGAAATGTCTATTCAGATCTTTGCCCATTTTTAAATTGGTTTACTTTTCTTTTTATTATTGAGTTGTAAGAGTTCTTTATGTATTCTGGATACAAGTCCCTTATCAGATATATGATTTACAATTTTCTATCCCATTCTGTGGATTGTCTTTTCACTTTCTTAATGGTAAGTTTTGAAGCACAAAAGTTTTAAATTTTCATGATGCCTAATTTATCTATTTTATATTTCATTGTTGTGCTTTTGTCATTTCTAAGAAACCATTGCCTAATCCAAGATCACAAATATTTATGCTTATGTTTTCTTCTAAGAGTTTTTTTTTGGAGGTCTTAATTTAGGTCTTTTTAAAAATTTTTATTTATTTAAAGATTTATTTTTTATTTTTCTCCCCTTCCCACCACGCAACAGTTGTCTGTTCTCTATGTCCATTTGCTGCGTGTTCTTCTTTTTGTCCGCTTCTATTGTTGTCAGTGGCACAGGAATCTGTGCCTCTTTTGGTTGCATCACCTTGCTGTGTCAGCTCTCCACGTGTGCAGTGCCATTCCTAGGCAGGCTGAACTTTCTTTCACGCTGGACGGCTCTTCTTATGGGGCACACTCCTTATGCGTGGAGCTCCCCTATGCAGCAGGTCACTCCTTGCGCACATCAGCACTGCGCGTGGGTCAGCTCCACATGGGTCAAGGAGGCTCCGGGTTTGAACCGCAGACCTCCCATGTGGTAGATGGATGCCCTATCCACTGGGCCAAGTCCACTTTCCTTAATTTAGGTCTTGAATTCATGCTTATGTTATCTTCCAAGAGTTTTTTTTTTTTTAATGTTTTACTTTATGGTCTCAGAACTGTAAGTTTTTTTCCCCCATTATTATTATTTTTATCTCAAACCGCACCCTCTCCAGATGACTCCCCTGTCTGTCTGCTTGTCTTCTTTAGAGGTGCTGGGAACTGAACCCAGGACCTCCCGTGTGGGAGGGGGGTGCCCAACTGTTTGAGCCGCTTCTGCTCCCTGCTGGTTATGGTGTCTGCTAGTTGAAGTGTCTGCTGGATGCTGTGCTCATCCTTTTTAGGAGGCACCAGGAACTCAGCCTGGGACCTTCCATGTGGAGGTGGGCACTCAATTGCTTGATCCACATTCATTCTTGAGTTTTGGGTTTTTAAAAATAGTTCTTAATTTAGGTCTTTGATTCATTTTGAGTTAGTTTTTGTATATGGTATGAGGTAGGAATCCAACTTCAGTGTTTTTCATGTGGATATTCACTTGTCCCAGCACCATTTTTGAAAAAACAAAACAAAACAAAAAACAACAACAAAAAATAACTATTCTTTTCCCAATTCAATTTTCTTGATACCCCCACCAAAAATCAATTGATCATAAATTTGAAAGTTTATTTCTGGACTCTCAATTTTATTCCTTTGACCTATATTTTCTCCTTATGCCAGTACCACCACATTGTCTTGATTACTGTAACTTTGTAGTAAGCTTTGAGATTGGGAAGTTTGAGTCCTCCAACATTGTTCTTTTTCAAGATGTTTTGGCTATTCTGTGTCCCTTGAATTTCCAAATGAATTGCAGAATCAGCTTCTCAATTTCTGCAAGAAGCCAACCTGGGATATTGAAAGGGATTGCTTTGAAAATGTACATCAATCTGGGCACTATTGCCACATTAACAATATTAAATCTTCTGCTCCATGTGTATGGGATGTCTTTCCACTTATTTAGGTGGTCTTTAATTTCTTTCAACAATGATTTGTAGCGATCAGAATATAAGTTTTGCATTTTGTTTGCTAAATTTATTCCTAAGTATTTTATTTTTTGATGCTATTGTAAATGGAACTGCTTTATTCATTTCATTTTTGGATTGTTCACTATAAGTATATAAAAATACAATTGATTTTCGTATATTGATCTTGTATCCTGCAAACTTGTTGAACTCATTTATTGGTTCTCATAGTTTTCAATGGATTCCTTAGGGTTTTCTATATGTAAGATGATGTTATCTGCAAATAGAGATCATTATTTTTTTTGCCTTTTCAATCTGGATGCCATTTATTTCATTTACTTGCCTATTTGCCCTAGCTAGCATCTCCAGTACAATGTTGAATAGAAGTGGTGAGAGCAGACATCCTATCTTGTTCCTGATCTTAGTGGAAAAGCATTCAGTCTTTCACCGTTAAGGATATGATGTCAGTTGTGGGTTTTTTTTTTAAATTAATTAATTAATTTATTTATTTCTCTCCCCTCCCCACCCCGGTTGTCTGTTCTTTGTGTCTGTTTGCTGGGTCTTCTTTGTTCGCTTCTGTTGTTGTCAGAGGTACGGGAATCTGTGTTTCTTTTTGTTGTGTCATCTTGTGTCAGCTCTCCGTGTGAGCAGCACCATTCCTGGGCAGTCTGCACTTTCTTTTGTGCTGGGTGGCTCTCCTTACGGGGCGCACTCCTTGCGTGTGGGGCTCCCCTACACGGAGACACCCCTGCGTGGCATGGCACTCCTTGCGCGCACCAGCACTGCGCATGGGCCAGCTGCACACGGGTCAAGGAGGCCCGGAGTTTGAACCGCAGACCTCCCATGTGGTAGATGGACGCCCTAACCACTGGGCCACGTCCGCCGCCAGTTGTGGTTTTTTTGAAGATGCCCTTTATTAGGTTGAGAAAGTTCTATTCCTAGTTGAGTGTTCTTATCATGAAAGAATGTTGAACTTTGTCAAATGCTTTTTTCTCTGTCTATTGAGATGGTGAAGTGGTTTTTTACTTCATTCTGTTGATATGGTATACTACATTAGTTGATTTTTGGGTGCCATTACTTTTACCTTTCCATTCAACTCCCCATTTCCTCATTCTTTAGTGTTCAGAAGACCCTGGAAGAACCCATTAAATGACATATGCAATAGATGTAATGTGGAGCTTGGAAGCTGTCCTCAGTCTTCTGTGAGCTTTTCAATTTTCAGAATGATGTGCCTCATCAAAAGTCCTGGTGATGGCTATCTAGCACTTTCTGTTTAGTATTCTTGAATATCATGAAAGTGAAACACATTTTCAGGTATGCTTATGTGCTGTGTAAATTCATAATATTTTGATACAGTTTCACATTAAAAGCACAATTTTTGGAGGTGGAAAATTTTAGCTATATTATTTATGTACATTTTTGGAATAACTTTTTTATACAGATTAAAGTATGTAGCTAATATTTCTGACTATTGTAATAGTTATTAATGTATTTTGTTTTTGGAAATAGGTATATGACCTTCCCCTAATTTCTTTATTTAACAAAATATGATTTGTTTGATATTATATAGTTCCAGCATGCCCCTGTTTTATAATGTATGTTCACATTAATTGCAGTTTCCTTCTTATGGACACATTTTTCTTTTCTGATTGGTTTCTTTCACTTGGTTGCACTGTCATTTTCATTGATGATGTATCTGTTAATTAATTTCTCTTCTTTGAATGCTTGCTCTTTTTGTTCCTGATTTTGCAATTCAGCTCTATTTTTTATTTCAGCTCTATTTTTTGGTCTTTCTAACTTCTAATGCCCTGTGACCTTTTGTGATACTTGTGCTGTTTATGAAATTGACAGTCCATCCTCTGCTATCAGTAGAAAATGTATATGTTTCTTTAAAATGGTTTAGAAAATAGTTATTTCTTATGGTTAATATAAATTTTAGCCTTCTAAATTCATAGCAAGGTCTTGTATTATCAGAGTATATTATTTATATATTTTATTTTTAAAAAATACCCATTTCTTAATCACTCAGATTTTCTTCTTTCTCCCTTAGTAACCTCTTTTTTTCCTGTTGATCAACTTTCCTTTTCTTCTAGATACTGAAGAGTTCCTAGTGGAAGGCTTGCGGAATGAGAACCTCAGTGACGGTGCAAAGGACTACAGGGACCTTATTTTGCAGGGTTTTCAGCAAGTCAAAGCTAGGTTTGTATAAACTAGTAACCATTCTTCTTCATAAGCGTTAAATGTATAATCCTTAAGGTCTAACTTTAATTGTATATAAATTAGCAAAGTAAGGCATAACTATCATAGTTCTTTTGACTTGGTAGAAACTTAGTAGGTATTTACAGGATTGAACTATCATAGTTTTTTTGACTTCGTAGAAACTTAATAAGTATTTACAGGATTGAATTTGAGGTAGGGGGACACAGTGAAGTTTACCAAAATAAAAATATTTTGATAATTATCTATCTTAAGATAATTATTGTGTTTGGCTTTGTGTTGTTATATTGGCATTTATTGAACACTTTTGCATTTAAATAAGAAACAATGGTGAAACTAAACATTTATCCTTGTCCATATTACTAAAAGGAAGGTATTAGGCAGTAACAATAGTTAATTTTTCCTATGATAATTGGTTCTGATTGTATTTCTAGCCTCCTTTCCTAATAGAAACTTAAACCAGACTTACCTAGTTGATTTTTTGACCATATGAGAATGTTTTAGTCTCAGACTGTGTTGTAATATCATGCTATGAAGTTTATTATAAGAGGCTATGACCTAATTTATGCATTTTAAAATGTGAGCCCCTGACAGGTACTTGCTTAGAGGGTGGGGAGGGAAAAAGGAATAAAAATCTTACCTCACAAATATATTCCTGACCACCTCTTGCTTGTATGTGGTTACCTAATGAGAGTTGAGGAAAAGTATTACTTTAGCCTTTTCAACCTGGTGGTGATATGATTCAGTGTTTGAACTTAGTGTTCTTGGAAAAGGGAGAGCATTTGCAGGGTTTAATTTGCGTGGCTGACCATTCTTAACATCTCTTTGAAAACCTCATTGAAGCTTCTTAGAAGCATGGAATTTTATCCTTTGGAAGGGCACAGCCAGAATCTATTCCCTCCAGGAATGTGAGAGAACCTCACAAGATACCCTGCTGGATCTTAATCGATCTTTCCTGCTGGCTAATTAAGCATCACTTTTACTCAGCAACTGGGGACTGTGTAATTATCAGCCTGGGTTGCCCTGAATAATTGAAACAAACAGAATGCAGTGGATGGGAGCTTTTTGCAAAAATACGAATATGTATAATTTTTGGTAGGCTGGGAGAATGTTAAAACCAAACTTCTCCATAATAGCTTACTTTATTAGTAGATAAGTGTAGGCTTAGTTGTATACCTGAAGGCTTAGTTATTAACCTATAGAATTTTTTATTTTCGCAAGTTTGTGTTTGCAAAGCTTAAACAACAGGGGATTATTATAAGGATGGCATGAAGAATAAAGGTAAAATCTATTTTAGACTGAATTCTGTAGGGAAAAGGATGCTATTAATGGAATGCTGTGTATGGTGGTATTTGGTATAAATCTGTGGTAAGTAATGTTCATATCTGTAGGAAACAAATATACAGTGGGGGAATTCTCCTTTCCCATATTTGTACCACAGCATTGGGAAAAGGCTACATTTCAATCTTAAGTTGGTAATGAAAGGAGAATTTGTGTGATTTATTACTACCGGCTGCACGTTACTTATTAGTCTTTATGAATGCGCACACATGTACAGAAACTGATTTGTTATAGGATAGAGAGGGTTCATGTTCTCAAAAAACTTGTTGTGTGGTTTGTGGGGTAGGCATTCAGGAAATCATCAACAGGAGCTTTAGGAAACATCTGCATTGTTGATGGGAGCTTTCTGTTCCTTGATTTGTTGTAAGAAAGATGACACATTATTTAGAATTTCATAATGATCAGATCACTGAGGAAATGAGGAGCCAGAGACTAGATAGTGTAGAAGAAAATGGAAAAATGAGGCTTTTCTTTGGCAAGCTGTCTGAAACTGCCCTACACCCGCCCATTTAATCACCATCCCGTTAACGAAACATTTGTTTTACCAAATCCTCTTCTTCAGTCACAATATCTCTGTAGTACCATTTGTGCCTAATCAACATTATGCACTTGGGTTTATGTGTGTTGATATTAATTGGCTTGAATTGTCGAAAGTTTGCAAAATGTCAGCCACATTTACTTTTTAAAAAAATTTTGTTTTGGTAATGTATATGTAAAATAAAAATTTGCCATTGTAACAATTTTTATGTGTACAGTTCAGTGGTAGTCATGCATTATGTTGCATAACTATCACCATCATCTATTTCCAAAACTTTTTCATCACCCTAAACTGAAACTCTGTACCCATTAAGCAATAATTCCTCATTCCTTCTTTCCCTCAGCCCCTGATAACCTCCAATCTACTTTCTGTTGCTGAATTTGCCCATTCTAAATATTTCATATAAGTGATATCATACAATATTTATTCTTTTTTGTCTGGCTTATTTCAAGCAGCATAATGTTTTCAGGATTCATCATGTCGTAGGCCATGTATCAGAATTTCATCCCTTTTTATGGCTGACTGATATTCCATTGTATGTATATACCACATTTTGTTTATCCATTTTTCTGTTAGTGGACACTTGGGTTGCTTCTATTTTTTTGGCCATTGTGATTAAAGCTACTAAAAATGTGTACAAGTATCTCTTTTTTTTTTTTGAGATACCGGGACTTTGTAAATGGGAAGAAGGTGCTCAACCACTGAGCTACACCTGCTCCCCTACAAGTAACTTTTGAGTCCCTGTTTTCAGTTCTTTTGGGTATATTCCTAGAGTGGAATTACTGGGTAACAGGGTAATTCTGTATTTGACTTTTTGAGGAATCATCAAACTGTTTTTCACAGTGGCTGCACTATTTTGCACTCCCACCAGCAATGCATGAGGGTTCCAATTTCTCCACATCCTTGGAAGCGCATGTTACTATTTCTTTAAAAATTTTATGATACCCATCACATTGGGTGTAAAATATTATCTCATTCAGCAACCACATTTACATTTGTTGTGTGGCAGTTATCTCTCCCCTAAAAAGCTGTATATGAAAAGAAATTTGGTAGTCAACAAACTTGAGAGTTAAATGTATATGACAAATTGCCAAGTAACATGAAAAGAATTATTGAAAGTCATTTAAAAGTTTTATCTTTAGTCATTAAAACAATAGCATTATAGGGTTTTGGTAAATTTGGGGGTTTAATCTATGTAAACCTATAATTTTGTACTTCAGTGCTTATTTGGAAGGTAGGTAATAAATCCGTAGCAGGATAATCTGAGAAAGCCACTAGATAAATATATTTGTTTTGTACAAAGTAACAAATCTATCTTTGTTGTTTTCCTGCTTTGATTCCTTTAATTTTTTTGTCAGTGTTGTACTGCTGGAGAATGAAAATGGTGGAGAGAAGTGGAAAATAGCACTGCCTCTGATTTGTGAGAAACTATAGGGGCTTGGCCCTAATTTTTATGACTGGCTCAGAATTCAGAGGTATTTGCCATGGTTGTGGACTTGCTGTAAATCAAAGGGGCTGACTCCATCACAGCTGCTACAATGTGCTGTTTGCCACCTTTCTGTTGTCCAGAGTGACTGACCACAGGAAATGACAGTTGTACCAGGAGTCGTGGATGTCCTTCAAAAGTGCTCATTCATTTTTCAATACAAGTGGTTTAGCTATTCTCTCTGTGCCCAGACTTAAAAAAACAAAAAATCATGTCTATATCTATGTTTACATACTAGGTTTGTTTTTTTTTTTGCCTTGAAAATGTTAGCAATGAAGAACATTATTTTCCGTGTAAGACACAATAAAACTGATGGCAATTTCTGTGATTCCAAGGAACTGAAGTCCTGTTGAGGTATTTGATGTTCTGAGCTGTGATTTTCATTGCTATTCTTCAAACTGTCTCCTCATTTAAACCTTCTCCCTAAAAACTAATGGCTTTCACATTCCGAGTCCAAGTTTTCATTGAGCTCTTTAGAGAATGGTTAGGATGAAAGCCAGGCACAGGCTCCTCCTGGTTTATTACGGTGGTCACTGCAGGATTAGCACCAGATGTTAGACACCTGGAATGAAGCAGACGTGATCTATGCTCAGAAGCTTGATGGCATTCTTATGCTTTTGGAGAAACAGTAGAGCATTTCTTAAATGTTTGATTCAGGGGAGGCCATCTGACAGCAAGAATACATTGAGAGTGGGGGAAGGGATGAAGAAAATAGAATATCTTTATTACTGAGGTAGGGATAAATTCTCTCTCGATGGCTCTTTTTGGAACAACTAGTCATTTATGCTCACTGTTGGAAGTGAAGGCCAGAGCCAATGGAAACAAACTTGGAGTATTGTTTCCTTCTGTGAAACTTAATAATGCTAAAGGACTTCCAAGAAGAGGCAGGTAGATTTATAGCATATTGAAATGGAAAGAAATAAAGAAATAACTTTATGTAACAGGGTTATGGCACAAAACCCATAAAACCTAGGACATTTAAAGTATAGGCTGAAATAGAATCTTGAACATGTCTCATTGTGGGTGGCTAGTGTATGGCCCTGCATGAAACATGATACACTAGTATAAATCTCATAAAAATAATTCAGGCTTTCTTTGGGAATTTCAGGTTTTCCTCTTCAGCTTAACATTGCTTTAGCTTTAAAACAAGATTTAGCTAAAGAATATATAATCCTAATGTCTTTGTATTATAGGAAGGAGTCTAATAAAATTCTGAAGAGCAAGACATGTAAAGTAGTTTACTGTAAATATCATTACCATTAATTACACAGAGTCCCCGCCCCCCCAAGCATTGGTTATTGATCTTAAAAACCCCAAAACAAAGCAAATCAAACGAAATGGGTTTATCAAGAGAATTAATGCAATTAATGCATAATGTGTGATTAGTACATTCGTATTACACAAGTTTAGAGACTTGCTTATAATATCACTTGCTGTTTAATTTTGCTACTTTTACTGGAGTTTGTTCCAAGTCAGAAGAATGAGTAGAAGGTACTTGTACAATCCATCTAAGCTGAAACAGCTCTAAAAAGGTTCAAAATTCATAGCAATGAGTTGACAACATCTTGAAAATTAATTATTCATTTTTTCTTCTTCAGTCCTTTTCCACCCTCCCTTCTTTAAAGGAAGAAAGAAAGAAAGAAAAGCCCTGCAACAATTTCAGAGTTATCTTTCAACTGATCAATTAAATGCCAAATTTCTGTACTGGTTATTCAGTGAATGTATGTTTAGATTCACAGTTGTGTTAAAAATTTTTGGACCCTAATTATCTGGTAGTGAGGGATTATATATATATATATATATGTTTTTAAAGTCTGAAATGCTATACAGCTGAGACTGACATAAGATTACCTACTCTTGGTTTCTTGGTGTAACTTTTAGGATCTGGAAAGGAAGATCATCTTATCTGTTCCTTCATGGCAACTTCTCTGCCCTTTCAAAGCAGCCTTGAAATATCACTCTCCTTTTAATTTTATGATGATGATGATTTTGTTTGCTCTTATATTTGTAAGAGATCTTGGGTTTGGTACCAACTTCAAGATTATTTTTATCCATTTTTTTTTTCTTTTACTTTAGACCAGGAGTTTTTAACAAGGGGTCTGTGAGCTTGAATTTAAATGAAAAAAAAATTATTCTTGTGGGGATGTGTTGGTGCGGGTGTGATATATTTATTAAATAATACACATTATAGTGTGGACCTTGTAAGGGGTCCATGGTTTTCATCTGACTGTCGAAGGGTCCGTGAAACAAAAAAGGTTAAGAACCCCTGCTTTAGAGTATTGTGGTTCATAGTAGTAGGCAAAGCTTTCCCCTTGGGGTATCCCATAAAAATAAATATTTTTTATCAGTAGCTCTCATATATAAAAGTATTTTAGTGTTTTAAAATGTTAATAAGTGGATTTTTTTTAAAGCTTGGATGAATGAATTTGGTTTTTTTCCAAAACTTTATTTAAAAAGTAGAAAATTTTTTCTTAATTATTTTTCTGGGTAATAACCAGTATAATCCTTAATCGTTCAGAATAAAATAATAAAATTGCATTCATGATATTTGAATTTTGTGTCTGTAAAATTTTAGATTTAAGTTCAGGAAAATGCAATTTTAAGAGAGTTTTTAGATCACTTGTAAAACTCGGTCATGTATAATTCTTACTAGTACCAAGCTCTTTAAACAGAATAATATGTTTTATCAAGTATAAAAAGGGATTTTGAAGTATGACCTAAGAGACAAGCAAGTAACTGAGCCTGCACGCTTCACGTTGGACTAACTCATTAGATTGTCTTTAATAAGCTGGGCCCTGCTTTTTAGCTGTTTAGCTGGGTCTTTGAAATTCGCTTTATTCCAGATAGAATTTTACTTATCATTAGCACTTGGGTGCATTCCTGTTATCTATTCAACATGGATTTGTCTTAAAAAGTCTCAGAAAATCCTTGGTGTCGATTTTTTCCTATTTGTGTATAAATGGAGGCTTTTAATTCAAACATCTTGTAAAAAAAATATTCGTATGAAATTACCACCATTTGTGTCAGCCTTGATTTTTAAGTCTCATTTAATATGGAGCTAATCTTTTGTTCTTGTGTGTACTATTTTCTCTGCTGATAAGAAAGCCAATGGAAAGATGCTTCTCTGTACTCATCTGTTTGTGGATTTCCAGAAACCCTGTAGCTTGGGGCCTTCCTGATTATGCTTTCCTCTGATTTGCATGTTTTCTCTTGCTTCTGATACCCACCTAGTATCCACTTTTTTGTGATAGAGTGAAAATGGAGCACTGGGGAGGAAAATGCACTGGACCAGTAGCAGGGAGCCAAACTCTTTTTTCTAATGTTATTTCTGTATAACTTGGCTGATTCAACTGAAGATTCTCCTATTGATGATCTTATGTTTGCTTTTTAGGTTGTCTCCCCAAAACTTTGTTTGGGATTGATTTTTTTTTTTCCAAATGTTACAAAAATGTAAACACCGCCAACTAAACCTTGAAACTCCTATTTGATTTCGTTTGTGATGTCGCTATGATTTTTTCTTTTATTTGGAAAATGATGTAGGAAATTTCATTTTTGTGGGATTTTATTTCACAGTTCTTTTGAAAATGGGTTGGGCCTAAAGTGGGTTTTTATAATCACTCCATGTGAATCATTTCTTCTGTGGAAAGCCAGATCTTCTCTCCCACTGTGTAGCCTCATCTAGTCTCCTTGAAGTGCAGTGCTAGGAGGGTTGATAATGAAATGCGGTCCTGCTTATCACGCTCAGCAAAGGGCTCAAAGAAGATGGGGGGGGCGGGAATCAATCCCATGGGAACTTCTTGAGTGTTAGATATCCATATTTAACCCCCATGTATTTAAAATGGAAATGAGATATCTCAGGGTTTTAGTTTGTGATTTACACAAGATGTCACTGCTTCCTTTGCGATGGGAATACTTTTACAGACCAACTGCTGACCTGTTTGGGAAGCTCTCAGCCTATCGCTCCAGATCTGATGTAGTTTCTTCATATTTCTTTCCAAACTCTCAGCAGTGCATTGCAGTAGCTTTAATTCTTCAGGCTTCAAAGGGTGCCCCTTCCAGGGACAATCTTCAGAAAGGGGAAAAAAAAAAAAATCAATGTAGGGAAATAAACAGCTCATAAAAGAAAGAGCAGCTACCTATCCCTCTGGCAGTTCTTACTGTAGTCAGACAATTAATAGGGAGTTTACAAATCAGTAATACCAAGACTTTGCAAAGCCAAGAAAATTCCAATTTGTTAGTGCTTTGTTGTTACAAAATCCCCACTTGGAGTGACCCAATCTTAAATATCCCAGCTTCTAATTGCTTTATCATAGATAAAGCAGCGTATATAAAATGCATAATAATTAAATGCTCAAACTCAGGCTCCCTCTTGAGTTTGTGAGCCTTGTTGAGGTTCTCATTATAATTTACAGAAAACTTTATGCCCACATAATCTCCAATTAGTTATTTCTCTAAGTTATATTAGTGAGTAACTCTCATTTGTGAATCCTGCCATAACCACAAGGTCTATTTTATGGTTTGGTAATTAAGTCCTTCTACCATGTCTATGAAGTGCCTTTGTCCCTTTGTTGAGGAGAGAACTGATATATAAGAAATTACTCAAAGTAATAGAATTAATAAAAGACTAGGATTTAGTATGTCTAAATGGTTGTTTAGTTTATTAGCCAAGACATTAAAAAAATGAATTGGCATCTTTTGAAAGAGTATTAGTTCAGGGGAGTAGATGTGACTCAAACAGTTGAGTGCCTGCCTCCCACATGGGAGGGCCTGGGTTCAGTTCCCAGTGCCTCCTGAAAAAACAAAACCGAAAACAAACAAACAAACAAACAACAAGCAAAACAAATGAAAAAGCCAACTCAGGGGAGCCGATGTGGCTCAGTGGTTGAGGGCTGGTTTCCCACATATGAGGTCCCGGGTTCAATCTCTGACCCCAGGTGCCTCAGGGAAAAAAAAAAAAGATTATTAGTTTAAAAGAACTGTAAATAAATATTGACATCTAGTTAATTATGTGCATGCTGAAATGTTTTGGGGTAGAGTGTACTCTTGTTGGTAGTTTACTTTTTATTTTTAAAGATTTATTTTATTTATTTCTCTTCCCTTCCCCCCCATTGTCTGCTCTATGTGTCCATTCACTGTGTGTTCTTCTGTGTCTGCTTGCATTATCAGGAGGCACTGGGAAACTGTGTCTCTTTTTTTGTTGCATCATCTTGCTGCGTCAGTTCTCCGTGTGTGCGGCGCCACTCCTGGGTGGGCTGCGCTTTTTTCACACTGAGTGGCTCTCTTCGTGGGGCGCACTCTTTGCATATTGGGGCCCGCCTATGTGGGGGCACCTGTGCATGGCAGGGCACCCCTTGCACCCGGCAGCACTGCACATGGGCCAGCTTACCACATGGGTCAGGAGGCACTGGGTATAGAAACCTGGACCCTCTATGTGGTAGATGGATGCTCTATCAGTTAAGCCACATCCCCTTCCCCATGGTTTACTTTTGAAATTCATCAAACAAGTAAGATGGATAGATAGATGAATAGATTGATAGGTATATAACAAAAATATGAGTCATAGAAGCCTATGTGGTGGTTTTATGGATTTTTTATAATATAATGTTGCAAAATTGATATATTTGATTGTATTTCAGAAATCTGGACTTCACACTGGTTTCAGAAAACCATAGAATTCCTCAATTTGGGATTGTAATAATACATATTTGTGATTTTTAGGATGATAATTTTCTAGGAATAACCTTATATTTTTGGATAATAGTGAACTAATGGATAATACTCCAGTTTGCTATTTCTGACATAAGTAACAGGAAATAGCTAACTTTTAAACTTCTTTAAAACTTCTAGGCTAGCAATTATTGAGAGCTGAAATTCAATTCAAACATTCTGCTCAGGAGATCCTGAAATTTTGATTTTTTTTTAAGGAAAGACAATTTCTGACTTTTCTCATAAATTTGATAAAAGGAAAGCTAATATGAGACTGGTAGTCCAGTAGGAGATAGAACTCAATTTTACATTTTAAAAATCATTTTATGGTATTAAAAATGACAGAGGTTAGAAACAAAGCTCTTATTATTTTATTGAGCTAGAATTGAAAGTGGCAGAAAATCATTCTGGCCCTAGTGCAGTAAATGTTATCACTAAAACATGTTCAGGGGATATTAGGACAGTCTCTCAAGCATGAGAGACAAAAGTTCACAAAACAAGAACTGATTTTTCTGTCCTTATCTTGAAATTATTAGATGTACAGGAGATGAAAGTATCTTAGCTCTAAAAGGACAGAGGATGGAGTATGTGTTGAAAATAATAATGTCTCCATTCTGGATAGAGGTAAAGTGGAGAGGGCATGTAGAATGGGTGTCTCAGCAGTGATGGACACACGGACGGAGACCAAGGGACGGGGGAGTCAGCATCCGAACCAGCCCTAAGACTGAGGAATCCACGACCAGAAAAGAATGTGAGCCCATGATGAAAACAGTAGGAAGCGAGTGATACCCTTCGTTAAAAGAATAACTTCTTGAAGGTATTATTTAAGAAGGAGATTGAACTGGAGCTGTCAGCAGCTACTTTATTTTGCAAATCTGGTAGGAGAGAAGTTTTAAGTCCATTTGGGAAAAGCCAATCATTTTTGAGTGTGCAATGTGATTATTCTTCAGAATTTTGTGTAAATGGAGCAGGTTGGTAGGCATATGTTTGCTGATCCTAAAATGATTAAAATTCAGGATAAGTAAGACTCTTGTGAAATAGAGTTTTCAGGTTTCAGCCAGTGTTCTATACTGCCATATGGCATAACTAGAATTAATTGCTGTTTCTAGTCTCTTATTCTTTTACCAAATATTTAGGTGCCTTGTTTGGAATATTAGAGGTTTCACAGAAGTATTTAATCACATGAGATAGATGTTTGACATGTTCATGAAAGCAATGTATGTAGCTAACAGTTGCTCAGAAGAAAAGCCCCTTATGAGGTTTACTAGCCGCCGCCCCACACCCCCTTTTAATTAGAAAACTGGATACCTGGATAGGAGGGTTAGCAAGGAAAGGAGGAATGACTTTCAGAACTTTATAGTTCAGTGTAAATAGAAAAGGTAAAGCAAGGAACCCTTTTTTTAAATAAAAGATTTATTTATTTATTTATTTCTCTCCCCTTCCCCCGCCCCAGTTGTCTGTTCTCTGTGTCTATTTGCTGCGTTTTCTTCTTTGTCCGCTTCTGTTGTTGTCAGCAGCACTGGAATCTGTGTTTCTTTTTTTTGTTGCATCATCTTGTTGTGTCAGCTCTCCGTGTGTGCGGCACCATTCCCGGGCAGGCTGCACTTTCTTTCATGCTGGACGGCTCTCCTTACAGGGTACACTCCTTGCACATGGGGCTCCCCTACGTGGGGAGACCCCTGCGTGGCAGGGCACTCCTTGCGTGCATCAGCACTGCACATGGGCCAGCTGCACACGGGTCAAGAAGGCCCAGGGTTTGAACCGCAGACCTCCCATGTGGTAGACGGACGCCCTATCCACTGGGCCAAGTCCGCCTCCCGAGCAAGGGATACTTTTTGCTGTAGTCTCCAGCTCCTTGATACTCAAAGTGTGGTCTATGTACCAGTAACGTCAACATCACCATTAGAAATGCAGAATCTCAGGCTCCAGTGACTCAGAACTACGGAATCAGAATCTGCATTTTAATAAGATTCCAAGGTTATTCGCATGCGCATTAATGTTTGAAAAGCACTGCTTTAACACATCAGATTCTTTCAAGTTCACTTTAAATTCAGTTTCTCAGAACTCAGAATAAATATTTCTGGAGATTATAAACTCTTTAAAGGCATGGATGGTATTATATTCATTTGGAAAAAATGTTTCTAGCCTGTTGCTAGTTACAGTATGAACTCAATAATGAAAGTTGAATGAATGGGGAAAAACTGTTGTAAATGTGTTTTAGACCCCAGGTTAAACCTTAGAACAACAGGAGACTCTTTATTTGGACATTTATTTTTCAGTACCCAGCTCCCATATTCCTAACCCAGAAATAAAGATGCTTTCTTCTTACTGAGTGTTGGGTTATATAGAGCCATTTGTAAAGATTGTATCCATCTCTTCAATGTCTTCTGTAATAACACTTCTTTAAGGTTCGAATTAGAACTCTGATAAAAGATTGCATGACTGCTGACCATGTACTGGAGTTCTTTCGGAGCACGAATGGCAGTGCCTTCCAACTGTCTTTGTGACCCGTCAAGAACCCTCTGCCTTTGATCATCCATTAGTCCTCATTCAGTTCTGTATTTCCTCAGCTTCGCCCTTTCTCATCTTTCCTGATCACCTGTCTTCTAGCCCTTTCCCTGTGCTCTCTAGAATCCATGTCCTATTATAGTCAAACTTCACTAAATCCTTAACCTCTTTTCTCCGTCTGTTGCCTAACTAAAACCTGGCTTTCCCATGGGACACAGTTTCGCTTGCAGTCATTTAAAGTAGAATTTGCTCATTTTTCAGAAATGTTGTTGGCATTCTTCAAGAAACTTACTGTCACTTCTAGACTTTCACTATTCTGTCTGTCCAAAACCTCTCTTCTTTTGAGATTTGTCTACATGCTTTCAAATCTCTGTTCCTCTCTTGTCTTTTGAGGTCAGAGTCTCTCTCACACTATTTGAGAACTGCAGCATTGACGCACAGTTGTCTTTTTCACTCCACTCTTGCCAGAGACCCCTCTTTCTTATATTTCAGGTTTTCCCTCCCATTATGTCTCTCCTTGATGTAAAAATGCTCAAGTCTCTCCTGATATAAAGAAAACCACTATGACTTATGCAATGATTCCTTTTCTAACTACAGTCTTTATCTTTTCTTTTGTAGACAAACTTGAAATAGAAGTCTAGGTTAACCCTTTCTGGTTTTCCATTCCCTGGTCCCTATAATCTAGCTTCCGCTCCTATCAAGTTATGCTTGCTAAAGTACCAATAACTGATTGCCACATCCATGTGACAGTGTTCAGTCTTTGTCTTATTTTGTCTTTCTGCAGCATGTGATGCTGTTGATCACTTGCCTTTTCTCTCAAAAATTAAAAAACAAAACTCTCCTTCCCTTGATGGCCATTAAAATAGTCCCTCCTGTTTTTCTTTCTTCCTTGCATCTGTGCTCTTGTTTAGACTCCTGCTTGAGCTCATTTTTCTACCCTGTCCTCTTCAGTGTTGTTCCTTAGGCTTGTCTCTTTACTTGCCAACCCTTTCTCCTAGGCAATTTTTATTTATCTACAGTTCCATACCTTCTCCCGTACACAGAGTTACAATTCTACAGCTTAGCTGCAATTCTTTCTTCAAAGCACCAGACAGTATGTTGGATAGATTCTTCTAGCTGAATCATAGATACCTCAAACTTCCCAAAGCCGGGGCAGCCCCCACTGAATGCCTCCTCCAAGGCCCCCTCCTTGCTTCCTGCCCAGAAGAACCCCACCAGCCCAGACATGAATCCTGATGGGTCAACCATTCTGCTTGGCCAGTGGTTGGTCTGGTGTAGACACAAAATATTGTTTTGGCTAAAGAAATATAAGGAGAAGACTTCTAATGGCCTCATGGCCTCTCATGGGATAGAATTATGCCTGGGAGACAGCAATATGTTTGAAATGTAGTAGACATCTTAAAATTTAAGGGTGGACTTTGCCAACCATCTGATGTGTGAGAGAGATGGAAAGCTCCTGGGTCCTTCCTGATGTTGCCAGGTCCCTGCTCCAACCCTAGAATCACCTACCTCCAGACTTTCAGTTATGTAGGAAAATAATCTTCTGCTTGCTACAGGGCCTTTCCGTCTGGTATTCTGTTACTTCTAGCCAAAAGAAATCCTTACCAATTCAGTGTCCAGAACTGAATTACTCTCCTTATGGTCTGCTCAGCCCTGAAATTCTGTCTTCCCTGCTCTAGGGTTCCCAGGCAGACTCCTGGGAGTCATTCCTGACTCATCTTTCCTCACTCTACAACCACTGACAATGCATGTTGATTCTTCAACCTAAATCTGTCTTCTCCTTTCTATTCCCTTTGTCACTGCCTAAACTTAAGCCTTCATAATGTCTTATTAGAGAATTGCAAAATTCTCCTTTCTGGTTCCTTGCTTCGAGTCTCTCTCTGTTCCAGTTTATTCCATTCCTCCATTCTCCTGAAAGAGAACTTTTTGAAAAAGATAATTTAATTATTCATGTCATAGAGGTCCATTTATTGATGTGGAATGATTAAGTTATCCTATAAATGAAAAAGTAGGTAGGAAAATATATAAAATCTCACAGAGAATAATGTCTGAAAAAATAGAAACCAAAATGTTAATGTTAGTGATTTCTGACAAGTAGAGTTTGAGTGATTTTTAATTTTTTCTTTTTATTTATTTAAATTTTACAACTTTATGCCATAAATATGTATTTAATCACAAGTCAGTGATATCAGAGTCATTTCTGTTTTGTAAAGGGGGATGAGATTTAGAACAGAAGGGTATTTAGTGTCCAGTGGGAAAGGAGTAAGCTGAGGGGGAAAGAGGAAACCAAGCTGTATGGCCTTGAGTCACTTCTGTACAAATAAATAGTTGTATTTGGAGGTGTTTTACTCTGTGCCTAACCACATATACACACACATACAGATACATACAAGGAAGTGAAATTATTTTTGAATCATGTGAAAAACAGCAGTCCTTTAAGTACCTCATAATTTTTCTAAAGAATATTTTCTTTTTCTTTTTTTTAAATAAAGGAAGTTCATTCTCGAGGCTTCATTCAATGCGGTATCACTTCCATTTCTTAGTATTATCCCTTTGCACTGCACTGAAATGACCCAGGATGAGCCCTTTATTATAAAAGAATTCTCTATGCTCTGTGCTACTATTTAATAAAACATTTGTATTTGTGGGACCAGTTTTTCAAAGTGATGGTGCTTGAGTAAACCATTCACTTCCTGCTTTTTAAAAACATGAGTCACCATGATTGATTTTTGTTTGTTATAAAGAGAAATAGAGTCAACTAAAAACAGGCCGTAAGTTTGAGGATTGCAGACAGGAAGCAGTTAATTTACTTAACAAATATGTATTGGCTATTTGTTACTCTGTTGGGCACCATGCCAGGTGATCAAAAGGGTTTCAGAAAAGTGGAGTGGGTGTAGCTCAGTGGTTGAGCACTTGCTTTGATATTTGAGGTCCCCAGTTCAATCCCTGGTAACTCCTTAAAAAAAAAGTGTCAAATAAGACACAATTACTGTTTTTCAAGGGGTTCTTGGGCCTGTGAGAGGCCAGACTCATGAATTAAACCAGCATGGAGGGAAGTGGACTTGGTCCAGTGAAAGTGGACTTGGCCCAGTCCGTCTACCACATGGGAGGTCCGCAGTTCAAACCCCGGGCCTCCTTGACCTGTGTGGAGCTGGCCCACGTGCAGTGCTGATGCGTGCAAGGAGTGCTCTGCCACGCAGGGGTGTCCCCCGTGTAGGGGAGCCCCACATGCAAGGAGTGCACCCCGTAAGGAGAGCCGCCCAGCGCAAAAGAAAGTGCAGCCTGCCCAGGAATGGTGCCACACACACGGAGAGGTGACTCAGCAAGATGATGCAACAAAAAGAAACACAGATTCCCAGTGCTGCTGACAACAGAAGCGGACAAAAAAGAACACGCAGCAAATGGACACAGAGAACAGACACCTGGGGTAGGGTGGGGGGAGCGGAGAGGGGAGAGGAGAGAAATAAATAAAATAAATCTTTGAAAAAAAACAAAAAACAAAACCAGCATGGAGACCACTGCCCCCCCAGGTATCTTCCCCAGAAGGGCTGAAATGTTTGGCTCCAATTTGTTACATGGAATTTCACTTTTTAGTGATTCATTTGGGCCCATCATTCTCTTTAAAATACAAATCCATTAGCACTATTTAGTAGTTCCCTTCTAACCCTTGCTTGAGATGGCTGCACCGAGGAAATTGAGTTACCAAGTTTGTTGAAGTCCTATTATGTGCAGTGCTCAGTGCTTTTTATAAAAGTAACAGAAAATCCTTTTCCTTAGAAAGAATGTGGGCTTTAGAAACTTTTACCTCTGCAATTTAAGAATAATAACCATTGTTTTATGTGAACGTTAAATTTCTTTAACTTGATAGCTGTACTTATTAAGATGTTTATATAAGTGAATGTCTTTGTTCTTAGAAAATGTACGTGGAAGTGTTAAGTGTTAGAGGAGCATGATGTATGTATGCAATTTCCTCTCCAAGACTGAGAATATAGATAAATACAGACAGACAAATCATGATACAACAAATGTGGCAAAATGCTATTAATACTAGTGGTAAATTTGAGTTCTGTATATTATTTTTATATCTTTTTTGCAGCTTTCCTGTAAGTTTGTAGTTATTTCAAACTAAAGTGTTAAAAAAAAAAGAATAATAGTCACAGCTAACATTCATCATGCATGTACCAATGCCAGCCCTGCATCAAGGGCTTTACGTGTACTATCTTAGTTAATCCTCACAATAGGTGTACGAGGTAGACATTGTTATAATCTCCATTTAGCAGATGTGAAAACTGAGGTTCAGAGAGGTCATCACCTTGATCAAAGCTACATAACTAGTGGGCTCTGGAATTGGAATTTGAACCTTAATTTCTTCATAAAAAGTGAATAAGGCCACTTCATTCATTCACTCAACAAAGGTTTACTGAACATATACTATGTGCAAAGCAGGTCCCAGTCCTCATGTTAACTTATTTTTTTCAGTAGGATAATCTGATCAATTATGCAGCAAACCCACCTTGTAGGGTTGTTGTTTTGCATGTAAAAGTTCCCAAGATAACGTGTCACAACACAAATATTTCCAAGAAACTTACAACTCTGGAAAAGATAAAACACACACACACACACGTGGGAAGCAGATGTGGCTCAAACATTTGGACTCCTGCCTACCACATGGGAGGTCCTAGGTTTGGTTCCCAGTGCCTCCTGGAGAAGATGAGCAAAATAGCAAGGTGGTGCAATGGACTGGCACTGCTTGCTGACACAACAAAGAGACCCAAAGAGGAAACACAACAAAGCGACACAACAAAGCATGGAGCAGAAGTGGCTTACACAATTGAGTGCCTCACTCCCACATGGGAGGTCCCAAGTTCAGTTCCCTCCCTTCTAAAGAGACGACAAGCAAACACAGAGAGCACAAAATGAATGAACACAGAGCGCATACAGCGAGCCCAAACAACGAGGGGGAATAAATAAATGAAATAAATCTTTTTTTAAAAAGAGTGAATAATGCCACTTCTTTCATTCACTCAACAAAGGTTTACTGAACATATACTATGTGCAGGACATTTTTGTTGTAAACATGACACAGGTCCCAGTCCTCACGTAACTTATTTTTTTCAGTAGGTTAATCTGACCGACTATGCAGCAAATCCACCTCATAGGGTTGTTGTTATGCATATGAAAGTTCCCAAAACAATGTGTGTCACAACATAAATATTTCCAAGAAATTTACAACTTAGTGGAAAAGATGAAAAAACACATACATCTGGGAAGCAGAAATGGCTCACGCAGTTGGGCTCCTGCCTACCACATGGGAGGTGCCAGGTCCAGTTCTCTGGTACCTCCTAAAGAAGACAAGCAAGAGAGCAAGCTGACACAATGGGCTGGCACAGTGAGCTGAAGCAACAAGGTGGCGCCATGAGATTATACAACAAAGAGACACAGTGAGGAAATATAATGAGAGACACACAGGGAGCAGAGGTGCTCAAGTGATTGGGTGCCGCCCCACATGGGAGGTCCCAGGTTCAGTTCCTGGTACCTCCTAAAACGAAGACGAACAGAGAGCAGACAGTGAGCACAAATAACGAGGGAGAGGAGAGAGGAAATAAGTGAAATAAAACTTAAACACACACACACACACCTGGGGAGCAATGTTGCTCAAGTGGTTGAATGCCTGCTTCCCATGTACAAGGTCCCGGGTTTGATCCCCAGTACCTACTAAAAAAAAAAAACAAAAAACAAACAAATGAAAAAACCAACTCTCATTGGGGAGTGGATATAGTTCAGTGGTTGAGAATTGGCTTCCCATATATGAGGTCCTGGGTTCAATCCCCTGTACCTCCTAAAAAACAAAACAAAACATACACACAGACACACAAACACATACCAGTAACTATAATTCAAAATATATCATGGCAAAAGCTTTTGCAGAGGTACACACAGTACTGTGAAGTCCAGAGAAAGTAGAAATCAATTCTAGTTGGTGGGCTGTGGGAAGCCTTCGTGGATAAGATAACATCTTAAATCATCATGAGAGTTTAGACTGGCTTTGGGGAGGAGAGGCAGATAATTTGGGGACTTGAAGCATGGGGTAGGGATGGGCAGGCTGAGATGGGATGCTTTAGTTGGAAGCTGTGGACAGCAGGTGGGCTCTTGGTACCTCACTGAGGTCATTGGGAGTTGGGAGATGGTTGCAAAGGGAGAGGGGATAAGAATGTCCAAGGTTGCTTTATGTGCCTTATGCCCAGTGAAGGGAGACCAGTCTTTTCTCCTTTTCTTGCTCTAAGCACACCAAGCTCATTTTTATATTCTGGCTTTGCTTCATTATTGGCTTCATAGGCTTTGTGGAGAGCCAGTTACCTAACGTCTTTTCAGAACTTTATGTCTATGGGAAAATACATTTTAAATAACTGACTTTATGCTTCAACTTTTGAAATGTGATTGGTTTGTAAATTTAAGCCTTTTTGAAAAACTAAACTTCAGATCTACTAACACAGTTTATTAGGTTTGACGCTGACCTAGAAAACTTACTCCTGTCCATTACTTTGTTTTGCTAAAAAATGTATAGCAAGGATCAAACAACTCGTTTAGAAGTGAGCTTTTGGAACACAGTCTATGATTGAATGAGGGCCTGCCTGTTAGAATCCCCTTAACCATTGGTGTTTTGGTTTGCCAATGGTTGCCAATGCAAAATACCGGAAATGGACTGACTTTGTAATGGGAATTTATTAGTAGACGCTTACAGTTCCAAGGCTGAAAGTGTCCAAATCAAGGCACCATCAGAGATGCTGTCTCACCAAATGTCGGCTGCTACTGGCGATCCTGGACTCTTGCCACATGGCAAGGCAAAATGGTGGCAGTCTCTGCCTTCTTTCCAGGTTCTGTATCTTCCCGAGCTCAGCTGTGGACAATCAGGCATGTGGCTTGTCCCTCCTCTCTCCTCCAGGCTTCATTGCTTCAGCTTCACTGATTCCAGCCTCTCACCTCTCTCTGTCTTGGGGTTTCTCTATCTTTCCACGGCTGCAGGCTCTCCTGGACTCCTTTCTCACATGGCAGGGTAAAATGGTGGCTCTCTTTTCTGTGTTTCTGCGGCTTCTTCTGTTTATAAAGGGTTCCAGCAAGAGGACTGCCTGGGTCCCACCTCACTGAAGTATTACAGTCAAAGGCACCTAGCTGAATTCCGTCCAATCCAAGTACCCCTCAATCTAATCAAAGGCGCCTGACTGAAGCAAGCTAATAAAGATGATCTAATCAAGAGGTCCTTAACTGAATCTAACCAAAGTGTTCCACCACATAAAATAGGTTTACACACAGTCGGGTTTCTTCAAGAACAGTATTTTGTGGGATCAACAAAAGTCTCAAATCAGGGCAATTGGTAAAATATCTGTGTCCTCTTTAGTGTTTTCCAGACTATATGTGAATCATTTGGGGATCTTGTTTTAAAAATACCAATCTTTAGACCCTCACCCTGGAAAGGCTAATGCACTAGGCTTGGGGTGGAGTCTGGGAATTTGTGTTCCAATAAGGGCTACAGGGAATTCTTATAATCAGGCGAGCATGTAAATACCTTTATCAGAAAACCCTGGCTTTTCTCAGGTAAGAGACTACTTTGGTTTTCAACTGAACTTTAACAATGAAAGGAAAGAAAGAAAGAGGTGTTTGGTTGGGAATTGTGAATATAGGCTAGTGGTGCAGGTGAGAATGGTCCCTATGTATGGTTGGGGATAATTGACTGGAAAATCCTACCAGGCCTTAAGACCTGTGAGAAGCTGACAACATTTCAACATCATTAGCTTCTGGGGTGAGTAGATGGCAATATGTTCAGTAGAAATAGCCTTGGTCCTTCCCTTGGCCTGCTTTTTGCCTGCTGCCTTTTGTCCTTCCCTATGCCTGGCAGCATTTCGAGACATTGCTGATGCTGGAGAACCCCTGGAAGTGGGACAGAACTGGAAGACCTGGGATTTGACGGGTTGATCGGCTGGGAACCCCAGACCTGGATTGATAATGCTGAAAAACTGGTTGCATAGGCATTAGCTTTTAATTAAAGTCAGTTCCATTATTTATTATTTGGATAATTGGGTACCTTATGTAAGGGTGCTATAGGAACTGCACAAAAATAAATGGTGAAGAATGATACTTTAGTGTAGAATCTTGTACAATTAGGAAAAAAAGCCAAGTTGAGGTGGTGGACTTGGCCCAGTGGTTAGGGCGTCCGTCTACCACATGGGAGGTCCGCAGTTCAAACCCCGGGCCTCCTTGACCCGTGTGGAGCTGGCCCATGTGCAGTGATGATGCGCGCAAGGAGTGCCCTGCCATGCAGGGGTGTCCCCCGCGTAGGGGAGCCCCACGTGCAAGGAGTGCACCCCGTAAGGAGAGCCGCCCAGTGCAAAAGAAAGTGCAGCCTGCCCAGGAATGGCACAGCCCACACGGAGAAATGACACAAGATGACGCGGACAAAGAAGATGCAGCGAATAGAACAGAGAACAGATAACCGGGGTGGGGGGGGAGGGGAGAGAAATAAATAAATAAAATCTTAAAAAAAAAAAAAGCCAAGCTGAGAGCAGAAAAGCAATATTCTGAAACAAGGGGATTGATATGAATTTAGGAAAAGTATGCAAATTAAAAAAAAACAGTGTCCAAATTTCTGTACACATCTCATTTCTCAACTGGAAGGAAGTATACACCTATGGACAGGAGTTTTATAATAATTTCAATAATTCATTATAGCTCTTACCAGAAGAATCCTGTTTTCTAAAATTTTTTTCCTTCTGGTTTTGTTGCAGTATGAATGAATGAAATAACATGATGTCTTTAATTAGAATTCTGTTGTTATTTTTCAATTATTCTGTGTCAGTAGCTTTAGCATTTGTATTAAATCGTTTTCTTCATGAAAGCTTTTAATGAGGAAACAAATTGATTGTATTTATATATTGGATTCTTGCCACTGCAATATGTATTCGGTTGTGTCTTTTGAGGTATATTTTTGCTGGTCATCTTGTGGTTGGTCTTTGAACCCAGTCGTTGGGAAAAAAAAGATCTTAGCTTGGATGAAGATTTAATTTAACAAAGCTTTCTTATTTTTATCTTTCTCCTTCTCTTCTTCCATTTCTTCCTTCCCTTGGTCCCCCCCTCCCCACCCCCCATTTGCCTTCATGTAAGTAATTTAGAGGAAGATGAAGGCACTCCCAACTTATCTGGAGTAAAATCCACACTCCGTAGTCTTGCAGACAGGGTCTTACATGTCTTGCCCTTTGCCTGCCTACCCCTCCCTGAAATGTTCTCTTCACTTCTAGTGTTCAGATAGGCATTGTTCACCTCCACTCACTTATTTAATAAGCATTTATTGAGCACAAGCTATTATGCTATTGCCCCTTTAATGTTCAGTGACATAAGAGACAAGAAGATAATGCAGTCAAAGGGGCGTGGAAGGAAGGGTGTGCTGGCAGGGAGAGCAGTAACCTGTGGGAGAAGGAGTTGTGAGTAGTAAAGTGGGGAAGACCTGAGGGCTGGGGTGAGCCACTGAAGGATGTAAGCAGAGGAAACAGACTGGGTTTACATGTTAGGCCAATTCCTATAATGATGTTACGAATGACAAACAGCTGACATGGATTGGATGCTTACCAGGTAAGGGACCTAGTACTAGGTCTTTATGTCCATAATCTCACTTAGTCCTCCCAACAAACATACAAGGAAGGTATGGTTATTATTTCTATTTTAAAGATGAGAAAACCGATGCTGCAGTTAAGTAACTGTTTAAAGAATCACAGCTAGTTAATGGAGGAGCTGGGACTCCAACCCAGAACTGTCTGCAAAGTCTTTGCTCTTTACTGTCACTCCATCAACACGGAGGAGAATGGAGAGGAGCACGATGATGGCAGGAAGACCACTTAGGAAGTGGTTATATGAACCTGGGCAGGGATTTTGAAGGCCTGAACGAACCCAGTGCCCGTAGCGATGGAGAGGAGATAGATGGAAAAGGTGTGAAGGGAGTAGAATCTATAGATCTTGGTGATAGGAGGGAATTATATAGTAATAAAGAAAGAGCTAAAGGGACGATTCACAAGTTTCTGTTGGGTGGATGGTGACATCATTCGTTAGGATTAGGGAACACAGGAGCAGCAGAGGTGCTGGGACTTATGGGACAAAGGGCAGTTATACTCCTGAGAGAAGAGTGGACCATCACTGCTTTTAAGTGTTTTAGTTGATTATTAAAAGTATTTAATATGTGCAGGTACTACAGTCAAGCCTTTGGCCATTCATTTCTTCCCTGGCCAGCTTGAGGCTTGTGACCGTTCCCTCCAGCCTTCTCTTATGCTCTTGTCCTTACATTCTACATGCCTAGAAAAACCTCAGCCTTGGATCATTTCAACTGTTCACCTTCTCTGTTCCTATTCCTGGGCACCTAATCAGTATTAGGAAAAATTATGCGATTGGATTGTTGCCACAGCAAATCTTAGTCTCCAACCTCAGCTGATCCCTTAATGATGTCTGTCAGTTATTTTACATGCCCCGTGTCAGCAACCTTTCCAGTTTTCCTCAATGTTATTTCCCCCCAAACTCTTAGCAGTCTGTACCTCACCATATTGCCTCTCACTTTGCCACAAGAGAAAACAAAGACCTATTCTGTTTCACAGAGAAAAGAGAGACCTTCACTTTGAAACCTGCTCAGAACCCTGGCCTGCTCCCTCCTCAAACGTATCTGCTGTGGTTGTACAGCCAGTCCCCTGTCACCTGCCCTGCTGACGGACCCAGCTGGCCCCCTGCCTCCCTCTGTTTCCCAGGCCTGGCCCCTTTGTGACCTCTCACCTGCCAGGCTTCTTCCTCTGTCTGATCCTAAATTCTCCCTCAGCACCTCTCATCTCTAGGGAGTAAGATGTGTTCTGGTGTTAGCCAGACCTGGGTTCTTCTAGTCCCAATCTCTTACCATTTGTGTATTTTGAGCAATCGTGTCACTTCTACACAATCTGACTTGTCCACAATTTGGGCTTTCTGTGTTCTTAGTCCTTCAAAGAGTGTCTGACAAATAGTGGAACTTTATTCATGTTTGAGAGAATGAATATAATATTAACCACTTGAAATATAGGGGGATGTTGGATGTTACCATTGAGAAATCTACCCTGTCTAGATGAACTAGTCCAGCTCAAATTTTTTTACATAGCATTTGCTCTGAGGTCAGTAATGTGATGATGTTTATAACTAGGAAGAGTTAGTCTAAGGAAGTTGTAAATGTTTTTGTAGAAACCATTTCGTTTTCAATTGAATACCACATTTTTGGACCAGCCCCTAATTTTCACAAGATGAACTGTGATAGCACCACAATGTGGACTTTTAAACTTTGTGATGAAGTCAGGTAACTTCTCTGTGCATCACTTTCCCCCTCATCTGTAAAGTGAAGGGCTAGATTAAATGATCTTAAATAATCTCCAGCTATAAAATTCTAGAAGTATGTGGCCTTTAATCATACAGTAAGCAGTTACTCACTAATCATATATTAAAAGTCTTGGTGATTGAAGAGTGCTATTAACCTGAATTAAGAAATTTTAAAAAAATCTCTAGTTATCAACAGCGACAAAAGTGAAAGGGCAGAAGCCAAAAATACAATTTAAAATATGGTCATCAGCTAGAGTTCTCGGTATGTCAGTAGTGCCTTGTTTTGTCCAACACACAAGTTTGGAACCAAAAGTTACTTCTGACCTTACTCTTTACACTTTATTCCCAACCTGTCTCCAAATCTGTTATCAAATCTCTTGTCCCTTCTCTTGCTCTCCAGTGACCTAAACTACCTCCCAACTTTTCTCCTTCCAGTCCACGCCATACATTTCTGCTGGATTTGATCGCTGTGGATATCACTCCCTATTCTTAAACACAAGCAAGCAGGGAGCAGATGGCACTCAGTGGTTGAGTGCCTGCTTCCCATGTCCAAAGACCTGGGTTCAAGCCCCAGTACCTCCTAAAAACAAAAAAGAATAAATGGAGAAGGACAAGGGGAAAGTACTAAAAAACCAACCAACCAACAAACAACAGCAGCAACAGAAAACCCAAGCAACAAGCAAACAACCAAACCAACCCTGTAAGGACTTCTTTTTGTCTAAAACAAAAAACAAACAAACAAACAAAAACCCTAAACTCTAACCTCTATATTTAGAGTCTTTTATTTAACCACGAAGTACCTGGCTAGCATTTTAAAAAATCAGTTCATTGATTTTTATTTGATTGTCTGTTATGTGCAAGGGATAGCTTTGCAAATGAGGAAACAGTTCTAATGCTATAAAGTAGGGGAAGGAGTATTAGGATGTATGTTTCCAGAGCCAGTGTTGCAACAAAAGAGCAAAATCATTGACTAGTCAAGAAGAACTCACAGATTTTTTGCTGTAGTATCCAGAGTATGCGTAGCAGTGATTCTATGTATTGAAAATGCTATAGAATTCTCTAGTGTGAATAGGGGTTTATTTAATTCATTTCCTAAAATTGGGAATGGACTTAAACTTTGGTCATAGATTAATTGGACTGTCAACATCAGATAATATTATTTGATAAAAGTTTAATTGTAACCATCATATTTTTTATTTTAAAAATGTATTATTATTTTTTTAATTAGAGAAGTTGTAGGTTTACAGAAATGCAAACATTGTATTTTGTTTTTTTTTTTTTAAAGATTTATTTATTTATTTAATTCCCCCCCCCCTCCCCTGGTTGTCTGTTCTTGGTGTCTATTTGTTGCGTCTTGTTTCTTTGTCTGCTTTTGTTTCTTTGTCCGCTTCTGTTGTCGTCAGCGGCACAGGAAGTGTGGGCGGCGCCATTCCTGGGCAGGCTGCACTTTCTTTTCACGCTGGGCGGCTCTCCTCATGGGTGCACTCCTTGCGCGTGGGGGCTCCCCCACGCGGGGGACACCCTTGCGTGGCACGGCACTCCTTGCGTGCATCAGCACTGCGCATGGCCAGCTCCACACGGGTCGAGGAGGCCCGGGGTTTGAACCGCGGACCTCCCATATGGTAGACGGACGCCCTAACCACTGGGCCAAAGTCCGTTTCCCCAAACATTGTATTTTGTAAGTAGAAGGACACTGGGCTGGTTTTCCACCAGAGTGGGTTTCTAAAATTTATGGATATAGACTCAAGACCACAGAAATATTACATCCCAAATAAGAACCCAGGACCTTCTTATGAAAGGCCCTTCTATTATTTTTAGCTATATGCTTATCGGCTATAGTACTTGTTATTTACTATCTTAGATTGCCATATTTTCATATGCAAATATCTCATATTTTGGATTAGATCGTATGCTCCCTGTAGGCAGGCACTAGGTTTTGTACTTTTGATGGGAATTAAGCAACAGGAGATAGAGGGATCACTAGCTCCCTTCCTGAAATCTCCCCTTTCCTGGGACTTCCACCAGATGGCGCTCTTTTCCCATTTCAGTTACCCTTTGCCACTTGCCCATTCCTTGTGCAAAGTAGGAGATGGAACATGTAGTAGAAAAAGTCAGAATTAGAAAATATTGTGAATCTTCCCAAGTGAGAAAAGACATTATAGAAAATATATACAGCGTACAGATAATTAGCATTGCTCAGCAAAGCCATTTCCCTGGACATAAATTAGTCTCTGCCACATGGCTCCACTGCTCAGAGGAAGTTATAAGGTGTTTTCCTAGTCTTACCAACTTGCCATTGAAGTCCTAATAACCCAGGAGTCCATTTGAATCTTAAGATTCCATTTCTAATGCTAAAATAACATTTAGATGCTAGTCTTTGCCATCCATTTGGAGGTCGCCATTATCAGAGAACATAGATGGTCCGAGAGGGAAATAGAAGTCTCTGAACATTGAGTATTGCAGACAGCCTCTGCATTCTGAAGGCATCACTACTTTGGTACAAAAATTGAAGCTACAATTTAGACATCCTTAAGCCATCAAGAAGAGATTTGATTTTGTCCTGTAGGTAGTTTAGCAAGGCAGGGAATATATGATGTATTTTAAATTTCCATAAGTCACAGGTGAAATAACACTTTTGCTATGTCAGTTGTCTTGCAATAAAAAGATTCATCTAGATGTTCTAGATTCTATAGTATCACAGATGCTGGCCTTTCTGGATAGCTAGTTTTATAATGTCACAATACCTTATTAAAATCTAATCCAGTGAGTCTTATCATTTTGGCAATTGTGGGGTGTGTAAGTTATTGACACTTTTGGAAATCTAATGAGGATTAATACCTCTTTCCAAGGGGAAAAAATCATGTATTACTTTTTACCTACAATTTTAGGAAATTCATAAATCCCTTGAAGCACAGCTGTGTCCTCCAAGTTAAAGGCCTCTGATTTAACCATTCCCTAATACCAACAGACTGTATAATAAAGCAATTATACCTTCTCTTAAGCACTACATTTATTTTCTATATTACAATTAATGGGAAAGCAGTAAATTTGGACATTAAGAGCTTGGCTTTGGAACCAAGCAGACTTGGATTTGACCACTAAATAGCTATGTGATTGTGGTCAAGTTGTTTGAACTTTCTAAGTCTCAGTTTCCTCATCTGAAAAATGGGGATAATAATAGTACTGACCTTATGGAGCCATTATGGAGGTTAAATAAAATAATACACATAAAATGTATAAGTATGATGCCTAAGATTTGTTAAGTGCAGAATGTTAATTGTGTTATTATATTTAGGAAAAAAGATTCTTTATCCTTTTTAGACATTTCCAGTAATTTGAGGCTAGTTATAGCCATTCATCTTATTTCACCAGAATCTCTCCAATTAGCTGGTTGAGGGATAAGGCTCTGAGTACTTTAATCTCAGTAACCATATTTAGCTCCATAATTAAGGATTTGATGCCTCCTTCCCCAATGTAATTATTTAGAAACAATAGCCTCATCTTACCAGAAATCTGGTATTTCTTTGAATCAATGGTAGTACTCAAGTACAGTATGTTTGCAGCTTAAAAGTTACTGAAATAGTAATATATCTGTAGATAGACGAAATCTACTTTAGTCACCATTTCATCCCTACACCTGAGCAAAGGACTTACTTGTAAGAGAGGCGGTATCTAGTAAATGTTTGTTGACTGAGTGACTGAATTATTTTTTAAAAATAAAATGTTTTCTTTAGAGAAAGACCAGTTTTGAGAGTGTTTTTAAAAGTTAGATGTTATTTTCAAAACTTTTCTCCTTCATTTCTTATTAGAGTGCTTTCTCTAAAACCAGTTGCTAGGGTTATGACTGTCTCGTTTACTAGCTTTATAACCATGGGCAAGTTATTTCCCCTTTTGATGCCTCAGTTTCCTCTTTTGTAAAATAGCATAATAATAGGGTTGGACTGTAGAGTAAAGGGGTTAATATAAGGGAAGCGCTTAGGACAGAGCCTGTCAATATGTTCTGTAAGTCTTAGCATTGTTATTATTATCATTGCTACTATTTCTACTACTACCATGGCTGCTGTTGCTCACCAAGATTCCCTTAATTCCATGAGCTCAATTTCTTTTCTGTACCTTTCCCTAAACTAAAATTCAATTAAAACCTCTTCAATTTAAGATCATGAATACCAAACTTCATCTTAATATAATATAATATGAAAATTTCAAGTCTACATATTCTGAAGAGCAGGTTAAATGAGAAATTTTATTCTTCCATTTTCATTTTTTGCAGGAACATGTGAAAATGGCTTTATTTTGATTGAACGTTAAAATAATAATCAACAAAATGGTCATGTCATTTTCTCTGCTCATTCTGTACTTAGATTTTTTTGGTTCCAAGTATCACTTGCATGGACCTGATGATGTTGAGTATGGATATTGCAGAGGAGTGATAGCTTTACTTTCTTACTAAAGCCGAAATGTCAAAGAGATTAAAGAAGTGTTTGTTATCTATCCACACAGGCCTGATAGGAAATTCTCAGAGGCTTTTAGGATAAACACAACTCTGTGTGCCTGTATATGCTTTTTCTTCTCTCTACTTCTATTGAAGTCTTTGTATTTTGGTTTAAAATTTCTAGTTTCAGACTTGTTGGATACTCTGCCTAGGAGAGAATTGTTTTCTGAGTGAATGGTAAAAATTAGAAGATGTAGCAGGATTTGGCTAAATGTCTCCTGAAGGTTATAGCATTCTCGAGTGTGGAATCGTATTCCCAGAGGACGTGAAGGAGGCCATCCATGGGGATATGTTTAACAAGACAAGATCAAGACCTTAAATGTGTCCAGAAGCGAATAATCCATGGCATCTTCCACTGAGAAATGAGATTGCTCACCTTTTGGCCTTTCCTTTTTGCCTTCTGTGAACTGTAGAATAGAGGTGCGTTTTTTATTTTAACAGACTGTCTTTAGGATTACTATATAATTAATACTTAGAATTAAAGGGGAGGGAGAAAAGATAGGCTAGCAGGATAGATTTATGTCCTCTGAAAAAGAAAGACACCAACGTTCTACTTTGTGTCACTCCTTGTTAAGTTCTTCATAGGATTTTTATTGACCAGGATATTTAATTACAATATTATCAATAATAAAGCAGATTCTATTATTTAACACCTAGATATTTCTGCTGCTTTATTTGATGTTGTTAAACTGAGTTCTTTCTTTATAATCAGACTTCTTAAAAAAATAGGTACTCCTTGGAGAAGCAATACTCAATATCTATGAACTTGGAGGATCACCATTCTTCTTAACTAAAAAAAGAAAAGAGGGGAAACGGACTTTGGCGCAGTGGTTAGGGCGTCTGTCTACCACATGGGAGGTCCGCGGTTCAAGCCCCGGGCCTCCTTGACCCGTGTGGAGCTGACCCATGCGCAGTGCTGATGCGCGCAAGGAGTGCCCTGCCACACAGGGGTCTCCCCCGCGTAGGGGAGCCCCACGCGCAAGGAGTGCACCCATAAGGAGAGCCGCCCAGCGCGAGGAGGGAGCAGCCTGCCGAGGAATGGCGCCGCGCACACTTCCCGTGCCGCTGACGACAACAGAAGCGGACAAAGAAACAAGACGCAGCAAAAAGACACAGAAAAAACAGACCTCCGGGGGAGGGGAGGGGAATTAAATAAATTTAAAAAAAAATAAAATAAAAAATAAAAAAAGAAAAGAAACCAGGGCCACTTTACAGCAGCTACAGAAGGAAACTAAAAATATGCATGCATTGGAGGGAGAGACACAAAAGAAGAGGCCAAGATCATCAGTAACATATTTTACCTATTTAACGATTTGCCTTGGGTGGGTGCTTTAACTGTCACTGCATAACAAGATTTTTTTCTGGCCCAATAAATGAGAAAACATTGGTTAGCAAAGTTCCTGCTGTTGCCACTATTACCATTTTGGAAGGAGGGTGTGTGTATACACCCTAATTTCTATTTATGTTGCATTAGAGATTGTGTAATAATTGGAATTTGGAGCTAGGGAAATGCCCCAACAGAAGATGGAAATGGAGGTTTGCAGTTGAATTGCTTGATTGGCTGTGGTGTAGGAGGAAGGAGTTTTAGGGTAACTCTTCATAGTGGCTGGGAACAGTGGGAAGCTCCTCCCCCTACCTGTTTGGTAGAAATCAACTAATACTTATTTAAACAACTTATTTATTATAGCATGCCAGTTACAATTTACATATGCCTTTACATGGACATAATCACCCCTCTTCCTAGCTGTTGCAGCTTTAGATTTCCCGCCCCTTTGATATTCTCGTCCCCTCTGCCCTTTTCTACTGCAGATGTCACTGCTGCCTTGACTTTCCCTGCCCACTAACTCAGGGATCTTACATTTCCCTTCATCTGATTACTATCCAAAATTGTTCTGGGAAAGGAAAAGTTAATCCTAAGTCTTCTCCTCCACCTTCTCTTCCTCATCTCTGATATTTCCCCAAAATTTAGATCTGGATTATGGTAACATTCCTCACTGACCTCCTTTGCCTCCATTTTTGGAATAAAGAATAACCTAGACACTCACTAGTTCGATATGCCTTCCCAAAGTAGCCAAACCTTATTCATACACACACACACATACATAAGAAAACTATGGACTTTCTTCCCAAAATAAAAAGATGCCTATATACAATGCTGGGAAGGCAAGAGGAGGATAGAAAAAATATCCATTCTATTTAATGGCATAGAGATCACTGCGTCCATAGCAAGAATTTAGGTAGTAAAATGACTGTGAGTCAAATTGAGTGGGGGGTAATGAAGATAAAGAGGGCAAGTTCAGACAACTCTTAAGAAAATTTCACTGTGAAGGGAAGGGAAAGAGAACAGTACATGGTAGGATGTTGGGGTGTGTGTGTGTGGGGTTACTTTATTTTTATATCAGCATAAATGCTGATGGCAAGGGCCTAGTTGAGAGGAAGAGGTTTAATATACAAGCAAGAAATCAATATAGAATAATGTAAGGTTCCTGTGAAGGTGGGAGGAAATGGGATCCAAAGAACAGACTTTTGTGGGTAACCACCATATATAACATTGTTTCTGTGGTGAGAAATGCAATTTAGATTCCAAATAAGTGACTTACAAATGATCTTTTTAAAAATATATTATACAATAAGCATTTATTATTTATATAATTAGAAACTCCATATTATTATTATAAGTTGTGATAATAATCACTTTCATTTATATATTTCTCCCCCGCCTCTCAGTGTTTGCACTCACTGTCTGCTCTTTGTGTCTGCTTGTCTTCTTTTTTTTTTTAAGACTTTATTATTATTTTTTAAATTTATTCCCCCTCCCCCCCTCCCCTGCCCTTGTCTGCTCTCTGTGTCCATTTACTGTGTGTGCTTCTGTGACTGCTTCTCTCCTTATGAGCAGCACGGGGAATCTGTGTTTCTTTTTGTTGCATCATCTTGTTGTGTCAGCTCTCCATGTGTACAGGCAGCTCCATTCTTGGGCAGGCTGTACTTTCTTTCACGCTGGGCGGCTCTCCTTCTGGGGCGCACTCCTTGCGCGCATCAGCACTGCGCATGGGCCAGCTCCACACGGGTCAAGGAGGCCTGGGATTTGAACCGCAGACCTCCTGTGTGGTAGGCTGACGCCCTATCCATTGGGCCAAGTCTGCTTCCCTGCTTGTCTTCTTTTAGGAGGCACTGGGAGTTGAATCCAGGACCTCCCATGTGGGAGGGAGGCACCCAATTGCTTGAGCCACATCTACTCCCTGTTCGTGTCTCTCATTGTGTCTCCTCATTGCGACATCTCATTGTGACATCTCCATTATGTCATCTTCATTGCATCAGCTCATTGCGCCAGCCTTTTGTGGCAGCTCACTGTCTTACTTGTCTTCTTTAGGAGGCACTGGGACCAAACCTGGGACCTCTCATGTGGTAGATGGGCACCCAACTGTTTGAGCCACATCTGCTCCCCGCAAATGATCTTTTTCACCACTTGTATTTCATTAGTTTTAGACTTCAAGGGTTACCAGTGTGGCCAGTCATTTCCCCAAATAAAAAACGAAGAGATGGAATTACACAGTAGACAGTAAGAACCCCAATCTTGGACTGGGCACTGAGATGTTAGATGATCTTGAGTCAACCGTTCATGCGTCAGCTGTAAAATTAGAAATTTAGGCTTAGGAGGCCCTTGGGTATGTGCTGGGGAGGGTTTTGGTTGTCACAACAAATGGGGGTATCACCGGTATTTAATGCCCAGGACTAGTGATGATACTTGTCTTGTAATATGCAAGACATGTTACCACAACAAAGAATTGTCCTGAACTAAGCCCTCAGAGCTCCTGATGAAAAAACCTGGGCCTCAGCTAACTGACCTCTCAGACTTCCCAGCTCCATTGACAACATTATCTAAGGTGTTACAGTGAGTTAAATGCAGCTTTGAGCCTTTGAGAATCTTTCAAATCAGGGACAGCCCTTTGATTTTTTCTAGGAGAGTGGTAATTTTGCCTAGTTGTTGGCTATTTAGCAAGCTTTTGAACTGGGTGCTATAGCTACTTTATGCCAACCACGATAGAGAAATAACTAAGTACAAGTTTGACTTATCTCCCTTTCTTCCCCTTATATTTCAGGTACCACTGGGAGTTTCAGCCTCAAGGTGAGTTCTCTTTGGCTATTCGTGGTTTTACACTAAAAATGTGTGGTTGCTATTGTTTACTTCTGTCTCTTCTGAATAAGCTTCTCCAGAGTGGTATTAGCAGTTCTGAGGAAAGTTAGTGGAGTGTTTAATTAACCTTCGCCCTGCTGTGCCCCCTGCCTTGCATTTTTAGCAACAAGAGGCTCCCAACGCTTCTTCCTTCTGAATGGATTGTTGCTAGATTATTTTATAGAGCCAAAATATAATATACTTTTATTCCTTTAGTTTTGTTACAAACAGGATCCACTAGCATTCAAATAAAATGGTTGCTGAGTCCATAATAAAAATGCAGGGAGGGTTCCAACTCAGCTAATTCTTCATTTGCTCCAGAAATAAATTCCAGTATGCTACCTCCTCCATCACAGTGCTCTTCCACACATCCTGCCTGTCTGGCAGCAGAGAGATGGCAGAAATGGAGCAGAGTGAAATTCCCAGTAGAACAGTGTTATCACATTTTAATATGAGCCGCACTGCAGCCTCGGTGCTTCTAATTGCTTTCAAACCATTGTTTTCCTGCTTTTGCTTGATGAACCCAGCATCTGGCATGATTCTAAGAAGTACAACAGACAGCTGTATGCAAAATTTTTTAAAAGGACAGGATTAGAACACGTTTTTTAAAGGTTCAAAATTGGAATTATTTTTCTGAATTCAAACAGTTTGAGTGGGTGTCTTTAAAATGTGTGTGTGTACATATATATATATACATATATATATACTATGTATATATAACTTAAGGTATAAGGATCTTTTTAGTACCCTGGTTGGGAATGGCAGAAACATCAACCTGAATATTAATTATCTTAATTCATTACAAATGGAGGATTTTTATTTTCTCAAAGAATCACAGTTTTAGGTCAGACTTGCAAATAGATTATAAACTACTTTGCCCTATAACTTTTTTAACCAATTACAAACTTTTCCAATACTTTTGAAGTTGAAATATTTATAATAATGTGATGTGGTATTACTGTGTATCTCACTATCCTAAAGCATTTATAGCTGAAAACATAGAGATGGCATGGTAGAGAATTATATCTAATAAATGTAGCAGTTTGCTTTGCAGAATGCAAAATGTGCAATTCAGGGAATGGTTCTATAGTTCAGGGTTTAACAGATGTTAACCAAAATCCGCAGGGGGCAGAACACGAATGTGAACTGGCAGAAATGAATGGAACTGTGAGGGTAGAATTAATAATCTAAAGGAGAAATAAAGAATTAATGCCAGAATTTTGGTATAGTAAATACTGAGAAGAGAAAATAATTTTAGAATTAACCCAAGAGACTATATGGGGCTAAAAAGACAAAGGGCACTGCTGTCTTACCAGATTCTTGTGAGGGTGGCATCACAGTCATCTTCCAGCACAGGGCAACTGCCACATACACTTTCCCTCTTAGAGAGAGGGCAGAGGAAGAGCAGCCAAGGGGGCAGCAAGATGACGCAACAAAAAGACGCAGAGGAGAGACAGTAAGAGATGCAGCAGGCCGGAGCTGAGGTGGTTCAAGAGATTGAGCACCGCAGATGGTCCCAGGATTGGTTCCTAGTGCTGTCTGAGAAGGCAATCAGGCACAGAAGAATGCACAGCGAATGGACACAGAAAGCAGATAAGGGGGTGGGGGTGGGAATAAATAAATAAATCTTAAAGAAAAAAAAAGCACTGGAAGACTAGGATGGGAGTGAGAAAGGACAGAAATGATGGCCCCAGATTTTCCAAGCATTTTTATCTGTGCCAGGAACTCTCCATAGGAGGATAATAGAATGAATTTTATTTACTCTGTACATTTCCCGAAATATACAATTGTGTTCTTGAAGATGTTTGGACTAGACCGGAGTGTGGTGCCTGGAAGGAAAATAGTCCTTAATTATGAAAGATTCCTTGTCTGTAAAAGCCTTGTACTAGCACACGTGGTTTTGTTTTGTTTTTTCGTCTTTGTTTTTTTTTTAATATACTTTTTTACTTTTTAAAGAAACTTAGATTACATAAATGTTACACAAAAAATATAGGGGATTCCCGTATGCCCCACTCCCTAGCCTTCCCACATTTTCCCACATCAACGGCTTCCTTCACATAGCAGTTTAATATAGTTATGAATTCCAAAAATAGATATTGGATTATGTTTGTAAACTGGTCTGTACTTGGGTGTGATTAAATTGTGATTAGGGTTTTGATTGGGCCACGTCAATAGGGCATTTTTTCCCCACTCCTTGGTGGGTGGGGACTCACAAATAAAAGGCATGGCAAAGGAGAGAGTTGGTGCTTTTGATGTAGGACTTTTGCTGTTAGAGTTTTTGAGCTGGAGCCCAGGAAGTGAACACACAGGAGAAGAGCACAGAGGAATAGAGACAGCTCCTTAGACATGGCAGAAGCCCTGGGGAGAGAGACAGAGCTGTTTGCCTGATAGTCTACAGCTGGCCTTGTGGAGTGAGCACAGCAGCTGAGCCCAGAGAGAAACACAGCCCTGGGAAGAGAGGAACCCAAGAAGTCTGAACTCATGGCAGACATTGGCAGCCATCTTGCCCCAACATTTGGCAATAGACTTGGGTGATAGAAGTAACTTATGCTTTATGGCCTGGTAACTGTAAGCATCTACCCCAAATAAATACCCTTTATAAAAACCAACTGATTTCTGGTATTTTGCATCAGCTCCCCTTTGGCTAATACACTTCATTAATGTGGTACATTTGCTACAATTGATGAACACATCTTGGATCATTGCCACTAAACATGGATTATAGTTGACACTGTAGTTTACACTCTCTCCTGCATATTTTTGCAAGTTATTACAAGATACACAATGGCTTATCTCTGTCATTGCAGTGTCATTCAGGATAATTCCCAATACCTGAAAATGCCCCTAAATTACACCTATTTTTCCCTCTCCCTCCCCTCCAGTGGCTGCTGCCTCCACATGATAGAAGTTCTTCAATTGTACTAGGACACGTTTAAGATAAAGCCTGTGATGAGTCATGCAGCACTTTGAAGGACTAATACTTAAAGGAAGACTCTTGGGAGAATGAACCACCCAGATTTAGAGTATTGTCAAGCAAAGATTTTCTTATTCATCATTCCATCCAGACCCGGGTTAACGTCATTGGAAGAGTGACCCCTGGATATTTAGGGAGAGTCTCGTCCATATTCTGGAGAGGAAATTTGGCATAGTAGAAAGAGCATGGATTTTAAAGCAACCTGACAGACTGGCTTCAAATCCCACCTTTACCTTTTTAGTGGTCATGTGACTTTAGCAAATTGTGTAATTCCTCTGAACCTCAGCTTCCTTATTTATAAAATTGGAATGTGCCAGGCACACCATGCTAACTTCTTTTTGCACAGCTTATTTAATCCTCAGACTATCCTATGAAATATGTACTGTTAATATACTGATTTGATAAATGTGGGTACTGAGGCACAGAGAAGTTAGGAAATTTCCTCAAGATCACACAGCTCAAGGATTCTAATTTGGTCAGCATGACTCCAGAGCCCATACTTTAAAAAATATATATATATAATAGCTTTTTTGAGATATAATTCACATACCATAAAAGTTACTCTTCCAAGTACAAGTCAGTGGTTTTTAGTATATTCACAGAGCTGTGCAACTCTTACCACTATCCAGTTTCAGAACATTTTCATCACTCCAGAAAGCTCTTCATTGCTCTATGTTACTTTCTTCTTGCAGAGTTGTTATGAGGGTTGAAGGTATGTGTGTAAGTACCTAGTACAGTGCCTGGACATAATAAACAGTAAGAAAATGCAGTTTCTATTTATGATAGCGTTAGTGGTAAATCTTAAAAAAAAACCTGATATATGAGTTTTGCCTTTTTGATCTGATGACATTATCACTTATGGCATTGAGCAAATTGATTTCTTTCATTTTGTTTCAGTTTCCCTTTTACAAGATGAGCTCATTTTTGTCAGTTATAATTTAATCAATCCATATTTCAATTATAGGATGTAATATTTATAACCTGAATTTTATTGTTATGACAAACATCTTCATGAATATCATTTAGAATTCCCACAGTGGACCCAGAGTCTGAAACAAATGACATAATATTTAATAAAAATTTAAGAAAAATCTGTGGGAATGTTTTAAATATACATAACAAAATTTTTGTGCAATGGTCACTCACATTACATTTGTGATGATGATAAATATAGCCCACTGAAATTAACTCAAGCTTGAAGATTTTTAGTACTTCTGCCTTTTTGGTATAGAGGTTTTCTGAGAAAATTATTCAGTATTTCAATATGAAAAATTTCTACTGTGTGAATCCTAAAAGTTTTATTTTGAAATAACAAGCCTGTATTCCTTGTCAAAGCAAATTAACACCTAAAAATATAGCTTGGCAAAACCAAATAGTACATAGTGAATAAAGAAAATGTTATTATAAGGTCAGGTTAACTATAGATTTAAAGAGATTTAGGAGGTATATCAACTAATATATGTACCATATTTGCTTTCTGAGTCAAACTATAAAAAATAAATATGAGAGCATTAGAAACGAGAACACTGACTGGATATTTTATTTTATTAAGAAAATTTTAAATGTGACAGTGGTATTGTAGTTATGTTTCTTTAAATCTTTATCATAGGGAAAGACATGCTGCGTTATTTACAGAGGAAGTGATATGTCTACATGGTATTCAAAATAATATGGGAAGGGAAAGGAAGGGAATGGAAATACAAGATCAATAAAAAACTATTGAAGCTGGATGATGTGTACATAGGGGTACACTACACCTTTTTAAAAAACTTCTTATTAGATATTTTTAAATCTCCATAGTACAAAGTTAAAAAAAAATAAATCTAGGTTGGGATTAATTTTTTTTGAAAGCGGCATTATCCTTTTATTTCTATTGTGAGTCATAGTACATTAATGCATAAGATAATTTAGGTATCTTAATACAAAATACATGGAATAGTGAGTTTTATTTTATTTTTTTAATTTTCTGTATTAGAAAGTTAGTGTTTTGTGACAGGACAAACAACATGAGCTTTGAAACCAGATCTGAATTTGAATCCCAACTCTTCTACTGCTGGGCTTGTGAGCTATGGCAAGTGGTGTGACCTTTCCGATCTTCAGTTTCTTCATCTATAAAATCATGTTAATAATATCTACTTCACAGTTGTTAGGAGTTGTAATGAATTATAATGACATGATGAATGCATGATCAGTGCATGCCACATGGTAGCCACTTAGTGGTAGCAAGTATTAGTTTTAGGTTTCAAAGTAGGACTATGCAAGTAAGTGTATGTACAGAACTTTGACAATATATATTATGTGTGTCTCTCCATAAAATTCATCCATTCCAGCTGAACCATGGTGTAGGCCATGTACCTCACCATGTATGTATTTGTAAAGTTTGAGTTTATAAGGTGTATGTGCAGAATTTTTATTGGCAGGCACTTCAGGGGTTAGATTTATTGCTCTGTAATGTCTGAGATGTTGAATTGAAGCACAGATGTCACTTAACTTCTCGTCCCTTACTTTCACATACTTGGAGCATGTAGTTATGACAACTACAAGAAGCAAACCATTAAAGCAGCAAAGAAATACCATCTCTGCACTAAAAAAAGGGAGGGGGGTTCTTTGAAGTTGAAGAGAAGTGTTTTTGAATTAATGGAGTGCACAGTGATTTTTCTAAGTTTTATTTATGAAAGTACTCTTTGCATTCATGCCAAAAGATTTTAGCACAGTCGTAAGTAAGATTTATACAAAGTAACACAATCTAAATTTACGACGTGTTTGCAAATGTAAGAAAAAGTCTGAATTTACAATATTTGTAATTTATTGTTAAGTATCTTTCTATCACTATTCCTGGAATGCTAATATTTTATAAACACAAGTATTGGCTATGAACTTGGAATATCCTAACCTATACTACTTGTTAAAAAGAAATCTTCCAGAATGTTTTCTGTGTCTTTTGTGATTTAATTGGGGGGATAGATATATATAGGATGAATACTCCTTTGGCCCAAGCTTTTTGCATCAACAATCTTAACAACTGCTTTTGTGACTTGATTTCCTTTGGGCATTTTCCTCCTTACCTTTAGATTTGCTACATTTTATACAAATTAATCTGTGGAAAGTGGATATATATAAATTGTTTTTGAAGTTAATTGTTTACTTTGATACATTTCCAAGTATTTTATGACCTTTATGTCTTTTGTTGTTTGTGTGCATGTGTTTTTTGTTTATGAGGAAGTATACTGGGGATTGAACTTGAGACCTCATACATGGGAAGCAGATGCTCAACCACTGAATTACACCAGCTCCCAGTTGTTGTAGAATTCAGTGAATTAATTTTATTTTTTATTTTTATTTAGTTTTAAAGATTTTATTTTTTATTTATTTCTCTCCCCTTCCCTGCCCTCTCCCCTGCCAGTTGTCTGCTCTCTGTGTCCATTAGCTGCACATTCTTATGTGTCCACTTATATTCTTGTCAGCGGCACTGGGAATCTGTTTCTTTTTGTTGCATCATCTTGCTGTGTCAGCTCTGTGTGTGCAGCGCCACTCTTGGGCAGGCTGCGCTTTTTTTTGTACTGGGCAGCTCTCCTTATGGGGCGCACTCCTTGCACATGGCTCATCCCCTGCATGGCATGGCACTCCTTGTGTGCATCAGCACTGCGCATGGGCCAGTTCACCACATGGGTCAGGAGGTCCTGGGTTTGAACCCTGGACCTTCCATGTGGTAGGCAGATGCTCTATCCATTGAGCCAAATCTGCTTCCCTGAATTAATTTTAAGACACAGGAAGCTGGTGTAGCTCAGCGGTTGAGTGCTGGTTCCCATATACAAGGTCCTGAGTTCAAACCCCAGCCCCAGTACCTAAAAACAAAACACAAAACTCTACAACTACTGCCAATGAAAGAGGTTTCTTTAGTAAAATGACTCACTTTTTTCTTTTTCTAAAGTTAAAATTTTCTAAGATTTTTGTGACCATTGTAAATTTCCTACTCTAGAGTAGATGATACTGAAACATAAGAAAAAGAACTGACCTTCATGCAAGTGAAGGAAGATATTATTATAATCAGGTGATGCTGCCTTCTTCATTCCCTACATAATATATTATGAATGAGTATGTTCATTAGAGCTTGGCTAGCAATACAGGGCTAATTAAATAAACTTTGCTACATTCATTAAATGAAATATTACCTATCAGTTAAAAATAAAATAATACACATATTTATGTAACATGGAATGATCTCTAAGGTATATTGTCACGTGAAAAAGGCAAGTTAGGCAAACAGTCTACAGTGTGTTTCTCCATGTTTAGAATATTTTTGGATGGATACACAAAGACTATTAAGGGGGATACCTTCTGAGAGTAGGATATATGTATGAGTAGAAGAGAGTATTTTCATTATGCATATGAGCATGTATTATTTTTTTAGCAATTTATTAATTTTTTTTTTATTCTCCAGTTCCCCACCTCCACTTCACACCTACTAGACTGGTCATAATTAGGGGAAAAAAAAGTAAAACGAGTGTTGTCAAGGATGCAGAGAAGTTGGACTCTTGTCATCGCTGGTGGGAATGTAAAGTGGTACAGCTGCTGTGGAAAACAGTTTGCTTGTGCATTAGTCAGCCGAAAGGGGTGCTGATGCGAAGTACCAGAAATCTGTTGTTTTTTATAAAGGATATTGATTTGGGGGTAGAAGCATACAATTACAGGGCCTTAAAGAGTCCAACTTAAAGTACTAGAAGAGGTACTTCCTCACCCAAAGTCTGTTGCCACGTGTTAAAATAAGATGGCAGGCGATGTCTGCAAGGGTTCAGCCTTCCTCTTTTTTTCTTTTTAAGATTTATTTATTTATTTATTTCTCTCCGCTTCCCCGCCCCACCCCAGTTGTCTGTTCTCAGTGTCTATCTGCTGCGTGTTCTTTGTCCGCTTCTGTTGTTGTCAGCGGCACAGAAATCTGTGTTTCTTTTTGTTGCATCATCTTGTTGTGTCAGCTCTCCGTGTGTGTGGCGCCATTCCTGGGCAGGCTGAACTTTCTTTCGCACTGGGCGACTCTCCTTACGGGCACACTCCTTGCACGTGGGGTGGTTCCCCTACGTGGGGGATACCCCTGCGTGGCAGGGCACTCCTTGCATGCATCAGCACTGCTCATGGGCCAGCTCCACACGGGCCAAGGAGGTCCGAGGTTTGAACCGTGGACCTCCCATGTGGTAGACGGACTCCCTAACCACTGGGCCAAGTCTGCGTCCCTTCTTTCCTCTTAAGGCTCCATAGGTCCTAGCCTTTTCTGATCTTGCTGTAGGCAGGTATAAGGCTCGTCTCTCAGGGCTTCTCAGCTGCTGTGCTCTCTTCATAAGGTTAACTGTAAACTACCAGGCAAACGTCTCATCTCTCCCCCAGGCTGCAGCATCAAAATCATGGTCTCTCCTCTGCCATGTCTTTTTCTGTATATCCACTTCTCCATGTTCTTGATTGATCATCCATTGATATAGCCCACCAGGGGGGCTGGGACTCAACCTTCTGCACCCTAATGACGATGTCAAACCAAAGCCCTAATCTTGATTTAATAAAGTAAAAGCAAAACCTCTGAATTTAATACAGTCAAAGGGGTAGCACATCCAGAAAATGAATAACTGCTTAGGCTTATTTGATTAGCTTGGGGAATTTTGTCAAGAAAAAATAATGTGAAGTGTTTTTCTAAGATAGTATTATCCCTGGGCTGATACAGAAAACCAGATGAAGAGTATTGTTTCTTGACACAAAATTTTTGCATAAGAATTAATCTACTCCAGTAATTCTGCCTTTAATGAATTTGTATGTTCTGGAACCCAGAACAAAATCTGAGAAAAAGGTGTGATTAATTTGAATATAAACATTTTTGGTTCTTCTTCTTAATAAATTGTTTTTGTAAGTAGACTAAGCTTTTGGATTTGAAACCCAGTGAATTTGTTTGATATTTGGAGGCTAAATAATGTGATGGGTGGGTCCAATTCCATTAGAAAGCATTAATTTTTCATTATGCTTCCCATCAACACATACTTCTACCTGAAACTTATTTAATACTCACTGTTTACCAGGAGGGCCAAAGTATCATGAATACAGGAAATGGACTGCTTAGTTACGGACAAGGGAATTTAATGTAACATGCAGAATAAAGCTCCCAGTTACCCCTGGCTCTTGGGAGGCAAATAGTAGGTGAATAGATAAACCTGTCTATTCTCCTTGAACTACTGACATGTATTTAACATATACTTGTCAGCCTGTAAAAGTTCTTCTTTTTTTTTAAAGATTTATTTTATTTATTTATTTTTCTCCCTTTCCCGCCCCCTGCCCCGGTTGTCTGTTCTCTGTGTCTATTTGCTGCGTGTTCTTTGTCCTCTTCTGTTGTTGTCAGCGGCATGGGAATCTGTGTTTCCTTTTGTTGTGTCATCTTGCTGCGTCAGCTCTCCGTGTGTGTGTCCCCCATTCCTGGACAGGCTGCACTTTCTTTCACGCTGGGCAGCTCTCCTTTACGGGGTGCACTCCTTGCGTGTGGGGCTCCCCTACACGGGGGACACCCCTGCGTGGCAGGGCACTCCTTGCACGCGGGCCAGCTCCACATGGATCAAGGAGGCCTGGGGTATGAACTATGGACCTCCCATGTGGTAGATGGATGCCCTATCCACTGGGCCAAGTCTGCTTCCCCTGAAAAAGTTCTTGATCAAAATTTCATTTCTAAAAGATATTTTCCTAAGCTTAAAAAGTGATGCCTCACACCCTTAAGATTCATGCAATTTACTTGTGTTGGTGATACCTCAATAAAAAAAGAAAAAAACACATTTAAAAATTAAGGAGATATCCTGTGAAACTTCCATCCTCAAAAGGACCAAACTTTGAATTGTGTCATTGGCAGTGAGTGTTTTTGGTTGTTGTTGTTGTTGTTACTTGAACAACATGTTGTACATGAAAGAGTCTCTGTTTGGGGTGTGGCCCTGGGAGGCTGAATTGTCACCCTTGGAAATTAGAGCACTTATGATAGAGCAGGTCTGTCTTACAATGAACTCTCACCTTTTCTTCAGTATGTTAAAAGTTGGTTCACATTTTCAGGCCTTCTAATATTAACTGTAACTCATTCTTTACTCTGTACTGTTCTATGTTTTACTCCTGGAACATTTGTAAAACTTTTCTTGTATCTGCCTGTAACCTATAGATTGAGTAGAAGAGCAGGACTCTCTTTTTTTAGTCCCAATCTTCTTTAGCGGCAGATATTGGAATCCAGCTGGACTTATAGTTTCTGTCAAGAAGCTTTTTTTTTTTTTAAGTTATGTTGTTCCACTAATTAAGGTGTAATAGATCCTAAAATACATCAGGATTAGAAGTGAGTGCTAAGGTGAGCACATGGTAATAAAACAGCTGCATTTAAGGTGGCATTATGTTTTTCAAAGCATTTTTCTGTTGTGTGATTTAAAGCATGATGGTATGGTAAGGAAATCCATTCTTTAATCAAGCCAGGTCAAAGCTCTATTTGGGTGTGGAACAGCTTGGTTTATTTTCAGTGAAGCAGGGTGGAAATAGCCAGGATTCATGGGGAGTGGGTGTAGCTCAGTGGTTAAGTGTCTGCTTTGCATGTGGAAGATCCCAGATTCAATCCTTGCTACTTCCTTCAAAAAAACCCAAAAATCCCAGAATCCAATAGGATCAAGAGAAGATGCTGGGAAACTTTCAGTTTATTTTGAACTAAGCCCGAAGTAGTTGTATTAAATTTTGTAGCCATGAAATTCATGCCAAACGTGGTATTTACAATAAAAATTCACTACTGCAATACTACAGACAATATGTATGAACCTGTGAATCGGAACAGCTCCTTCTGGGCCAAATCAGTGGCCACATTTACCTTTGTTAATCAGTTCCAGTCTCCATACCTAGTGTTACTACTACTAATTCACACGTTTGATTATAGATTTATTTACTTTACTGAAGTAAAAAAAATATTAATTTATGAGACATGCCATAAATTCAAGTCATTGACTGTCTTTCAGTATGTGTTGCCTTTGACTAATGATCTAATTTATAAAGCATGTATACTTGGAGACTGTACAGCTCAGTGGATTAGAACAAGAGCTTAGCAATCAGAAAAGGTGGATTAAAAGCCTGGCTTTGCCACTTATGAGTCACTTATGTGACTTAGGGGAAAATTATTTAATCTCTGTGTCTCAATTTCTTCATCTGCAGCTTTGGGATAATAATATATCACAGGATTTTTTTTTGAGGAGTGAAACAGTACATGAAGAGTTTGACCCAGAGCCTGCCTCCAGTAAGAGTTCCATGTTCAGTAAGCTGTCATATGTTCATTATTACGAGTAATTTTTTTCCATAAGTCAAAACATGCTGAAAATCCAGTTGAATAGCTTTGTAATAAGAATTAAGGACGGGGAATACAGTAATCCAAGGGAAACAGAACTATGAACCAATAATTCCATGCTCTGATTGCCTGGTTGCTGTATGATAAATATATTCATTTTATATGTATATCCACAACCTAATAACTAGGTTTACATAGTTGAATTCTGCCCAAATATCATTACTATTTAAAATATTCTAACTCAGTAAGTTCTATTTTAGTATTTGATGACCAACAACAGTGGTAGGTAGAATGATGTATTAGTGTAAAGCCAGGATGATTGCTAACAGGCTGTAATTTGCTTTGTGAGGTATACATTGTCACATATACAATTATCTAGTTTATATTTGTTGCCTCCAGGACTCCGGTTTGTTAATGTCTAGGGGTTATGCCTTCATGTGAAACCTGAGAAGGGTTAAACATCTCAGCGTTTTCTGGGGGGCAGGGGAGGTAAAGGTGTAGAAGGGTTCCTAAAGTGGCTACTTTTTTTTTTTTTTTAAGAACTAGGATGATGCTATACACTGCAGCTCACCCTACTGGCCAAAATGAAAAACTACATCACAAAGAACTATTATTTTGAAGCACAGTTATGGATAAAAAAAACCATTTCAATTGGCTCCCACTGGGCATTTTCCTGCCCAATTCACCATTGAGAGATGTAGTTTATTTTGGGAGCACTGTTAAGCTTCCCTTTGGTTGCTGGATTCACAGGTGTTGCAGTGACTTAAAGCATGTCTAATCCATTTGGTTCCAACTCTGATCACTTAGATTGTTCTACTCTCTACTAGTGATATTCTTAAAGGTTTTTAAGAAGTTTGTTATTCTTTTCAAGATTATATAGCTAGTAAATAGAATCATGAGCCAAAAAATTTAGATGTAGGCTGAATTTACTTCTTGTGCATTCAAGACCTAGTTGGAACAACTTTTAAAAAGAATGATAAATTGAAACTTTCTTTATCTGACCCATCATTTATCCTGTAGACTTAATGACATTGAATGCTATTATACCCACTGCCAGGGCCTTGGGAAAAGAGAATATTTATACATTGAGTTATGGATAAATGTAGGAGAAAAAAGAGAGATAGACTGAAAGTCAGACTGTATAGAACAGAGAAGAATTTGAGACCTTCACTATACATGGATTAATCACAAGAACTAACCACGCAGATCCAAATGGATATTTAGAAACTGCTGAAGCCTCTAAGATGTTCTGTGGGAAACACCATACATTTTCTAATGCATAAGTATGTGCAAAAGGTGTGTAATTTATAATAGAAGTGTTGGCAGAACTTTAGCTTTGGTGTTGCAAATGTGCTCTGTAATGTATTTACATATGAGTAACATTTCACATATATGGGCACATCTGTATCCAATATAGATCTTTAGTTGGGTGTTATATTCAGTAACTTAGGTGAATGGTTAGAATAAGGAATGGTAAGCAGCAGTTTTGTTAATCTTACCATAGTTCAGCTTTGGGAACTACATTACTATTAAATTGGTCCATGAAAATCTGGCAACATTAATGCTTTCAAGCGTGAAAACTAACTGGATTTGGATCAGGGACCTTTATTTATAGCATTTTAGTAAGGATTTATTTATTAGTTTAAAAAGTCAGCTGTGAGTCTCACAAGTTCTTAAATATTAAGTAGAGTTGGAAGTCGTGTGTTTCCTTCCAACAGTAGCAACAATAAAAACAAAAAACAAAAAACCCTAAACAATTTAACATTCATTTCTGTTTCCTTATACTATCCAAAGATTCTTAGTGAAGTGATAGCAACCCCTGGAAAGTTTTGAACTATAGCTGTGTTAACCATTGGTTGCAGATATGAATGAAAATTATGTAATATTACAATTAATTAGAAAAGAAATAAAAGATGATGATTTCACTAACATTCAAGAAAAATTTGAGCCTTTACATAATGAATAAGCAAATGTGTATTTATATGTTTTATCTGTTTTATGTTAATTTCGTATTTTGTGTTTGATGCCTAAACTGCTTTCTGTCTTTAGTTTCTTTCTCATTTCTTTGGTAAAATTGTTGACGTAATGACCATTTTTGTCCCTATATGCAAGTTCGGAACCAGACAAGTTTGCTGTGAGTCAAAATAGTTACAAGGGGAATATCATCCTGGTTCATTTTCGCCCCTGTTTTATTTGGAATTGAATTAGGAAATGAAAGTTTTTAGCAGTTTAATTCACTTCTCCATAAAGTTTATGGAGCAGCAACAGCTGGTTGAATCCATGGCAGAAAAAGCCAACTTCTAGTGGCCAAGCTATTATTTTAGAATTAAAGGGGAAAACTCATTAACTGTTAATGGAAACACAGGGAATAAAAACAAATAGCACAGAAACCCTAGCAAATAATTACCTTACACCTGACACAAAGCTGCTTTATCTTTCTGCTCCAACCCTCAGAAATTCTCAACTTATCACTCTATGGCACATGAATAAAATCAAGTCTGACTCTAAGAAAGAACAGTAGAGGAATTATCCCCCTTATAGGCCCCTCAGCATGATACTCAGTGGAGAATCTGCTATTGAATATACTAAGGAGTGTACCTAGTGCCCAATTCTTACGACACTTAAGATAGAGCTGCAAATTACCAGCTAATAGCAGGCAAAAATTTGCTATAGTTTCCCCAGATCTTCTTTAGAAATACAAGAGAAGGGGACTGGAGGTAGTGCATATGATTAATGGAGATATGGTATGTTAGAATATATATCTGTTTAGAAATATATTGATTCTGAGCAGATTACAGTGGGAAAATGTGTCTCTGGTGGTAAGGGGTCTTGCTTGTGAGAAAGCCGCTCTAAGCAGATGGAGTGGCTAAGCCCTAATTGTAGAGCTGCTGAGTGCAAATGTCTGTCACTATAGTTTGTGATCATTTATGTCTGATCCCACTGGACTATAGCAGTGGCTTCTTGGACCTGCAATTGTTAGAGCTATAGACAAATCCGGAGAACTCTTGAGGTTATGTTTTAAGGAAAAATGATGTTCTAAACTTAAACAAATCCAAAATGACCACAGTAATTGCTGGTTCTTCTATAAAACTTTTCACCCATGAATCTTGAGTAGTTGTAATCATTTTTAATTACAGGGGAGTGTCTATTTATATAGTGTTAGAGGCTTGTTTCTGTGTGTGCCCAAGGGAGTTGGGCCACTTGATATGACACTGAAAACCCTTATAGCAACATCTCTATCATCAGTAACTAATTATGCTTTGGTGTAAAACATATTTTTTAATGTTTCCCCCATTGCGACCATTTTTAGGACTGATGATCTAGGCTCTGTTTAGCTGCTCTGCGTTGGTTGTTCACCTTTTCCGTTGTACACTTTAAGAAGGCATGGTCTTGAATTTGGCACAGGAGTGTCTCCCATCTTGGGTAACTATACTCAGAAATCACAGGAATCATGTGAAGATGACTTTTTCATTTGAAGTTAGCCAAATCAGGGCAGGTATTTTGGATGAGATTAAAAACAAAGCCGTATGTAATGTGATATCCTGAATGGCATCCTGAAAAAGAATGTTAGTGAAAGAACCAGTGAAATCTAAATAAAGTCAGTAGTTTAGTTAATAGTAATGTACAAGTATTAATTTCTGTGTTTTGATAAATGTGCCCTGGTATCTAACAAGTTGACATTGGGGGAAACTGGATGAAATGTGTTCGGGCACTCTCTGTTTACTTTGTGTGTGTGTGTGTATTTTTTTTTTAATATATATTTTCTCTGTTTAATCTTTGTAACACCTTATAAATCTAAAATTATTACAAAATAAAGTGTTCTTTAGACAAACAGTAAAACAAAACAATATCTTTCTGATCTGCTTTCTTTTTTTAAAAAAAAAGGGCTAGGTGCTAGAATTTGGAAGAGTAAGTTTTTTTCTTTAGATTTGACAAATTTCTGAAGCAAGCAGAAAGCTTTGAGTACAGAATGATAGTTGATAAATAATTTCAGTATATCCTACAAATGTTAAATTTTGCTTGGCAATACAAATTACTACTACTACTACCACCACCACCACACCACCACCACTTCTTTTTCTCCTCTCCTCCTCTTCCTCCTCCTATTCTCATTCATTCAGTGAATTTAGATTCAGCTCAAAATTTAAAAAATTCCTTTAACCTGGCAGGCAGTACTTTTAGATCATGTTGATAATATAATTACAGTGGATTTGCATTGATATAAAATTTGAGCATTTCAGCCCTTATTCCAGCATTTGAAAATTTTTCTGGTCATAATGGAAATATGGTGAGACTTTAAGCATAACTATAAGCTGTTGTGCCTTGATCTCTAAACTAATAAAGGAGAGCATTTCGTCTGGCTTCGACCAGCAACTGTTCTGTAAGATTGTTTTAAATTACTTTTTCTTTTCCACAATAAATTCTGGTATATTTCTAAAATCCAGTATTTGCAGGTGTTCAACTCAGTTATGGACATCTATCGACCACTGAGTATTCCTGGAAGAGTCTAGATACAATCATCTAATTTATGGAAAGAGAAGACTACAGCCATTTTCTTTTTTATCATTTTATGCCCTCCCTATCCTTCTATTTTAATTGTAGGAAATAAACCTTCAAAGTGAGGCAATACAGATTCTATGTAGGTTGTTTGGTTTCACTGCTCCCTAGTTGAAATCCAGGGCCAAAACTCTACAGTGTTTACTGAGATTAGCATTGGTGATTTCCTTTGGAAATTAGTATTTGAGATAATATTAAATTCAGCTGAAAATCCCCTTTTCATGTTTTTGAAATGAACTGAGCAGCTGTGATGTCCTTTTACCAGCAGACTGTACCTCTGTTTGGGGGATTTTAAGGAAAGCCATTTGCAATGCTTAGCCTTTTCTTCCGGCTCCTGAATGAGCTAATATCTTCCGTCTGAACCTTTTAAAGTATCATAATAGCATTGGCCACTTCTACAAAATATAATCCAATGTATGTTGAAAACACCCAAAAGGGATTAGCAGTGTTTTAATTGCATAATTCAGTATTGCATATACATTACCTTTTATCAAAGCCATTTTACAGAACAAATATTACCTTCTTAGGGCTTTTAGAATTCCTAAGAGGTCAGTTGCATAGGCTGTAAAATAGAATTACAAAGAGAGAACTTTCTTAAGGTTGCAAAACAAGTAGTGATTTAAACAAGAATAGAAAACAGCAAGGTCTAGATTTCTCTGTTTTGACTTCTATTTTTCAGAGAAGGAAAGAATATTGACCTTGTTACTTTATATTAGGTATAGAAGTTTAATTCTTTGTGTAATTCCTTCTATTTCATTTGGAACTATAAAAAGAAAGAGACATTCAAAGTAAAGATTGTAATTAAGACGTGGTATATACATATTTATATAGCTGTATTTTCATTTTAAATGTGATACAATGGAGAAGTTTCTCTCTTGTCAAGAGATCCCTCCACTCTGTGATAATAGTTGCTGAGTTCTAATTAGAGTTACTTGAGTGAAAAATCTCCCACCCATGTAAGTTAGTTCTTGAATTATTTATCTGTTTCTCATATGTCAGTGGATGTTGGTCATGTTCATCAAGTAAGTTATATCGCTTTTTGGGAATACCAGAACAGAAGAGATTTACAAATACTTTTATAAAGATACCTTTTTTTTTCTTTTCTCTTCCGCAGGAGGAGAGCACACTGAAAACTTCCTCGGACAGGACAGCTCTGATGATAATCACAGTGGAACTCCTGGCCCTTCCCACCTGTCAGATTATCTGGATGAGGGTGAGTGTCATCTTTCTCTCTTTGGGGTGACACTGTTACTCCTGTGCCATTGCCTTTTCTAATTTTGCATCAAGCAGTCATCATTGGGTTCTCGGTATTGGTAATCACGGCTTTGCAAAGAACAACTATTTGTTTCATTGTGATGCTGATTCTTCTTGGTAATTCAATACTTCTGAAGTTAATGTATTTAGGGAAACACTAATTCCGTACTGGAGCAGGAAGACATCATTATTGATCTTTTTATAAGAACTGTAGCTAGAGAGCTGAGGGCATTTTGAAGATGCAGGACCCAGTTTACCGTTCTTTCAGATTTCTTAGCTTCACTGAGTACGAGTATGAGAAATGGGAACTTTAATTTAATGATTATTGGATTATTACTTTATCGTGGATCATTTGAAACTCTTGAGCTCTCTATATTATAAAATATCGTTTTCACCCATGCTTCTCATACACCCTGACAGTACTGGTGTTGTTCCAACAAAAGGGGAAGCCACAGCAACCACAATGCAAATCTTTCTTGGAGCATCAATTTTACTTTAAGATATGAGAATAAGAGGAGTTAAATAATGCATCTGTTATAAATATGATTTTTTATATTACAGCATACATTGGTATGTAATAGAGTGGAATTCAAAATATACATGCATTTTTAAGATAAAATACATGAATGTAAAGATTTTGGCCTGGTAGTTGCCAGTTTCTGGCTCAGGCATGGAACTCCCAAGGGTTCACTATGCCTCTCTGGCATTTGGCCACCTGAGCAGAAGGTTTGATCATCACTAATGCACATGGTTATCTTATCAAAGTCTCTATCATCCCTTTCCCTGTGAGGGAAAAAGGGAAGGATGCTACTAAATTGATGTTAAATTGGAAGCATATTATTCATTTAAGGTTTGGAAGTAAAATTGGTAAATAATTCCTTACTTCTCTCTAATAGTCTGTAACTTTCTCATTTCTTTTCCTTCCTATTTTTTCTGCTATTTTATCATTTCCCAAGCATTTGTATACCTGTTCTCACTTCTCGTCTTGATTAATTTATCCATTACTTGTTATTTCATTTAACCCTTTTAATTATTCATATTCCCCCTCTTTCAGTGAACTGATAACCTACACATCAGAATTACAGATGTAATAACAGACACATTTTATTTTGTTTAAGCTTTGTATACTAGCACAGTAAGTAATATCCAGGTTTTAAAAATTGGGCCTTATAACGTAGGATCTGTATTCACAGGGTTGTATTGGCTTAGCTATTGCACTAAATTTCAATTGTATGGATTGAAAACTTAATTACATTGGTAGTTGATCAGTAATTGTAGAAAATTAACAGTGCAAAACATGAAGAAACCAACATTTCATTTTGTTTTTGATTAATCTAATGCTTGGCAGAATTAGAACAATGGTGCCTCATTAATCCATAGGTCACTTATTCAGTATTTCCAACTTTCCCAAACACAGCTGAGAACACAATAAGTAAGTGAGAAAGACCTCTAAGGCAAAATATAATAGTTGCTACTGAGTCCCAAGTTAACACTTATTCTTGTGAGAACCCTGGAGGCCCTCTTACAAATTTCTAACCATTATAGTGTTTTGGTTTCTCAGCCGAAAGTAGAGTAGAGCATCAAAGTAGAAGAACAGGTACTATAAAGCCTCAGATAATATTGAGGTAAGAAACAAGAAAACAATTAAACATAGAAAACAGAAGCTATAGAGAAAATAAAATTTATATGGGAACTCAAAAAACATAGCAGTCTGGAGCCATTTTGTATTATAGAGGGAAATGGCCCAAGTTCTGCCTCTAAAAACTCAGTACCTAATAAATTAAAACTTTTTAAGCTTACATTTATTGAGCACTTACTATGGTGTCTTGCATCTGTGTTCTAAGCACTTTAAATATATTATTATTATTTAACCCTCAGAGCAACCCTAAGAGGATATTCTCATTTTACAGATAAGAAAAGTGAGACCCAGAGAAGTTAACTTACCTGAGATCACATAGCTAGTAAGCAGTAGTGGCAGGATTTAAACATAAGCAATGTGGTTCTAGAACCTCTGCTCTTAACCTTTCCGCTATTTTTACCTGACTTATCCAAAAAGATGGATTAATGATCCAGGCATTTGGGTTAAGAATTTACAAATATGCATAGTATGTTTAAAAACATTTTCATTAAAAGTAGTTGAAAGCTTTAAAAAAATTCATGTTGAAAGAGGTAAATCTGTTATCTGGAAAATTCTCAAGTGGAAAACTGTTTTATAATGGTTTCCCATAAGTGAGGTATTATTTATATTAGTAATATTAAATTTTTAATACATTTCTGGTTTTAGTTTTATACTTAAAAGTTAAAAGAATTCCCAAAATGACAGTCAATGGTACAGTTAGGAATAGACCTGTTTATTTGTTAAAAGCTTGATTTTAGGATGATGAGATAATATTTAAACAGTTTCTTCTAAGAATTGACTCTCTAGCACAGTGTCTGAGTACCCGATGCATAATAGGCACAATAAATGTTTGTTCCTTCCTCTGAAAAACTAAATACATTTTCTACGAAATGAAAGAGAGGCTTACAGAGACATTAGAACTTGGGGTAAACTTTATATCCTGTCTAATTATATTTTACCACTGTCTCAATAGTAATGCTTGATTTACTGGATCACTATTTTAACAGATACTTATTCAGAGATTACAGGGTAACAGCCAGGTACTGTGCTAAGCTGTTAATGAGATATACAGTGAAAAAGTAGACATGGTTCCTGCCCTCTTGGAGCTTACCATCTCATTGGGGAGACACACTATTAGCAAGCAGACAAATGAACAAATATCAAGTCAGTGTCTCCATTTGCTGGTGAGATAACTAAGGTAATCCTTCAGGGTCGTCTTTCCTTTTTTAACCTTCTTTGTTTTAAGCTTTTTGAATTTTATCTTTAGTAGAAATTAAAGGTCACCATTAAAATGTAAAAATATTTCAGTTTTGTTGTCTTCTACCCCTAGCCAGACCCATGTCCTAAACTTATAGTTCTAGAAGGACACACAGTCTGACCCATCCACCCATAACTTGAGTGATAAGTAGCAATAACCATCATGCGTGTCGTATTTGGGTCATGCCTTTGTGAAAACTACAAAGAGATCTAGAAGAATATGGAAACCTGGCCAGGTGCACAGCCAAAAATGAAAACCAGGGTTACAGGTTAAACCATGCATAAACAAGAGTATGTCGATGCCTAATTGCAATTCCTTCTGCTTTTCCTTTGTAAATGCCTTCAGTCTGAGGATAGCAGGCTGTACCCTATGGAGAGACACCCAGGAGAGCATAGCCCCACCACTGGGAATGAAAATTTGTTAACAGGTCACAACATTTACATTTCTCAACTTGGGAGGCAGAACTTCTACTATATTGAAGAAAAAATATTGGTATGAAGCACAGAGTATAAAACTTTACAAAAGATCTGTGTGCTTTCAGTGTCTAAAATATACAGCAGATTTTAATGTGTCTGTAAACTAATGTCATTAGTATACTGAAGAGCCCCAATCTACATACATTTTTTAAAAAAATAGGCTGGGGAAAGTGATGGGTCTTATAAATAGAGTATAGTGACTCCTTCTGGAGGAAAGAGAAAAATAAAATTATTTTATAAAAGAAGAAACCTAATTAAATTGCAATTTTAAATAAAGAAAAGTGAACAGATATTGGACAGATACACGTGGAATGAAGTGGGAAAGAATGCTTTCTAGAGATTTTTAATATCAGGATATTGAAGGTATGGGAAGCTTTTATTTTCCAAAAAGAATAAGTGAAAGAGAACTGCAAAAGTAAAGAAATGTAACCATCTTTGGAGGAGAATTATACAAATAACTGGAGAACCTATTGTTAGTGGCTATTTTCAGCTCCTCGCCTTTTCTGAAAGATACATCCAAAAATATATAGGGATGGTGTGGGCAGTGGGGTATATGGGAACCTCTTATATTTTTTTAATGTAACATTTTGTGTGATCTATGTATCTTTTTTAAAAAAAAGACAAAAATTTTTGCCAAAAAAAAAATATATATATATATAAGATTCTGAAAATAAAGAAAATCAGTGTTTTATAGCCTTAGGTTTGCACTTTTTTTTCACTTTAGTTCTGAAATACAAGTCAATTTTGGATTTAAGATTATGAATAATAGGTTTTATTGATAATCTGGGGTTTTTATTTTTATAAGAATGAGAAGAATATGTTATATCTGAATATATTTTAAACAAATCTATTTTAGTACGGTGGAATAAAAATGAGAGCTTAATTTATTATTAGGTTTTTGTGGCTGGAATTCAAGTTTGTCTTAAACTTTACTGTACCAGAGTTAGAACCATGGAGTCCAGGAGTTGGAAGGGACAATAAAGTCATCTAGCAAAAGGAACCAGATATTGAATGTTCATTAAGCTATGCTAAGTGTTTTTTGTGGATTATTTCATTTAATTCTTATACCACCTGTGAGAGGAAGTTAGTTATCCCCATTTTGCAGTAAGGAAATTGGCTAAGGATGACATCTAATCCATGAGGGGACTGGAATTCAAATAGATTGCAAAGCTGGTGCTTTTGGAGAGTTCTAATGAGCTGAATGTTTGTCCTCTGTAGATGCCGATTCTACAAAGACATTTCTATATGTATCTCATTCTCTTCACTGCTTTTTCCTCTGTTGATTTTTAAAATTTATGTATTCAAAGCTAAAAATTATCCTCTAAGTACTATTTGAACTGCATCCCACAAAACTTTATATATATTGCTTTTATTATAATTTCTAATCCCATTCTAAGTATTTTGTAATTTCTTTTGTGGTTATCCTCTTTAATCTATTTGTTATTTAGAAGCTCTTGTGTTTTTGTTCTTGTTTTTTTTTTTTTTTTTTAGTTTCTAGGAATTTTTTTTTATGTTTTATTTATTTATTTTTAATTTAATTTTTTTTATTGACTTTGTAATAATATTACATTAAAAATATATATGTGAGGTCCCATTCAACCCCACCCCCCCACCCCCCCTTCCCCCCCCCAATAACACTCGTTCCCATCATCATGACACATTCTAGGAATTTTTAAACCTACTTTTTAAAAATTATTGACTTCTAATTTTATTACATTATAGCCTCAGAACATAGTCTATGTTATTTTGATTCTTTGAATTTTATTCAGGCTTCCTTTGTGGCCTAGAACATGATCTGTTTATGCGCATGTGCTTCATATGCTCCAGAAGTATGTGTTGAATAAACTCTTACTGTTTTGATATTTGTAAATAGTGCTATTCAAATCTTTTTTATCCTAGCTTATCTTTTATTTGCTGGAAGGACTATGTTAAAACTGTAATTGGAGATTTTAGATTTCCCCATTTTTTCATGTTTTGTTGTACATGTTCAAGGTCATGTTATTAGGCACTCTAATCATTTTTAAAGTTTTCCTGTTATTGAACTGAAATCCTATCCCTGAAACTTCCACTTATTAAACTAGTTTTGCCATCTAACTCTACCTAGAGCATGCCTGATAAACTTCAAGGGACTGCAAAAATTGTTCACAAACCAGTTTGAAATCCCAGTTATAAGTTGTGTGTTATAAATTGTATATAAGGCCTTCTTTTAGTGTATAAATTATATTGTTTCACGGAGTAAATGAACTGTACTTCTTAAAATATTTGCTGAGTTATGTGAATTAATGATGCATTAAGGTAAGTGAACTTACCCATTAGGGTAAATCTTAGACAGAATCTTGCTGACAGCTTTGGAGAAAACTGTGCATATTGAAGGTTCAGTCACTGGTACCCTAGTACTATGTAAGTTAATAGTCTAAACACAGTGAGACATTTTTTCCTTCTCACATGGGGTCAGGCCCATTACTTTCTTCATGTGTATTTTTTTAAAGTTACATAAATTATATAAATTTATTTAAAATATTTCATTCCTTTTCATTCTCTGATAGTAAGATAGTGAAAATCACTCAAAGTACTCCCTCCATATGTAAATGTGTAAATATACATACATACGTACATACAATAAGCATTTATCTTATTTTCTTTTTATTCTTCAGACAGTTACTTTCATCTTTGTTGCTAACAAGTATATTTTTCTTTAATAAATGCATATGATTCTTGTCAACACTAATAGAAGTTAAGTATGTGTGTTTAGAGGTGCATACTATGGAAGGACACAAAACTTGTTTCCATGTTTGTGTTTTTGAACCAAAGAATGAGTTCTACAGTAGAGCACGTACTTTCCTGAGTATGGTGGATTTCTGGATAAGTTCTGTTGGTCCCAGGTAAGTTCATCCAATTTCAGATCATTGGGAGAAATTAAGGACTTGGTGCTGAGTTAACTGTGATAAGAGTAAGTAAACTGTCACTCAGGATCTCTGTGACCTCCTTCATGAAGATAAATGTCTTATTAGATCTAAGACATCATGTCGTTTATATAGTCTGGTATAAATCACTGATGAAGATGACAAACTAGATTTCAAAATTGACAGCAATTTATATAACTTAAAAAGGATTACAAAGGATTATACATGTTTTGTGAAGAATAAAAAAACAGTAACAATGATCTGTCTATGAACCGCCCATTTTTATTCTTTAGCCCAGCATGGTTGGCTCTTGGTGTGCATTTAAACTCTGACTTTTCGGTCTGGTTACCAGTAAAGCACTCCCACATATGTTGATGGCTGGATATCTTCCATTAGGCTTCTTTCACTTAGACTAACTACTTGTAAATTTAACTCCCCTGTCTACATTTTCACGGAATCTTAGAGCTGGAAGAGATTTGGTAATGATCTAAGCCCGTCTGTGTTTTACAGAGGAGGAAGCTAAACTCTAAGGAAGCCACGGGTCTCAGGTTTTACGGCTGAAACAGAGTGTCAGAGCCGGGAGGACACTGAGACGGCCCTCGTGGGCGTGGGCTCTCCTCTGCCCACACTGCCCCGAGGGGTTGTCTTCCTTCCCGCACCTGGGTGAGCTCAGCATGGCACCCAAACAGCTTTGCAGGAGAGTGATCCTTGTTCTTAAGCTATTCCTCTCAAGTTCCAGTCAAGTTCTTCAGACACTTGTGTCTCTCTTGCCTCCTTAAGGTTTTATCTTCTTCCCAAGGTGATTTAAATGGGAGCAGTATCTTTTATAAATAATTTGGAGGGAAGTGGACTTGGCCCAATGGATAGGGTGTCTGCCTACCACATGGGAGGTCTGCAGTTCAAATCCCGGGCCTCCTTGACCCGTGTGGAGCTGGCCCATGCGCAGTGCTGATGCGTGCAAGGAGTGCCCTGCCACGCAGGGGTGTCCCCCATGTAGGGGAGCCCCATGCACAAGGTGTGCGCCCAGTAAGGAGAGCCGCCCAGTGCGAAAGAAAGTGCAGCCTGCCCAAGAATGGCGCTGCCCACACAGAGAACTGACACAACAAGATGACACAACAAAAAGAAACACAGATTCCCGGTGCTACTGATAAGGATAGAAGTGGTCACAGAAGAACACACAGTGAATTGACACAGAGAACAGACAACTGGGGGGGGGGGGGGCGGGAAGGGGAGAGAAATAAATAAATCTTAAAAAAAAAAGAATTTGGAAGTGCTCCATAAATACTAAAAATTATAAATATGAATAACATACAGTGAGTTCCTGAATTGAGTCAACAAAGAACTAATTAGTTATCTTTCTTTGACCTATTTGTCTATGTTAGAGATTTTAATACACCACCGATGAAGAGTTAGGTATTGAATACCTATACTGAATGCCCTTTTTCAATCAGGAGTTTAGATGTTCTGTGGAGGATATAAAAGAAGGATACGATGTGGTGGGATCATGTGACCTAGTTGGAGAAAGAAGTAACCAAGTGCTGATGATGGGGGACAGATTTGCAGAAAAGACTAATTGGTTGAACTTGCAGTAGTTGAACTAATATTTGATCTGGGGTATGGCCTAAGTGTTTTTAGAAGTCTTTTCTAGACTGGGGTGGGAGGTGGTATGAGGAAAAGTTCATTCTTTGAAAGGTCAAACATTTATTGAGCTTCCACTAGAATTAGCAATGGAATAATGTTTTTGTTTTGTTTTGATGTACCGGGCCAGGGATTGAACAGGACCTCTTAAATGGGAAGCAAGCACTTAGCCACATCCGCTTCAATAATGTTCATTTTTAAGTGCAAATAGTTGATTTTTAAATGAGTGACTTTCCCAAATAAGATTAAATTTTTACCTAAGTTTAATTATTTGTTTCTTTGTTTTTCTATGAAATCTGAACTTGTCAACATATTTAATGGCAATGTGATTACTGATGTCATTAGTGTGGTCGTTTCAGTAGTGATAAAATAATGTTTTGGTTGTTTATTTAATTATATAATGTAACATATATATCTGATTGATATATTTAATCAGAGGTGAGAAGGGGTTCTGTATATTTGCATGCTGTTCATTAGAATATGTTATATATCATGCTTAATTACCTTGTTTTTAGAATCTACTGTAAGTAAACACAGCATCTACTTTAATAGATGAACACTGAAGCATCTCCAGGTTAGCTGTCTTACCTGGGGCAAGCAAGTGTAGAGTTCTAGAGTTCTGTTTTCTCCAGTATGGTTTTAATCACCAGACTATCCTTCCTCAAATTCCAAAGTCATTGACAATTTTTACCTCAATGTTGAATATTCACTTAAATGTGAATTACGTTTAAGACAGTTCTTTTGGGTCAAGGATATACATACACACAATTTATATAAATGTATTCAACTCTTCATGTTTTGCTGGTCCTTTTTTTCCTACTAGCTATAAATTCTTTTGACATAAAATAAACTCTTAATTTAGAGTAAAAATGAAATGTTAATAATGCTGTTTAAAACAATGCCACTGAAGCACCTGTTAGTCTATAATATTATAGTCTACAAGGAAAGATTGCTGAATTCACAAACTATATTACACTTATGAACTGAATGCCTTGGATGCCTTTCTGGCTTTGATGGCTTTTTATTATTATTATTATTATTTGGGCCCTAAGTAGCTTAAGCCCAGGTACACTAGTCTAGCAGATATACTATAAAGTGTGGCTTCTCTGGCTTGCAAAAGATTGATTCGTAAAGGAGTTATTACTTCATGGAAAGCATTCATTTATAGAATCTTTTATCCAATTTTGGCACACCCATTCCACTTCCATAAACTATTAAAATATAGCTTATATGATATAGTATATATTCATGAAATCCTCTGAAAGGTAGGCATCATTGTTGTTGTAATTATTTTATGAATTTTTTTCATAATAACACCTCAGATTTTGCTTTAATCAACAAAACATAGGGTTAACTGGGATCATGAGCTCTCCTCTCTACAGATGATCATTATCATCATTGAAGGACATTTATGAATGTCCAAGAACATAGTTGGGCCTAGAGATTGTCGGGGCTTAGGGAAAAAATCACTTGAGTTATCTAATCTAGCTCTTCTAATGAATTCACATCATTCTTACTAATATCTCACTTAATTAATTATCAAATATAGTGATTTTGCTTTGGATCCTTCCTTTGTAGAACATCTTTCCCGCCCAACTATTATTACTAATTTATTCTTACATCTAACCTAAACTTTTCCTTCCTTAGTTTCAGACCATTGCTCTTTTCTATATCATCTTCTGAGACTGAATAATTCCCCTAATTCATTTATATTGTTACCTTTAAAAGGTATTTAAAGACTATGAACATTTATCCCCAGAGCCTTCACTTTTCCAAACTGCATAAATTTCAGTTCTCTTAATCCTTACCTTACTCTGCCCTGTCATATTCTCGATTCCTTAGGTGTTTTATCACACTCCTTGATATTTTCCTTTCCAAGAGGATCATCAGCTGCCTTTGGTGGTGGTGGCGGGGGGAGAAGGGGGAAGCAGGACACTAAAGTGCAAAGCCTCATATAAACCGCTAGAAGATGCCTAAGTAGTTATTTGATGTTGTTGGTGGTGATCATCTGTTGGGCATGCAAGTGTAATGCTTGCTTTGGCATATGTTGGAATATATGTGTATTTTAATGCTTTAATGTATTATGGCCTGTTGTAATTGAATGTCTATAAAGTAGCAGTTAAGTGGGTTTTATAGACCTTGGAAGAGATTAGAATTCTCTAGCCCCCTCTTGTGGAAAAAGAAAATACTACCTTTGGGCTTTTCTGGATTTTTTTGTTTTAGTGAAGAGGAAGGCTAAGATATATAAATTTTTAACATATGAACATAGGGAAAGAGTGTAAGAATTAAAATTACGTGGGTATATGTGTACACATATACTCATATCTGAGAAATTCCTGTTCTTTTATTTTATTAATGCCCTAAAAACTAAAAGATATTGCTTAACAGTGGTCGTTTCAGTGTATTTTTATTACTGCACAAGTCAAGAAGAGGACAAATAAAATAAAAACATAATCTTGAGGATTTTATATTCCTAACTAGATTAATAAAAGGAGCTTTGATCTGAATTTTAAATTAAATTTAGAGACACTTTCTCCTTGCCAATTGTAAATGGATGTGGTTAGCGTTTCTAACAGACTTAAACAGATCTCCTGTATCACCTATAGCATTAATTTTACCAATTTTACTATTTATTACTATAGCATTTCCTCTATGTTGGATGGATTTCCGATATTAATAAAGTTCTAATAAGTGGCAAACAGCTGAAGGAAAGACTGAACTGGCATGTGATAGATTTCATATGTATTGCCTATGAATAAAGTAACTTACACAAGTAACACAAAATTACATGGCTTTTTTTTAGGAGATTACTAAAAGGAACCCTTCTGTCTTGCAATAGTTGATCTCTAGACAAGAACCAATGAAAAGCTACTATTAAATATACCTTATACAGTAATTCAGGTAGCAAAGAGACTAAAATTAGGCACTGTTCTTAGGTTGTTTTTTTAAGTTACTCAACAATATTGAATAATGGTTAGGGTAGGTTACTTTTATGCTCAGGTGACATTCTAATGAAAATATGGTATCCTATTTAGCAGTTTAGGGAACTCTAGAAATAACTTGAATGAGATCATATTTTTTATTATCAAATAGTTTTTTCCAAAAGGAATTATTGAATATGATACTAATTGAGGAATTTGTAAGAGAAGAATGGCACAGATGTAGCAGACCAAAGTGAAAAGGGGTCAGTCACAGGTGAAATGAGAATAATATTACAATGATTTAAATATTAAATAGTTTTGATTGGCTCTCTTATTTCTCCCCCACTTGAAGAGATGATAGTTGTTATTTTATAAAAATAGGAAAATCAATTTACATTTACTAAATTATAGGCTTCTTTTCCCTTAAGATGTGTGAATAAAATTTGAATTTTAGATATTCATTAATTTTTAATATTGGCATTCCTATGAACATTCGATGACAAACGTTTTAATAAAGCATTTATGGATTTTCATAAGAATATTTTTGCCCTTTTTGAAAAACAATAATTTGACATAACATTTTTGAGATGTATCTGAAATCAGGTTAGGTGATCTTATTCACCCCAGTTTCTTGATATAAGCAGGCTTCTCAGACACCTGCTGGACTTGTTTTTTTTTTTTCATGTAGAGGCTGTGCTTTCCATGAGACAGACTAAAATGTGGATTTTCATAAAAACTCTGGAGCATTTTTATCTGAGTAGAGAAGCAGAAATTTGCCTTTAGCTATACCTGTGCTGTTTACTACTGTGTGTATTTCAATGGACTTCTTCACTAATAAATTGCAGTTGCTCTTTGGTATACATTCTTTGACTATTGATTTTAAATTACTGTGTGTATTATCACAAAGCTCTCAAGTATGTGACTTTCTTCCTTAGAGATCTGTCTTCATTCGACTATTGATAAGTTTCATTCTAGAACACTTGTTTCTTAACAAAAATATTAATCAGCTTAAAATTCTGTGTTCTTTTAGCATTAGAATTAGAGAAATTATAGTTACCAATTTCTTAATTATAGTTAATTGCAGTATAATATAGAAATTGTTTGCAAAAGTTTGACTCTTGTAGCTATGTCAAATGGTCAATTGGATTGTCATGATAGTTGTCAAAGTACGGGATAGAAGAGCTTCCTAGGAAACTACATCTGAATTTTTGTTAAGTATCTTATAGTAGTAATTATTATTTTCTTTATCATAATTTTAGGCTGAAAGTAAGGCATACTACTTCTCTCTTCCTTACTTTCTTGCTTTGTATTTGCGAATGCCTTCATTTATAAAGTAGTAATTTTTTGTGAATGTTTCTAAGGACTGTCGAACAATTCAAGGAAGTATTCATGTGGAATCTTTTTCATGTTTGATTCTTCAAAAGTAATAAATTTATTTTTTAAATTTTGTAGTATTGATTTTTAAAGTGTTTCCCTCTTATATTGGAACTCATTAAAATTCACTTTTCATTTGGGATGAAACAAAATAAAAAGGAACTAAATTGGGGAAACTTTTTGACTTAGTATTTATTTGTTCCATGGATAAATTTTCAAATCATAGTATGATTGTTTATCTCTAAATATACCTACCTTTTTTGTTTTTTGGATATGTTTCAGTCATGCTAAGAGGCAATGTATGTAGCTTCTCTTATCAGCAAAAATTTTTCTCTTTTCAACTATATAAGCACTCCCAACTTTGTCCAATTAAGAGAAAATGGTACACGCAAGAATAATGACTTGGCATATCAGACACAAAAAAATTTAGAACAAATGTTGAAAAAGTTGATGTTAAACCCAATGCAATTAGGAAAGCTAGGCTATGCCACTAAATAGATCTAGCAAAAATAAATGGGGACTAACTTGTGAAGCCACATTAATCTTAAATGTTTAATGTGCTTACATTTTATATCTAATACTGGCCTTTCTTCAGCATTTTTCTTATTTCTTACATTACTTTTTTGTTTGTTTTTAAGAAGTTAGTTAATGGGAAATAGCTGAAATTTCACAAATGATTTGGTAAATTCTGAGAGTCAAATGAATAATTGTAGCACATTTTACAGTTCACTTATGTTTGTTATAGTGTGATACACTATATTTTACAATTAAGATTGTTGCAGTATGAATCATCATAACAGAACATTGCAGAGATCCCAGGCCAGTGCTACAGAAGCCACAACCTAGATAAAAAGTTTCACAACATTAAGTTTACTTTTCCTATATAAAAATAGGCAAAAATTGAGTTCTGTCTGATTTAGTTATAATGGTCTTAAACTCTTACCCAAGTTATCACTCACAATAATTCTAACATATTCTGTTTCTCATTCCACATGATATAAGAGCATGCTGGGTATGATTTTCAATATATGGCAAAGTATAAAATTAGGAAAAAAATCCCTATGAAATTTTTGCACACTCTGCTAAATGAATTATTGAAATTCCAATAAAGAATTAAAAAAAGAAACCTAAAAAGCAGTATGGGCTTTATTTTTCCCCTCAATCCTTTCAGCCTTCATAAATGTCTCCATGAGAGCTGTATCTGCAGAGTTAGAAATGAATATATCCTATAATATTTACCCGATCAGGAAGATTTTTAAAACATGGCATCTCAATGTGAGATATTGACTGAGGTGGGCTGGCAGGTTTACTGGCCTGGCAGATGCAGCAGGCTTGCAGTAAATCCATGTGGTAAAAATCCCTGAGAAGTTTTTGATTAAGAAACTTTTACTATCCTTTAAAAATGAGATATACTGGTCATTTGTTAAATGATAAAAGCAGATATTTTATGTGTTGTCTGAACCTCAGTTTCTGAAATATATTTTAATAAGATCATGATATGAGTAGTTCCTGGATTTCTAAGATACTAACTCAGATTATCAGTTCATAGTCTGGCATGTCCAGACAGTGTGTAAAAAAAATGATAAAAATAAACCTATTCAGCAAAAATAAGAATAAAATTTTGCATCTTAAACCAGAAAACTTGTATTTGGAGGAGAGTTAATATTTTCTAAGTGTTATCAGTGATTTAAATCTGTAATAATATAACAAAAATGCTGTATGGTTAAATTGAAGAAAATATATTTTAAAATAACAAATGTAATTTAAAATATGTATATACTTTTTTAAAAAACAAACTAAAATCATGAGATGGTTTTAAAAACGCATTACAGGTTACATTTCTACTTAGAGTCAGTAAGAATGATTAATTTAAAACATAATATGATGAGATTGTTAAGTGGTAAACAATTATTGAAGAAATGAGTTTAGAAATAATAATTGATACAAAAGGAAAGGCTATAATTTATTGAGGATTAAATTTTGAAGACGGTTCCGACCCCCTTGAAAAGTCACATGTTCAACAAATATATATTCTCCTTCCTTAGATGTTTTATTGATTAGTCTTATTAATAAAAACTCCATAGATGGAATTTTGTGGGGCTTTTGTGCATAAAAGCTAGTGTTTAACCCAACAGAATTTTTCAAAAAATTTTTGTATGATTAAGTATTTTAAACTTTCTCATTTAATGAGATAAGAGCAAGAGGTTAAAAAAGATCTGTGCTTCAAATTGATTTCTGGTTGCTGTTGAAGAATAGCTATGTGTCTATATATCCTCCTAAATTAAATCTAATTAAAAAAAAAAATCCACAACACTCCAGTAACAAAAACTACTCCTTAACTCACTGGGATCCTGTGTTTTACTCCACAATTTCAGGAGAAGCAACTAAAACAATCGGCATCATTCTTCACCTAGATAATGCTTTCTCTGCAGCTAATAGCTCCTTGTTCATCAAGGAAATGAATGTGCACAGAGGTGACGTGCTCTTCACCCAGTGCTCTTTGTTCTAGGGTCCCTCAGACTGATTATATCAGACTTAGCACTGACAAATATCTCCCCAAACTTTAACACTATGTTAAATTGAGTTATGGGGTTTTAAGGTTACACTCCTCTGGCTGAAGGTTGATTGTCTCTGAGAGATAAAGGAATCATGCTCAAGAATAACAGAATCCTTGCCATGGAATAATCCAGGTTATTGAACTTATAGCTCTCTTTATTTGGTTTCTTGGTCTTATTTTTACCCCCTGGAAATGACTGGCTACTAAATTGGTGACTCACCACTCTATCCCTTCCCCCAAAGATATTTTAGAAGAATCCATAAACATTCTGGTAGATGAAGGAATAAGATAACTCAAGCAAATGGAACAATTCTCTGAAATGTACTATCACTTACAGTACACCAGCTACGAAAAGCAGGATGGACTCAATCCTTGTTTGCTTCTCCTGGCAACATGAATGTGTAAGAAGGTCTGAGGATACAAGATGTTTCCTTTCTTTTTCCCGAGCCTTCCAATGTCTCATGCATACTGTTTTAATAACTGCTTTTTATATGTTGTGATTTCTTATTATGTTCTGAAGACAGAAATTTCAGACTTGCTGTCTAGGCAAAATGTTGAGCTGCAGCCTTTGCTGGTGACAGTGATGGTGATAGTTCTTTATGCCACTCTTTGCAGTTCCAGTCCACCACAGCACTCCATAAACTGCCTTCGTGTAAAACTGCTGAGTAATGGTAAATTAAAGACTGTCTGATGAACTATGAATACGTGATTTTTTCTCTATATCATATAAATCTAAGAGAACTACTATGAGTGGAATTTATAATACCATAGAGAAAACCTTTAGTTCACCTGCACTCTAGGAATATCAGAGAAATTCCTATTTATGGAAAAGGGTTTGAACAAACACATAACACCATTTTACAAAAGATTTGCTATCCTGCCTTTATTACCAACATCAACAATCACTTACTTAGCACCTAACTATCCTGAATACATAGCCCTATAAGGTAAATAAATAGTTCTGTTTACTATAATAAATTTATTGAATGACTACTATGTGCCAGGCCTAGTGTTTTACATACATTATCTCTGATCATCATTACTCTGGTGTAGTAGTAGTAGTATTCCCATATTACAGATGAATAAACTGAGCATCAGAGAGATTAAGTAACTGGCCCAAGGACTTCAGCCAAGATTTGAACAAGGTTCTATAACACCAAAGCCCATAAACTTTCCAGTATGCCACCCAAACTACCTCACAGGAAAGAAAGTAACATTTGTTGTTATGCCTCCAGATACTTGTATACATGGCTAATAGGAAAACATGGAGACCCTGGGGTTACTTGGGAAAGCAGTAGTGCATTAATAATGGCTACCACTAATTGAGCATCTACTCCCTGCCAGAGATTGGCCCCTGTCTTCCACTTCACTACATTGTCTTTCAAGCTTGTAGAGAAGAGGGGGAGGAAAGGGGTTTTTAGAAGAGTTCTGCCCAATAGAACTTCCTGCAATGACAGAACGGTTCTGTAATATCTGTACCGTCCAATACAGTAGCTGCTAGCCATTTGTAGCTCATTTGAGCACTTGAAATGTGGCTAGTGATACGGAGAAACCAAATTTAAATTAAAAAGTTAAATTAATTAAAATGTGTATTTAAGTAGCCACATGTGGATAGCACAGCTCTAGGAAAATGGCTACTTCTTAACTGGTTAGTCAAGACTATCCGGAAATAGTATTTCAGAGACTGCTTGAAAGACGGATAGGATGGAAATTGCATGGGCACGGGAGGAAAGCTCAGGCTTAGGCTGTGCCTGAGGAGGTCAGAGGTGTGAGGCAGGTGAGTAGGTAGAAGGGCCCTCAAGTAAATTTATGTGAGAAGCCCAGAGAAAACAGGATGTGGAGTGGAAGAAGGGAAGTGACCTGGTGAAGTGCTTTGAAGAAGAGCTTTAGAATCCATAGTTAATGGAGTTCCGCAGATTGAAAGGTAAATAAAAATCAGCATTTATTTTCAGTATTCACTTGCTGTAAATCATTACTTGACATTTTGATGAGTGGCCTTGGGGTAAGTTGTTTAAATGATACTGTGATATTTTTGTGGGTAGAAGCTACAGAACTCACAGAGCTCCTGAATCATAGGGGCTACCTGTTTGGGTAAAGGGGTCATTTATTCCTTCACAAGCATTCATTCAGTCACGTTGATCATCTCCTTGTGTGGAGTCTAAGTTTTCTCAAGAAATAGGTTCTCTAACACATTAATTTTTTCCACTGTAAAATATTGAAGCCCTGGCTCATGAGTAGTGCTGTCACTAGCATTTATGCTTCTATAGCCTTTCAATTTAAAAGTCTTAGTTATATGTTTCACCTTATTTAATTATCATGGCAATCTTGTGATGAAGTGTGTGGTATTCTTGTTTGGTAGGTGAGGAAACTGAGGTGTGTGGTATTCTTGTTTGGTAGGTGAGGAAACTGAGCTTGAGATTTGCTTGGTATCACATATCTCACATGTAGCAGAGCTGGAGCCCAGATGGAAGCCAAAAGATTGTAGGCTCTGAATTCTCTAACCACACTCTTGCCACAGCTGTTTATACAATGAACTGTAGTACTTTCATATATGGTTTCCATTTTTTCAAATTAAGAAATGAAGGCACAAAAAGAGTCAAATATGATTCTTCTGGATCCAACTGCCAATTTGCAGGATAAACAGGGCAGAAGAACATTTGAACTGCCTGCGAGTATGCAATTAGCCAAATGCAGAAGGTGGGGAACTCTACCAATCAAACAGCATGGCTTCTTCAGCAGATAAATTGTAAGAAAAAGGAATGAAATCCAAAATATAGATTAAAAGATGGGCAAGATTTAGAAGAAAAATAGAAATCGAGATATATTGGAACCCCAATCTGAAAACCGTGATTTATTTTCTCATCTGTCACTTAGTGTCTTGAACTTTATGCCTTTCTGTACTTAAATTGAAAGAAAGTGTCCAGTTAGCTTAATATTTAGCAATCACTTTGGAAAATACATGTTTAAACATTACAAATAAGAAATGAGTGTTAGTTGTTCTTTACTGCATAACTGACCTTATCAGCCACTCTGAATGGCCATAAGCCCATAGTCCTTTCAGTTTTCTCCTCCTGCACCTTGTGGTCATCACTTAAAGCACTATGGTCATCAGAACAGGGTGTAGTCTAGAAAAAAATTCTGTGGGGGATAATTATTGGATACATTGCTGACATCTTGCTCTGAATTCTCATCTATAATCAATATAAGTGAAACAAACATTTACAAAAGGAAACTTCAAACATAAATGAAATGTACTTATAGTGTGGGTTATAATGTCCAAGTGTTTGAATTTGGCCTAGATAAACCATTTTTTAAAAATCAGTTCTTCTCTTACGGGGGTGCCGAGTTAGCAGAAAAATATTTCCCTGAGAGATAGACCTGCTGATGCTATTTCTGATCAGTTTGGAAGCTCCATAATAGTGGAGAGCCCAGGCCATTTGACCTGTAGAGTTTCCCAAAGGCTGTGGTAGTCCCTTCTGTTTTTTATCATTTCTATTTCCTTAGCTTTGAAATAAATGAACTTTTCATGGGCTCAAGAATAATGTGGGGCAGGAAGATTTTGACAGGTATCTTAATTAGTCTGGCCATACTAAAACAAACAAATGCATTTCCCACCATTATTAGTCCACCTCTAGCAAAGAGAACAGGATGTATATACAAGGATGTTCATCACAGAGTTGTTCATAATAGTCAAAAATTAAAAGCAACCTAAAGGTTGAATTATTAAAGCTTTACACCCTTGGAAGGATCACAAAGTATATAACATTAGCATAACTATAATTATTTTTAAGTTTCCCCATATTCTACTTGGTTGAAACTTGTACATTTAAGTTGTTTGCCAGATGTGTGCATGTGTTTTTGACAATGCAAAGGATATTTGTTTGGATGAATGAATAGTTTATCTTTTTATATGTAAGTTATTTGTGATGCGAAATTTTTTTTTTTTATAAATATCTGGTAGAGCTTTTTTGCCAAGGATTTTGAAATAGAAGATCAAAGTTTGGAAAGATATCTCTTTTTTTACCTTCCAAAAAGAACATCCTACTAATTACCATTTCCTATATTACATTTTAAAAATCCTGGACCCTTCCTATTTTTGTTTATTATCTATGAATTCTTGTACAACATATTATATCAAGAATTGAAATCTGCAAACAAGTTTGCAGCAATTTCTGTAGGAAAACATGGGAAGTTCTGACACTAATCTGTACATTCACCCAGCAAACATTTGTCAGTGTTTAGTATGTCAGACACAGCCAGGCAGTAGGACTTCAACAGTAAAGAAGATGTGACCCTTTTCTCCAAGAAGCACACAATCTGTTTGGAATAACAGGTGAACGAATTTGAATCCTGAGTAGTAAGCATTAAAAGTGAGGAGTGTGCATGGTGTTAGGGGAGCAGAACAGAGAAAGCAATAACTGTACTTGGGAAAGAATCTGGATCCCAGGGAAGGTCTCTCAGAGGAAGTGATATTTAAATTACATCCTAAAAGATCTATAGGAATTTAACAGGCCAACAAGGTTGGGCAGTAATAAGTGAAAACTCAGAATTGGGCAAAAATGTAAGAAATGGCCACACACTAAAGGGGAGTTGGGGATGTAAATTTAACAAAAACTGTAAATATAAGTACCACTTGACTTAGAAATTCATATTTTAGGAATGTACTTTGAGAAAATAAATGTAAATAAAGATGTTTAAGAATGTTCATTACAGTCTTGTTTTAAAAGCACAAAATTGAAAATAGGCTAAATATCTAAGGGATGTATTATGAAGTTATTGCCATACAACGGAATACATGCAAACATTAAAACTGATATTTGTTGAAGAATATTTAATGATTATGGAAAGATGCGCTTACTTTATTAAGAAAAATATAAGGTTTTAAGATAGTACATACAGTAAGCTCACACTTTTTGAAATATATGTATATATGTACATAGAAAGATAGATTGTACTTTTCTTCAACAAAATATTTTTGACATGCCTTTATTTCTAAATTTTATATACTGAACAGGTATTACTTTTATAATCTAAAATAAACCATAGAAGTTACTTTTCAAAAACCTTGAAAAGTTGTACAGCCTTAGAGCCAGTAGCTTTCTTTCTGGGGATTTATTTATGTATTTATTCTAAGGAATAAATATTCTAGAATATCAAGTAATTGGAAACAACCTAAATGTCTAATTGGGATTAGTTTAATAAATTATGGTACATCAATATGATGGAATGCAGTGCCCCCATTAAAAATCATATTGTCAGTAGAGGAATCATTGTCATGGGAAAATATACATGGTATATTAAAGGGAAAAGGCAGAATACAAAAACAGTATGGGAAGGGCATATAACAAAATGTTAACAGTGGGCTGTGGGATTATGAAGTTTTTCCTTTGTGCTTTTCTATGTTTCTTAAATTTGCTCTTTCAAGCATGCTACTTTTTAATATGAAAATCCACTGGCTATTTTCTAAATGGGTGTGCTGGAAGTTGTGACATTCAAGTGTGAATTAACAGCTCAGGGAGGATGCATGAGATTCCACAGTCCCATGAGTGCATGTGAGGAACAAGCAGCAGGCACCCTGTATCTGTGAAGGCAGGATGTCCTGTAAAATTTGCCAACTAGTCCTTGGAGCAGTGTTAAAACAGCAGATACCCCAACACCCATGGTCCCATTTGGAATCTGCCCTTCCTCAGCATTGTTCACCCCACACACACCCCTCCTCTGTCTGAGACTTCAGATGAATCCTCTCTTCATTGTGTTCTCTCTTTTTTTAATTAGATCAGTTGTAGGTTTATAGAAAAATCATGCAGAAAGTAGTTCCCGTATACCTCTCTCACACATGCAGTTTCCCCTATTTTTAACATTTTGCTTTAGTGTGGTACCTTTGTTACAACTGATGAAGCATTATTATTATAATTGTACTATTAACTATAGTGCATAGTTTACTTTAGACTTCATTCTTTGTGTTGTACAGTTCTGTTTTTTTCCTGCTAGCTTATATGCAACCTAAAATTTCCCAGTTTATCCACTTTCCAATACAAAATTCAATGGCAGTCATTACATTCACAAAATTTTTCCTCTGTCACCATCATCCATTGTCAAAATTTTTCTATCACCCCAAACAGAAACTCCATACTAATCCAATATCAACTCCCCATTTCCCACTCTTACCCGATCCTGTATTCTAGTTTCTGATTTTTTCAATTTGCATATTTTGCTTAATTCTTATCATTGAGATCATATAATTTTTGTTCTTTTGTGTCTGGCTTATTTCACGTAACATGATATCTTCAAGGTTCATCCATGTTGTGACATGCATCAGAACTTCATTCCATTTTATAGTTGAATAATACTCTATTGTATGTATATACCACATTTTGTTTATCCATTCATCTGTTGGTGGACATAGGTTGCTTCCACCTTTTGGCAATTGTGAAAAATGCTGCTGTGAACATTGATATGCAAATATCTATTCGAGTTCCTGCTTTCGTTTCTTCTGGGTATTTACCTGGAAGCAGGATTGCCAAGTCATATATTAATTCTATACTTCACTTTCTGAGGAACCATCAAGTGAGTGCACGATTTTACATTTCTACCAACAATGAATGGGGGTTCCTATTTCTCTATATCCTCTCCAACACTTGTTATTTTCTGTTTTGTTAAAAAATAATAACCATTCTAGTAAGCTCCTATTCATTGTGGTTTTGATTTGCATTTCCCTGATGGCTAATGATGTTGAACATCTTTTCATGGGTGTATTGACCATTTGTATATCTGCTTCTTTAGAGAAATGTCTATTCAAGTCTTTCTCATTTTTAAATTGTGTTTGTCATTTTGTTGTTGAGTTGTAGGAGTTATTTATATATTCTGGATATTAAAACCTTATCAAGAGTCAGAACATGGCGGGCTCAGCAATGAGGCATGCTGTAGCATTGCATCGGAGTGCTGTCGGGTCCACTGCTTTTGTTAGAAACATTTACTGGACTGTGGCTATAAATGAGCTGAGAGCACACTTTGAACAATTTGGCCGTGTGCAAAGGTGCAATGTACCTTTTAACAGACAGACTGGCTTTCACAAAGGTGTGGGTTGGGTTGTGTTTTCTTCAAAAGTAGAACTTCAGAGTGTCCTACATCCGGAAAATCATACTATCAATGGAGTAAAACTTCAAGTTCAAGCTCACAAACCAAAACTTTTGCAAGGGGATCAAATATTTGATGAAGAGAAAGTTTTTTGAGAATATTACTGCCTATTAAATGAGTTAAACATAAAAATAAAAAATAAAAAAATAAACCTTATCAAATAAGGTTTCCAAATATTTTTTTCCCATTCTGTAGGTTGTCTTTTCACTTTCTTGATAAAGATATTTGATACATAAAAGTTTTGAATTTTGATTAAGTTCCATTCATCTATTTTTTTCTTTTGTTGCCTCACACAAGGCCCTGAAGATGTTTCCCTATGTTTTCTTCTAGGAGTTTTATAGTTTTGATTCTTATGTATAGGTCTTTGATCCATTTTGAATTAAAATCATGTATGATGTGAGGTAGGGGTCCACTTTCATTTCTTTCATATCCAGTCCTCCCTGCACCATTTTTTTTGGTGACTTTTATTTATTATCTAAACTTTCTGCAAGGTCAGTTTTAGTTTTATAATGATAAAAATAAACAAAATTTAAAAATCCTACTCAACCTTCAAGGTCTCTTTAAAAAAAAAAACAGATCAATTTTATTGATACATATTAATAAAGCATACAATTCATCCAAAGTGTACAGTCAATTGTATTTGGTATAATTACATAGTTTTGTAGTCATCACTTCAGTCATTATTAGAGCATTTTCATTATTTCAATAATAATAATAATAGTAATAACAAAAAACAAACAAGAAAATTCCTCACCTCTCAATCTCGGTTTCCTCTTACTATACATTGCTGCTATTTCTAGCTATTCTTACACATTTATTTATTTATTAAGCGGTTTTATTGAGATATATTCACACACCATATGATCTATCCAAAGTGTATAACCAATGGCTTTTAGTATAATCACAATGTTGTACATTCATCATCTCAAAAATTTTGGAATGATTTCATTACTCAAAATGAAAGACTCCACTCCCCTTAAAATTCCTTCCTCAGCCCTACATAACCACTAAACTAATTTCATCTTTTAAAGTTGATTTGTATTTACTTTTTATTTTTTATTTTTTGTTTATTTTTTAATGTTACATTAAAAAAATATGAGGTCCCCATATACCCCCCACCCTCCTCACCCACTCCTCCCCCCATAACAACAACCTCCTCTATCATCATGAGACATTCATTGCACTTGGTGAATACATCTCTGAGCACTGTTGCACCTCATGGTCAGTGGTCCACACCATAGCCACACTCTCCCCCAGTCCACCCAGTGGGCCATGGGAGGACATACAATGTCCAGTAACTGTCCCTGCAGCACCACCCAGGACAATTCCAACCCCCGAAAATGCCCCCACATCTCATCTCTTCCTCCCATTCCCTACCCCCAACAGCTACCATGGCCACTTTCTCCACACCAAGGCCACATTTTCTTTGATTACTAATCACAATAGTTCATTAATAGAATATCAGTAAGTCCACTGTAATCCATACTCTATTACTCCATCCTGTGGACCTTAGAATAGTTGTGTCCACTCCACATCTATATCAAGAGAGGGCTTAGATTCCATATGGATGCTGGATGCAATTCTCCTGCTTTCAGTTGTAGGAACTCTTGGCTCCCTGTTGTGGTGGTTGACCTTCTTTACCTCCATATTAGCTGAGTGGGGTAAGTCCGATAAACCAGAGTGTAGGAGTTGCAAGTTTGTTGAGGCTCAGGGCCTGGCTATCACATGGTCAGTCCAGAGATTCAGGTCTCCTGGGTATACAGTAAACCCAGCACCAACTACAGTTCTGGTAAAAGTAACAGGAGAGGCTTGTGGACAAAGATCACATCTGAGTCCAGCTCCATCACACAGAAACACAAACTCCAAAGTAGGGCCAACTGAGATGGCACTGAACTCCATCTGCCATGACCATAGAACCTGTGGGTCTCTGTAGCCCTCAGAAGAACCAATACCTGGGGTTGTATCTACTTTGTCTCTGAGACTCTGCTGAGGTGTGCATAAGGGTGACCCCTCTGATAATGTATTTACTTTTTATATAAATGGAATCACACAATATGTACTATTCTGTGTCTGGTCTTCTTCCCTTAGTATAATGTGTTTTTTTTGGTCTGATATTAACATTTTGTAGTATTAACCTACATTTGTTCAGCTTCGAAGAAAAATGATCTTATATATTCTACACCATTAAAAATTTTTTTTTATTTTTAAAAAAGCTTTAGATTACATAAATGTTACTTGAAAAATATAAGGGATTCCCATATGCCCCACTTCCTCTCCCTCCCACATTTGCCCACATCAATGACATCCCTCATTAGTGTGGCACATTTGTTACAATTGATGAACACATATTGAAACATTGCTACTAACCATGGATTGCAGTTTACATTATAGTTTACACTCTGTTCCATGCCGTTTTGTAGGTTATAACAAAATATACAATGGCCTGTATCCATCACTGCAGTGTCATGCAGGACAACTCCAATGACCTGAAAATGCCCCTGTATTACACCTATTCTTCCCTTTCCAGTCCCTCAAACCCTCTGGTAGTCACTGCCTTCATATCAAAGATAAGAGTAGAATAAGGGAAGTGGATGTGGCTCAACCGATAGAGCGTCCGCCTACCATCTAGGAGGTCCAGGGTTTGGTACCCAGGGCCTCCTGGCCCATGTGGCGAGCTGGCCCATGTGCAGTGCTGCCACATGCAAGGAGTGCTATGCCACACACACAAGGAGTGTGCTCCACAAGGAGAGCCACACAGTGTGAAAAAAGTGCAGCCTACCCAGGAGTGGCAGCACACACACACAGAGCTGATGCAGCAAGATGATGCAACAAAAAGAGACACAGATTCCTGGTGCCGCCTGACAAGAATGCAAGCGGACAGAAGAACACACAATAAGTGGTCACAGAGAGCAGACAATGAGGGGGGAGGGGAGAGAAAGAAATAAAAAATTTTTTTTAAAGTGAATAACAATAAGTACTTTTTAGTTCACTGTTCATTCCCCAATTTTGAGGATTTTGGGATGATGATGCCCACTCTGCTTCTAATTGAGAGGAAGCTTAAATCCCATGGGACAGATGGATGGAACTACCTTGCTTGCAGTTGCAGACACTCTCTGTTCCTTCAGATGGGTGTTGTCCATCATCATCTCCTTGTTAGTTGTACTGGGTGAATCCAATGAACTGGAGAGTAGGTGTTGCAACTCTGCTGAAATTCAGAGCTCAACTGGCACATAGATCAAAGATTTAAGTCTCTGGGACATATATTTATCAAGCATAATTCTAATTATAGGTTCAAATAAAAAGGACAGGAAAGCCAGAGAACCTATAAATGAGTCTAACTCTGTTATACTGGGAAGCATAAATTCCAAGGTAAGGCCCAGTGACAGGGTGCCAAATTCCTGAGTTGTCTTCCCTGCTTATAGTTTCTGGATGTCTCTAAAATCCTCAGGAGCCCCACTATTTGAGGCACTATGGTAGTCAATGAGATCCTGATGAGACTTGCATAAGCGTAACCTCTGAAATTTCCTCCCAACTCACTTTGAAATCTCGTAGTCATAAAAGCTCATTTGTGTTTACCATTCCCCCTTTTGGTCAAGGTCTTTTTCCAGATACATTGCTAGGGGGCACTTGGTGGTAATCTCTTGGTGCCAGGGAGGCTATCTCTGGGAGTCATGTCCCATGCCAGGGGAAAGATATTGTGTTTATATGCTGAGTTTGGCTTAAAGAGAGGCCATACTTGAGTAATAAGGAGGCTTTTAGGAGGTAACTCTTAGGCAGTATATAAAATAATAAAATATTAGGCCAAGTTTCAGTTTCACAAGAAAAGATTCATAAATACAACCATCAATATCAAGGACCTGGCATAATGGTCTGTCTTCTTTTACTAGACATTGCCCTTGCACTTGGGGGATTCTTGTTGTCCTATTAGAGAATGTAGTAGAACTCCCCAGGCTGGGAATTCAATATTCTTTCAGTTATTGTGTGGATCTCCACCTACTTGAGACAATGTCCCATGAATAGTTGACATATTCATATGCCTTAGAAGCATGCCCCAGGTGAACCCCTTCCCATGCATCCACCCATACTGACACCCTGCATTATTAATCTTCTCCTGCCACAGTTGTGACCCTTCTGTGACCCAAAACTTCTCCAAAAATAAAGCCAACAAAATAACTAAAAAAAAAAAAAAAAGAAATGAAATAATAATTTTAAAATAACCAGTTAAATTTAAAAATTTAAAAATTCAAAATAAAATTTAGACATTGTGTCTTTTTTTAAAGATTTATTTATTTTTCCCCTCCCCCCCCGCCCTGTTGTTTTTGCTGTCTGTGTCCATTCACTGTGTGATCTTCTATATCTATTTCTCTTTTTGTCTTCTCATCTTTCTTCTCTAGGATTCAGAGGGATTCAATATTGGGGACCTCTGATATGGAGAGAGTTTCCCTGTCAATTGTGCCACCTCAGTTCCTGGTCTCTGCTGCACTTCACTGTGACTCTCCCCTTTATCTCTCATTTGTTGTGTCATCATCTTGCTGTGTGACTAAGTTGCACGGGCACTGGCGTACCACATGGACACTCATGTGGGCACTTGGCTTACCATATGGGCACTCACGCAGGCACTGGCTCACCACATGGGCACACACTTGGGCCACCTGCTTCCCGACATTGTGTGTGTATTTCATCACTGTAAGTTCTGTTGTTTTGTATGTACAGTGACACTTTCTTTTATGTATTCTTCCAATGTCTTTTTTTTTTTCCATTTTATCTTCAAAGAAGCTTAAGATACAGAAAAGTCACATAGAGAATATAGGGAATCCACATATACCCAACTCCCTTCCCCCTTTTCCCTCTCCCCTATTAATAACATTTTACACATGGATGGAACATTTGTTACAATTGATGTACAAATACTGAAGCATTACTACTAACCATGGTCAATGGTTTACATTATGGTTTACATTTTGGATCATACATTTTTATACACTTTGATGAAATTTGAAGTGGACTGTATCCATTATTGCAAGATCATGCTGAACAATTCTAATACCCTAAAAATGCCCCATGTTCCATCTGTTTATTCTTCCCTCCCCCTCCCCTTGGAACCTATGGTAGTAACTTTTAACATTTGAGGAATAAGATTCATAGTTCTTGCAATAATATTGAGGGTTTCACATATTGGTCTGTTTTCTTTTATCGGGTACTGCCTATGTTCTTGAGGGATTCTTGTCCCTCTAATAGAGAACATAAGATTCTCCATCATGGGAGTTTGATATTTTCTTGTTGTGTGGGTCTCCACCCACTGATATAACACACTATGACAAGATGAACACTTACATATTCCATAGAAGCCCGCCCCAGGTACGCCCTGTCCCACATTCCTCCCCACATCCAATATCCTCCGCTGGTAACCCTCCCCTGCCATATTTGCCAAAAGAACATTCCCAACATTGTAGTTTTAACCACAGACCTGCAAATCCCCAGAGTTCACTTACTCCTTCCCCTGACCCTCTCTCCAGTTGCATGGATAGTCCAACCTAAACCTCCCCCCTACTCCCCCTCACAGACCAGCACCACTGAACCAAACATTTCACTGCACCACTGTCACACTCATCCGTTGCACAACTACATCCTTCCATTTTATCGTAGATTTTGCCCATATGGGCATCCACTCACTATCCTCTACTCCCTTTCTGTCTCCTGTAAACCTATCTTCCAGACTCTAGCTCTGTGAATCTGCTCAATTTGCTCAATTCATATCAGTGAGGTCATGTAATATTTGTCCTTCAGCCTGCTCCATTTTTTGAAGACACTTATTCTTTCCCCACTGAGTGGATTTGGACACTTGTCAAAAATTAGTTGGCCGTAGGCATGATGGCTTATTTCTGAACTCTCAATTTGATTCCATCTGTATGTCTGTCCTTGTAGCACTACCATGCTGATTACTTTAGCCTGGTAGTAAGCTTTAAAATCAGGAAGCATTAGTCCTCCAATTTTGTTCTGATTTTTCAAGATGGTTTTTGCTGTTTGGTACCCCTTACCCTTCCATATGAATTTGATGATTGGTTTTTCCATTTCTGTGAAGAAGGGTGTTGGAATTTTGATTGGGATTGCATTGGCTATGTAAATCACTTTGGGTAAAATTGACATCTTAACAATATGTAGTCTTCCAATGTGAACCCGGAATGTCTTTCCATTTATTTAGGTCTTCTTTAATTTCTTTCAGCAACGTTTTGTAGTTTTCCAGGTAAATGTCCTTTACAAGCTTCATTAAATTTTTTTTTTAAGATTTACTTTATTTATTTCTCCCCCCCAACTCATTCTCCCCATTGTCTGCTTTCTGTGTCCATTTGCTGTGTGTTCTTCTGTGTCTGCTTGTATAGCTGTTTGATATAATTATGAATTCCAAAAATAGATATTGGATTATGTTTGTAATCTGGTCTATTACTGGGCATGATTGAGTTATGATTAGGGCTTTGATTGGGCCACATCATTAGGGCTTTGAGTCCCTGCCCCTTGGTGAATAGGGACTCACAGATAAAAGGCACGGTAAAGGACAGAGTTGAGGGTATTTGATGTTGGAGTTTTGATGCTGGAGTTTGATGATGAAGCCTTCAGCTGGAGCCCCAGGAATAGAGGAACCCAAAGCCTGAAAAGAAACAAGCCCTGAGAAGGGAGGAACCCAGGAAGCCTGAACCCTCATAGATGTCGGCAGCCATCTTGCTCCAACACAGGAAAATAGACTTTGATGAGGGAAGTAACTTATGCTTTATGATCTGGTATCTGTAAGCTCCTATCCCAAATAAATATTCTTTATAAAAACAAACCAATTTCTTGTATTTTGCATCAGCACCCCTTTGGTTGACTAATACAGCCTGTATTCTTATTAGACGGCTCCAGGAACCATTTCTGGGACGTTCTGGAGTGGGAGAGAGATGATTACTCTCTTATGTCACCTCAACTCCCTGTTCTGCTACGTCTTCTTATTTTCTCTCCTCTGTGCCTCTTGTTGCGTCATCTTGCTGCTCCAGCTTTCAGCGTCAGCTGGCACTCCTGTGCAGTGTGGCTTTCCTGCACTGGGTGGCATTCCCATGCAGGGCAGCACTCCTGTGCGGGGCTGCATTCCCACGTGGGCCGGCGCTCCATGTGTGCCAGCTCACCACGCGGGCCAGCTTGCCCTCACCAGGAGGTCCTGGGCATCAAACCCTGAACCTCCTATGTGGTAAATGGGAGCCCAATTGCTTGGGCCACATCCGTTTCCCAGTTTTGTTAAATTTATTCCTACATATTTGATTTTTTTAGTTGCTCTTGTGAGTGGAATTTTTCCCCTTGATTTCCTCTTCAGATTGCTCATTATTAGTGTATGGAAACACCACTGGTTTTTGTGGTTCATTATAATTTCTTTTTAAGGAAGTCAAAATGTCTAATTCAAATTTATGTTCTCCATCCTCCTCTGGCCTCCAATATCTGACGTGTTGCTTCTCACAGGAAAATGCTCAATGAATGCTTGTTAAATAAATTTAAAAGTGAAGGTCACAATGCTTTTTATCATAATGACTTTGATTTTGTGCCTTGTTTGCCCAGAACAACCCATTAGACTAATGTCTTTAAGGATCACTTTCTAATGATTTAAATGAGAAATTTTTGTTTGGTTTTAATTATTGACTGTCCATAATCTATTAAATATAGTTTGGATTCTTTAGTAAAATTTCTTATTTATTTTCCCAGTACTAAAAAAAATTAGCTAACAGTCACACTGGAGCTCATCTGCCATTTCTTTGCAGTGATGTCTTGTATGTCTTTTTTGCACTTTGTCCACAAACTTGGCTTCTTTTTCGCTAGTTTTGTTTCATTGTTTTCTGTAAACTTAGTGATTTCACGATCTTTCCTCTTCTGTGTTGTTACAGGCTCTGCTAATTGTCTACCAGCATCAATTCCTCCTTATTTCTTATTTATAGACCCTGAAAATATTTGCTTTCCTACACAAATTTGTTCTGCAGTAGCCATGAGGCACAGTTCTGGCCATGGAGATATAGGGTGAAGAAGTCCCTAGAGGAAGTGCCCCTTATATAAAAAAAAAAGCTGAAAAAGCCCTTCATTCTTCACCTTTCCCTTTTGTCCCTTTACCTTCTTCCTGCCTGGAATGCAGCCATGCTGCCTGGAAGCATAGCAGCCACTTGCAGAGTGAAGCAGTGAGCTTGAGGGTGCGCAGAGCAGAAGGAAGAGCCTGAGTCCCTGAGAGCATCCTTGAACAGCCTTGCCATTTGGGACTGCCTCCTTATGGACGTCCTGATCTGTATGAAAAGTAAATTCCTATTAGTATAAGCCCCCGTTAAGTCTGCTTTTCAGATTCTTACAGCCAAACATATTCCTCATGGATAACAATTTATGTGCACAAATATTAAGAAAGATTTGTTTCTGGAATATTTTAATTTTTTTCCTTTATTTCATTTATCCATACTCTCTTTCCTTGGTTTCAAACCATTTATCAGTGGTAAAATACATTGACAACTTTTTTAGATGACTGTGCTATCCCAAGAAGAGCAAAAATGGTGGCATCTCAAAAATATTAGAGGGTAGAGCCCGTCTAGGCCTCCACAATATTGAAAACAATACCAGGTATTAATCAGTGTATAATAATAGAGCATAAAAATTCAGACTCAAGCTAGTAACCCATTAGTTGGAGGCTTGAAACTCTTAGTGAGGACAAAGCTGATACCTTATGTTTGCTGACTGAAGACTGGGGACCCTGACATGTTAACCTTGTTACTACTAAGTGTGGCCAATGGCATATGCTGCTATATAGCAGTAACAACTGGGAAGTATCAATCACTTATAGATTTCTAGACAAATGGGATAAATCATATGATTTGGGATAAATCATAAACGGAAAAACTATTTAAATGAGTAGCTCTTTCTACAGTCTGGTTGGATTGTTGATTATCTAAGTCCATTGCCTCTTTCTCTCCATCCTGCTGCCGATTGCTAACTGATTTTACTGGTTAGTACCACATTCTCAAAAAAAAAAAAACAAAAAAAAATTTTTTGAAAAAATTCTAAGGCGGCGGACTTGGCCCAGTGGTTAGAGCGTTCGTCTACCACATGGGAGGTCGCGGTTCAAACCCCGGACCTCCTCGACCGTGTGGAGCTGGCCCACGCGCAGTGCTGATGCGCGCAAGGAGTGCCCTGCCACGCAGGGGTGTCCCCCGCGTAGGGGAGCCCCATGCCTGCAAGGAGTGCGCCTATGAGGAGAGCTGCCCGGCGGGGAAGAGAGTGCAGCCTGCCCAGGAATGGCGCCGCCCACACTTCCTGTGCCGCTGACGACAACAGGAGCAGATAAAGAAACAAGATGCAGCAAAATAGACACAGAGAACAGACAACCGGGGAGGGGGGGTATTAAATAAATAAATAAATAAATAAATAAATAAATAAATAAATAAATAAATAAATATTCTGCGATCTCACCTGCCAAGGTTATCATTATCTGGATGCCCTTAGGTGGCCTAGGCATATTCCACAGATTTTTAACTAGAAAGAGTAAACATTAAATATGTAATGAGTTCAATAAATACTACCTTCTATTCCTCCCTGGCCAGCATGATAACAGGGTTGAATAAGAGTTTTGAAGTGTCGATGAATTTTATTTATTTTTAGTCTTCTACCTGCTATTATTACAGCTAAGAAGAAAGGCTTTTTTTAAAATAAAAAGTTTGCATTATTTTTTTCTTTCTGCCTGAGCTTTATTTCCCTTAAAATATTTAAGAGAACCTTACTTTCTTTCCACACTGCAATAACTATTACTACTTTTAGTGGTTACAAAGTTCAGACCAAATTTATTTCTGTTTATTTATTTTTAAGATTTGTTTGTTTGTTTGTTTCTCTCCCTATCTCCCCCCCCCCATCAAGTTGTCTGTTCTCTGTGTCCATTCACTGTGTCTTCTTCTGTGTCCTCTTGTATTTTTGTCAGCGGCACTGGGAATCTGTGTCTCTTTTTGTTGCGGCATCTTGCTGTGTCAGCTCTCCATGTGTGCTGCACCACTCCTGGGCAGGCTGCACTTTTTCCACACCGGGTGGCTCTCCTTATGGGGTGTGCTCCTTGTGGGGTGCACTCCTTGCTCATGGGGCTCCCCTATGCAGGGGGCCCCTGTGTGGCACAGCACTCCTTGCGCGCATCAGCACTGCACGTGGGCCAGCTCACCACATGGGTCAGGAAGCCCTGGGGATCAAACCCTGGACCTCCCATGTGGTAGGCAGTCGCTCTATCAGTTGAGCCAAATCTGCTTCCTCCAAATTTATTTTTGTTATTTAACTTTTACAAGTGTACTGGGCAGTATGAATTTTTATTGTGTCGTAGGTTTTTACAGCAGCTTTATTTCCAGAATGCTAAAGAAAATTTTTACTTTTGAAAGACACCTTTGTCTAGAAATACTGGTTTAAATATAAGGCAACGTTACTGACTTATTTAGTCCCCAGACTTAATTTGGAGGCTTTTTTCTGAAGTACATCAAGAACCTATAAGATCATTTCATTCATATGCAAAACTTTTTTTTCCTGATGACATGGTTTTGAATTATTGTTTGATTATTTGTGATTCACAAGAGACTATTTCCTAGTATGGTAGACACCATGGGCAGGAATCTCATCCTTCTTTCCTTTAGGCTTTATTTTTGTTTCTGGATTATTTTGTATGCCTTTAGGTCTTTTACCTCATGACATATCCCACTAATTTTGTTCTTGGCTTTTTCCAATTTTTGATTACTAAAAGACCATGGATTATTTGACCATTTGGTAGATGGTTTTCATATAAGGGATATTTTAGACACTTGATCATAAGCTTTCTTATCAAGGCTTCAAACTTTTATTAAAAGAGGGGTGTCATCTCAAAAACGATATGCAGAATTTTAACATGTTAAAAAATTGCTCTGCTCAAGTTGTGGAGCAGCATCACTGACCGTCATAATCTACTGCTGTTTTTTATGTCCAGAATACACTAATGGAGAAAATGGTTGACTTTTCCAAATGTATTATTATTTTGCCCATTCTTTCATGTTAGTTTAATGTTATTCTAGAAGCTCTAATCCAGAGTTGGCAAGCATGTAGCTCTCAAATAAATTCAGCCCTTTATTGAATTTTTTTAAAATTATTTTTTTATTAGCGAAGTTGTAGGGTTACAGAAAAATCATACTGAAAGTACAGTGTTCCCATGTTATGCCCCTGCCCCTACCCTCACAGTTTTCCCTATTATAAACACCTGCATTAGTGTGGTACCTTCATTACAAATGATGAAACAATATTATAATTATGCTATTAAATGTAGTTCAGTTTACATTAGGTTCGCTGTGTTGTATATCTTACGGTTGTTCAAAATTTTTATTCTAGTAACATATATACAATCCAAAATTTAACCTTTGAACCATATTCTAATATGTTATTCATTGTAGTACATTTCATTCACAATGCTGTGTTACCATCACCACCATCTAGTCAAAAATTTTTCATCACCTCAAATAGAAACTGTGTACCCATTATGTGGTAACTTCCCATTCCTTATCCCTGCCCTGGCCCCTGGTAATCTGTATTTTAGCTTCTGACTCTACGGATTTGCTTATTCTAATTCATGTAAGTTAGCTCATATAATATTTGTCCTTATGTATCTGGCCTATTTCACTTAACATGATGTCTGCAAGGTTATCCATGTTGTTCCATGCATCAGAATTTCACTTCATTTTATAGTTGAATAATATTCTATTGCATATATGTACCACATTTTGTTTATTCATTTGTCTGTTGATGGACCCTTGGATTGCTTCCACTTTTTGGCAATTGTAAATAATGCCATTATGAACATCAGGGTGCAAATAACTGTTCAAGTCCCTGCTTTCATTTCTTTTGGGTATATATCTAAAAATGGGACTGCCAGGTCGTATGGTAATTCTAAACTTTATTTTTTGAGAAACTGCCAAACTGTTTTCAACAGTGGCTGCACCATTTTACAGTCCCACCACCAATGTACAACGTTTCCTCTCCCTCTATATCCTCTCCAACACTTGTTATTTCCTGTTTGTTTTTTTTAATAGTAGCCATTCTAGTAGGTGTGAAATGGGTTTTATTTGGCCTACTCACTCTTTAAATTTTTATTTGAATCAGTTGCCAACATATTTAAAATAGAAAAACTTTTTGTAAAAGTCCATACTTCTAGTTTCTTTTGAAAAATTGGAAGTTGCTGTTTCTGAGTAGAGGCTACTCCCTCATTTCTATTATCTCCTTGCCATTTTAATTCAGAACTCATTGAAATTCCTCCAAGCCTTACTTTTGAACTCCAGTTGAAGTTCTTTGTGTTAGTTAGGATAAAGTCTAAACTATAGACAGACAGATAGATAGATAGATAGATAGATAGATAGATATCAATATAGATATGACTAAGAATTTACATAGATAATTTCTGTTCACATTTCATTGGCAAGAACCTTATAACATGATCACACTTAGCTAGAATGGAGGCTGGAAAATAGTCTCTAAGTGGATAGCTATGTGCCCAGAAGGAAGGGGAGAAGGGTTTTGGGAGGACAGTCAGTTTTCTCTCACATACTCTTCCATACCCTTAAATTGTCTGCTCCAGGGCCATGGAAAAGATGTGGTATCTGAAGATCTTTCCCAGAAGTGATTTCTCTGGAGGTGAGAGGATCTTGAGTCTTAATGGCTGACGTATTTCTGCAATGGACATTTGACCCTATAGAGGACTAGAAACTCCCAGACAAAGCTCTAGTTCCATACTCCTGATTGCCTTCCTTTTCCATTCCAGGGCCTCATTTTTCTAGAGAATTTCTACCAAAAGATTGTTCTTACCACACTATGTGTTTATGGTCTCATTCAAACTTTAAAGGTTCTTTTCTCCTTTTTGTTTTTACTTCAAGATGATAATTTACATTAAATTTGGGTTGCTTAGGTCTTTGAACAGACTGAAGCTAATAATAGAAAATCTTAATTTTTAAGAAAGCAAAAATTTTTTAAAAGAAAAGTTCCTAGTACAAACACAACCATTTATATTATACCAATGATTCCAAACTCATGAGAACTTATTGCCTGATATCTAGTAGTATTAGTGTTGACAGCAAATTATATAAGTATCTTAGTGTGCCGGAAAAGGCAAGTGAATGAAGATAGCAGCCTTGATGTAATTTTAAGTGGGACACCAGTATGAAATCAAAGTGAACCAGTCTGTTTGAAAATAATTGCCATCTGAAGTCAAGAAGAAGTGATGTTTTGATACAGTATTGAACCATTAGGTATATTACTGGATTTGGGTTGGTGAGAATCGAGCTTTCCCCTGGAACACCTGTTCACTGTCAAGGCAGCATGGCAAAAGGGATGGACCAGTGGTCTGTTGCAATATGGCAATTCCTACATAAAGATATAGAAATAGCAGTGCCTTCCAAGGCTATTATGAATTGTGGCACTTTATATGAAATCTAAAAATCATGTTTTTGCTGGGGTGTCATATTGCATGCTCATTTACCCTTTTCTGTTGCCACAAGATCTTTTATAGTGTTATTCTTTTTTAACCCTTCCTGTTATTGATATTTGTATTTTAGATGATTGTTCTCCAAAACCTGTTGATTGCATTTTTTCTTGGTTGAATTCCATTTTATTTTATTCTTAAGTACTTCAGTTCCTACCTCTACTCTACTATTTGTTTCTCAGTTTTTGCTGACTGCTATGATTCTAAGTTAATGGCTCATGAGAATGTAATATTTATTCTTATCTTTGTCATTAATTAGCATAAAACACATAAACACCCTGAAATAACCAACTGGATTCTTATTTGCCTCATAAAATTATAATATTTCAGACCTTGAATTGACTTGAGGAAGTCATTTACTTTAATTCTTTCACTTTACAGATGAGGATACTAAGATAAAGAAATGTTAAGTGATTTGCCTATATTCATTTGTTTTCAGGTTTTATTTAATTTTTGGTATACGAAAATTATTAATGTCCAAGCAGATTTGAGTTTCTTTCGAAAGGAGGCTTTTACAAGCATTTCATATGACAATTGTCCTGGTCTAAGTATAGAGCTATGCTTTGCTTAGTCTGACTCTGAGCATTTTCATTGCCTCATCCTTAAAATTGGCTCTACTGCATAGCTTGATTTCTTAATTTTTTTCCATACTTGTTTGTAATAAACATTATTATTTAAATGCCATGTTTGTGTTATTTCTACTTATGTTTGGAATTGACCTCTAAAAAAATAATGAAGATCACCTGATAAATTAAGTTTAATCTTTATTTTTGTTCATCATTCTTTTATCTTATCAACAGTGAGATACTTTTTCTCTCCATTATCATACAATGGATTGGTGATTTTTCATAGATTCATTTCCAGTGCAAGTCTTTCTTCTTCATTCTGGCACGTCAACAGATGAATGCCTGTGAACATCCATCTGCCTGTCGAGTGTCCCCAAGAGGCTGGCACCCTGTGCTCTTGCACAGACAGGTGGACCTCAGTACCCTACAGCTAGGGTCTGGCTGACAGCCCTGCCCACAACCCAGGGAGTGGGCATCTGCTACATGTTGGAAGGGGTGGGGGTTAAGAGGAAAGAGCAGATTAGGACTTTTCCCACGGAAGGTACTAGGGGAGGTCAGATCTCCTTGCAGATAAACATAGTGCAAAATAAACAGTGATAGGTACCATAAGGAAGATGAGGTTTCTTTTTTTTTTAAAGATTTATTTTTATTTATTTCTCTCCCCTTCCCCAATCCCCCTCCCCCCGCCCCAGCTGTCTGTTCTCTGTGTCCATTTGCAGTGTGTTCTTCTTTTTGTCCGCTTCTTTTGTCAGCGGCACAGGAATCTGTGTTTCTTTTTGTTGCGTCATCTTGTGTCAGCTCTCCGTGTGTGTGGCACCATTCCTGGGCAGGCTGCACTTTCTTTCGTGCTGGGTGGCTCTCCTTATGGGGCGCACTCCTTGCGTGTGGGACTCCCCTACGCGGGGGGCACCCCTGCGTGGCACAGCACTCCTTGTGCGCCTCAGCACTGCCCGTGGGCCAGCTCCACACGGGTCAAGGAGGCCCGGGGTTTGAACCGTGGACCTCCCATGTGGTAGGCGGACGCTGTATCCATTTGGCCAAGTCCGCTTCCCAAAAATTGTTTCATTACAAAAAGAAAAAAAGCTAAAGAGAAAGAGCTACCTGGCATGTGGTAGACGGACGTTCTATCCACTGGGCCAAGTCCGTTTCCCAAGATGAGGTTTCTGAGAGAAGAGAACTGATTTTTAGCTGTCTTTGATTGACATTTCATCTTATTGTGGTGGTCTCCATTATGTGAACATTCTTTTGAGGTTCATTTTCAAATTAATAGCAGTTGGAATGTCTGTCAATTGCTTGATTATTCTTCACTTATTCATTTATATCGAGGACCTACTATGTGCTAGGCCTTATTCTAGGTGCTAGGGACATAGATAAAAACAGACAAAATCTCTAGCCACATGGAGCTTAATTTTACTAGGGATGTGTAATATAATATAATAATCAGGTTGTGGCAAATACTACTAAACAAGGAAAGAGCATATGGATAGAGAATGACTAAAAAGGATGGTGGTGGGACCCTTTGAGGCAGGGTGTTCAGGGAAGGCCTCTGAGCAGAGACCCAATTGAAGTGAGAGATCAAGCCATGCAGAGATCTGAGGGAGCGGCATTTCAGGCAGAAGGAACAGCCAATGCAAAGGCTCTGAGGTAGAAACCATCTCCGAGAGTTCAAGGAATAAGCAAGAACGCTGTGTCCAGAGCAAGTGAATGAGACAGAGTGTTAGGTAATGAGGTTGAAGAGGCAGAAAGGACTAAATCATGGAGGGCCTTTTAAGCCATAGTAAGGCATTTGGAGTTTATTTTCCATATAATGGGAAGCTACTAGGTAGTTCTAAGTAAGAGATTGACATGATATAATTTGTATTTCTAAAAGATTGCTGTTTGTGGAATTGACTATAAGGGGGATAGGAGTGGAAGAGGGGATAGACCAGAAGATGGGAAGAAAATATTAGAATATATGTATGTATATGTATATATATATATGAGAAAGAAATTAAGCTTACTAGTACTTGTGGATTAGCGATGGTGTATGTATATGGCTTTTAAATATATATATGTATATCATGGCATGAGGTTTAAAAAATTACAACTGGGGCAATCACTTTTTAAAAGTTTGTAAACAACTGTTCTAAGTGAGAGATGATAGTGGCTGTTTGTTGGCTTCCAACATATTTTCTTTGGAAACTGTAATAATTATTTTTTTGCTTTTATTCCTCTTCTTATCACAATGTAGCAGTGGTTCTTCTCCCCATAAAAATGAGCATGAACCGACAATCACACAGGCACATTTGCATACAATTTCAGGGCATTCACAGAAACCACATTAAGAATCTTGACTATAGAGGATCATTTTACAGCCATCCACACCCCCCATCCCAGGATATAACATGTGTCCTTTTCTCTGAATACTCTGCTCCAGCGTTTCTTTCCCCATTTGTCAATCCTAAAATTACTTTATGAATGCAAAATATTCATTTACTCTTTATATTAGCTTCCTAGAGCTGCCGTATTAAATTACCACAAACTTCGTGGCTTTAAACAACAGAAATTTATTTGCTCACAGTCCTGGTTAGAAATCCAAAATCAAAGTGTCGATCGGACCATGCTTTCTCCAAAGGTTCTGGGGAAGAATTCTTCCTTGCTCCTCCACGCTTCTGACGGTGGCTGGCTGTCCTTGGCATTCGGTAGCTTATAACTGCACAACTCCAGTGTCTGCTTCTGTCCCCATGTGGCATCTCCCTGTGTGCCTCTTCTCTTCTTATAAGGACCCCAGTCAGATTGGGTTAAGGGCCCACCCCACTCCAGTACGACTTCTTCCAACTTAACTAATTACATCTGCAATTACCTTATTTTCAAATATGGTCACATCCTGAGGTACTGAGGGTTTGGACTCCCAACATACCTTTCTGAGGGCACAATTCAACCATATCACCCCTCAAGCCTAGAATTTTGACCTGCAAGTGAGGGCAGTTTCTTTTAGTTATATTTTGCTATTCATCTGTTTTCTGCCACTAAACTGCCTTAAGCCTCAGAATAAATAATTCTAAATTCAGTGTTTCACAGAATGGACACCCCGTTTCTCCATTTCTTGGGGTATTGCCTGGTATACCAATATTAATATACATTGATAAAGGTCCTAATGATAGCCAAACAGAAATTAGAAGCTATGCGTGTGTAAGTAAATTATGTGATTTTAATATGGATCCCAGCCATCAAGCTATGAATTGCTTTCAACATGAAAGTTGTGTGACTTTCCTGAGTACACGTCAGGCTTGGGCAGAAGCAGGAGGAGAGATCGGGCATTTTTCTAGTGTTCTGCAATGTCCTCTGTAATTTTTTTACTTTTGTAAGTGAAGTTAGGTAGCAAGATTGACCTCTCTCTTTCAGAAACTCTACCTAATGGCCCAGCATTGTGGGATCTTCCAGTCTACCTTGTGATGCCTGTTCAACCCTAGTAACATTTGACATCATAAAGCATTAGTCTTTTAAATATTTGCTTCAGTGCACACTCTGATAATTCCCTGTTTAGAGAGTTTACCTGTGGTTTTTTTTTTTTTTTTTTTTCCTTTCCTGTTTGCTTAGACTTTTGGTTTCAAAGTGTAATTAAAACTAATTGCTGAGAATAAAACTCAGGCTGCTGGCCTGCCATGGTGGTCAGATGAGGGATTACTTTTTCTTTCAGTATTGTTTAATTTTTGTGAGTGGACAGAAGTAACGCCAGCAAAATAGAGCAGGTGATTTGATCTTATGGTTGTGTTCTTTCCAGGCCTTTTGTCTCCTTCCACCTGTGAAGCCTGTTACATCTGGAGGCAGTAGTGAGATGATCCAAAAATGACTTAAAGGCAAAGAGACTGTCATTTCATTTCTGAGAGAATATGATGCCCCTGTGTATAAACTATTACATAAAGAAGTGAAAACAATCTCTTCTTTGTTTACTCTTTGCTGTTTAACATTTGCAATTGATCTTACTTTTCAATTGTCTAGGACAAGATGACAATCCTCTGTGGTTTCAGTTTATTCCTTTTAAAAACCTAATTTGAAGTAGAGAGAAATATTCACAAATTCCTTTTTAAAGTTATCTTATATAGTTCCTATCAACCCTAGATTGGCTTTTAAATCATGTTTGATTTAAATATATATATATATATATTCCTTGATATAAGTTTTCTTATTAATGACTGTTGGGAGTTGTTGTACTAAACTTAGCAGACACTCCCCCCCCACACACACACACACCTCCCTTTAAAAAGACAATCCTCCATAATTTAAGCTGCTTATACTAACTCTATTAATATTGCCTGTGTTTGCTTTATAACCTAAGTTTGTAAATTTTTAGGAGTGAGTCTGAATCATAATAGATTGATTCTAAGGAGTCAGATAATTTCAGAAACTTGTGGGAACTTTCTAGTTTCTAGTCTTTTATCTCCTCAGAAGACTTTTTCATGAAAAGACAGGGATTAGTGACGACTTTCTAATGCAGGGTTAGTCTTTAGTTTTTGTTTAAAAATGACACTTTGAACATGTCGCGCATAATGCATTTGAAGGTCTGTTGCCAAGCAGCTTGAAACCTAGGGGGCATTGTTGAATTTGAAGCAATAGTGGGTTCAGGGAAGGGGCCAAAAGAAAACTTGAGAAAAATAGAGTAGCACTGAAAGTGTTTTATGATAATTAGAATAAAAATTGGATATCAGAACTTCACGGGTCAGCTTCTGTTCACACATTTAGCTTTCACCTTGCAAAGAAAGGGATGTATCAGGTAATTAGGTCAAATCAATGATTATATATCTTTAATTCAAGTGGAAGGGGCTATAACTGTGATGAAATTTGTCTGAAGGAGAACGCATGGGGAATCTTGTCAAAGGTCATGAGTTCAAAGGGGAAATTAAGTTCAAGGTTCGGTTCTTGTTCACATAACCCCACCTCCACCCCAAGACTGCACAACAAGAAACCAAACAACCAATATTTCTAAAAAGCATTTTGAAATAGGCTTCCCTTTAGGAATATAGAATTAAAGCAGTTACACCTCCTCAAAGGGGCATTTTCTCCTGACGTGGACAGAATAAAAGACCTCTAGTATTATATGTCCTGCTTGTTGGTTTCTTCTTCTTTGTTGCTGATTATACACACAAGACTTTCAGCTGCATGGTATGCAAATAAACAGCTCATCTCCAAGAGATCATACCACCATGTGTCCCCTAATATAAATTCTTGGATTGTTTGAAGGATAATAATAAAATATTCTAAGTTTAAGATTGGAAGCAATGGAAAGACAGCTAAGAAAGTTGTTTGGGGGAGTCTGTCTCTCTCGCCTTTCTTTCCTGAATTCAATTTCCCCTTAAACTTGACAAAGTGGAACCAAAATTCACCCTTGTCTTGGTCATTCTTCTGAAACAAAGGGTCTTTTCTCCCTTTAATGTATGTATAACTTCCATTAAGGTTGACCATAAGCTTTTGCATGGGATGAAAAAAGAAAAGTCCTCAAATCTTTTCTTTACCTTGGTATTATTTTTAAAGGACAAACAATAAGAACATAGTTTCACATAGTGATAAAGAAATCCTGGTTGGGGAAACTCGCCTTTAAGGCCTAATGGACTTTAAACATTCTGGATTCCATGTGTAATCCCAATACATTAGATTTTAGTAAGTGTTTTGAGAAAGAAACGCATATAAAGAAACATTTCTTTATATAATTGCTTAAGGCAAATCAAGAAAGTTTTCACAGCTTTTTAAAAAATATTCTTTTCATCCAATCAGGTATTATATTTGCAACTTACATAGTCACACTGTCATGTTTTGGAAACGAAGAAGTTAACAAGTAACAAGAAAATTAGACAGTCTCCTTTTCCATTCTACAATAGAGTATATGTGTATGGACATGAAGCCACACGTGGATTGGGGTCCAACCAAACTAGGCTGGTTAATGTCTGAAAAAGCATTTTAATGTTAGGTGTGATTCATGTAACAGGATACATTTTTCCTTGTATTTTTTTCATGCCCAGTGTGTAGATTGGCTTATTATCCTAGGATTTCTTCTTGAAAAACTCTTTTTGTCAGAATATATGTGCTTTCTATCTGTAAACTACAAAATACTTGCCAAGTTTTAAAAGGCAAATAATCTCTGGTATTTTGGAATAAACATGCTTGTGAATGGAGAAGATTCTAGGAGACAGGTGCCTCACTTGATTGAATGGTTTGGGAGCGAGGGATGACTGGCTGGGGAGTTCACACTTTGGTTAAACTCTGGCAACTAAAATTTCCACCCTGGTAGAATTTAGAAGTTCAAGGAACAACATTGCCATAGATATTAATGACCTTTGAGGGCATATAGAGTTCAGAGTTCATTTCTAAATAGAGCAACATCCCTTGCTGCTCCACCTCTTACCCTTCCCCCTTCCAAAAAAAAAAGCAATTATTTAGCACATTGTGACATTCGGCCTGGCTAATTTTTACACAAAAATAGAGACAGTGGAAAATATAGCAGTTAAGTATTAGTAATGGATAGAACTGGGGGTGCCCAACGGGGGGGAGAGGGTATCTCCTGAGCAGTTCAAAGTTCATTCTTTGTTCACATATAATGAAAAGTCTTCAGTTATCAGGTATTTAAACCCAAATCAGCAGTTCCATATCCGTAACCTGAGCTGAGTGTTCCTCCATCTAATGGCCATGCTGCTGTCGTTTGCAGTGAGTTGGGTGACACTCGATTTGTACTCGGAGACCGGAACAGATGGGCTTTCATTGTGAGACTCCGCCTGTATGCAAATGTGAACCGAGTTTCACCCGATCCTGGGGCCTGACCTGACCGTGCACATGCATTTACTCAACGTGGCTCAGCCTGGGGGGGCGGCCAAGGGGGAATAAAAAATGGCAATCGGATAGTACCAGCGGCAGGTCAAGTTTACCATCCGTCTTTCAGCGGGACTGAGATGGCAACACAGTTATTTAGTTTCAGTGTTGATGTGCGTTGCAATAAACTCCATCATTTCACCTGTTTATGAACCCAGGCTCGTATGAGATCTCTGTGAAATCAAACAAAGCTGGCAATCAACTCTCTTGTTTCCAGCAGAATGGGGAATTATGGACTTTTAAAAAAAGCATCTTTATTTTTTCCCCTGCTTCACATACATAAATCAATATTTTTTTCTCCAGCCGTTTTTGTTTCTTACATTGAATTTATTAATTTCTTATTTGGAGAAAACAAAATACATTTTCCCCAAATGTTTTTGTTTCAAATTAAGAAATATGATCATTAATGTCAGAATAAACAACTTGCATTTTAGATGTCAATTAACTGTTTTGCATGTACACAGTAATATACAATATCTAATAAATCTCACAATTAAATGTGCAGCCCATCATTAGAGTGAAAATATGAACAGCTGTAATCATACACATTCTGTTGACAGAGAAAAATTTGGTTTCATTTGTAATTTTTCACACTGGGAAAGAACAAGAGATGGATTGGAAACACCAGTGTTTCTGTAACTGTGGGCTTTTTCTGCACATGTACAGAAGGACAGCAAACCAATGTCTCTAACTTCAGGGTCTCACAGCAGTGATTTGCCTCAAGTTTCTTCTCTCATGAAAGTAAATTTCTCTTGGGAAACATATAAGCCTTTGGCTAGAAAGCCCATAGGACAGACACCCCCAAACTGTAACAAATAACAAATTGATGCATTTCTTCAGTACATCTGTTCTTTAAGGGGTTCTGTTTAACTGATGTCTGGAACTGGCATGAAAGAAAGATTTGCTAAGAATGTAGTGAAAGTTGATGCATGCAGCAAAAACTGCTTGGTGAATATAGCTTCTGGCAACAAAAGACACAGCTTTTGGGAGCACATACACATTGCTCAAAATAGAAAGGGAGACTTTCAAAGTTGCATGTATGCAGGTGCAGAAAAGAATGAAGACATACTTCCTTCAGAAAAGGTGCCAAATTGTCTCTACGTAAGGATTCTTCTCCACTTCCCCTTATTCCAACCCTCACTCCAAGGTGCAAGGCCAACATATCAGGACAGCATTGTCAAGCACTTCTGGAAGGCTAGGCTTGAAATCACTCCAAATAGAAATAAATGTTCAGGACTAGGACTAGCATTTGTCTACTAGGCACCTAGTGGTTGCTGACAGAGATAATAAAGAATAAAGAGTTGCACGACAGTATAGCAGGTATTAAAAAATGTCATACTCCTTTCCTTGGCCATTGAAAATTGATTTGATGATCTTGCCTGGTCTTTGAATATGTATTTCTAAATAGATAGGAAGTCTTCAGGGGGTATATATGTGGACATGTATGTATATATACATACTGACATACATGTGTATTTATATCTATATATACAGATTCTCCCTTACACAAATAAGAATTTATATGAATGTAGGCTTCTGTGTCCACACAAAACTTTATGCCTGGTTGAATTTTTGTAGGCTACCTTAAATTAAATATATCATTTATACCCTTAGAAAATTTGTTTGAGAATTGTCAAGGCAGTGCTTACCCGGGAATTCAAAATGTTTGTTTACCTTAGAAGCAGAGGACTCATATGTTCTAAAGTTTAACAAGAGGCCTGACAAAGTTATATATTCTGGCAAGAATCAGAGTCTGAAGACTTTTTGTAATATTGTGAAAAATTAAAATTAAAATATTTACAATATCAATCTTATAACCAAGTTATTATAACCAACACTTAGTGCTGTTTGCTTTAGTAAAATGATGCATTTGCTAAAGTGATATTAAAAACAAGTTTGAGATTTGAAGTCAGCACATTTTCTTTTTTTAATGTCATATTGAAAGTAATATCATGAATTGGGACGGAAATGCTTGTATTTTTTAAGTTCTTGAGGGGGAAAAAAAACCCAGACACATCGGTTACCTCTGATCAAAGCTTTTAGTATCTGGAAAATGATACTCCGTGTCTTTTCTAAATCCGTGAAAGAAAAAGTATTTGATTCATTTTTCTCAAATGATTGTGTCATAAAGTACTTTCAAACAAGGAACTAGTGAGCTCAAAAAGAATTCATAATAGCCACCATTTGTATGACTCTTAATATGTATCATTAACTCTTTTAAGTGCTTTATGTCTACTAATTTACTTAATCTTCACCCAGAAAATCCCATGAGGTTCTATTAGTATCACCATTTTATAGATGAGGAAAATGAAAAGTGCCCAAATAGTTTCTGTCCTGAACAGAAAAGGGGAAATATGAGACATTAGGACTCAGACTTTTGGAAAGACTCTCCATGTAACCGGGCAAATGATTTGTCTCTCTATGTCTTTTTAATCTGTAGAAAATTACAATGTATTCTGTAAAAATCACATTTATGAAATATACATCCTGTTTCCTAAATAGTGAGAAGAAATATGAAACATTTCTGTGCCTTTTAAAGCTGTGCAGTACTTGAAACCACTGTTCTTCATCTGTAATATGGCACAAGCCTTCTAAGAAAGTGCGGCCAAGTCCTCACGAAAGCTCAAGTTGTGGTGAAGGTCTCGTAATCAGAAAACCCAAACCCTTCCCCTTCCAAATGCTGACTCCAGCTTGAAAATAAGTAGTATACTTTTCTTAACATTTAATCTTGTCTTGTCTGTTTCTCTGTTTTTTGGCAACAAAATTAGATTCTGCTAGAATTTTTGTTATGAGGTTAGCTCAGTTGTACCCTTAGAAGGATGGGTAAAGAGAAATTGAGCAGAACATGAGGTCTTTCTCTACCTCCTCTTTTAAAGACCAATTTTGTATTGTATCTTAGTATACTAGGGACTGGGTTGTGATCCATTAAATTCACAGTGAAAATAATGGTATTTATAGGTCATAATTAGCCTCTGGATCCTAGTGTGTCAGGAGCACTCAGCAAAGGGGTACACCCCGTGTGTTCGAGAGAAGGGGTGGGGGGAGCCACCTTGTGGCTGGAAGGCGACCCAGCAGCCTTGCTCAGTTCTGACTAAGGAGATGATGGTAGAAGCCTGAAATAAATCAGAAATATCAATCACTAAATATTTGTGGGAAGTGGTAAAGGATATAAATAGAATCTATAACTACAATAATACCAAAGCTGTAGCTGTAAATATCCATTATCTTCTTTAATATGACATAGAGTAGATTGAGAACTGAGAAATTATTAAGACCTCCACAAAAAAATTGGAAGAAAGAATGAAAACATTTAAGTAAAAATTATATTCATTTTGTAATTCAATAAAGAAATCCCAGAGACATATTTTTAAATTTAATGTTGTTTTCTAAAGCACAGAAGAAGCCCCACAGACATCTGTTTGCATACATTGTGTGTCAGGCAACATCAGATTTGAATGGAATTTATCTAAATTTTATATGCATGGCTTGATGTAAATTGAAATAAATTGTACAGCATACTCTGCGTGGACATATTGGTTTTTCCATCGCTGCTTGAACTTTTAACCCCAAGGCCTGAGCCGGTCACACGTTGACCTGTCTGAACTCTGCTGGTAGATCCAAGTGTGGAAGGCTGACCTTGCATCCATGGCAACCATCAAGTAGGGTCCATGACTCTTCTCGCCCTTTCTCTCTCTTTTCTCCACACTCAAAACAAAACAAAACAAAACAAAACAAATTAGTATATTCTCGCACAGTCAGTCAGTGTAATCTTGGAATAGTTTTGCCAAAATGCATTTTGCCCCTAACCCAAGCTCAAGACAGAACTTTTCAGCTTGCTTGTGAGTTGTTAATGAAAGTCTGAAATGAAAACCTTTATAAAAGTTAATGGAAAAGAACCCTTCCTGGGACTCATTCAGTTTGCTTGTCTACTATTATAGATAAAATATAGTTCATATACTCATATATTAAGTAATGCTACTATAAGTATGTTATGCATGCAAATGAAAATTATACTTGTGTGGGATTTCAATGTAATTCTTTATGGGCGACTTAAAAAAAAAAACTTAATGTTTTACCAAAGCCCACAGTGTCCACATTACATTTGACATTTCCCAGTGTCATAAAGTTAATGCATCTGAAAAGAGTAAGTATTAAGGGTCCAGAGTTAATCTCTCTATTGTCAGTTGTAATCTCCATTTTAATTAAGGTACTTTCATAGTTCTGATTTGTTTTAATTTGAATAATTTATCTTAAAACCCATGTACTAACAAATTATTGTTTTCATAATCTTGATGGTAGCCCAAAGGTGTTATTTACTCCTCTCTAAAGTTAAAATTCTATTCATAGGATGAATCTGTGGCTCTTCACTTAGTAGTATAAGAAGCATTTGTTGAATGCCTACTATGTAAATAACTTCAATTAAATACTATAGGTTGATATGAAAAATGGTGTGCACCTGGTTTGAAGAATTGCAGTTTTGTTATAAGATGGGACATATTACATTGGAGAGAAACAACTAGAGAACAACTAGACAGCAGTGACAAATGTACAGTTGTTTAAAATTGTATACCAACTGACAAGAAAACATGGCATAATGGAGTGACGATTTGGAAGTGGATTTAATGAAGAAAGACCTCTTGTGAACAAAACCTTGAAAAAGGTTGTCCCTGGCCAGTAAGCAGACATTCTAGATTTAAGAGGTTTCATTGACTAAGCAAAACCTGGGATGGTGTTGATAATGTGCAAGGGTTGATAAAGAGGAAAAGTACCAGAGAAAATGGGCTATGCTATACTAGGAATAACAAATACCCTTGAATTCTCATGGGCTCATCTACCATCTTTCATACCCTGGGGCCTATATTTGTTCCTCTATTATTTGTTTCTGACCTTTTGCAGTAAATATTTTTAGAAAACAGACTTGCCAGGTGTGAACTGTAGGGAATTTGATTGCCTTTTTTAGAAAATGTAAGTAAAATCTTCATTTCTAGAATTTTGGAATAGAAACCTGAAAATCTCAAATATTCTGCCAGTTACCTATGGGCAACTGTAGGTAACAGGATTGAAAGGAGACCAGTATGATGAAACTGAGGTTCTCAATAGTATAGCCTTGAGTTAGTTTAAAAACAGCAACAAAAACACCATAAGAATGGTTTTCTTTGTCAGACAATATTGGAAATAAAAAAGGCAACAGAGTAGAGTGCAAAGAGAATCAGGACATTCTCACAGTCTGCCTCTAGCAAACTGAACTTGTTAAGTTACTTTATGTCTTTGGGCCAGTTTCTTCTTATGTAATAGTAAGAAATATCTAACATTTATTGAAGTCTTACTTTATACCAGGCGCTAGTGTTTCAGCATGTTCACTTAATTCTCACAACCACCCTGTAAGCTGAGTGCAATTATTATCCCCTCTTTAAAGATTAGAAAACTGAGGCACTCTACCTTTTCCAGGATTCCATCCAGGTAGTCTAGCTTTAGACCTTATATGATTTACTCATTGTACCACAGGTCAGAAAACATCGTCTGTAAAGGGCCAGATAGTATTTTAGGCTCTGCGGGCCATACAGTCTCTGTCACAACTCCTCACCTTGGTGCTGTAGCACAAAAGAAGCTATTAAAAAAATATATAGTTGAATGGGGTGCAGCTGTGTCCCAATAAAACTTCTTTTATGGACAATGAAGTTTGAATTTCATATACTTTTCATGTGCCACAAAATATTAATTTTATTTTTATTTTTCATTTAAAAATGTAAAATCTTTCTAAACTTGTGGTCATATGGAAAACAAAGGGAAAGTCAGATTTGGCCCATGGATCTTAGTTTGTCAACCACTGTGCTGTACTAGACTACCTTCTGACATACAGACTAAGGAGTTGAGCTAGATGGTCTCTAAAATTGCTACTACTCAAAATTTTAAAAATTCAGTGACTTTCATACTCCCAAAGATAAGGCAACCATTTTGGATTCAATACTGTGTAATGTAATAAAGGAATTGAAAGTTCTGTGGAAAACAAGCCTACCCATCCCTTGTCGTTGGAAAAGACTATATCTAAACTCACTCTCAAGGATGAAGAATTATCTCTGTTTAATTGATATTTTGAGTAAGATTTCATTATCTCTTTAAACAAGCCATTTCATTTAATAGATGTTAATCAGGATGGTAGTCCTAATATCTAGCCTGAGTACTTCATAATGCAGAAAAAGCCCCTTAGCTCCACTTTTTTAGAAATGGAGATGAGCTAATCTCTGTCTTTTACAAAATTCCACACTAGTTTCTATAACTTCTATATCATCTTCTGCAGCTGAAGATAAGAACCTTTTGTCTTCCTCCCAGGTCTTTTTTCTTCTTTTAAAAAAAAAAATTTTTTTTATTTCAAAATAATTTCAAGCTTACAGGACAGTTGTAAAAATTATACAAAACTCATACAGAAAACTCAAACATACCCCTCAGCCAGATACCTAAATCTACAGACTTTTAACATTTTGCCACATTTGCCCAGGCCTTCATTCTTTACTCATCTATTTTATTTAATATTCTTTGAGCCATTATTTTAACTCATAGGAATCCTTCCCAAAATGTCCTCACCTCTTTAATGTTGTAGAACCAGGAATGGGCAGGGTAGTTACCTCTCTTTTCCTTGTGTATATCTGAAAGTTTGATTTTCCAAAATATGCATATGTGAAAATTTCCATAAATGTCATTGTTACCTAAAGTAAGTATTTTGCAAGGGTCTATATGCTTAACTCATAAAACTGCTTTAGTTAGTATAATACTTTAGTAGTATGATACACATAGCAAATCGTCTTTTTCTTTAAAATCAAGTAGTATAATGAAATATTTTCCTTTAGTTTTAAAACTCACAGCCATTCTAGAGTTTACTTCTGTTTTCTTAGTGTCTGTTGAGGTAAGGTGATAAAAACAAAATATAAAATCTCTCACATATCCCATGCTAATACATGTTATCCCTAATTACTATCTTAGCATTCAAACTCCCAAATGTCTACTGAGTTGTGTGCCTTATGCCTTACCAAATATTGACAGTTTATTTCATAGAAAATATGAAAATATCCCTTTATTATGTAATAACCTTCTATATGGTCTGAGTATGATAATTTAGAGGACTATTTCATTCACTAAAATGACCACTGAAGTCAAATTTTCAAAGGTCCCCCCCCACCAAGACTATCTCTTTTACAGACATTTTGTCAGAAAACTAATAATAGCACATACCGAGTTTTTAACATAAGATGGTTCTATAGCCACAAAATTGGAGGTACATGAAAGTAGTCACTTAAAAGTTTGCCTCTTTTATGTATACTCAATATAGTCATAGAATATTCACTAAACAACTTTGGTTATAAAACTGTAGTGAGGCCAGGTGAATAAAATACTCTCTGAGAGTAAAATGCTTATCAGTTTATATTTCTAAGACTCGAGAGTATTATTTGACAAATTACATAAGCATTCGTGTAAAAGACTATTTACACAGCCCACTCTGATGAAGATGGCAGAGTGAGATGCTTCAGGGCTCCCACCCTCCACAGAAGCTTTGAACAACCAGCAAGAACTGGCAGAAACATCTTTCTCAAAGTTCCAGAAAACAATTAAAGGACTGCAGTAAAAGAATGAGCACAAAATCAAGACAAAGTCTACTTAAAAGCGGTAGGATCACATGGCACCCTGGCGGAACCCCTCCCCACCGCACACAAGCACACTGACTTAGTGTAGAACCGGCCTGTCTTCCCAGTGCGATCCCTGGTCCTGGTTCCTGAGGGAGGAGAGTAACTCTCGTGTGCATACTGGAAGCTTGAACGTATTGCCCAGTCTGTCTGGTGATGGCCCGAGGGACTCATCCCAGAACTTGCCCTGTGTGTAGAAGGCAGCTCAGAGAACTCTCCTTCAGCACACTGTGGGAGAGCAGCAAAGTTATGCTTCCTGGGACGAGGGATTGCTGCCTATGGGACAAATAGTGCAGTGCTAGGACTGTGAGGAAACTTTTTCCTAGGGCAGAGGGAACATCTGAAACTGTGTAAATGGGAAATTCCTAGGGCCACACGGGCATGTCCAAGACAAGATGCTTGTACAGAAAGGACCAGGGAGGCCCCTTTGCTTTGGCCTGGAGCTATTCTCTAAACTCATTGTATGGATAAACCCTGAAGGAGAGCACTTGCACAGGTCAATCTGCAAAGACTGGGAAGGTGTAATCTTTTTATTTTTATTTTTCTTCCCTTCTTCTTCCTCCTCTTCTTCCTCCTCCTCCTCTTTTTTCTTCTATTGTTAGCTCCTTCTGGCATTCCAGGAAAGCTCTGTTGTAATACTGATTGCATATAACTTTAAGGGACAGACACCTCAAGTCTAAATTCCAGCAATAACACATTAAAATATCAAAATGTTCGGGTTCTAGCAAAACACACTAAGAAACAGAAAGCAATGGTCCAGACACAGGAGAAGATGAAAACATTAGAAAATGGGGCATGGATGAGGCTCAAGCGGTTGAGCACCTGCTTCCGACATGGGACGCCCCGGTGCCTCCTAAAATCAAACAAATAAGCAAACAAGAAAACCAACTCAGGGGTGCTAATGTGGCTCAGTGGTAAAGCACCGGCTTCCCACATATGAGGTCCTGGGTTCAATCCCCAGCCCCAGTACCTCAAAAGAAAAAAACAAAACAAAACAAAAACAAAACAACACTAAAAACCGTCAATGGGGAGGAGCAGACCGGGGCCATACCAGACGAAGACATTTAAAAAATGGTTCTACATGGCGGCAGACTTGGCCCAGTGGGTAGGGCATCCATCTACCACATGGGAGGTCCGCAGTTCAAACCCCGGGCCTCCTTGACCTGCGTGGAGCTGGCCCATGTTGCAGTACTGATGTACGCAAAGAGTGCCATGCCACGCAGGGGTGTCCCCCGTGTAGGGGAGCCCCACACACAAGGAGCGCACCCCGGAAGGAGAGCCGCCCAGTGCAAAAGAAAGTGCAGCCTGCCCAGGAATGGTGCCACACACAGGGAGAGCTGATGCAACAAAAAGAAACACAGATTCCCGTGCCGCTGACAACAACAGAAGCGGACAAAGAAGACGCAGCAAATAGACACAGAGAACAGACAACTGGAGGTGGGGGGGAAGGGGAGAGAAATAAATAAATACATAAATCTTAAAAAAAAAAAGGTTCTACATATGCTCAAAGAGTTCATGGAAAACATGGACAAAGAATTGAAGGAAATTAGGAAAATGACAGATCAACACAAAGAGAATATCAATAGAGAAGAGATTGAAACAGTCACCAAAAACCTCCCAAAGAGGGAAGCAGACATGGCTCAACTGATAGAGCATCCGTCTACCATATGGAGGGTCCAGGGTTCAGTCCCCAGGGCCTTCTGACCCATGTGGTGAGCAGGCCCACGTGCAGTGCTGCCGTGTGCAAGGAGTGCCATGCCACGCAGGGGCACCCCTGCGTAAGGGTGCCCCATGCGCAAGGAGTGCACACCGTAAGGAGAGCCGCCCCGTGTGAAAAAAGTGCAGCCTGCCCAGGAGTGGTGCTGCACACACAGAGAACTGACGCAGCAAGGTGAGGCAATAAAAAAGAGACGCAGCTTCCCAGTGCTGCCAGATAATGCAAGCAGACGCAGAAGAACACACAGCGAATGGACATAGAGAGTAGACAACAGGGGGAGGGGAGGGGAGAGAAATAAATAAAAATAAATCTTAAAAAAAAAAATAACCTCCCAAAGATGAAAAGCCCAGGACCAAAATTATATCTCCAATGAGTATAGATGCAAAAATCCTCAACAAGATACTTGCAAATTGAATCTAAAAAGACATTAAAAGAAGTATACACCATGATCAGGTGGGTTTTATCCCAGATATACAAGGGCAATTCAACACAAGAAAATCAGTTAGTGTAATAAACCACATTGACAAACTGAAGAAGAAAAATCACATGATCCTCTCTATTGATGCAGAAATATCACACTCTTTCTTGATTAAAAACACTCCAAAATATAAGAACAGAAAGAAGCTTTCTCAATATGGTTAGTTCATATATGAAAACCTACAGCTATCATTGTACCCAATGAAGAAAGACTGAGAGCTTTCCCACTGAGATCAGGAACAAGACAAGGATGCCACTGTCACCATTATTATTCAATATTGTGCTAAAAGTACTAGCTAGAGGAATTAGGCTAAATAAAGAAATAAAAGGTGCCCAAATAGGAAAGGAAGAAGTAAAACTCTCACTATTCACTGATGATATGATCCTACATTTAGAAAATCCTGAAAAATCCACAACAAAGCTACTAGAATTAATAAACAAGTTCAGGCGGCAGACTTGGCCCAGTGGTTAGGGCGTCCGTCTACCACATGGGAGGTCCGTGGTTCAAACCCTGGGCCTCCTTGACCCGTGTGGAGCTGGCCCATGCGCAGTACTGATGCATACATGGAGTGCCCTGCCACGCAGGGGTGTCCCCCACGTAGGGGAGCACCATGTGCAAGGAGTGCGCCCCATAAGGAGAGCCACCCAGTGCGAAAGAAAGTGCAGCCTGCCTAAGAATGGCGTCTCCCACACGGAGAAATGACACAAGATGACGCAGCAAAAAGAAACACAGATTCCTGTGCCGCTGACAACAACAGAAGCAGACAAAGAAGACGCAGCAAATAGACACAGAGAACAGACAACCAGGGGGGAGGGGAAGGGGAGAGAAATAAATAAATTTTAAAAAATAAATAAATAAATAAACAAGTTCAGCAGAGTGGCAGGATACAAGAGTAATATGCAAAGATCAATAGCGTTTCTATACTCTACTGATGAGGTATCTGAGGAAGAAGTCAGAAAAAAATTCCATTTATAATAGTGACTAAGACAATCAAATATCAGGAAATAAACTTAACCAAGGATATAAAGGACCTGTATTCAGAAAACTACAAAACATTGCTAAAAGAAACCAAAGAAGAATTAAATAAATGGAAGGACATTCTGTGTTCATGGATTGGAAGACTAAATATCATTATGATGTCAATTCTACCCAAATTGATTTACATATTCAATGCAATCCCAATAAAAATTCCTACAGCCTTTTTTGCAGAAATGGAAAAACCAGTAATCAAATTTATTTGTGGCCCCAAATATCCAAAAATGTCTTTAAAAAGAAGAATGAAGTTGGAGGATACTCACTTAACTTTAAAGCACAGTGCTTAACTACAGTGGTGAAAACAGCATGGTAGTGGCATAAAAACAGACAGATTGACAAATGGAACGTAATCAAGAACTCAGAAATAAACCCTCATATCTACAGTCAGGTGATTTTTGACAGGACTCCTAAGCCCAGCCAGCTGGTCCAGAAGAGTCTATCCAACAAATGGTGCTGGGAGAACAGGATAGCCATATCAAAAAGAAAAAAAGAGGACCCCTATCTCACACCTTATACAAAAATTAACTCAAAATGGACCAAGGACCTAAACATAAAAGCGACAACCATAAAACTCCTAGAAGAAAATGTAGGAAAACATCTTTGAGATCTTGTGGTAGGTGATAGTTTCTTAAACCTTACACTCAAAACATGAGCAACAAAAGGAAAAATAGGTAAATGGGACCTCCTCAAAATTAAACACTTTTGCACCTCAACAGACTTTGTCAAAAGGGTGAAAAGGCATTCGACTCAATAGGAGAAAATATTTGATAATCACATATCCAATAAGGGTTTAATATCCATGATATACAAAAAGATCATACAACTCAACAATAAAAAGACAAACTACCCAATCTAAAAATAGGCAAAAGAGGGAAATGGATGTGGCTTAATTAATTGGGCTCTCATCTACCACATAGGAGGTCCAGGGTTTGATACCCAGGGCCTCCTGGTGAGGGCAAGCTGACCCATGTGGTGAGCTGGCCCACACGGCATGCCGGCCCACACGGGAATGCCTCCCCACACAGGAGTGCTGCCCTGCATGGGAATGCCATCCAGCGTGGGAAAGCCACCCTGCACAGGAGTGCCAGCTGACACAGACAGCTGGCGCAGCAAGATGATGCAACAAGAGACACAGAGGAGAGAAAATAAGAAGACGTAGCAGAACAGGGAGCTGAGGTGGCACAAGAGAGTAATAGTCTCTCTCCCATTCCGGAAGTTTCCAGGATCGGTTCCCAGGGCCACCTAATGAGAATACAAGCAGACACAGAAGAACATACAACGAATGGACAGAGAGAGGCAATGGGGGGAATGGGATGAGGGGGGGAGAAATAAAAATAAATCTTAAAAAATAAAATAAAATAAAAATAGGCAAAAGACAATTGTCTAAAGAAGAAATACAGGGAAATGGATTTGGCTCAACAGATAGAGTATTCGCCTACCACATAGGAGGTCCAGGGTCCAAACCCAGGGCCTCCTGACTCATGTGGTGAGCTAGCCCATGCACAGTGCTGATGTGTGCAGAGAGTGCCATGCCACTCAGGGGTGTCCCCTGTGCGGGAGCCACATGCACAGGGAGTACTCCCTGTAAGGAGAGCCGCCCTGCGTGAAAAGGGTGCAGCCTGCCCAGAAGTGGCGCCGCACACCCAGAGAGCTAGCACAGCAAGGTGACACAACAAAAAAGAGAGGCAGTTTCCCAGTGCCGCTGACAAGAATACAAGCAGACACAGAAGAATACACAGTGAATGGACACAGAGAACAAACAACTGGGGGGGGGGGGTGGTGGAAGGGCAGAGAAATAAATAAAAAATAAATCTTAAAAAAAAATAGAAGAAATACAAATGACAAAGAAATACTTGAAAAATGTTCAACATCACTAGTAACTGGGGAAATGCAAATCAAAACTACAGTGAGATAATCATTTCACACTTATTAGACTGCCTGCTATTAAAAAGTTGGAAAACTGTAAATGATGAAGAGAACGTGGAGAAATAGGAAAACTTATTCACTGTTGGTGGGAATGCAGAATGGTACAGCCACTGTGGGGGACTGTTTGGCAGTTCCTAAGGAAGTTGAATATAGACTTGCCATGTGACTCAGCAATACCATTGCTAGGTATATACCCAGAACTGAGAGCCGAGACATGAATAGACATCTGCACACTGATGTTCATAGCAGTGTTATTCATAATAGCCAAAAGTTAGAAACAACCCATGTGTCCATCAACTGATGAATGGATAAACCAATTATGATGTATAGACATGATGGAATATTATGGAGCTATAAGAAGAAATGAAGTTATAAAACATAGACAACATGAGTGAACCGGGAAGACATATTGAGTGAAGCAAGCCAGACACAAAAGGACAAATACGGTATGACTGTGCTGTTTTGAACTAAATATATTATGTAAACTCATGTAATTAATAATTAGAATATAAATCATCAGAAAATAGAATGAGGGTATGGGAAGTGGATGTGGCTCAAGCCATTGGGCTCCCATCTACCATATAGGAGGTCCAGGGTTTGATTTCTGGGGCCTCCTGGTGAAGGTGAGCTGACCCAAGCAGAGAGCTGGCCCAAGTGGAGAGCCAATGCAGCAAGATGACAAAACAAGAAGAGACACAGAGGAGAGACAATAAGAGACGGAGCAGACCAGGGAGCTGAGGTGGCACAAGAGATTGAGCACCTCTCTCCCACTCCAAAATGTCCCAGGATCTGTTCCTGGTACCACCTAAAGAGAAGACAAGCAGACACAGAAGAACACACAGCAAATGGACACATAAAGCAGACAGTGAGCTCAAAACTATGAGCGAGGTGAGAAATAAATAAATCTTTTTTTTAAAAAATGAGGGTAGAAAATGGATAGCTGATGGTTAATCTGTGCAGAACTGTTTAAAAGGTTGTTCGTAGGGGAGCAGATGTCACTCAAGCAGTTGAGCGCCTGCCTTTCATATGGTAGATCCTAGGTTCAGTTTCCAGGCCTCCTAAAGAAGACAAACAAACAACAAGCAGACAATGAGCAGACATTGAGCAAAAACAATGAGTAGACAATGAGCAAATAATAACAAAAGACAAACAAACGGGGAGTGGATGTGGCTCAAGCGGTTGAACTCCCACCTCCCACATGGGAGGTCCTGGGTTCAGTTCCCAGTGCCTCCTAAAGAAAAAAAAAAGCTCTTTGTAAATCTTTGGAAATAAATGGAAATGGTGAGAGCCACAGCATTGTGACTAGCAGAGCTATTATATGGGTAAGACAGGTTGAAAGGGATAACCTAAGGACTTTTTTAAAAAATATTTTTTATATTTTTTTGAAACATACTTAGATTACATAAAGTATTACATTAAAAAATATAAGGAAATATGCCCCATTCCCCACCCTCCCACTTCTCCCCACATTAACAACTTCTTTCATTAGTGTGGTACATTCATTGCAATTGATTAATACATTTTGGAGCATTGCCACACAGTGTGGATTATAGTTTACATTGTAGTTTACACTCTCTCCCATTCCATTCTGTAGGTTATGGCAGGATATGGCCTGTATCTGTCTTTGCAATGTCAGGACAACTCCAAGTCCTGAAAGTGCCCCCATATTACACCTCTTAGGACTTTTATATTACCAGAAGGAAAGCTAAAAATATAACTAGGGACTGTATAACATTGTGAAATCTCATGTAAAATACAAGTATAGGTGATACTGCATATATAAGACTGTTTTTATAAAGTATTAATACAAATAAACTAGAGAGAAGGAGACAGAATAGCAGCTATGTATGGAAGGGGAATCACAGAGAAGTAATAAGTTTTGTTTGGCTGGTTTTTGTTTTTTAGTATTATTATTACTGGAAAAATGAAAATTCTCTAAAAACGATTGAAGTGATGAATGCAAAACTATGTGATAATACTGAATACCATTGAGGGCACTCTTTGGATGGATTTATGCTTTATTAATATGTATCAATAAAATTGATTTGGTTTAAAAAAATGAGGGAGGCATTGGGAAATTCCCAGATAAACAAAAACTGAGGGAGTTCAACACCACTAGACCAGCTCTCCAAGAGGTGCTAAAGATAGTTTTGCAGGTTGAAAGAAAGGACAAAAGACAATAGACTAAAGTCACTTGAGAAATAAAGATCTCCAATGAGGGTAATGACAGGGGTAAATATAAATGCCAGTACTATTGTATTTTAGGTTTGTAAATCTACTTTTTACTTCCTACAGGATCTAAAAGCTAAATTCATAGACATAATGATAAATCGGTGGTTTTGGACTCATTATATATAAACATGTAATTTGTGACAAGAACTGCATAAAGCTGGGGGGATTGAGGAGGTACTGGAATATAGTTTGTGTATACTATTGAAATTAATTTGATATCAAAGCAAACAAAGATTGTTACAGATCTAGGATGTAAAAGGTAGGTCCCATGGTAACTGTTAATACAAAGAAAATACTGGAGAATATGCAAGTTCATAGAGACAGAAAGAGTACAGGTTGCCAGGGACAAGGGGCTTGGGGAATGGGGCATTATTGGGGCACATAAAAAAAACTGAAATATAGACTGTATGCTTTATATCAATGTTAAATTTCTTGAACTTGATAATCACACTTAAGGTGGTTACACAGGTGAATATCCTTGTTCTTAGGAAATGCACAAGGAGCATGATACAACCTACACTCACATGTTCCTAAATTGATTGATAGAAAAATAAATGGTAGGTAGAATGATACAGCAAATGTGGCAAAATGTTAACATTGGTGGATCTGGGTATCTGGGGGTGGGGTGGGTAGAGGGATGGTTGGAGCTCTTTGTATGGGCTTGTATTGTTTTTGTAACTGTCCTGTAATTTTGGAAGTATTTTAAAAAAGAGAGACTATTTACAGCTTATTCAGAGGAGTTGAGATAAACTATGGTTTGAGCAAGAATATCTGTGAAAATAGAGCCTAAAAAAGAGGGGGGGGGGGAATTACCATAACAAGAAGATCCTCTTGCCTACAACAGCATCATAGGACAGTGGCACTGGACCACCTATCCCCAGGAACTTCTTAGCATAACCAAAGACGAATTTAAAGTTGCTGGTGAAGTGAGAAGCTAATATTTCTCTGCCCCTACTGCTATTGTATAAAAATAGTTTACTGCCTTTGAAGAACTTTATTCATGACAATAATCTATTAGTGACTAGGCTAGTCAATTTTTTTTTCTTTTAGTTTGCACTTTCCTTTTTTTAAAGTGATCTTTAAAATTTTTAAGTAAATTTTCTCTCAATACATAGAATTACCCAAAACATAGATTGCTGGTTTTCATCCCTGTGATTTGACTTCTTCAGATCCCTTCCTACATTATATTGACATTCCATGTTTAACGAGCTCTAGGACTCTGACTCCTTGAAAGCCTAACACAATACCTGTCACAGGTAAGTGCACTCAGGGTTTGTTGATCTGAACTTCTGAACCAAATAGTAACAAAATGGATGGATTTTAACAGGGCATTAGAATACCTTGCAAAAATTCATTGATACTTTACACTTTTGTTGGGTAGACTCATTCTAAAGGAAAACTTCAAGTAAACAACTGTAAAAAGGCAAAATTATAGGTTTCCTTGGGCATTTAACAATTGCTTTAAAAAAAATGGGCAGCAATGAAGGGCAGGGAAATGGCAGAGTAACCTCAATATACACACATGTGAAAAAAGTTGCCCATGGCACTTGAACTATTTCTCACTGAAGGTTCTCAGTGAAATGAAGGGATGTATGACATGGGAAAAAGGACTTATACTTCCTGTTAGTGAAATTCCATAGCACTATAAGACACCCAACGGCATCATTGTAGTAAAAAAGTGTCCCTATATCCCATTGATTATCTTTAAGCATTTGGATTTGAAGTAAAAATATGTTTTTCTCCCCTCTGTAGAAAAAAAAAGCATATTTATTAAAGATGTCATGTCAACATATTAGCAATGACTGGCTCAATTCCTGGGTGTAGTTTAGTATATTGTGTCTCAACCATCTGTAGAACTTTCTGAGAAAATGCTCAAGAAACATAATTTACTTAATAATACAAGACATTACAACATTGTTTAATGTTGGGCCATTACCATTAGGTCAACTAGAGGCTTGAGAAGTTTAGCAAGTTTAGCAAGTCAGCATGTCTCAGAGCTTTCGTTTTTGAGTTGTTGATCACTACCATTGATCACCATGATATACATTTCATGATGGATATTTGCTGTTGGTTTCTTACAATTTTAGCACAAAATTGAAGTAACAGAATCTTCACCATAATTTCTGATAAATGAGAATTTTAAAATGATTTTGATATCTACAACTGAAGGTGAAATGACTCCTAATTCTCTAGACCAATATTGAAAGCTCTGTGACCTATACCTGCTGTAACATCTGAAACCATTGCTAGGTTCCTAAGATGGTGGAGGAAGATCAGGAGCCATGGAAACCAAGAGGAAAGCTGAAGAAATCCTGATTCAATTGAAATACTCTTGGAGTTTCTATTGTGTGCAAGGCATAATGCTGGGCGTTGAAGGGATATAAAGAAAAGGCAATCCCTCCTTCATGTTGATAAGTTACTGGACATGGGGTGGTAGGGTGGTGGGAATAGAGAGGACTCTAAATAAGTTCTTTGCTAATCTTTTTTTTTTAAGTCTAACTTCTTTTTTTTTTAAGATTTATTTTTATTTATTTCTCTCCCCTCCCCCATTGTCTACTCTCTCTGTCCATTCGCTATGTGTTCCTCTGTGTCCACTTGCATTCTTGTCAGCGGCACTGGGAATCTGTGTCTCTTTTGGTTGCATCATGTTGCTGCATCAGCTCTCCGTATGTGCGGCACTACTCCTGGGTGGGCTGCACTTTTTCCACACCGGGAGGTTCTGCTTGTAGGGCACACTCCTTGCACATGGGGCTACCCTATGCAGGGGACACCCCTCCATGGCATGGCACTCCTTGTGCACATCAGCAATGCTTGTGGGCCAGCTCACCGCATGGATCAGGAGGCCCTGGGTTTGAACCCTGGACCTCCTATGTGGTAGAAGGATGCTCTATCAGTTGAGCCAAATCTGTTTCCCCTCTTCGCTAATCTTTTGAGGGATAGTTTCAGTAGACTAGTAAAAGTGGAAACCTGATTTTAGGGGTTCAAGTGTGAGTGAGTAGTGAAAAAATAGAGTAGTTTATGCTACTACTTTTTGAAAGTTGGTTGGTGGAAAGAAAGGAAGAAATAAGGAGTAGAAGGAAAGAGGACTATTTTTTCAATTGTTTTGTTTTTGTTTTAGGATAAAGTAGAGCTGAGCTAATTTTCCAGCAGATGCGAAAGAACCAGTTTAAAAAGAAAAGATAATGTTATCTGTAGCAAATGACACACCACATTGTGGTGTGTTGATGGATGGGTATTGTTTGGGAATTCTGCACATGTGCATGATTGTTTTATAAGTTTACAACTTGTGTCATAAAAAAATATATTTAAAAGTTAATAATAGGGTGGGTTGGGGGAAAAACACACCAAATGTAAGATAAGAGCCCTGATTAGTAGTAAGATTTTGACAGTGTTCTTTCATAGTTTGTAACAAACATCTCATGACAATGCAAGTTGTTGGTGGAGGGTTGATGTATGGGACCCCTGTATGATGTTAAACATGTTTGCTTTGTAAGTTTACAACTTTTACTATACACTTAATTATTTATGTATGTTCATATATGAATGATATAAAGATAATAATCAGATGGGTTAGGGGAAAAATACTTTGTTTAGTAGTAATATTTTGACAATACTCTTTAATCATTAGTCAAAAAGGTTTAAAAACAATGCAAGTTATTGGTGGTAGGGTGAGATATTATATATGTTTGTTAGATGTTATATATGTTTGTTTTGTAAGTTCACAACTATTACACACTTGTTTATGTATATTTACGTATGAATGACATATTTCAATAAAATTTTTTTTTAATTGAGGAGAAAAAAAGATAATGGAGGGACTTAGATCCTAGAAAAGGTAGAAAAGGTCAGATTCAGAATCAACCTTAGCTAAAAGGAAGGCACTCAGCCCTTAGAGAAAGAAATGAAATGATAGAGGCAGGTAAATTTGCCAAGGTATTTTTACTTGAAAGGAGGAGAGAGCAAATCTGTTTGCTTAGAGTAAAGAGAGTAGAGTAGGAACTGGCCCAGGGCTTAGGGAGAATGGAGAGTGGAAGTTTGGGCAGCCACCATAGAAATATGTTAAAGAAACAAGAAAAGAGGAATTATTGCTGAGTAGTATTAATATGCACTCACAACCATCTTAATCATCTCTTTTTTTGGGGGGTGCCGGGGCTGGGGAAAGAACCCAGATCTTGAATGTGGGAAGCAGGCACCAACTGAGCTACACCGGCTTCCCTGAGTTGTTTTTTCTATTGTTTGCTTGTTGTTTGTTTGGGTTTTTTTTGGAGACACTGGAAACCAAACCTGGACCTCCCATGTGGGAAGCAAGCACTCAACGGCTTGAACCACATCAGCGCCCCAATCTATTCAACATTACACATTAGATGGAGACTTAATAGAGGAATGAAATGGTAAAAGAAGATTGTGATCCATTTCATTTCTAGGCTCAACCCTCATTGCTCTTCCTCCAGATAACGTGAGGCATAGCCTCCAGTTCCTGGAAAATCACACAAGATCCTATGCGGAGCCATCCTGAATCTTTGCTAATCTATCCCTGTTGACACCAGGACCCAGTCCTGAAGAGGTATCGCGTTCACAGGAACACAAGTCCTCAAAAAAATACATGAAGAGGGCCTAAGTAGGCGGCGGACTTGGCCCAGTGGTTAGGGCGTCCATCTACCACATGGGAGGTCCACGGTTCAAACCCGGACCTCCTCGACCCGTGTGGAGCTGGCCCATGCGCAGTGCTGATACGCGCAAGGAGTGCCTCCCGTAAGGAGAGCCACCCAGCGCGAAAGAAAATGCAGCCTGCCCAGGAATGGCGCCGCCCACACTTCCCGTGCCTATGACGACAACAGAAGCGGACAAAGAAACAAGATGCAGCAAAATAGACACAGAGAACAGACAACCAGGGGAGGGGGGGAATTAAATAAATAAATAAATCTTTTAAAAAAAAAAAAAAAAAAGAAGGCCTAAGTATATTTTACAAGGCAGTTTTCATTTCCTGTTCTTGAAACACAGAAGAACTTCCCCACAACTTCTTGGAGCCTCTCCCTCTCCTGCCGCAAAACTCTCTGGCGTACACACACACGCCATTCTGCCCTGTCTTTCTTAATCCTTGACAGTATGGAATGGGGAGGGCCTCTGTGCTCTCTGTCCTGACTATCTATGTGAGTGACTTTTGTCTCTTTTAATTCCTATCTTCTCACTCTCCGCATATGTATGACAAAAGGCAAAGACACTTGTTTGACTATGACAGAGCCCTCCTAGATGAGACAGGCCTGAGAAAGAGCCAAACTAGGGCAGCCGGGACCTATTGCTCACGCAGGGGAGGTAACAGGTTAGGGACACTTGTGGTTAAGAACCATCGTCTCATTATTCTGCAGCTTCATGTCTCAGCTTATTTTAAAAGAGGATTTGAAACCATGATCTGAAATACAAGTTATAGTTCGGAACCTACCTTTCATCTTACCAGGTAAATTTGAAACTCGTGCCCCAAATTCCAGCCGTGAGATTATTCATCATTCCCTAAACTCAGACCTATGCCTTCCACCTGAAATCCTTTTCCCATCCTTTCCACCTTCCCAGGTTCTACTCATCCTTCCAGGTCCTGCTCATACTGTCTCCTCTATGTGGCTTTCTAGATGCCCCAAGTTAGATGTCTCAACCTCTCCCTCATCAGTCTTCCATCTTTCTTGATTATGCCTTAATATTATAGTGGTTACCATCATTTACCTTGCCTTATATTACTTATATATGCTTGCTTGTCCAGTGGATTGTGAGCTCACAGAGGCAAGGGTTGTATCTTAACCATTTTTATATTCTTCATGGGTTTCAGTGCATATTAGATACTCAATAAGCATTTGTCAAATTGAACCAAAAAATGATTGTGTGGCCCAGACTTTCAAATTATACATACATATTTGTCATATCCTGAAGAACCTTGAGAAAATAGCAGTCTCTTATTCTTCAGTGTTTCCTAATATGCCACAGAGAGGCTGCCTCCTCTTCCACAATAGCCACCCCCACTTCCAGGATATCTGATGATTTTCCTTCCATAGACACCAGAAATACTAAGGGTGGAAAACATTGTACATGATAGATCCAAGACAAATGTTTACTTCCTTCAATGGTATAGCTTATGAGTATCAATAAAGCCAAAGGCTGGACAGTACCTTGACACGAAGACAAATGGAAGAGACAGGAACTTTAGAAAAGGAACAGGAGGCAGCCGACAAGGGTATCCTCCATGTGTATGTCACAACTCAGAGAAAAGAAAATGGTAGAAAAACCAAATACACATAAGAGTTTATGTCCCTTAGACTACTGTCTGTGATCATCCACATGAAATGAAAATGCTCATTTATATGATAACCCCAAGCTGATTTAGAAATTATAAATATGAATGTTCCTTATGCAGTGTTCCTGATGTTGTCCATACATGAAATCCAGTTCTAATGGACATCCTCTCCCCTGCCTGCCACCACCACATCACTGAGTATTTAAACATGTTTATCAGATCACAGTTTTTGTCTTTAAAAAAATCCCCACCATACTGGAAGTCTACAATTTACACTATTTGTCTTCTAACATATGCTGCATCCCTCCTACCCTCTTCCCCTCCTCCTTTCCCCCTCACTAACATGGAAAGTGAATTCAATTAGATTTAAGACAAAGAGTAATTGCATTGGAAAATAGAAAAAATATCTCATCCCAGAGTGATTAAGCTCTTTACCTTATAGAGAGAATTTAACTCTTTCGGGAAAGCAGGATTTCATGTAATAAATGAATACAGGGATTTGCTAAATCATAGTATAGTGTTGAAGTTAATTCCCCAGTCATAAGTGAGCTTTTTATACCAAGATGATAGTACACACATTGTAAGATGTGTAAGAAATAAAAAGTAAAGATTAAATAAAGAGCTTTTACATTTTATCTTCTAACTTATCTTGTTTCTACAGTGAGTATCTCAAAATCTGAAACTTAATCTAAATTCTTGGACTCCTGAAAGTGAATTTAATCATCTATTTCCTAGAATTGTTTTGTGCTTTTGGCATCTTGGTTTTGGTAAGCCCTTCCATATGTTCAACCAGAATTGGTCCAAGCAGAGCCTGATACCCAAACTTCTTTGCCAGCAACTTCTGCCTGGTTGCTTGTCACTGTTCAGTCTGGAACTCATGCAGAAAAATGATAAAATACCCTAATGGGTTAGACTTTTTTTGTGAAAGAAGTCCCAGCGCTTTAGATAGCCAATGGCTAGGGATAGCATATAGGAATTTTGTTTGTAATATTCTACATTGGGGGTGGGAAGGATTGTGTCAGCTGCCAGGGAAACTTACAAAGTAAATATCGGAACAGCTGAGAGAATCTGGACTGAAAAGAAGGGTCAAATATGCAGTTGTAGCTTGCAGTTAGCACTTTGGGGTTAGCTGCCCAAGACTGGAGCACAGTAAACAGAAGAAATCTAGGTCGGAAAGATAGGTTTAGGTGACTTGAAATAAGAAATCTCTCTACTTGGATCTTTCCCCAGCTGTGTCATTCAGGCATTTAACACTTATCAGTTTGGGTTTAAATAAGACTGCCAAAATTTCTAAAGCTGACCCCATCTTAACACCTTAGTTAAATTGTCCTTTATAATAGTATAAAGTACTGTTGATCCAGTCTCATATATTCATGTTTGTTCTCTTTAGTAGCCAATAAAATAGGGTCTACACATTTTATGTCACAGTTACAAGAACTGTCACAGCACAAGGCATTGGCTTGGTTTTGACTTAAGTTTCTCATAGCAGTGTGGAGTTTTCTCTTTTGATTAATACTTGGACTAACCAGGTATGTTTTTGAAGTTTGATGAGATACAACTTTAATTGGTTGGTGTTCTAATAGGGTAGTAGGTCTGATTTTTTAAAAAGTATGGGGAGTGGATGTGGCTCCAGCAGTTGTGCCTGCCTCCCACATGGGAGGTCCCAGAAAACAACTCAGGGAAGCCGGTGTGGCTTGGCGGTTGAGCGCTGGCTTCCCACACATGAGGCCCCAGGTTCGATTTCTGGCCCCTGTACCCTCCCCCCCAAAAAAGGTAGGGCAAGGGAACAAAAGCCACATTCTCATCTTAGAAGTTTTGCTGTCTTTTTCACCATATGATCTTGTTTTGCCCCATTCCTGAAGGATGATAATATCTGTAACTATTTATGAGATCGTTTATGTTGTTCTTTAAGATCTTCAGATAAAAGGCATTAAATAAATATATCTCAAGATTACTACACCCATAATTTTACCCATATCTTATGAAAGCTGGTGTGCATAGGATAGCCATTTATTGGACACATTTAGTTTGTTACTCTTAGAAAAATTTGTGTCATAATAAATACTTTAACATAATTATATATGTTAAACAGAGTGATTGATAGATAAGGGGTGGAGGGAAAAATAAAATAAAACCGTCATCTATTGAGGTGATGGAATCAAATATGCTTAGAGTTCTTAAGTGAAATGCTTAAGTTAGTCCGTCAACAACAGAGTGGGTTGTGTCGTAATGAACCTCTGTAGTGAAGTAAGGGGACTTTTTTTTTTAATCTGAAAGTGAATGAGTTAGGAAAATGGTTCTTCTCTTTAGAAAGAGAGTGGTCCTTTTAAGTTTGGTGAAGGTCATTTTCAGGACCGTCTAAGAGAGGTCACAGTTCAATTTCCACTAGCAGGCCTCAGAAAAGGCAAAAGTGGCTTGAGTTTTCTGAAGCTTTTGTGCTTCTTTTTTTTTTTTCCTTAGGTACCAGGGCCAGGGATCGAACCCAGGACCTCATCTGTAGGAAGCCAGTGCTCAACCCCTGAGCCACATTGGCTCCCCGCTTTTTTTTTTTTTAAGTAAACCCGATAAATGAAAATAATTATCTATTTTCTGGATACTTTTATAGTAATATTTTATATTTTTCTCCAAAATAATTAGGAAGTAGTAACTTTTACCAAAGACTGGAATAAAGAGTCCTGGCGCTTATGTAAATCTTTCCTCCTAGCACTTATGTAAATCTTTCCTCACTGCAGGATTTGAACAAAACCTCATCACTTAATTGAATATTTCAAACAGCACTAAGTAGGAAATTCTAGTTAGATCAGAATATTTGTAAGCGTAAACTAGATATATATATTCTGGCATAGTATTTTGAAATACTGAATTTTTAAAAAGAAATTTCTCATGATTTTATAACAGTTATGGATATTATTCATTTTAGTTCTTTGAAAGTATTTTTTATATTGTTGCTGTTTTCCAAACAACAACGTTGCTTCATTTTCCTTTTTATATTTGAGCTGTTTGCAACCCCCTTTTGAATAGTGAGAAACAATGCAATTAATTTTCTCCAGCGCAATCATGCATAGATTTAATAAGCATCTGAAGGTAGGATCCATCTGTAAAGTATGCGTTGCATGCTAAATTACTTCTCTTCTGTGTTTTTTTCTTTCCAAACCTTAATTAATTGAAGAAAAAAAATGTTTATTAAAGTGGGAACAGGCTGGGCTCTGGCTCTCTGCCTCTGGTTCAAAAGTTCATACAATTCCCTGAAGGCTCATCTGAATGTGTGTATCTCCCTCTTACAATCTTTCTTTCTCCATCTCTGTAGTATGGATGAATGCCTAGAAAAGGTGTATTATTTTGTTCCCAGGATCAATTTTAATAATCTTAACTTGAGTAAACTTCTTTGTGCGTATAGTTTTACATATCTTAAATATATTTACATAAACAGTACACCCATAGACACACAAATATGTTATTTACCTATTTTCCTATTGATTAGCATAAAAAACTGATATACTTTCAGTGGTATCTCTGAATGGGGTGTAGATAGATAGCAGGAAGTATATTTCTACAGGTGGATCTCCAGGAGGAAATTAAGGAGTTACATGTGAAAATAAGCTAGATTCTTACAGAAGAATTTAGACCAGAAGAAAAAATATTAAATCTATCTCTTTGTAAACAAAGATATATATAAAAGAAGAAATGACTCACTCTGGTGAGATTCTTTGGAAACAGAAGGCATTTCCTGACCTGTAGTAAGCTTCATGTGACCTAGGTAAAAAAACAGCACATTTATTGTAAAAGAAAAATATTATCTTAAAGGTGGACTTGGTATTTGTTCAGGTATTTTAATCCCTTATCTAGGATGTCATGATCTTCCTTTTCTTTTTTCAAAGTATTGTTTTTTCTCCTTATCACATGTCACAATTTTTAGACCCTTGACTTAAAAAATATACAAGTTGTCATTTTCATCTAAGCTGTTAGTTTCTTTTATAGTTTAAAGTAAGATTAGTTTTCTCCTTTAACACGACTAAGGTTTACCCATTCGCTTCTCCGTATAGGAGTCTGAGGAGTCAGAAAGCAGTGCTGAACTTGACTGTGATCTTGCCTGATGGAAGTCAATTTCACTTTGCCCAGGCGCTTCTTGCGAAAGATAATGATTACACAGAAGCCTAGCAGAGGACTTTCTACAGGTTTCATTTTCTTTTACAGGCTCCTCTACAGGCCTGTTAGTCATTTTGATTTTTAAAATAGACATTTAAGTAGGGAAAATATAAGCAACACAGAGAGTTATTTTAGTTTAGTGTAGATAAAACCTTGGTCCCATTAGCCCTTTTACCCCATAGGTTCCTACCATCCATTACGCTTGCCATGCGAGTGTCAAATGAGCCACGGGGATATTTCCGGAAAGAATACTGAGGAATAAACATTTCACATTTTCCTCTCAGAGACGCTATTTTTAATTCATATTAACGTGTACACATTTGGGTCACTTTTATAAGCGTGAATCAATTTACATGGAGATGATGTTGAAATATGATCACCAAGTAACAATTATTAATGATGTTTTGGAAACTTGAAAACCACCTTCTACTCTGTAGAGCATCTCTCTGTGTGTATAACATATCATCATCTCCCCACACCCAAAATTCTGTGGCTTTTGGAGAATCTTGTTATTGCTTTCTAAACAGATTTTGGTCTAGACTTCCGTGAAAACCCTGACTTGGGTAACTGTGGGTTTCACACATCACATGCATGTAAACAACGTACCTTTGAAAGGAGGCTTGTGGGCCCTTTCTCCTATATGCTTATGTCTCTGTTGTCGTAGATTGGCGTCCTTTGTGAGCTATTCAGTGACATTTCAGAACCATTTCGCCCTGCAGAAAACCCGCAGTTGTGTTTCTTTAGCTGACACTGTGGCACTTGCTCTCGAAATTGCTAGTTAGAAAAAAAAATTGTTGAGGCCGGTGGCTGCAATCAGCGTTGTTGCTGTCTGTTTCCTCAGACTAATAGCAGAGCGATCTGAGTCTGAGAGTTCAAACAGAGGTTATCTTTCCCAGGTAGCATCTCGTCCAACGAGAATTTGATTTTTTTCTATAGGACTTTACTCCATTAGATTAATGAAATTTCAATGAGAGCCTGGCGCCCCCTGAAGCTTTGTTAAGAAAACAAATGGTGATTCTGTAGGTGTGACAGCTTGCTTGGAGAGTTAGGAGAAGGTGAATACATCCCCACAATCCAGGCAGCCTGGAACACATTGATCTCTATTTAAGGCACCAATCGGATTTTTGTTAATTATAAATGATTGATCTGCAGCTTTTCCCTCTCTCTCCTCTTATAAGTAAGATGCCCTCTCCTTCCCCCACTTCTGACTTCTTTGCATGCTGAGTGCAGAGCTTTTTGTTTAAAGGGACAATCATGAAGAGCAAATTATAGCAATCCCCAGCAGCGATGCCACTGTGAATGTCACTGTCACAGCATTCACTCTTTACCAGCTGAGGTGAGCCCTGAAGTAGATCTCAAACTGGCTCCACGTTCCCTCTTTACTTGCCTCACTCTTAAAATAAAGGATTATTTTAATGAAATGGAGTATTAGAATCATTAGAATGGTGTCATAGACACTATTATCGCACGTTTTAAAATCTGACTTGATGTAAGCCTTGTAACCCAAATCCCTAATATTAGCTCTGAACCACAGTGGGTGCCTCATATGCACCAGGATATGATATGTGGCCACTCATCTCCGTGTGAGACAACACGGAGAGTGAAGGGACCATCTCTGACCTTAAATTTCAATTTATAGGCATTTAGGTGATTAATCCACCTTTTATCATCTTTGTGGAATAGTTTTTTAATAATGTTTAGGAGCAATACTGTACACAGAAACTGGCATGTGTATCACTCCTGATAATTGCTTGCCACACATAGTTTGCAAAGCACAGAAAAGCATCCTTAGCTTTTTTGTGAACTTATCGCAGTGAAAACATTTGAGTACTATATGTTTTTATTCATTGAACACAGATATATTTATAATATACATCACATAAAGAAAATAATGTATACAATTCTTAGGAAACATGTAAGAAATTCAGTTTAAGAAGTACAGGTATTAGTATATGAAATTGAAAACTACAATGATTTCATCCTTCTAACACAAATGTAGATTTTTCTGAATGTGTCTTTCTTAAGTTTACGTCCTTAATTAAGTTTTAGGACTTATCTTCTTTTCAAGTTAGAATAATGAACTTGCCCCAGTGTTTTTTGGTTTTTTGGTTGTTGTTGTTTTTTGGTCTAAATCCATGCAATGCACAAGAGACTTTTCTAGGCCAAGAATCTTAAAGTAGTTTGTAGTTTGCAGTGACACTCTTCTGCAAAATCTTTATGCTTGAATAAGTATTGCCTCATTTCTTTGAATGCCATGAAATTTGCTCAACTTGCTTATGAGTTGCTGCATCACTAATTGTATATGATAAACTCTAAACAGCCAGAGAGCAATTCTGTTTTTAAAACAGCAGACTTTGGGGGTGGGGTAAAGAATAGGGAGTTAAGAACTTAAAAAGTACAGAGTTTCTTTTTGAGACAGTGGAAAAGTTTCAGTAATGGATGGTGGTGATGACAGCACAACATTGTGAACATAATTAACAGCACTGAAATATGTATCTGAATATGATCCAAAGGGGGAAATGTTAGCTTATATATATGTTACTAGAACAAAATTTTTTTTTAAATCCAAGGAACTGCACAACACAAACAGTGAACCCTAAGTAAAACCAAGGACTATAGTTAATAGTACAATTCTAAAAATGTGCTTTCATCAATTATAACAAATCTACACCACCAATGCAAGGTGTTATAGGGTAGTTTATGAGAACCCTATATTTTATGCATGTTTTTTCTCTAAACCCACAACTCCTATTGAAAAAAAAAAAACAGAAACAAAACAGAACAAAAAAACAGCAGTGTAAAATGGGCAAGTTCCTCATGGATTCTCATATATTATACAACCTAAATATGAAAGGTGTTCTGAGAGAACTTCCCCATGAGGTAATTATTTCATGATTCTGTAAGTACTCTTGGGAAAACTAGATTTAAAGTATAATTTTTGCAGTGTTATGTTTGTTTCCAGTATTTAAAATATTCATATTTTCTTCTTTATTACTGCTTATTATTTTTTAAAATTAGCAAAAGTCATTATATCTCATTTATAAATTATAACTATGACTTTTAAAATCAGATTTTGGATTAGGCAGGGAAAAAAAAGCCATGTAATTTTTAAAAATAAATTTTAGCATATCAGTATAGTTGTCAATGTCAATGACTAAATAAGTGACTGATGACAATATTAAGAAATGGGTGATCACATTATTTTCATATAATGTCTCCGAAGAGCTGATTTTAAAATGTGTTCATTTTATTCCTGTTGGAGCTTTTTTGTTTGTTTGTTTTTTGAATAGGCTAACTAATGATTTTCATTAGTGTATTTGTAATTTATGTGATTTTAGTAAGTTCTTTTAAGGTTAAATAATTTAAAGAAATAAACTCTTGTCTGATATAAGATAGCTAATGAAGTATATTAGATACTTGCCCTATTGCAGTATGAAATGGATCTCCAAAGCTAACTATAGCTTTCTGGGGGAACACAAATCTCTATATAAATATCCAAATGTAGCAAGATGCTGCAAATTTTTAAAGATACGCCATAAAAATAGATTAACACTGGTATGCAGTCCTGTTCAACTGAATTACAAAGGGATATCATGGGATTGCCAGTGACAGTCACATAAATAAAAAATCAATTCTTAATGATGAGGCAGACTTGTTTTAGCACATTATCCAGGTTAAATGGGAGCACACAAAGACATCAACTCCTATAAGAATAGTGGAATCATTGTATATTAATATGATTTAGTGAGCTACACACCTCGATGGAATAATTGTTATTATATCTATAGAGCCAGATGGCACTTGGTGTAAACAGCTATTGAGCACCTCAAACACAAGTGCGGCAGGTGATCCTTAAGGTGTTCTAGCATCCTGCTCACTCATCTTATCATTGGAATCTACGTTACTGTTTGCAGAATGGTTTGCTTGCCAGCACACAAATTTCAGAATGGCCCTATTGTTCAATAGGAATATAGAATATTGCATCCTCTTAGAAGGAGACTACATGAGGCAGCTACCTGGATTTGTGTGGTTAATCCTGCAATTTTTATAAGAAAGAGAAGGGAGTCATTTTTTTCTCAGCACCAATGGCAAGAAATAGTGTGTCCAGAAATTTTAAAAAGTGAATTCATAAATTTTTAGTGAAGTAGGCTCTAGTAATTAATGTTGCAAAAATAATCCAATGGAGGAGACCAAAATATGTGAAAATTTTTGCTTTCAAAGTTAGAGAAATCCAAAGTCTGAAGATTTAAAGTTGGTGTCTACTGACTCTATCCAATTAAAGGAAACTAATTCATTTACTCAACAGATATTTATTGGACACCTACTATGTGCCAGGCATTGTTCTAGGAATTAGGGATAGAGCAGTTTAAAAAAAAAAAAACCTTTATCCTCAGGGCACAATAAATGATATAATATGATAGAATGTAATATAAAATATTAGAAGATGATAGGAGTGCTGTGGAGAAATGAGACAGGAAAGGGAAATTTGACGTGCTAGGGTAGGGTGTAGGAGTGTAAGACTTGCTTTTTCCCTTTAAAACCATAAAAGAAGTTATCTAGGAAGAATAAAAGAGCCTGAAAAAGTTCTTCTTTATCTTCCAACTTCATTGATCATGTGGAATTTCTAGCGAGTTGTCTAATAACACACCTCCTGTTTTATCCTCAGCTCAGTAGCCAGGGTTAAATAGTGGGAATAAATGTTCAGTGTAAACCTAGGTTTTCTTGGTTTATATTAAATTCAACACATTACATAAAATTTTTATGGTTTGTTTCTTTCCTTTGATAATAGCCTTTAAAAACATGCCATTTTTAGTTATAAATAATTTTTAAATTGTCTCTCACTCTAGCTTACAGTCCATGTTTTCTAGTTTCTAAATATCAAAGATGTAAACCCGACCTTGTGTAAGAATTTTTATCATAGTAGATTCTGTAGATTAAGATTTCCAAACATATAAAACAGATTTCCCAAGTATCTAGAATACATGAAGCCCCTCAAAATTTGGGAATCTCATAAATTAAACCCTCTGTCCCCCTATTGACAATATTCATCCTAATCCTGAGAATACATTCCCCACCTACTCTGTGGTACAATTGACTAACTCCTGGATTTTAAAGTAACTTTCAGTTCTTCACCAGAAATCATTTATCACATAACTGCTGCTACTCTTTAGGTGAAACATAGCACCTGCTGTGGAATACTCCTTTACTTTAGATGAAAAAGTAAAATTAATTTTGTTAATATGGCAGTCTTAATTCAGATTTATTTTGTATTAAATATTAAGGATCAGAAAAACATAGATGCTTATCTCTGCATAGAAAAGAATACAAAAGGATGTTTTCCAAAGTTAATAATGGCTACAGGTTTTAACACAATATTAAGGACAGTATTTGTTCTTTTTGTTGTAATTTTTGACATTTTAAATTTTTCTGCAATGTACTTGTATTCTTTTTGTAGTCAGAAAAGAACCCTTAATGTCATTTTTTTAAAGCTGAAGAAGCTTAAACATTGATATTTTTACTTATATAGCATAAAATATCCCAGCTGGCAAGTGAATGTAGGTCAGTTATGCAAATAATAGAAAATAATATAAATAAGCAAGCATCAAGATTAAGATGATATCATGAAATTACTAATTTTACCTATTTCTATTCATTGTATTTGAAAAGTATAAAATTTGACCAATTTACCCCTTCTTTTACTTCCAAGATATCAAGCAGCATTAAAAAGAAATAGTGGCTGAGATATTTCTATGGCAACATGACAGCTATACAAAATTTGATGAGGAAACATGTTTTTAATTTCAGGCCTTTGAATGTGGATGAGTATTTATGAATGTGTAAGAAAAAAGTGCTTAGAAACTATTTCTTTTAACAGTCAACAATATGTAGCCAATCAGAATGTTTGAATAGATAAACATTCCTACTGTTTTAATTTTGAATATAGATTGTCTCGTGCTGATGGGAAGTATTGTTAATTTTAATAAAATTAACTTTATATTGTTATTTCACCGCTTTATAATAATTTTACATGGCGCCCTGGGGATGGCTCTGTTTTACATTATCAGGTGTCACATTTGCCATTTGGTTGGTATAGCAGTGTTCAGCTTCACTTCTCTATCCAATTGCCTGAAGCCACACTATTCACGGTGTATTACAAGTAGCTATATTGCTATACACTGTGCAAATTTATATACTTTTATTTTGTATGTATATATCATTTTTGTATTTTCTTAAAATCATTGTTTTGTGCTATTTCCCAGCATTCCTGTTGCTTGCCTTTAGGTAGACAGATTATAACAAGTTAGCTAAAACACCTTAACAATCTGCCTTAAGTACTAAAACGTTTAAATTTATTTTCAATCTGGTAGTCAGCCACTCTTGATACAATCTTAGCCAATGCTTCATTGTTTTTTTGATAAGAGTCATAGCTTGATAAACGCATTAAAATATAACTTTTTCTAGAGATAGAGAGTTATTATTATTTAAAAAGAAGGGGAAATTATTGACAACTTTCATAACTCTATGTCAGATAGATCACTCAGCAATAATCAGAACATGTCTCCATTATATGTTACCACTGGTTTAAACTCTTCCAGGAATTCATAGAAATCTGACTAGCAGATAATTTGTAAGGGAATTGAATATTTGTCAAATCAAAAATCTCTGTTACTAAATATGCACTCATTAAATTAAAGATACAGCAAGTTCCTCTTAAATCAGTGCGTGTTTTTACTTTTTTCTTTAAAAAAATTAATTTATAGCTTAGCTTTGAGAATGAGTTTCTTCTACTTCAAATTGCTCTATTACATTCTTTTATCATGTACTTATTTAAGATGTAAGACTGTGCTAAACTATTTTGGTTAGCTAGGTCAAATATTTATTGTAGACAATTCAGAATATATACTTTGAAATAGACTTTTCCACTTGAGTTTGTGTATATATGTTGATAAGCAAGCTCATTTTCTGTCTGAGACCTTACCTGCGTCTGGCTTGTATTTGATTGATGTGCTAATGATCCCTAAATCTAAGGAGCATTTAACTAACTGATATCTGATAAAAAATAGACTCCTCAATTTAACTCTATTTAGTAGTTCATAGTCAGAAAATACATCACAAATGAGTACTGGAAGTTTCTGTAAAAGTGTGCTTTATATTGGTATTTTTGTTCTGAATACTATATGCCATTGAAGAGTCATATCTGTGCTATTTTAACAAGAATATTATGGAGACCTTTCTTGAAAAAACTGAGTAGGACATAGAGAGAATTTGGAGTTACACAATCTCCATCCTGAGCCAGAGCTGGAGGTAAATGACCTACAGTGCAGCCAGCAATTTAATGACTGTTAAGATATTTCTGAATTTTTAGAGGAAAATTTATTTGAAAAAGATTTTATGAAGTCCCTGAAAGTGGATAATTTTATAAATATTTTACGTGCTCTAAAGAGACAGATAGTTTTGACCAATAACAATTTCAGGGTAGCTAATGTGGCAATATAAATATGAATATTTGGGGGGGGCATTTTTTCCTTCATATGTATAGTAAATACAAGATTAATAATTTCTTTTTACAGAAAGTTTTGTTATGCTTTATAAAGGAAACTTGAAATTAGGGCTGAAGAATTACATATTGAAATCTGAGAGTGTATGATTTAGGTATAATTACAAAAATGAAAATATATAATTTACACTTGCATAATGCTTTTCATGAAAAGTTTTGAAAATAAGTTTTATCATGTTCTCCAGGCTTCATGTTTCTTACACGCCTCCTGTTTAATTGAAACAGCCTCCCCACTATGGTCTACAATCCCACCCTCAAAAATACCTAAAATTCAGTGTCTTTCAGCAATCCTCTCCATGAGATAATGTAAGTGATGCCTCATTTGTCTTTCTTCTTAATAAGTTATTTGCTTATTTATTTCTTCCTCTCAACAAACATTTGAGTTAGCCTCTCCCAACTCCAATTTTAAAAGTTTTTAATACAAGCTGGGTAAATACTTAACCATCAAAAACAAAAATGGCAATCATTCATTGAGAGCCCTTTTTTGTGCAAGGCACTGCACTGCTGCTTTCTACAAAATTATCACATTTTAGACTCTACACTAATTTTGTAAATTAGATGTTATCATCCCCATTTCACATTTGAGGAATCTAAGATTCAGAGAGATGAAGTTAACTTTCCCAAGATCAAACTGCTCATTACAACAAAGCAGGAATGTAAATGTACATCTGACTCCAAAAGTAGATGTCTTTTGAAAAAAATGAGGAAAAGAGCAAAAGATGTGGGAGGAAAAGATTAATGAAAAAAAATAAAGCATTTAAAAAAATATATTGATGTATATTTTCTCCATATACCCATTATAACCAGCAATAGGAGTTGGCATCATGTAAAGGAAGGCAATAGAAATAAGTTTTCTGCTCCTCTCCTAAAACTACCTCTATCTTATTCATCTTATCCCATCCCTAATAACATCCTAACCACGGTGCAAATATCCCAAAACAATATTTAGAGATGGCTGTGAAGATTTGGAGAGCTTAGAGAATGAATACATTGAAAGCTTAAAAAATGGCCCTCTCTCTGTGTCAGAAGAGGCCTCAGGCTTACTGTGAGAGAATTCTCCATGTAATTGCTTTGTAGGCTAATCCATACCTCGGTGTCTTTCAATATGACTTCCATAAATCTCAAGAAACTAAGAATTTCAGCATACACTGCCTGGCATCTGATGCTAAAAACTACCAGTCTGGTAACCTGGTCAGAGTTGAACGACTGCTGTGGGAGAACTTTGCTGAATTGTGAACAAAACCCAAATGCTTTCCAAAAGTCTTATCATGTATATCTGTACCAAATTCTTTGGCAGCCCATGAAAGCCCATTCTTCCAAACTTGGCTGAAGTTCAGTTTTCTTTAAGATTTTCAAACTTCTAGGACTGCTGTAATATATACTAGTTGACATAGATAGCACATCCTCTAGTGTAGGGTGAGAGTGAAATTATCACAGAATTATTTAGATCCCAGGATTCCCTTGTAGAAAAAGGATATAAGTGTATTTTTTCTCAAAATTTGCTGATTGTGCTTTTCAGAAGCCATTTCTGAACATGTTGATAGAGTACATCTCAACACAGAAGTCACCTGTATACTTACAGCCAAGACCACTTCACATATCACAACTTTCAAAATTGGCAGAGTACACTAAAAGGAATGCCATTTTGTAAATAACCTATACTAAGAGTTTCTCATCCATGTTCTGGTAACTACCTGTGCGTGCTCTGTTCAGTGTTTCCAAACTCATTATAAAGTTTCTATTTAATATGAAATATCTTAAAAGAAACTGGCCTCCATGAATTATTCCTTATCTTTGCTAGCAGTTGTATTCATGACATACCTTTAAAAACATAATAAAGTTGTTCATTAAAATCGGAAAAACTATAAGTGTTTGCCATAAATGATGTTAGTTTGACCAGCCAACAGGAGAAGGGAATGTGTGGAATTTAGTAAAGGATGAGCTGGGAAGCAAGGAGAGAGGTAAGGGCTTAGAGGTGTGAAAAGGAGGAGCAGTGAACTGAGTTTAGGCCAGGTAAACAACCCAAAATTACATCCAAGGCCTTCAGTCTAAGAGATGTAGGCAGTGAATGGCATCAGAACAGACTGAGTAATTACAATGCTCAAAGAATGACAGGTGAGATTCTGGCACATTGATCCGGGAGCTTCCTGTGGCACAGGAGTGAGTGGAATCTAGTATCAGAGGAGGCTCCTGGCTGGAGCCAAACCTTTGAGCACTCCCTAGGTACAACAAGCCCAGACAGAAGGGCCAGTTAGATAACTGAGAACATGTTGTCCTCCTTCCACTTAAGTTATATCCCCATCCTTAGGGAAATGGAAGGGGCTCAGTAACCAGCATCTAGCCTTCACTCACTCCCATGGAGAGATTCCTGTACAACCTCTTGGATGTTCAAAAACCAGTGAGTTCCCACCCCCGCTGTCTGCCTCCAGATTACATTTAGGGTGAAAGATAGCTAGTCATCCAAGTCAAGAAACATTTGATCTCCTCTGAATGGGTTCTTCTTGGCCTAATCCTTCTGAATCTGCAGGTGGCAGGGGTTTTTATGGGCACCTGGAATCAGGGTGTCTAAAAGGGCTAAATAACTTACCCCAGGTCACAGCACAAGAGGGACTTGATCTGGAATTTGAACCCAAACAGTCTGACCCTAGAGCTTATGCTGGCTTTAACCATTCTATTTTGCTGTCTTAATTTTATGCATTTAAGTGTTTGATTTTTTATTCCCTCCCCCCCACCCCCACCCCATTGTCTGCTCTCTGTGTTCATTCACTGTGTGTTCTTCTGTGTCTGCTTGTATTCTCATTAGGTAGCTCCAGGAACTGATCCTGGGACCTTCCAGAGTGGGAAAGAGATGATCATTCTCTTGTGCCACCTCAGCTCCCTGTTCTGTTACGTCTCTTATTGTCTCTCTTCTGTGTCTTTTGTTGTATCATCTTGCTGCACCAGCTCTCCACTTGGGCCGGCACTCTGTGTGGGCCAGCTCACCACCAGGAGGCCCTGGGCATCAAACCCTGGACCTCCTATGTGGTAGACAGGAGCCCAACTGCTTGAACCACACTATTTCCCTGCATTTAAGTTTAAGACACAATTTTAAACACATCTTCCCTGAAGAAACTTTCTCTAACACTCTATCTAGTCCACCCTAATGACAACTTTTCTCTGTATTCTCTCAGCAGTTATGTCTATCCCCTTTATTTTCCACTGTTGGTTAAGTTTGGAGTTCTTCTCAAGTTGCTTAAGAGGTGTGTTTGTTTTGATTTCCTTGACAAAATCGTGCGCTCCAAAATGGCCTAGGCTTTGATTTCTGTTTCTTGCCCTAGTTCATGTATTTACTACAAGAGATACAAATAGAAATAAGATACCAACCCTGCCTGATCTTAAAGGGCTAGTAAGTGCTGCTGTTGCAGAAGTATAAGAAACACAGGAGTCTAGGAGTCATCCTGTCCAGGGGGATCAAGGAAGGCTTACAGGGCCCCTGCAAGGTCCTTAGTCACAGGACCCCAATTACCGGATGCCATGGATAACTGATCATATGCCATAGTTAATAAAAGAATTCTGAGTAGCAGGAGGTAACTCTTGCTCTTGAATTCATACAGTGCAGTAGTCTCTTGACATTCCTTATCTCTATTTTAGAAATGGCCCATGTGTCTGGGCCAAAACTTTATTGGTGTTTCTATGTTCAGACGATTATTAGATTATAATCTGTCTCTAAGAAAGGAGTTTGGCTTCCAAACACCTTATTAACTAGAAATTTCATTAGTTTCTATCTATTTCAGAGATTTTACAGTGCATGCTTTTTCGGGGCCAAATTAAGTAAATAATTACATAGAGTTACAAAATTGCTGAGTGGATGGTGTTTTATAGTTATTGTTTCCTCAGATGTGTGGATTTCCATTCAGCAGAAGAATAGAAAAATTGTGCAATTTTTCTTGCTTAAAAATAAAAGCAGTTTCTTAGTTTTGATCATTATATTATGGTTATGTAATATATTAACATTAAAGGAAGATTGGTGATACATATATGGGAACTCTGTACTCTTTCATAACTTTTTTGAAAGTATGAAATTATTTCAAATTAAAAGTTTAAAAAGTAAGTCATTAATTAGATAGGTCATGAGGAGTGAATGGGGGACTAGAGGAAACAGGATTGGCCACAAGTTAATCATTGTTGAAGCTAGGTGCTAGGAAGGAGATCCATTATATGATTTTTCTCTACATTTGTAAATGTTTGAAATTTTCCATAATAATTTTTAACCTATTAAATAAGGAAGAAAGGCATCTGAGAAATAATTATGCTTAGTTCACCAGGAAAATTTAAGAATTTTCCAAATGACACTGTTAGCTAAGATGAACTTGTATTATTTTTGGATTTCAGTTTTCTTTGCCATTATCCTTTATTTTTTTTAAATAAATCTTTTTTATGCCATTATCCTTTAGTTCATGAGAATCAAGTCTATGCTTCTGTAATTTTTAAAAATTATAGAACATATATTCTTTTTTATATTTAGCTATTGTCTTTCAAATTTTAATTGCTGAAAAGGTCTGCCTAAATAAATTAGAAATGTTTTTTTAAAGTTGTTGGTGGCGGACTTGGCCCATTGGTTGGGGCGTCTGTCTACCACATGAGAGGTCCACAGTTCAAACCCTGGGCCTCCTTGACCCGTGTGGAGCTGGCCCATGCGCAGTGCTGATGTGCGCGCAAGGAGTGCCCTGCCACGCAGGGGTGTCCCCCGCATAGGGGAGACCCATGCGCAGGGAGTGTGCCCGGTGGGGAGAGCCGCCTAGCGCAAGGAAGAGTGCAGCCTGCACAGGAATGGCGCCGCACACACAGAGAGCTGACACAACAAGATGACACAACAAAAAGAAACACAAAAAAGAAACACAGATTCCCGTGCCGCTGATAACAACAGAAGCGGACAAAAAAGACGCAGCGAATGGACACAGAGAGCAGACAACCGGGGTCGGGGGAGGGGGGGAGAAAAATAAATAAATAAATAAATAAAGCTTTTTTAAAAAATAAAAATTGAGTTGTCTTACCTATACATAGATTAGTAGATATTATCATTTCTCTTACATCTAGGGGCTTTTTTTTTTGCTTTTCTAAGCATCGACAGAATTTTTCCATTTGTTTTTATAATAAATTTATACTGTTCCAAAGAAAATAAACATTGTTAAGTCAACACTTATAAGGAAGAGAAGTTTTAGGAGCCAGGCTAGAATCTAAACTATGGATCACTAGAAAGATAGTAGCCACAAGGTTAATTTCTTATTTTCTAAGCCTTTCCTTTAAAGAGCTCTAAATTGGAGGATTACCTCAAAAATAAATTTCCCTAATTATTTGGGGATTAAAAGATCCTTTTTTAAAGACCAATTTGCAGGCATGCTGCCTCTGGCCACTAACCTAAATGCTTGGTGTTCAAAGTGCAACCAGGCAGTATCTACTTGGAAAGCAGCACAGGCTCTAGGAGAATGCAGGGAAAGAGGTGCCATGATGACAGCTTAGAGCTCCACAGTTCCTGGTGGTGCAAGCATGGTTAAAAGCTTGAACTCTGAGTAGACTATCCAGGTCTGTGGGATACTATTCATCAATAAAAAGGGATAAACTACTGATACATACAGCAACATAGATGAATCTCAAACATTTTATACTAATTGAAGGAAGTCAGATATACAAGATTATATATTATATGATTTCATTTATGTAACCTATTAGAAAAGGCCATGGTTCTCCTGAGGACTATGAAGACCTACAGGTTCTATGGTCATGGCAAATGGCTCTGGAATTCAGTGCTGTGTCAGTGGACCCTACTTTGGAATTTGTGTTCCTTAGTGTGATAGAGTTGAACTCAGATGTGACCTTTCTACACATGCCTCTTCTGTCACTCTTACTGAACCTGTGGTTGGCGCTAGGGTTGGTGTATACTCAGGAGACTTGAATCTCTGGACTGTCCATGTGCCAGCTGGGTCCTGAGCCTCAGCAGTCTTGCAACTCCTACCCTCTGGTTCATTGGACTTACCCAGGCCAGCTAACAGGGAGGTGAAGAGGGTCAACCACCACACCAGGGAACCAAGAGTGCCTACAACTGCAAGCAGGAGAATTGCATCCATCATCCATGTGGAATCTAAGCCCTCTCTCAATATAGAGGTGGAGTGGACATCACCATCCCAGGGTCCACAGGATGGAGGAATAAAATATGGATTAGCATGGACTTACTGATATTCTACTATGTAACTATTGTAACTAGTAATGAAAGAAATTGTAGCATTAATGTTGAGAAAGTGGCCACGGTAGTGGCTGAGGGCAGGGAGAGGGAAGAAGAGATGTGATATTGGGGCATTTTCAGGACTCGGAATTGTCCTAAATGATACTTCAAGGACAGATGCTGGACATTATATATCCTGCCCTAACCTACTAAATGGACTGGGAGAGAGTGTAAACTGCAATGTAAACTATTATCCATGTGGTACAGCAGTGCTCCAAAATGTATTCACCAAATGCAATGAATGTGCCACAATGAAGAAAGAGGTTGTTGATGTGGGAGGAGTGGGGGGTGGTATATGGGAGCCTCTTATATTTTTTGAATGTAACATTTAAAAAATAAAAATAAAGAGATCGTAGGAAAAAAAGAAAAGCTTTCATGAAGTGACTTGTATCTCACAGTTTTACTGTTTGTTTTTATAACTGCTCATGTTATGTCAAGCCATCTTCAAATATATCAACAATTATTGACAAAAAAAAGAAAAGAAAAGGCGGGGAAAAAAAGACGTAAAACAGATCAGTGGTTGCCATGAATGGAGGGAGGGGAGTGATGCAAAGGAGCATGAAGGAACTTTGTAGGGTGATGGAAGTATTCTATATCTTTATTTGGTTGTGATTATACAACTACATATATTTGTTAAAATATATATTTAAAAGCATGAATTTTATTTTATGTAAATTATATCTCAATAAAATAGTCAAAACCAGTTACATGAAATATATTTTCCAGACCCTTTTTAGCTTTGTCTGATTTCCGTGAACAAGCCTGTTATTATTGCTTTGGTAATATATCTCTCTAGAACCAAGGGACATGTGAGTTCTTTACCATGTGCATCTTCTCTTATCTATTTACCCTCTTCTGGTAAAACTTATGGTGACAGAGTCCCTAGAGAATAAAGATAGCAAAAGGGGCCCTGGGTGAGTTAATCCATTAATTCCAATCTCCCAGAAAGAACACTGACACCGGAGAGAAGGGTTCAGGGAAAGTGGAACTAGCCCAGACTATAAAGAGAGGAAAATCCAAAAACAGAGTGTTGGTCAGCCTAAGGAAAGGAGGAGGTGACCCTGTTGAGGGAAAAGAAGCTAAGAAAGAGAAGAAATATACCTCTCTAAGTATCACTACCCTCAAATTACCATGTTTACACATTCATGACACCCAAGTGGCTTCAATTTCTTGGCAGTGGAATTTCTCACATAATTAAGCTTTAAGGGTAAAAAATCATCTTTTGCCATTAAAAAGCCTGATAAATGATCCACATGTTTCACTTGGACACAGGTCACATTACACAGATAGTGAACTCTTTCATGTAAAATTTCCAGTAGGTTTTTAACATACCAGTCCTCCTCATATGTTATCCTGCATTGATCCGATTGGAGCTGTTAGTGTCTAGCGGATCAATGATCAGCAAACTAAAAAGTCACTTAGTGACTATGACACCCATGGCAGTATTAGAATCTATTGTGTCAGGAATCCTTGTTTTATTAACTCTGTAATTACCTGTTCAGCTGAACCAGTGAATTTTATTACACATTTTTTTTCACCTGAACAAGACCTTTGCACTTCTACCAGTGCCCTGAGGAGCCTCCATTTTTTTTTCTGCTCCATGTCTTTTTCCAGTGCCCTATGGCTTAGTTGCCATCTGTTTAGGCAGAGCTGTGGGAAGGAGGACTTTAAGAACACCACTGCATTGCTTTGGAAACTGTTAAATGACCTTGTCCTCCAGGATAGTTGCCTCAGTTGAAACACACTTAGTCCTCAAGAGGAAGAAAGTCAGAAAACAACTCTACCTGCTATATATTGTTAGTTTCTTTAAACAAAGGATCATAATGCTGTATGGCATGGGAGTTAGCAGAATGGACTTGGGAGGTATGTCTAGAGCTGAGTCCTGGCTTTGCCAGCTGGCAAGTTATGTAAACTCTTTCAGCCTTGGTGTCCTTAGGTGTAAGAGGGGAGTATAGGACTAGTTCCTCCTTTGTAGTAAAGCTTAGATGTCTTGGCAGCACCCAGACTCACCATGTCTAAAACTTTGTTTTCTCTCCATTAACACTGTACCTCTTCTACTTTCTCTTGATAAGTGATGCAATCATCTTTGACCCCTTCTCTCCCTCACCGCACCCCAACAACCAGTAACTCACCAAATCCTATAGCTTCTGCCTCCTAAATGCTTCTCTGATATATCAACTGCTTTCCACCCCGACCTTTTCCATCCAAGTCCAAGCCACTATCATTTCTCATTTGGACTCCTAATCACCCATCTGGGCTCCTCGAATTCATTCTTGGCCTTTTCTAGTACAGTTACCATGCTGTCGTTCCTCAAAGACTTTTGTTATCCTTAGAATTAAGTTCATCATTAATACATCCAAAAGACTGCATGATGCCATCCTTCTCTCTTCTCCACACTCATGTCATTCCCTTAAGCTGTTGTTGTACTAGAATTATGTATTATTATACATAAGTAATTTTTTTTTATTTATTCACTCAGTCAACTAACATTTATTGAGAATCTACTCTGTGTTATGCATAGTGCAGGTACCAAGAACACAACAGTGAAGAGGGTGTGGTTGCTGAGCAGTATGAGTTCAATTCTTAGTGGGAGAGAGAGTAACAAGAAAATTCTTATGGTAAAATATAACATGGAGCAGGCCAGAAAGAGTGATTAACTCAGTTTGGCATGTCAGAAAAGGCTTTGTAGTGGCAGTGACTATATTGCATATAGAGAGAGAGAAAGTGCTTAATAGTTTCCCACATCATTGAAGTTATTTATGTAATAGCCATTAGCTACTGGCGATTTCTCTAAGAACAATTAAAGGTAATTAAGCACCTCCCTTTTTTAAAAAGTTAAGACTATGTTTCTATCACCTTTGTAAAGTCTTTCCACTTGTTTTGAGTGGCCAATTCCATATCCCCAAATTTCCATGTTCTTGCAACATATCTTAGGTATTAGGAATTGACCAGTTTATTGATTGTAGAATATGGTCAAAGTCAACCAAAAAAGAAATAAATTCAAAATCTTCAGAATTTGAGTCTTTTCAACTGACTTCTTAACAAGAATGCTCTGTATACTATATGGTGTATAATAAATTAAGACTACATTATTTTGCAGACATTTCACAGAAGCATTTTTACCATAGGAAACTGATTCATTCTACAGGCACTGTTTCCACTGTTAGTGATAATATCCTGTGTCTAAAACGTGCCACATAAAGATCTCAATGCAGTTATTACATAAGCTATTTTAATGTACTTAGTTTTCAGCCCAAACTAGGTCAAAATGCATGCAACTAGCTCAATCTGTGCTTCTGGAAAGGAACATTTATCAATTAAGCAAAACTGAATTACTTGTATGACCTCTGAAAGTACCAATGACACTACAGTTGTGAAGAGCAATAGGAACATTACTCTCCCCTTCCTTTGGCTAAAGAATAAAAAATAAAAAAAGTAACCTGACTCATGGTGAAGTTGACCTCGAACTCTATAGACAGTTTCATTTGAAATGATTAAGAAAGTACAGTGTATGGGACAAAAGAAATTAAGGTGAAAAATGTAAACCATAAGTTGAGACCTTATCATTATAGCAGCATCACCTCTTCTACTTCCTAATTCTCCCTTAAAATGTGCTTACTGATGTTGACTTTAGAGATATAAAGATGAATAAAGCCAGATCCTGCCTTCAAGGAACTAATAATCCAATGGAAAACAGATATGTACGGTTAACTATAATTATTGAGATTTATTAGTGTTTTCAGTAAATTACTAAGTGGAGGGAGAACAAAATAAATAATTGATTCTGCTCAAGGAAAGCAGGGAGGACTTCACAGAGGAGTTAACATTAGCTGAATCATGAAGAATGATTAAGATTTAACCAAATAGGGAAACGGACTTGGCCCAGTGGTTAGGGCGTCCGTCTACCACATGGACGGTCCGCGGTTCAAACCCCGGGCCTCCTTGACCCGTGTGGAGCTGGCCCATGCGCAGTGCTGATGCGCGCACAAGGAGTGCCGTGCCACGCAGGGGTGTCCCCCGTGTAAGGGAGTCCCACGCGGAAGGAGTGCGCCCCATAAGGAGAGCAGCCCAGCGTGAAAGAAAGTGCAGCCTGCCCAGGAATGGCGCCACACACATTTCCCGTGCCGCTGATGACAACAGAAGCGGACAAAGAAACAAGATGCAGCAAATAGACACAGCGAACAGACAACGGGGGGGGGGGGGGGGGGGGAATTAAATAAAATAAATTAAAAAAAAAAAAAAAAGATTTAACCAAATAAAGAAAATAGAGATATTCCAGAAAGAAGAAATAGCAGGAAACAAAGGCAAGTAGTATGAAAATGCTTGGCATGTTGGAGAATATATAGGGGGAGTGTCTGGAAAGGTAGATTAGAGTTACCTGCAAAGAATATGAATGCTCCTTTGCTCTTGATTCGCTGCTACCACCTCCTGTGAGAGTTTAGATTTTATTTTATAAAGCATTGGGGACCAATCACCCTCAGTATGTTTGGGGTGGGCATATTTCATTATTTGGTCATCTGCAGTCAATCCCTCCCTCTTCCTATAAACTCTCTGATCCCCTTTTCTGTATGGTATGGATAAGAGATAGTCCTCTTCCACAACCAGATCCTGCTTCAACTGACCCCGGTGTTGCCTGGGTTCTACCTCATGATTTGGGCTTGGCTAAATGAAAACTCTCTTTGAAAACTTTCAATCTTTATCAAATGACAAAGCAACTCTAATTTGTCCATTGAATAATTTTTGTTGTGGTTCCTGTCTCCTGGCTCTTGGACCCTTGATTCTGTCCTTGAGTCAGTTTCTGCCATACAGCTAAGAACCTTGACCAAACAATGTCCAAAACCAAACTGATCATTCAAGTTCAAGTGGAGTTACACACTTGGAACTAAGGTTCAGAACTTCAGAAAGACTTTTCAGAGTTGGAGATACATGTAAAATCCTTCGGATTAAAGCTGATAGTTAAAGCACTAGAGATAAATCACCCTAGCTGATGTGATAGAGGGAAAAAAGAGGAGGACAAGAGATAATGCCTTGGAAGGTGCCAACATATGAGAGGCAGACAGAGGAGTTAGTAAGGAAAGAACTAATTTCAAGGAAGGGGTCAGCAATATCAGTTATTTCAGAGAGATTAGAAAGAATAAAGACTAAGAAGAGATCATTGAGATTGGCAATTAGCAGGTCATTTGATACATTTGAAAGAAGATTTAGAGTAGTTTTATGGGCGGTAGCCCAAATCCTATGGTTAAAGAGATAATGGACAGAAAATAACAAGTGTTGAAGAGGACGTGAAGAAATAGGAACACTCATTCATTGCTGGTGGCAATGTAAAATGATGCAGCCACTGTGGAAGACAGTTTGGCGGTTCTTCAGAAAGCTAAGTGTAGATCTACCATATGACCTAGCAATACCACTACTAGGTATATAACCAAAAGAATTGAAAGCAGGTACTAGAACAGGTCTTTGCACTGTGATGTTCATAGAAGAATTATTCGCAATTGCCAAAAGATGGAAGCAACCCAAGTGTCCATCAAATGATGAATGGATTAAAAAAACATGATATATACATATGATGGAATATTATTCAGCCATAAAAAGGAATGAAATCCTGATACATGCAAAAACATGGATGAGCCTGGAAGATATCACATTGAGTGAAATAAGCCAGACACAAAAAGACCAATATTGTGTGATCTCACTGATGTGAAATAATTAGAATAAGCAAACTCACAGAGTCAGAATCTAGACAGAGTGGGGATAGAGAATGGGAAGTTAATGGGAAGTTAAGACTTAAAATGTACAGGGTTCCTAGTTGGAATGATAGAAATGTTTTTGGTAATGAATGGTGCTGATGGTAGCACAATATGTGAATACAATTAATAGCACTGAAATATATATCTGAATATGATTAAAAGGAGGAATGTTAATTGTATATATGGTAACAATAAAAAACATTTTTTAATCAATGAAGTTACATTACACAAGCAGTGAACCCTAAGTTAAACCATGAACTTTAATTAATAGTACAATTATAAAAATGTGGTATCATCAGTTGTAACAAATGTTCCACCCTAATGCAAGGTGTTGAGGGTGGTGTGGTATATGGGAACCCTGAATTTTATGAATGATTGTTCTGTAAACCACAAATTTTCTAGTAAAGAAAAAAGTTAATTAGAAAAGAGAGATAATAGGAGGTGACAATGGAGGCAGCAGTCCAGACTGCTTTAACGGGAGCTGGTGAAGTGAATGGGCTGTGCATGTATACGAGGGATTTAGGGTTGAAAGAAGGCTTTTTCAGTAGAGAACTAGGTTTTTCTAGCAGAGTTGCTGGGGAGAGATTGAAAGTGTAAGACAGTGGAGGGATAGATGATGGAGCATTATCTAAGAGAAGGAAGAGGGTGATCAATATTATAGCAAGGTGAAATGGTTGGCCTTGGAAAGGAGTAAAGCCTCTTCCTCTTTGGAAATAAGACTGGAAGAGATAATCAAAGATGAATATTAAAATCATCTGGGGGAAGCAGACTTGGCCCAGTGGTTAGGGCATCCATCTACCACGTGGGAGGTCCATGGTTCAAACCCCGGGTCTCCTTGACCTGTGTGCAGCTGGCCCATGCGCAGTGCTGATGCGCCCAAGGAGTGCCCTGCCATGCGTAGGGGAGCCCCACGTACAAGGAGTGTGCCCTGTAAGGAGAGCCGCCCAGTGCGAAAGAAAGTGTGGCCTGCCTAAGAATGGCGCCGCACACACGGAGAGCTGACAAAACAAGATGACGCAACAAAAAGAAACACAGATTCCCGTGCTGCTGACAACAACAGAAGCGAACAAAGAAGACGACACAGCAAATAAACACAGAACAGACAACTGGGTGGGGGGGAGGGGAGAGAAATAAATAAAATAAATCTTTAAGAGAAAAAAAAATCATCTGAATTTTTAAATATGCAGGTTCATCTGACCTACCATAGACTTAGTGAATATGAATATTAGTGGCTGGGCCCCTGTAATGTACATCATTAACAAGCCACAGGTGACAGTTATACATGCTAAAATTTAAGAATCACTAATAGAGACAATACAAAAGTTGATATGGCATTGGAGCTAAAGAGTGATAAAAGTCCCCTGTGGGAAACAAGAAATGCAGCCTAGGAAAAATGAATTAAAGGAATAATGAAGAACACTAGGAACCCAAATGAGGTTAAAAATCATAAAGAATTTTAAAGATGTCAGTCACCAAGATATTCTGTTTCTTTCTGAAGCACTTCCTAGCCCAGGAGGAGCAGCAAAGCAAATGTTTATATTGATCCAGGCGGTTGGGAATGGCACAATGAGTGCAATAGAAGATCTCGAAGGGGAAGAGGAATTGAGGGCGGTTTACCCTGGTGTCCAGGCTAAGGAGGCACCAAGTGAAATAGTTGCTAAAGTGGGGTAGGAGTAAAGATCTTTAGATGGAGCAGTCCCGTTCCAAATAGGTTGTCTGAATCAAAGGAGTGCAGTTGGTACCACCAACTGCTGAGCAGCCCTTGCATTAGTAGGATAACAATCAAAACTGAACAAACCTTTCGCCTGTCTCATATCTGAACATGCTTTAGTGCTACTGAGGTCAATCCCAATGTTTCAAACACTGTTCACCCATGTCAAGAGACTGACATCCATAAAAACGAGCATATCCTCCTTATGTACCTGACATTACCTTGTTCCTAGATTCTGGAGCTGGAAAAGAAGATTAACAATGACAATGTAAACAATTCCTAAGTTTTAGTTCCCAAGTTTAAAAGGGAGTGGGACTTATAAAAAATAATCCTAGGATCACTGCTGCTTTTATAACATTTACATCTTATATATTCAATAGCCAAAGAAACATAATTTTCTACCATTTATTTATCCAATAAGCTATTATTATGTATTTACTGTACTCAAGCACAATAGTAAATGTTGGGATTCACTATACATTTCTACCCTTTATAGGAGGCTATCAATTCATTTAGGAAGACAAAACATAAATTGATAAAGTAGCTAGAATAATAGTTCTTGAGTAAGAAGTGCAGTAGGAGTGAGGTGGGGTGGGAGGCATGTATCAAAATCTCCCAGGGATCTATTTTAGAATATAAATGTCTTCACCCAGGGAAAATCAGAATTTTAAAGAAAGTATGTGTAGTTTTAAAAAGTTCCAAAATTATTTCAATACAGACCCCACCAGCTTTTTTTTTTTTCTCTCCTCTTCCCCCCCAGGCTCCAGTTGTCTGTTCTCTGTGTCTATTTGCTGCATCTTCTTCTTTGTCCTCTTCCGTTGTTGTCAGCGGCACGGGAATCTGTGTTTCTTTTGTTGCATCATCTTATGTCAGCTCTCCGTGTGTGCGGCGCCATTCCTAGGCAGGCTGCACTCTTTTTCACTCTGGGCGGCTCTCCTTACGGGGTGCACTCCTTGCGTGTGAGGCTCCCCTACGCAGGGACACCCCTGCATGGCAGGGCACTCCTTGCGCGTATCAACGCTGTGCATGGGCCAGCTGCACACGGGTCAAGGAGGTCCGGGGTTTGAGCCGTGGACCTCCCAGGTGGTAGACGGACGCCCTAACCACTGGGCCAAGTCCACTTCCCCCCACCAGCTTTTAAAAATCATTAAACTAGAGAATAAAATAAAGTAACAAGAATTCTTATATCACTCTTGAGAGAATATTAAATGTTGTTGACTTTTTAAAATATTTCCAATTTATTAACACTTGTTACTTATAACAGTTTTTGTAGAAATAATATAAATAGGCTTAAATTCTCAGGCTAGCCCAAAAAGGTGAATATAATTACTGATGTAGCTAATTATAAGTCGCTAACCTATTTTCTGTGTCTTAAATGTAGAGAAATGTGTAATAGAAGGAATTTCTCCCTCTTTCCTAGGTATAGTGCTAGCTGTAGGATATTTTTTGGAAAATAAAAGAAGCAAGATCCACCTTTGGGCTCCCTCCTTTTTGGTACCTCTCTCTTTTCCTGTGCTTCCCCTCAGTCCACCATACGTTCATGCACCCTCCTCAAGCCTTCACTAACTCTAAAAGTACTTCCAAATTCATTTGTACATTTGAACTGCAGCATTGATTATTATGGTAAAGATTGGAAATAATCTAAGTGTTCATCAATGGACCAGTTTTTTTCAATAAATTAAGGTGTATCTAAATCATGGATTGTATGCAGCCATTCAACACAGTGATAATCTACTTTTTTTGGAAACATATTCATGACATTTTAGAAGGTGGAAAAAGCATGTTATAAAACATCATATAAAGAATGATTTGATTTTGCTAAAATTATGGGCATATGCAAAAAGGAAATATCTTAAATGTCAAAGATGTTGATGTTTTGGGTGATTTTTATTTATCTATATATTCTATAGTATTTAATTTTTTACTATATGTTTCTATTATCTTAGAGTTCAGAAAATAACAATAGTCATTTTCATTTAATATTAAAAAATGCTTCCGAAATCCCAATCCCCCTAACTTTCCTCCCTCCCAGTCAAAATTCTCTTAGTACCTAAGTGTAACTTGTCTTAGCTAATGTAGGAAGAAGCTAGGCTGATTAAATTAATTTGTGCCAATTTGTGAATGATTGGTATCTCCATTATCCTTCAAAGCGTATTTGTGTTCTCAAAATACAAATGAATCTCTAAATGATGGTTTTCAAGGTAGGGGAACAATGAAGCACAGTAATTTGGACAGTGAGGGTTAAGGTAATTTTGGACAAGACCCCTGGCAGTTTAACTCTGCTGGGGAATATATGTCCCCAGGATCAGCTTCCTGAAGCTCTTCCCATTTAAGTACCAGACTCAAATCTGGGTAATAAATTGATGCTTTTTGTGTGCAGAAATTATAGGGTTGTTTTTTGTGGGTTTTGTTTGTTTTTGCTCTTTTGTTTGTGTTTTTTTTTTTGTCTTTTTTGTTTTTTTTAGTGTGGTCGTATTTGTTTACCACTTCTAACTTAAAATGTCCTTTTATTCTCTAGAGATCTGACTTGATCCCAAATTGCTACTTTTCTCCAAATTAGTTATTGAATCATTTTTATTTATCATATATTAATTTATTACATCTAAAAGAATCTCTTTTTACTGTAACATTGAGCTATTTTTTAAAAGATTTATTATTTATTTCTCTCTCCTTCCCCCTCCCCTGCCAGTTGTCTGCTCTCTGTGTCCATTTGCTGTGTGTTCTTCTGTGTCCGCTTGTATTCTTGTCAGCAGCACCGGGAATCTGTGTCTCTTTTTTTGTTGTGTCATCTTGCTCCGTCAGCTCTCCATGTGTGCGGCCCACTCCTGGGCAGGCTGCACTTTTATTGCATGGGGCGGCTCTCCTTATGGGGCGCACTCCTTGCACGTGGGGCTCCCCTACACGAGGGGCACCCCTCCATGGCATGGCACTCCTTACACACATCAGCACTGCACATGGGCCAGCTTCACCATATGGGTCAGGAGGCCCTGGGTTTGAACCTTGAACCTCCCAAGTGTTAGGCAGATGCTCTATCCATTGAGCCAAATCTGCTTCCCTAAGCTATTCTTTTTTCTTTTCATCTGTACTAGGACCTGTTTTAGCTTTATATTTTAATATTTGTTAGTGTCACTAAGTCATTACTTTTTCAAAATTTCAAAATTGCTATTTTCCCCTTTTTATTTTTCCTGCAAATTTTAGAATTATTTTATCAAGTGCCTTAAAAATTTTATTGTGGTTTTAGTTGATATAGCATTAAACTTAAAAATAAACTTGAATCTCTACACTTATGTACCAACAAATTCTTTTCAGTCTCCTAAGTATTTTCCACAGTGGTTTCATATTGGCAGTAGCATCAATGGCTCATACATTACATGTGGGTTACTCAGAGATTTATAAATAATATATTCAAGTAAAGTTCATATATTAGAAAACTGCCTCTTAAGGCCTTTAACTATTTTGTAATTAAAGTTTTGCTGTTGTTTTACATAGTCCTATATCCTCTTACTATTTGTGAGTTGTTCTGAATGTTATCACTAATTGTTAGGTTCTCTAGGACTGATACACTTTGCAGCCTTGTCCCAATTTATAATCAGCTTATTATATTGGCTTGACGATCTCTTCGAGATTTCTCTGTTTTCAAGCTCCAGACAGTAATGGCTGTCCTTCAGGGATTTTATGAGAATCATTTTCTTAAATATTCCAAAACCTGGAATAAAGATTATTACATAACTCCCTGTCTGATCTTGGGAAAGTCATTTAAATTCTCTTTTCTTAAGCTTCTTCATCTATAAATGGGCATAATAATACATACATAAGATAATAATATCAAGGCACCTAGAAATAGCCTCTCTGTAATCACTCAAGAAATATCTGTGCCCTTCCATCTCCTTCTTCCCTCAATCTATCTGTTGCTATCTATTTTGTCAGTCCTCCCTGCCTTTCGTTCCATAATTACTCCTCTTGAGGGAGTTTTTAAACCTCTCCCATGGCTCAGTATTTAAAACCAAATGGGGAGGCAGGAAGCAGACATGGTTCAGTGATTGAGCTTCTGCCTACCATATAGGAAGACCCGGGAAACGGACTTTGGCCCAGTGGTTAGGGCGTCCGTCTACCATATGGGAGGTCCGCGGTTCAAACCCCGGGCCTCCTTGACCTGTGTGGAGCTGGCCATGCGCAGTGCTGATGCGCGCAAGGAGTGCCGTGCCACGCAAGGGTGTCCCCCGTGTTGGGGAGCCCCACGCGCAAGGAGTGTGCCCGTGAGGAAAGCCGCCCAGCGTGAAAAGAAAGTGCAGCCTGCCCAGGAATGGCGCCGCCCACACTTCCCATGCCGCTGATGACAACAGAAGCGGACAAAGAAACAAGACGCAGCAAATAGACACCAAGAGCAGACAACTAGGGGAGGGGGGGAAATTAAATAAATAAATAAATCTTTAAAAAAAAAAAAAAAAAAAAAGGAAGACCCATGTTCGATCCCTGGGACCTCCTGGTAAAAAAAAAAAAGTCACCAAATGGCGGGCAGAGTATGCCAATGTGGCTCCGTGGTTGAGCACCGGCTTCCAACATACTGAGGTCCCAGGTTCAATCCCCAGCCCGGTTACCCCAAACAAAAACAAAACAAAACAAAAAAGAAACAAATGGGGGCGTGGATGTGGCCCATGCATTTGAGCGCCCACTTCCCACATGGAAGGTCCTGTGTTCAGTTCCTGGTGCCTCCTGAAAAAATAAAAACAAACAAACAAGTGAAAAAAATCAACTCAGGGAAGCTAATGTAACTCAGTGGTTGAGTGTCAACTGCCCACATACAAGGTTCCAGGTTCAATCCCTGGCCCCTGTACTTAAAAATAATAATAATAAAAAGTAAAAATAAAAACTGAGAGAATAGAAATAGAGAAAATAATTTTGTAAGCAATCTAGTAATAAATTAATGATAATAAATTAATCAAAAATCATTTTAATAGTAGCAAATGAAGCTAAGCCAGTATTCATGCCATTCCTTTAGAAAAATAATCAGGGTTTAGAAAATTATATCTTTTAAGTTATTAAGGATTAATATAGGGCAGTCATTTGGATGTCAACCTTAAGGACTTATGCACAGAGCATCTATTAGGACCAAGTGGTAATTCCAAGTATAAATGCTGATCATGTCACCTTAGAGCCAAAATCACTGATTAAATGGGCATGTTCAACACTGAAGTGTGTGTGTCTGTTTAATTAAAATTGATTTTGGAAGAATTCTCCAACACTGTTCCTTATGTTCAACATTATTTTCTGATCGTGAAAACAAAGTGAAATTGTTAGGTTAAATCAGAGTATATTGAGAAGTATCTAATTTTGTTTTTTCTCTTTAAAGCTTAATAACTTATATGTCTACTTCATGTCTTAATTTCATTTCGTCCTAGAAAGGCTTCATAATTGAGAAGTTGAAAATTTATCTAAAGCAGATCCTAAATATTGGTAGGAGCTTTCAGAGCTTCTGAGTATAGGGATGAATATGGGAAACAAATAGAGAAAAATAATTCTTTAATTGTTCTGCATCACATTTTTTCATGTGAAACAATATTCTGTGCTAATTCTGCCATCTGCTATGTTCTATGAGGGTTTTCCTTAGAGCAATGAAAAGTATTATGTGTTTAGATTTAGTCACATTCGTGGAAAGAAAGAAAACTTCATTTATATTTGAACATTTCCACTTCACCTAAGTATTCTCTCTAGTGATTATAAGGTAGAAATATCATTTTTGAATTTTTTAAAAAAGAGGGATAAGAAAAGAAAAACAGAATTTTTAAAAATTAAGTTGATTTCCAACTACAGACCTTATTTCTTGCACTAACAGTTTCATAAGTTGATTTCTAGCCACAGATCTGATTTCTTGCATTAACAGTTTCAAAACTATACTTATCGATGTACACAGTATAATTAGTATCTTACAGGCAACAACCATCCATCTGTTCTGATAGGTAGAAACTAGCTTTTAATAATAAAGGAACTCTTTCCTAACACAAATGCTGTCTGCCTTTCAAAGCTAAAGCGAAATATATAGCATGTTGTTTTTACATTAATACTTATTTGATTATAGCTTATAAAATCTATTATTTTTCATAAATACTTCAGTAGACTAATCAGGGTTTATTTTATTTTATTTTGCTGTTTTTTGTTTTTGTTTTTGTTTTTGTTTTTTTAGTTTGTCCCTAAAATATTTCCAGATCACTTACCGGTTAATAATCATACAATGATGTCAGGCAAACCACGTGCTGACAAGGAAATGGGAGCCCTTTTCAGGAGAGAGATGAGTAAATATCCCAGGAGAGAGATCAAACAGCAAGCAATCATTTTTCATAAGGAGAAAAATCACTAAAGAGATGGGGGTTAAAAAACAAGTTTCACTGGAAACTTGAGCAATCTAAAAAGATGTGCAGATGGGAAGATCCTAATGGAAGAAGATTCTAATGGAAGCATAGCCAGCTCCATATTCCACCTGCCACTGAAGTTCACCTTTGGGCAGATGGAACTCCCTAGTTGTTAGAGAAGGAAAAAGGTGAAAAGGCTAGACACACCTCTGTTCAGAGTGGTGCTCCTGAGTTATCCACACAGTTGAGGGCAACTACACTGGAACAGAGTAAAATGTGTACTGATTTTTAACTATTGTGTCAATACGCTTAAAAAATAATTTGAGGTTTTGTGTGCCTTTTCTGAATACATAATAACCACACACCACAGTTTCATAGTCTATTGCTAATTAAAGATTCCCAATTTGTTAGAAGTTCATTTTAGAGTCTTTTTTACTTCAGTATGAACTAACTTTCCAAATTAAAACTGGATCCAGGCATTTTTTTCTCTTTAACAGATTGGGATCCATTAAATCTCACCACAGACAAATTCCATCAAGAGTGTGTATTGTTTCAAATAGCTGGAGAGGAGAGCAGCTTTACCCATCACTCACCGCAGCACGGTTCACCCCAGAAGAGTCATGTTTTCAGCAAGGTTCCTGTGGGAAACCTGTTTGTGAAAGTGGCATTTGTGATTCAGACTTCAGTTCCTCATGCCAGCTTTGGAAAGTCAAACAGATGTTTCCTCGTTTACTGCAGCATAGCTCATCACTTATCCCAAGAGGAAAATCAGAAGAGGCTGGGGACAAGTGCACTTCTGTCAGCCACAGCCATAAGAAAATAGAGATAGAGGGCTTATTTGTGTATGGCGTGGATTTGATTAAATATAATTTTAAATTTCGCTTTATTTAAAGATAGTTTGATCCACCTTCATTTCCTTTTTCATTCTTGCCCCCGTCCCCCAGTCTCTTCCTGACAAAGTTCAGCATCTTTGATGCGTCTCTTAAGAGGAAAATATTTGTGCTTTTCAGTTTTGCTTTGGATTAATAGCTTCAGAGAAAAGCTTAACTCCTATTTGTCTTTCAAAAATAATATGCTATTTCTTATTTACACACTTCAAAACACATACATACAAAAAAAAAAAACCCAGCAAATAAAATGTATTTGAAGTCCATACGCCCCAATAATGTAGTCTGGGAATTACTCTCATTACATGAATCATGAAGAATTGAGTAGCCTACAATGGGAAACAATTTTGCTTTTAGTCTGAACTACCATTAAGTGGGACATAGTAAGACTTTACATATCAGAGGTATATATTAAATAATAATAACAATAATTTTGCTGATTCTTACTCTAGATATAAAATTGTTTTAGAAAATACAAAAATTCAGTTTTAAGCATCCCCATGTTATTGTTTTGGATATAATTAATATATTAGACATAATTTTGCCTAAATGTAGTCTGGAGTCACGTTTTCAAGTTGGATTTTTTTCAAATGATCTGATATCTCTTTGCTTGGGATGAATTCTCCTAGTGCCAGTGAAAGGTTCGTGGCTGGTTTAGAAAGTTCTCTGCACATCTATGTTTCTGTCTCTCCCTTTCAGACACTCTCGTTTGCTCTCTGCTTTTGCTCCGTGCGAATGCAGAGAGTTGTCTGTGTTTCAGGAAAAGAATGTGTGTTAAAAGAACTAATGGTCCAACTGTCCATCAGACTGGGCAGCAATGGAGGTCATCTGGCGGTCAAAACCAAATAATTTCAGCCTGTTCCTAAAGACCCTGAAGATGTGGACTTGATGGCTGGAGTTCACTGCCTCTTGTTGCTTCTGCATCCTCTGAAACCTGGGAGTTTTATTTTTAGAGAGTAGAACAGACATATTTTCTCCCTAGCAACTGTGCGTGCACAGTGCCCACCATTCTGCATTTACTCAGGTTAGCTTTGGCTGAAGTATACAGACAGTGGTCCCTCTTGATACTTGTCTGCCTGAATAGACAATAGACCAGATTCTAAACCTAGACGCTCCAGTAATGTTGGAAGAGTTGAAATACATGTGCTTGTTTGAAGTTCATTGTTATACAGAAATTTTTAAATATTAAAAAAAAAAATTCTCTGCTTTTATAAAGAGACCCGATGTTCTTAATGTAAAACTTTCCACAGGCACATATTTTAAGTTGACTTCCAAGTTTCCACATTCATATGGAACAGATGTGAATGGAAGTGGTTTCAGAGTGCTGACAACTCCATTAAAAATGTTTTAAAATCCATAATCCATAAACCTGAACCACATATTGGTCATATTCATAGTCCTTTCAGTATTTCTTGTACCCTGTTTGTGAATACCACCACCTGCTGGTAGTTAATGACAAGATCTTACCTTGTTTGCTGAAGAATCAAAGTAAAAGCCAATATTAAATAAAACTTAAATCTTTAAAAATAGGTAATTTTTGAAGTGAAAATCTATTTACTGTGCTAGTTTTTATACATCCTAGCCACAATTTACCAAAACTTTTTAAAAAGGCGATAGAAAAATAATTGCATGTAGAATATTGTTTTGTAATAACAGCTATTCCTAAATTATTTTTACTTAATACCAATTAGAGATCATCTTTTAGCTTCAGTCTCTTTTTCCTTGACTACATTTCAAAAGGATGTTAGAAGTATCCAAGTCATCAGGTTTTAGTTCCATCTCTTCTACTTCTTTTTACTGCCTGTTTTCTAAAAGAAGTGATTGTGTGCAATGAAATATCTAAATATGGAAAAAGAGGAGGGGCAGAAAGCATGGATAGTCACAGGCTAAATAATTAAGTGTTGATGTCTAAAGATTATGTCTGTGATTGAGGGATTTACCACTCTTATTTTGGCACTTATTCATAAAACATATGCTCACAAAATCTGTTTTATGTTTTTTTTTAACAGGGTAAGAAATTTTCAATGTATAATAGAATAGGAAAATAAAATCTTCATACAATGAGATTACAATACACATTGTTTCTTTTAATTGTTCAAGTCTTTACTCATCAAACAGAAATATCCTATAATACTTTCTCATAAAATACATAACGTAGAATGTCACTATTGCCCAGTATAGTGAATGACAAAATTTTATGGATTAAAATCATCGAAAGTAGTTGAAAACCTGCAGTTTTCTAATGAAAATTGTATATGGTTTTTATTCTGAAGTGGTGTCCCTGGAGTTTTCTGTCATTCTTAAAAATGCATCCCATTCCAATTTTAATATATACCCTTAACTGGATCACTTTTCTTATCGCTTCATCTCAAGTAAGACTACCTGGAGTTTAGCAGTTTGGGCAGAACTCAGACAATGATTCCTTCTTCTTGAATATGCTTTTTCTAACTGCATGATTGAGGCTGTCCTCGAAGTGATGGTTCTCTCCCACCAACAAATGCAGCCACACTCCTATATTTTTAGATGCTTACAGCATTAAAGTCTCAATAGATTCCATATTTCAGGCAGAAGTTGCATATCATTGGCAGTCAAGAAATGAAGCCTCACTGAAATCTTCATTGTATTTATATAGCTTGGCCCTCAATTTTATGTGCTATCCAGAGAAGAATGGAATTGATCCGATGCCTTTTCTGAGAGGAAGGATGACTTCCAGAGTTTGTGTTGTTGTTGTTTTTTGTTTTTGCTTTTGTTTTGTCTCTCAAAGGATATTTTACAAAACTTTTTCAATATTCTTTCATTATGTGTGGCTCTTTTCCCCCACCATAAAACAACAGTAACCTCTAATATCATATGGGAGGGAGGACCAAGCCAGATCTCTTTTGATGATGGAAATCTAAGTAACAAACCATGTGAATTCAGTTTAAGACATTTCCCTCCTCAATCTGGATCCAGGTGGAGAATTTTGATTCAGGATGGCCCTTGCTTTGGAGTTTTTCCCGTTTTTTTCCCAGGCTTCTGATTACTGCTACCAGGCCTGACTAATGCCCCCAGCTGCTTACATTTAAAAGGTTACCAGGACAATGACTAGGTTTTCCGCAAGCTCCGCCCAGCTCCCAGTCTGTGAGCAGGCACCAAGCACCAGGATCCTCAGTTCTAAGACGCCCCCTACTGTTTTCACAAGGTCATTTCACCCATGACTCTCAGGCCTGCATTCCTAGCAACCAGACCCTGTGGCTCCTGAGAACTCTTGTGTTTACAAAGAGAAGGTAATGCATGGTGCCATATTTCTTCTTAAGGCTTTAGAAGGCTCTGGTCAGATCAAGCTGCAGGGATGCCAGCCTTCTCTTGACAACCAAAACAGAAAATTCTCACTATCAGAAGCACTGAAACATGTCACATATTGAGATGGTTTTAAGTAATATCTTCAACTAATTCACATAAAAACATACATGAAGCATTTTCTCCTTGGAGAGCCTGGCACCAAAAATTTTTCAAAAATTATCGAGAAATGATCCTGCCCTTCTGGAACTTGCAAACTTGTGGGTAACCAAAACCAAACACAGACATAATAATTCCAATGCAAGAATGGGATCATTGCTATAATAAAAGAGGAAAGAAAAAAAAAAGCTAGGAGAGGGGTAGATTAATTCATCACAAGAGATGCTGAAAGGCATTTTGACGAATTTTTAATTAAATCTTAAAAAATGAATAAAAGTATGTTCCAGGCAGGGGAGGCAGTAGCACTGACAATGTGACATATATTTCCACCAGTTTTCCTGCATCCCTTGACTGCTTGGTCCTGTTTGCTTTTAACTACATAGTGAATCACTTAAAGCAAGGAGAAAAGCTGATTTGAGATAAACAGGGTGTGAAAAAGCTTTGATCCAGGGCCCTTAACTCCCTTTCTTTTCACTTGGTGATTCTGATCTGAATAATATCATTAACTTTCTTTTTTTACCTCTTACAATCCATTTACCTGTTTCTTTCCATCTGTATTGATACGCACACATACACCCACCCACACACACTCCCCTCCAGACTTTATTCCTGGGTACTTTCCAGTTTTTAGTATGATATCCACAAGTCAAATCAATTAGTTTTAATTGATAACACAATTTAATTACACTGCTTGTCTTCGCAGGTAAACTTGAGAATGGAATGAATGTAGCTGCCAACTCATTAACCTTGAGAGACAATTCAGATGGTTTTATTCTGTTTCTAGTGTTTGTTTAGAAGTGAGCACACTTTAAATATGTCTACATTGTTTAATAGCCTCTTGTTGTATGTAGTCTTTTGATGGACTCAATTGATAATCTTCATTTAAAGACCATGTCCTAATGAACTCATTCGCCTTCCTCTTGAAATTAGATTCAAACAGGAGATTTCTCAATGGCTTCTTCAAATGTTAACTTCCTCGTTTTAAATGTATGTTTTTCATGCTGCCAGCCTCAGAATTTCTTGTCCACATCAAATTCTTCAGATTCTTCATTCTTACTTTTAGCTTTGTGAGAAATAATTGTCCAATCCTTCTCTCTTCCCTTTTTTTTTCCCCCTGATTTTGTCATCTGTGCAGCTCATTCGCCATGCTACAGACTTCTTCATTAAGGGATTGGTAGGATTTTGGTCCCTAAAGACAAATATTTTACTACCTTTTAATGGTGATCTGCTATGAAAGGTTACATTCCAGGGCATTATTTATTTTAGTTTGTTTATAACTTGTTTTTAAGGAGGTTTTTTCCTCCTTTTACATTTCCAACTGAGAAAAATCATCCAGAAATGTCTCCACTGCCACCTACTTGCAGTTTAGAAATTTACATGCACCTGGCCTTACAAATAAAGCTGATTTCTTTTCCCTGCCAAGGCAAGATTACTGACGAGAATACTGTAGGTGGCATTGTGGATTCTTCACGTGTTTTAAAGGCATGGGTTTTGTGAAATTGCTAGAAAAACATCTACATTATAGGATTTTTTACTAACATTCATGGAAATGGTTTTTTCTATAAATGTAGTATGCCTTCTCCTATGATAATTGTATTGCTACAAATCATATAGGTAACAGTCTAAGTAAAAATACTATTCCTAAATGCTTTATTCATATTTATATTAGGATTACGTTGCTGTAGTCATAATCCTTAATAACTTCTTATAAAACACATTATATAATGTATTCATGATTACGCTGTGGAAAGCTGTTACCTAGCACATTGTAAAAGGCAGACATTTTAAAAAACAATATATGTTCCTATTTAATACAGAGAGATGAGTTATCAGACACTGTGTGTACTTGTAATTTCATAAATAATAATAAGGTATGTGTAAATGGCTCTTTAATGCCCAATGTTATTATGTAGAGAAGAAAGTGAACTATTCTAATATAATAATAGATATGAGAGTTTTGAGTTATTTTTCCTTCTCCTCATAACAGTGACCACACTTTGCCTAATGATTTCATTTTATTGCAAATCCTCTGGATGGACGCTTAAAGATTTGACATCATTATGCGCTTTTTAATATAGTTATTCTACATTTTATTCAGCCTACTAAAAGTACAGTGCCCTGTCTTAGCGTATTTAACTGGAAATCCTAGCTTGAATCATTTTTGCAGCAGGCTCTGTAGACTCTCCCATTTAAAAGAATTGTAGACATCCAAGCAATAATTATACCTACCTGAAATTTTAATTATTTCCCAAACCTTATCTACCTTATTTTCCTCAATTTCCATATAATATAACTAGAATTCATTTTTTTAAGAATATTTTGGAAAGTGTTCATTATTTTTAATCTGCTAATCATTTGGATCACATTGTAGGTCTACATATGTGTCTACATATGAAAACATATATGATTAGAATGGGAAATATTTTCTACTTTCTCATGAATGCAGAGCTGGGAGTGCAGAGTACAGGGCTGGTCCTTTCCAAAACCATTCAGTGCTATCTAATTTCTCATCTATATAGTTTGTCCGTAAGTGACATTTTAAAAGCAGCTGTAACTTTATGATTGTTTATGTTCAGTGACTAGAATGGTTGTCTTAAGAGAAGTAAAACAAATCTTTGCTGTGTGTTCCATGGCTGGTACACGAGCAGTATTATGTCTGTACTTTTAAACAACATCTAATGTAATCAGATTACATTTGTATGCTATACACCCTTTGTAAGATTTTTTAAAAATCTCATTTAGAGAAACTGCAAGTCATTCAAATTTCCTTTACAGCACCAGTCATGTATATTAATCTTGTTAGTATGCAGTGCATTACAGAGTGGAGTGGCATTAAAACTCTTTTGTTGCAAAGTCATGCTTTAAGGAAAGCTTCCAGATTCGAAGACAAACTGTGTGCTTGGTGAACTCACTTCATCTGAAAGTGTCTGGAATATGATTTGTCTTGTAATGGCAATCCTTTCACATAACATAGAAACTAGGTAAGTTCTTGTTAAGCACGTGGAACTCTGTACACGAAGGTAAAATAAAGCTTTATATTTTACTTCCTCTCTGATAAATGCAATAGAAAATTATATTGGACTTTGTGGGAAACTTCCTTAGTTTATGGTGGTATTCAGGACAGCAGAGATCTTTGAAATTTCAAAATCAAAAGCACCTCTTGGGAACAATGATGATTTACTGCGTAAGAGCATCTCTTTAACAAGCCAAGAATCCTGACTTTCTTGGTGTACGATGATAAAGCACTAGCATGTCACACTGAAACAATGGCACTTGGTGTGAGAAGATAGGAGGGCTAGAAGGTGACTGTCCTCAGCAGATTCCTGGTGTTGGGTCACTTTTCTCATCCACATGGCCCATACCCAAAGCAGCTCTCCCTTTGTGAGCATTCAGCGTCTTGCATGCGTTCGGGAGATATATGGATAGCCTCATAAGCTCCAACTGTCAGCTCCTTTTCTGCTTCAAGAAAAGAAGAAGCTCCATATACTACAGTTATATTTTAAAAGACTATAATAAGTTATAGTTATGGGTCATGGTAGTTTTTTTCTATACTGTTATTACCATTATTATCTTCAACAGCAGTAAAAATTGATTGTTGAGACGAGCAGTGTGAGAGACCCTCGAATTCAGGCAGCAGGATTAAATCTCCCATCTAGATAGCAAAAAGAAAAAAAAAGAAAAGAGTATATTAAGCTAGTATTCTACTCTCTCCCTTCATTACTTCCCAGCAAATTTTCTGAATGTCCATAGAGGTACCACAAATACACCCTTCTAATTGAAACTGCATTTTAAAGTTGTAAGTCTCAAGTCTGTGACCACCTGTCAACTGTTTTGGTCATCTTTACCCATATCTGCCTTACTGCTATATTATAACTTCATACAGAGCTCCATAGGTAAGATTTGTGTTTGTAATAAAATGACTAAATACTATCCATATATATATTTGTGATTGCAGGTAAATATGAAGTAGACATTTTTGAGTATGTGTTTACAAAGAATTACAGCTAGCGGTTAAAACAAGGAACACAAAGTCAGGAATCCTTGAGTTTCATGACCTGAAGCAACCTGTAGTATTTTTTAGACTCAAAGGGTAATGAGACTTGTTTTAAAATGTTTTAAGATAGAGATTGGAAGATATAATAAAAAATATTTTAAAAAGCAGACATCTTCTAGGTTCTTATACAGTTTTGGTAGCTTTAAAATTTGAGATTGTCAAAATAACATTTTATGTTTTTTCGTCTTTTTATTTGATATCAATTCTTTAGTATCACCTCTGAGCTTAATCAAGTAGACTTTATATGAGCACTTAATAAAACCCTCTTTGACTTCAGGGGGTATTTTGCATCCTTCTGTAATCACAAGAGCACCAGCAGTATTTAGACCATGTGCTTTGTGATACTGGCTCTTTTCCATCTTGAGATGTGGGCAGTCTCCCCTCCATATTGAGATATATTTCACAATCATTAATAATGCAACATCCACATACCATTTCTAGAAATATTTTTTATTTATAGCTTGGCTCCTTCCTTCCCTACCTCCAGTTGCCAAAGGAGCCCTCAGAGCTTCCTGTCCCATTTTACCCTTCTTCCTTCATATCACAGGCATTGTCCTCTGGAAGACTTTCTGAGCATAGATGAACAGATCCGTTCTACTCTTCCACAAATCAAAGCATCCCCATAGAGTACAAGGGAATTTCTCTTCACGAGGCTCTGCAAACAGCTGGCCTAAAGAGGAGGAGGGCTCAGATGCTGATGGAGGTCTAGTTCCCTTCACGTCAGTGCCAAAGTATGACCGTATAACCGCACAGACTGAAAGGAGCATGAGCCCCTGGATATTAACACAATATTAATTAATGTGCATTGATAGTAAACTATGCAGGATTTTTTTTGCTGTGTTTTCATCTTTAAATATTCCATTTTAAAGATTAAGGTCATTTTCAACTATGAAAGCTAATTACGTTTACAGCTATTTCTTCATTCAGTATGTATATATCAAGCAATTAACATAGCGTTTATGGGGTTGATATGAATGTTTCTCTCTTCCTCAGCTTTCTGTACCTTCTCACCCTGGTTCCTTGTATAAACTCTTAACATACAAACATGAACACATAATTTTTGGTAAACTGAAGAATACACATGTGTAGGAAGGGAATACCAGTGAGTAAGTGGCAATACAGGGGGATATCAAATAAGGAGGACACCATACTGTTTATTTTGTAACCTTATTTTTATTGATTTAAAAATGCATCTTTGCAGAAGACTTTTTCTTTTGCTCTTTTGTCTGTTAAACTGAACAAGAAGGAGAAACCAATGATAGAGCGTTAAGCAGAGAGCAGACGGTAGTGATTTAGTAAATATTGTGGTGTCAGTTTTATTTCATTTATACAATTTATTTCATTGAGAAATATTGGATAAAATAGATTTCCAAAACAAACGTTATGACTTATATTCTCCTAGAGTGAACAGACTGCATTTCTTATAAGCTGGGGCTGCAGATCTCTTCGAAGGAAAAATTATGGGGATTGATACTACAAACCTTCTAGATAGCTCTTAGGGTGTAGATTTGAGGTAGAGACTAGATTGTTTGAATAACATGGAACAGCTGTTTAACAAAAACTTAACCTCTGGCCACATTTTGTTTAAGTTAGAAAAAGTTAGTCTCTTTGCCTGATTGCATGATTATCAATTTTGAATTTAATAATTACTTAATGCTTCAGAAGAAAGGCCATGATTTTTTATCTATTACTGCGTTCTTCATCGTAATGTGCAGTGCAACTCTCTTTATACATATGTTTAATAAGAATTGGTATCAAAAGGGGAAAAATTGTTTTTTAAGTGGCTGAATAAAAAAATGAACTTGCCTATAAGTAGCAGAGCAAAGTGGGAGACCCAGAAAATAGTGCAGGTCACGTCTAATGAGTGTGAACAGATGAGTGCAGGCTCCACTGTTAGACATAATTCTGATTTAAGCTCTAGTCATTTTGTCTGGCTTTAATTTTAATTATATTCTGTTAATTAAAAACAAGAAAAACCCAAGAAGAGGTTTCAGACTCTTTCTCTTTATTTCTTCATGGATGAAACTTACCACCTTCTCCCTCTCACTAGGTCCCTCTCTCTCTCCATGCTGATGTTCAACATTAGAAGTGGGTGTGCTTGCCCATCCATAGGAGGCGCTTCTGTTTTTATTTCAGTGTGTAAAGAAACTTCCCTGATAGGAAAAGAAGAAATCTTAAGAGTTTACCCAAAGAGAAAAGAGAAACAAAACCCCAAGCTTTAAGGAAGTTCGGGCCTCTTGGAGTCCCAATGGTCCCAGTCTTTCCTGACCAGTGCTAATGATGTTCAGATCTATTGCTTGCGTTATTGAGGTTCTTGTTGCTTTGAATTTATAGAACTTGTTTAATGATATGTCTAGGTGACAAGCATTGGGGAACACTTGTTACTTTAAGGAGATCTAATTCCATGATAAAGTAATCTGTTTTTCTTCCAAGAAAACGTTCAGAAGCTTCATGTCTTGCATCCAGTAGGCACTCAGTACATATGAAAGAATGGATTAATGTTGCAGCGAGCACTATCAGAAAGCTAATGTGTTGTCAGAATTCTCTAAAACAACACAGTGATAATGTATTGACATGTGGATATGTCATTCTTACTTTTATCTTCAATTGCACATATATGTATAAATGCATTTGGGGGTCATGCTCCATTACTTGTGCACACATGATGGCTTATACTCTGTGTCAAAAAAAACCAGTTTAAATTTCTCAAAATGTTTATATCACATGTGGAAGATATGAATTAGTGATTAAAATCAATATTTTCAGTAGCAGTAAAAGGCCATTAATAATGTGCAAATTTTGTGTGTTCCATTCTAGCTTTGTATTTTAAGAATGAAGGTTACTTTACACATTGTGCATTATGAACTGAAGGGGGAAAAAAGAAAAGAAAACATTTCCTGAAAGAAGTTTCTCTTACCAAAAGTTTTCCTAGTGTTATTTTTATAGCCGAGTGAGAGAGAATTTACAGGGAGCTGAAATCATTGAAGCTAATTAGTTGAATGGCCCTATTATTTATCCAGGGACACGTAGTACAATAATTGCTATTGCAGGTTTGAAGCATCTCAGGGATATTAATTCCAGAGCTTTCATGTCATCTCAGTACAGTAAAACTTCCTAATGGCACCCTGAAGGTGCATAATCTCATTTTAAAACTACTTTTTCTTATTTTTTTCTGAAGGAACTGGCAGAATCTCCTTCCATAAAAGCTGAAAAAGGGGAAGAACTCATAATATTTTCCTCATAAGAAAGCAGTTATATTTTCTTATTATTTTTTTTTTTTTTACTGTGTGACCTTTCTTACCTTCTGATGAGGGGTTTGCTGTGGCACTTTATCAAAAGTTTATCTGAACTCTGGTCCTTTGCCTCCCCTTGTTGGCAGCCAAAGCATCTCTTGATCTCTCAGAGGGATAGAGGAAGGTGCGATGGTGATGTTGGCCCTGGTGTCTTCCACAATTATTTAGCAGAAGACTCATTATAGAACACTGCAGGGTCCAGTTGGGGTGGGGTGGGAGTGAAATGAGTCCTGCACCTAAGCCTAAAAGAAGACTTCTCGGAGCCATCCTAACCCAGCCTTAATTTGGGTCCCCTTTGAAAAAACAAACACCCTAATATGATCTCTATAAAATCACACCAAGAAATGTCACTTGTGTAATTTTGGAGGGAAATGAAGCCATTGCTCATAAAACTGATAGCACTGTCTTGAGTCAAGAATCGTGTTGGTTGTTTGGCAAGCATCCCACATTCCTCTCTGGTAAACCATCTAAATTTTTACATTTATCTTTCCTGCCTCTGTCACCCTTCTATTTCATTCTTGGTCTTCCCACAGCTTGAAGACCCAGGTTCTGACCCAGAAAAAAATAGTGCAGTCCTTAACGTTTTGGGAGTTAAGACTCATAAGACTCTGGGGCTCAAGGGGGACTTGCCGGAAGCACTTTGTCCATGCCTCAGGCCCAGGCCTCTCTTTCTGCTCTCAGGTCTCCAGAGAGATAAAGATTCAAAGCCTCCCCTTTAGTAATAGTTCAGATGGCTCCCAGCCTTAAACCCAACGTGCTGATTTCACGTTGCACTTCTCTAAGTGAGGAGTGACTAGAGGACTGCAGTGATACGTCTCCACAGGGACCAGAATGATGCTACTTCATCTGTGGTCCTAAAACCCAAGCAACAATTTGTATCCAGTTTTCAAGATCAGGAAAGCAAATACAACTCATACTACTCCAGCAATAAGGCAGCAGAGAACCCCAGGGACACCGATGCAATTAGGAAACTTGACTTAAGTACAGTGTATAGATCAAAGTTCCTCCCTCATATTGGCTGTGGTTGTAAGCAGCTGGAACTACACACACACATACACACACACAGTCTTCAAGCTTTGCCCATTTTCATCATCTCTTAATTCCTTTTCCATGGTTTCTTTGAATTCCTTTGGAACTGATGTAAACTTATTTGAATAGCAATTCTATTCATTAAGGTTATAAGTAGAACAAGACACTAAAATGGTAATGTTCTATCCTTGGATTCCTTCCCTTAGAGTTCATTATAAGGATTGGTAGATTTTCCCAGGAGTCCGTGGCTGTCTTCTCCGATACAAATATAAATACAGGCAAAGTATTAACTAGTTGGGGCTTATCTCAAATCCAGGGCAAAATAGCATGTATTAGAAAATCCTGTGGGCTACTATGGGACTCTGATCTTGCTAAAAGCATTACTGACTGCTTATCCAACTTTCAGTCTCCAGAAACGCTGCTGAGTGAGAAAACAAGGATTAAAATTGAGGATGGTGGTCCTGCTCTCTGTCAACTAAACCAACTAGCTCACACCTGTGTGTGCTCTCCTCTTTATTTCTTTTTCTGTGTCTCTTTCTCTCACTCTCTTCCATTCTCTCTTACATATATTATTTACTCAAGAGTCTGTGGCAACCCTTTGGGGGCTGTTAGAATCTATTTTATCGTTTGTTGGTCACTGACCTGATAAGTCATAATCGCTCAGAAAGAACCATCACAATTTTATCAGGTAAGTGCAGCTGCTGCATAGACACAGTAAATTCTTATGCTTAAAATCTGTATTCTTTTTCCCAGAAGAAATGGTAAATGAATGCTTTATGCATGCAGCACAAGATTGTCTGCTCTTCTTTAGAATTTAGCATGATGTTTTGGAAGAAAAAAGTACTGACTGTTCAGAGAAAGAATCAAAAAGGGAATTTCAAAATTTTACATAGTCCTGCCTACATTTGACTTTGAAACCCTCATAACTTCTCCATGCCTGAGTTTCCATTCACCAAAAAAGGAGCAATTTTATTGTGTGCCATGTGCATGGCAGGAGATGGGGTGGGAGGAGGGTGGTACAAAGGATTTTCTGATTAATGTCTTAGGAAAATTCAAGCACTTAGAGAATTTCATGTTTTAATCAATTTTGTAGCTGAAATGCCTTTGGAAGCTACCATTTTGGAAAACCAAGTAATTCCAACCAAGTGTCTTAAAGCACTGCGATGTCTATATCTTTTATTCCAAGATGGCCTTTTAAAAATCATTAAAGACACATAAAAATTCATTTGCAGGCCAAGCTCCTCTGTAATAAAGTTTTCTTTTTTAATTTTCTTCTTGTCCTGTCCAAGTTATAAACTTGTAACAAGACGTTGCTTATGCCGACAGACCCTTAACTATAACAATGTGAATGGTGCTACTTTCACTTTAATTTAACTTGATTTAAATGAAGTGAGTGTGGAATAAAAGAGGGTATGCAGTTGGAGGTGATTCTATATACTTGATTTTAACCAACAGGCTTTATAAGTGTTCATTAAGAAACTCCACTAGGCATGTTTCCTGCTGCAGAATAGACTTTAAAGGAAGAAATAAAGCTGTGAAGATTCCGTTTTCACTTTGTTTCTCGTAAAGACAGTCAGGATCCAACATAAACAACAATTTACACCCAGCATTTATTCTGGAAATTACAGTATCGTGCAGTTAACGCACACAGATAAATAATGTTTTATGGGATTCTGTGGAGTCCTTTCAGGGTAGCGGATGTTTAACCGAATTAAAGGATTTTGAGGACTCAAAGCTCTCATTTTAAGCAGGTTTAAACAGTTAATATTATAAAACACAAGCACAGAGGAGCTGGCCCAAATATATTTTTAATGCTCAGTTATTTTATTTTCATGATTTCCCATTTTGGTTTTATTACCATTTGGAACCTTCCGTTTATACTAAGTTACTTATCTCCCAGGCCATCTCCCTCAGGACCTCTCTTTCTTCATGATGACATTTCTTAATCCACTTTTTAATCCCCAATATATTTGCAGGTGTGGAAATATCAGAAATGGAACTATAATTCCTGATAGATTGAATTATATAACCTAGAAGATTATAAAAATAAGAATGATGATTTTAAATAATCGTGACAAAAACTTTTATTTTTTTAAAAGGAGAGAATTACATATTTAGGGTAACTTCTGATTTTTCAGTTAGTGAAAAGCAGCAGTTTAAAAAATCGTCTCTCTAGGGCAGCAAAGAATGACATTATCCCTTAAGTCATAAGGATTGTAATAGTTTGGCATCATTGAATATGAAGCATAATATAAAATTACAGTTAATAAAGGCTAATGCAAATATTTGGAAAATAAATCAGGGAATGCATATGTGAGAAAAGGTGGAGATATTTAAATGACAGCATCAAATGTGAGAGTGAGAGACTCTGGATAGGATGCTCCAGGTAAAAAGCAATAGCTCCAACCATCAAGGTTTAGAAAAGGTTTCTAAGATCCTTTCTTACCCTTCAGAGCTGTAACAAATCTGTGTCATTTTCAAAAGATTGCTCCCTTTCCATGTTGTTCAGCTTACCTAGTCCTTTCTAACTCAGTTATGAGGCCTCTGTGTTCTCCCAGATAAGCAATATGTGTCAACAGCTATCAGTGAGCCATATTTTTTAGTAAAATTTAAATTGTGATTTTAAATTTTACTAAAATTCTATTTTTTAATAGAACCTAAGGAAAGAATTATAAAGTTGTAATGTTCTTGTTTCATTCATATATTTTATACAAGGTGAAATTTTCAGTACTATTATAGCATAAGTTCAGCTGTGGTTAAGGTTAAGTTGGCATTTCTATTCTAAATCACTCTTTTAAGCTTTTGAAACTTGACCTTTTAAATTCTAATGAGACTGAGGCTGAAAGAGCTATACCAAGTGTGTGATTAAACATATATAAAGCCATTAAAAACCTCCTGTGGGGGCCAGCCCAATGGTCTAATAGAACTATTTTGCATTGACAAGCTACTATATATTGGAGGATCTCAAAGCGTTCAATTTCTTTTAATTTTCTTACCTAAACTTGGCATATGTTGAGGCAATTGCAGTTAAGTGATTTCTTATTGGTAGAAATTCAACTTATCTTCAACTCCAAACCACCTCCCCCAAGACAACCCTTCCTGATCACACTCATCTGTTTTCTCCCCTCTCTGACAAAGCACATGTTGACCACACCACTTATTTCACATTTACCATTCACTGTCTTACGTTACTATCATATTGCTGCAATCATAAGGGCTAGTTGGGGACAATAAGTATGTCTTAAACTTCTTACCCCTACAATTCCTAATACAATACCTGTATAGAGAAAACACTCAATAATTATTTATTGAAGGACTGGCAAAGCTAAAAACTGAGAGAACTACTTTCTCCTGTGTAGGCTATCCTTCCTGGGAGAACAAAGAGATAAAAATACAGATAATCAGCTCTACATTGGAAGGTCTGTTCATTGGCTTCTTTTATCCTTGTTGTCTGTTTGCCTTAATAGAAAGAGTATTATTGATCATTCATTTATTCAACAATTTCTTATTGAGTATCTGCAAGGAAAGAACAAAATAGTCAAGGTCCCTGTCCTCATTGAGTTTAACATTCTTTCAAGGAGACCAACAATAAGGAAGTAAACCAATAAATAAGATAATTACAGATTGTGATTAGTGTGATAAAATAAGTTGAGTATTATAAGGGAGATCTGCCCTTTCTCGGATCTCCTCCTTTGGCAAACTTCATGAAGAGAGATTGCAGGAATAAAGTAGATTAATACTGCAAAATTGAAATGTAGCCATTACACATCTTAGACATCTATGGTATGTGGTTTGCATTTGACACTTCCCTCCTGGGTTTGTTAAAAACAAAGAATGAAAAGAAATAAATAAAAGCACTTTAAAAAGTTAAATCTGTGTTCATGTATTATTACTGTTACTTTCCCCAGATGGAAAAGTACATGTGTAATGGTGTTTAGTCAAACTTCGATCAACAATTTAAATTTTCACTAGGGAGGAAAAGAGGGTCACCTTTAAATCTTTGAGTAAAGAAAATGAGTGATAGAAGAAAATAAATTAGAAGTACTGGGTTTAGCTTGCAAATTAGAGGCCCTTTATAAGAAGCGATAACAAAAGACATGCTACTTGATATTGGAGCTTCCTTCCCTTAGCCTCCCTTTAGCTCTTTTTCCTGCCTTCATTATCATGTAAGTGCTTTTACAGGGCTTGGTTAGTAGATCCCTAGTTGTGTTGTATATATTCTCCCCAAATTGACTGTGAACAATCAAAAGGAAGATTTAGTCTCCTTCTTTGATAAATTATCATCCAGGCTCTCTTGTGCACATCTAGTAGTGACATGGACATGTAAGTGTTCAGAAACTTTTGTAAAGTAGGTGAATGAATGCATATGTATAATGTATAATGACAATTTCCACTACCTCTTCTGCAAACATAATTGTGCACCAGAATTGGTACTTAATACCGATAGTTGGCTTAGACACAAGAAATGACTTCAAAACTGAGTTGTATAGATCATTGGGATGGGGAAGGTTGCTTACTTTCTTTTCATTTGTACATTAACAACTATTTACTAAGTGCCTCCTGGGTACAGGCTATGTTTTAAGCACTCTTGGGTAGAGATGGAGGTGTCAAGGTGAATGAGACATGACAGGGGAGATAAGACATGTACCCAAATAACTGTGATTCAAGAGATTGTGTGAAAAGTGCAATAGCAGCTCCGAAGAGACCAGTCAGTTCAGGTTAGAGAGACAAGGAGGACCAGGAGTGTCGGGCACTTTGTTTTCAGAGATCACTGCACTGGCTATTATTATAGGAGAAATGAATTCTAGTCCAGGCTGTAGGGGAAAATCACTTAACTTCTCCAGGCCATAGTAAATAGAAAACTTAGACCATTTGGTCTTTAAATACTTTTATTTTCTTTTAAGATTTATTTTTTATTTATTTCTCTCCCCACCCCTTCCCCAGTTGTCTGCTTTCTGTGTCTATTCGCTGTGTGTTCTTCTGTGTCCGCTTGTATTCTTGTCAGTGGCACTGGGACTCTGTGTCTTTTTGCTGAGTCATCTTGCTGTGTCAGCTCTCTGTGGGTGCGGCGCCACTCCTGGGCAGGCTGCACTTTTTTCATGCTGGGCAGCTCTCCTTACGGGTCACATTCCTTACGCGTGGGGCTCCCCTACGCTGGGGACACCCCTGCATGGCACAGCACTCCTTGAGCACATCAGTGCTGCGCATGGGCCAGCTCATCACACAGGTCAGGAGGCCCTGGATTTAAACCCTGGACCTCCCATATGATAGGCGGATGCTCTATCCATTGAGCCAAATCCACTTCCCTTTAAGTACTCTTACAGCCCCAAAACTCCATGATTCATGAGGTGGCTCTACTTGAATCAGACCTTGAAGAATGGGGAGAAAAATAAATGAAAAGAAATTATTGTCAAATTATCACTTGAATGAGAGAGTCTCTATAATGCAATGATTTTAACACATAGAAATGGGGGAGGATAGAAGTAGGAACGGAGAACTCCAGCGTGAAGGGGCTACATCCACAAAGGCTTAGGTGTGGGAAAATGCAGGATGTGTTCCACAAACACCACGGAGGTACAGTCTGACAGGATTGCAGAAGGATAATGAACGAGAGAGAACTATAAAAGTTCCAGTTCATAGAAACCATTGAGTGCCAGTCTGAAGCCTAATATTTGCTTAATAGAAGCTCTTTAGGACCATAATCGGTATCCTTTGCTTTAAATGCCATTCAGATAACTAAATTCCTTATGCCTTCCATTTTATACGGAAGCCAACCCTTACATAGCCCCTGCAGTGTACCAGGCTCTGTTCTAAGTTATCTACCAATGTATCAACAAAGGGATTTATAGACAAGAAAACTGAAGTACAGAAAAGTTAAGTAACTTGCCCACAGCCACAGCTAGTAAAGTGTTATGACTAGAATATTGAAACCTTTTTGTTGTATTATTATAGAAAGCATATTAGTGCCATCCTCATTTTTCTTTCTTTGAAATAACACAGTACTAAAAGCATATGTAAAAATCAAAAGATTGAGTAAAATAAACCATTACAGTGCAGCAATTCTTTAAGCATAATGAAGGCGTTTTTACCCAAACTCTTGCTGAGCAAGAGTCTACTTCTCATAGTCAACAGCAGCTTGTCACTATCATTATTATCTAAGAACTTTTCACTATTTTATCTGAATGTTTTTTTAAAGATTTATTTTTTCTTTATTTCTCTCCCCTTCCCTGCCCCCCACCCCCAGTTGTCTGCTCTCTGTGTCCATTCACTGTGTGTTCTTCTGTGCCGGCTTGTATTCTTGTCAGCAGCACCTGGAATCCGTGTCTCTTTTTGTTGCGTCATCTTGCTGCATCAGCTCTCTTCTGTGTGTGGCGCCACTCCTGGGGAGACTGCACTTTTCACGCTGGGTGGCTCTCCTTTCAGGGTGCACTCCTTGCGCATGGGGTTCCCCTATGCAGGGGACACCCCTGCATGGCATGGCACTCCTTACGCACATCAGCACTGCTCATGGGCCAGCCTACCACACGGGTCAGGAGGCCCTGGGTTTGAACCTTGGACCTCCCATGTGGTGGGTGGACATTCTATCCGTTGAGCCAAATCCACTTCCCCTGAATGTGCTTTAAAATGCTGCTTTTTAAAATCAGATTGTGTATCTGGCTTATTTCCCTTAACTTGATGTTTTCAGGCTTTACCCATGTTGTAGCCTATATCAGAACTTCATTCCTTTTTATGACTGAGTGGTATTCCACTGTGTGTATATACCACATAATTGTTTGTTCTTTCATCTATTGGTGGACATTTGGGTTGTTTCCACTTTCTAGTTATGTGATTAATGCTGCCATGAAAATTTATATCAAAAAATCATATTGTGTGTTGTATTTTTAAAAGGTAACAATCATTTTTGAAAAACACAAATATCCCAGAAATTCAAGAGGGGCAATTGCTCCAGCCAAGTCTAAGAGGAAGATATTCACTATCTTCTAGGTTCCTACTATTTTAGATTCCACAATTTTGGAGCTGCCAGGAGTCCCTAGGCATATGCTTTCTCAAGGACAAAACTACTTCCCAGGAAGGCAGGAGTGTCAGGTCACTAGTTTTTCAAGTGCCCAAATTCTACAAGGAAAGGAGTGCATTCCTTCTCCAGCTCCTGAGGAAGCAAGACTTTGTATTGAGTTACTATTCCAGAAACCTTCTGTTTCCATCACACATGCTTATGGTCCTGGTGCCAGACCCATTAACAAGAAGAAAGAACCCATGTAACATTTTGGAGATTCTAGAAGAAAGAACAAAAGTGATTGCACTATTCAGTGCTTTTATTTATTTTATCTATTTGTGACAAGCATAATTTTTAACTAATTACTTGAGTCAGTTTCCCAGTGAAAAGCATCTTCTTCTAAAGGGGATCACCATGTTTTCGCCAGGTAGTCTGGCCATTTCTTAGTCTAGCCAAATCCCTTCTTTGAGGTCTCCAAGCTTCCTTTACTGCACTATAGCTATATCATCAGCAGAGTTTTCCGTTTTCATCCCCCCTACTTACTTCTAAATGTTTGCTGAAATGAACCCTTAACAGGAAGTAAACTTGCCTGACACAGCCCAGCTGTGAGTGAGGCTTGAGTGAGAGGTATTTATGACCTGACAGGAAGATAAAGATAAAGATAAAGATGAAGCTGACTCGGTGGCTGTTAGCAAGGGGAGAAGGAAATGTTTATGACCCCATCTGCTGGCGTTTCAATAGGCTAGAACTGCCTTTATGGCGTCAATCTCCCCTGTGACTTCCTTCCATTTGGGGAGCGATATCTTATTTCAAGATGTTCCCACCAAACACACTGTTGTCCCCTTTGTTTGGGGGCGAGGGAGGAAGGAAGGACTTTGTTACTGGAATGTGGGATGGGGCAGTATTTATGGTTATGACTCAAGCTGGAGAAAGGCTTCATTGGAGTTGATTGTCTAGGTCCAGAAAAGCTGCTGTGCATTCTACTTCCTTAAATGTTATCCACACTGAAAGCAGAACCATATTAGCCCTGGACATTACCAGGCATTAAGGCTAATCATTTTCTAACACTATTATAACTAGAATTATTGTAGCTTAATTTCCTTGCCCTCGGGGGTGGAGGGACACTTTTATTTTGTTAGTTCCTTGATTTTTGTCTTTTATTTGACTTCTTCTCTTACTTTTCTTCTCCTCAACTTTTATTTCTCTCTTCTTCCTAGAGGAGGAGACACTCTTAAAACCAACAGGTGCAATGTCTACTCAGCTCAAAATCTATGTACATGTAACAAAAGCAGAATGAAATGACCCCTTTCTTAAAACTGGCTCAGATTTAAAAAGTCTGAAGTCAAATTGCTAGTCCTTTTAGAGGGAATGCATTTTTAAAGAACCAAAAATTTAAGAATATTCTTATAATACAATACCTTATGCATCACTGAAACCTGTTTTATATATATTGATGGTATTCATTTTACTGCAAAATAAGTATTTATCCCTCAGTCTTATTTGTGCTTCCCTTAGGCCCATTAGTACAGATTAAATTTCATATTAAATTGCCCAAATAATCAGCACAATATGTGTAAATCAGGGACTTTAACTTTATTAGCACTATTTGTGTGGATATATATGACCATGTTTAGTATGGCTTCTTTTCCTTTGCAAAATCAGGGTATTTTTTTCCTTTTCAGTGCTAATTTCTGAAAGATGAATTGTTTACCAAGTTACATGTACAAAAAACTCAAAAGGGGTGACTTTTCAATTGCCATTAGGTTTATTTGATTGAAAGATTAGCGAGTAGGATTTATGTTTTGGGATAAATCACCCAATGATGTGCTTGTATGTCTCTTTAAGGGCCTATCTTCATTATCACTGGGGAGTAGGAGGGGGAGGTGGCGTGGTGATACTTGCTCAAGTATTTTTCCCCAGGGGATTCTACAATAATTTTTTTTTAATGGGAAAGTCCCGTAGTTAAGTTGAACAAATTAGTCACAATCTTCGCATCTGATTACATAAAGATTAGAAGGTAATAGTGTGTGACAAGTTACCTTTGTATCACAGCCCAGGTATAGTCAATCCGTGAAGTGGAAATATTCCAGTGGCAATGTCCCTTCAAGGGATTAGAACTATCACTGAAATAAAATGTCTTAACAGCATTGAATGCCATAATGCCAAGATGTGACCCTTGACTTTTACAGAAATTCCTCCAAAAAATATTCTGCCGTTTCTTCTATGTTATAGAAGAAGACTTCTTCTAAGTCTTGGCATATTCAATAGACCAGTAAATCCATTTCCAACCATATTTATCCAGTGTAATCCCTGAGAATAAATTGATAGGCCTACTAAAGGAGGTCCTATCATGCCTGCAGGTTTCTGAGACCTTCCTTTGAGTTACAGATTACTAGGTGACATTCCTATTAACAAATGCTCAAACTATACCATCAAATGGTTCAAACTACATAGCCTCCTGTCTTAGGAGTTAAGCCAGCTTCCAAACCTTCCCTTGCAGTGGTTAACTCCACTGAGAAGCTTTCTATCAGCAATAATAGCTTCAAGGTGGGAAATAAAAAATGGAGAGTGTTTAAATTGTTAATGGGTTTCATGTTCTTGTCACTGTTGAGGGTTTGTTCCCTTTTATAAACTCATAGTTTTTGGTTGACATTGCTTTTATGCGAGCCATCAGCCAGTTGGTGATGGTGTTGCTGTGTTGGACCATTACTGCCGGATTGTATTTGCAGTAAAGAAGGAGAATGGAGGTTGTAAATCTGCAACTGGAGATTTAGGGCTCTGTTACTCTGCAGTTTAGGCCCATGTGCTAGGGAGTCCATTCTCCTCCAGCAGAATTATACCCTCCAAACATGCCTTCCCAGGCACTGATCGACGACATTCATTCCCTGGGCTACCAAGGCACTTAATACGGCTAATTCAGTTAAAGAAGCCTGAGGGTTGAGGTGGATGAGCCTCTCTCCCTGCTGGAAGCCAGATGCCAGGCAGGTTAGCTGTACTGCTTTATCCCTTCCCCCATGTGAAACTACGAAGAGAAGCATTTATTTCAAACACAGAGGAAAAATAAGAAAATGCTTCTGATGCTGTTGGGCTCAGTTCTTTAAGCAGGAAATTCCACCTTACCCAACTTCCATATTAACCCTTTTGCTACAAAGCCCATTATCAGAATATTCAGGAAAACACATCCTTTCAGAATTCAGGATGTGCCAAGGGTCTTGATGTCTTGATGTCATTTTATAAAGCTACCATCAAATTATGTGAGGCAGGACAGTCAGTGCTTTGGGAATAGATAATTAAAATGTAGGGGAAAATTTCCCTCAAAGTCAGTTGGTTTTTAATATAGCCATTTTGGAAGATAATGTCTATTACTGATGGATTCAGAAATATTTTGGAAAGAAATAAATATTAAATATATTTAGAATAACGTTATTAATCATGTATCATTTCTACTAGTAGTTGCTTTATAGTAAAAAGAATGCTGGAATATTGCTTTGGTTGGCAAAAGTTTTAAGCATGACTTTAAATTTGTTTTGTTTGGCTTTGTGCGGCCTTCCCCAGAGAGGAAGCGTGTTAAATATAGAGTCATCCACATGATCCATCTGAGGCATCTGGGTCTGCTTTCTGTGTCAGCTGTGGCACAAATGTGCATGATTTAACCACACAACTATTGAACCAGCATTGGCCTATTAAGACTTCAGATGATCTGTTCATGAGCTGTCAGCCCAAATTGAGCTTGAAGCCTGCAGTAAAAGATCTAATTTTAATAATTATCCAGAACCTTCACACCCTCCTTCTCATCCATGCCACCACCTCCACACATGCACAAGGAGGAGTAAACACATACATACGGACACAGAGGCATAGAGCAGCACTGTCCCTGGAGATTCATCAGGCCCCTTGCCTGAAAATGCACGGAGTTCATCCAGGGGTCAGGCCTGGCTTTGACTTCCTGTTTGAGGAGCCCCATGTGTGGTGTTCCAACATCGCTAGAGGCTAGTGATGACTAAGTAACCTTTTCACACTACAGCCTCCCACCAAGAAACAAGGTCCCTTATGATCCTGGACCTGGAGTGATTAGGGCACAACAAATATCTTTTTAATATATAAGGTGGAACTAATGCCAACAGAAATAACACTTTACTGTCTCCTGCCCTTATGTTTATATAAAGAGGACAGAGCTGTTGTCTTTAAGGATGAAGAACTTTAAAGGCAGCCTGACTTTGTCTCGGTGTACACTAGGGATTTTGCTCATTTTGCAGTTGCTTAAGGCTGCCTTTGAGCTTTACCTGACCCTAGTCTCCAAAGGAAATCATCACACTATGGTAATGTCCCTCTAGGTAACCTGGTCTGAAACGTGGTCCAGTGGGAACAGGCAGTGCTTTCAGGTTTAACCCCTTGCAGTACCTGGGATAAATAGTACACCCTTTAAGGATTCGGGCATTCTGATGCCCCTCTAGTAATTCCACTAGAACCACCCTGTACTTTAAACCACTGGACAGCTATTGCCCATGTGTCAAGGGTAGGAGAGGCAACACTTTACTAGGTTCTTCTAGTACCACCTCAGGTTTTTTGAGGCAGCCAAGGTTTAAATGCCTTGTCTTAACACGGGACAACTGTATTTCTACATTGGTTGTCAATTGTCTTTGCCCTCTGAGGGCATTTGCTGCAACTCAGGGTTCTATAGTTGGAAAAAGGGGAGTTATTTCCTGTCTTCACTGCATTTTTTTGCCCTTTTTTTTTTTTTTTTATCGTGAGTGGAGACCTAGTACATTACTCAAACCTTGGCTTTTCCCTCAAGTCCATTGTTTACAGAGAGACATTTGGGTCCCTGGGGCTCACTCCCATAAAACCTTATTATCATATATTTCAAGGCATAAACTTCAGTTGTCAGCTCAGGAGCACAGATTTTAAAGCCCTGGCTGCTCTTGTTTTTCTTCTGCTTTATTCTGGTTTATTTTTCTTTCAGCTTTGGCTTTTTTCCCCTTTTCCTCATCTCAAGCGATGCTTAGTTCCAAGCTGGCTCCCTCCTTATTCCACTAATTAGACAAGAAGTCCAGAGAGGCCATTATTAGATTCTGAGAATCTTTATCAGAGCCTATTATGGCTTTAAATACTACACAAACATTTTACTAACTGAACCCATGAAAATTTCAGTCGATCCATCCTTGATCTTTAACATCTACCTTATTTTGTATCTATAGACTTATGTTACTGATGATAAAGGTTCTTAATAGCTTATTTCTCCTTGTATTAATTTTCCTACAGACAGTGATTCAGCTCTCTCTCTCTCATTCTGATTACTAATGTCTCCAGTGATAGGGGGTGTAGGGGTTCTGAGAAGGCTTCTGGCTTTTCCTCAGTGGGGTTTGTGTGAGTGTGTATACATGTCATATGTGTTACTATCACCAGTGAGTAGGATTCATGGTTGCCTGTTTTTCTCTTATTTTCTTTACAGAGTCAGGAATTATTTGTATGGACCAATGGTCTCTCTTTTCTTTCAATGGAAGAATAATCCTGCATTATAATACAGTAACTGCAAAAGAAAGCTCTTTTTCTATTTCATTCTTTTCTTTCTTAATTCACTGTCTAGTGAGTTTCTGATTGACTCACAGACCAATTAAAGTAAAATTTAATGGAAGAATAGATTAACTCCCTGAGGTTTCCCTACCATCCATCACATTTTTATAGCAGGAGCTGTGAGGAAGCTCATAACTTCATGCTGTGAATGTGATAATAAAGAGGGCACGAAGAGGATTCCGATTTACTGCCGGGCTGATGTTCGCCAGGACAGAATTTACTGCCCAATCCCCTTCCCCTTTTTATTCAGGAGGAGGTCACTAGATCTGCCCTCAGCCTGGGTTTGAGATACTGAAGGGCAGACTGTCAGGTCGAGATTCTTTCCCTTTAATTGGGGTGGCAGGAGGAGGGAATGTGAATTTCATTGTCCATAGATGGATATTATATTAAATTCACTTCTGTCTTCAGGAAGCTGCTGTCACCCCAAGTGTTCATATTTTTAAAGTGTGCATTTGATTTGTTACTATTCACTAGTATAGAAATCCAGAAACAATACCAGGTATGTCTGTTGCCGAGTCACTAAGTCATTGTCTTGTATCTACAGGCTTTTCTGGAAAACTAAATATACCTCTCTCTACATCTCCTAGTCAACATCAATGTCTTCTCCTGGTCATCTTTAATTTGAGGATTTCAAGACCTTTTGTAAAACCATTATTTTAGTCTTTTTGGTAAGTCTAAAATATCCTCCTAACCTTCTAAACATTTTGCCAGTTCACTAATGTTTCTATGATTCATCTTTAGAAAGAGTGGCGGTGATCATAATATGGTGGAATTCATGTGATGAAGCTCAATACCCATACCTAAGATTAATTTTGTACATTTATTAACATTTTTATTCATGTAGCAAGACATTTATCTTTTTAGCCCTTGATTATTTAAACCTTTGTCAAGTTTCATGACTACATTACATAAAAGTTTTAGATAATTAGATAACTTTTTCAGAAGCTCAGAAAGATAGAATCAGTGTTTAAAAATCATGTTCAGGGAAACGGATGTGGCTCAACCAATTGAGCTCCCATCTACCATATAGGAGGTCCAGGGTTCAATACCCAGGGCCTCCTGGTGAAGGCAAGCTGGCCCGTGTAGCAAGCTGACCCATGTGGAGTGCTGTCCCACGCAAGAAGTGCTGCCCCATGCAAGAGTGCTACTCTGCACAGAGTGCTGCCCCATGCAGGAGTGCTGCCCCATGTGTAGAGCTAATGCAGCAAACAGAGACACAACAGACTAGGGAGCTGAGGTGGCGCAAGAGAATAATCACCTCTCTCCCACTCCAGAAGGTCCCAGGATCAGTTTCTGGACCCGCCTAATGAGAATACAAGCAGACACAGAAGAACACACAGTGAATAGACACAGAAAGCAGACATTAGAGGGAGGGGGAAGAAATAAATAAATAAATCTTATTTTAAAAATCATGTTCATTTGATTGTCCTTAAAATCAACACATCAAAGATAGAACACATCATCTATCTTTCCCTCACCAACCTACTCTTTTGTATACCACATCTTGGAAATTGGTTCATCTAGCATTATAGATTGGAAACTTGGGAATTGTCCTGGATTCTATCTCTCTTTCATCCCCAACATCTCGTTGGTTACTAGAACCCACTGAGAATACCTGTTCAATGTCTCTGGAAGTCATCCTCTTCAATCCATTCTTCTGTCTTAGTTCAAGGTTCTCATCATCTCTTTTTTGGACTCTTAGGATTATCTTCCAGATGCTCTCCCTGTCTTCTCTCATCCCCCTCTAACCCATCTTCAATGCTTCTAAAAGAATAGTCCCCTTCCCGTGTACCCAGCATCCTCCCCTTTTCCCCCTGTCCCCCATTAGTGACAATTTGTGTGTGGATGGTGCATTTGTTGCATTTGATGTGCAAGTGTTGGGGCATTGCTGCCAGCCATGGTTGATGATTTGCCCCTGTGGTTTGAATTTTGGACCATACACTTTTGTAAGTTTTTTTAATAGATTTATTTTTTTATTTATTTCTCTCCCCTTCCCCGCCCCCTCCCCCAGTTGTCTGCTCTCTGTGTCCATTTGCTGTGTGTTCTTCTGTGACTGCTTTTGTCTTTATCAGCAGCACCGGGAATCTGTGTTTCTTTTTGTTGTGTCATCTTGTTGTGTCAGCTCTCCGTGTGTGAGGCGCCATTCTTGGGCAGGCTGCACCCTCCTTCATGCTGGGTGGCTCTCCTTTTGGGGCGCACTCCTTGCGCATGGGGATCCCCACGCAGGGGACACCCCCACATGGCAGGGCACTCCTCGTGCGCATCAGCACTGCTCAGGGGCCAGCTCCACAAAAGTCAAGGAGGCCCAGGGTTTGAACCGTGGACCTCCCATGTGGTAGGTGGACCCCCTATCCATTGGGCCAAGTCCACTTCCCACACTTTTGTAAATTTTAATGAAATTTTTTAAATTAAAAATTAAAAGAATAGTTCCTCTAAAGTGTGCTTTTTATAATTTACTACTAAAAATACTTAGATGACCTTCCATTGCTACAGGATAAATTTAAACTCTAACATGGCTTAATACCATTGATAGTAAAGCAGCATAGCTTCATGACTCAGAGCAATGATACCTTGATTTAGAGAAGTGTGATGGGGTTGTCAGTGTTCAGTTTTGACAAGAACATTTTAAAAATAAATACAACTTCCTATCATACACAGTTTCATATAAAGAAATAGCTTAATGCCATAAAATAGGAAGAACATAAGTTCAAATTAAAGGATAGTCTTTCATTAACTATGAGGTACAGTGATGCCCAGAGATGTACTTACCAAATGCAGTGGATGTGTCATGATGATGGGAGAGAGTGTTGCTGTGGGGTGAGTGGGGGGTGGGGGCGGTGGGGTTGAATGGGACTTCCTATTTTTTGAATGTAATATTTTTTTAAAAATGAATTTTAAAAATAAAAAATAAAAAAAAATAAAGGATAGTCTTTTATAGTGCATAACTATTTAGCTTTATTTTAAAAGGCACTATATAGTCCTTTTTTTTACTGTAGACTGGAAAACTTTTTGATGTTCTCTTACTGTATTTAGGAACTACTGGTTAAGTGGATGGTTTCTGGAGTGAGAGCTAGGTTTGAAATCTACTTTCACTACTTAATAGTTGTATGAACATGAGTAAGTTGCTTTTTCTCACTGAGTTCAATTTCTTTCCCCAGTAAAATAAAGATAAAAATAGTACGAACCTCTTAATGTTTTGAAGTTTACTTGATATAATGCATTTCAAATGTTTGGCCTAGTGCCTGGCACATAGTAAGCACTTGATGATACTAAGTATTTCTTGGCGCTCTCCTGGCCCCATCACCTATCACTCCCCACAAGCACCCTTTGTCGAATACTAAATGACTTACCAAGGGTCCCCTAGACCATACACACCTTGGCACATGCTCTTTTCTTTGCCTGGCCAGTTCCTTCCACTTGAATGTCTAATGAATTCCTACTCTTTGTTCAAGATTCAGCTCAAACTTCACTGTCTGAGTTAACGTCCCTTTTCATCTCTCCTCCTTTATTGGCAAATGGTCTTTCGTGGTCCCATAGCATTTTGTATATTGCCAAACTCATACCAAAGGCTCATCAAAATTTTTAAATTTTAATTTCCTTACACAATATTATAGGAAGAAATTTATATTTGAGGGTTGATCACTTTTATTCCTTAATTCAAAGAATATTCATTAAGAACCGAACATGGTACATACACCGCTGCATATAGAGCGTATTCTAATAATGGTAATGCAATATTCAACAATTGGGAAGAGTTACTCTCCTCTGTGCTCTTGTAGAACACAGTAAAAGACTTAATACATTCTAAATGATATTTCAGGGTCAGATGCTGGACTTTATATATCCTGCCATAACCCACTGAATGTACTGGGGGAGAGTGTGAACTTCAGGGTAAACTATTATCTATGTAGTACAGCAGTGCCCCAGAATGTGTTCACTGAGTGCGATGAGTGTGCCACCATGATGGGGGAGGTTGTTGCTGTGGGAAAAGTGGGGTGGGGGGGTGGGGGATATATGGGAACCTCTTCTATTTTTTAATGTAACATTTTTTTGTGATGTATATATCTTCAAAAACATACAATTTACAAAAATGATGAGGTGGGGAGTGGGTTATATGGGAACCTCTTATGTTTTTTGGTTTTTGTGTGTTTTTTTAATGTAACATTCCTTGTGATCTATTAACTTTAATTGAAAAAAATAGAAAAAAAGACAACACCAAAAAAAAGACAATACAAATGATAATCTGTATTTTAATTATTTGTTTATAATCTGTCCCCTCTAGATTAAGTTCCTTGAGGGCAATTATTTTATTCATCTTTGTCTCTCCAGTACCTAAAACTTTAAAAGTTTTCAGTTTATATTTATTGAATAAATGAAGGATTTTCAGAAAGCATTCTAAACTTTAAAGAGCTTTACCTAATCTTGTTAACTCTGTGTGTAAGTGTATTGCCCTTGATTTTGAAAAGCACAATCATCCTATGCAAATGTAACTATGAAAAAAAAAAAGATCCAACATCTTTTCTGCGGTGGGTTCACATTAATTCAACCCTTCAAATCATGTCTGCAGCTCCATCCAAAAGCCGAGGGTGGTTTCACACTTAAATCAGTGAATTGTCTTAAGCCATTTCTCAAAAAAAGGCAAAGTGGTCCTTTGAGCTACATCCCAGACTGTTGTAATAAAAATAGATATTCTAGTATATTATGGTGTCTTTGACTATAAGTTCATGGTGGGTAAAGCAGGGGAAAAAGGTATGATTGGTGGTCCAAGCACACGCAAGCCTTGCATCTGAGTGATGTTGTTCTGGAAGTGGAATAGCTTCTTACACTTTCAATGAGTGTGTTCCAAGTGCCATGATTTGGATTTGGGAGGTGAACACCAACATTCCCCTCCATCTTCAGTTATACTGCACTATGGAAACCTGTGCTTCACAGGAAATTAAACATCTCTCTTGCCCCCACTTTAACACGTTGTGCAGCAGTTCCTTGGGAATTCTGCGTGCAGTTACCTTAGCACAGAATGAAATGACTGCATTCCAGAGTTTTGCTGTAGTTGGTCTTATTCTGTAGTTTGCTACTAAATGGAGTTTGTGAACAACATAGATGAACTCTTTGGAAGAATTAAAGCGAACTTTGGAGACTCTGCTCAAACTTCATAGTTATATGACAAATTGGGACAGTTGCTACTTCATAGACCTTCAACTTCCATAATGCTTAATCATTACCATAATCATTCTGTGGTCCTCCCTAAGAATATACATTTTTGTTCATTTCTCAGTTTCTTTATAGATTAGTACCACCTCCCAGGTTCATCTCCCTTTGCTGCCAATTCCCCTCTTTATATCAGCATACACTAGATACATCCCCCACTATTTCACATCTCTGTTTTTCTATATATTGTTCCTCTATTCTTAGAGAACTCCTGTTCATCCTTCAAAACCTGGCAAGGTCTTTGTCTCTTCTGTGAAGCCTTTATACACACACAAAGAGAAAATTAACATTTCTAGAGGAAAATTATGCCAAGAACTAAATTTGGTGCATTTACAAACCTTACCTGGCTTAATCCTCACAAAACATTTTAAAGTTGATGTTATCTCCATTTTCAAAATATAAAACCAAGGCTAAGATATTTTCCCCAAAGAATTATAGCTAGTAACTGAAAGAACCAGGATTTAAAGTAAGGATTGCACAGTTTAAAAACTGATATGTGTTCTACCAATGCTATGCCACCACTCATAGCCTTTATCTGTTTTGACTATGCATTATCTGATTAATGCATCCGTCTAATTTTGTTTTCTACTCACCACATCCTGTTGTGTTAGGTATTTTACTGTCTTTCCTACCAGAAAAATAGCTCCTTGAAAGTAGAATTTATTTATTTATCTTGGTACCCCCAGGGCTCACAGAACATAACCTGGCACATAACACACTTAATAAAGGTTTTCAGGATTGGAATGGATTCTACTAAAATTGAGTTGAACTGAACAACATATTTCCTCAAATCTCAGAATTTTTAATTTCTGATAATATGTTGGGCTCTGGATGCCATTACCCTTGTGCCAGGTGACATGTGGTTTCAGGTGTCCAGGTCCAGCCCTGTACCAACTTCATCCTAAACAATTGCCCGTCTTTCCATGAATGTGACTTAAGATCACAACTATTAGTATATACAAGTTCCTAGAGAACTGTCTTCCATTTCATATATTTACTGTAATCAGTGGAGTATACTCAGTCTTCTAGGAATAATTAAAATATTCTGTGACTCTAATTAAAGTAGTCTGGATATTTTTAAGAAAGCTATATATAAGAACAAGCTGAGTGCTGACATCAAGTTAATTGTGTTATTTTTAGTGGAGCTATCATTGGAGACAATAGCATAGCACTCAATGCCTTTTTTAATCTTCATATCAGGATATAAAATGTTAAATAACTAGCATCTTGAGCTCTTAAGAGGAAAAGCATTAAGGCATAAATAAATAAAGCTGTTATGAAAACTCAGAAAATTATCTAAATGCATTTGAGTAAGAAGTCGTATAGTTATTAAGTTGCATACTATGGAGATAAATGCTCTTAACACCTTTCGTAGCCAAACACAAACATTCCTTATATGGAATCCTTATCATATAAGGATGGGGGAGCCAGAGATAAAAGCTGCTGTGCTTACATTTTTTGCCACTATAAGTCATCATAGTTTGCCCATATTTTCTACAAGTACAATAAAATTTTGTAGTACTGTATTTGATCTGTTTAAATTACAAATCATTCTTATTTTTATTAGAAGTCAGAATGTCCCCTTCTTTCTAATCCTTTTCTCCAAACCTTGGCCACACAGGAAAGACACAGCCCAGCAAAACCATACAGTCTAGCGCGATGGTTTATATATATGTGTGTGTATATATACACACACACACATACACATATATATACACACACATATATACACACACACACACACTTTTTTAGAAGGTACCAGGGATTGAACCTACGACCTCGCACATGGGAAGTGGCACTCAACCACTGCGCTACATCAGCTACCTGCACTACAGTTCTTTCACTTTTCCTCTGATATGAAGTGTTTCCACCCTTTTCTCTTAATATCCTTCTTTGTCTGAATCCTGATTAAACATTGAACCCCACTGCAAAGTAGCTTCATTTAAGCAATGGGATTTCTTTTAAATGGGTTTCCCAGAACTGGTGACCTCCCCAAATTATGGTAGCCATTTAGCAACAGCTACTGCAGAGTTCCTGGTGGAAGTGGAACATTTCTTTTGTAAAATTTCATTAGGAAACCCTCACCAAAATCTTCCCTCTCTAGTCCTTTACTGTTTCCCATGGTTAGGATGGGCCAAGATGTAGCCTTGCAAATAATCAAGACACGACGACTCACACAAGAACACAACCATGGTGATGGCTATCCATCAGGGATTCTGGCTCTGGATCTTCTGTGAACCTAAGAAGAAAAGGAACATCAGAGAATAAATTTATTTGGAAATAATAGAAACTATTGTTCAGATTTTGTAGGCCGGAATTCTGGAGTTAATCTTTATTCTGAGGAATCCTGAATGGTGTTGCTTGTAGCTTTCCTGTGCAGGCGGCATCCCCATGGGAGTCCTACTAACGGTCTTTTGTCAGGCACTATCAGCAGTATTGAGCCAACCCGAGCACCCTATTATTAATCCTTTTCTCCAAGTGACATGACGGCGATCGATGTCTGAACAAGCTATTGAAACTGTAGCAATCAAGTGGACTCCAGTTAATCCAATGGGATACTTACTCAGAGCCTATGGGAAGGACAGGGAATTTTTTTCAACTCTGTACTACTGTTCCCATATCCATACACTCTGTGCTGCCATAATTTGGGTAAAGGTTGACATTTACCTAGGCCTGTAAAATACACACAATGAAACCCTTCCTGATGACTCAAATACATCCATATCACCTTTGCAGCCATCTGCTACTTCTGTAAATACATAAACTGGTGATCGTTATATAAATATTTGTGCCTATATACATGTAAAGCAAGGACACTGAAATGTTTGTGTGGAAACGTAACCACCTGGTGATGTTTTTGGACTCATAGAAATCAATCAGCAATGACAAAGAATAGTATATAGAACAGAAGATTATCAAATTTCCTGTCCTCCATTTCAGATGGAAGCTAGTCTAAAATGGTTATGCCCCAATCTGGTTGTTAATCTGGAGTAATGCCCAGGGATATGCGTTTTTAAGTTCCAAGGTGACTGGCTTAGAATAGCAATTTTCAGGTTATATTCCAGGGTGCTTTCTGACTTCCTAAGAGGTATCTAAGTGGTTATATGGTGGGGTAAGGATGAAAAAGGGGAATGAGGTTAAGGAAAAAAAGATCTTTTCTCGACTTTATTTGCAAGAGCATCACCTTTGGCAACTCTGTTCATCTTTCTTAGCATCTTTTCTTTTTTAATTTTTAAAATTACAACTTTATTGAGATATAACTCATATGCCATACAAATTCCCCATTTAAAGTATACAATTCAGTTGTGTTAGTATATTTACAAGTATGTACAACCAGCACCACTCTCTATTTTTTTAAAAAAGATTTATTTATTTATTTATCTCCTCCTACTTCCCCCCAGTTGTCTGCTCTCTGTGTCCATTCGCTGTGTGTTCTTCTGTAACCGCTTCTATCCTTATCAGTGGTACTGGGAATCTGTGTTTCTTTTTGTTGAGTCATCTCATTGTGTCAGCTGTCCTAGTGTGCGGCGCTATTCTTGGGCAGCCAGCACTTTTTTTCGCGCTGGGCGGCTCTCCTTACAGGGTGCACTCCTTGCGCGTGGGGCTCCCCTACGCGGGGACACCCCTGCGTGGCATGGCACTCCTTGCGTGCATCAGCACTGCGCATGGGCCAGCTCCACACAGGTCAGGGAGGCCCTGGGTTTGAACCGTGGACCTCCCATGTGGTAGACGGACGCCCTAACCACTGGGCCAAGTCCGCTTCCCCATCACCACTCTCTAATTCCAGAACATTTTCATCACCCCCAAAAGAAACCCCATACCCATTAGCAGTCAATACCTATTCCCCTGCTAGTCCCCCAACCTAGCCAACCACCAATCTACTTTTTGTCTCTATGGATTTATCTATTCTGGACATTTTATATAAATGGTGTCATACAATATCTCTTAGTTTCTTGACTTCAGTTTCTCTGATTGTATCTTTATCAGTAACATATACTTCTATTTCTTTTACATGGATATTTTGAGAAGAATGAATAGGATATTATAGAAAGAATAAGGAATTATAGAGGATAAAGCCATCTTCCCAGTTAGTGTAAAAATCAGTATAATCCCTGATTAACCCTGAATAGAAGGTGAGGTTTCCTAACTTGTGGCTGCCCTTGCTCCCAGGGGCTGGTTTGCAGGAAACTCTTCAGCATCTGAAGGATCTTTCTGATGCTGAGCCTAATTCTACCTTTCTTTTATTTATTAGAGAAGTTGTAGATTATGCATGAAAAACCATGCATCAAATATAGTTCCCACCTCTCTCCCCATCAGAGGTCTTCAGGATCTAATCCCGGTGAATCCTAGAGGAGAAAAATGAGAAGAGAAGACAGACAGCAAAAACAGTCGGGCAGGAGGAGGGGAAGGGGTGGTGGTGGAATAAATAAATAAATAAATAACCTTTTTTTAAAAGAAAAAAACAAATACAGTTCCCATATACCACCCTATTATTAACACCTTGCATTAGTGTGCTCACCCTACATTTTAGCAGTTTCTGCTCATTGGTCCTAATGCTCCCACTACACCCTGATCTTAGGAGACAGCCCTTCAAATATTTGGAGGCAGTTATCGTGTCTCAGGTTAAAATTACCTGCTTTCTTAAACTGTTCCTTGATGAACTCATTTTCTGAAGCACTCTCATCTATGCAAAGTATTTGTGTAGTACCCTTCCTCAAATTACAGTAGTCGTTAGGTTCATTTGCTTTTACTTTCTGCATCTGAGATTTCCTGTTTTTCACTTAGACCCCTTTCTTCAGCATGGTGGTGGTGGGGGGGGCGGTTATCCCCAGTAAGCCCCGCTGCATTATTAGTAGTTTCTGACATAACAGTATAATTACTGGTCTGAGAACGCTTGGTGTGCAAGCTACCTTTAAATATGGATGCGTGATAGAATCATTTAGGGGTTAGGGGAGTTTGTAAAAAATGTAAATCTCCAATTACCTTGACCAGAAATTCATTCTGGGGTCCCGGATCAGGGGCAGGGCTCTGGAAACTGTATTTTTAAGGTGCCCCTGTAGATGTAAATGCTTCTGGTCTGTCGATCAGTTGACAAACACCGTGCACACTAACTTGAGAACACTTAACAGCTTAAAGAGGCCTAAACCCTGCCTGTATCTACTCTTTAGCCGGCATGATAGCTGTGCAAGCTATCTAAATTCCCAGAGCCTTCTTTCCCCATCATCTATTTCAGAGAGTCATCATGAGGATTGCATGAAAGGAGATGTGCAAGATTTCATTATCAGAAAGAACTCTACAATGTCTGGTGTATTTATGCAAGGACCAATCAAGTTAATATCCTATTATACCTCTATTCTATTCCATTTCAGTACATGTTTCTCTAATAAAGGTTTAAGATTTATTTATAGTCGTATATGCTTATTCATTAAAAAAACAAATTTAATAGATTATTTATCTTGTTTGTATATATAGTTTTTGTTTGTTTCTGATAGTCAATTGTCAAATCAATTTTTGCTAGACATTACCCTCCCTTCCCCATCCAAGAGTTCTGGAAAATTCTGCAGGAAAAAACCTTCAAGTTAAACACAAAACAAAGCTTTGTTGATGCCCTAATGTAGCATGGGCATGAGAAGACATCCTGGAAGGCCCCTATACAGGCAGCAAGTTCTATAAGAAACAGGTTGCAACAAGAAAATGATCTGGTTTATTATTTTTAATTTAATGAATCTTGTTCCTGTAAAAATTTCAAGGCAGGATATTCCAGGAAATATGCATCTTTTTTTAGCCTTAGAGCAGACAGCCTAGTAGTGGCCATGGCTGGACAAGTATGTCTGATCTGCATTCAGACTCAACTCATTGTTGAAAGCGAGAGGGATTTTTTTTCAGTTCAAGGGCTGAGCCTGGATGCCCAGAGACTGTCAGTAGGAGGTGAATTTTGCAAGTAACTTTTATGACATGTGCACTTTCCACTAAAAACTGGACAGAGCCCAAGACTCATTTCTCAGAGCTCCCTACCCAAGCACAAGATGAGGAATGGTCTTTGGTCATTAGCTTGGTTTGGAATAGCCCAGAGGTGAAAGAGTTGCTGTTGGATTTCATTTATCTGAAGAATTATGTTTAGGTTAAAACTTCTTCCTGGTAATTTTAATTGGTTTTCAGTATTAGACAAAATACATAAATTCAAGATTAAGGAAAAAAGGCATGTTGATGTATTGAAACTTTGAGTAAAAAATTGCAAGTGTTTTATGTTGCTTTTCCAACTTAGGTTGATCCCATCAGCTGATGTTCATCATTCTCTTGCTTTGTTTCTGACTCTGTGTAATAAAAACAAAAAATAAACTTTTTATGTTTAAAACTTTAGAACTCCTTAAAACACCCCTTTACTGGGTGTCTAGAACATGGCAGACATTGCTAAGTCTTGTGGATAAAGAGAATAAGATACAGACTTTGCCCTCTGTGCTTCCAGTTCCTTTATCTGTAAAATGGGAGAGTGCCTACGTCATACAGTTGTTAGAATAAAATGAGTTGATGCATGTAAAGGAATCAGAGCAGTGACTGGCACGTAAGTGAAGTCTAATAAACGTTAGCCAGGTTATTCCCCCAGTTCTAACACAGTATCTAGTTCAAAGCTTAAATTATGCTTACCCTTATTTGTGTGTTTGGTATGATTTGAGAATATAACACTATCTTGCAGGAAGCGGATGTGGCTCAACTGATAAGAGTGTCTGCCTATCATATAGGATGTCCAGGGTTTGGTACCCAGGGTCTTCTGGCCCATGTGGTGAGCTGGCCCACACGCAGTGCTGCTGTGTGCAAGGGGTGCCGTGCCACACAGGGGTGCCCCCTGTGTTGGGATGCCCCACACAAAAGGAGTGCGTCCCGCAAAGAGAGCTGCCCTGCATGAAAAAAGCACAGCCCACCTAGGAGTGGCACCTCATACATGGAGAGCTGATGCAGCAAGATGACACAACAAAAAGAGACACAGATTCCCAGTGCCACCCGACAAGAAGGCAAACCGACACAGAAGAACACACAGTGAATGGACACAGAGAGCAGACAACGGGGGTGGGGAAGGGGGAAGGGGAGAGAAATAAAAATTAAAAATAAATCTTAAAAAAAAACACTATCTTACAGCAATATCTTAATGATCCAGAATGATGATAAGCAGAAACCAGCCTATAGAAGCATCTATGATTAGCGCTGGCGAGATATTAGAAAAAATTAAGGGCTATTCAAGTGTCTGTTCCCTTTATGGGAGGTTTATTAACAACACAAATGTGCTATACCCTGTCCTTGAACTAGACACAACACAGTAGTGAAAAAGTTAAAAGGTATTTTAGAGGTTTTTCTTTGGTGAGTTAAAAAGGTTACCCCTACCAACACTCACACACTCACATCCCCTGCTTATCTGATGATAGTTCTAACAATCTAGACAATGCTGTATTTCTCTACAAGTAAGGCTGCTTACTTAATTCTAGATATTTAAATATGGGTCATAAGATCTGTGCTAATTAGCAATACTTAGGTATACATATATACATAGAAACATGCTTTGAGATGCATAAGGGAATTTATAACTCCAGTATTTTCCTATATTTAACAAACATGTAGTGCTTACTGTGTGCCAGGTACAGTTCTAGGCACATTTCAAATAGCAGTTCATTTTATCCTCCTAACAACTTTATAAGGTGGTTGTTATCATTATCCCCATCTTACAAATAAGAAAACCGAGGCACAGAGAAGTTGAGAAATTCTCTCAGTCTCACAACTAGTAAGTGGTGGAACCTGGATTCAAATCAGGCCATTTGGCTCCAGAGTCCATGCTCTTCACCATCACTCTCTATTGACCAATAAACCTCACTTCTTTCAGTCCCCCCAATAAAAAACAAATAATAAGCTTATCATAGAGTTTCTGTTACTTATTTAAATTAACAATGTGCCAATATTCTCAGCATTTTCTAAAATTCTTCACACAGAGTGAATGCTTAATCAGCACTAAATAGTGGTGATAAGGATGCACAGATTTTAAGTTTTCTAGTCCCTTTCTCTATTGAGCTGAAGCTTGAGTGATAGGGATACTGCATTGAAACCAAGGAGGATCCAAGAATCTTAGAACTGGAAAGAAGCCAGGAACTCATATAGTCCAGCCCATTCATTCTACAGCCCAAATGCAGATAAATCAAATGACTTGCCCATCATTACAGAATCACTTGATGGCAGTGCTGAGACTAGGGCACAGGACAAAAATGAATAGGAAGAGTTGAAGAAACAGTTCTACTGGAAACTGCCCTAATTTCTCCTTGGCCAGGGCTCTTTCCATTATACAATGTTCCCTCTCCATCCACAGAAACTGAAGTAAAACTGAGGGATCCTGAAGAACTTGGAAGTCAAAGGAAAGTCCAGAGGATACATTGAAGGGTGATGCAAGGCTGGTAGGTCAAGTCCAGGCTAGGAAAAGGTGAAGAGTTAGAAAGGAGTAATTGGTATTGTAGTAACCCACATATTTCAAACCCCAGATGCTTAAGAATGTCTCAGATTTGGTGGAGTGTGCACTTTCACCCTAAATGGTTCATCCATTTTGAGTGGTAAGCATTATGCTTATTGTGCAAATCATAAGAATTTTGCAAGCAGGTGAAAGACGCTAAAACCAAGTTTAATGTCCACTAAAAAATAACGGGCACAATTATAGGTTACTATGACTCGTCTAAGAGATCTGTGCACAGTAAGCTTCTTAGTGTCTTAATTTATCTGCCAGTGAAGACTGGAGGACTGAGCCATTTCAGCTGGGAATTGAACCTTTGGTTCCAGGAAGTCTAGATATTTCAAACCTCATACTTAGTCCATTAAGATATTCCCTCCAAGAACATAATGTAGTTAAAGTAGACTTAGATATCTTTAGTACAGAGAGTGGATTTTATTTCCACTTGGGGAATTTCTGATCCATAATAGGGGGAGATATACATAAAACTCACCTACAGTAGTGCCTATAGAATAATGCATGTATGCCAACATACACTGTCACTTTTCTGATTTATGGTTAAGAAAAGAAAAAACATCTTGGGGGAAGAATAGATTATAAATGCATTTGCTAAATGGGGTCTTCATACATAACCCTTTTCTCTTATTCCTTCTAATGACCCATTCTTGCCTCTATTAGAATAGAATAGATTATACTTATCCAGAGACTCTGAAGAGAGGCCACAGATTTCACACATCTGTCAGGTGGGTCGGTTTATTTGGGGGACAGTAGGGGGACATCCTGTACCATTACAGTCTGTCAGCCACAGAGAATGTTTACTAATAAGCCTAGCCATTAAGTTGGGTCAGTGATGGATGGTCTATGTTTCCCTGGCCTGGCCTGGCATGTGCTGTGATACTCACTGACCAGCAGCAGCTGTTGTACTAGCTGCCTTGTTAAGGGTCTCGCCAAGTGACATCAGCTATACATCACCCTGGCTGATACCTTTGATTATTTGGACAGCTCCTGGCATGATGAATTGTTGGGATTGATCTGTCTTTTCTCGCATGCCCTAGTCAGTGTTCTTTACCCATCTCTCTCAACTCTTCATACTTAAGTTGAGGGTCCTTAATACTGCTCTTCCACATGTATGCACCTTATACCTTCACCAGTTTACAGGACCTGCTGGTTTCAGTATTCATGATGAGAAATTGGGATGAGGCTGGAGAAAATAAGTGCATCATGTTTAGGACAGGCAGGCAAGGGAAACAGCAGTCACTCTCTTGCAGCCAGAAAAACAAGGAGAAAATGCTTTTTTCCTTGGGCATCAAGGGCTCAGCAGCTTTCATTATGGGAGGTCATGGACCTTCCATATATTCCATGTGGTACAAATTAAATTTGAATGCTGTGAGTAACCTGAACAATGCCTTCTATTTATAAGATTCTTTTCTTCCAAGGAGTACAAATCATTTTGCACACAGTATCTCAAGCATCACCATATTTCTGTAAAGGAAGTTTTATCATCTGCATTTCACAGAAGAAAAAAAATGAGCACAGAGGGGTTATATGCCCAAATCTACTTGATGCAGCAGAATCAATAACAGGATCTAAAATCTATGACTACCTGCTATATTCAGTCTTTTAACTCATTGATTTATAAAATGTTTATTAAGCACCTACTATGTATGTCAAGAGCTAAGAATACAGAGAGCCTCAGCAGAGCAGCCATTAACTCATTCAAGCCCCTAATATGAGTATGTTAGTGTTGGGGAAAATATATTGAAATAAATTATTTTACTTTGAATAATTTGCATGCATGTATTAGAGACATAAATACTGTTCCACTTTATCATAAATTAGCCAAAGGCAATACATAGTAGACTGTCCTTCCCTATTAAATTATAAATTCCTTTGTGGTCAAGACGAAGTTCCCTATAGTTCTTTCCAAATTTGTTGAAATTTAATAGTTTCAAATATGACTATATAAAACAGCTGTTCTCAAATGTGTTCTAGTACACTTGGCAAAACACATCCTTAATTCATTTATACAAACTATTCTACCAACACAAAATATGGCCATATTATATAAGAGCATATAAACTTTCAACCAGGAATAAATCCATCTCTCCCCACCAAAAAAAAGACCACATACTAGGCATGATCAGTGATCTCCAAAACTTCCCAATAATATGTTTACTACTTTTTTTTTGGCCACCTGCATTAAAGTGATCAAATAACCCAAGGTTTAAGAAAAATTTATAGGAGAAAATTTGAATTTGATAAAATGCCCTATTCATTAACTAAGTACAGATAGGCTATGTTGTTCCAGAAAGAAACTAAGGCAATTATTAATTTATTTACTAAGAATCACTATTCTATTTGAAAAATGGAATAGCTCACTCCTTCGGAGACTAGTGGTAGAGCAACTATATTTAAAACACCTCCATTGCTAAAAAATACTGGTTTTATCTTGTCATTTCCTGATGGAAAATACCCAATGACTATATAACTGAGAGAAAAACTAGAGTATTGAAACTTTTTGGCTTGACCTTTGAAGTCTTTGATGGTCCATTCTGAGCTCATAGAATAAACGTCAAGCTTCTTTTATGGAGCACACCCACAATGGCACATTCAACAAAAGCGCTAGGCTTTTCTAATCAAGCAAATTTTCTCTCTGTTGACCAGGAACAGCGTAGGCCTCCAGCCCTGGCTCTTGCTGTTTCCCACATCGGGAAGCTCTTCCTCCTTTCATCCCCAGCATCTCTCCAAGTCCAGCTGAAGGCACCCTCCTCCACAGTCCAAGAGCACCACCTTCTCTGAGCTTTAGGCATTTATTTTGGCACTTCATCTTATACTTTCTTTGGTTGTTAATTAATCATTTCAGGTATTCAGCTTACCACACTACAGGAAGCTCCTAGAGGGCCATCTGTTCTTCCTCTCAGAACCTAGCACAGTGCTCGTACTCAAAGAACATAGTAAAATTTCAAGTACATGAAAATACCTCCAAGCACATTGTTAACCACGGGTCACTATGAGCTCCTAAAAACTTGTTAAATTTGCCTATTACCGTTATTTTCAAACATATCCTATCATTCTTCTAGGTTTAATTTGTGGAAATCGACAGAAATTTCTTTTCTTAGACTAATTTAGCAGTTCTGTGGCCTGGTTTATATGGACATATATGTACATAAGACGTATGCCCCACACTTCAGTTATCATCAGCTCGTATGCTGCGTGCCAAAAGAATATTGCAGTATACTGTGCAGTGTATAATTGCAGCATTAATGTGGAAATTTAATAGTAATTGGGAAAGCATCAAGAATATAAGGGAATTGGTCAAACAATTCAGAGAATTGCTATGAGGCTTGTTACTGAGCAGCAGTGCCTCAGTTGTGTCAGAAAGCCACTGCAAAGAAGTTGGAAACATGACATTGGAAGGATCTTGAATTTCCACATAATTTCCTTTCTCTTACATAGGTCTCTATGAAGCATATCTATTTCTGATTCTTCAGACCTTAGTTGCTGTAACTTAGTTTCCATTTGCCAAGCAAGAATCAGCACTTTTTAGAAAGCCAGTATTTCCAAAACCACACAAGAATTGAGCTAAAAACCTAGCAGCACTTAGCACTGAAAATCTTGACTTCCAGCCACACAGCTTTCAAGAGGACATTTTAAGAAGCATTAAAAATATTCTTCTAGATGCATCCCCTATTTTAGCTAAGTATATTTTTCAGTCACCAAAAGAAAAAAAAAAATCAAACTCATTTAACTACATCTCTTGAATATTTTTTTTTAGAGGCAGAAAGAGTGTAGGAGTAAGGAGGAATAATCAGTGGGAAGAAAACTTCTAGAAAATTCTAGATAATAGCCAAAACTATTATCGTTTTGCATATGCTTGAGAAACTTTTTTTGTATTATACATTTGCTAAGGCTTTCCTCTGGACCCAGTTCCTTTTACCTCAGCTTAGCTCCCTAAAGGCCTTTTTGTGATTCTCTGTACTTCTCAAAGCCCACGAGTGACTGTAGCAACTTAATTCTGCAGCCAGTGTCAAGTTAACATTCAAGCGGACATTTCTGGCACTGTCAATGTTGCAGTTGGCTGGGTTTATTGTAATAATAACTCTTTACATTTACATATTGTATTTCATCACAGAATCACTACAATTTATAGATGTTAAGCAATTGGACTTACTCCATCATTTATCATCAGGAGAAACAGGTGACCGAGATTTACAGAGAGAGAAACTAAGTTAAGCATATTCCTCTGTTAAGTGAGTTTAGGGCAAGACCCCTAAAACTTGCAGTGCTATCTGGAAGTAATATTAGCAATACTACAGTGGTGTTAGTATTTCTGAGCATGTTTTCTTGCCAGGCATAGTGCTCAATTCTGCAATGGCTAGATTTTTTAACTATTCTACCATTCCATATTAAACCGAAAAATAGATCTAAAAAAGATCTCAGGGCATCTTGTGAATCAGACCTGCCAGATGGTTTTCTTTTATTTTCTTAAATATGCAGAAATCTGATACCACAGTTTTTTAACATCCCAATGTCCTTTTCCTAATGGTCCAGAAATTCCTTATACTCTTCAGCTGACATTGTTCCTGTTTTAATTTAAGCCAAAATTCTCTTGCTGCATGGACAGAATAGCTAGTTAGCACCTTCCTCATTAACCTTTAGTATAACGCACTATACAGTATTTAAAGGTATAAGCCAACTACCACTTAGCCATATGAACTCTAGCTAAGAAATGCAAATTCTTAAAACCATGCCTATTTAATTTCTCTGGAATTTTTTTACTTTATAAATATTGTAGTAAATTTTACTCAAGGAGAACCTGCTGTAATCACTTTAATCACTCTTCCTTTGTTTCCTAGTATTTCAGAAGTTGATATAGGCATTAATTAATAACAAACTATAGTGATAGTTTTTGTAAACTTTTTTACTGAGATATATCATTCAGAAAATACACAAATTATAATAAAGTTCAATGATTTTTAACAAAATAAACACACTCATGTAGCCCCCACCTAGATTAAGATATAGAATTTACCAGCACCCCAGAAGCTTCTCTCTGCACTGCTTCCTAATTATTTTCTCCCCAAAGTAACTATTTGGACTTCTATCACCATAGATTAATTTTGCCCATATTTGAACTTCATATGAAAGAATGTGTGTCTGAGTTCTTTCACTCAGCATTATATTTATGAGAATCATCCACATTATTGCATGTACCAATAGTTTCTTTGTTCTCATTACTGTATAGTATTTCATTGCACAGGTATACCAAAATTTATCCATTCTATTAGACAGGCATTTGCATTGTTTCTACTTTGGCCATATCATCAATAACATTACTGTTGAAATTCTCATACATGTCTTTTGGCACACATTATGTTGGCATTTATGTTGAGTACATACCTAGGAGAGGAATTGCTGGGTCAGAGGGGATGTGCATTTTCAGCTTTAGTAGACTCTGTCAGTTTTCCAAAAGGTTTGTACAAACTTACACTTCTACCAACCAGGTGTGAAATTCCAGTTGCTTCACATTTTTACTGACACTTGGTATCATCACTTTTTCTTAATTTCAGCAATTCTGGTGAGTAGCTGTAGTAGCTTCTTCAAGTAGATTAGGTCTTTGAAAACAGTTTTTTTCCTCCTGCATTTGCAGTGGATCACAGGAACCTCCTCACTGTGACAAAGTGGTAGCCATAACCCACATTTGCATGGCTTTGAACTGTTATCTGTGGCTGCTAGACCTTCTAGCCAGAGCAGCCTGGAAGACACTGCGTGCAGCCAGATAACCTTTCCTTGTTCTTTAAGGAACCGCTTAGCTTTCTGTGGGCCTACAGCAGAGTAGCCTAGAAAAGCAGGTAAACGACTTTACTACTATATAATGCTAATCTCATCAATAATAATTCAAACAGAAAAAAAAACAAAATTGTAATAACTGGGTTATGACATCAACCCACAAAAGCACAGAAGGTTAGGTTGAAGACTGCTATACTTGTTTTTACAACATAAATATGAATGATATGACCCCTTTCCCTGTAATATATATTCTGATAGAGTTTTAAATTGCTGAAATCTAGAGAGGAGGGGGTAATTGTCTTGAAGTGTTTTGAAAATACTCATGAATAAACAGTCATATTCAATATACAGAATTGGTGTTTGTAAGGCTGGAAACATAAGAGTTTTAAAAAGGTTTGTGAATGATAATCCGTTCGCCTTTTGCCAGCAAGAAATTTGAGTGCAGACACCAGATACTTGCCAGTGTGAAATAAATAGTACAACTGGCTTCAAAACCAAATGTCAAACTCCAGACACTTTCTACCTCAGTTTGGTTTAGTTTCTTAACAATGGCACAAAATTTACAATAAATGCAGAGGTGCAAATCCTGCCCTACTAACCTCATTAATATTGAGGGACTTTTACTCTTTCTCCCAATTCCCACCTTTATATTTTATCCCTGATTTCACATAGCCACCCCTATAAGGTGTTTTTTCAAATGCAACCCCAAAAATATTATATTATTATGGAAACAAGGTGCAGTATTTCAAGCTTCACGCCACAATGAAAGTAACAGGATAATGATTTTCTTTCTCAGTTCAGATATCAGAGACCCAAGTATTGATTGCCTGTTTCTTTTGCCTCCTGTACCCTGATGAAACTACACTTTTGACACAGAGTCACAATAAAATGTGCCCTTTCCAGCATGAGATCTCTGTAAATGTCATTCACACAGTCATTGTTTTGTAATTCCCCATGTTTTCATCAGAATAGCAAGGAAGCCCTTCATTGCATGGCAAGAGAGCAAGCGAGTGTTTAGATTTAGAATTTACCAGAACAAATTATTTCCATTATTTTGCTAAGGGCAGTAGCATTTTAAAAATAGGACTCCTTTTTCCATAGTGACTATGAAATTGCAGTTATTGGAATCGACTGTATGATGAGGACTTAGATTACTGGAGGTTTCATGAAATATTGTTGGGAATATTAATGTTGGGTTTGGCAGGCAAAGATAGGTTGTAAAATCAGTGTGAATGTTAGCATTTATGGATGAGAAGCGTTGGTTGGTGGCATGAGCTTCAGCTGGGCTGGAGACCCGGAGGTAGCGGCTGGTTCCCCAACCCAGCTCTGCTGGCGAGTCTTTCCTCTGCCCTGTAACTCTCTTGCTGTCTCAGCTCCAGGTCTCTGATCTGGGCTGCCAGCAAATGATTTGTGATTTTGTTTAAGGACAAATATCAGTGGTAACCTAGCTTGAGGCCACCAAACTCATTTCACTGGTGCCCTGCACCAAATTTGATCCCAGAGGTGGCGAGCTGGTGTATTAACACAGTGTGACACTTATTACCTTCCTCCTCCTCTGTGAAATCAGTTTATCTAAAAATATCTCACACAAAAGACCTGCAAAAACGAGCCATACACAAAGCAGTCACTAATGCCTTGATAAATGTAATCAGTGCACCTTTGGCTTTTCAGGATGCTCCGGTGCTGTGACCCTCGGTTTCACATAATGGAGGCTTTTTATTTATTTCCAATAGCTTTCCAATCAGTCAGCACCAGTGTCCTTTTTCTAACCTCAGCCATGGCCTAATAATCAGTTTTGGTGCCTTTATTGGCCTTGAAGGTAGTTTCAGCTGTTAGGATCGTTCTTTAACAAGTTTCGCTTTGATAAGAGATGTTTCAGCAGGCTCCAGAACGCTCTTACCTTTGCCTAACCTTTTCTAGACAGACACAAAGTCAGGGGTGAGACAGGCCCCAGCAACATTTTCTAATCATACCACTAAAATTCATTTGGAGGTAGCATCATCCTAACCTTCTGAAAATCCCTAATCATGTTGGGCCAGGCAAAAGAGAGCACAGAGTCTAGACTGATAATTGTACTCTGTTGCACTTTATGGAAAAATGAAAATGGTCCAATGTTATGAGGTAGCATTCCTCCCACTGCTTAGTTGGTTTACTTATCTTTTGGAGATGGAATACAGGAAAGACCAATATTTTATTTGTGTTCTCCGCTTCGTTTATATGTGTCAACTTCTGTGGCCCAATTTATGCCGAGAGATGAGGTTAGCCAGTTGTACATTTTGTCTAATTCTAGTGCACACTTCTGCTAGAGCTCTGTTAAGAAACTGCCCTTCTGTTCAAGAAGAAAGAGTCAGCTGAGAGTCACCTAGAAGGCAGGTCTCGCTCTCTCTCTCTCCTTTTGCTCCCTGCTTGCTTTCTATCGATTGTCCCTAGAAGAAAGGTAACTGATTTAGGGGATCTGAAAATGGTTTGGGTAAACTATAAAGAAAAAAAATGAGATAACTGTGAAGAAGTTAATACCCCACACTTTCCTCAAATTTGGAGAAAACATTTAAGTTCTGACGTATTTCATGTAAAGAAATAAGAGATGTGATTATAGAAAGGCTACCTGAGCTATGTTTCCCAGACCTCAGTTTTTTCTTACTCTCCCTTTCCACACTCACATGTGAAATATTGAAAATGGAATTCCTGCTTACTGTATGAGAAGAATGTTCAAGATTTAACTATCTTATAAAATTTTTAATGGAATAGATGTAATATTTTTCAATCTATCAATTAAAGTAAATGTATTTTAGAGAATATCTGACAAAAGAAAGGCCCACATTTTCTATCTTAATAATATTAGCAGTATTAGGTACTGTGTGCTGAGTCCACATAGGATGCACGGTTCTTAAGTCTTAATCAGAAGTGTGTCAGATGTTACCTCTGTCTTATAAGCAAGTAAGATAAGTAGTGAATTCCCTGTTGTCACACAATATACCAATGGAACGTCATCAAGATAGAACATAGGGAGCGGATGTGGCTTGAGCAGGTGAGCACCTGCTTCCCTTCCCACATGGGAGGTCCCAAATTCAGTCCCTGGTGGCTCCTAAAAACAAAAACAAACAAGCAAACAAACGGAAAAAACAACGAGGTCCCGGGTTCAATCCCCGGCTCTGGTACCTCAAAAAAAAAAAAAAAAAAAAAAAAAGCCTAAATATAAGCCCTGTATTTGGAGTTTTGTCCATAATATTGTTTTGCTTCCTATAACTTAGAGGAAATCAACTGGTTGCTGGCAGCATTTTCTTCAGAGTACCAAAGACAGAACTGATTTCTTTGTGAACGATGTCAAGAGTTATCCAACCTGTGGGGAGGCCAGAAACCATCTTGCGAAGAGTGCCTGACGTGTCCTTCAGTCCCCTTCCTCAGGTTTCTTCTCTGTGATGATGGTGAGAACCCAGGAGCTCAGAATAAGGCCATTTCAGCGTCTCTCATATAATGTCACAGGCGGGAGATGGAATAAACAAAGCAATACACCGGGAGCCAGTTGTTCACATGAGGAGAAACAGAGCTGGGGTTTGGGGTGAAGGGCTATGTGGAGCGCCGGCACTACGTGCAGGGGCTCTGCCAAAAGGTGAGCTTGCCCTTTGGGTACTCCTCAAACAGAGGCCGGAAAGGAGAACTACCTCAAATGAGAATCTGGGAGAGCTGGCGGGGCTGGGGACACCACTCTCCAAATCCTGATCTCATACTGCTTCCCTGTGGAGAATTCTCAGAACTGCAGCCTCCCTCCGTGGGCCTCAGCCTGTCACGCCCATCCGGTGTGACAGGGCTTCAACCTGGGCTTGCTGTCATCACAGAGCAATAGAATAATTTCTGCTAAGAGCCTCTGCAAAAAGAATGGAAGGCTGTGAGAGAATGGTCATGCCCTGATTCCAAGGGCACATCAACTGCAGGCTGACCAGGCGGGCCGACATCCTCTCCCTTCTCTTATACATACCATAAAAAGAAAGTCTCTGTCTCCCCAGTGGTGTCACTTGGTCCCAGCTTCCACAGGTGTGTGCTCTGGATTGCACCCTTAGAAATACCAAATAAATTGGTAAAATTGCCAAAACTGTTTCTCTGAATTTTTTCACAAGAGCTAAATCACAATGCTCTGGACACATTCATGTAAATAATTCCCACCACAGCCTCCTGCTTATCCCTCAGACCCACCCAAGGGTATTTTAAACATAGGCATTACAAGAACACTCCAACCCCCCAGCCACCCTTTTTTGAGGGACACTAGGGCAATACAACACATTTCTGGTATGAATCTACAGCTGACTCTATGATATAAAAACAGCATGGTAGGGACATTATAATTAGTATGGTTTTTCCATTTCTTTACAATTTAGTAATAGGAAGAAAAGCTCAGTTTCTCTTAATTAAAAAAAACAGTCAGATGCTAGTAGAAAGCTATAATGTTTAAAGTTTGGTACTTTTTAGGGGAAGTGAGGAAAAGGGCAATAGATCCTTTGGGCTAGTTGGTGATATTTTCCAGGGAATATTTGGAATCAGAAAGTATAAAGGAAGTTGAGGATGTAATTCACATTCCACAGAGAACCTGTGACCCTTTCTCTTCCTTTCCTCTCTACCTCCGTCAAAGGCTCGAGGGTGAAAGCTGTAAGTTGAAGAGGACAAGCCATCAGCAGAGGGTAACTGATGATGAGAAATGAAAATATTTGGATTAGCTATAATACCAAGCTAGTGATATTTACAAATTATTAAACTGCCATCCTCACATCAAACACTTTTTCTTTTATGAAATGCTAAGCAGTACTTTCAGTTTGTTTCAAACTGTCAGGACCATTATTTGATGTTCCTCTTTGTTTGTTTATCTTAATTAAGATGTTATATCAATCATTTTTACTTTCTCTGGCCAAGAGCAGCAGCCGGTTTAGAGTGGGGATGAGGGCTGGCCACCCTGGAGTGCTGTGCAGGTGCTGAACTGCGTTTGTTCACAGAGGGATAAAAAACACATTTGTTCTCCAGGTTATGTGGACAGACTGACAGATTTTTGATAAGAAAAAAAAAAAAAGCCTTCCTGTGGTGAGAAATGGCATTTCTATCTAGAACAGGTAAAAGTGGTGGCAAATTTTATTCCTGTTATAGAGATGATTTTCCTTAATGTCACTCACATGGACGTGGTGAACAGTGAGATGGGGATGGAAATAGAAGACTTAATGTATTGTCCTGAATCAAGCAAAAAATGAAGAATCATGAGCTTTGTCCTAGGAATACCACAATTATTCTTGCTACTCTAGCCTTCCTCTCCATCCCTGATATTGCAGATCAGTTCCCTGGAAATAAGATGGCGTATTGGAGAAACCATTTCATACCCAAGTTGTTTCGGGCTCCTCTCTGTGTAGAGATAATTCCTGTCCATCAACTCTGCATAAGGACCTTTGCAATCTTTTTCCAATAACAGTACAGCTTAATTCTGCTGAGTCACTCACTGTTTCCTGCTCAGTCCCCCCAGTGAGAGGCATGCATTCTTTCAGAACTGCTAGCCAGGGATAGAGGAGCAATCACAAAACATGGAACAGAATTTTGCTTGGCAAGGCAATTGGCGTATCTAGGGATAAAATCTGTGAGCTTAGCCTCATTTGCATCACATTGGAACTAACTGAGCTAACTGTCCATACAATTCAATCAGCTGGACAAATGAGAACGCAAAGAAAGGAAACAAGTCTATTGGATGATTTAGGGAGATCGGAAGTGAAATAAAGCAGTGCTTTACTTTTAAAACCATCCTAGTCGATGAAGCAAACCAAACGCAGCCATAGAGTTAAACAAATTTCTTGTATTTTAGATCATATGCTTCTAGGTCAACAGTGTTCTGGTTCTACCCTAAGATAGATCTGTCGGTGACTGGAAGGTGCTGACATTATCTGTAACTCTCTTGCACCTGGAGCCCTGGAGTCAGGGCAAAGTACACCTTGTCAGGGATCAGAATCTCTTTAAGACATTTGTAAGCAAAATTTGCCTGTGAAATTAAGATTAACTTTTCTCCTGGTTAGTATGTGAGCACTTGCGGCTAGTGTGCAAGGTCATACTCCCAAGTGTTGTCCTGCCCCTGACAGCTCTACAGAAGTTGGCTCCAGGAACAGGCGCAACAAAGCCTGCCTTCCAGGCCTTCATTAGGCAAGAGGTGAACTTCTGAATCACATAATTCCAAGAGGAAACATAGCTTTCAAAAGACAAACCAAGCACTTCATTTATTTGAGGCCTGTGTTATGACTCTTGGACCACAGATAACTACTTTCAACAAATTCTTACTCTTCATTAGCGGAAGACACTTTTCTGTAATCACCACGAATCACCCAACACCTGGAATTCAGCAGTCTTTTTTTACCACACTCATTTGCTTTCTTTCCGGTGAGATATTCTAGGTTCATAAAGTGACTGCCAATATTAGTTTAGTTGTGAGCGCAATTCCTGGTGTGGCTAAGACTACTAGCTAGTCATCAGTATCCACTCTCCCCTTCTTCTGCAGTTTTAGATGGTCTCATGGCTGCCCAGAACAGCTCCATGCCTCTCTACTTCCCTGATATCTAGAGTCAACCATGTATATTAAGTTCTGGCTGGTGGAGTGTAGGAGAAGGGATATGTCAACTTCTCAGATCACATAGGTGTCCTTTTACAGGTGGGGTGTTAGGGCAAAGCCCTCTTATTTTTTTTTTTTTAATTTTTAAAAAGATTTATTTTTTTCATTTCTCCCAACCCCTTGTTGTTTGCATTTGCTGGGTCTGTCTTCCTTGTTTCTTTAGGAGGCACCGGGAACTGAACCTGGGACCTCCAATGTTGGAGGGAGGTGCCTAATCGCTTAAGCCACCTCCTTTCCCTGCTTTGTTGTGTCTCTCGTTACATTCTTCCTCCTTTGTCTCTTGTTGCATTATTTTGTTGCATCCACTTGCCACACCTGCCCATCATGTCAACTCGCGTCTTGCCCGTCTTCTCTCTAGAAGGCACCGGGAACCTCTGCTCCCTGCTTTGTTGTGTCTCTCGTCGTGTTTTTCGACTTGTGTCTCTTTTTGCATCAGCTTGTTGTGCCTGCCTGTTGTGCCAGCTCGCTGCCTTCTTTAGGAGTCACCAGGAACCCAAACACAAACCTCCCATGCGGTAGGCAGAAGCTCGATCACTTGAGCCACATCCACTTCTCAATGCCCTCCTTCTTATCCCTTTCCTCCTTCGTGCTGGCACTGGAGCCAGCTTGGACCATGAAGAAGAAATCACGTGCTAAAGATGGTAGAGACAATAAAAAGGAGTTTGTGCGCTGATGGCACTGAGTGCCATACCATCCCCAGGATCCTTCCCTCCAGTCTTTTTTTACATAAGAGAGAAATTATCTTCTTTTTTATTTGGGGTTTTCTGTCATACCAGCCAAACTAATCGTGATATACCTGGCAAAGACTCCCATTGGGAAATAACCAAAGGCAAGCTAAGTAGCCTAAGACATAGTGAAGGGGATGGGGGGGTGGATAGAGACTACAAAGAATGGGATGGGAAAAGGTACAGTAGTAATGAAATGACTATGAATAGCTTCTTCAGCTATTTAAAAGGATAAAATAAACCAGAGTTATATAAACATAGGTAATAATTTCTCTAGTATTTCTTAAATGTTGCTATGCCAAAGTCTTACCTTTCATAGATTAATGTTGTTCCTTCACATCTTGGTCATAATATTCCTGGATAGTTTGTCAAAATTGTGATGGGAACAAGTTGTCTTTGTGCTTTGCCAGGTCCCCTTTAGTTACTTTGTTCTTTAGGGCACCTCTCCTCCCCCTCATGCCTGTTCTGGTCCTCAGGGTCCAGGCCCCCCACCTGGGCCCATCCCACCAACACCCACTCCTAGCATCTCGGCTAGTGAGCCATCAGGTTGGCAAGGATCTGGTTCTCAGCCCTGGCTGAGCATCAGAACCATCTATAAAGCTTTATAAAAAAAAAAAATTTTTTAATCCCTCATATTTTTAATGTAACATTTTGGGTGATATGTTTCTTTTTATTTTCTTTTTAAAGGTTCTTTTACTTTTTTTTTTTAAGATTTTTTTTTCTCTCCCCTTCCCCCCACCAGTTGTCTGCTCTCTGTGTCCATTCACTGTGTGTTCTTCTGTGACCACTTCTATCCTTATCAGCAGCACCAGGAATCTGTGTTTCTTTTTGTTGTGTCAGCTCTCTGTGTGCACGGCACCATTCTTGGGCAGGCTGCACTTTCTTTTGCACTGGGCGGCTCTCCTTATGGGGCGCACTCCTTGCACATGGGGCTCCCCTACACAGGGGACTCCCCTGCGTGGCAGGGCACTCCTTGCGTGCATCAGCACTGCGCGTGGGCCAGCGCCACACGGGTCAAGGAGACCCGGGATTTGAACCACGGACCTCCCATGTGGTAGACGGATGCCCTATCCATTGGGCCAAGTCCACATCCCTATGTTTCTTTTTTAAAAAAAGATAATAGAAAATGAGAAAAAAATAGATACATAAAGAAGTAGAGGGGGGAATGTATAGCCTTACTTCCCAGAGACAATTTAATCTAACTATTTTGGGGGAAAAAACAACAAACAAACATACCTCTGTGCACCCTCAGAGGATTCTGATTAAGCATATCTGGGTGCAGTGCAGGTATCTGCATTTTTTAAAAAGGCGACAGATGTGCAGCAACAGTTAAGAACCACTGCTTTAAGGTATTGTCAATTGCATGTACCTGCTGACCATACTTGTATGTACCTCTGCTCACTGGTCTACTACACAGTTGCAAATGACTATACTTCCCTCCCCCAGTGATGTATGATGCACCAGTTTGTTACAACAGCATGGATAAGAATGCCTGGTTTAATGTGCAACTTCTCCCAGTAGCATTTGTATTTCAACAGAGAGTAATGCTTTAATGTAAGAGAATGGGCTTCTAATGGTAGAACTTTAGGAATTAAGGAAGTTAGTAGAGAAGGTATTTTGGAAGAGGGACCCTTTCATAGTTCCCTTAAAAGCATACCATCTAAGCAGCACCAATTCTGCTAACAATCATACAACAAAAAGGAAACCTTGGGCCTGTTTGAGAAGATTAGACTTGTGGGAAAATAAAAGAATCATTATTTCTTCCTTTTCTTTGTCTGCTGTTTGGAATCCCCCTTCTGCCCTGACAATTCTCTTTGCCCTGTGAAGAAGCAGTATCATCGTCCCTAATTCAGCCATAGGTGAATGGCAAGAGAGCTTATTTTAAAAGCATGCATTACACTATTCTGAATATCCTTTCATCCTGGGATGATCTTAGAGCACAGACAGAGCAGAGGGTCTTTTGAGATCAATCTGTTTACAGACAGGCTAATCAATATCTTCATACATCTGGCCATCTTATTTTACAAGCCTGGGGTAATTAAGATTCTATAATGTCTTAGATAATCCTTAATATTTCATTGGTTTTTCTTCTCAACTGCTTACGCTTTTCCTTCTTGCTTTCATCCCCTTCCAGATTCCAGATTTCATCCCCATCCACCTACCTCATAGGACTGTTATGAAAGTCGAATTAAATAAGAGGTTTGAAACTGCCCTAAATTTTAAAAAATTCTATATAAATGTAATAGTTCTACAATAGGGAATATGCCTTTTGTGTAGCAACAGTTCGAATCTTTGATAGGGGTGGGCAGGGAGATTGCGAGATGCTGAGAGATTAATGCTGAGCTTTGTCTACTTACTAATTGGAAGACTTGAACAAGTGTCTTAATTTCTCCATGAAGAGAAAAATGGTGATAATTATTCTTATTATAGAGGTAGTGTGAGGATTCGTGAATCAAGGTCTTTAGGAGATTTAAGAGTCCATAGATTAAAAAAAATAAAATAAAAACCTGTAGAAAGATTCTGGAAGCGAGGTTCAGAAACAGGCCTGAGAACATAGTGAGGAGCTGGAAATTGAGCCCAAGCCCCCCAGGCACTCTGCTCCCCAGTTCTAATTATCAACATAGCTTCTCTGCTAAACAGGATGAAAGAAAGAGTTTTCGTTCTTGTCCATTCAAATACGCGTTGAATTGTCTGTGTAGACTTTTTCAACAATTGCAGTTTGACTATCCTGGAAATAAGGATTTGTAATAAATGTCGCACACCTTTGTTATTCTGAACTCTTCTCCAGGAACAGACAGCAAGATCATTGATATATAAACAGATACAGCCGGCTACGTGCAGCCTCCACTAATTGTTTATTTTCTTTCCAAAGTGGCAAGAAGTCAGATTTTCATACTTCATTTTATATACAAATTGAGGTCCTGGGGGAGAGTATCCTTCTTGTGAACAGCTCTCCCAGTTACAGGAGAAAACTGAGTAACAATAAAACCCTCAGGGACATCATTTAATATTTCCAGCACTTCACATGGGCTTCTGACACTCGGGTCTTCAAGGGGAAAGCTGATTTATACCTTCAGTCATCAGACAATGTAAAGGTGAGGTCAGACACAGGCATCCTTCATCCCTTTCCCCAGTGCTCACAAGTCCCCTGGGCAAGGTGGAATCAAAGCCTTTCAAATGGTAGAGGTCACAGGAGTGACAAGTAAGAGGTAGGAGAGCACAGCCTCCTTCCTCTACCAGTAGGTCTGACGCCCATATATCTTCATATTGCCGTTGTTTCCACTTGAAAAATTACATGCAGTTGGTTTTACTTTTCCTTCCATTCCTATACTTAAAATATGATTTCCACCCCCAATCTAAAGTGTAATTTATGTCAAGAATAATGATTATATGTTTCTGATTATTTTATTAAAAGGCGAAACCTGTAACATAAATGCGGGACAACAGGTGTCTTATTTTATGGCCTTGTACCTTTCCAAGTCTATATATTATAATAAAATCACATTTGTGCTTTCTTGTCTTTGCACTGATCTGAAGTTGTCTTTCTTGGACATCCTAGGAAGTCTGTGCTCTCTGGCACAATGCCTCCCACATGGTAAATTCCAAATGAGTTTTTCTTAACTTGATTTGATCTACAGGTACTTTATCCAGTTCTGGTCATGCCCAGTAATACAATAACATTCTGTAAATTATAGTCCAATTTTATACCTTTGTCTTCCGACCCCAAATTTTGTAATGGGATTCTACAGGTGTTATTATTTGTGAAATAAAGTGATCCCAAGTGGAATGAGGCCTCCTGGTTTTTGTGGGTCCCCTTGCAATGTAGGAAGAGCTTAAGCAGAATTAGATGTATGATACAAAGAAAGTACAACATTAGAATTACAAATGAGTCCTAAAATTGCATAAAGACTACAGATTATTTTTAAAAATCTTAAAACAATACCTAATTCCAATATGGCTTTGTATAAGTATTTTTAATAAAACAGTTTCTCTTTTTTCTAGTATGAATTCTTTCTTTTCTGGATTCCTTTGTCATATATACTTCATACCATGCTTAGGCATTTTGTATTTTGGGCCACTCATAATGGACTTCATTGTGTAAATATAGTGCTTTGTTGTAAAATAGTTGTAAAAATGTGGTTTTTTCCATTTTCTAATATTTTAAAAATTTTTATCAAAGAAACATAGGTGCATAGTTTTAAAAACTCAAATACTACTACAAGCAGCTACCCAAGCTCAATCCTAGAGTACTGTACCCCAGAGGCAACCTCTTTCAATTCTTTCATCTATTTATTCTGATGTGTCCCCCCAATTTCTAATAAGGCTATTTTTAGATTTATCTATTTCAGACATTATATATATTGATTCTTATTATGGCAGAGGAGAGCTTAGCGTTCTTATCCTATCTCAACCCCCACTGTCCCTCACTTCACCTTCCCAACATATCCTTTTTAGTTAAATCAATATTCAGTGTTTACATTATTTTAATGATGTAAATATTACTTACTGTCAACCTCTAGTAAAGTTCTATGATTAAATTTTATTTCTTGTTTTTCCTAGAGTTGGTAAATGCCTTGATGGTTTCTTTTTTTTCATTTGATTAGTTATTCTAAGTCCAGAATTGTAATATTACTCTGATAATTATTTTCCACATGCTCGAACACATCAAACAATCCATCTGTTCGATTTTGTTCTTGGAGCATTTCTCCTAGAGACCTCCATCCTCTTCTCCATCCTGGACAAGCTGTTCTCAGTCCACTGCACAGCCGTCACCCTGCGCCTTCCCTTCATCTCTTTCCCTTAACAGAGTCTCACCTCCTGGATCTAATGTTACCTTTCTTGGAGGACTTTCATTTTGGTGAAGAACATCTTCTGGTGGCATTCTGAGGAAAGCTGCCTGGGAGGTGAATTTCTTGAAACTTTGCATGTCTGAAAACCTCTTATTCTAGCTTTACACTTGATTTAAAGTTCGGGTGTAACAATGCTAATGGAAATCATTTTCCCTTAGAATGTGAAAGGTTTTGTCTCATTAACTTCAGGTTTCCTTGTAACTGTGGATGAGTTCAGTGCCATGCTGATTCTGATCCTTGGTGTGGACCTATTTTTCTCCCATTCAGAAGCTGTTAGGATCTTCCCCTTATCCACTGGGTTCTGAACTATCACAGTGATTATCAAAATATGAGTCTCTTTTCATTTATATACCCATTTACTGGGTATATAGAGGACACTTGCAATTTGAAAACTCATCTTCATTTCAAGAAATTTTGTTGTTTGTTTGACACTTTCCTCCCTCTGCTCTGTTTTCTATATTTTAACATTTTTATCTTTTCTGTTATCCTTGTCTTGATCTTTTACCCTAGTTTCTGTAAGATTTCCTCAATTTTATCTTCCAACTTATCTGTCGATTTTGTTTTGTGTTTTTTTGTGTTTTTTTAATTTCTCTCCTCTTCCCCTCCCTCGCCACCCCCACCCCATTGTCTGTTCTCTGTGTCCATTCGCTGTATGTTCTTCTTGTCCGCTTGCATTCTTGTCAGCAGCACTGGGAATCTGTGTCTTTTTTTTGTTGTTGCGTCATCTTGCTGCATCAGCTCTCTGTGTGTGCAGCGCCACTCCTAGGTGGGCTGCACTTTTTCCCCATGGGGCAGCTCTCCTTGCAGGGTGCACTCCTTGTGCATGGGGCTCTCCTACACAGGGGACACCCCTGAGTGGCGTGGCACTCCTTGCACGCATCAGCACTATGCATGGGCCAGCTCCACACAGGTCATGAGGTCCTGGGTTTGAACCCTGGACCTCCTATGTGGTAGGGGGACACTCTATCAATTGAGCCAAATCCACTTCCCCAATTTTGTTTTTAATTTTGGCTATCAGGTACTTAATTTCCAAGTGTCCTTTCTTGTTCTCTGATTGTTCTCAGAATGTCTTCTTGTCTCTCTGACACTATGATGGTTTGTTTAAATTTTCTTAAGTTTCTTTTCTGCTCCATAAACTAACTGTTTATTCTATGTTCCTTTTTTATGTATTCTGTATTTTGGTCCCTGTGTTTCCTGTTGGGAGCCATCTATATATGTCCAGTGATAAGGGGAAGCGGACTTGGCCCAGTGGTTAGGGCATCTGTCTACCACATGGGAGGTCCGCGGTTCAAACCCCAGGCCTCCTTGACCTGTGTGGAGCTGGCCCATGCGCAGTGCCCATGCACAGTGCTGATGCGTGCAAGGAGTGCCGTGCCACGCAGGGGTGTCTCCTATGTAGGAGAGCCCCACGCACAAGGAGTGCACCCTGCAAGGAGAGCCGCCCCTCAGGGAAAAAGTGCAGCCTGCCCAGGAATGGCGCCACCCACACGGAGAGCTGACACACAAGATGACACAACAAAAAGAAACACAGATTCCCGTGCCGCTGACAACAACAGAAGCGGACAAAGAAAGAAGATGCAGCAAATAGACAAATAGACACAGAGAACAGACAACCGTGGGGGGGGGGGAAGGGGAGAGAAAGAAATAAATAAAACTTTAAAAAAAAATGTCCAGTGATCTTTAGGTGCCTGATTATATTTAAAAATCAGGCTCTATAAATCAGATTGAAAACTCTGTGTGTGAGGGTAGAACTTATCAACTGATGGGCTTTACTTTAGACTCTAAAGTTTAAAGCGAGACTTTTTGCTTGGGATCTCCCAAATGCAGTACCTGTAGGTTTGAGTCCATTCATTTTTTCCAGAGAAGGACCAGAAATCTGGTGGCACCATTCTACCTGACTACCATGCTTCTTAAAGTTAAGGAACAAAGGGACACCAGGGACCTTACTGTTTAGTACATGGACTATTAATCCACTGATTTCCAGTATGGGTCTCACTCCCCCGTTGGATTGTGTGTCCCGAGACTTGGGACCTCTCTGACTTAATTACCCACAGAATTACCCTGTGCCGGCATTGAAGAAAGATCATTATTTGGCTATGAAAGTAAAAGACTGACATTATGCTGAACTGGAGGCAGAAAACTTGATTTCTCTTTTCAATTCTGAATTTCTACCACAAACTAGTCACATGGCCTTGGATGAGTCACGTAATCTGGCAGGCTGGGTGTTAGTTTCCTCCTCTGCAAAGTGAGTGTCTGGATCATTTGTTCTGTGACAAATGGAAAGCTCTGTAATCTTTCCATCTGAACGGTCTTCATTAGAGTGCCTTATATAGATATTAAAATTTAAGTGATGAAATAACACTTAGAGTTGTTTATTTTATAGAGGAATTTCCTTGGCAAGTATTTTTACCTTCTTAAATTAAGCCACACTTCAGCCCTTAGCCTTACTCATGGAAACTTAGCTTTGGAGATGTGGGTTAGGCTGCATAGACTGCATCTAGGAAGACAGCTCTCAGAGTCCCTAGTCCCTCCTTTCCTATGCTCTGCCCTGCCTGGCCAGTAAGAGGCCCAGAGTTCCCCTTGGTGGGTGGAGCTAACAGTCCCTGTGAACCAAATCCAGAAGGACCTCCCAGGTGTCTGCTTCTTCTCTGATAATGTCAAAGTTCAGACTCCATTTTGGGGCTGAACATCTTGGACAGCTCTCAGGCACAATGACTCCATTTAGCCATACTGTAGCCATTCTTAGCAGAATGGAGTTCCTAAAAAACATTAAATTTCAACTGGGAAATCTAGATTTAAAACATTCTCCATCTTTAGGCTTCTGTAGTTATGACTGTAACATTACACATTAAGTAAAATGCTTGTATAAGATGGTGTAGCAAAAAAAAAAAAGTGGGAAGCAGATGTGGCTCCAGTGATAGGGCTTCCTCCTACCATATGGGAGAACACGGGTTCGATCCCTGGGCCCTCCTGGTGAAAAAGAAAAAGAGGAAGTGTGCCTGCATGGCAAGCCAGTGCCCGTGTGGTGAGCTGAGTGCCCATGCGGGAGCCAGTGCCTGCACAAGTGAGTCACACAGCAAGATGATGACGCAACAAAAGAGAGACGAAGGGGAGAGTCAAGGTGAAGCGCAGCAGAAATCAGGAACTGAGGTGGCACAGCTAATGGGAACTCTCTCCACATCAGAGGTCCCCAGGATCGAATCCTGGGGAATCCTAGAAGAGGAAAAATAAGAAGAGAAGACCCAAAGAAAAAATAGATACAGAAGATCACACAGCGAATGGATACAGACAGCAAAAACATCAGGGCAGGGGGGGGAGGGGGAGGGAAAGGCGAGATAAATAAATAAATAAATCCTTTTTTTTTTTAAGTACTGGATTTGGAATTTAGAAATCTCTTTCTGTATTTTCTTCCTCTTTCCAACTGTGTGGAAGTCACCTACCCTCTCTGAATCTCAGTTTCAGCTTCTGAAGGGTAGGCTGATATAGTACTATACAAATGTAAAGTATTTCTATTATCATTGTTACTATTATAACTATTTGGCCAAACAAACCTGAATTTCATGCTGCCTCTTCTCTCTCCTTTGTAACACCCAGGCAGTTCCACAATTAGAGTTGGCTTTCCAAAATGATATTTTAGTTCTTTTATCCTCTAAAACAAATGAATCCGGAACCAATCTACCTTAGCCATCCAATATGTGCAGCCTCTTTTGTTCATGAACAACCTTATGGTAATAAACGGGTATGCCCCTGTGACAGAGAAAAATGTTGGAAGAAAATGGGTTTTCATCTCAGGCTTCCAAGGTGCTATACCAAACAATAACAAGGGAAAAATTATTTGGTTAAATGCACCTGACGTACAGTGGCATCCAATATGCCACCCTCCTCGCCATGCTTTATTACTTATATACCTGCTTCTGAGAAGGGCTGCTCAGAAGAGCTTCTCTGCCTTTGTCAGACATACATTTTAGGGACTTTTAAGTAAACTTATATAGCAATACCGAGCTGCATGTCTCCTAAACTTTGCTATTTCATCCGTCTATACCAACTGCCGTGAAACAAAATGAATGTGCCTTCAGCTTTCTACAGTCCTGGAAAATGAACCAGTCCACTTAACAATAAATGGTGGTTGGTTCAAACACACATGACTGGTCTAGTGAAGAAGAAAAGAAAGTTGAGCTTAATGAAGTCCAGTATCTGTGTCCCTGTGCATGGACAGGAAAGGACGAGTGTTTTATAACTGTTTATTGGAGTTAATGGTAATAAATTCCTCACTTGTGATGCATTAACTTTAATGTTTTCATTACTTGGTGATTTAGGTTTTCCCTTTTCACATTGTAAATCATGTTGTCCCAGTAGCAGAACAGGTCGAGTGCCTGCCATAATGTTCATAATGTTCAGTGAGGAAAGGAATTGTTCTCTTTCTCTCTCCAGCACAGTCTGATAAAAGATGCTCTGCCTCATCCTGATTTGCTATTTTCTAAATAAGCAATAAAGACAGACAGACAGACAGATGTAAGGACAGATGCATAGAAAAATGTGACAAGCCCTAGTTTAGATCCTAGGGAAGGAGGGGTCTCCATAGTAACTTTCCAAATGTATTTGGTACTGAAGAGTTTTGTATTGTTTTGTTTTTCCCTGTTTGCTGAGTGTGAGCCCTTAGTTAATGAGCTGTGCAAATAGATATTGAGATTTAGTGTTTTTATTTTGCAATTACAGACTTGGTGATTTGGTTGGAAACTTTTGGGTCTAGAAACATCACCCTCATTTTCCCCTCCTAATTCTTTTTTCTTGCAAAGTTAGACTTACTTCAAACCTGCTTGAGTTTTCTCAGATGAAACACAAGAATCAAGAAAGACTTTTGAATTTCAAATGTGTAACAAAAAAAGAGGGGATGATCTTTGCCCTAAAGGTACCTTATCATTCTTCTGTCTCCAAGCCTGTGCTGCTGCACAGAGACACTCTGGGAACTGTCTGAGAGTAAAGTCTCGTTTGGGAGTGGCCCTTTGTCCGGTAGATGATACATACCAGGTCAAAGCCACATTGCTAAGATCATTGCATTCCCATCAAGTTCTTCCTCATTAGATCACCCATCCTGAAATACCCCCAGAGAATCATGGTAATTAGTTTCTGAGTCTTCTTTTTATTTCTGCTTTGTTTGCTTTAAAGTTTTCTCAGTGCAGTTGTCTGGTAATATCTGAATATCTTTAACTGGACAGACATGCAGAAGGCAAAATTTTATCATTTGATTCTTCCTTGAAATCGTTTGGTTTGAAAAGTAACTAAAATACAGCTGCCAGCATTCTTTTACACTAATCCCCACATATCCTCCACCATCAACAGTATTAGGTGTCAGAAACATGTCAGATGTTTGTATTCAGGGAGCAAGCTAATGTACCTGTGAAAGTTCAAAGAGAAAAATGCACTTTTTTGGGAATAAAACAACAAGACTCAGGGATACATATAGGAAGATCCAAGTTCTCAGTCACTAAAAGTCTTTAGCTCAGAAATTGCTATCAATAGCTACTTTCTGAAAAGCAATTTGTAATCCACTTGCTAAATTGTTAGAATTTGTTTTTCACTCACTGTCTGCTCTCTGTTTCTACTTGTCTTCTCCTTAGGTGGCACCAGGAATTGATCCTGGGACCTTCCAGAGTGGAGAGAGGCACTCAATCTCTTGCACCACCTCAGCTCTCTGGTCTGCTGTGTATCTTATTTTCTCTCCTGTGTGTCTCTTTTTGTTGTATCATCTTGCTGCACCAGCTCTCCACGCAGGCCACTACTTCCTGCAGGTCAGCACTCCGCGTGATCCAGCTTGTCACACAGGCCAGCTTACTTTTCACCAGGAGGCCCTGGTAATCGAACTCTGGACCTCCTATATGATAGACAGGAATCGCTTAAGCCACATCTGCTTCCCTGAATTGAGTCTTAAAGGATCATTCCCTACTTGGAAAATGGGGGTAGAGAGAGAGAAAATTCCAAACAGGAGAGACAGCATGTGCAAAGGCTTGGCAGTGTAAAGTACACGGCATGTTCCAGAAAGTCAAGTCATATTGTTGCTGGAATTTTGGTTAAATGGGAGGTATTGGGGTTCAGAGAAAATGAAAATGTAAAGTAGGATGAGGCCAAATATTTTTAAATTTATGTAGGCAAGTTTGAGTTTTGTCCTGTAGATAATGGAGAACCACTAAAGATTTTAAGCAAGAATGTGACATGACCACATTTTAGAAAAAATGTGTTTTAAAAAGATGACTTCTGGCCATAGTACAGATGACACATAGAAGGTGAACCAGTTTCAAAGTAATTCCAAACTCAGGCAAGACTTTTTTTTCCTTTTGTCCGTGTTCTTATCACAGTCCAGTGGAGTATTAAACAATTACATTTCACAATATTTTTCCATTCTCTGTTAAAGAGATATGCTCTCAAGTGGCATGTGGCCATAGCAACCTGTCTCAGGAAGAGGCAGAAATTCATTGATCCTGCTAGTTTTGTGAAAAAACAACCTAGCATTTCTAAATCCTCACCTCCTTTTTAGAATCACGGGGCCATTTGAAGTATTGCTGCTTAGATTTCTATCCAAATTCTCACTGCACTGCTGCCACTTATGTGGTTTAGCTATTAAAGAGATTTCAAGTGGTTTGTATCTTTGTAGTTCTAAATTAAGGATAGATTCCCAGGATAAAAATAAAACTGGGTTACATATATGGGTAATTAATAAAATCAAAAGAGACAGGAGGATTCCTGGATTTAAAGAATTTTTGTTGAGATTTCACAGGTTCTCAGCCTTTTGGATGAACATGTGTCCATCAACTTTCATACACTCAATGCACTTCCATGGAATACCCACAGTTTTGAAGAAACACAATTTTTTCAAGGAAATAAAGCACTATGGGAATTTTTGGTTGACACAATTAGATTAAATATTACGTCAGATAATATTTACTCACTATGGACTGTGGCATAAATAAGATAAGCTTTAAGTTATTTTTAATTGATTTTCCCTTTAAGTAAACATTTCAGAATGCAGGTGAATGGTATTACTATAGAAAAACTTTGAATCTAATCTTATTTTTAAAGTAATTATTCAAAATCTCTGCCCTTTAGTTCAACATCTTCAACTGATCAAAATAAACAATGTGGGGTTTGGGGGATATATGGAGACCTCATTTTTTTTAATGTAACATTAAAATAAATAACTAAAGACAAAAAAAACAAAACCAAGGTGTCATATTACCATTATTTAGAGTCAATGGATTATTGTAATGAGTTAGTCATTCTTTAAGATGAACCATTAATACCTACCAGATGTTACTATTACCATTTATTCAGGTGCTACAATTAGTGTGTTGAAGTTATTTTACCTGGAGTTGGAACGGCATTTTCCTAATACTTTCACTTACAAGTAAAATCCCCTTGAAAGTGAAAATGTGAGAGAGGAGCGTCCTCTAACTCTACGAACCTGTGCAAGTGGAGCAGTCTCTTTGCACAGGTTTCTTACCTTGTGGTTTGGCATTATTGATAGGCTGTTTCATGAAAAGAAACCAATTTGGAAATTTGGCTTGAGTTTTTCTTTCCTTTTAAATTTTTCTTTAAGTTTTTTTTCTTAAAGAGTAAACAAATCATGTCCAAGATTACTGCATTAGTCCTGTGCTGGAACAGGGTTTCATTTTTCTAAATATCACTCTTGTGTCAGACAAGGTGTGACCAGACTTGGTGACCAAGGAGTATTTTTTGAGAGCCCATGGTTGCTTCCTCTTGTTTTATCTTTACCTGTGTATCCCTTTATTGCATTCTCAAACTTTCTCTTGTTTTGCTTTCTGTATCTGTGGGCCTCTTGGATTTCACACAGACCTGCCTATAAAGCAATTCCATAAATTAGTCAGTCAGTACATTATAGAGTAAACAATACAAAATATAGGATATTAAAATAAAATTTTACATCAAGTGTAGTTACTTGGAGCTTTGTACGCTAGAAGAAACATGTTCTTAAACTTAATCCATTCCTGTGGGCATGAACCCATTGTAAATAAGACCTTTTGATGAGGTTACTTCAATTTAGGTGTGACCCAACTGAATCAGGATGGGTCTTAATCCTATTACTGAAGTCTTATAGAGAAGGCCACACAGAGAGAGAGAGAGAAAGCCGAAGAGGAAGCAGCCAGAACTGGAAGTCAGTGGAACCGAGAAGCCAGCAGAGGCTGCCATGAGTGTTGCCATGTGACAGAAAAGCCAAAGACCAAGGATCACTGGCAGCCAGCCCCAGAACACCACAGTCTTCCCGGAGAAGACATCGCCTCACTGATGCCTCGATTGTGGACTTCCCTTAGCCTCAAAACCATGAACCAGTAAATTCCCATAGTTTAAACCAACCCATTGCATGGTATTAGATTTAGCAGCCAGGAAACTAAAACATCAAGTATTAGAATACCCACACATTGTACCTGTTTCTTTTTCCATATTTAAGTGAAATCCTTTTGAGGAGAAAGTCAGCCTCTTCTGGATGTGAATCCTCAATTGAAGCTGAGGGTTTTCCTGCTGAGTGACCTTCAGCATGTCATGTAATTTCATCCAGCTCAGCTTCCTGGACTGTCCACTGGAGACCATAATAAAACATATTTCATAGGCTCGTTGTGGGGCTCAAATGAGATGTAAAAATGCTTGATAAAATGCAAAATAAAAACTTAGTTTGTAACCATTTTTATTAAAACAAATTAGTGGGGTTTTTTTTAAGATTTATTTTATTTATTCCCCCACCCCCACCCCACTGTTGGTTACTGCCTGCCCTCAATGTCTGCTCATCTTCTCTTTAGGAGGCACTAGGAACCAAACTGGGGTCCTCCCATGTGAGAGAGAGGCACTCAATCACCTGAGCCACCTCATGTAGCTGAGCGTGGGGGTTTCGTCCTCGCTCAGGCCCAAGAGTCGGGGGGGCTTGCTCCTGCCGATCAGCCGGCGGGGGGTGCCCCAAGAGGGAGCACCGGTTCTCCAGGCGTGGGGGACGCGCGGTTGGGGAAAAACCACGGAGACCGCTTGAGCGCAAGAACAGGTCTGCTTTATTACGGAAGTACACTTAGCTATATAGGGTTGGGTAGAGGGAGGGGCGTGATGAAGGGAGGGTTGGCTAAGGGGCGGCTGTGGACAGGCTGAAGCTGATGGATAGACCTGAGGTAAGCAGTTACTGGGGAAGAGGGCAGATTGTAGGTTGGCAATATGGGCGGGACTGGCGGGAAGGACGGCGGGGGCTGGAAGGGGAGGAGGGGTGGAGAAAGGCGGCAACAATTGCTCCTTTTGTTTTTAAAAGGAAAGAGAGGCAACAAGTTTTGGTGCACACTGTGGGTGTGAATAACTCGGTGTGCGCAGCAACAAAAGACAAGGATTAGGAGGAAGAGTAGGAGGAAAAGGAGGTTATGGGGACGGGCATGGGGATAAGACGAGGGGTGGGGGGAGACCACGAGGACCGGCCGGTCGTGAGCGGACAACATAGCATCTGGCCAGGATGCATGTGCCCGCCATTAGGGTCGGCGCACGCCGGCGCCTGGCGCGCGCCGAGCCTTGCCAGCGAAACGGGCCTGTGATGCCCCTGTACCCCTCGCCCGAGGGGGAGGAGTAGTTGGGGAGAAGTGAGGAGAGGAAGACAAGAAGCTATAGGCGTGCGGTCTGGAGTAGGTGGAGAAACCTGTGGCAGTGGGGTTGTGTCCCCCCCACTCATAAGACGGAAGGTTCGTGCGTCCAGTGAGGTTGGCGACATCAGTAGTGAAAGAGGGGGCGGAGGCGGTTACGTTCGAGGCGAGGAGCCTTTTTTGTTGCCAGAGGGAGAGGGTCCAATTGAAGGGCTGGTGACTCGGGTTGGCAGCGGCTGGGAGAGCGAGGGAAGCCAGGACGAAGAGAACGGCTGCGAGGCTGTGTAGAGGCATCATCTGACGGTGCGGCATCTGTGGAGAAAACTCCTCGCTCTCCACACTTGGCGAGCAGGCAGCATGAGGGGGGTAAGGAGAGCGGGGTAAGGGTCTGAAACGTTTTAAGAAGGGGCGTTCCTTGATGATGGCTGGTGCTGGATCCGGGTGAACGGGGCGACCTCTGGGCCGTATCCACTGTCAATGTTATCTCTCACCGAAGGCATAGGGTGCTGATCGTTCGGTGGAACTAGTGGGTCAGTGGCAGGCCGGATGCAGCGCCCAGGAATCCAGAGCGGCTGCGACTCAGACTCTGGAAAGACACAAGCAAAGCCCCTCCCCTGCGCTAGGAGGGGAGCTGGATCTTGCCAACGATTTGTGGCAGGGTCTTTCCAATGGACAAGGGGAACTTGCGAGGGCTGCCACATGGGTCCCCAGTGCTTATGGGTGGGGGAGAGTCCATGGTCATCGAAGGTTAGGAGATTGTGATGAATGAGGCAGGCAGTCACGATGTCGGCTGGGGCCTTGTGGGGAGAGGAGGCCCTTTCTTTTTGAATAAGTAGCTTGAGCTGTTGGTGAGTGCACTCGACGATTCCTTGCCCCTGTGGATTGTATGGAATGCCAAAATGATGCGTGATGTGATACATCTGCACGAAGCTGGTGAAGGCGGCACTGTGATATGCTGGTCCGTTGTCTGTCTTGAGATCCCATGGAATTCCCATGAACAAAATAGCTTGGCGAAGCACCTGGACGCAGTGTTTAGCACTTTCCCCCGTAAGAGGGACTGCATAGCACAGATGTGAAAAGGTGTCAATTGCCACATGAAGATATTTGAGGCGGCCAAATGCACTGACATGAGTGACATCTAATTGCCACCTTGAGTTTGGGTGGAGGCCGCGGGGGTTAACACCCTGAGGCTGCAAAGGCCCAAGTGGCAACAATGGCGCGCAAGTCTGGCACGCACGCACAAGGTGTTTGCAAGTTTCAATGGGTAAGTCGGGGAAGAGCTTCCGGATGGACCGCGCGGAGAAGTGGAATTGGGAATGCAGGAGCTTGGCTTGATTAACAAAGTCTCCAAGTCGCGGCCCGTCGGCAGGGCTTTCATGGAGGAGGACTGGGTTTACCTGGCGGCTGGACACAGAAGCATCAGCGAGGTCATTCCCTTGAGCCAGCGGTCCTGGTAGGCCAGAGTGGCTTCTGATATGAGCAATGAACCAAGGCTGCTGCCTCGCCTCAAGCAGTCGCTGTACGAAGGCGAGCGCTCGGTCAATGTTTGAGTCACTCGGTAAGAAGGTGGCAAGCGGGAGGCTGCGGCACACTTGAAGGGTGTATAGGCTGTCAGTGAAGATGTTGAGAGACTGGTTTGGGTGGAGGTTAAGGACTGCAGCGACGGCTAGAAGCTCACCTACTTGAACAGAGAAGTCATTTGTGAACAGCAGTTGCTGTGGCTCAGGATTTCCAGGAGTGTATATAATGGCTGCAAATGCCGTTTTTGAGGCATCTGTGAAGGCAGTGATGGCTGAGGGGATTGGGTTCCGCGCGGGCAATGGATGGAACGGGCTGGAAAACGCCAATTGAGACATTCCCTGCAGCAATCGGTGATGAGGATAGTGGTTGTCAAAGGAGCCGCGAAAGAGCTCTATTAGGCTTTGCATTTGGGCATTGTTCATGATGAGAGAGGTAACTTCTTTGGCATCTAAAGGCCAGACAATGGTGTGTGGCGGAATACCATACGTTTGTATGGAGAGAAGTACTAGGTCAGTGGCCAACGCGATCCAGGCTCTTATGAAAGGGCAGATTTTTGGGAGCTTGCTTTTTGACGTATGAAGAAGGAGGAGGGGGCCATCTTGCCACAAGAGACCCGTGGGAGTGACCGGCGTCGGCAGAACTAAAGCCAAAATTGGAAGGTCAGGGGAGAACCGCTCTAGGCGGCATTGCTGCAGAGCGGCGCTGACCTGTTGGACGGCTTCTCGGGCAGCGGGGGTGATGGTGATGCTGCGAGTGGCTGCAGTTGGTGGGCTATCCTTGGTCTGCAAGAGCTCGAAGAGGGGCTGCATTTGCGCTGTTGTGATGGGAAGCGCCGAGCGAAGCCAGTTGATTTGCCCGCAAAGTTGCTGGAGCTCGGTTAGCGTCATCCTATCAGAAAGGTGGATTTTTGGGCTTGCGGGTTAGATGAACCGATGAAAATGAAAGCCTAGGAATTGAAAAGGAGGCTGGAGGTTTATTTTGTCAGGCTGCACGGTAAGCCCGAGGCTGGAGAGGTTTGTTATTATTGCCGAGAGCAGATCATTGAGGAGCGCACTGGAGCTCGCTGCTAAAAGGAGATCGTCCATGTAGTGGAGAATGTATGTGTGCTCCAGATTGAACTTGGAGCGCAGCGGCTCAACAGCATGGTTGACATACAGTTGGCACATAGTCGGGCTGTTGTACATGCCTTGAGGCAATACTCGCCACTGAAATCGCTGAGCTGCGCCTTGGTTGTTGATGCGCGGAACTGTGAACGCGAATCATGGACAGTCCCGGGGGTGAAGAGGAATAAAGAAAAAGCAGTCCTTAATGTCAATGGTTGCCGCATGAAAATGCTGGGGGACTGCAGTGGGATGCGGGCATCCTGGCTGAGGTGATCCCATTGGCTTGATATGCTTGTTGATTTCGCGGAGATCGTGGAGAAGGCGGTATTTGCCAGTGCTCTTTTTGCTGATGACAAAGACTGGTGAATTGTAGGGACTAGTGGATGACTCTATGTGCCCTGCTTGTAGCTGCTCTTTGACGAGGGCAGAGAGAGCCTGCAATTTGTGAGCTGGCAAGGGCCACTGCTCGACCCAGATGGGCTCCTCTGTGTCCCATTCCAGAGGGATAGGGTCAGGTTTTGAGATGGGAGCAGTGGCCCCTAGAAAGGGGGGGGGCAGCGCAGCTGAGAAGGCTTCTGTGGTGATTCGGGCCTTTAGCTGGCTGAGGACATCTCTCCCCCATAAGATGGTTTGGACAGATGAAAGGACGAGTGGGCGAATTTGGCCTTCGTGGCCTTCTCGGTCGCTCCAATGCAGTGGCTGGGATGTTTTCCAGGAGGCAGCGGCTCCTGTGGCGCCGATGACTTGAGGGCCGGTTTCGAGGGGCCAGTGATTGAATGCGGCGATTTCGAAGGGAACACAGGAGACTTCAGCGCCAGAATCCAGAAGCCCATCAAGCCATTGCCCATTAATCTTAAGCTCTAATGAGGGTTTCTGGCGGCGTGTGATGGGCATTGTCCACATTATGGCTTGGGAATTTTTCTGGGGGCCTCTTGGGGGTGGGGCTGAGGCCTGCCCCGCTGGAAGTTTAAAGGCTGCTGGGAACCTTGGGTGGAACGGCAGTCGCAGGCCCAGTGATATCCTTTCCCACAACGCGGACACGGCGTAGAAGGGCCCCTTGGCCGTCGCATCGGCGGGTCTGAGCGAGGCGCTGGGCCTGGCTGGGAGCACTCAAGGACGAAGTGGCCAGGCTGGCCGCACCGAAAGCAGACGGAAGTGGGGCTGGATGAAACAGCCATGGCAGAGGCAAAGGCAGCGGTGAGTGTTTTGACTTGTGGGTCGACGTCACGGCAAGCAAGGACCCATTCGTGCAGAGCTTTGTCGCGTATGGGAAGGATTATGGCCCGGAACGGCGCAAGGCACCCGTCAATGACTAACTCTTTGGCTAATGCAAATTGGGCATCCTCGCTGGAAATTTTCCACTGACAAGCTTCCAGGACGCGGGCGACAAACGCTGGGAAAGTTTCATTGGGGTCCTGAAGCAGCTGCGCGAGCTTGGTAGGCTGCTTGGTGGAAACTAGAGAGAATGACCGCTGGACGAGGACTTTTACCCGATGCCAAAACCCTGGGTCAATTTCGAGATAAGAACGAGGGTTTGCATAATTGTTGGTGCCCGTGTATGCATCGGAGGGATCGAGGACGCCGGCCTGGGCATTCTCCACGATTTGCCGGTCAACAGCCGCTTGATAATGGGCGCGCCATTCAATAAATTGACCCGGCGTCAGGATGGCATGGGCTAGTGCAATCCAGTCATATGGGAGAACGAGTTGGGTCCCTAACTCCTCAAGTAGTTGCTGCGCATAAGGGCTGCCAATTCTGTCTTCCTTTACAGCTTTGCGGAGGGTCCTGACCTCTTCCGCTGTAAAGGGTAGCCAAGTTTGGGGTCGCTGTGGCGTGGGCTGTGGATTTAGCGGATACAGCTGGGGGGTTTGAGAAGACGTGGCACCGGGGGCCGATGGAGCAGCCAAGGCAGGTGAAGGGCTATTGCCGTATGGCGGCGGCAAGGGATAAGCGGAACACGGGTGAGAAAATGGCGGCTTAGCGGCTTCCGGGCGACAACAAAATGGCGGCAGGACCCTTCCGGGCGCCAGCCAAGATGGCGGAGCAGCTACATCCGGCGGCGGACAAAATGGCGCGGGGGGCGCTTCCGGTTTAGCGGAAGATGGCGACCCTGCAGTTTTCGGGCCCGAACCGGATGCTGACTGGGCAGGAAGAGGCGGGTAGAGGTGGGAGGAGGAGGATACTGGCGGAGAAGAAGCCGGATGCGCGCCATCTTGGGCAGAAGTGGGGGAAGAAGGTGGAAGTCCGCCATCTTGGGGAGTGGCAGGAGTGGTTTCTGTCTGCTGCGGGGAGCTCGGGTGGGGAGGTTCGCGCTCGAGAGCAGCAGCAAGTTGGTTAGACAGAGAGTCAGTGTCGGCGGACTCATCGGGATCACAGTCTAGAGGCCGTTTGGGAGAAGCTTCATAAACGGCTTCGGTCGGAGCGCCAAGGAGACAGGCACGAATGGCAACGAGAACGGGTAAGAGGCCTGTTGGGAAGGTGCGTTTCTCGTGCTCCATGGCGGAGGTGACTCGATCTATGAGTCGCGAATAGGTGTCCGGGCTCCAGAGTTGGCAGGTGGAGAGCCACGGATTAAAAGGGAGCAAGAGATCCCAGTACTTTTGGAGCTGCCGCAAGGAGATGCGGACTCCATTGGCATCGAGCAGGGCAGTGAGGGCTCTGACTTGCGGCGCCTGACGCAATGACAAAGAGGCGCCCATGACGGGATAGGGACGGGACGACGGCGAGGGGTCCCTTGGGGCTCGTCCGGGCGAGGGGTCCCTACCTGGAGAGGAGGACGATCACAGCAGCAGCAGCAGCAGAGAGGGGCCGGGGGAGGAGCCGCCACGTTGGGCGCCAGTTGTAGCTGAGCGGGAGGGTTTCGTCCTCGCTCAGGCCCAAGAGTGGGGGGGGGGTCAGCTCCTACCGAACCGCCGGCGGGGGGTGCTCCAGGGATAGAGCACCGGGGCTCTCCAGGCGTGGGGGACGCGCGGTTAGGAAAGAACCACGGAGACCGCCTGAGCGCAGGAACAGGTCTGCTTTATTACGGAAGTACACTTAGCTATATAGGGTTGGGTAGAGGGAGGGGCGTGATGAAGGGAGGGTTGGCTAAGGGGCAGCTGTGGACAGGCTGAAGCTGATGGATAGACCTGAGGTAAGCAGTTACTGGGGAAGAGGGCAGATTGTGGGTTGGCAATATGGGCGGGACTGGCGGGAAGGACGGCGGGAGCTGGAAGGGGAGGAGGGGCGGAGAAAGGCGGCAACAACCTCAGCTCCCTAGTTGTTGTGTCTCTCATTGTCTTTCCTCTTTGTGTCTCTTTTGTTGCATCATCTTGTTGTGTCAGCTCATCCCTCCAGCTCACCTTCTCCAGGAGGCACCAAGAACCAATCCTGGGACCTCCCATGTGGAAGGCCTAATCACTTTAGCTACAACCACTTCCCATAAAACATATTAGTTTTTAATTGTTTTGTTCATCAATTATCTGCTTTCTACTGGCCTAGAACCTATCAGGGATATTTTCTTTCTCCTCAGTATAACAAGATTTCCTCCACAGATTTTTATACCGCTAGTCTGTTACCTGGGTTAACAGATTTTTTAGACTTTAAACAATTCGAAGGGGTACATGACTCCCAACACTGAATGTTGCTTTCTATGTTGATTTGCTAACCACAAATGTATAATCTCTACCCTTTTTCTGACCTTCAGTCTAGCCCCAATTGCACTTGTTTTGTTTCCCAGCTTCTTATGTCACAGCTTATTGAAGAACTTGATTAAATACATTGTGTTCACTCCCTTCCTTTCATCTGCTGTTGGATTTCTTTCATCATGAACAGCTTCATTCACTTAGTTTAAAGCTGTCTGTTCAACTGGTTTCCATATCTTTAGAACTTTTAGATCCTGAGGCTATTATTGATGGTTTAGCATTTTTTAATTTATATGGACTGGTCTGAATTCCTTCATAAGTGAAGTACAAGGACAGAAGAGTGTGAGGAATAAGTGTATACTCAGGTGGATATTGAATGGAGCCACAGAAGCTAAAGAATTATATAAGCCTATCCCAAGGGACTACTAGAGGAAGGGTCATTGAAACCAACTTTCCTGTGGGCACCATGCTCAGAAGATGATCTTGCCAGATGCCTCAAACTGACTACCATCTATTGACTAGTTTCTGAAAATTGAGAAAAAGGCAAAGAGTGACTCAGAAATTTAAGAAGCTAAGGAAAAGCAGTAGTGAATCTATTAAGGAAGACTACAGAAACAAATGGAAAAGAGAGAGTTTAATGATTTGGAATCAACAACCACCAGACCGAAGAACATTGTCCATCCTACCCCAAACCTCATAACACCCTCTGCCCCTTTGTACGCTTGGGGCATTGTGAATTGTGTGCATGTATGTGTGCATGTCTGCAGATGCTCACACACCAGCTATCTATGAGTGAATTGAAATTACAGATGGTACTTCACCATATGCAGGCTCCAAATATAGGATTTTCTCCAGGCTCTTTCACCCAGCTCTTATCATGGGTATTTTAATAAAGGAAACTGGTAAACATCACCCTGTCTGGAATTTACCACTGGTAGCTATCAATCTCTAGGCTTCAGTTGGTTTGGTCCTTTTTCATGCAGATAAACAGAACTTGAATTAACAGGAAGGGAAAGAATGGAAGAACTCCACATACAATTTAAGGATGGGGAAGAGTTGAATAAAAGATGTTTTTTGAAATATCATTGATTTTCTTTTTAGGTTGATTAAGCAAGAGACCAAGCCAGCTCTCTATAATGAAAGTTAGTGGATACCTGGTTTGTTCTGTGGGGGCTGCAGCCAATGATGGCCTTTTTGCAATGGAAACCATGTGGCCTCCTGCATTATTAGCCTTGTGCTGTGGAGTTGCCAACTGATTTCTCCGATTGTCTTTTCTCAGTGGGCTAGAACGCAGCTGGTTAAATAGGCCGTGACTCACATAAGCTCCTGTGTCTTTTTTATTGACTGCTTTATGGAAATGCATCACACTCCAAAGGGTCCCCATTGTTGTTGCTGTGCATAGCTGACTGGGGAGTCATGTTTAGCACTGAGAGATGGAATTCTATCCTGTTGTTTTTTATTGCAGAGTTGGGGATGGGTGGGATACAAAGGTTTAAAGGAATCTGGGTGAGGAAAGAGGGATGTCTGAAAATTTCTTTCATCTTCATCTTTTATCTTTTATCTTCCATGAACGTGGGGTGGTCATCACTTCTGGATAACACATTTCCCTGTTGATCTTATCTTTATGGCCCCACATCCTTCAGCTAAGTGAATCTTTTCTTTATATGGACTATTCTGAGAGATTTAGTTAAGAGTAGTGGTAGAGAGAGATTATGACACTAATGTAATTCTGTTTTGTGCTGATATAATGTGATATACCCTTAGGTTTATCCGAGAGGGCCGTTTACTCCCAATAAATCTAAATCATTTCTATTTTTTCATCATGGTGGTTATATCTTTTTCAGGTAATGGACAAAAAAAAAACTATCTTCTTAAATTTTATACTTAAATATAAACACTTTTGCCTTTAAATAACAACATATACAACTATTTGCCGCTTCTTCCTATTTTTATCATCCCGCAAAGCATTTATGTATTTTCTCTTGTGCACTAAGTAGCTCTCTGAAGATCTGTTCATTTGCCAATAGGTGTGAATTCAGGCATGCAGACTCCTCCTTCCTAGTCACCCCACGACGTCGCGTATGTTGTGCATCCTCAGGATCACCAGTTCTTGAAACAACATTGAACAAGGAGGTAGTTTGCTTGCCACAGTGGCTTCCCTTCTTGATCGTCTGGATTTATTTGATAGATCATGGAGCTGATGAGACTGAGCTCAGAGTCAACTTTACATTGATAACAATTCTGTTTTTATAGTCACCACACTGTGCCTTGTACATAGTAGACAATCAGTAGAATAGAAATTGATTTTATTTCCTGATTTTCATAAACTCCACCTATAATCCCATCCCCCACACCCACCCCCCACTGCTCATAAGGGAAATCAGGCAAGAGAGTTCAGTACATCAGTACAGATTCCCTCTAATGAAATAAGAAACCGACATCTAACTGACTACGTACAAAATCACAGCATGTAAAAAGCTCTATTTTGCTCTATTTTCAGCTATATAACTCTTCAGAATCCTGTCAGTGAACAATCAAGAGAAAAATTTCAGAAACTCATTCAGTGCCCAATTTTAGCAAACCAAGTTTAGGTTTGGCTCTGGGGAAGAGAAAGTAGTAATGGTGCAGTCCCTAGTCTCCTGGAATTAGCGACTTGGAGTTCAAACATCTCTGCTGCATTATGTCTTTGTTTTCTTGGTGGTGACATTCTTGGGTTTCGGTTGGTGGGGAGAGAAAAGCCTCATGCTGATAATGTACTGAAAGTAAATGAAATTAAATAAGCGAAGCAGTGCTCATCACTACTTCCTTCCCCCCTGGGTAATTCAATTCAAGCTCTCTCTCTGATGGCAACTCACAGGGGCTGTCTCTGTCACCCCGCTGGGGCCTGGAGTCTTAACATCTAAATAAAAGTTTCACTCAAGCATTTTTTATGCTCCTGCCAGCAGGATCAGTGAGCTGGTGTGGGCACATTAATGTAATATTCATACTCCCAGACTCTCCCCGCACACGAGGCAACGTCTTCCCATTTTCATAATTATAGATGTTCCATAAAATGGCATTTAGATTTGCATTAAAAAAAGGAGCTTTGAATTCTAATAAAACGTTTAACATTGTCTTTTTATGATTCAGACTCTTGGCATCTTTAACAAGAAGCTGTGTCTCTTGAGTTTAACAAGACCTTTAAAAAAATAAATAACCTGTGGGAAGAGGACATGGAAACCCCAAGCTTAGAGGATCCTGTTTTCTCTTCCTTATTCTTCATATCTTTCATTTAATATTTAGGCCTCTAGGAGCAACTTTTTGACACTCAGAGCTTCAGAGCGGATGAATTCTCCTTCAAAGGGCCTTCTAACCATTCTGGGTCCTCACCTTCCCATCCCCTTTGGTGAAATCTGTTAAGGTCTTTTGGAGAATATTTTCAGAGGGATATTAGAATTTTCCAAGGGATATTAGAAAAGGTGGGAGAAATGAAAGAATTCTAGAAAAATGAACTTTCGTTTGCTCCTGTTCATCTCATGCATGCACCCTGAGACCCATCTGGGAGGATTTATAGCAGCCACAGAATTTGCTAACTGTAAAACACACGAATGAAAATAGTCTGTGAACAAGGAGGTTGACAATAAGCACCAACTGAATAAAGAATCTAGGCCCATAGACCCACTAAAAAAGAAAAAGAGACATTCTTCTGACTACATTTTCAAAATTAAGCTCTAAACCACTTAGAGGCATAAGGTAATTTTAATTGCATTTTAAATTGTCTTAAAATGTTATTTTTAAGCAACAAGAAAAGTATGTAAAGCACTGAGCAAAGTGCCAGCTCATAGCCACCACTGAATGAGTAAATGTTATTGTAGGAGGTATTTAATAAACAATTGAAACATGATTTTCACCCCAAAACCTCAGAAGCTATTGTATCGGTAACCCAGTTGATTCATATATGGTTGTGCCTTCATTTGTTTTGTATTTGTTTTGTTAACTACATTTTTTAAGGCAAACCAAAGGAGTTGGGTTTGGAGACTAAAAAGAAAAATAGAAGGATTCTGTTAGCCTACTCCCTTCATTATTCCTAATTAAGAAATGTAGAATTGTGCTTTTAAAAGAGTTTTTTTTTTCTGGTCTTATTTCATTTTTATTTTTTGAGGAATAAAACGCCTTCTTTGCTTCTGTTCTTTGCCCCTCCCTCCTGCAAAGTCGAGTATAAACCCCAATAGAGGCAGATGGATTAGGATCTTGACTTCTCAATAAATTTGTACCTAATGAGGCTAATTGAAAGCCAAGAATGTTAACAGAATACAATTAAAGGCTGGTGTCAGTTCCAGGGTCTTCTCTTTGTAATGGCTTCTACTGTTCTTGAACTCTTTCCCACACTTTGAAGAAACCAAGACTTGGCAGTTACGGCCAAATTCAGCTTGCGTAATCCTACTTTATGTGGACTTAATAAAATTTATTTTCATAAAGGTGGCTCTGTTTGTTTAAAAAAAATTGTGTGTGTGTGTGTGTGTTTATAGCTTCCTCTGAGGTGACTGCATTTACAGTGAAGTTTATCACTCATTAAAGCTTGCCTGTGCTAGTAGCTATTCATTTGACCTTTGATTATCCGAATGTGGATTATCCAATTTGGAGATTACATCTACAGAAAACGCTTAATTCCCTGGAGTCTTTTCCTTGCCAATCAGTACATATTTAGGCTACCTCCCCTTGCCACAAACTAATGTATGTTTAGATAATTTTAAGTGATTTTAGCATTAGATGTAATTAGGAAGAAAGAAAATTAACTTTTTTCCCAATCGTATAGAAGTTTTATTTTGCACTATGTTTAAGCAATTACACTTTTGGACCCTTTCATTAATGCAGATGATCTAAAGCAGCCTAAATAAATGAAAATTTTTTCAGATTTCAACAAAGCATTTCCTGTTGTTCCTTTTAGGAGTGGAAGACATCATAAGAGGAGCTCAAGAGCTTGACAACATCATCAAGCAAGGATACTTGGAGAAAAAAAGCAAAGGTAATGATCAGATCCCACAGCTCTCAGAACATTCCAGGGAGGGAAGGGAAGGGAGGAGAAAGAGAGCTAACTCATAGGGTGCCTTCTCTTTGCCCAACACTGCTAGATAGGTGTAAAGCAAAATCAGGTGTTTTGCCATAGCTAAGGAAAGAAAAGAAGTCTGCTATTTGCATGTAGGCTGAAAAGAGATGGCCCAAGATCTTCAGAATACAACCAGACTGTGACTTCATCAGGACAGGGGCTGGTTCTCATACTATGTCCCCAGTGCCTGGCATACCACAGATGCTTAGTAAATACTTATCAAATGAATGAATGGATGGATGAACCATGATATTCTTGTCCTCATCGCTCAGTGAGCTCCCGTAAAGAGTGAAACTGTTTACCAAGAGTGTAATTTTTATACATCATATGTGAAGCAGCCCTAAAATTTCAAACAAACTCAGATCTTGACCCTTAACTCATTTGGAGTCCCAGGTTTGACACTGGACATGCATATTGGCTTAGCACAAACAAAAGCTTTTTCAGGGCCATGGCCTGCAGCCTTATTTTTATTTGCCAAAAGGCAACACATGAAGATATTATGGAGAACTTGAAAAATGTAGGCTGAGATTAGAACCTGAAAAATATAAAGGAAGCTAGATAGAGTGACAGCATGAGAGGGCAGAGCAAGCAACTCTGCTTAGAACTTAGACCTTTAACCGAGCTAGTTCTCCAGACTCAGAGTCAATAGGGGATAACCTGTGGGAGTCAAAGGGAGGGTTTTACAGTCCATTAACCTGGGAAATAAAACAATAACACACTGGACTGTGTGTTGTTAGATTTTACAGACTCTTCAGTGACTGTAGTTACCTGAATTTATGTCCTCTACTGCTGTTCCATTTAGATCATAGTTTCTTTGGATCAGAGTGGCAGAAGCGATGGTGTGTTGTCAGCAGAGGCCTCTTCTACTACTACGCTAATGAGAAAAGTAAGTGTTCTTCATTTGCACAGCAGCATCTCACTCCTGGATGCAAGCACTTCATAAATTCTAAAGCACTTAGATCTCAAGGTAGCAGTCCTTAACTAACACCCATAAAGGGACATGTTTGGGAAAGAAACAGGCTTGGCAAATAATACTTTGCCCATCACCTAAAACTCAGAGACCAATTTAGAAATTATTTCCCCTTTAAACACTAGGATAGTGTGGTCAGAATGTCAAAGGGTTATTGTTTATTTTGAGTAATAACACATTACCAAAGTTGAATATTTTGGCATTCTTGTTTAAAAAAAAAAACAAAACAGCCTCAAAATTCTTTTTGGGCATTTTTAACATTGTTAAAATACTGGGGAAAAAATCTGAGAAAGATTTAAACAGTTTACCAATGGCCCAGAAACAGTACCATCAAGTCCAAACTCTCTAAGAGCAAGATCCAAGCTTTATCCTATTGACTAGTGGGAAGTAGTCCAGTGGACATTCCTAGAGTATGGAGTGTTGAGACCCAAATGGTTGCTGTGCCTAGGAGACACCCTTCAGGCAGATGGCAGCAGCAGCCAAGTGTTGACTCAGGCCAGAGGCAGCTTCTTTTTTTATTAAAGATTTATTTTATGTATTCCACACACACACACATACTCTGTCTGCTCTCTGTGTCTGCTTGTCTTCTTCTTAGGAGGCACCAGAAACCAAAGCGAGGAGGCACCCATGTGGGAAGGAGTCACCCAATCACTTTAGCCACCTCTACTCCCTGCTTGTTGTGTCTTTCATTGTGTTTCCTCATTGTTTCTCCTCATTCCATCATCTCATTTTGTCAGCTCACTGCACAAGCCCATCACATCAGCTCACTGTCTTGTTCATCTTCTTTAAGAGGCACTGGGAGCTGAACCCCGGACCTCCCGTGTGGTAGGCAGGTGCCTGCCTGCTTGTGCCACATCCGCTTCCTTCAGAGGCAGCTTCTTAATGAGCCACCACTGACTCAATCAAGCAAAAACACTTGTGAACTATTCCTAGAAGACCTCCCATCCATGTTTAACACAGTTGCTTAGTTCATGAGAAGGAATAGAGGGTAAAACACAAATTGGAGGCAACTAAAATGCATATAAGTTAAAAAGTATCATTTTAGATGAATGCAAACTTTCAAATAGGGAATACCCTTCTGCAGAGGTGAACTGCCTCAGGAGTAATTCTAAAAAGCAAGAGGAAGATGGAAGAAGTAGAACATCAGTTCTTGTGGGGGCTTTCCTTGTGCTCTACCGACTTCCTATAGAAGCCAGCGATCCAGAGGAGACCCTTCCTTTCCCTTCCAACCATTTTCTGTTCTTCCCCTCCTCCTCCTCTCCCGAACTTATTCCTCTCCTGATGCCTGTATATCCAAACTAGGAAATAATCAGGCATCCATTCACCTAATGGTCTTTGGACTTCCTGCACCTTTGGCACTAAGGCAGAAGAAAGAAGTGCAGATTTGCTAAGTGATTTGGGATCCTTAAGATTTGCCCTCCAGTTTTTCTTTCTTTCTTTTCGTAAAACCCTTTGGCAGTTAGGCAATTGCCTCACCCTGCCTCTCTGCCTACAACAGGTATCACTGCCTTCAGCTTAGGTTCACACCTTGCATCCAGTGGAAAACTCTTTCCCTTTTGGTATAGAGTGAAGCTCTTCTTGGAAATGATAAGCAGTATAATTTGAAAACTGAGTAGCAAATCCCCTATGTCCTTCCAACCCCATCCCACTTTCAAATCTAGCAATCACAGTTTCTCCACAGAATTCTAGGTATGCAAGCCAGCCACGTTATTTTCTTATTTTACATCCTTAAACTAATATAAAGTTTGTGTCACTGTGAAAATGTTCATCATTTCCTTTGCATTAAAATAAGTGGTTGGCATATCTGTATATAAAACCAGATATCCCTTCCATTCATTCAGAATCTTTTATGCTCGCGGTGAGAGAGAAAGCAAGAGCAAGAGGCTCAGGGACTTTTATTGACCATTTTGCCGTCAGGGTGAAATAAAATCTGGTGACCAAAAAAACAACAAAACATTTTAGTGGCCAGTTAGAACAAGAAGAGATACTTTAGCAAAAAAGATTCTGATGTCAAAAAGCACTATTGCATGGCTCCCTTCTCGCCAGTTACTTCTTATTGTGCCCAGGACATTTCCTGAGTAAGTGCAGAGTGTGTATTTCTTTTAGCTCAACCAGGTGAGGTGAGAGTCTTTTTCTTTTTTTTAATACTGTCATACAGTGCCATCCTTATCATGATCATCATCCAAAAGTATTTATTAAACAAAACATTCACACAATAGAGAACACAGAGCACCACCCAGACACTGTTTCCTGTCCTCTATGCATTCTGCTGCCCCCGAACCACACAAAATCCTTAAGAATGACCTCCTCTTCTCCTGTTTCTTACATTTTATTTTTTAAAAGAGGGCAAATTCTCTCTTTTCCTTTATTTATCTTCTTCCTCATCATCTAAAGATATTCAGCAGTACTCTGCTACTTCCCAATTTGACTTCTTAAAAGGAAAATAAAGTACTAAATTTTAATTATTCTCCCTCTGGCATAAATTCCCACCTGACTGGCAGGAGCAAGGGTGAGCAGTTTAACCAAAATGCCACGTAGGGCATGGGCGTGGGGCGGGGGAATCCCGGGACCTTATATTGCCCCTTGTGCTGCCATCCTTCCCCTCAAATGTGGGATCTGCTGGCCCTGACAATAATGCTTCAGAATAGCTTTCAAGATCCTTACGTTTACAGCCACACTCTCCCTGCTGTAATAATTCCTTATTTCAGTTATTATAGATCTCTTAACATTCTAATAAATTCTCCAGTCTCTGTTGTACTCTTTTGGCAAAATAACCTTTCACGTTGCATTTCCCTAGCTTGGCAGTGATCTCTGCCTCCGTCGCACTAGCCTCTTCTTAAGCTTCCCTAATAACCTTTCCTTGACTGCTGTGGTTCCTCAGGGATCTAACAGCTGTTTCTGTGCTTTTATTTTACATACTAGAGAAGATGCCTTCCCTTGGCAGTTGCATCTCTAGGGATACAGGGAGCTTTCTTGTCTTGCAGGCAAGCAGCCCAAAGGGACCTTTCTCATTAAGGGCTATAGTGTACGGATGGCCCCCCACCTGCGAAGAGATTCCAAGAAAGAATCCTGCTTCGAACTGACCTCCCAGGATAGGCGCAGCTATGAGGTAGGATGAAGCGAGGAGATGGTGGTCCTTATTAGCGTTTCAGTTTCGTTCCATGTTGCATGTGAGCTGTGGTTGCTGTGCCGTGTTTCCATCCTTTCTTTGTTACCTGCTCATTTCTTACTAACTACGACCCTCTTTCTTGGCATGCCTTCCCCTTTACTAAGTCATGCCCTTCCTTCTCTCTGTCGCCACTCTCCTCCTACAGCCTTTGCTTTGCTTCCATCTCTTCATCCCTCCCCTTCTCAGTCTCACCCCATAGGTGAGATTCTTCTTTATTACAGCACTCAATCCAATTCCTTATTCACAGTCTCTAGTTTCACGCCTTTAATTCCCATTCTCTTTATTTTTCAACTGATTATCTTCACTTCCTTCTACAAAATCCAGAAAAAGAGAAACCTAAGTGTAGAGTGCAAAAATAATTTATTTTCCCATATTCATCTTATTATCCAAATAACCTTGCTGTATCTCTGTGTGTGTAGACACATTACGTATCTCTGGAAGGATTTCTAAGGTACTGGTGACAGTGGTTGCTGAGTGGTAACTGAGGGACCAGAAGATTGGAGAAGGGGGAGGGTTTGGAGAAAAACTTTCCTAACTGTATTCGTTTTTATATATTTTGAATATTTACCTCAGGCATTTTTTACCTACTTTAAAATGGATTAATTAAAACAATGAAAATTTTCACCAAAAAATATATTTTTACGTATGTGTGTGTATGTGTACACATATTGTTTCCTGCCTTTTGGCAATTTTTATGTTATCACTATTTTACTAAAGCAATTTAGAAAAACTTGTGAAACATAGCTAAGTATGAAAAAGAGAAAAATCATGCTGAGGCTAATATTAACCTCCTGAATAGTCCTTTAGCTCTTCAGATTTTCTCAGCATTCATCCTTTATATTTCTATACTATTTTAACTCTTATTTTGGTAAAATGAATCAGATCTTCATTACACAATTTCAAAAAAGAAAGAAATTCAAACTAAAGCTTTTCTGCAGATTTCTTTTTTTCCCTTAAATTTTTTGTCTTTTTTTTTAAAGATACATAGAACACAAAAAATGTTACATTAAATATTATGAGGTTCCCATGTACCACACCTCTACCCCCACCCCACATCTGTAGAGTTCTTTATATATATATATATAATATAAATGTATGTATTTGGTATATTTCTATGTTATTTTTATTATTAAATTCTAATGATGCCTCATCCAGATAAAAGTTTATATAAATCTAAACCAATTTCTCTAGAAAATTCTTATAGAAATTTGTTTCTAAGAAATCAAGAATGACAATGTCTGTTAATAAGTATTAATAAGGAATCTAGGTTTCGTATTCAGCATGTCTTTTTTATCTTACTTTAATGGCCAGATAATAAAAATATTTTTCAGGAACAGTCATTCCAAGTTGATTCATTTAAAATAAAAGAATTTCTAAGGGTTAATGCTCGACTAGCCAGTTTTGAGAATCAGAATGTAGAGTTTGTTTACTTCTTTTTTTTGGCCCACTGAATCTGATTCATTACCATGGTCTGTGGATTCTTCCTCTACAGTGTCCTTTGGATCTTTCCTTTCTTATTTATTCCCACAGCCATCGCAACAGTTAGGTACTTATCACTTCACCCAGAGGACTAGTTAAACAACCTTCTAGTCTTTCTTTGTCTCCAATTTCTCCCTTTTCTAAACCCTCCTACCCACAGCCGTTCAGAACATCGCCTACTTCTTTGGCTAGAATTTACAGTGAGTTTATAGTTTACATTTTAAGTCTCAACTCCTAGTACTCAGAGAACTTCTACCAATTCTTCTCTGATCTTCAGCTCTCCAGCTTCATCTGTTGTTATTCTCCAGTCAAGCTTATCTGCCTGCTTCCCATACTGATGTTCTTATTCCTTTGTCCATGGTTCTCCCTACCTGAAATGTCCAACTCCCTCCATCAGTCAGTTCTGCCAACTTTTAAAATCTAACCAAACTGTATTACTTCAACGAGCCTCCTTGATTTGCTCTGGAAAACAATAAGTATTTCCTGTCCTCTCTGAACATCCAGTTGTTATGAAATGCATCTACGTTGTAGTGTTCCCATTTTGCTTGTGCACGTTTTCTCCATAACTGGTGCATTATTCTTTGAAGTCAGGAACTTTGGTTTGGTTTGTTGTTGTCGCTGTGTTTCTGTAAACTGTTCTCAAATAAATGCCTGATAAGTGGGTGAATGATCAAATGGATGAATGCACACAAACACAAATGTCTGGATATAGTGTAACTCAAGTAGTTGTCATCTCTGGTTGTGCAAAATTGCTGAAGGAGCAAATCACTTTTGAGTGAGCTATTTGGTCTTTTTTCTAAATATTAAGTAAGCAGAGAATCCTGAACTTGACTCTGGAACCCAACTCACATCTTGCTTCCCTGAAAATCCTACTGGGATTCAATGGAAATTTTAGTTAAGGTGATAAATTAACTTACTAATTTTTCCTTAGTTTACAGCTACTAATCCATCAGAAGCCAGAGACTGGGTGGATCAAATAAGTTTCTTGCTAAAGGGTAAGTGTCATTGTTATAAGAATAATACTTTAGTGAATTTGCAGTTGATGTTATGTTGTTTAATTATAATCCACAGCCTTCAATGTGTATTTTTTCTGCCCTTTCTTCTATCTTCCCCACCATATCCCCCATACTGTAATAACAAATGGTACCGTGTATGAATCAGAAGATAAAGAAACATCAACCTGGAGATTAACTCTATCATTCGAGCTTATCTACCTAACTATAGGCAAGTCTGTCATTTTCATAATCATTTAAAAAGGAGATTCTGGAAAGTTCTAATTCATTATCTCCTAACCACTTATATTCTAGAAAGGAAATTCATGACATCCAACTTGAAGTCATCTAATTGCAATTTAAGTCCAAAATCTTCTTATTTTAGCCTTAGTAGGAAGTAGAAATCTAAACTAATCTAGGTAGCCTTCAGGGACAATTGGACATTAAAAAGAAATTTCCATTTCCCAAGCCACCAAGAAAATACTCCTTGCTTTGGGGTGGGAAGAGTCCTGCCTGAAGATGTTAAATGACTGCTCTTAGAGTACCCTCTGCTGGTCAGCCTGCAGGCATAGTAGGGGCAATGGCTAAAGAAGCCTTGCCTGGGAGTGGCCTGGCAGGTAGAGTTGCCAAACTTGAACCTGACACTTGGCATCACATAACTATTATATGTCATTGACCTTGCCTCCTTAGAAAGATAGAAACACCAAATATATACATGGCTAAGACCTAGGGAGAAGCATGTCAGCCTAAAAACAAGCCACTTCATCTCAGTTTTTTATTCTGCTATAAGATTTTATTGTGGATAAAAAAGGAGGAAACACCAGAGCTTTAATTACAAGAATTGCCTATTTTACTCAGTTATGCTTTTGCTATCACAAAAACAAACTATTGCATCTACCAAGTGCATCGCATATAATAGACTGGAACTAGGCAAACATGAACATTGATAGCAAGACTACAGGGTACACTCTCATCTAGGTGCCTTGGATTTATGCTTGTAATATACCCCTAAGTGTGTAAACCTCAATAAAACTCAAAGCAGCTTTATTGAGCTGTACCCTGTGGTACTTTCAGAATCCCACATTGAAGAAATTATTCATTCCATTTTATTTTAAAACAAACAAAATAATAATGTATGGTTTAAGCCACAAATGTGTCTTTGATCCTTTCCTTATACAATGTGGCACCAGAATCCGGATGAAAATTGTTGCAAAATCTTTATTAAAAGCCTAATCAAGCCAAACAGTTTTATTGTGTTCTGAAATGAGCACTGGATGTCTCTACATCCTTTTCATCCCCAGAGTACGCTGACTGCACTCTCCCATCCTGTGGAGGCCCCCAGCAGAGTTTCAGAGAGCACTCTGTACAGCATGTCGGAGAATGAACCTTCCCAGTTCTCTATTAAAATAAAAAACCAATCTCCCTGATGCTCCCCAGTGCTGTAATGGCTCACCATTCTCTATGCAGTGACCCACTTTGAGGTCAGCTGGATAGAAGAGTTGCAAAAGGACGTTGTTACTACATCGTTCAGCCATTCCATTTGGTTTTGTATTACTGTTATATTTTTGCATACCCACTTTCTTTTCCTCTTCCACTTTTGCCCATTTTTCTCTTTACAAATTAACTTGTCTGAAACTCTTCAGTGATATCATTGGTGAGATGGGTTTCCGACAGCTCACATACCCTACCGACGCTATCGTGATTCCTATGGCTCTGTATGCCGGGGAGAACTGCAGGCCATCACTCACTCTTCCAGTTTTCTACTTGACGAGCAATGCATGGCACATTGGCATTTCCTCTTCTGGACTATTTTCTTCCCTTCGCCTCATGTTCTCATTCACACACCCATACTTTTCAGGGCTGCTTCATCCTGATCAAGTTTTATTGCAAGAAAGGATTTATGGGTGATAGCTTAAACCTGATGCAGTGCTAGTCTGGCCTTTTCTGTAGATTTCCTGCCACAAAGGCCCACATTAGAAATAGCAGCACTTAACCTAGTGTTTCATTTTCTTTTGACGTGTTTTATTCTCATCCCTCCTCCTTCTCCCTTGTTTCTTCCCTGCCTTATTCTTTTCTTTCTCTCTATCTTGGTTCATTTTCATCTTTTCTCTGGTAGATCTGAACTCCTTCACCATTCCATATGAGGAGGAGGAGGAAGAAGAAGAAGAAGAGGAAGAGATGTACGATGATATTGATGGTTTCAACTCCCCAAATTCTGGTTCCCAGTGCAGACCCATGACCTTGCCTGGGAGTGTGGGGATAAAAGAGCTTGCAGAGGAGAAAGAGGAAGAAGATATTTATGAAGTCTTACCAGGTGAGAAATTTCATCTTCTAATTACTTCCACTCATTTCAGAAACTTCTTGACCCGGTGGAAGAATGTAACTGAGAACTCCAGAGAGAGCCAAATGTAACCCACACCTCCTGTAAGAGAAAATGTAGGAAAGCTTCAGAGAAGTGATTCCCAGTATAGAAACTCCTCCTTGCTTTGGAAGCAAGATGAATCTGATTAGTGAGTGTCTTTCATCTGTGCCTTGTAAAATAATTTCCTATGTGGTCAAGGTGAAGGAGCCAAGCATAGTCATGTTGGTTTTCATTGCTTTACTGGGACTTTTGGGGTGAGTCATCAAAACTCTCTAATTTCAACTTTCTTTCTGTTTAATTGTGAAAATAATGGAAAGTCAACTCAAAAGTATGAAGGATTTCAAGTCTGTAGGAATAGAGATAAACGCCTGACAAACTTTCTTACTAATACAATAAAACCCTGATATAGCATAACTTACTATTACCTAATTCAAATATACCACGAATAAAGTCACATCTCTTTAAAATGTCTAATGTATTTCCTCTGCCCACCATTACAGCAGGTCTACTACATACATTTCTTTTTTCCAAAGACCTGATAGCTGGCATCTCAAAAACTGTATAGTCATCACTGCTTCCTCATAGCCCCTTCTTGAGTGAATAACAGCATCTGGTGAACAGTGCACAGCACAGTGGGGGTCAGGCTGTGGAATGTAGAAAGCCAAAGCCTGAGCCTTTTAATTGTGAGGTAGTTAGACCACAGGAATGCTGAATCTTCAAGTCCATTCAGAAAGATCACTCCTGTGGAAATTTGCCAGGAGTTCAGTACTCTTCTGAGAAATTCAAGTTAAGCCTAAATTTATAGCGATTTAAAACTCAATCCCAGGTGAAGCTAGGAACTAAGGTGACTGAAGACAGGGCTGGTGGCTAAAAAACATCATCAGTAAAGCACGTAATATTTCAAGGTTTCCTAAGGACAGGGTCCGACTCTCTCCCTAGGCATTCCACCTCTTCCCTGAGGTACAGTCCACGTCATTGCTTCCTGAGTCAGGAGCAGGGCTCCTTCTTGCAGCCACACACCTTCTCCGTGCTGGGGACTCCAGTCATCTCCCACCCAGCCACCAAGGAGAGCCTGCTTCTTCTCCTTGCATTTCCAGCCTCTGCCAGTCCTGACTTCCCCAGCCTTTTTGTTGTGTTTTATTATGCAAATGATATCTTGGTTGAGGTCGAGCCATTCCTTGTGTCTGAAGTTAAAAAAAAAAAATGATAATTTCCTCAGCAAGTCATCGTCGTTAATGAAGTTTTACAAAAACAGATACAACCAAAGGAAAATAAAATTTCACAGGTGATAAATTTTTCCAATTTCCCTGGCAGAATTCGATAGGATTGTTAAATTAAGAGTGAAGGTGTCTGTTAGAAAGCAACGAGCAGTGATGGGTAATTTTATAGAGTGGAAAATTGAATCAAATTGCTACATTAAAACACAGCTCCTCTGAGAATCTTCCCTTTCACAGTCTGCTCCACTGCAACAGCAGGGTGCAGAAATGGATCTAATTCACAACACTCTCTAAAAGGAGATGCACTCCCCAGCTTGGCCAGAATCTTCCTAGTGAGTTCATGTTCCATTCACTCCTGCGCAGACTTGGGGAAATATCCGGATGCCGATCCACTTCGGTTAGGGTTATGGAAGAGTGCTCAGGGGGAAAACCTCACTCAGACTTCTGCAGAGCTAAACCGGTCTTTTCATTCACCATGTTCTCAAAGGAACCAGGGAAGAAAGGGCTGGTGCTCAGAGATACAGAGCAAAGGATGGCAAAGAAAAAGAGGCCTCAAAAAATCAAATGATTTGGGACCATCACCTTACCCCAGGTGGGAGTGATGTATGTATGACTGGTATCTTAACAACCATCCTCCTCCCACCTCCTAAACACCTTCTCTCCGCCAGTGCTGCACTGCCCAGGATCAGGGCATTCCTCCAAAACTCACGCCAATTCAGATGTTGAAGTGCGCCCAGGGGTATGCAGAATTCCTTGAGTAAAGCCACTCACCCTTTGTCCTCCCAGCTCCCCTTTGAAAGTGAAGAAGGGCACACATTAGGAAAGCCAGGGCCTGTTAGTTCAGCCTAGGGAAACAGTTGCTCAGTTGCCTCCAAGTTCCCAACGGGCAATGGGTTTCCAGGCCCACAGGTTCTCTCCTAAAAGCCTCTATCACAGCTTTGAGAGAGTGTTGGAGCTGGGAGTTATTGACATTTCATTATGATATGAACATTTCAGCCACAAGGCTCCATCCACTCAGCTTGTTGCTTCTGAACCTGCTTTTAGAACATTGCACGTGCCACACCACCAATTCTGGAGGACATGAGAAGGAGTGTGAAAGGGTCTGCCCCCGTCTCACAAGGCCACCTACTGAGTGGTGGCATGTGAGAGCCAGAGTTGTATCACAGGTAGAAGTGCTGGGTCTAAGACAGGATGGAGCTGCTCTGCCATCTGCTATCCCTGAAATCTTGAGCAAGTTATTTGCCCTCTCTCTGTCTAGTTTTCCTACCTATAAAGTGGGGATAACAATAGTAGTATCTTAGAAGGATGCCATGAGGAATCTAGAACTTATGTATGCAATGCACATGTATGTATGTATGTAAAGAACTTATGTATGTAAAGCACAGTGCCCTAGCATACAGTGAGCACTCAGTAAATGCTAGCTGCTATTAATTTAGTGATGGTTAAATAGGAGTTGTTACCCCCTTAAAGAGGTGGGGGATGGCTAGACCCTGCACCCACCAACTGGCCGGAGACAGAATAGTTGTTCATTTTCTACTACATGCATGAAGCAGGTGAAATTGAAAATCCTGAGCAGATGGAATGTGGAGCTCACCTTCTGCTCAGGCCCATTTTTACTGCGAAGCCAGGTGCTGAGTGGAGGGACAGCCGACACTAAGGTTGGATTGTGCCAACATTGCATACCCATCGATAGTCAAATGACGTGGACCTCTAGCATTTGTTTCATTATAACAAGTAAATGTGCTTTGTGAAGAATATTTATTAATAGCGTTGCCGGTTCTGCTTACCAATCCTTCGTCTTTGGGATGGGGCCTACACAAGCCTTCGCTGTCTCTGGGAGGAAGGCCATGAAAGGCAGTGTCCCTTCCAGACTGCAATTTCCAGACTTCCTAGTAGAGAGAAAATACCTGTAACATACTAAGTCAATATTTTTTTTTCTAATCAAAATAATTAGTCATCAAATTAAACATACTGTATCACATTAATCATGGGATAATTAGCATTTGCTATGTGAATAGCACTCCCCTCCCCATGAGAGGAAACCAGAGTGCTTGAGGTTTTCAGCCAGACCACAAACATGTTAATCGTGGATAAAATAGTTTCAAGGTCCGCCTCTAATGGAATTTCTGAACATCCATGTTGAGCATATAGGAACCCTTGATTTTTAAGATCTCACTTGCAATAAATAAAACTGTAGAGAATTGGCACAAAGAAAAGCTAAAGCAATGTGGAAAAAACGGGAGGCTTTTCTGAGCCCTTTCTCACCCCCTCTGAAGTTTTTACAAACCAGCATAAGCCCAGTTTCATGATTCAAGATTACATAAAAGGGCGATTTCATCAGATTTCTCTTTGCCTGGACCCTCAAAGCTGGAATCCAGCAAGGTGCCTGAGACTGTTAAAGAGCTGGAACTGGGGCCCTGAAGCAGCTGCAATGGCAACAGAATCCGGCTGTGTTCTCTAGAGAGATTCCAGGAGAGCAAAAGAGAGGCAAGAGCCCACCCTGGGACTTTCTGGGCATATTCCAGTGCTGCCCACACGGCCGCAGGGCATTATTAGAGACCCAGAAACCAGATTACTTTATAATAAAGCAGATAATTTTTGTTTTTTTAATTTGAATCAAGTGGAAACAATCATTCTGTGGAATTACTTTTCCCCCTGTACAGTTGTCCTGACTCACAGGAAGGGAAAATGGTGATGGTAAGTGGTCTATAGGAAAGAAAAAAGCAGACACTGAAAATACAAAGTTTATGAAGAAAATGGTTTCCAATTTCATAAAAAAGCAACACTCCATGGGAGGAACATAGAGGAAGAGCGGGTGCGGGCATCAGGCATCCTCCAAGCGTCCTGGCCTTCCGCACTCACCCCCTTGCACAGCGGGACCCCACGTGCAGCTCAGGCAGTGCCGACATGGGGTTGTGTTCTTTCTTCCACCTAGACTATTCTTCCCCTAACCTCAGCCAATGAAATCCTACCCTTTCCTCTCAAATGTGTGTCCTCAGTGATGCTCAGCTGAAATCAAGCTTAGTTTTAGCCCTTTCCACAGCCGTTTGTGTTCAGGTCTTTCTCCCTAATAGGTGCTCAATGATTATTTGTGGAATTAAATTCAGTGTATTCCAAGCATTGCAGTTAGTGCAAATTGAGTTTAATATTTTATACATCAAAGCCATATGAGAGAAGATGCAAATATTTTGAAGAAACAGTTGAGATTATCAAGTACCCAACAGAGAATCTTGCTCACTTTTTTCCATGTTGTCTGAGGAGGTGCTATAGGATCCATGAGACAAATAAGATGTCTGCCATGCTGCAGAGCGCTTCTAGCTCTTCTTTTGTATATCTTGTTCCCTTTGTGCTTTGAGTCTTTCTATATTTTTGTTGCATCTGTCACCATAGCACCTTGGCATTTGGTTGTACTTTGATACATTTAGCAATTTTTATACTTCTATCATTTTGCTTTCGTGGGGGATAGTCATCCTCCCCTCCCTGATATAGTCTTTTTTTTTTATGTTACTCTTTCTGTATCAGTTTAGCCGGTGGCAGAGGGGTATCAGAGTAGCACTCCGAAAAGGAGCCAGGTGTTGTGGGAAGCTGGGTCCTCTCTGCCCCTCCGAGGTAGATCCAATGTCCTGTTCCTTTCAGCCTCTCATTACTGTCCCTGACACTGTGCCAAGAGTGTTGATTGAAATTGACTCTCCAGATACTGATGCTCATTTGTAATGCCCCATGGTTCTCTTCCGTGTTCGCACAGTTAACAGAATCTTCCTCAACTGTTTTCCCAATTGAGATGAGATATTTGGGACTCAAGTAGAGCATTTAATGTAATAAGTGGACAGTAATCTTTAGAGGTTAATTTGTTTAAAGCCTATGTAAGGTTGGGGTCCCATATGCCCTGTTAGGAGCAAGGACCATTATAATCTATTACTGTTTAAAGTTGAGCTAGCACATAAATTTTAATTTTCTCTTAAATGAAGATGTATTTCAGTAGATGTAATGCTAAGAATGCCTAATAATATTCTGGTAAAGAAGTTTAAGATGCACTTTAGCCTAAACATTTTTTCAAAATAGCCTATTTAAAATCAAAAGTCTCACTTTATAGATTAATGAGAATGAGAAATATTAATATAATTGTTTAATCTACCCCCTTTTGTGACCAAAGATTTTTTTTTTCTTCTGTTGCCATATAACCAGTTTCTTGCCTTCGGAGTTTGAAAGATACAAGTTTGGTTTCACTGAAGGATCCAAGATAAATTGTGTACCTCTATATTGTGCCCTCTGAAGCTGGGAAGGTACTGAGGGTGTGCCTCTCACAGCCAGCCGCGGAAGGCATTTCCCTTCACTATGTGACAGTGTCCCATATTCAGACTTTCAAAGACCTCCGAGGTACAGCACCCAGCATCTAACATTCAATAGCAAGGCTTCTTGCCTTGAGCCCCCCTTCACCCACCTGAGGACAATGTTAGCTGGAACAGATGTGGGGATTGGGGCTTCCCAGGTCATGAAACTTGATAATGGTGGTGAGTGATATATAATATCTATGACTTGTGTTCTACTTTCTTTCTAGGTGTCTCCAAAGACACAATGGAAATCAAAGTATCTGGTCTGGAATTGAACCACATAGAACAACAGATTTTCATTTTTTCCATTTTTGTATCATGACTAGATTTAAGTGCTGTTGCCTGAAAGAATAAAGGAATCAAGTTTTGGTTTTCTTTTTTATCATTGCAAATACATTTACATTCTTCTATTTTACAAATGCAAAGAGCAGGCAAGCCACTTTCAATAATTTATTTTAAAATCAATGCTAATGAGGTTATGTCTCGTCAGTGGCCGAGTTTTACAATAAAGCCTGATTTATTTAGAAAAGATCTTTGGTGTAGCTTCCAATCTAATGGTGGTGGGAAGGAGGTAGAGTAGCAGGCACAATGACCCTCCAACTTCAGATCCAATTTGTAATTCACAGTGGAGATCTGACCCAATTTACATTGATTAGAATTGGGAGGAAGAGACAGCTGTGCACCGACAGCAGCAGTAGAATCAACTCTCCCTGCAAAAGTGCCTAAGCACAGCAAATTACTGGTCTTTGTGATTGTGTTGTTTGATATCAGCAAAAGAGTGCTCTCTTTCCAAATTATTGGGTATCTCTAAAACTGAGGACGTACCAACTCTTGTTTTAATATTTTCAATCCCATTGAATTAGTCTGACATTAAAAAGGAAAAGCACCATGGTAGAGGAAGGGAGAAAGTGGACAAGTAATGAGAAGACAATGTGCAAAGAATCATGTTTAATGTAATTTATTTCAGCATGATCTTTTCCCCATATTTGATTTTATTCTTCATGTAGTGGTGGGAAGCGGGGACTACAGATGATAAGTAGGAAGTTTTCTGCTGCTAGATGGTCCATAGAGGTAAGAAGAACCCAGTCAGTGTTCCTTTTCCCACAGCATCTTATAGGGCAAGTGTATGTGTGTATGTGTGTGTATGTATGTATGTATATGTAAATACACACATATAAATTAAACTTTTCCTATCTTGTTAACAGGTGACTTATTTCCCTCACAGTATTAATCCCTTAATTTTCATTTTTGCAGAAAACAGTGTCTTTTTTCCTGTGAAACCACTTCTTTAATGTCCTATAGTGTTCTAACATTTTTATTTTTGTTTCTTCTTATCTATGTGCTTGATGTTTACTTTCCCCCAGTCTGACATAGCAGACCTCTTATTGCCCTATTAACTTTACATTTAAAATAGGATAATGTTTTGATTTCTGTGTTGAGGACACATCAAAAATTATCTCTTGGACCAAATAAAGGAAATGAATATAAAGAAATTTAAAACAATAAATTAATAAGGTAATGGGCCTTTTGGTGGTATAATTGTGGAGAAGCAAGACAGGCAAGTACCCAAAGTCCCAAAAAGAGAAAGGAAAATAAATGTGGCCATCAAAAACCTAGTAATCATCCCTCAAAATGTTTTTTATTATGCCCCATCCATTGCATATGTGAGAGAGAGTGTATGTGAGAAGGTGGTAGTGGTGAAAAGAAGAATAGTAAGTCCAGTTTTGCTTATTTTGTTCTACGTATAAAATAGATATGATTCAGATACTCATGCTTTCTTTATAAAGAGGCCCAATTCCCATTTTTATCAGGTAGCATGAAGTCTGAGATGAAACAGGGTAGACCTATTGTGTTGTGACTTTGACTACAACATTGCCTTAGAAACCACGTGTTACTGCAGCAATTAACTTAAAAACCATTCTGATTGTCCTCAGGTGCTTACACTCTACTGAACTAGGCAGGCTGAAAAACAACAGTAAAAAGATAGCCTAGCTTCATCTACCAGGAACATAAAATTAGGCACATGACTAGCCTCAGCTACAGCTGAACAAAGATTGATACTTTAAAGGCTAATAAATCAGGGAGGTTTAAGCAGTGCAGCACACATGTGCACACACATGTGGCAGGCAATGCATCCTAACTCAGGAGTGCCTGAAACCAGAGAAGATGCTTTCATGAAGATAATATATTTTGAAGAGAATCCAGAAGGGAAGAAGAAGTGGGTTTTGAGGAAAAGGATCAGGAGGGTTTTCTAGTGACTGGTGCCTAACCTGATGAATAGAGGCTTTACAAGGGCAGGTCTTGTCTGGTCCTGCATATCATAAGCACTTAAAAATGTTTGCAAATGAATGAACTGGAAAGGAAGGAGGAGGAGAGGACCCATTTGAAGGTGAAAGATGATTTTTCAAAAGAAGAAGAATTTGGTAATTACACTTTCCTTAAAGAAGAGAGCCTGATGAGCTCAGAGAAAGGAGGCCAGTCAGTATAAAGAACATGAAATTCTTGACAACTAATTGCTAATGCTGCACATTTTTATCCCTTTAGATGAAGAGCATGATTTGGAAGAAGATGAGAGTGGCACTCAGCGGAAAGGCGGTATGAGAGCTTTATAAATGCCCAGGCACTGGGTCACATATCTGGGCTTCTGGCTGGAGAAAGCACCTTTCCCCAAAGCTACAAACGTCCGGACTTTAGCTAGTTAAGAGGCTACTGGTGTGTCGAACTGCAAAGCCCCAAATAAGATGAGCGAATAGAGAAGTATCTTACCTTTAAAAACAGCTACCCATTCACTTTAATTAATGTTACTTTAACAGCTAAGATTTATCCTAGGGAGGGTGGGATGCCAAACCAGATATTTATTTTTTCCTATCAGTATTTCTTAAATCAGTACAGTGAAAATAGAATTGCCTCATCTCTAAGAGATCGGAGGATTGAGAATGGAAAGAATGGAAATGTCTCCACTCTGAGAGGTCGGGAGATTGCAAGTTCAGAGGGGAATGGAAATGTGTCAGATCTGAAAAGTGAATGTGGGGTGAAGGATAGAATTGCTTGGTGATGCTGACTTCTGATGGCCTGGTTTGATTCCAGGCACATTTGGAAATGAATATGTAACAGGTCTGTTGAATACAAAATTGTAACTTATTCATCCTAGACTGTTAACCATGCTTCAAGCTGTTAGTGAGCCCATCCTTTCTAAGGTCAGGTACCCCTCTAAAGCCTCCTTACATGGTAGGAAGCCCCACTAAGGGCCCATTCCATTGTTGTCAGTAAAGGAAGGCTGCTGCTTGCTGCAAGGGGCACCTCAAGGACATTCATTCCATCAGCAGAGCCTGAATACATGGCTGATTTAGACACCAGCTGATTTTTTTCTTAGCGATTCTGTACAATCATACACCTAGGAATTCTTTCCCTCTTTCCCTCCCCTCTCCCTCTCTTTATCTGGCCCTGCCTTTTCCCATTCTCCCCTCTCCTTTCCTTGTGACTCTTCTCTTCCTTCTCCATTCAGTGAAGCCTCCTTTTGCTTAGTTCATATTCTCCAGGAAGTGAATACTTAAACAGTTTAGGGAAGGGCCCGGCTTCTCCCAGGGGAGGGAAAAGATGGAGAATAAAGGCAGTATCTAAGTCATGTGCCAAAGCAAGAGAGAAAGAAAGTAACCAGGTGAGTATGGAGCAGGAATGTTAGTGTAGCTTTGAGTTATATAGTTAGGACCATATAATTAAACATAATTAGGGCCATTCTGAAACCTATCTGGGGGATCCAGAATCCTTTAGAACATTTTTCTACTCACTGTACTGAATTCCAGCAGAAAATCTTTTCCTGACCAAACCATGTCCCATTTACGTCTTTTCTCAACCAACTTCACTGGTGCGGGGGAAAAAGCCCTTTATGTGAACAGTTTGGGCAGAATAATTGTAAGCTTCCTATGGCCAAATTCATATTAAACTCCATTCCAGAAGCAGCAGTTTTCTGGCAAAACTCTAAAATTCAGTTTCAGTCTCCTCCCTCATCTCATTTCCTTCTTCCACTCTCTAAGATTATATCTGGGAAATGGGGGGCGGGGGGGTGGGACGGACGGGGGGGGGGGGGGGGTGTGTGAGGGCGGTTATTTCTTAAATATTCCAACAGCTATAATTCAAATAGGTTTAAAAAAGAAACAACACTTGTTCTTCTTGCTTCCTGCCTCCAAAATAGGTGTTGTTAAAATGTAGCAAACTCTAAATATGTTTCTCTGGTTTCTGCTCCTTACCAGTTGTAATGATTGGTGATTTAGTGATTAAAAAATGGAGGAAGACCTTTCACTCTATCTGCAGGATCTGAGGCAGGAATTTTTATTTACATTTACTTATTTATTGAATTTATATAGTGCATTTTCTCCAAAGGAGCTATGGAAACAGCAATAAATAGGTAACATACAAATGTCATCACTTAGGTTTATAATACAATATTAGAGATCTGGGGAAAGGGCAGGCAGGCAGCCCCAGTGAAGGCATATTAAAAGCAGAGGGTCTCGGTCAGTGAATTCTTATGTAATAGGCAAGCTACGCAGGTTTGCTTCACTTCATTTTCTCAGGTGTGACATGCTATTTGGGGTGAAAAGTTTTAAGCAAATTGTCCTGCCCCCTCTTTCTTTGCTCCTATCAATGCTTCCTTTAAAATCCAAGCACTTTTCTCCACCATTCCATGAGTCCTGTTCCCTGAATGCTGTGCTTCTCCCTGATGGAAGTGCTAACATTTTTAAGGCCCAACTAGATCTTATCAGAAGGAGAAAAAAAGAATTCAGTTTATCCTTATTGGCTGTTAATGACACTGTAAGATGTAATTTCTTTTATTTTATTCTGTTACCTAGAAAATCTATCACAGCCTTGTAGTATTGATTGTTCAATCTATAAAGAGCTGGGTTTACAACATGACAGTTAGTAACAGGGTTATTTTAATGAGTGTCTCTTCAACACCTCAGATTTTCACTAAATTCCAGCCCATCAATTTAACACTAGAACACTGAGGGTCTTCTGTGATGAGAGCTTATCTTCCTTCCTTATCATAAAAAGTCAATATCCAGGTAACCAAGAATAAAATTTGCTCTAAGCTATTTATGTTAAAATGATTTGCCATGGGAGTTGATGTGGCTCAAGCAGTTGAGCACTCACCTCCCAATGAGAGGCCCCAGGTTTGGCTCCTGGTGCCTCCTGAAAAAAACAAGAAACAAACAATAAGCAAAACAAACACAAAAATGGGAAGCCGATGTGGCTCAGTGGTTGAGCACCAGCTTCCCACATAGGAGGTTCTGGGTTCATTCTCTGGTACCTAAAGAAAAGAAAAAAAAAGACTTGCCATTGCTTGGGTGCACCATGTCAAATAAAAAGCAGCCCATCATCTAAGGATGATAAAGTATCATCCTTAGATACCTCAAATCCCTGACCAAGGAAGATCTCAAAACAGGTTGTTTTGCTCTGAAATTGTTGGCAAACTCAGGCCAAGAGGAGACCAAGTTCAGTAATTCCTAAAGGACAGAGAAATAGTTGCTTATGAGCATTCTATCTCTGAGGCATTTTTCCACCTGCCAAAAGAATGAATCACCACACTAAAGAAGTCGAAGGAAGCCACAGAAGGTATCCGTAGTGTTTACCTTTTGAAACTTCTTTCCCAAGACCAAACATTAATTGATCATCAGCCAGCTAAAATTTTGGGCCAATGAAAGGAGCAAATGAGATGAAAATCAGGATTTGTTTGCCCCTCTTCAAAACATTTCTTGTAACATTAAGGACCATTGTAATTTCAAAACTCATGATTAAAGGACTCTGAAAATAAATGATATTGTTCAGTTACTCTTCCTGCTCCAATGCCTGTAGTCATTGTAGCTTGGTAACTTTTTCATACCATTCCTACTGAAATAGTTAGTGAGGTAATAGAGTCTGCTTTTTTAATGTGGTGGCCTTTTCCGGCCTGCCCTAGAGAATATTTCAAGTCCCTCCAGTGAGCCACTGCTTTGGCCTGTGTCCAGTCTCACCATGGTCCAGTATGACTCATTGTAGTCCAGAAGGACAGTTTTTCTCCATCTTCTAGTTTTGTGTCTCTTTTCCATCATTTATCAAGTGGTTGTGCCCAATGCCAGGCCTCACCAGCACAGATCTTTTGCTCATCAGGAAAATATAAGAAACAAGCTGACCTGACTTTAGCCTCTTTTCACTGGTCACAGCTTGAATTCTGGAGCTCCCTATCCTCCCCCCCAACAAAAGCTCAAGGTGACATATGAACTCCGGAAAGAACACAGTCTGTTGTCCCTAAGGAAGGGAAAAGCTGAAAGGTCTCTGGTCCTTTCAGTTTAAAACTTTCCACATCGGGGAGGCTAATTTTCAAATATTACCTCTGACAACAGTAGCACCGACTTGGCCTCAGTAACAAGAGAAATGACTATCATAGTTACAAAGAACTTGGCATGGAATGACAAATGCTTTGCAATAAATACCTGGAAAAGAGAGAGAAACTATACTGTTTTTTTTCTTGGTCTCTGCTATTCTTCTGTGACATTTTGTTTGCTTGGAGCTGAGCTGAGCTTCATGGGATAAAGAAAGAAAATAAGATGCCACCCCTTTTTATTCTCTAGAAAAAGTCCTCAGCTCTGCTAGCAATTTAAAAGCAGTGATCATTCCCATTAACTTCTCTATCATTGTAATCGTTGTTAATTGTTATAACTGTTTTAGTTATTAGTGGGGCTCTCATTGCTCTAGGTCCTCTGTCTGTTTTACGCTGAATATATTAGTACTTTGCTTTTGAATTACCAGGCTTTATTTAGTGCAAAGTTATGTTTTTGGAGAGACATTGAGGAATGCTGGCATTAAGCTTTATTCTTTTGTTTTTCATTCCAAATGGACAGACTGGAAAAAAAAATAATTAGATGGAATAATGTCTCCAAATGAGAATGAAGATGTTTTTGAATTAATTAAATGGTCAGAATGCTGCACAATTTCTGATCTCAGGCTGCTGTCAAGGAAGTGTGAACCTAAAAGAATGTAAATCCAGCACTTGGAGGCAAGCCTCTCTCATGGGCTTCAATTTCTCTCACTACTCTGAAGAACTTAAGAGTCTCCTTATGCATTCGTTTGTTTGTAGGATGAACTGGGCAAATTTAAGAGGTAGCAGGACTGGCCTGGAAGTTTTCCCTGGGGCCCAAGTTTCAGGAATGAAGCCCTCCTCAGCTTTCCCTCTTCCTCTTTTCAAAGTATTTAAATAACACCCTCTAGCCTGGTTTTGTTAGGCAACTAAAGCTTCAGGGAAGCTTTCCCTGTGCCTTCTAACTACAGTAGAGTCCCTGTTTTACAGAGCACCCTCAACTTCTCCCTCGCAGTCATATTGTAGTCTTAAGTGAATATTTGTGTAGCTTGTTGCACGGCTGCCTCCTCCACTAGACAGTGGTCCCTGGGAGCAGCGACGTGCACTGGCTCCTCAGGGTATTCCCAGCGTCTAGCATAGCCCCTGGAACTTAGTAGGTGATGCTGAGGAATGAGTGTAGTAAAGATGTTTACATTTTTACACATAAAGTGCAAGTCACACATATGTTAAACAGGGAGTCTGCAATTTTGAATTCAATCTTTTCCAGCTAAGGCGTTATTTCTCACTGATTTCTTTCCTATTAGAAGACTTCCATATGGATAGCCAAGTCCAACCTTTTCCCAGTTTTTAGCCTTCATTCTGCTTATTTTTTACAACTGGCTTGTTATTATTCTGGTTCTGACTATCCCTATTCTTGACTCAGGCTCAATTATCTCCTGAATTCCTGCACACTATCTTTCTGTGGCCTGCAGCATCTGAAGAATTAAAGGCCTTTTCTGTCTGTATTTTTTCCTGGAAGGCTCCAATTTTCCTCTTAGCTTCTTGTTTTCCCTGTGATCTATTGTGCTTTTAGAATAGGCCTTTTCCTGCTGTTCACCCCTGGTCCCTAGTCTATCCAATATCACTTTTTACAGATATACCCAAAAGGTTCCGATAATCCCAGGAGCATCCAGGCACCCTGTGGGGAGCAGCACTCTGCAGAGACCGTCTGCTAGGCCAGAACAAGCCCAGATAACTTGGTCATTCTTCTTACTATATCAAGTTATGTTCTTAAGAACTCTATTTTTATATAATCATTTTCTATGCTATGTAGAAATTCATGAAAAATTTTGATGTCAGTATATTTTTCATTCCTAGATTTAGACAAAAATCTTGGGAGGATTAATCAGCTCCATTATAACTGAAAATGCATTAATACATCCTCTAGGAAACCACTTTCACTTTTCAGGGACTGATAGTTTTCTATTATTCCATGCACTGATATCTCCCAAAATTTATGCTTTGTCTTTTGAGTAGTTAGCATTTTTCTCCCAATGTATTTTTCTTCCAAACATATTCCTAACTCTATGGCAGAATGTTTTCACTATAGTTGTCTTATTTGCTGCCCTCTGTTGTCTACTGCATATACAAACAAATTTTCTGTGTAAGAAAACATGCCCAAGTTTCTATATGGTTGACAGTTTTAGTTCTAGTTGTGTATCTGTGTTTAATGAAATTGCCCTGTCCCTCCTGTTTTTATGTAGTTTAAGAGTCCCTATAAAATGTCTTTTCCCATGTATACATATATGGGGGTTTTGCTTCCATACATCTTTACTGTTTGAATTGCTTATAGTTAGGAACAAATAGAAAAAAAGCAAATATAGCCAGGGCCAGGGCCTCTGTCCCCTCACTACCCACTATCCACTGTCCCCCGTCTTTTCCTATCTTTAGCAACCAGTACCATTGCTGCTCATCGGAGGGTCAAAACAAATGAAGGGACAGGTGGAAACCCATAGAATAGGGTCCCCAAAACCCACTTGAATTTTAATTCTAGCCCAGGACTCCTGACTCCCATCAAAAGGAATTCTGTCTTTGGTGGGTGCTCTGTTTACAGCTCTCATGCACAGCAGCCAGAGGAACGGGGAGTACTGCCACATCATCTCTGGTCTAGTGGGCGTTAGCTCTCCTGCCAGTCAAATCCCCAGATCCTCTCCTACTTTGCTCTCCAGTGTTTAACCTTTCCCGGTAGAAGAGGATCAATACAAATTCTTCATTGTTAAGAATCGATGGCTGTCCTGTGGCATCATTGCCATCTAGTTTGCTGAGAAGCCCAGTAAATCTCTCCAGCTGCTTCTAAAGCTTGGTTTGTCGTCTTCAGTTCCTTTCATTTTTAATGCAGATCACTTTGGTTTCTGTTCCCCCCAGGGGCTTGCAGATAAATCTTGGCAGACATGTTCAGGGTCTATAAATGAGATGCTGGAAAAGAGCCAGCCCACCCAGAATTTAGTTGTAATGGATGAGACACCCCCTTGGTTCCTCTTAGAGCCTGGGCCATTCGTTTCAGTATTTATTGGTGCTTACATCATACTGTACCTGGGTGGGAAATGCCCAGGATGAAGTTCCTTGTGAAACAGAGGAGGCCAGAATTTGAGACTGTGATGCAGCAGCATGCTGGCTGACTCAGCCTCTGCTGTAAATAGTCAGAGACGCATCCTGTTCTTTCACATATATAAAGAAGAAAAGCGCTGGATAGTTTAGCTGCCCTGGATCAGCAAAGTCTGGCAGAAAACCTCTTTGTGCTGCTTATTTACAAATCAAGTGAAAAGCCTCCTGCCTAATTTTCTTTTAGTAATAAATAAATATGCCTATCATATTTGTGAATAGCCTCCTACTACTAGAGGTGATCTGTAAATATTTAATGTTAGTTAATGATCTTCTTCCACAGTCCTTCGCTCAAGCTGAACGTTTGTTTGACTGCATTTCATCCTGAACCCCTTAATATCAGGTTTCCTAGGAGTAATATCAGAACCCTGGCTTCCCTCTGCATCAAAATGTGGGCCCCTTGGAAAAGACAGTCCTTGTAATTTTGATTTCTCCTTTCTTTGTTTAGTGGACTATGCCAATTATTACCAAGGCCTATGGGATTGCCATGGTGACCAGCCAGATGAACTGTCCTTCCAGCGGGGTGACCTCATCCGCATTCTGAGCAAGGTAAGGACATAATGTGGATCTTGGATCAGAAGTGGATTTTTTTCACTCTTGATGAGGGTGTTACCATAATCCGACCTAGTCCAACTCATACACTTCTCTCATATGTATTATATGGCTCCCTTACATGGAGCAAATTCCCATTTATTTATCATTGTTAGGGGGAATTTTTGTTTGACAATTCATATTTAGGAACCAAATTTCAAATTTAAAAACATAATAAAGTGAACATAATACTAAAACTGTACCAATCAAAATTTGATATTTTTCAGGGTCTTGTGGTACTTAAAGGTCATCACTATGTACATAATTTATTACTTTATAATGCTATTGAAAAACTCTGGCTAGGAGAGCTGCCTTTTTATTTCTTTTATAGATAACCAAGACTGTAATGTAATTTTTGTGGGGTGGGGTCAGGGCTAGTTAGCTCAATTGGTTTCAGCAAATGCTGATAAGGCCAAGGTAGTGCATCCAATCCCACATGACCCAGCTAACTTTATTCTTTTCCTCAGACACAAAGTTAACCCCTAACCCCACCTAACCATCTCACAGATAGTATTGTTGTTGATCATAAAGGAACTGGGGGAAAAAAACATGAATGGATCATTGCAGATCCATCACTGAAATGAAGAAGATTTAGCACTCACGGGCTAGTGTTTGGAGGATCAATAGCATCATCTTAGTAAAGAAAGACCACAAACCATTCTACATAGCTGGGCTAAGGTAACAGAGTCTATCTCTTAAAGAACTTATTTAAATGTTGTTTCTTTACATAGTCAATTAATACCTACAAACACATTTTTGAACTAGGCACAATTTGCTCTTTAATTGCTGAGTATATGAATTGGTGGAGAAGAGCCCCCTAAAGAAAAACTGAAAGCCTATTGTGTTATTAACCCATCATTTACTGTTTATCTTTATTCTGTGAATGTTACTACTACTTTGACCGACTGTTTGTCTTGGTTTGAAATATACCATATGCTCCTTAAAGAAAAACACCAGGTCTGACCCAAAGTACTTTTCAGTGGTTCAAACAAGTCCCTTGTAAACAACAACTGAATTCAGACCTAACTCTGAAAGGGAAGCAGGAGGCGGTCAGGTCCCCAGAGCCTAATCTTCTAGTGCTTTCTCCCAGATTTCTTAACTCAGAGCCACCCTAGTGCCATTTCGGTGCAGCTCCAGTACACCAAGAATAAATTGGAAGCAAAGAAGGGAGTGGACATTGGCCTGATTGGTATTTCAAATGCCCGAAAGCAAGGTTTGCCGTGTAATAGAATTTGTGTACATTACCACACTGGCATTACAGGGGTAATCGAGTTATCCACTCAGGTGTGACCAGGCCTCTGTTTGCCCAGAGCCTGCAGGTGAACAAATTAACTGTTTACATTGTCTGGAGGTGCCTGCAGCAGGGGGGGTGGGGCGAGGAGTGGAAGAACAGAGCCAGACGGTCTGCTGGCCTTCTCCCTCTGTCATGATTATTTTGTTTGTTTTGCATGTCTTTTGCCTTTGTTAATGGCTTCTCACTGGGGGTCCCTCTCTTCCAGTTAGAAGGGGCTGTACTGCGACCTGCCCCTGCAGTGCAGAGCTATCTGCAGCTTCTAGGACCATTGTATGTTTAAAAGATCCCAAAGAACAAGGGGAACCTCCGCCACCTATTTTTTTTAATAAACCAACCCCCCTTCTTCTCCATCACTAAATCCTAATAATTCAGAGTTTAATTTAGTAAGACTACCTTGCTGCCCCGGTTCCATCAGCTTCTTGCTCTATTCTTCTGGAAGGAGCACAATCTATTTACCTCCCTTACATTGTAGTAGTGTATTTCTTCCCAAAAAAACTATACCAGCTGGCTGCCTTCCCCATGTTGCTAATCCCTGTGTGTCAGGGGAGGAAATGAGAAGCTAGAAGCTCTACTGAAGTTTCCCTCATAAAGCTTCATTCCAGCTACCATTGGCTTAGGGGGCATTTCAGATTGGATTTACCTTTATTATATTACCTAATCAATAAGAGTCCTTGGACAGGAAGGAGCCTTAAAAGGCCACCCCAATTCATTGCCTTGCCTCTAAGAAGCACAAATGAACCAGTTCAGGCAGACAGAAAAGGAGATTCTACTACCATTCCCAGAAATTCGGTCTCTCCTGGTCTCTCACTGGATCCTTTAGCCCCAGCTGACTTCCTTTGTTGGCATTAGTTTCACGTGGCTTCTGCTGCTTGCCTCACACACAGAGGAGCAGAACTGACGCAAGTTGAGTTTACTCCAGGAAAATGGTATCCAGTAAGTTCCACCTTACTCTTCTCTCTGGTCAGGCAAGAAAGGCAGTTCAGGAACCTGGGGGAGTCTGTTTCCCTGAGAAACGCAAGATCAGATGCAACTGTGTGCAGGTCAGCTTACCTGGACCTTTTTCCTCACCTGTAAAACAAGGGAGTTTTGTTAAATGACTTCTAAGGTTCCTTCCACCTCCAGTATTCTGGTTCTTAACATGGTGAGTCTGACACTACAAAACTGTTAAAGAAATTCCATACTAAAATGTGTGTTTTAGCTCCAATAACTTATTTTCAGACAAAATTAAAAACTATTCCAGCTGCCAACTCTTTTGTTTTCAGCCCTCATATATGCATCTGGTTTCTCCCTTTCTCTCTGTCTGCTAAAAGAAATATTCTAAAGGAGGGCTGGGGAAGGGAAGCTGCTCCTGGATGAGGGCGTGGGGTGAAGGAGGAGGGGAGGGAAGAGATGACGTCTTTATTCTTGGCTTCTGCTGCTCCCTGCTGTTCCTTAACAGTTGACCCTGTGTAACACAACCTTGAATGTAGAGTCCTACAGCCAAACTCAGGAGAGTCTTCAAAAAAATTATCCAGAGAGTGTGAGTAGCTGGATGGGAAGGATGCAGCCCATAGGCAGCCAAATGCCCATCACCTGGCCTGCTTGTGACACACAGAGTATCCATGTGGCCCTGAGCAAAATTACTTAATCCCACTAATCCTCCGTTTTCTCATCTGTAAAACCTGGGATAATTTCTGTTCATAGGGTTGGGGTGATGCTTACTTTAGAGAATTTGTGTAAAGCATCTGGCATCTAGAAAATTGTAAATATTATTATATCCCCTTCCCTTCAACTGACAATAAAGTAAATCATTTGGGTCAGTGTTGGGCACATACTAGGAGTTCAATATGTTCTTGGTGAATTAAGAGGGGAAAAATGGTGGCCTATCTGGCCAAGAACTCTTCATGGAGATGCCTGAAGCCCAAATGTTTCTCACTTGGATCTAGAAACTACCCAGGAGAGGGGCCTACATGGGAATCCACCATGCCTCTCATGGTCCAAGAGATTTCATCACTGACCTCACATAATGTGTCCAAACTTCTTGTAAAGAGATGGGTCAAGGCCCTGCATCCAGCCTCAGACAGACCCTTGCTGACTCCCCTACCTCATCTGTCCATTTCCAGACCCCATGCAGTTTCATGCCCACTTCATTCACTGAGTTCAGATTTGGGTCTAGACCATATTGAAGGAAGATGTTCATAATAAAGCATATCTGTTACATCCCGCAGATGTTCCTGCCTTCCTTTTGGGTGCAGATATTTCTGAACAGCCCTTTCTGGTGCCAGGACCGAGCTTGCCTTCCTCCTCGGTGCAGGGACGCGGCTCAGGCCACAGCGGGGTGTTTAGCGCTCTTCAGTGGCTCCAGATTGTGGCGCTTGTGCAGGTCTCTTCAAACGTAACCAATGGCTCCTGAGAGCACGCCTCTCGTAAATTACTTCAGACGATGGCTGCGACGACCACCGCAGAATTCAAGTTTGAATAGAGCAGGAAAAAGGTGTTTGAAAGGCCTGTTCACTCAGCTGCATTTTAATTTCCTTTTCAATCTTGTCCCAATTAATTTCACAGAATTAATCTCACAGAAGCAAACTCGGCAGCATTGAGGCTGCGGTTTTAGTGTGGCGGTCGCTCTGCCTGAACATGAAATAGGAGCTAATATAAAAATCCATCTGCTGTGTTTGAAATACATGCCGGCTGCTGCTCAGTCCTGTCTGACATTCCAAACATCAACAGCGGGGAAAAGTGATTTGGGGGTTAGTGGCCGTCAGTACTTGGCAGGGGTTCAACAACAGGTGTACTCCAAAAACCCATTCAGCCTGGGCACCAGGCATGACAGGGCACGTGTGGAATCACCCCTGTGTGGTAACGCCAAACCCTGGCTCAGTTCCTTTCATCTGAGGACCTCAAAGCCTTTTGGTGGACCAGCACCATGAGGGGCATTTCTTATACGTGGGAGAAAGGGAGATGGAGAGCCTCCATTTGGGTAACACAAGTCATGAGTCCCAGCTTCCAGAGGAGTGACTCTGTGTTCCCATCTCCAAAGCTTCTCACTAGGGAACATTACCTACATTCTTCTTTCTAAATAATAAAGGTGCTTGCTCTACTCTGCAAGATGAATCTTCAATAAACCCCCACTTAAAAAACAATCCTCCTGTTCCAGAAATAATCTGTGGTGGTGACATGAGTTGTGAAGCAGATAAAGGTAAATTTTTTTAAAATGAAAGAAAGAGAAACTCTTTCCCTCCCAATTGACTAGAAATGAGTGAGGTCTTCCACTTGAATTAAACTGAGGCAGTAGGGAACATCTGAGGCTGGGGTTTTGTGCCTTATGAACTGGGCTTAGCTCCTCTGAGGATGCTTTCAGCTTATTTCCATGGAAATCAGCCTTGGAGTACCAAGTTGGGCAGCCCTAGTTTCCAGAAAGAGTGCCCTCAGAACGTATACACTTTTGTGGTGGCTGAGCTAAGGTGAGAAGGTATTCTTGTGGCACAAACATGCCTTGGACTGTCTTCTCTGCCAGTGCAGTTGATATGGAAACAGGGAGCCTCACAGCCAGGGTTATCATGGAATGCATGATAGCCATCAGATGGCCATGGGCCCTTTATGGACGAGGATGGATCAACTTTGTCACCCTGGGTGACATTTAGCTGCCAGCACTGGGTTGGAGCTGCTGACACTTAGACTGGAGCTGGCTCCCAACCCAGCTCCTGGTTATCTGAATGCAGCAGGCCTCTCTCCTGCACACCTGGACTAGTTAACATAGCACAGTGTCGGTTATAATAGGAATTTTAAAACCCAATCCTCTCTACCTACTCCCTCAAAGGGCTACTTAAAAAAAAGTAGACCTTTCCTCTCTCTTGACCCCAACCTCTCCAAAAGAGATGGGTATGTTGTAAAAATTATCTGAATGCAGCAATATTTCCTCTTTTAAGTGTGCTTAGTTGAATGTGACAATCGCCCTCATAAAAACAGATAAGTTAATTCCTTCAATTGCTTTCAATGGAGGAATTTTTTTAAATGTGAGGGCTCTGAGGGAAAGGAGGTGTTTGGTGACATCTAGTGTCCATTCAGGACTTCCTCAGGCAGCGTCCCCTCTGCTCGACTGTGGGGGGGATGGGCAGGGGTGTATCAGGAGTAATATGGGATAGAAAGTAGGAAGAGGATGGGCCTGGGGCACAGGCAGCCCAAACAGTGTGATGGAACTAATCAATGCCTGTCACAGAGCTGTTATTCACCTCTGACCTTACCAAAGAGGGTGGCTGAGAAGGATACCGTTGGAAAATACCTTTCCTTATTTATGATAGTATGAAAGAGAAGCAGAAGCTGTCCCCACCACCCCATGTCATGTTAACAAGCAGGTCAACACTGTGCTGTGATGACGAGGATGATGATGATGTTTTTTTCTCTCGTGAATAACCCCAATGGGAGGCTACAGAGTTATAGTTAGGAGGATGGGAATAGGATTTGGGGTCAGCTGGAAGGCAACGGTCATACACCGGTCAAATTCAGTAGAGGCCATTCCTTTCCTCCAGACAGGAACCAATCGTCTAGAACAAACTCTGGCAGCCTCATTCCTTCCAGGTAATTTTTATAAATGAGGGGACACCCATGCCAAGAGAGGACAAAAGGGAGAGGGTGTGTGTGTGTGCGCGCGTGCACATATGCATGCATATAAACCTTATATCACAAGGCCCAACTACACATCAACCCTATCCTCCAACCTTGACCATTTACTTTAAAAACCCGTTTTTAAAAAGATAATAAAACCGGCATTTTCCTCTTTAACTTCCTTACTCCTAAATTCTTGTCCGGGACAGAACCCTTGGCTTTCCATGCATGCACACGTGCACATGCACGCACACACACACCTTTCAGTCAGGTAGAAAGTTCCAGACCAGGTAATTAACTGTGAGGCCTAGACAGAAGTGTTTACCTAGAACCATATAAACTGTGGCAGGCTTAAGTTAATGTTCAGACTCTCCCGATGCTTTACAAACTCCAGTGCAAAAAATTCCAACCATTTATTTTGCAGTGAATTTATAACAAATGCTGTTAAAGCCTTCGTCTTTTGACAGAGGTAATAATAAATTCACTGTTAAAGACGGTAGTTTAATTCCTTATACCTCCAATACTGCACAGAATAAACCATATTCATCACTGAGTAATTTTTTACCACATAAATCTTTAAAACTAACCAGTGAAGGCTGTTGAGATTGAAATATTGTGAATTTATTAGATATGCCCATGTAGTATTGGATTCAGAGGTTTCCATTCTAATATATTATGGGGAAAATTTGTGTCTTTAACTGTGACATTCCCTCCATTTCCCACCGCCAGTATTATAACAAGCAGCTCCTCCAGAGTCAACTGCACGTTTATTAGACAGAGATTTAGTAATAAACTCCTCACTAATCTGCCAAAGAGGCTGGATGACATTTCGGTGAGATGCCCTATTTAAAAGGAGTCACAGAAGCTTTGTTTCTGTGTAATTATTTTCTCAAAAGGAACTCAGCCTCCCCAAACTCCTGTCTGCCAGTGTTTCTTGGCGGTGTATGGCTTCAGCTCTCTGACTAAACTAGCAAAATATTGAAACAAATTATAACCTCATTGCAAATATACAGGGCTGTAACTTCTATGCAGTTTTTAGACTACTTATGGGGGAATTTGGAGTCATTGTTTAAAATATAGAAAAGATGAAATTTGCAGACATTGCCAGACATTTGGTATTTAAGGCTAATAAAAAATTATATTGATTCTCAAATTAGAATAGACATTAGGTTCAGAAAACTTGCTATTTAAAACTTTCATTTTGGTATATGACACATTGCAATTACAATTAAATCCTCAGATTTGGTCAGAAATCCTTTTACTCTACCAGATAAATTTTGAGTGAAAATATGCATTTTATAAATGAGAATATTCTGAACCTTTCCCATGATTTGCTAGCAAAGTGACATTTAAACCACCAATTGATTATACCAAATTGAAATGCACTTTCTGGTTTCATTAAGGAAACATTAATATTGCTGGAGTGAAAAATATTTTTTCTTTTCAATGCAGAAATGTGCATCCTTTTTTTAGCAAAGAGATTTGGCAATTTTTCTGTTTCCAGTAATAGTTTGAAATACTAAATAGTTCCAAATACTAAAAACTTCCAAAGAGTATTGTGAACTATAATATTTTTTTAAAAAATAAAATTAACTGTTAAACAAAGGAGGAAAAATCTCCTGGCAGTTCAAGACTGCAGCCCATCAGAATAATTGTTGAAAGACAGAATCCGGCTAGAAAGATAAGCATAATACCAGCAATTAATATTCAGCATTTCACATTATAGTCAAGAGATTGTGTTTTTCTTTGTGATGTGGCTCATAAGCTAAGAGTGTCAGGAGCCAGACTTAGAGCTCTGTCTTCTTTTTTGTGCATGAGGATTAAGGGGGAAAAAAAAAAGCGGCAACAACCCTACTCCATCTGTAAATGAACAAACATCTTGATTTTATAGCTATTTGCTTTGTAAAACTGAGGAATGAAACAAAAATTACTGGATGCCTAAGTAACACTTTAATTCCAAATTCATTTACGCTGTAGCAATGTAGTTGTCACAAACCATAATGCAGTATTTAATTAAAATAACAGAAGTGTATCTAGATATGTCCTGGGGTAGCTATCACCAAATTATAGTCTATGCCATACTTATTTTATTTATGAAATGGCAGATTCTAAGGTGCAACTAAGCTGACACAAATGCACAAACATTTAAAACCTGCATTTTTATGTTACTTTTTTTTTCCTGCTGTGTCTTTAAATTTGTCCTCCTACATGAGGTTTGTTGTGCTGTTTTTTGTTTTGTGTGTGTCTATTTAAGTGGGATTGTTTTGAAGTCAATGGAGATCTTTTTTTCCTAACTCTTGCTTTTCAACTATTAACCTCCTAAGTCTTCTGACTGTAAAATCCTTGTCTGCTGTCACAAAAAGGTTTGTGGGGTTTCATAGGAGACATAGCAATTATGGGACATCTTAGACAGAACTTTGACATGAATTCCAGGAGGGAAAGAAAAAAAAGCAAATCTTTCCAGACCCTGTGTGCCAGTTCCTACACAATCTTCTTTGCACCATTTTTCCACCTATAAATACCCGTTATGGTTTACACGCTTGCTTGCTCTACTTTGGATGTTCACATGCAGACATACTGCTTCTTTTCATAAACACATAGCATCTATCTTACACGCACCCACCATCTATCTCCTTGTTCACATTGGCTGTCCCATCCACCTCCTTGTCTGCAGAATTATGTTCAGCAAGGTCCCGATTTATAGGAAATAAATAATGAAAATGGAACGGACTGGGAAAGATAATCGAAACATTCAAATTGTTATTTTTCACTCCACTTTCCACAAACAGAGCATTTATAAACACCTAGAAAAGGTGTTGACTGATTCCTAAAAAGCAATGCCTCACAGAACATTCTGAGTGGGTTTCTACATTGTATCTTTTCTGTTCTGTCTCTCCTGCTTTTTGGTGCTCCAAGATCTTGCCATTTTTAAATGGCAAATGATGCCATTATTCTTTTCATTCTTTCTGCTTATTTATCCTGTCTATAATTACAAATTTAAATGTGTCACCATTTATCCTCTATAAAATAATCATAAGAATTATATACAGAAACGATAATTGCAATCACCTTTTTAAAGGAAATAATCCTTTCAGTTACTGTACAAAGATATTCTGGTAATGGTAATCATCAGATCACAGCCCGATCCTAGAGCAAGGGTCTTTTGGAAAGAGGTTTCTTATATTTACTTGTAATTATTTTAGCCCCTTTCACAGGTCACATAGAAAGCTAATTTCAATCGCTGCTAATTTCCGTCCAACAAGAATGCAGTACTTTAAACCACCCAAAATAATTGGATTCAAAACAAATTTAGGAAATTGAGTGTGTTAGAAAGCAAATAAAAATATCCTTTTGGTAAGGAGGAGGGTGAAAGTCATAAAAATGGCCTTTTTTTTCCCTCCCTTCTTTCCCCTTCACAACTTTGCCATTAAAGTTGCACCTACAGCTAGAAGTTTGTCCGTGAAAAATGGTCATTTTGTTTCTCTGCTCAAAGAATGTTATTAAAATGCTAATTTAAAAGAAAAAGGAGTTAAATATCTAGCGATGGTGCATTCTAATTGCAACCATAATGAGCTCTCTAAATGTGTGTGCCCCTGACACACACAGAGCATAAACAGCAGTAAACAGATCATTAGTACCCGCGTTCATTTATTCTGGCGACCTTACCATGACCCCACCGAGGGTAGGGTGAAAAGCAGGTGGATCTGGCTGTGACACCCCCTAGAGGGATCCAGGAAATGAAGCTATAAGCGGTTGTCATGGAAACGCCTATGTGTGCAGATGATGTAACACACCGACAGGCTGTAGGGCTCCGCAACTGGGACGTTGCCTTTCCCTCACCGGAACAATCTTGAGGATTAAATTATTCATTTCTTTAATTCACAAAGCAAAAGGAATTCTAATTTTCTTAGTGATGTGCGCTCCCTTTCATTTGTCCAGGGTCTGGGACATGGTGACTTGTCATCCACTCTTTCTCCGAAACCCACCCAGCTTCCTACGTTCTAACTCTAAGTCACTGAATCTGGCAAAATCAAGTGGGGAAAGGCAGCTGAAATTTGACACCCAACATCCGTACTTAAGAGAGAAAACATAGGGTTCCAAGCTAAAATTCACAATATACACATTGTCCCTTCCCAGTGAGACCTAAGTGCGTAAGATGGCTTTTGTCTAGAGCAGGACAGGGTCGGGATGTGCCCTGGGAACTACCAAGCCCGCAGTCGATGCAGACAGCGGAAGGCAGACAGGCACCAGCCTCGAAAGAACACAGCGCCCTAGCAAGGTGCACGGAGCCAACGATAAGAGAAAGCGAGCATCTGCTCACCCCCTCCCACGGCCAATTGAGAGAATCGAGATTAATAAAAATAATTCTTTGGAGAATGATTCCACTCTATCCTACCCTGTTTTGCACCAAACAACCTCAATAACCTTACGGCAACAGTAGAATAACTTTTCTTCTTTTTTTAAAGGAAGCAGAAAAGACGATCTCTGGAAATTATTTTAAAATAAAAAATATCTCGGCCTGTGCCTACCCCCACCCCCGCTCATCCCCTCCCCAATGCACTTTAGATGAACCTGTGATATTGTAGCAATGGCCCTTGAAGTGCAGTGGGGAGGTGATTTAGGAGAATATTAAAGGCAATGTGGAGATTCAAGGCGCCTCTCTCAGGGAGATCTGGAGAAATACGCTGCACAGATGGGCCGAGCAGATTAAACATTTCCGTCACATTGTTTCCAAATTGTGTTGTGGTGCCTGAGGCTGGTACTGCGGTCAGAGCAAAACAGAGCGGTGCAGGGCTGCGAGCTGCGCAGTTTATGGAATACATATTAATACGCGGTCTCACATGGTATCACAATTCTATCAGCTCCGAAATGCTGCTGTCTCTATTGTTCCTAATTCTGCACTTGGCACCTTGCTTTTTCCAATCTGCAAAGTGTTTACCTTCCCCTTATCCTTCCTCTTGTCTTTAGGTAAAGTTCAAATTGTGTGTTTCTTTCTCTTTTTCCTTACAGCCCTGTTTGCCTTCCCTCTTACCTCCCCAGTTTATGGTTTTTCTGTCTCACACACTTGCACACCCACTCTGTTTTACAAACACTTCCAGCGCTAACAGTGTCCCATTTGTGCCCTGACACTGCACTGCTGCCCGCTGGCTTGGACTTGATCAGTATCCTTCCGTACTTGTTCAGGCTTGGAGCTTCAGACTTGTATGTGGGTCTTTCCTAGCACTCAGATAGATACTCTCAGATTGTCCATGTAGCTCACACGTTCCTCTTATCCTCAGAACACTCCTCACTTAGATGGGAGGTGCATCTTGTAGAGTCGTCGCCAGGCACCCACAACTGCTTTCACTGACCACCCCAGCCTCTCCACGCCCTGGTACATTCATACATCTTCACCTATATCCAGGCGCACTAAGCTCCAGATGAGCAAGTGCCCTGAAATGCAACAATAAATAAAAATGGTTCGCTTGAGGCATATTTAATTATTCATTTTTGTTATGACTTACAGATCAAAATTCTGAAAAATAGAAAAAGAGAAACCAGTTGCCAAGAACTTAAGGCAAGGTGTCAAACACCCTGTGGAGAAGCTGCCAACCTACCCAAGGTTTCGGCCAAGTGCTGAGCTCCGATCCTTTCACAGATTCCAATATCACTAATCCACCATCCACCCAATTGACCATTTCCTTGCTCCCTCTGGGAAACCTCTTCATAAAACCATTTGTGCTGAGAAATTGGCACCTGTTTGCCTTTAGTGAATAATTCCTGTTCCTGGCCTTGTTTTTCTCAGCAGTTGGGAGGGCGCTGAATTGGAGCCCTCAATCTTTTTAATAATTTATGATATCTTAAGAAAGCATTAAATTTCCAAAGGTGGATTTTAGAAGTAGAGAATTTGTGGGCCAATCTGAAGTACCAATATGATGATTTGAACTGACCCGAGAATATTACAAACTATTCTGCTTAGGAATTCAAATTTCTCATATTTACTAATGATAATGTATGATGCACAAACATTAATAAGAGAAATAAGCAATCATAAACCAATAATTCTGTGATTGATTGGTCTTTCCCATACATGCATCATGCATGTATTGATCTTTTGTGTTAGGGGCTGATTGATTGTTCTCTTGAAGAGGAATTCTCTAGTTTACAAGCACGGATATAGTGAGCTTTGATGGTTAAAAGAACAGAAGTGTGAGACATTTTCTGGGACTCTTGTTCCATGGAGGCTTATGGAAGCCCCAGTCAATGTGAAAAGAAAATGTTTCTATTAGGAACATTCTCAGCGGAACTGACAGTGTCAAGCAGCTTACCCAGAAGCCATCATGCGGACTTGAAGGGAAGCCATGAGAACACGACTTTAAGCCCCAGTTAAAGAGATGTTTTCTTAAAAGTGGTAAGCAAGCTCCATCAGTCCTTAAGGAAGGGAGCAGACTCTACAGCTGGAAGGTTGAAGCCCGTGAAACCCAGCCTGGAAGGAGCAAGGATTCTTAATCCTCCTTCCCTCTTTCCTCAGGGAGTTGGGGCACAGACACATTGGGCCGAAGGGCAGGTCCGGAGTGTAAAGGCCATCGTATTCACCCCTAGAACACTGGTTTGTAAACTGTGGGGAATCACTGAAGCTTCGAGAATCTGATGAAAGGTCTAGGCCTCACCTCAGGGATGAGACACACATGCGTGTGCATACAAAATTTCACACCAACTTCAGGGAATTCAGAGATCCCTCAGCATCCACCCATAGGAAGACTGGAAGTTCACAGACTCCAGTTTAAGAATCTGTGCCCTTGAGATGGTGAGTTGCTTTTGTTGGAAGAGCCTAGGATTCACTGAGCCTAGAAATTGAATTCTCATCCCAAGACAGGATGGTCATTCCAGGTCATGTCTGTGCTACTCCAGGGGAGCCATGGAAGAGTTTATACAAATAGGAACCAGCAGGGAGGAAAGAAATTAAAATGTAGCAATCATGGAGTAGGAGTATTTAATCTCTTTTAAGGCTTATGATAGGCGCCTGCTGGTTTTCCCCCAGATATCCCCTGACACCTACTGACAGGGTATTTGCAGCCCCACACAGGGACTCAGGCCCTGTGACAGGAGGAGCACCGAGGAGGTCCATGATCGTCTTGAAACCATAAACAGCAATAGGGAAACCACTTGAGGCAGAGTCCAGCTGTGCAGCATGCCTGTTGTTGGTGGCCATACTGCTTTTTGTTTATAGAATTTGCTGTTCTTTTTATGGCAGGTTTGGTAGGGTTGTTTTTTTTTTTTTCTCTCGTTGATGGAGATTAGCAGCATAAATCCTTTTACGGCAATGTGCAATCCCCCATAAACACTTTTGATTGTTGCTGATGGTAAGAGCGGAGTCTATCACTCGAGGCTCCACTCCTCCAGACCAACAGCTCCTCCAGCCAGATAATGAATGCCAAACAGCCAATCCTCATTTTTAAGACACTTTGATTTGGGGGGTTCAAGGAAGTGGAGCAAGGTTGATATTGAGAGAAACATATTTAATCAAGCCTAGAAATAATTATGATGAGAATGAACCATATGTTGTGCTACTTTCAAGTCAAAGGCTTTTAAAAAGACTTTGTGGAAAGAAGCAAGCACCAAATGAAGGGTTTTTTTAAATTGATTTTTATATTCGTATTTAGGGCATCTGTAATGAGCAATTTTGTTTAATTAACATCTTAGCTCTACCTACCCATAAACAGTATATATGGAGTTATTCAGTGAGGCACATGCATAATTCCAATGCTCTAACATTGTCACTTGTAGATACATAATCTCATCTTGATTGTAGGTCCACTTCTGCATTGAGCACTTCAGGTCTTCAGGGAGCCTCTCAGTGTTTTTCCAGTCTTTCCAAACATCTGGGAACAGAGAAGTCAGAATTTATTGAAAACACTGATCCCAGGAATTCAGTTCTCTAAAATCCAGGAATCAGCTTAATAAAAATGCAGTAAATTAGCACCTCTAGACAAGAGCAGAGTTCATTCAGAGCTGGGGTCTGCCTGGCTGAGCCAGTACTCTCTCCATTTTAATAGTTTAATAAAAATTAGCATAATTAACGAACATCTGTATGATCCAGAGTGGTGCAATTTGGCACTTGGAAACGAGGGCTTAAACATGATTGCTGTGAGTTTAATGTTGTTTTAATTCTTTTTGGCACTGTGCAGTGAAATAAACGTTTGGTGGTGATAGTTCTCGGCCGGATCTCATTTGCATTTTTCTCCCTTTGATTATGAGCAATTGTGGACTCCCCAGCAATTCATCAAAGTAGAAATTATTTTAAAATACCTCGTGGTGTTCAGACCGGGCTGGAGCAATGCATGAGGGTGGTATGGAAGAGAAGGCTAGAAGTTTTCCATTCATGCTTTAAACATCTCAGCCCTGCAGCCCTTTTTGGGTATCCAGCCAAGGGATAAAATCTGGAAAAGACAATCAGATCCCAGTACCTGTAGGTGCTTTGATTAAGCTCCCAGGCTCCCACAGCAGGATATATATGGTCTCTGAGACTGTACCATCCTCCTTACACTTCTGCCTACTCTTTTGTTTTGAAGGGCAGAGAGCTGATGTCACTAATTTCAGACCTCACCACTGTGGAGAGGCTACTACAGCTGCAGTCGTGCAGGGTCAGTGTTAACCCTCGAGCAAGAGCAAACTGCCTGGGAGCCCAGCTTTGCAGGTGCCCTGCTGAGCCTCATCTGCCTACTGTTTACACCCTCTTCAAGTTGGCAGAGAGTACCTTCCCAAGGCTTGATCCCTACTCCTGGAATTATAGATAAAGGGCAGTGCTGCCAAGCATGAGTCAAAGTTAAGGGTCTTGGACAGTCCACATGGAGAGGACCTGGGCCCCTGCGGTTGATGACAGTGACAGGATATGGCAGGTAGAAGACCACACTTCACACATATCTAAGCAAGTTGACTGGGATCAAAAGACTGTCAGACAGCATTGTGCCCACCTTCTGCCTGTGAGATAACAGAAGAGCTAAAACTAGAGCTTTTATGAGTTACAGTGAGAGGGGAAGTTAGAGCATGTGTTCCCTTCACAGCATGGCCCTGTAGGCAAACATTCCAGCGATGTGGTAAGCCAAGGCTATGCTGCATTAAAATTTAGGCAGAAGTTGCCCTGACTTCAGGACTGGAAAACAGACAGCAACATAACTTATAGAGGAGCTCTAAACCCTCCTAAAAACTTAAGCCAGGGAATTCCACAGGTAGTATAGACTGTGGGGAGAAGTTGCCCTGAGGGAGGATGGTGGGGGAAGTGATGGACATATTCACTTAAGACTCTTTAAAAGGCAATTAATTCCCTGGTCCTTTCAGAGCAACTGAGCAGTCTTACTTCTATGGCATTTGAGACTGTCTTCATGGTATTTAAGGAGCCATTTGGGAAGACTATCTCCAAAGAGAGTTGCTCTCCTCCTGCCACTACCAATTAAATCACTAAGGGAATATCTTGGAGTTAGTTGTAACTAAATCTGCTCAACGAAGAGTACAAATTCCCACTGCTCCCTTTATTTCATCATAAACTCATTCAACAAATATTTAATTGGTCCCAGTTTGGGTTGGGTACCATGGTGGGTGCTGAGAATACAACAGCAAACAAAACCATCAAAGTCTCAGTTATCACAGAACTTTCCGTCTAGTGAATAACACTGAGACATCAGATGCAGGGCAGCATGGTGAGCTCATTTCTAAGGTAAGTACAGAGTACAGTGGACCACAAGGCTGGGATTCCCCACACAGAGATCGTCAAGGAGAGGATTCTAGAAAATAAGTGACTTACGAATTGAGATCTGAAGGCTGTTAGGAGAGAGCCCCATGAAGGAGAGTGGGGAAGAAGAGCCTAAACAGGCAGAAGAGAGGCTCCATAGTGAATGAGCCTGTGACCTGCTGGAGCAGCGGAGAGAAATTCTGTTTTACTGGAAGGTAGCACTGAAGTTAGGGGGTGAATGACAACACTGGGCAGTGAGCAGGGTCAGAACCTGCAGGGCCTTGTCCACCTCATTAAGAAGTTGACAGTGGGCCGAGGAAACCCACTAAAGAATTTCAAGCACAGCAGTGACATTGTCAATATGCATTTTAGACAGAGCCTGGTTACAGAATGGAAACTAGAGTGGAGGGAAACGAGTATTTCTGTAGCCCTCGTGAGAGCTGACAGTGACGTGACTCTAGAATATTGTCAGTGGGAATGGTGGGTGAACTCTAGCAATATTTTGGAGGTAGAATTGATAGGATTCTAATACTAAATGGAAGAGGGGGCTTAAATTGGGAAAGACTCCTGGGTTTCTGGCTTGAGTAACTGAGTATATTGTGGTACTACTTACCAAGATAGAGAGCTAAAGATAAAGACAGTTGGGAGTAGGAATGGGGGTGGAGGTGAGACTGTGTGTTAAATTTAGGATATACTGAGTTTGAGCTTGAGAGACATGCATTTGAATATTGGGGTCCAACACTTAGTCAAGACATCTGGGCTTGGAGCTCTGGTGTGAGTCATTAACACAAAGATGGTGGTTGAAACCACAAAGGTATGTGAGATTGCTCAAGAAAATGCATCAAATCAAAAGAAGAGAAGCCCTTGATGGAACTCTGGAAAACAACCACATTAAAAGGAGGTATAGAGGAAGATAAGCCTGCAAAAGAAAACTAGAAGAAGCAACCAGAAAGGTAGGAGGGAAACCAGGAGAGTGGACTTATCATAGAAACTAAGAGAAGAAAGTGCCTCAAGAAGAGTCAGTTGTGCCCGTACTGCTGAGAGGTCAAGCTACTCAAAGAATTCGAGCAATAAGGAGGTTATAGGAGATCATGGAGAGAGCTTAGGTGGGGTAATGGAAGCAGAAGTCTGATTAGAGTGACTTTAACACTAATACAACATGAACAGTTGAGGCAGTAAGTGTCATAAACTCTTTCAGTAAATTTGCTGTGATTAGAAATCAGCTAAGATTGATAGAAATGGGACGTAGACATGCAATGGAGGCTACTAAGTTGTGGTTTTCACTGAACACTTTTCAGTGCTGATGGAGCCATTTACACTGGAAGCAGAGGGCAGACTCCACCAAACCTCATCTCTAAGAAACAAAGGAGATGGGTTGGAAGTACATGTTGTGAAAGATAGTCTCAAACTAGTGGAGGGAAACCTCCCCCACTTTACTGGGAAAGAAAGATGGGTGTCAGTACTGGGAAGTTCCTGCTTTGGTGGCAGAAGATCGACAAATTTGATGGCTTCTCTTTTCTCCTTCAAGGTGGAGAAGAGTTCATCTGCTAAGGGAAGGAGAGGCAGAGTTGGAGGAGGGGAGGTAACATTACCTAAAGAGAAAAATTCACTAGTTAATGCTAGAGACTTTAATTTTAGGCATCACCAACCTGGTTTTCTTGTTTTTTTTTCCTAGTAGAACTCAGCAACCAGGTGTGCAGAAAGCAGACAGCTCCATGCTATCCCAAATCCAGTCAAACTGGGATATATGACCTTTCTCATTCTTAAAACTTCATTCTAAATTTTACTTGTCTCAAAAGAAAACATTTTTTCGTGCTTTCAGGAATAGTCTTACAGTGTTCAACACCTGTTGTGCTTTTTGAGAAGCTCTTCTGCATTCAAGGAGCTCCATCTTCAAACCTGTAGGATTGCCCCCCCTTTTTTTTTAAAGGTTTTATTTTTATTTCTCTCCCTCCCCCCCACCCCCCTAGTTGTCTGCTCTCTGTGTCCATTCGCTGTGTGTTCTTCTGTGACCGCTTCTATCCTTATCAGCGGCACCGGGAATCTGTGTTTCTTTTTGTTGTGTCTTCTTGTTGTGTCAGCTCTCCGCGTTCTTTCGCACTGGGCGGCTCTCCTTATGGGGTGCTCTCCTTGTGCATGGGGCTCCCCTACGCGGGGAACTCCCCTGCGTGGCAGGGCTCTCCTTGCGCGCGTCAGCACTGCGCATGGGCCAGCTCCACATGGGTCAAGAAGGCCCGGGGGTTGAACCGTGGACCTCCCATGTGGTAGGCGGACGCCCTATCCATTGGGCCAAGTATGCTTCCCTGCCCCTACTTTAAAATGCGCTTAGCCTGTTTCTGGTTTGTCCCTCTCTTGTGCAATCATATCTTGCCCTATATTATTATTGTTGCCCTATATTACTATTATATCACTATTATCTGCCAACCTACCACCTCTTTTCCAGGAGTGGAATATAATGTTTAAATCTCCTACTAGGTATCATGCACTTTTGTTTTCACAACAGAGGGACGGTATGCTTTTAAACCTATTCCTACAGAAGAGGAAGTTAAAGCTAGGAGAATTTAAGGTCACACAGCTATTAAATGGCCAAGTAGGGATTAGATCCCAGCCTGTCTGACTCCAAAGCCCATTACTATATGCTCTAAGCTCCCCAGGAACAAGCAGTGTTCTGATTCATCATTATAGATCTCATGGGAACTCAAACAGCACTTTGCACATAGAAGATGTTTAGTAAATATTATTGATTTGAACTTTGACCTGATCCCTCTGGGTATCTTTAATGTTCTGACATTTTAGGGTGTGCCCAACTTTCTCTGAAAAAGTCATACCACTCTGCTTGGTTAAAAAAAAAAAGTGCTCTTTAAGTTCAGCAATGGCATCAACCATCTACTCTGTATGTGCTAAGTTTACAAGGTAGACAGGAAGATGGCAAAATGAAAGCAAAGTTTGCTTTCCTCCTCTAGGAGACTTTTTTAATTTAACAATCCCATCAGGAGTGCCAAGGATTCATACCAACAGTACCAACAAAGAGCCCATACAACAGAATCTCCCATGCAGTCACTGTGAAGGATTAACAGAAACATTATGAAATGTCAATTGAAACCATCCTCTTTTCATGTTTCAGGAGTATAACATGTATGGCTGGTGGGTAGGAGAACTGAACAGCCTTGTTGGGATTGTCCCAAAGGAATATCTCACCACTGCCTTTGAAATGGAAGAAAGATGAAGCCCAGGTATCAGAATCATTGTCAATGAACTGCCTGTTGGAATTTGTCAGCCATGTCTTCATGTCTCTGGGAAAGATGAGCATTGCCATTTAGTAGCTTTTTTCACTTCCAAAGGTGATGCTGATGATTTACCACTGAAAGAAGATGAGTCTGAAAATGTTTTTCTTAAATTAGGATACTGTATCAGGATTAGGTTCAACTGCAAGTGCCAGAAAACCCAAAATTGCTTATTTAGGTAACTTAATTAACATAGAAATTTATTTTTCTCTTTTTTAAAAGCTAGAGGTAAGTGATCCAAGACATATAGGTCCCATGTACCTTCTATGTTTTTGCTCCACTGTGTGTGGCCAACATTCCCAATGTCACTTCATGGCCCAAATGGATACTCCAGTTCCAGCTATCACATCTATGTGCTACTCAGCAGGAAAGATCAAATTACGGACACTTCATAAACATTGCATACACCACTTCCACTTATATTCCATTGGCTAGAACTTAGATACACGGAAACACCAAGCTTCAAAGAAGGCTTACTCTAGGAAGCCATAGATCAGCTTAAAAATGGGGGACTTATTATTATATAAAAAATAAGAATGGCTATTGTGAGACAACTAGAAATCTTTCCCTAAAGATGGATCTGGGTCTCTTTCTATCCAGCTCTCAATCCCAGGGCACCATTTCCCCAAATGCCACATATTGCAATATGACTAGACAAGATTGAGAATCCAGAAGCAGATTCCTATGGAACAGAATCAAATTAAGCTTTAAGTAATAAAGAATATGGCTCAAGCTATATAAGCAAGAACCGTGCCATGTTTTAAAACAGTGTGGGAAGAGTGTTTGGTTTGGGAGGAGTCACTCTGGCACAGAATGGGCTTGGTTTAGAATCAGGATGATAGTGGAGGGCACCCAAGGTAGTGTGATGTCACTAGCTCCATCTTCCAACCTGAAATGGGAGTAGCCTTTTTTGCTAGAGGTGAAGGATGATATCAGCATGACAGTGACACAAGCTGTCCTTGGAATATTCCAGACTATGACCCACTCTAATGCAGCAACTAGGTGAATTCACTTAGTAAAATACATAAGGAAAGATCTCACTCTCAATGCCCTTGCACAGCCATAAAGCACCAGCTCAAGCCTGTCATTCAAGGTTTGACTTGATGTGCCTTCTCCCAATGAGGATTGTATTTCTTGGACCTGAAGGCAGAAGGGTTGGAATTTTTAGGTCAAATCTAAACAAATTCACTCTACTTCACTTTGATATTTATTTAAAGTTATTTATCCATTCTCTTTTGACCCTCAATTCGACATCCAAGAATTTATCCTACAACTATACTTGCACACATGCAAAGTGATACACACAGGTTATTCATTTGTAATGCCAAACAACTGGAATGACCTAAATGTTCAATAGAAACCTAGTCAAATAACTACACACTCATAGAATTGAATATTATGTAGTAGTAAAAAAGAAAGAGGAAAACTTCTGCAATGATATGTAACATTTTGAGGTATGATACAAGTTAAAAAAAAAAAAAAGCAGTGAAGAAGGGTGGCCCTAATTTGTATAAAAGGGGGTAGAAACTAAATGGCCCTGTTTGCTTTTATATGTGTAATATAACTCAGAAGGAGGGAGAGGAATGATAGCATTGATTGCCTCCAGGTACAGAGAAACTGCATGACTGATAGGGGAGGAGGGACATTTTTCACTCTATGCTCCTAGTAGCTTCTATATTTTGAACCATAAAAGCAAATTTGTCTATTTTCCCTCCTTTAGGGCACATATCCTTCTCTCTGTCCTGCCTTTATGAAGACGCTGATCATCAAGAGCCCCTGCCACCCACTCCTACCACCCCACCAACACCATGGCCTCCTCTCTTTACTGAAGAGCCCCACGTCTCTGACACTTTGTAGTGCCTGTAAACCATCAATAAGACAAGCGGGAACTGTAAAGTCATCAAACCGTTTACCAAGCCATCCTTGTCACAGCTCCTCCTCATCTCTAAATGTGTCCACACATCTACTTCTGCCTTTCCCCCAGGAGCATCATAGAAAAAGTGTGTGTGTGTGTGTTTGTGTGTGAGAGAGAGGAGGAAACTCTTGTAGAAGGAAGGTTCTGGTTGTTTGGCTGGCTTTAAAAGCATGAATAAATTTCAGGTTTGGTTCCTTTCCGTGTCTGATGGTGTTGAGTTTCTTTTTGTATAGGTACCAAAATGCCAGCTCTGGTCATTCTCACCACTTCCAAAGTGAGAAAGGAAGGCAAGGGAGAAAACAAAAGTGCAAACAGAGAAGGGAACATGCAATTGTCTTTCAGGGGCAGAATTATCTCGAGTCCAGGCTTGCCTTGTTCCTGGTTAGCTTCTCATTCTGTCTCTTGTTGGCTCTGTGTTTATTTTTTCTTATGTGCTGAGTCTCTCTGAAACAAGACAGGGCCAGAAGCAGGTCTTGGAGTCAGCACATTGGAGAGCTCCTTTTTGAACCTCAGTTAACAGCCCCAACTAGGTCCTGCACCACAACTATGTCCCAAGAGGGGACTGAGGAAGTGCTTTGAGCACAGACTTTGCTTCTCTTTCCTGTACCCCACAATCACTGAAGAAGCGGCATAGCACAGTGGTTAAGCACATAAACTGGAAGCAGCCTGGGAATCAATCCCACTGCCTCCCTTTACTAGCTGTGTTCCCTGGAGCAAGTAACTTGGACTTTTTTATACCTCCATTTCCTCACCTTAGAAGGGTATATACTCTATCTCATTGGATCATTGTGAAAATTAAAAGATTGGAACATGTAACATGCTTGGAACAATATCTGGCACATAGTAACTGCTCCATAAGAGTTGGCTATTATGACTACCTGACTCTACACAAGACATTTTAAAAGATGGACAACTCAGTAGTTACAGAAATGTTATCTCTGAAACTGCCTCTGCAGAGTATCCTTTGTTGAAAGGACTGAAAATAGCCTTTCTCACCTCTATGATGACAATATTATAGCTCTGGAGTAAGAACCCTATCTTATATCACCTAAAGAGAAATCAGGGAGCAAATGGGGATGTCATCTGCAGATTCCAAGTTTCTCAGAAGATCCCCTACACCAGCCATTCATTTCCCAAGCTTCTGTCCTAGGACCAAAAACCAGAAGCTTTTATGTATAAGTGGTGAAGAAAGAGGTAAGAAAAGGGGACCACACAAGTCTGGGAGGAAAAAGCATCTCCTCCATTTTACAGGGTGTTGAAGGACAGGAACCACTAGGTGGCAGCATATGAGCAGATGAATCAAAGAGAACCAATTGCCTTCTGTTTTAGGAACCAATGCACCAATCCAAACCTACAGGTAAGGACAATGGACACTGTTCTAAATTATTGTACAGAAGAGAGCAAGCATGAGCCCCTTCATGCCCCATCCCTTCCAGGTGGCTAAGAGGACAGAATACCTTTGTGCCCCTGCTCTGTGGCTTACAGGCTCACCAAGAAAAGGGAGACCAGGAGAAAAGCAGGAATCTGGGATGGGATGGGAGCAAGATTGCATTAACTTCTCCACTTCCTGCATGGTTCATTGCTCTCTAAATAGCATGGCCATTGGCTTCCAGCATTTAAAACGGGCTCTCTGCCCCCACCCTTAGTGCAATAGTCCCTTCTGTACATATAGGCCAAAGGAAACCACCATTTGTCAAACTCCAGTCTTTCCTCACCTCTGTACCACAACATAGGGACCATGCTCAGGCCCTTCTAGCTTACAGCTTCTAGCTGTAAAATTTGGTGGAAAAAGAAATCAAATTGGCCCTAAAAAATAGAAGCAAATGAAGTGATTAGGAATCTGATCTGAAACTAGCTATTTCTGATGTTGTTACATCCAGGAAGAGATAGGACAAGTTAAATGGGCTAATGAAACTATCTGCAATCAAACGGCATTCTTTATCAAGGCAAAGTTCGAAAGGAGACCGTTTGGAAGTAGCAGATTCCTCATTTTGTCTGAAGCCAAACCTCATCCAGCAAAACTGCTCCCCACTCAATTTGACAGGCACCGTTTTAGCCATCAACCCCAGATTGCAACTGGCTAATCAGATTACCACTTCGCTGTTTGACTCCACTAACCAAATCCCCACCTCACTGCCTGTGACTAACTGGATAACTGGGGCATTATACCACTTAACTAACCACATTATACACAGGATGGTTTTTTAATCGCCATTAATAGCTCTGGCATGTGAAAAAGGAGAGGGGCCAGGGTGGGAAACTATTCTGTTTCCTCCTTGATTTGGCCTAAAGGAGAGAAAATGAGAAAGCTAGATCCTAGATTTAAGAAGCAAATGAATACCTACCTTTTGCATAACGAATCATATAGAACTAAGTGACACACAATGGATGATCTGACCTGGTGTTGCCAGTTTGACCTGCATTGTCCAAGCTGACATCCAAGAATACCAAATGCTCTGAAAGGAATCTCTCATCTATATTAATTAAAAGTAATTTTTTCTAGTGTTTTTTCTCTTTTCTTACATAGAACATAGACATTGTTTTGTCTTCAAAATTAAATCTTCTCATACAATGGCCTATTTTACCTCTTAGAAATCTGCATTTAACTCAAAACCAACTATGTCTTTCCCTCTGGTGAATAATAATAGGACAGAGAAGAGAATTCCTGTTGATTCTCACTCCCTAAATCCAGACAGTATGATTCCATTTTAAGCCAAAGCAGTGACAAAAGATGGGACTGACCAGATGCCCTCCCTCCTGTTTGGTGTTTTGTTTTGTTTTTGAGACAGATACTTTATCTAAATATATAAGGAATAGCCTAGACTTCTCATTCTCATTAACTTTTTTTCAACACCTTAGTTTGCTCAGTTGCACCACCTTGTTTACAATCAGTTAGTTTTTGCAAATGGCAAAACTGAGGAGCTGAAAGGCTGTAACTTGGCCAAAATTACACAAAATCTGCTGCGGAAGAAGAAATGAAATGAAAGACCTTTGCTTATTCAATCACTCAAGCTCTATGCAGTTAGACACCTCCAGTGAGACATTTTCAAAATCCAAATTTCATGCTAGTCTCTGGCATCACAACAAAGCAATGGAGAAAATGCAAAGAGCAAGGCAACTGCATGGTAGGGGTAAGGGGGGCAGTTCTTGCTTTTAAAAACCAGACTAAAGTCTGAGAAAGACAAAGATGAAGAAAAGCAAAGAATTAAAGACAACAACTAAAGTATGTTCTTGCAAAACTCTCAGATGCCAGGGACAGAGGTGCTTTAATCCTTGGCCAAAAAGCCGTCCCTACCCCTCTCCCCAACAAGAGTGGCTCTGGAGGGATAGATCTTGAGTGGCGCTGACTTGTTAATTCCCAGAGCATCAACAAAATCTGTGGAGCTGACTTTAGAAAAAGCAACCCTCCATACAGAGGATTATCCCTGCTACACAGCCCAGTGACTCAAGCTAATTTTCTAGTTTGTGCATTACCATGGGCCCTTGCTCCTCCCCCTTCCTTCTTGCCCAGCTATTTCATTTCCCATTAGTATTTAAAGAGATTGGGTAGGAAGTTTGATATTTACAACTAGAAAGAGATTTTTCTTTTTCAGGAGATTCCAATTATTCTATTTCTCTATGAAAAACTGTTCAGAAAACTTGCTGAGTTTTTTCCCTTAGAATGAATTGATATTCATTCTTCTGCACTCTTGGGAATTCAATTAATGATACATTTTAAGTTATAGCCCATTTTATACAAAAAATCCTATAAATATAATGGCCAAGAAAAGCTCTATTATAGGAAACTGTGACACAATTAGTAGGATGACCATATAATTTATTCCCAGACTGAGACACTTGAGAGTGAAAGGTGATGCCAAGATCACAGGTGTAAACCGGGATGTGTGGTCATTCTAAATGTAAAGCCAAGCGAGCTGCCCGGTGGGCGGTAGATGGGGAGATCACCTGGCTGCTCTGGTGTGAGGTTTGGCACCATTCTTTTTAATGAAGTCCTCTCCCCTGCAGGCCAGGTTCCGAGGCAAACCCTGCCAACTGGACTTCCTTCGCCTGGTGCCCAGGTCATTCTGAGAGGCCCAGTAGCTCTGGCATCAAGCCACTTGTGGGGCTGGCTGGCTGTCAGCAGCTCAGTTCCCTCCTGGCGCCCCATCATAGCCTGCCACCCCTCTACCTGGCAGAGCGCCACCAAAGGAAGCATCTTTGTGTCACTGGGAAATAGTAAGCCACTTCCTTGCCTCCTGTGACGGAAGTGAGTTCCAAGAGGTTTCTAGTGCTGGTCCTCAAGGAAAGCATCTGGTCTGACTGCACACACTCTAGACCTGATGGTGAGCATCTGGTCACCTTTTATGCTCCACGTGCAATCCCAGAACAGAAAACAAGCTATGAACATTTCCCTTTTACCCACGGTCAGACACTGGGTCATCACGGTGGCACATTCACACCTCCTGTATTTACTGGATGCCTCCCATGGGTACACACCATGCTAGCTGGACACTAACATATTCTACCTCTGGGGAAGCACCTGGAATTAGATTCTAGATAATTTCTTCAACATTGCCAATGCAGAACAGTACAAGAGGCAGAGCTTTGAACTTATTACTTCATTTGGTTAGTGCAGGGTTTCTCAACTCAGCACTAGTGACATTTCAGGCCACACAGTTCTTTGTTGGGGGGTGGGAGCATTACGGGAGGTTTAGCAGCATCCAATGTCTCTACCTGCTAAATTCCAGCAGCAATCCTCCACCACCCAAATCATGACAACCAAAAATCTCTCCAGTTAGGTGCAGGGGGTGGGAGTGGGGAATTCCCCCCTCCCCCATTGAAAACCATTGTCTTAAGGCATTTGGGGCATGCTTAGGACCAAACACAGAAAGTGCCCTGCCTTCTAGAAGTTTGTACCTTAACCACTGGATCAAAGTGGTGGGGAGAAGCTTAAGGCTGGGTTAGGAAGATATAACACCACGAGTCCCTGAGGGTTTGAGAACCAGCAAGCCAGCCCCTACACTCCACAAGCATCTGCGATATCTGATCGCCTGTGCTGCTGCAGAGATCAGCCATGGACTACGAAAACGAGTGCTTGAGTAAGAGTACTCACTGCCTTTAAGTGCTGCAGCACAATAAGCGTCACATGTCTGGAACTATGTGGTTGCTATCCCTTTTTTTGTGGCAGAAATATAAAAAGGGAAGCACTGAAATACTTGATTAGGACTGAGTGAAATGCTGTCTTCTACCTCAGAACAAAAAACATCAAATCACAATCACAGAAGACACTGCAGCTGAAGGGCCTCTCTGTTTCCCCAGCTTTATCCCAGGTGGGGTGGTGCAGTGCGCTGCCCATCGAGGGTACTGACTGTAGTCCCAGGCAGACGTGGGCAGACTCGGCACAGATTTGCCATCTTGCTGCGTTGATTTTCCCGGTCCTTCATGTTAGTTTAGAGGGAAGGTTTTCTCACTCAAAATGACTCCCAGGAGCTATGTTGAGCTCCAAAAGATAAATATAACAAAACCAAAATCATCAACCGAAACACACTGCCTTCTCAGGAGGCCAAGACAGGACGAGGGGCTGGTGCCTTGGTTGTCTTTCCCTGCCCAGGCCAGGCAGGAGGGCTTCGCCGGCGCCGGCCGGAGCCCTGCCGATGCTGCCTCCCAGGGGCCCTGCATCGGAGGCACCTGGAAGGGTTATTAGCAGGATTGGAACTCATCCCTCTGCTGGGACCAGATCATAATTACAGTAATTTTCTAAGAGGAGCTCGGCAGTAGGACTGTTTAATCAGCATCTGACTCCCTTGTGCTCCCAGTCCTCATCACTCAAGGAGAGGAGTGGGATGGCTCTTAAAGAGACAGTGCCCGCCTCTCAGCGTTTTGAACAGATGTGCCCTAATTGGGAGTATATATCTAAGTCTCGTAGCTTCTAGCAGGCAGATTGCATTGCCTCCAACGAACTGCCCCGGGTGTTCGCCATTCTGGACTTTCTGCCAGAGGGATTCGGGGCAGGCTGCTGGTGGGCCTGGCTTCCCGCACACACTCGGCCACCAGGAAGGAACGCGCAGGGCAAGAGCATTCAGGCTGGGCCCCTCAACCCGACTGTGAAACAGTGCTTGGCTGAAGGTCTGGAAGAGCAGACAGGATAGCCACGGATAAACTGACTCGGGTTATATTTATATGGGATATGTATCACAATCCAAAAAGTACAGAGGTATCTCTTCTATTCCACCCCTTTCCAGGAAAAGACCTTCAGGACTTTCAGGGAGTCTCTTAATTTTCCCACTCTGGTTTTACCATCTCTCCATATTTATTATTCATGCCCCTTTTCACTGCTGTGTAAGTATCCCTTGTTTTTCTCCCCCATTGCTCATCAAAGCAGACCAGATTTCCCCTGAATGGAAGGGAAGTAAAATGATTCGCTCTGCTCATGGAGTCAGGAACACTCAGTCTCCTGAAAATCATGGCTCTTATTACCTCTGTGAGCCTAAATTGCTCATAGTTATCATATCTTGAGATTAGAGGTCTTCAGCTTTCCAGCTCCGAATCCAGTCACAGCTAAGGTAGGACTATTTTTTCCCTAGAAGTTATTTCTCTACTAAAATGCCAGAACTGGCCCCTACAGCCCTGTTGGTAAGTTAAATGAACACTTGGTCTTCGCAGCAGTTCCCCAGACATTGAGAATGGGGGCAGGTGGCAGATGAGACCTAAGAGGTAGGGGGCTTCCAAAGTGGGTGGAGGAAACCCTCAAGAAAGATGCAGTGGTGAGAAAAGGAAGGTTACCCTGAGCTAGGCTATGGACAGAGAGCTGCCAAGGAGGGGGCGGCTTAGGATCAGTGCCCAGTGCTTGACTGAGGAAGTAGCTGCCTTGTGCTGCACTGGTTATCCGCTTGGCTTTGTTTGCATCTCAGCTGGATGCTCACACATCAACCCACAGATGACACTCCAGCACCTGATTTAAAGCTCCTGCAGCCTCTGTAAGGCAGGGTGGGAGCTGGTCTGTTTCTATTTTACCACCAACCCCATCTCGCATCCTCCCTACCAGCAGATTAAAAATCTTTGGGGCACACATGTAGCTCAAGCAGTTGAGTGCCTGCCTCCCACATGGGAGGTCCCAGGTTCAGTTCCCTGTGCCTCCTGAAAAAAAAACAAAATACAAAAACAAATATCAAGCAAAACAAATGAAAAAACCAACTCAACGACGCCAAGGTGGCTCAGTGGCTGAGCGCTGGCTTCTAACATACGAGGTCCTAGGTTCAATCCCCAGCACCTGGTACATATAAAGAAACTCACATCCCAAAATGGAGCTAACTTAATGCCCAGTCAGATCGTTAAAGTCACAGCCACACACAAAGCTACTGGAGAGGGTACAGGATACTAGGACTTGCTGCCGTGGATCTAAGGCCTTAGCAGCCAAAAAAAAAAAAAGAATACTATGGATGAGCTCTGAAAACAACTCTGAAAAGCTTTACAGGAATATTTTCTGTAGTGTTGAGTTTAGTTATTTTTGTGTTGTGTGTTTTGTTTTTACAAAACACTTGTCTTACAGAGCTTGGAAAGAGTCTCTCACATGAATATATTCTACAACTGCCTAAAAACATTTTTCAAAACCAAGCTCTGCTCAGTTTCCTCAGCTAGTAAATGAGCCTAACACCAGCCTTGCCTACCTCACTGGCTAAGAAAATAGAGAAAGAAGAGAAGATTACACTGCACGCAGAGATCAATAAAATAATGTATATGAAACTTGTTTTTATAAATGAAAACCCAACTACCCCTCACACGCACACATTTCCTCCCACCAAACAAAAAACTTCTGAGCTTAGGATGACTTATCCTAGGCAATAGGATGACTAGTACTGGGCCGTGGGAGCAGCTGTCAGAAGAAAAGTGACTATCAGGTACAGAACCTGCCTCAAATGAAATTTAAAATAAACACTTTCACTCTACTAGCAACTCAGTAGGCCACTCGGTGCCACTACCCACCTTCCAGACAGAGGTTATCAGCACAGAGGCTGGACCTGAGCAGAGGGACAGAGCGAACGTGAGGACAAACAACACTGCCTGGGTGGACAGGAAAATGTATCTTTGCTGATTTTCTGGTAACCCCAGGTCTGTATTAGAAAAACACTTCGGTGACAGCCCCTTCCATGGCCTACACTCAGTTCAACTCAAGACGAGGCAGGATGATGCCAGGCCCTAGATTAACCAAGGTGCTGTTGCATGCATTGCTGTTAATGGATCATTAAAAAAGCCGGGAGTCAGAAAAATTACATCCATGTCTTTGAATGGCTCCTGCTGTCCCAGCAGCCTACCCTGCTGGCAGAACTCACTGCTGAGCACCAACTCCAGGAAGAAAAGGGGAGAACAGAAGAAGGCCAAACCAGCTTGCTGTTTTTTGGCTGAGTAGGGAATTGATGCAGACCACCTCCGGCTCCTATCTGGAAGTTTCGAGATCAGAGAGCTTCAGGCACAGCTGGGTTCACAGCTGCACCATTTGGAGCACTGGACTCATTAATATTCATGAACCATCCCCACCAATCGGCAGAGCGGATGCCATTAGCTTAGCATCTGTCGGGTTTTTGTGAGGGTTGTGTATGGCGTTTTTTTCCTCTTTTAAATGAACTTCTTTTGACATTTTGCATTTGCCTCTGTAGGTTTTCTATCTTGCCTTGCTCTGCTGCATCATATAAAGGAGAGACACAGGGGAGGCGGGCAGGAAAGAAGGATGAGTACCAGCCAGGGCTTTGCATCTGCCTGTTGACAAACTTTATTTCTCTTTCAGCACCTGGCACCTCAGACAGGCTGTGAGAATGGAAGCAGCATCAGGTAAATTATACCTAACAAGGTTCATGCCCAAAACTGCAAGAAGAGCTGGTTCCTGGCTCTTTGGAAGACAGTCCTTCCTCCAGTGGTGAACTTGAGCTGCACATACAATGCGGGAGAGCTGCAGTGCACAGTTCTGAACCATTATTTCCACACTGATAAATTCATGATTTATGAAAGTAACTACTGCCAGCCCTTGCTCCCTCCTTCTCTGCTACAGCTTGTTAGACACAAATTGCAACAACAGTCTTAAATACTTGAATTTTATTTCAGGCCAAAGCCCCTCAACTCTAACTAAATGCCATGACAGACCCACACTCTAGACTGGTAGTTAAAGAGCCCACAGACAGGGTGAGCTGGCCAGAGGGGGAAGGGAGGAGTGTGCGTATGGGGGACACACACTCACAAACCGGAGTGCAGAGTGGTGTGGAACGCCAGTGGCACTCATCCCCTCCCAGCCCTGGCTCTCGGTGGAGAGGAATTATGGCAGCAGGAAGGCAGAACACCTCATTGTCTGAAGGCAGGCGTGTTGCTCCTCATCTCCATCCCCACAGCCCTCTCATACAAGCAGAAACAAAGCCCTTGCACCCCACTGTACTGAACATGTGGCCTCCCTGCAACCCGCAGAGGGACACCACGGCAGCAAAAACCATGAGGGCCGGGAGCCATCACTAAGGGAGAAGAAGATTCAAAAAAGAAAGGCGCTCACTCTAATCCTGTAGAAAAGAGAGTCGGTCTCTACTTTATAACCAGAAGCAATAGTCACAGGCCAGGATAGCCTTTTCTAAAGCAACCAAACTACCTGGTCCAGTGGAGCTGCTGCCTTTGCCTCTGGCTGTGACCCACCACTTCTCCTTTACGATTGCCCATGAGCTGCTCCATGGGTCGCAAGCCTGAGCCAGACTGAGGCCCTGGGATGTACTGGAAACCCCAGCTCCAGGAGTTACAGCAGCAGCTCCGTTCAGTGTTAGTGGAGGAAAAGCAAGGGGATGGGAGAGTAAATATTCACCACCTTGTCCACACAAGGAGTAGGCAAGAGGCCAACCTCCCAGAAACAAAGTGTCCCAGGGGGTGCAGCAAAAACAGAACCCAGCCAAGATGGGTATAAAACTACGTAAGTGTCCCTGTGGGGACAATATTCAATATGGCAGCTTAGGATCTGCCACTTACAGGTACCCAAAACCAGTCTCCTGAGATGGTGCTCCTGGGCCTATAAACAAACATCTAAAGAAACTCAGCTTCCAGGAGAGTAAATATGAGGTTCTATTTAAAATCAACAGCTCCTGGGCCTTATTCTTAACTTACAAACATCTGTTCAGTGTTGATTCTGTGGAGGACTCATGAGGAGTTGTCATGAAAGACCCCTGTGCAACCAACCCAAACAGAGGTGACCTTAGGAGACTATGCCCAGCTTTCCCAGACCCCGACCCTGTGCCCCATCCCACCTGAGCAAGTCTCCTTCCTGCGTTCTTCTCTATCCACCTCAGGGTGGAACCTAGCGCTAAGACAGTGCTCACTTTTCCGGGACTGTTTCTCAGTAACCAGGCTCCAAAGGCACAGCATGAGACAAAGGGGCTGAGTGCTCCCCTCCTGTGGCCCTCCTCACAGGCTGAAGAGCAGAGCTTTCCTCATCAGGTCTTGCAAACTCACAGCACGACAGCGAGGAAAGGGGTGGGAGGGTGGGACTTTCCAAGGAAGGAGCCTCAGAGTCAACACCAGGAGCCCACACTGCTAAATGGTCCTCTTCTTCACCAGGAGGTGGTGAGGGAGAGTTCCTCCTTCCAGATCTTGGAAGAAAGCAACAACTGGAAAAGAGCAGGAAATGGAAAAGAAGGGCATGAATGAAACAAAAATGGATAAACGAAAGGTGGTATATTCCTACATTGGCTACTGTTCAGTCCTAAAAAGGAATGAAGTTCCAATACACATTCAACATGGAGGAACTTTGAAAACAGTACGCTGAGTGAAAGCAGTCAGCCATGAAAGATCACATATCATATGACTCCATTTAGATGAAATGCCCAGAGTAGGCAGATCCACAGAGACAGAAAGTAGTGGTTTCCAGGGGCCAGGGCACAGGGGTGGGAGGAAAGGAGAGTGACTGCTCACAGGCATTGGGACTTTTAGGAGTGATGAAATGTTCTAAAATTGTGGTGACTAATGGTTGCACAATTCTGCAATTATATGTTTTAAGAGTAAATTTTACAGTAAGCAAATTCTACCTCAATAGAACTGTTATTTTAAAAAGAAGGGAAAGGGAACAGAGGAGCTCAAGTGGTTGACTGCCTGTTTCCTTCCCATATATGAGGTCCCGGTTTGATCCCCGTTACCTCCTAAAAAAAAAAAAAAAAAGAGGACAAATAGGAAAGTCCTCCCCTCTGCCCCCAGCTCCCACTAGGAGTCCTTGCTACCCAATGGTGGGTTAACACATCCACATCCCACTCAGGATGAGAGAACCACACCCATATAGAGCAGGCCTGCGGGGGCATGACTCCCTATCAAATGGATGCCCCCTGGCCTGGATTCCTGTAATCCTAGCCCCTTCTTTCTCAAAAAGAAAGCTTCTGATACCTCTTCAGCTGGTCTCCTTTAGCCAGGTGAGAGGAGCCCTGCCTCTCTTCCTGGACCCAACCACAGTTTGACATAGCATAGCGAAGAATGGCATCTGAAACGGTCACGGGGCTTCGGCCCTGGACGCAGGCTTCTATCTCGGGCACAGACAGCTGGCTTTGCAGGAAGAGGTGCAACTGGCTGTCGGACAGGAGTACCACACTCTGCAAGACCCTGGGGCAAACACAGGTAACACAACACAGATCATTACCCTGAGGAGTTGCTCTTCACACTCATTTTCCAAAGAGCTTCTGGCTTGAGTGGCAAGAAAGATATCTACCACAAACATGCCTAAGTGTGATGGGCCCATTCTGCCTGGTCCTTTAGCATGTCCCCAACCCCCAGTCCCACCCCAGACAGCCGGTACCAGCCCATTACACCTACTTACTTTTCGAGGAAGTGCTGCAAACCCTGTCGTCGCTTCTCAATGAACTCATCGGAGCTACCAAAGAGGGTTGACTTCCCAGGAAGTTCAGGTACAGGCCTGTGGGGCCACATAATGTAACACCCAAGATAAGTTAATGTACAAGACAGCTATTCCAGTCCCTGATCAAGGAAATTCCCTGAAGAGAGGTCCAACTCAATGCAACTAACTTTTAACAAGGGGGGAAAAGCCTAATATTTATTGACTGCATACCAAGTACTGGGCACTGTTCTAAATGTTTTATAAACATTATTTCATTTAAAACTCTCAAAAACCTCATGAGAAAGATATTAGTGTCCCTACGTGAGTAATAACAAAATAGTATCAGAATATTTAGAAATTAAGTAAATTTCCCAGTGTTACACAGCTAGTAAGCTGCAGAGCTGTATTTGAACCAAGTCTGTGATCCAAAGCTCCTACTGCTACACCACAGTATTTACAAAACCCATTCTCCTACCATCAACTATTATTTTTAAAAGGAAGAAACCTGTACCTGGAGACATGGAGAATGCTGGGCCCTTCTATGTAAATTAAGACTATGAACTTCAATCCCAGTAGGTCACATGCTTGGAATTTTCTAAAGTAGATGAGTTGCAGCAACCATCCACAAATTCTTGAAGCTGCCCTTGCTTCTCTTAAGAGGTACAGCACAAATTCTTTTAACAACCACACATCAGTGTAGAGAAGGGACACTCTATCAGAGGAAGAGGAACTGAACCAGTTCACCTGGCTTATGAAGGCCTGACTCAAGACACAGGCCTCCTCAGTCCCACATGTTAACGAACTGGCTTGTCACTTAACAGGCCACCTGTCACCACTGAGCATCCAGAGACCATCCTGCGTTGGAATCACTGTTCTAATTTTCTCCACTTTTAGAACTTATGGGAGGGAGGTGAGGAATAAATGCTACTGCCTTTCCTAAGGCACTTGGTCTGGTATGCCTCTGGAGAAGGGGTTCTGCACTAAAAGAAAGACAGACGGATGGAGAGGCAAGAAGAGAGAGAAAGAAAAGGAGGGAGAAAAGAAATGAAAAGAAAAATCACAATTTTTACCTTTCAAAAGGACAGAAACACCACCTGTCAAATAAACCCAGGTACTTAAAAGTTTCTGATAACCAATAACAAGCACATTTAAAGTGCTAAGGTACATTTCTTTAGTCCTAGACTAATATGTATACAAAAAAATATATATCTTCAATGTTTCTATGGCTCTGTTAGGTCAAAATACTAGAAATGAGAATTCTGTTTTTACTTATTCCACTAACTTGAAAACATAATTTCAGAACACATTTCCTTAAGCACGCTGCAAGTTTTCTTCATTGTAAATTCCAGTTCCCAGGAAAGCACCTAACAAGCCAGTCTCAGACCCAAGAAGGAAGCAAGACGCAAACTCACACTAAACCAGCGTTTCTTTGTAGCTGCTTTCTCAACCACACAAACTCACGGTAACGGCGCCGCACACAGGACGTCTTGGCAGTAAAGGCCTTGCTGTTAGTCTACAAGAAGAAGTACAGGAAGAGGGTTCAGTGGAGGACTCAGCTTACATGAGCTCCCCACCATCAATCTCATTTAGGCCCAAGCCGCCAAGCCATGGACCTGTACCTCCCTGATCAAACAGGAGCACAGTGCCCTAAAGCAACTCTCAAGCATACTGCAAGTTCTCTTTCCCCTCCTCCCTCCTTACCTTCTAAGTGTTGGGTCTCAGGTCTGCCAGAAGCACCCACAAATGGGCCCTGCCTCAGCACCAGCCGTCAGCCCTTGAAGGCGTTGACCTCAATAAAGACGGTTGATGTACTTACATGAAGGAATATTTTATAATCCACATAAGAATTCCAGGTGCCCTCATTCTGCACACGGGGTTCCTGGACACGCACAGTGATCAGCTCCTGCAGTTAAGAAATACTCCCTCAGCTTCGGCTCAGCCATGTGCTAAGGCAGCTTTGACAACATAGGTTGCCAGATTTTCCCACTCAGATAGCACCAACTTTCATTCATTCATTCATTCATTCATTCATCCATTCATTTATTCAATTCAACTCAACAAATATTTATTAAGCACGCACACCATTCTAGGCATTGGGGATAGAGCATGAACAAGAGACAAAAATTCCCATGAAGCCCACATTCTAGTACATTGCAACCAATTGCAAACTTAGGCAAAATGGAACCTCATTTCCCAGCAATGCCTCTGCTTTCCTTCTACTGGCTTTATTCTAAACTCACTAAACAACTAAGGAAGAGCAATAATGAACAATGATTTACATCTCTGTGCCCTCCCTTCTCCCCAACCCCTTCTCCAGCTTTTACCCACCTGTTCCCTGGAGACCATGCTCTTACCTCCTGCTCTTGGTTCTCCGACATCCTACACCAAAAGCCCATTGGAAGAAAACATCTGATGAGGGACAGAGGATGTGGAGAACAATCGTGGTTAGTATGTATCTATTATTATCACTCTGTACCAGTGCAAAAATAGACCCCTAGGGAAACCCAGGTGATTTTTTTTGTTTGTGTCTAACACTTAAGAGGAAGGAAAAAAACCCCACCACATTAGATCAGTGCTAGGTTAAATGTCTTAAGGGATTTGCCTCCCTCCTCAGACCACTGCCAGGACCCTCAATTAGGCCACCTCTACCCAAAACATGTTGGGGTCTGTGCAGTGTTTGTCTCACATCCGGAACAGGCAGGTTTATCTGTAGAACCTTTCTGCCATGAGGGCTGCAGGCATAGCAATATCTTGTGTGCACTTGGAGCACAGGTTTGAAAACGAGCCTTACATCGCCCCCTCCTGGCTGTTTAGCAACAACCACGTTTCCACTATCACCAGTGCTCCTGAGGCTTTGTCTTGCTAACTGAGTCACCTCCCCACAGGTAAATGGCAGAGCCAGAGTATTCCAGGGAGCACAGAATGCCCAGTTGCGACCTTCCCTTATCTAATCCACTCTCGGTAACCTGAGCCAATAGCTCTAATCATTTCCTCTCTCAACACGCCATCCGGTTTTGTACCTCTGCCCAAGCACCCCACAGCTGCACAGGTTGACTCGATGCTTTCCGCTCCTTTGTAAAGATTCATTAAAGCCTAAGCCCTTGAATTTCCCCAATGTGGCAGTTTACATGTGCAGCGACATTGCCCACTCCAACAAGGGGACCATGAAGGCTGCAATGCAGGGTTACTCAAGTCCAAAGGGGCCCATGATGTCACCTTCTGTTAAAATACAGCACTAATCTTGTTACTCCTAGAACCACTCCAACAGCATCCACCCTGGCTGCCGCTTCCACCCCCTTCTCCTCTCTTAAGAGCGGAACAATAAGGTTTAATTTCCCTTTCCAATTTACCTTGAAATGAAAACTGACTTCAGCCAATATGTACTGCCAACAAATGATCTAGGCTGGCTCCTGGGAAAACAAGACAATCTCTAACCCACCCCCCCATTCCATGCCCATTCGCACACCCACTCATTTTTACAGTCCCACAATTAATTTTAAACACATTCTCTTATTAGTTCTGCCTTACCATTAGAAGAGTGTGTAATGAGTTTCCTTCTATTTTATGTTTTGCTAACACAAGGTTAACGTTTCAAGAGAAAGGAAACTCATTTACACCACGAAATTAGCAGAGCAAACAGCTTTTCTGATTCTTTCCAAAATTCTAGAAGGTCTCTCCACAGATAGACATCACACACAATGACATAGCTGTATGGTATATAACAAAATGGGACTACCTTGTTAAACAAACCCAAGGTTTTGTGATTTTAATACTATCTAAAACAGTATCCTCGCAGACAATCTAATTTTTCCTCTGATGCAGCTACTACCTCAAAGAGGTCCTGAACTGAAAGGTAGGAAATTCCAATTCTATCACAACCGATGTGTAACATCCCAGATGTAGGCAAATAGCTGTGACCAAAAAGGGCAAGTAGACTTTCTGTTAACAATTAACCTCCTCAGATTAAAATAATTCTTTTTTCTCTTCTCTTTCAGGAGAAAGACTCTGCCCCCAGGAGCAGAGTTAAATATTCTAAACTGCTTTTTTACAGAAATAACCAATAGGAAAGATGATGACAAGGCAAGCATCATCATCCACACACTCACAGAAGCACACACAGCTCCTATGCACTAACTCAACGCCAATCTCATTCTCTAGGGCCCTGCACCATACCACCTCCATGCTGAAGATTCCTCTCCTTTCCTTTGGGGCTATTTTTACCACTTAGAAACATACAGCTATAAATAGTGTTAAAAAAAAAAAAAAAAAAGCAACAACAAACAAACATCCCAGGACCTCCAAGATGCTATATACTTAAATCTAAATTTGGAGGGCAATAAGAAAGTTGCAAATGTAACTTTTTGTCAAAAACACTGGAACAAAACAAAAACCTAGATCCCAACTAATAATATCCAGCAATTACTCTTCTCCATCAGCTTCCTCCCCACAGATACAATTTCTCAGGAAAAAAATAGAACTCAGCCCTGCCATTGGAGGGAAAGCAGGAAGTTCTTAACATTTTCGCTCTATGATCTGGGAGAGGGATCTGTATGTCATCCATATAAGGACAGGGTCACTTAACTCACTCAGTACTGACTACATTTCCTGGGCCCTTTCAATCACATCTGAAACTTCATTTTACTTTCTCCACCTGTACAAACACCAGTAGCTCCAGCTCAAGAGTACTCAGTTGTTGGCTGTTTAGATTTATCATAAAGCCTTCCAATGTCATAACAATTCCAAGGCAGCAATTCACCACTTTAGCCCCACCATTTTCTCTCCCACCTAATCTACTTCATGAGACAGGTTAAAAACAAATCAAGTGATAAAAGTATATTGAAGCCCTGGACCTCCCATCCTTTCTTACTTATTCGTGAGACCTTAATTTAGTCAAATGAGATGGAAACTCAAAAAGCTCACGTTCCTAAATACCCACAGATGCTAGGGGAAGCTCCTCTGTCTGACCAAGCACCTTGTGATCTCACCCACGCGGTTCCATCCCTTTGTCCATATGTAAACTGGGGTGGAACCGATACCTACCCCTCCTTCCACCTGGAAAGTAAGTCACAAAGGCAATCACAGTCGACGCAGGAGTCTCGTTGGTTCGGTAAAATATTTGCCATTACTCCCTAGACCTAGGCATTAGGGTAAACGTCCCCAAACTCTTTTACTCCGGCCACTCCCCCTCCATTCTTAACCAACGAGGACCAAAAGGGCCACACATCCCTTCTCCTTTTCCTATTAAGTTTGGGAATGGGAAAGAAAGAGACCTTATACTTTAAAATAAACTGGATGGGAGCGGAGATGGCTCAAGCCATTGGATTCTCACGAGAGCAGACAGCTAGAGCAAACAACAAGGGTGGGGGAAAGAAATACATTTTTTTAAAAAATCTTTAAAAATAAACTGGAAAACCGGGTTTCTTTCCTTGGTTCCCCAGCAAGTCCCTTCCCCAGGATGCCCAGCAAGACCCCCAAACCCAAACGCCACAACCGATGTTTAAGACCGCGGCTCTCCACCGGCAGCCCCTCCTGAGCCCCCTCATCAGAAAGCAGCTCCCTCTAACCCGGCGGCCCGGCCTGCGCCTCCTCACCTGACAGCAACAACCACTCCCTAGAGCGACACCAGCACCCTACCACAGAGCTAGGGATGCGGCTTCTCCTTCCGGGTGAGTCGCCGGTGCCCCGGTGCACGACGGGAGACAGTTCCCGACCCGCCAATCCTGGGTGCCCGAGACGCCCCACCCCGGCAGCCCCGGGCTCTCAGTGGCGACTCCTGCTCCCCCGGCAGCGCGGCTCCGCCCCGCCCGGGCCCCCCGGTAGGAGGCGGGATTCCCAGCGACTCTCGCGGGCGCCCGAGCGTGGACGCTAGGCCAGGTGAGGGGCGGGCTAATGGGCTCCGAGGCCCTATCCAGGGCCGCGTCCGGCCCATCGTGTCGCGTCCCACCAGTCAGTGGCCAGAGAGAGGCCCTAAAGGTCTGAAAGGGAGTTGGGAAAGGCGAGAGGTGTGAGATTGCTATTGTTTACGTTCTGCAAAGTGCGGTCTTGAGTGTGGGAAGTTCCGGGAAGGAAACGCCCGCATTCCTGGATCCTCACTGTCTCGAGTGAGACTCCATTTGAACCCCCTAGGTTGCAATTCCCCAGCGGAGGACTCAAGGGAACTCCAACACAGATTCGTAAAACTCAACATTGTCAAAGCAAAAACCAGACTTGACAGGGTCCAGCAACTCGCTGAAACACGCCCAAAGAAGCATCACCCAACCAGTTAGTAAGAAAAATGGGTGAATATGACGAAGGCTTTTTAAAATGTGGTTGAAAGGCGTTTTTAGCAACTTGCTTAAAGATAATTTTGACAAAGATAATATTAAGGAAACAGTCGCATTTGGGTAGTAAAGGCTATGATGTATACAAATTACTCATAGTTCAGAAAAAATATATATGTGTAAAGAAAGAAGGAGAAGGGAAAAAGAGAGACTCTCTAGGGAGTGTCCTTGGACTGGTCCTAAATTTCTGTAAATTTCAGTTTCCGCACCCATTAAGTGGAGATTATTACACATACCTAAAAACAGCGTTTCTCAAACTTTTTGGTCTCAAAATCCCTTGGCACTCTTACAGATTAAGGACCTCAAAGAGCTTTGTTTGTGGGATATTTGCCGAATTAGAAATTAAAATTGAGAGATTTTAAAACATTAATACATTTAAAACAAAGTGTTAATGTTTTATGAAATATATTTTCCCCCAAAAAATGAATAGAGTGCATTGTGTTACAGTTTTGCAAATCTCTTTAATGTCTGGGATAATAGAAAACAGCTAGATTCTTGTATTTTTGCTCCCCATTCATGCTGTTGTGCTGTGTTTTGGTAGAAGCATATTGAAGAAACTGCTGCCTCATACATATACAGTTGGAAAAGGGAGGAGTATTTTTAGCCTTCCCCTTACATAACATTATTGTTAATCCCACAATGATGCTGCAAGGTAGGGCTAAATATTTTCATATTTTAGATTTTACTGGAAGTTGAGGCTCAGAGAAGTTATGCAGCATGTCTAATATTACACAGCAGGCAAATAGTAGACACAGAATCGAATCCAGTTCAGCCTGATTCCCAAGCCCTGGTTTATTCTGCAACATCACACTTCCTTCCCCACCTTCTTTGTAATTTTAGAAAGTTGGTGTGACAGAAGCATTTCCTGTGGGCAAGAGCAATGCCACTTCAAATGTTGTCTTGAGTGAGAATACTGTAACTAAATTACCTTTGCTCCTAGAAAGTGCATTTGACATCCATCCCTGGCAGAATTCCAGAAGAGATTATTAACAAGAGTGCTTTAAGTTGATTGGTTGCAGATTAACATAAACCAGTGGTACTTGGCTACATAAAAAGAAAAGGTAAACTTTGGCTGCCTTAAGAATGGCATTGAGCACCAAGGCAGTGATAGCTCTCTCTACTTTGAAACATGCTCATAAGAGACAGAATTTATTAAGAAATACCTGCTATATCTGAAACAGTTGTCCCATGATGTACAATGTAAGAAAATGGTGGCAGCCTAGAAAACAAGACCTTAGGGAATTTGATGAAGGCTGAATTTGATTACTAAGGACCACATGAGAGAGAGATTGGATTTATTCTATGTGGCTACAGAAGCCAAAACTAAAGAAAGTAGGTGGTATTTATATGGGAAACAGGAATCAGCTCAATGTGAGGAATTAAGAGTGGCAGCATTTTATGCAGGCAGGACTATGGTTTGGGAAGTAGAAATAAGATAAAATCTTGATTCCACCACTTTCTTGCTGAATACCATTGGACAGGTTGCACAACCTCCCTCAGCCTTCTCTGCAAAATGAAAATAGTAATTCCCACCTTCCTGTTATTCCAGGATTAAATAACATCAATCCAGGGCTGAACAAAAGTCCTAGTGCTGTGGTAAGCACTCAATAATACTTGCTATGTTATTACAACTAATTTTCTCATCATTAAAGTTATTCAGGGATGGGAAACGGACTTTGGCCCAGTGGTTAGGGCGTCCGTCTACCATATGGGAGGTCCGCGGTTCAAACCCCGGGCCTCCTTGACCCGTGTGGAGCTGGCCACGCGCAGTGCTGATGCGCGCAAGGAGTGCCGTGCCACGCAAGGGTGTCCCCCGCGTGGGGGAGCCCCACGCGCAAGGAGTGCGCCCGTGAGGAAAGCCGCCCAGCGTGAAAAGAAAGTGCAGCCTGCCCAGGAATGGCGCCGCCCACACTTCCCGTGCCGCTGACGACAACAGAAGCGGACAAAGAAACAAGACGCAGCAAATAGACACCAAGAACAGACAACCAGGGGAGGGGGGGAAATTAAATAAATAAATAAATCTTTAAAAAAAAAAATAAAGTTATTCAGGGAAGCAGACTTGGCCCAATGGATAGGGCATCCATCTACCACATGGGAGGTCCGTGGTTCAAACCCTGGGGTCTCCTTGACCCTTGTGGAGCTGGCCCATGCACCGTGCTGATGCACACAAGAAGTGCCCTGCCACGCAGGGGTGTCCCCCTTGTAGGGGAGCCCCACGCGCCAAGGAGTGCACCCTGTAAGGAGAGCCGCCCAGCACAAAAGAAAGTGCAGCCTGCCCAAGAATGGTGCCACACACACAGAGAGCTGACACAACAAGATGATGCAACAAAAAGAAACACAGATTTTTGGTGCCGCTGATAAGGATAGAAGCAGTCACGGAAGAACACAGCGAAGGACACAGAGAGCAGACAACTGGCAGAGGGGAGGGGAGAGAAATAAATAAAAATCGATCTTTAAAAATAGATAAATAAATAAAGTTTTTCAAAACAAAATAGAATGCTTCAGGAGGGAGTAAGTAGATTAATTTTTGCTTTTTCCTGGAGAGCCAACCCAAGTGTCTCAGGAAGAATTGCCCTCTTTGGTATGCTCCCACAGCCCTTTAGCAAAATTCTTACGATATTGCTGGGCTGTGTTTACATGGCAACTCTCTTGAGCCCTGCACAGTGCTTATAAGTGCTCTATAAATGCAGACTCCTACATTCTGGGGTAGACTGCACTAGACTTTAGTTGCTTTCCCCCTTATTAGGAGGCTAATTTAATAGTTAAAGTCACCTTCCTCTGATAGACATTATGTTGTTAGTTCCTGATTGGATAGAGAAAAGGAGAGTAAACAAAGCACAAATTTGAGGTGAGCAAAAGAGATGAAGGAAAGCTTTGATCACCTCCATTTTTTGTCAGGTAGAAGATCTGTCATTAGCCATTTCTTCAAGAAATACTGTCTACTGTATCCTAGGGACTGTATTGGGTACTGGGAATATATTGGTGAAGAACACAACACTGAAGCTTGGAGTCCAGGAGGGAAGACAGACATTAACTAATGAAAATAAAGTGGGGTGAATGTTATGATGGGAGGTGGAATTTCCATTAATATCAGGAAAACTAGAACACCGGTCTCAATGAACAAGGATGGATTTTGCTGATTTCGTATTTCTTTGGAGGTGGCTAAGTGAGGGGTGCTCATGAAGATAAAGGAGTGGACGCTGAAGTCGCCCACTGGTGCAGCGAATGAAAAGGAGACGCCCAGGATGCTTTATGAAACCTAACAAGAGAATCTAACCTAGTCCACAGGGTCAGAGAAGGCCTTCTAGAGGAAACTCAATGCGAAGGAGTAGGATCTTGCAGAGCGCCACTGGAGTTTTAAGGAGATTTGGTAAAACTCTGTTGAGGTAATTGCAAAATTGTCCAGAAATACTCTTAGATTTTGGACCAACCCAAGGGGTTCACTTGTAAACCCACTTTCTCATTTTCCAGGGTGAAACGTTTTAAGCCACTGGAGAACGGTCCTTGCTGGTTAAAAATTAGAACTCCCTAAAGCCCTACCAATCTGTGCGTAAAGGCGTGAGTCGCGCGAAGCATTTCGGGCCTTGTAGTCTTGGACGGACTTCCAGTCCCATGGTGCGGTGCGGTGGGTCGCCACGCCTGCGCAGTGCGGGCGGCGGGCAGCGCAGAGTGCGAGGTTCTTTTGTTCCGCAGAGGGGAGGGCGGTTGGCTGGGGCCTTTGGTACGCTGCTTCAGTGAGGAATTCACCCGCGGCCGCCCGGATCGTTCCTTTTCTGGGCGCCATTCTCCCGCTGGCCCGACGCGACGCGCTAGTAGCGCAGTACCGATTCCCCTCGGGCTCTTGGGCGCTGCTTTAAGGTGAAGAGCCCGCTAGGAACAGGGAGGCGGGGGGAGGTGCGAGGCGGCGGCGCGAACCGAGGGCGAGGGGCCGCGCGTTTGTGGCGGGTGGGAGACGGGAGCGCGCTCGGGATCCCGCTCGGATCCACCCCACTGCCGCGCGGAGTTATTCCGCGGAGCTAAGAGACCGGCGCTCATCGCGTGAAGGATGGAGAGGGCGGGGTGGTGAATACTGAGCCAGAGATTGAAGCGGTTCGGGATGGGCCGAGCACTTGGGGGTCGCTCTTCCTGGGCTGGATAGACCGAGACAATGCTGCTTGGGTTGGGTGCGTGGCTGCGGGATTGGGCTGGAGAAGAAACACTTTAATACACTGTGAAAGGCGCAGGCCGGGCGGTCTTGCTGCTCGGATATGCATAGAGGAGATGACAACTGCGAGACCCGAGGTTTAGAGATGTAACCTGAGGATTAGGTCGGGCCGGGACTGCTAGAGTAATTTTCTTTGCCGAGCTAGGGAGAAGAAACTTGTAAATTGGAAGAGGGGGATCTTGGGGAAATCTTCTGGAATAGTTGTACGTGGGGAGTAATTGTTGAATACATTGGAGAGGGAGTTAGGAGGAGGGGTTGATATTTGCCTCGTCTGGTTCTAGAGTGGGTGGAGCTGTTTGGATTTGTGGGGCGGAGGCTGCGCTGGAGTATTTCTATGTGGGATAGCAGGGAAAAGAGGAAAGCTGGCTGCCCTTGCTTGCACAGGTCCTTACAGTGGGGAAGCTATACATAAGAAAAATATGTGAAGAAGGAATGGGACACGCCTTCTTCACTTTTCTAGGGTTGTGTTTTGTTGTTTTTTCCTATTTTCACTCCATGATTCTTTAGAGAGTTAAAAAAAAAGTTCTAGAACAGCTCTTGTTTTGATTCAAAATTCATATTCATAAATTTTAAGCTGGGATCCTTACTGGTCTCACAAAGGGTGGTGGATTTGTAGAAATGAGTAGGTGATTAAGAGTTAAGGAATGAAGTGAGAGATTGTGAGATGGTATGAGAAATTGGGAGACAAAAAGGAAAAGTATGTGAGATAATTTTTTTTTTCCTTGGGCTCTTGTTTTTTAGCCAGGCTTTCCCCGTTGGAAGAAAATTTGAATACAAAATGAGCAATGCTATTTCTCTGCTTTTTTTTTTTCTCAGAGAGACCCAGAAGGCTAAAAGCGACCAGTTTTTGTGGATTGGTATTATATTCACATACACAAGTTTCTTTAACTTTAAAAGATATGTTATACTAGAACCTCTGGCCATGGGTAAGAAGAGTGATCTTCAATTGGGTGAAGAATCTTCTGAGTAGTTTGGGGTAGTTCTGAAAGGTCCGAGGTTTTGGAATAGATGCGTACATACAACTAGGAAATTAGAGTCTTTGTTCCTCCCTGGATCCTTTTAGACATTTATATGGCAAGTGGTGTGGTTGAAGGGCCGCTGAATTGGAACTGGTCTCATCTTAATGAAAGCTTCAGGGCAGTGGAGGATCTTCAGTCATTTCCCGTTTTCCCTTTGGTGACATTTTTCTTCTTTGGTTGTCACACCTAAATTGTTTTTCATTAAAAATGTAAATAATGGCCCTTACTACTATCTTCTTGTTTAAAGGAGAAAAAGTACAGTACTCTAGCCTTCTGCTTCTGTGAATACGAGATACCTGTAATTTTCTAACCATTTATCTAAAGAAAGGAAGTAAGTCTTCATTATATTTTCTTGTGCCCATTTTACGGACTATGGAAAAGTTTTCTTTCTGTGTCTACAGCACTTAAAAAGATTTACTGCATTTTTGACACTTTCTAGTAGTTTATCCAGCAAGATTTCCCTTTTCTATATATTGTCTATGGTGGCATAACAGATTTTGCATTGAATTTGTTAGATTTTCACTTCATTTATCACGTCTCTGAAGAGTTTTTGGAATAAAATGCTAATAGCTAGTTTATGGGCCTCCCATAAGATGGGGCCATGCCTTTTACTCACCCAGTATCCGGTACATAGTAGGGCATTCAGGTAGTTGATAAATGAATGAAAAGGACTTTGAGATCCTTTCTGAGAACTCCATGTGTCAATCAGCAAAATTAATTCATGTACATTTATATAGTCAGATTGCCAGTCTTAGATCTATGGTATGTGGTAGAGTAAAACTGTTGCCTTCGGTGTGTTGTGTTAGTCTCAAGTTTCTAGTGTAATATCTCTGGTGTTAAATATAGAAAAGATAATGTAGATTGTGTAAGTAACCATTTTAAATACCTTAGGAAAGGATTTGGAGAAGCCACAGGTTCTGGATTTCTGTAGTGAACTGTCACACTTGAATATTTTCTGTTTTTAAAAGTACCTTGAAATATTCATCTTTGTGTCCTTTGTATAAAGTTGAATAATAATAAAAGTTTTCCGGTAGCATTTCTGTTGAGAAATTGAATGGCCTTCCAAAGATTAACTGTTGATGTGATTCAAATATGGGCAAAATTCAGATCCCATCAGTATTTGAATTGAGTAATGTGGTTTTTTTTTGTATGTGTGTTTACTTTTGACATTACCTTTTATGATTAACTGACTAGTAGGGGGCAACCTGATTTGTGAAATTGTGGCTGTCTTTTTAAGAATAGCTAACACATTCAGAACCTAACAGAACTCTGGTATTTGGGAGACTGGTGTCGGTAATCTGATTTTGTTTTGCTGTGAATGCTTTGGTCTCTGCCTTGAATTCTGACTTTCTAATCATTTTTATTCAAGGTAAACTAAACTCTTGAGTTGTTTGCTTCTGGCATCACTGTCTCACTAGCATTTGCCAATCCCTGTGGCTTCTCAACCCAAAGCTATATAGTTTCATCCACATAAGCAAATTCACAGGGTTAGCCAAGGTTCTGGACATATCTCAAATAAAATTCAAAGTCTATTCACACACCTGTATTCTAGCCCTAGATCCTCTGGAATTCAAGGGCAGGGGTGCCTTTAAGAATGAAACTCCTGCTCACTGTGTATGTGGCACAAGTTCTTGTTTTTTGCCCAGTCAAGTTTTCCATCTGGAAAGCATTTGCTTCACAAATAGCCAAAGCTAACAGGCTAAAAGCAGTGTAGAAACATGAGTCAGGGGGACTCGAACTGAATACACCTCACATGCCTTCACCTGCCTTTTGACGACTGGTATGTAGTTGCTAATAGTTTCAGCAAAGGTACTTCATCCTTGCTTTCCTTTGGGCTTGTCTGTTAGATTCATCTGGCTGATCATTCCCTTAAAAGCTAACAGTTTTGGACTTTTGTTCCCTGATTGTCTGAGTCTGAGGCAGCCATCGTTATTCTCCATGTAGGGAGCAACACCTTACACAGAGCCCAAATCTACCTTTTAAAAAAAAAAGATTTATTTATTTAATTCCCCCCTCCCCCTGCCCTGCTGCTTTTGCTGTCTGTATCCTTCGCTGTGTGATCTTCTGTATCTTTTTCTTTTTTTGGTCTTCTCATTTTTTCTCCTCTAGGATTCACTGAGATTTGAATCCTGGGACCTCTGATATGAAGAGAAGTTCCCTGTTAGCTGCGCCACCTGGGTTCCTGATTTCCGCTCTGCTTCACCTTGACTCTCCTCTTCGTCTCTGTTTTGTTGTGTCATCATCTTGCTGTGTGATTCACTTGCATGGGCACTGGCTCACCATGCAAGCACTCTCACCACGTGGGCACTCAGCTCGCCACAGTGGCACTGGTTCACCGTACAGGCACGCTTTCTCTCTCTTTTTCACCGGGAGGACCCAGAGATTGAACCCATGTCCTCCCATATGGTAGGCAGAAGCCCTATCCCTTGAGCCACATCTACCTTTAACTGGTAGAAAATAGAATTGGGAGCCCCAATGAAAGAGAAATTATTTTGCTTGGTTGCATGGCTTCATGGAAGAAGTACCATTTAAACTGGATCTTAAAAGATGGGTAGGATTTTGCTGCTGGTGCTGGGCAGGAATACACTTCTTAGATGAACAAAGGCATGCTTGGAGGATACTTGCAGGATGTGTTCAGGATTTAGCCAGTAGTTGTCTTCTGTTTTGACTGGGGTGTAAGTTTTGTGAGGGAAGTAGGATTACATTTAGTCCAGAATGGTAGGTTGGAAACAGAGGGTGTTAGATGTTACAGTGAGGAGTTTGGCCTTTGTTTTAAGGGTTGGGGATCTTTAAAAAACCTTTTAAAGTAGTAATTACTGGTTTTCTCTTCAGCAAATGGTTTATACTCCTTACTTCTGAGCAGTCTCATTCATTGCCTTTGTTCACAAACAGTTCCTTAGGCCAAACTGCCCTCCTGCAGTCTACCTTTTCAAATGCTGATAGAGCCTGGCTTCAATCCCAACTTTTCAAAACCTTCCGTAATCAGCTAGTCAGCTCTTCAAGCTCTCTAGTACTTTTGTTATTATACTTATTTCTTAAAAGTTCTACGATACTCTTGTCATTTCTTCTATTGTTGACTTAAACTTGGCATTGTTTACCTTTCTGTATGTTTTGTCTTTCAGTTCTGGCTCTGAATCTTTACTGTTAGGAGGCCTTAGAAATTTTCTTTCCTTCAGTAAGCCTTAGTTTCCTCATCTGTGAAACAGACTTAATAAAATCATTGTTAAACGATTGAATTAAGTGCCTTTATATGCATTATTTAAGTGTTCAGTAAATGTTAGTTATTATGTTATTATTACTTATCTTCAAGAGCTTCTCAAAGCCTGTACTTGTATGTCTGCATATCCCAGTAGAGTGACCAAACCATCCGTTCGCCTGGCTCGCAGGGAGTTCTGGCAAGTGGGACTTCAGTGCTGAAATCAGACAAGTTAGTCATCCTGTTTTCTATCCAGGCGCTTAGTAAATGCCTTTTGGTTTGATTTTTTTTTTTTTTCCCCAATAGTATTAAAAGCTTAGGGGAAACGGACTTTGGCCCAGTGGTTAGGGCGTCCGTCTACCATATGGGAGGTCGGCGGTTCAAACCCCGGGCCTCCTTGATCCATGTGGAGCTGGCCATGAGCAGTGCTGATGCACGCAAGGAGTGCCGTGCCACGCAAGGGTGTCCCCCGTGTGGGGGAGCCCCACGCGCAAGGAGTGCGCCCCGTGAGGAAAGCCGCCCAGCGTGAAAAGAAAGAGCAGCCTGCCCAGGAATGGCGCCGCCCACACTTCCCGTGCCGCTGACGACAACAGAAGCGGACAAAGAAACAAGACACAACAAATAGACACCGAGAACAGACAACCAGGGGAGGGGGGGAAATTAAATAAATAAATAAATCTTTTTTTTAAAAAAAAAAAAAAGCTTAGTAGTTATAAACTTTTTAAAAAATACTATTCCTTGGCTGTGATGTAACCTGAACTTTAAAAAAAAAAAAGATTTATTTATTTATCCACTGTGCATCTCCCCGCCCCCCTTGTCTGCTCTTTGTGTCCATTCACTGTGCATTCTTCTGTGTCTGCTTGTCTTCTCTTTAGGTGACACCAGGAACCGATCCTGGGACCTTCTGGAGTAGGAGAGAGGTGCCCAATCTCTTGCACTACCTCTGCTTCCTGGTCTGCTGCGTCTCTTATTGTCTCTCCTCTGTGTCTCTTTTTGTTGCATCATCTTGCCATGCCAGCTCTCTGCTCAGGCCAGCTTGCCTTGCGGGTCAGCTCACCGCTCAGGCCAGCTTGCCTTTACCAGGAGGTCCTGGAAATTGAACCAGTGACCTCCCATATGGTAGATGGGAGCCCAATAGCTTGAGCCTCATCCACTTCCCAGTTATAAACTTTTATAGCCATTAATTGACTAGGTTTTAGACAAGCAAGAAGCAAAAGAGAGAAGGAAAAGCAAAGAATGGGAAAAGGTACTAGATGGGAGAAGGAATGACATGCAGAGTGATAACAAACAATAATATTAATAATCATCCAGTCCTGGTCTTCTATACTGTACCTTGTCAGTCAGTGTAGCTCTTTCTACCCAGCCACACTTCTGTTTCTCATTAAAGTAAGCTGTCTCACCTTAGGCTTTTTTTTTTTTTAAGATTTATTTACCTTATTTTTCTTTTATTTATCTACCCCCTCCCACAGGTGGTTCTCTCGTCTGTCTCACCTTCTCCAGGAGGCACCGGGGACTGAACCCGGGACCTCCCATATGGTAGGTGGGTGCCAAACTGGTTGAGCCACATAAACTTCCCACCTTAGGACTTTTTGTTTTATTTATTTATTTTAATTTTTTTTCCTTTGCTTTGTTTTGGGTTTTGTTTTGGGTTTTTGTTAGTTTGTGTGTGTATGTTTTTTCACTTTTTTTAAATTTTTATTTTTATTTTTTTCCATCTTAGGATTTCTGAACCACCTTTTCTCTACTCTTGGAGTATGTCTCTGATTTTTTTTGCTAAGTTTTCCCCTTGTTATTCGGGTCTCTGTTTAAATGGTACCTAATCTAAAGATACTGTCTGGATAGCATATACCCTGATATTTTCTTGTTTATTGCCTGTGCCCCACTCCATACCTTTGTGTGTGTCTGCATACCCACTCACACTCACAAGTCATATGCTAGAACATAAGAAAGACTAGGTGTTTTGTCTTGTTCACTCCATTTCTCCAGTACCACACACATAAAAGGTACACAAGTAATTGTTAAGTGAATGAATAATTTAGGGTCATGTTCATAGGAAGAGTTAAGCTACTCTGAGGCTTCAGGAAAGGTGCTCTGAGGAAATGGCATTTAAGGGGGAGGATTTGGCCAAGTCAAAAATGGGGCAAAGGGCAAGGTAATTATGATTGATAGGTTAGATGGAGGGAGCTTCAGCTTAAATGCCCACAGATAGTGATACAAAGAGATCTGCATTTCGAAATCACTGGCTGGTGTTGAGAATGAGTTGGGTTAAGTAAATCCAGTCGAGAGTTGATGGTGTTTTGGAATAGGGTGATAGCAGTGGGGCTAGAAAATGTATGCTCCTAAATTATGTGAGTTTTCAGAGAGACCATCTAACAGGTGATTGCCTGAGGGGAATTTGTGCTTGTGAAGGTGTGTGTGTAATCTGAGCCTGAGGTCGGAACTTCTGAAGTTTGTTATAGAACTTTGCTTCATGGATCATCAAAAATGAACTTTGCTGCAGCCCTGCCCTTGGTAACCGTGACAATAACTCCAGTCCTGGAGAAACAGTTTAGCAGTGCAAACTCTCTAAAGTTTAAATATTCAGGGAAAATGTAAACCAAATGTGCTAAAAGCTTATCTAGAATGTGTGAAGTCCATGCTAAAAGCTGACCTCTAGGATGTGGAAGATATATGCTAATTCAAGCCTATTGAGCACTGAAACAAAGAACCATTTGGCCATTCCTCTGTATAAAAGGAACTCAAAAATCTTGTTCGGGGGCTCAGAATTTGATGAGAAGCTCTGAGCCCAGCCGGTAATAAATAAATTCTTTTTCCTTCCCCAAATTAAAAAAAATAATAGTAATCTTTGCTATCAGGCAATTTCAATAAAGAACCTTCCCTCCACATGGCCCTCCTGGTGTTTGGAACTGTCACTTCAGGGGGTTTCTGTGGAAATAATCCGGTTGGAAATGGTATGAGAATAATTGGCTCCTCTGTATTTAAGGGTTCCTCTGAAAGTGCTAGATTCTGTAGAAAGAGCAGGTTGTATATTTAATAAAGTTTTTATTGATTTTGACCAACAGCTTACTCAGGACCCCAGAGAACCAATTGTAAATAAGGAAAACACTTTGGGAGGTTAGGCTGAGAGTCAAGTATGAAGAATCCAGTCTGGGGGCACATGCTGGCGTGAGTCAATTAAGAAAGCTCAGTGAGAGTGCTCACTTATTTGAGTTGCTCATAGGACAGTAAATTAATTGAGTAAAGATAAAAATTGAGATGGCCTTACTTTAGATTTCCCTATTTTCAGGGGTTTCTTTACCTAACCTGCAAAAGATTATATTCTTGTCCTATTATTTGACTCTGTTCCTCATTGGGGCTTGCAAATGATAAAGGGAGAAGAGACCTGTGGTAGCTAGAAGTAAGCCAGAGCTGTCCTGAACCTTTAGGTTCATGATAAGTTGTAGGGTCTGATAGGCAGTAGTCTGTACTATTTCTTTTTCTTTCTGTTCTTTTTTTTATTTTTAAGATTTATTTTTATTTATACACACACACACACACACACACCCCTCGTTTTTTGCACTCACTGTCTGCTCTCTGTGCCCATTAGCTGTGGGCTTTCCGTGTCTGCTCGTCTTCTCTCTAGAAGGCACCAGGAACTGAACCTGGGACCTCCCGTATGGGAGAATGGGGCTCAGTCACTTGAGCCACCTCAGCCCCCTGCTTTCTTGTCTCTCATTATCTTTCCTCTTTGTGTCTCCTTGTTGCACCTGTTGGTCATGCCAGCTCACTGTCTTGTTCATCTTCTCCAGGAGGCATGGTGAACTGAACTCGGGACCTCCCACGTGGTAGGCAGGAGCTCAATTGCTTGAGCCACATCCGGTTCCCAGTACTATTTCTTTTTGTTGGTAAGTCAAATATAGGTATTTAAAATATAGATAACACAGAGCTTTAAATAGCTCTGGATTCTAAAGCTATAGTTATAGCATATCTTTCCTTTACTTCCTTAACTTTGATTAAAAATTACTCAGAAGAATAGTTATTAGGGGACAGTTATCAATGTTTTGGGATGGTTTGTAAACCATTGTTTCCTACCATCTATTGTAAAAGGAAGTATTTTCCAATATTCAAGTCCAAATTAATATAGGGAGTTGTTTTGGTCCTTGTTACCTAAAACTGATAGTTTATTTTTCCCTGCATTGTAGCTGAAGACTGATGTTCAGTCTTGCTACCTCTTCAACTGACAAGAAAAGAATTTGTTCTTGGGAGAAAACAGTATCACATTTGTCCAAAAGAACAATTAGATTTTTCTTTCCTTAAAACGCTTGTCATAATTCCGAAAACCTGAAAGCATATCCTATCAGGAAGAAGCACCAGAATCTAGCCAAGAATTAGCTAAAGATTATATACAAACCACTAATCAGTCTTTTCAGCAACAGAAGGAAGGTAGACTCATCTGTCATATTTTCTGAAAGAGGAGACCTAAGGGGTTGGGAGGAAAGGGAAGTATGTGAGTGGGGAGGAAGAATGTTGAAAAGATAGCCACCCAATCTTAGACAGCTCTGTGTTCAGGGGGATAACTCAGAACTGTGTCAACGGGCATTGGATGTTGCCTTGGGTCACACTAAAAGCACTGTAGAAAACACTTTTTTTTTTTGGTCCACGGAGGCATTTTATTTGCATGTGTGTTTTACATCCCTAGGAAAACAATACCAGAGTATTTCCTCCTGTGTGTTTTCACCTTTCTTCCTCGTGGTCCATGATGCCAGCTGAGGTCATCAATATAATGAAACCATACTGACGGGATGGGAGCAGATTATTGTCCCATTTTTCTAGATCTTTGAGTTTACAATTCACATCTGGGGCTAATCACTCCACACTTGTTTAATCTCCCTGTGAGGTTCACAACAATTTTCCCAGCTCTGTGATCATCAGTGATTTCACACTCACTAATGTAGCCATGCTTCATCATCACAGTTAGAAACCTAACGATAAAATTGGAGCATGGCCTGCTGAGAACCTGGCATGTGTCTCTCTTCTCAGCATTTCTGATGCTCTTGAGAGCATCAGCCAGGACGTTCGTGTGCACCATTGTGGTGGCACAGAAAGATGGCCGAAAGAGGGAGAAAGCACTCTTTCGTGTCACTCCCACTCTGTGAGAGTTCAGAATACTTTTAGTGGAAGAAGTATCCAAATTTTTTCTTACCAGACATTAAGCTTCATGAAGGCAGGGCCATTGCTTAACTCTCTTGAATCTCCAGTATTCAGCATAGTGTCTAGACTTTTTTAGTAGACTAATAAATGTTGTTTATTTCAGTAAAGTCAGCATTGTTCACATATACAGACCTGGGAATATCTCTGAGGGTATATAAACCTAAGCATCTGTGGGTGATGTGACTGATTTCACGATGATCTTGACATTTCAGAAAGGTTTAGTTAGAGTTTATAGATGCATTCTTTCTAAATTTCATTGTCTTTACATGCCAGTTGTAAAGTTGTTAGAAGAGTTTCTGTTTATGCTGAGACTCCTTTTCCTGAGAATAGCCAATTTAACCCCGAATTGGCATTGTCTTAAACAGGGTAGTAACACCTTCCTATCTTCCTTGAATCACCTATCATCCTTTTGATTCTTTGTATCTCATTTTAGGCAGCCGTGATCCATCTGTTTGTATACAGTAGAACCTTGTTTTATGCAAACTCGACACACACAAATTCAGATATTCTAAAGGCAGAAAAATAAGTAAAATAGAAATGTTTAATTATGCACTAAATCCATGCCAAATGGCATAAAGTCTTGCAGTAACTTGGCCAGTCGTGCTCATTCTCGCTCTGAGAGGCATTAGTATGAGTCATTACATTGTTTAGCACCAAACATTAGCTCTCTAGTCTTTGTCCGGAGTTTTGCGTCAGGACCGTGCTTCTCTGTTTCATTAATGTTATTTAGTTATTAATAATGTCCCCCAAGTACAAGAGTAGCGATGCTGGTAGCTCTGATAAGCCTAAGAAAAGTCAAAGTGGGAAATGGACTTGGCCCAGTGGTTAGGGCGTCTGTCTACCACATGGGAGGTCCACGGTTCAAGGCCCCGGCCTCCTTGACCTGTGTGGAGCTGGCCCACCCGCGGTGCTGATGCGGCAGGGAGTGCTGTGCTGCGCAGGGGTGTCCCCTGCGTAGGGGAGCCCCACGTGCAAGCAGTGCGCCCCCTAGGCAGAGCCGCCCAGCTGGAAGGAGGGTGTACCCTGCCCAGGGGTGGTGCTGCACACACAGAGAGCTGACGCGGCAGGATGACACAATAAAGAGAGACAGACACAGATTCCCGTGCCACTGACGACAACAGAAGCAGACAAAGAAACAAGACGCAGTAAATGGACACAGAACAGACAACTGGGATGGGGTGGGGGAGGAAGGGAGAGAAATAAATCTTAAAAAAAAAAAAGAAAGAAAAGTCAAAGTACCTACATTAGATGAAAGATCAAAATTTTACATTTAATGAGGAAAGGAAAAAAGTCCTTTTCTGGGGTTGTGAGAATGTTAGGGAAGAACAAATCTTCCGTACATGCCATACTAATTAGGGAGAGAGAAATTCATGCAACTGTTGCGATAGCACCGAAAATTGCTAAAGTATGTCCACGGTGTGGGGCAAAACCCTACTTAACTAGAGTGAAAACATTGAACATGTGGATAGAAGACACGATCCAAAAACATGTTCCTATCAGTGGCCTGGTATTGCATGAAAGGGCTAAGATGCTTTATGAACAATTTAGCAAAGGTGATCCTAATGCAAACCCATTTACTACAAGCAGAGACTGGTTGTACAGGTTTAAAGAACGGTCTAGACTGAAAAATCTCAAAATTACTAGAGGTAGCATCTGTAGATGAAGAAGCTGCAGCCATGTTTCCCACAAAACTAAAAAGTTTTGAAGAAGGAGAATACAATCCAAGGCAAATCTTCAGTGGTAAAGAGATTGAGCCCTTTTTTTGGGTGGGGGAAGAACACAAGAATGTTTATTTGCCTTATTTATTTATTTAATTATACACACACACACCCCCACGGCTTGTTTGCTGTCTGCTCTCTATTTGCTGTGCGTTCTTCTGTATGTATTTTTTTTTTTAATTTATTCCCCCCCCCTTTTGCGACTTGCTTATTGTCTACTCTCTGTATCCACTCGCTGTGTGCACCTCTGTTTTTTTTAATTTGTCTCCCTTTTTGTTGACTCACCTTGCTGAGCCACCTCTCCGCAGCACGTGCAGGAGAGCCTGCCTTCACAAGGAGGCCCCGGGACTTGAACCCAGGGCCTCCCATATGGTAGGCAGGAACCCAACTGATGGAGCCACAGCCGCTTCCCACCTTATTTATTTTTAAAACAGTGTTATGTTCATATAAGAAATACTTATTAAATAATAGTGTTCACTATTATGCTCAATATCCAACTTAAACAAAGGGTCTTAGAAAGTATTAGGCAACTAAAATGAGGTCCTACTGTATTTCAGCCAGTTTTTTTTTTTTTTGGCCAACCTGTTTGTACTGATGTCTTATGGCGCCATCTGCTGATTCAAATAGATAATCCTAAATCTGTTTAAGCTAACCAGAAGTCTTAAGAGTTGGATGAAGAACTAAAGGACTAGAATTTTTATTCCCAGAAAAATTCTTAGAGGTCCCCCAGTCTAATGATGTATTTTACAAATTAATAAACTTAAGTTCTTACTATCTGTGATTACTACCATTTCTTTCCCCAGTCATTTTCCAAATTATTGCAGTGCCCTAGTTTAGAGATTTTCTTAGTCATTCTGGCATTTTTATGAGTTCTTCCTCAGTCTTAGAAATGAACTATGAAGTAATCCAACTAGAGTAAGAAGTTAGTAAAACATTCGTAAGCTAATGGTGGCATTCAGAAAAGACTACATAAAGAACCTTATGGGATGTGATTATACCAAATACCATTGATTGAACACTTTGAATGAATCATATGCTTTATTAATGTGAACTAGTAAAACTGATTTGTGTTTTTAAAAAAAAAACCTTAAGAATTCAAGAGGGTATTTTATTAATACAGAAGAATGGATTATATTATATAGGCACATACAAAAGAGAAAATTTAACCTGATATTTAATAAGTACAACAAGCTATTTCCTACAGTGAAATGTCAAGTCCAGTACTGTTATGAAATGGAAAACATACAGAGAATAGAAGAAAGTAGGGGTCAGAGGGTTTTTATATATATGTACATAAGATTGATGTATGTACTTTTTTTTTTTTTCTCCCCCCTCCCTCCATTGTCTCCCTCTCATTTGCTGCATTTCTTTTGTGTCTGCTTGTGTACTCATTAGGAGGCTCCGGGAACCGGTCCTGGGACCTTCCAGAAGGGAGAGAGGCATTCATTCTCTTGGGCCACCTCAACTCCCCAGTCTGCTGTGTCTCTTACTGTCATCTCCTCTTTGTCTCTTTTTGTTGCATCATCTTGCTATGTCAGCTCTCCGCATGGGCCAGTACTCCTGCACACAGCAGCGCTTTGCATGGGCCAGCTTGCCTTCACCAGGAAGCCCTGGGTATCAAACCCTGGACCTCCTTCCTATATGTTAGACAGGAGCCCAGTTGCTTGAGCCACATCCACTTCCCTATACATTATTTTTAGTATTACTTTGCTTTCAATTTACTGTAGTAGCTTAGGTACCATCCTTTATAATGAAAGGAGTATTGGGAGCTTTTTTTCATTTGAAAAAATTGATATGGAAGTTTTAAATGGATATGCAAAAATAAAGAAGTTTTGCTGTGAAATAAATTGGAGTGGTTTTATGAATTAATTTTTCTAGCCGAACATACCACAAACCTTTATTGGGTATGTATGAAGATGAACACGTGTTACACATATATAAGCAGCATACATTATTAACATCATCTGTGGTTTCCTTGATTTTCTCACCATCCAAAATTCACCTAGCCAAGAAGAGTATATCCTAGTGTCCTTTTTATTTATTTATTATCATTTTAGCAGCGTCACCCTTTTACACCAGAAAGCTGGCGGGCACTATGGGGAAAAAACAAAACAAGAAGAAAGTGGAAGAGGTGCTAGAGGAAGAGGAAGAAGAATATGTGGTAGAAAAAGTTCTCGACCGTCGAGTGGTAAAAGGCAAAGTGGAGTACCTCCTGAAGTGGAAGGGTTTCTCAGAGTAAGTTTTGTTGACATGGGTAAATCCATTCATTTAATCACCAAAAATATCAGGATTCTAGCCATGTGCCAGGCCTAGGGTGCTCTGATGTTTACAGCTTGACTTGGTCCTGGTCTTCTGTGGCTTATGGTCTAATAAGGAAAATTGTCTACATGCACAAAGTACTGTAATGGAAGAGATAATGATTTCTGAAGACCATTTTTGTGTGGTTTTAGACAAATTAAAATTTGCAAAGAGGAATTAATATTCCTTTGAATAAAACAAGTTTCCAGGCTTTCAATTTGTACTAAAAAGATCCCAAGAATTTTCAGCTTTCCCAAATTCTTGGTCTTGGACAAAATCTACTCATTTTCATAAATTCCTCTTTTCCAAGGGGGCCAGTTCTTGTCTTCCTCTGCTTATCCCCAGTGTCAATATAAGTTGTGTTTTTTTTCGGGTTGAAATTTTAAAAAAATTTTTACTGTATTTTGTACATTTAATAGTTGAAAGTATAAACAAAAAAACAGTTGAATAAAATGTTACAAATATATTGTGTAACCTGTATGATTTTAAAAATTATATGTATTGAATACATTTAATTGGGAAATGTGTTTTTATTCAACTGTATAAATGTAACTTTGAGTGAAAAGTGTACCTTGCTGTGCCTGCTGATTCAGTGAGGACAACACATGGGAGCCAGAAGAGAACCTGGATTGTCCTGACCTCATTGCTGAGTTTCTACAGTCACAGAAAACGGCACATGAGACAGATAAGTCAGAGGGAGGCAAGCGCAAAGCTGACTCAGATTCTGAAGATAAGGGAGAGGAGAGTAAACCAAAGAAGAAGAAAGAAGAGGTAAGGCCAGAAGTAAGGATTTTTACTAACCCAGAATTCACACTGCTGTAAAATAACCTGAAACAATTTTGTTCTCTCCCTTTTGGAATCTCAGCAGCCATCTCCTCCCAGTCCTTCTGGAATCTCAGATAGGCTAATGCCTATGTGGCGCTTAGTCAAGTGAGGCCACATAATCAACTTACACTTTTTATTGGTACAGGATCAATAAGTGTAACACTTATTATTGGGAGACAGATACCTGTTAATCATTTAAAGGCTTGAGGTGGATATTTTGACTTAGCACCTTAAAGTAAGTTATCTTTGAGGATGAAGAGACAGTCGTGAATATTTTCTTTTACTTGAGATGTATGTCCCATTTTGTTCAAGGGAAAACATCAAGATGGAAAAATCGGGGAGCAGATGTGGCTCAAGCAGTTGAGCGCCTGCTTCCCACATGGGAGGTCCTGGATTCGACCCCTGGTGCCTCCTAAAAACAAAAAAACAAGCAAACAATTGAAAAAACCAACTCAGGGGACCAATATAGCTTAGTGGTTGAGTACCAGTTTCCCATGTATGAGGTCCGGGGTTCAATCTCTGGCCCTGGTACTACCAAAAAAAAAAAAAGGAATAATCACACAGAAGGATCCTAAAAGGTCCGTTATTTGGTACCAAGGTATTCGTGAAATATTGGCATGAGTGCATGATTATGTTTATCAGAGAAATGAGCAGCTTCAGAATGGAGATACAGATAAAATTGTTTCATCTGTTTTTTCCAGTCAGAAAAGCCACGAGGTTTTGCCCGGGGTTTGGAGCCGGAGCGGATTATTGGAGCTACAGACTCCAGTGGAGAACTCATGTTCCTAATGAAATGGTGAGTCTGCCATTGGCTCTGTGAGGTTTTTTTGTTGGTTTGTTTTCTTTTCCTTTTTTTTTTTTTTTTTTTCCACAAAAAGAGTTGGACCTTCAAAAATCCTAGTTGCCCAGGTGATAAATCTTTAAGATGGCATTGTCCTACGATAGCGACCTTCGGCCTGGCTACCCACCTGGACTCATGAGTTACAGGTAGGGGCCCTTAGGATTCTCAGATCTTTGCCCTTTTTTTTTTAGGAGGTGGGAGAAAATCTAGAGAGGGTGTGAGAAAATCACATTTCACTTTTGTAAATGAAGAAAAAAAATGAAATGGGATCGCCCTCCTCTTTTACCACCTCCTTAATAAAGATTGGACTGGCCACAAGATACAGATTCTGTTAACTTCTCAGGGTTAGGAACCAGTTTCAGTGGCTTTTCCTTTGTGTCTGTGATGGTAACATCCCTTTCAGTTTGTGCAGATTCTACAGTTCCAGAATCAGCCAGCAGGGGTCAGCAGGACCTCTTCCTCTTGACTCTACTTGAGCACAGAGGAAGTCTACTTTTTTCCATTATGAGTGTAAATACCAGTGATAAAAATACCCCATGAAACAGCTTAATGCAGGCATCTTGAGAATTGTAGTTAGCCCACAATTCTGATTTTGTATCCAAAAGGAAGCTTTTCTTCCCTTTTTTCTTGTTGAGATGCTCGTGTCCCTCCTTTTTTCCCCAAAAAAGATGTCAATCATTGTCCTTAAAATTACAGTTAGGAATAAATAATTCTAGGCTTTTGCCAACAAAGGCAACATCCTAGAGACTGTTTGCTTTCTGTCAGTATAGGACCTTCTCTGAAACTTGTATTTATGCTAATTCCTCTCCTTTGCAAGATGCCCTGAGAAGCCTAACTTTAGTGCAACTGCAAACCTATATCAAACTAGCTAACACTCATTTTCCTCATGAGCATTCCTTCGGTGTTATTGAACCTAACCCTCTTTTAGCTGATTTACTGCTAGCCTATAGGAGAAAAGTTCATTTTTAAGGGGCTGCACAGAGGGGAAAGGACTGATCCCAACAGTTATTTATCCACCTGGAGTACACTTTCTCTGTCTATATGTGACCAGTCTGAGTTATAGTAGTATCTTCATATTGCTTAAAATTTCACTTGATTTAGTTAACTGCTACTCTGTGCAAAGATTACAATTGACTATAACTCTAGAGATAAGATTGGATGTTGATTACAAAACCGAGTTCACATTTTTAAAAATGATTTTCTCAGAGAATTGAGATAATTCCCATTTTCCAAAATAGCAAATATTTCTATGCAGTGAAATGACTGAACTTACCTTAGGGGCTGCTCTTGTATTGTCAACAAAGGGCAGCTTGCTTCAGTTTGCTTTTTTTAGAAAAATATACCTTATAAGCTTGCTCTTTTCTGGTTCACTGGGGCTGTGTAGCTTCACCTGGAGTTCTGGAGGGTTTGGGTGGTATCTAGTCAGAGATCCCATCATCTTATTTGCTGCCTGCCCTGTGCTACTGTTTCCATCCAGAACTCTTAATGACCTGAAGGTAGAACCTACTCCTAATCCCCATATTGTGGTTTTCAAATCCTTCCGGCCCCCCAAGCTGAAGCACCATTTCAAAGTTCCTGGAGGTTGGGTCACATTTAATTTATAAGCAAACAAGAAAATGTCCACTTGCATTGGCTCTGGCTATGCAATGTAGAATTAAATCCTATTACAGGGGAGTGGATGTAGCTCAGTGGTTGAGTGCCTGCTTCCCATGTACAAGGTCCTGGGTTTAAGCCCTAGTACCTCCTTTTTAAAAAAAAAAAGAAATGATTACAAAGCCAAGTACTCTCCATGGGCTTTTTTTTTTTTTAATGTACCAGGGGGCTGGGGATTGAACCCAGGACCACCTCCTATGTGGGAAACCAGCACTCAACCACTGAACCACATTGGCTTCCCTGAGTTGGTTTTTTTTGTTTGTTTTGCTTGTCTGTCTTTGTTTTTTTCAGGAGGCACAGGGAACTGAATCTGGGGGCTCCCATGTAGGAGGCAGATGCTCAACCACTTGAGCCACACCCACTCCCTGCACGGGCTTTTATCAGCTGGGGTGTGGCATTTGGAATGGTGTGGTAGCCTCTCTTCCTCCCTCAGAATACCTAGAAATGTGTACCTTTTTTGGTCTTTCCCAGAGGTTCAGGGCCAGTAGATGAGCCGAGTGACCTGGCTTTCAGCAGATATCTAGAGAGGATTTTCTACGGAAGAGAGCCCCTGAAATGTCACTTGACTTAAAAGCTGTCAGTAATGCTGCTTGGGCCATGCTTTCCCCTTTCTCTACCCTCTCTCTTCTGGAGTTAATATTTTTGAAGCCCTATTCTCTTGGTGATCCAAGTTCAGAGGGCACCAGCACCTGGTCTCAAAAGTCTCTGTGCTTTGTTCTGCAGGAAGAACTCTGATGAGGCTGATCTGGTTCCTGCCAAGGAAGCCAATGTCAAGTGCCCACAGGTTGTCATATCCTTCTATGAGGAAAGGCTGACGTGGCATTCCTACCCCTCAGAGGATGATGACAAAAAAGATGACAAGAATTAACTCAACTGAGTACCAGCCCCTGTCATTTCTGATGGTGGGTTTAAAGTGTGGAGGGAAGGAGTTCTACTTGTCTTGACACCATAGAGGTGGCTTGAGAAGATGTCCTTTGAAGAGCCAGTATAGTTTCTGTGCCCTGCAGCAGCTCATGTGCTTTTAAAGCCGTTCCATGCTGTGTAGTTTGCACACCCATCCCAGTGGAGGGGAAAGGGGGGAAAAGTGTTTCAAGGCAACCCATTCTGCACTTTGCTGAGAAAATCAAAGGGCCTTCTATGAAGGACAAAACTTGCGGAGTGGTGTGTGGGAGAGCAAAAAGATACTGTAGATCTTCAAAGAGCATCTCCACAACCCACAGCCTTCTTCCCAATAGTGTTAACTCTGCATTTTTACAGCGTAGCATGTGTGTAGTTTTGGCTGTTACTGGTGTATTACTGGGGGGTGGGGGGGGGGGGGGTGGGGGGGGGAGGGAATGGGGTGGGAGGAAGGGAGAAAGGTAGGATCATTTTTGTTGAAATTTGGGCCCTGATTGGGGAAATGGTGAGGCAGTCGACAAAAACAAGTAACTAATGATTTGGTTCTGTGTCCAGAATATTTTACCTTTAAAAAAAAAAAGTCACTGGCAAGACAAATGAGGATGGTGAGACTCTTTTAAAGCTGTGAATGCCTAACACCTATAAGCCAAGGTATTCTCTGCCTGATCTTAATGCTGTCCCCCACAAAGGACTAAGCCAGTTAGTAACTCACCAAAGCTGCCATTTGGAGATGGAAACTGACTGAGAAGGGAAAGCCTTTTATTGGAATGAATACACAAGCAGTTCATTCTGTCTTTGAGGTGCTAATTCTTGAAATTGACATGACCCTTTTCCAATTAAGTTATAAATATCAGCTTGTCCATCCAAGCCACCGGCTGAGGTATTTGGGGGAGGGGAAGAGAGTGGTATAGGAGACAGGAGAATAGGGATAGACAAGGGCGGGTGCTCGAAGGGTAGAAAACTCTTAGAGCCTCTCTGCTTTTTGAACTTTGGACTCTGAAACCATTGGTGGCAGGGTTCAGTCACTAACAGCACAAGTTTCAATGAATCAGTTCAAGGGTTGAATGATTTCAGAAGCCCTGGTCTCAGGAGAAATTACACTGGGGCAGTGGTTCACTTCAAACAAACAAAAACCCACGTAAGAAAAAAATATCGTGGAGAATTAACTGATACCCAAAATACTTTGTCTTGAATCATGAGACCCATCTGTTCTTGACACCATCTAGATTTGCATCTAGAGCTGCATTGTAAAATCTTTTTAGGCATGTGTTAGGTTTCTGTGAAAACTTTGTTTAAATGTAAACTTCATACCACAGTCAGTTTTTGTCTTAATAAAACTATAGATTTATAATCTTTGATTTCCATCATGATTAAGTTTTGCTAGAAGTTCTTGTCTGCTAACACCTTACAAGCTCAGCCTGTTGGAAACAGCTTCTATACTTGGTTTATTTCTTGAACACTATGGGCTTGAAAATCTGGTGCCTGACCTGAATCTTGGAGGGGTCTCACTATATTGATTTAGTGAAGATGTATTCAAGCTTTTATAATTGCTGCAGAGATTGTAAAAATTGTCACATCATTCTGATCAATGGAAATGTTTAATGAGATGACCTGTTGGGAAGGATTTAGGGATTCAGTAGTCAGCCCTTCCAAAAAATTTCAGAAACTGGCTCATGTTTTAGCACTGAATTAAAATGCCATCCATTTCTGCCTATAATTCTAGAGCCAAAATGGGACTAGACTCTTGGCATCCATAAAGAAATTGAGATTTCCACAGATATAAATCATTGTAACAATTAAGCTCTACTCATAAGTACAAAGCATTTATTTCACATAAACTGATGTATAGATTTTTCAAAAAGCCTCCTAGGGCAAGTGTTGAGGAGAGGTGAGTAGGATGGAGCTAAAGAGGCTTATTGAAGGTCTGGGTCATGAAGAAGCCTTTATATTTCCCTCCCCTCCCCCCCCTTCCCCCGCCCCCAGTTGTCTGCTCTCTGTGTCCATTCACTTTGTGTTCTTCTGTGACCGCTTCTATCCTTAGCAGTGGCACTGGGAATCTGTGTTTCTTTTTTGTTGCATCATCTTGCTGTGTCAGCTCTCCGTGTGTGTGGCACCATTCCTGGGCAGGCTGCACTTTCTTTCGCACTGGGCGGCTCTCCTTATGGGGCGCACTCCTTGCGTGTGGGGCTCCCCTACGCGGGGGACACCACTGCATAGCAGGGCACTCCTTGCGCGCATCAGCACTGCACATGGGCCAGCTCCACACGGGTCAAGGAGGCCCGGGGTTTGAACCACATACCTCCCATGTGGTAAGCGGACACCCTATCCATTGGGCCAAGTCCGCTTCCCAAGAAGCCTTTTTAACAGAGGTCTAAGCGTGGCATTGGGGTAGATGGTAGTTGCTGTAACAGCGATTGGTTGCTAGTAAAGGGGTTGGATGTGATTATAGAGGTGTTGTGGGTCTGATGGTGTTTGGTACCATCAGATGCACTGAAATTAGACTTCAACCTTGGTATTTGTCCAAGATGGGCTTCTGTTCAGCTTTAGCTTTAACTTTTGGAACCATTTCATGGTCATTTCTAGCATCTCTGAACTGCTGTAAAAACCATATAATTCTCTGGGTAAGATGCCGAAATTGGTATGCACATGATAAAAATTGAGGTGAAAATATTCAGAGACAATTTTGTTATCAACAAATGCTAATAATCACATTTCTAGATCCAAGGCTTAAGAATAAATTTTTTCAAGCAATTGTTAAAGCCACAAATGCATGCAAAAAAATGTTTTTAAAAAATATAAATAGGTACAACAATCTTAAGCCTGCTTAAGCATTAATTAAATTTTTTATTGTTTTCAGAATACATTCTTAAAGACTAGAACTCATTCTTTGGTGGTCACATTCAGGCTCAGCTCAATGTGACCAACCCTGGGCCATTTGGTGTTTGGCCATGTGTGCCTTATTCATCTTTACTGTCTATGGTCTGTGGCAGTGGGAATCTGTATTTAAAAGCATTTTTTCCCCTCATAGGAAAAGTAAATAGAGGAAAATTGTTACCCTAAAACAATTTGGTGGAACTGGAATTCTTGCTGTTTACAAAAGCTTCACATCCTGAACTGTGGAACTGGGTTCTGTTGAGATCAAATTAATCTGATCAAGTTACCTGATTAGGATTCATATTTAATCAGATGTGCATTTGGGCCTTCTCATGAGGATGTTATTTAAAATAAGGTGATAGGACTGGACTAAGTCCAGGCTCACATGTTTCTCCCCCTTCAGAATTTGACTGAAATAACATTACTACCAGGCCAGCATTCAGCTTAGTTTTAAAGAAGTCTTGGTTTCACCTTGCCTTTTAGCAGTAGGAGGCAGTTGTCAGGTAGACGCATCCAGGTGTTTTGATGTGTATTCTTTCAGTCTCTGGACCTGCAAATCACCTTGGTTTGACTGTGCCCAGCCTAAGGTTTTCTCCAAAGGTTGCTACTTTCTTAGTCAGTGTATTAAGGTTGCTCATCTCTTGTATAGATGACTTTTAATTGACCTTGGCCTTAAAATATTGATCTTCCCCTAGAATATACTGCTGATATGTTAAAAGTAAATGAAACCTGAAATAAAACTATCCTGTGGGATGAAAAACATAGTTGGCCCTGCTCTGCGGAGGCAAGCAAAGTAGTACATTTCTAAGGTTTTTGGTTTGTTTGGCTTAGGCCAGTAGAGGTGGCAGAAGAGAGGCAAGACTGATACACTGGGTTTAGAATGTGTGGACAATTCAGAGTCTGTGGTTTTTGTTTACATTAAATAGCTTGTTAAAATATTGAACAGCAGGACTGTGTCTGTTTTGTGACCTTGTTGGTTTGTATGGTGGTTTGTGATAGTACCAAAGCCACAGTATATCCAAATGAAGTTTTAATCATAGCTGACTTTGACCGGGCCTACCCTGCTTACTGTTTGCATAGCCTAGGGTCAGGCTGGGCAACTTTGGGGCCTGGCTTTGGGACACTAGCCCATTGTTTTAATTAAGGCTGTAGTTCTTAGCTAAGGATTGGAAGGTCAAGTCGCTTGAATTAGTCTAATTAAATTTGTGTTTAGAACTAAGGCAGAGCTCCAACTCCTTGGTCTTTTCTCTACTTACCCCCAAATGAACTAGGTTTTGTTTCTTTGGTGGAAATAGCATCTGTTATTAAAGTAAAAACATTGTGCAACTTATCTCCATTCTGCAATTAAAATTAGGCCAGAAAAAGAACCAGCTTTAAGACCTTTGTTGGTATTTTTTGAATCCTCAACTGATTTTATAAAACACCTTTTTAGCAAGGTCCCATGCTTTCCTGCATGATTCTGTTTCTCAACTAATTGGGCAGGCGTAACAAACAAGGACATGACACAAACCAGGTGTTGTTTCATATCCCCAGGATCCCCCAAATGCTTATTCTCCACTATCAAGTTCAGAACGAGAGGCAAAGAGAATGATTACCCTCTATTTAGAGGAGAAGAAAAGTTGAAAGGCTATGTTCTTGGTATATTAACAGGTTGCCAAGTGGAAGATTGGTGGGTCCTTTTCACTTAAAACAAGGTTTAATCACTCATGATAATCAAACACATCTGTTTTGCTAGAAAATTTCTGTACTTGGTTGGGAAAATGACTTCCAGAGAGCCAGATACCAGTTTAGTAGCTGCGTTTGTACATCTATAGCACCAATATGAAAACAGGCCTCTTACTGCCTACTTGTTAACCAGGTAATGCCCTAAAACTCTATTTTCTAAGTGTTTACTCTTGCTCGGTGCTTTCTGAATGACAGGATATTTGAGGGTGATAGGGGCATTATTTTTCCTGCAAGGAAAATATTTGCCAAATAAACCCTAACAGCAGCAAGGTCTGGTTTAGCTGGGTGTTGTGAAAGCAGCGATGAGGCCAGCCTGAGGGAAGGCAGGGTGCGGTGGAAAGTACCTCCCACTCCCCAAGCTGCTAGTCTTTCCTAGTAAATGGCAGGGGAACAGGGGTCAGCCATGGAGTCTAGGTCTTGATGACATGGAAGCATGTCTCCAAATTACTGTTTTTCCCCCTCAGTTCTATATTTGTTTTTATTGATGAAGAAATAGCACAGGTTCACTGGTGAAATCTTGTGCAAGGCAAGGTTGAAACAAAATGAGTTGATTTCCATCCCCTTGCATGAAATATGGCACAAAAATCAGTCTGTCTAATGCCTAGGACTGATAAAGTCAAGACAGCAAGGCTTCCCTCTCCACCCACGCAGGTCACCCTGAAAAATTAGGGCCTGCTCATCTCCCTGCCTCACCCCAGGACCTCTTCTCACTTCCTGTCATAGGTGGATGGGTTATGGGAGCAACTTTCATAGGCCTTACTTGAGTCCTACCTTCTTGCCAGAAATGCCTTGAGGCTGGAACACCCACTCCACCTGCCAGCAGTAAAAAGAGGTCAGCTCCACAGCAGTGATGACCAGTTTGGCCCAAAGCCCCAGCTAATCAGCATGATCCTAGATAACTACACTTTTCTCTGAAAGGACCTGGGGGCAACAAAAATACTTCCTCAGGCTAAAGACAACACTAGCAAAGGGGGTAGAGGAATTTTTGTCTTGAAAAATCTTTAAATCTGTTAAGTTAAAAAAAATTTTAAAGTTGCAAAATAAGAAAAAAGATATAGCCTAATGGAATAGTAAACACAAAAAAGTAAGCTTTTCTGGAAAGGATACAAAAACACTGGATACTAGCCCTGAATTTTACTTAGTTTACCCTTCTAAATACAATTTGGTTTTTTTAAATCACCATGAATTAAAGTCTTTAAAAGTTTAGGGTTTTGTTTTTGTTTTTGTTTTTTTTTAAAGAATCTTGGTTTATCTGGCTTTCAGACCTTAGCCAATACTTAATTAGGAAACAGCTTTTCTTTAAGATGGCCATCCCTTTCCAAATACATAGAAAAAAGGTTTTTATCTTAGAATTCTGTCCCACCCCTTAGGACAGTTCTGTAGCATGTAGCATCATTAACAGACTGGGCCAGACCAGGTTACACAGTGGTACTCAGCAGCTCAGGGTGAGAAAGCCCCCTGTGGGGACCATACCTCCTCCTCAACCTTACAAGTCTCATGGAGAATGGCAGGTGAGCATTCATGCCTCGGCACCGCTAAGCACTTAAAGGTGGGCATGTAGTAGTTTAAGGCACCATAGCGCTTCAAAGGTTTGACATTAAAGTGGGTTTGTATTTTGTTTTATTTTTTGAGAACAGATCTAATCACCTTTGCTGGGGAGGTTTTCCAAAACTAACCCCTGGAGCTAACATCCTGCCTCTCATTGCCTATTCCACTGCTGGTCCTGCTCTTAATGTGGTAGTGCTTGGCATGTTGGCCCCACTGGATTGGGTTGTCACTGCAGTCAAATGCTCTGCCCCCCTTTGGCAGGTGGGGCTACCAGAGAAATAACAGCAGAATCAAGCTAAAAATTGCAGTTTGTAGCAGGTGGACAGGTAAGGAGCTGGGCCAGGTGACAGGATACTTCCATCTAGCCTAGCTCCATGAGAAAGGAGAGGTCAAAAGATTTCAGAGTCATTCCTCTAACACAGCACTAATTGGCATATCCTATGGAAGAAGGCACATACCACTGCTAAGAAGGTTCATTACAGTATTCAAGATTTGCCTATTTAAATTCCCCACCAGCAGCCTTCCCTGCTTTCTACTTATCTTCCCATGTAAGTGTAAGCCCTGCCCGGGCCACACAAGGGCCCATCCTCCTCCATGGGGCCTAACTCCTTTACCTTCAATTTAAACTCAATGTAGGGAAAAACTGCACTTGAGAATGAATCATCCATTTTATTTTATTTTATTTTTGTCATGTGCTCACAGCATCTCTCTCTCTCTCTCCTCTCCCTGCCAGGTCACAGAGATAAATTAAAAATAAATCTACAAGGAAAATAATTTATGAAAGCATTTCCCAGGTTCACGCCTTATATCCCCACTGCTGAGTTAGAAACCTAACCCCCCCCCCCCAATGGGGAGGGGAATCAGTGCTTGACTCCCCTCAACTCACTCCTGCTAGACTGGGGCAGAGAGTACTCCAGAGCAGGCAGGGGTGGCAGAGTGGCAAACAGTTAAAAGTAAAGACACTGGGTCCTGGCCATGCCCTTCTCTGTACTCCCCAGGCAGTGTCCAGGACCCCTCCCTGGAAGGGCTATGGAGAAGCTGCCTGCGCTGAGAGCCTGTGGGAAGGTGCTCTCTGCTTCATCACATGCAAGTCTCTTTCTCCTAGAAAGGAAACCCAGAAAAGAAAGCAGAGACCTTGGGGCAGAGGAGAAAATCCCAAGTGTTCACACAGTTACACGGAGTCTTTATGGCAAAGAGAACATTTAGCAGCTTTTGAATATTTTGGGGCATCTCCTTTTTACTCAACACAAGCATTCTAGACCCTACAAGTGAAACAGGGCTCAAGCCCTAAAAAAAAAAAAAAATCAAGGCATAAGAAATTCTAAGAGGACTAGTTTTTTTTGTTGATGCTGGGTTTTGTAGTTTTTGTTTTTCAGTGACAAGCCCAGTTGGTGGTAGGGGGAAGGAGGCCTGAGGGAAGGGTCACTCCCCAGGTTTGTGCTGAAGACAGCCTGGAGGTTGCTGCACCGACTTTTGCCTCCCAATTATCCCCCTGCCTCAGAGGTGGCCTTGAAAGAGGAAGGCGTAGGCCCTGTACTCCAACACTGCCAGCACCCCAGCACTGCAGGCAGCGGGTGAGGGAGGGGTGGGTGCACCCAGGACCAGGAGGAATACAGCATCCACATGCAGGCTCTGATGGAGGCGGCTGGAGCCCAGGAGATGGGTGTGGCAGGGCAGTGAGTGACATGCTTGGTAATGGGACTGCTGCAACATGCCCTCCGGATCCCTTCCTATTCACTCTGCCCTTTGATGCTAACCCTCCAAGCTAGTGTTGGGTCCCAGTGGCCCCCAATCAATTCAAACACTGCAGGAGGTCTCAGAGCTGCCCTCAGGGATGCCAAAGTGCAAGGAGTGGAAAGAGTGAACAAAGCCCATCCCCCAGGCCCTGGTCTGTAGTATCCCTTTCTGGGGTGAAACGGGGTTTTACTCACAATAATAGCCTTAGTCCCCCTGCCCAGGCCACCTTAAGTCACTAAAACCTGCTGCCTGGAACCCTGGCCAAAGCCAAACTTAACCTTCCCCTTGCTTTCCTTCCCATTTTGATTTTTTGGGGCTTCTTTGCTTTTTTCTACCCTCCCTCCCTCCTTTCTTTCTTCCCTTCCTTCTTTCCTCCCTGCCTTCCAGGAATGACTTTCTACTACTTTCCCCTCCTCCCCCAAGTCTCTTCCTTCCCCTCTTTCGGCCCTGGCTCTGAGTAGCTCCTTTACCTCCAGCAATGCCAGCACCAGCCCTTCTCTCAAAGGAAAGGGGGAGGGTGAGGACCCTGTCCACCCAGATGGTCTGGCCCCTTCTGCCCCACCCCAGTGGGGGAAGCTGAGCCAAACAGCGCCTGCGCCCACCCTTCCTGTACACTGACCCGCAGTCATCCCATCTGAGAAGATATATCGGATAAGAAGGCAATAAAGTCCCCGCTGTAGGTCCAGGTCCAGGCCCAGGTCCAGGCCCAGCCCTTCTCCAGTCCCAGTCTTGGTGAGCGTCGACCCCCTTCCACCCCAGACTCACTTTCTCCGGTCCTTTGGCTTCCTCTCCTGCCGCCGGGCCTGCTGGTCGGCCAGCGTGCGGGGAATGAGCAGTACACTGCCATCCCCGGCATACTGGAGCGCATACTGGCTGGGCGAGTAGGGTCGCCCGTTCTCATCACGCAGCCGCCCAAACACCTCCTGGTACAGGCTTTGGACCTTCTGCTTCATCTGCCGCAGGGAGCGGAGGAACTCCACCTTCTCCCGCAGCAGCCGGGCTTTATCACGCTGCAGGTCCTCCACATCTCGCTCCAAGTTCAGGATGGTGTCCAGCTTGCGCTTCCGGCAGTTCTGCGCTGCCATCTTGTTCTTGCCCCGGCGTCGGATGTCTCGGATGAGGCTCAGCTGGGCCTCGCTCAGCTGATATTTGGACAGTAGCTCATTGAACTCCTCCACAGGCAGGTTGATGATTTTGTCATTGGTGAAAGGGATCTTCATGGCTCGGGCTCGATGCTCATCCCGGCTCATCTGCTTATCTAAGAAGTCGGCCTGCTTCTCCTTACTGCCTTTCTTGAGGGTGCTGGGTGGCGGCAGGTCAGCAGAGTCGAGGGCACTGGGCACCATGTTGTATGTGTGGTTGTGGCCCACGTGCTCCAAGTATGGCAGGCAGGAGAGCTGAGACGGATCCTGATAGCTCATGCGGCAGATCTTGGAATACTCAGGCTGGTAGCCCACCGCACCCTCGGCCTCATCCAGATCCAGGGTCTCAGAGTCAGAGCTGTAGCCGACTGCACCTTCCTCTGAAAAGGAGGAAGAGGCTGAGGAAGAAGCTGAGGAAGAGGAGGAAGAAGAGGAGGAAGAGGAAGAAGAGCTGCCTTCAGAGCTGCTCAGGGAGGAAGGGCTATGGCTCGAGTCCAGGGAGAGGCCTGAGTCAGAGTCAAATTCCTCTTCGAGCTGGGAGGCCTGCACAGGGTTAAAGCCTTCTTCGATGGCCAGATCCATGAGGCTGATCTCGTCCAGCATGGCTTCGTCTAAGAGGCCCCCCAAGGGGTCGGGCAGCTCTGGGCCTGCAGTGTCGTTGGTGGTGCTGTTGAGCTGGGGGGGGAAGAAGAGCCCCGCCAGGCTGGTGGAGCCAAAGGTGGAGTTGAGGCTGGTGGAATTGCTGGGGACCAGAGGGAGCAGCGTGGAGCTGCCGGCGACAGGCAGGCCCTCCCCCTCCGGGCTGAAGAGTGAGAAGTCCTGGCTGCAGCCCCCCAGGGATGCCTGATGCAGGCTGACGTTCTGATTGATGGGAGTGTTTGGGGCAAGGCTGTAGTTGGTGTTCAGTGGGTCTCCAGGAGGGGCGTGGTACAGGATTTCACTTGTTGACGTATTCACTTCCATGGCCTAGAGGGGAGAAGAGCATCACAGCTCATTCTGCTCCTCAGAGCCCCTCCCGAGATGAGGGGCCGGTCGCACACACTGCAGGCACCAACAGAGCCGCAGCAGCGGTGGGATAAAGGCAAGAGATTGGAAACTGGAGTCCAGTGTCAGCTCCTGGTCCACCAGGCCTGGCAGGGATGGCTTCCTTCCCATGGTCGCCACCCCAGATACAGGAACTGACTTGCTCCTGGTCATGTCTGGCCAGACTCTCCATCTTGGAGAGTAAGAAAACACAAAGTACCCCTCCACTACAAAATCAGCACAGTGAAAACCACCAGACTTAAAAGTCCAAAAACCTAGCTACACCACTTGCTCTGTGACCATGGGCAAATCACTTAACCTCTCTGAGCTTCAGTTTCCTCACTTTTAAAATACATCGGCCAACTAGATAATGGTGAAGGCCAAATGACAATGGCTGTGAAGCAACTATTATTAATGCTGCCCCTCCACAGCACCTGGCCAAGTGACTATCTGCCTGAAGGAAAGGAAGAAGGCACACCCAAACCCCACCCCCAACCTACTCCCCCTCACCCCAAGGTGACACCTAGACAGGTTACCTCTCAGTGTCCCCACTTATCTACGGGCCAGACAGATCCACATGTGCTACTCTTTCTTTTCCCCAGAGGTGAAAAAGCAATTGCATGCTAAGACACCCTCCATGAAAGCTGAGGTCTCTGTGCCTTTTCGGATGATCCTACCTGCATTTCCATGATGGACATGAGATCTTGCCACTGCTGTTCCAAATCAAATGGCGACTCTGTCCCCGTCAGGAGAGGAGACAAAAGGTTGCTTTGAAGAGCTGGAGGCTCACTCTCACTAGGCACTGTTTCTGTTACACTGGAAACATCTGCTGGAAACTGGGGTTAAAACATAGAGGCTTTAACAGAGGAGAAACACAGACCATGTCCTGCTTTCCTCCCAGGGACTACCACTTGCTTCTCTGTTCCTTCCTTCCTCTGAATTCACCCCCAACAACCAGGACAAGGCCAGACTGAGGGCTGACACCTCAGCCCGCCATGGAGGGAACATGCCATGTGCAGGCTACCCTGCTCAGTGGCCTCTCCCTGGAGTCCTGCTCACCTCAGCATTCTCCCCAAAGGGGCAGGTGGCCTCCAGCAGCCTAAGGCACTCTTCCAGGGACAGGGCCGTCTGGTCCTCCCCACCAGGCACCTGTGGCAACAGAACTGTAAGTCTGGCTGATCTGGGCCTTAGTTGCCTATAGGCTTTCCAGTGGGAAACTGAATGAGGCTCTGGATGGTAGCAGTCCTGCAATCTCCCTCCCATTCCTGGGATAACAGTTGGCCCTGGGTCCCCAACTCCGGGGAAAAAAGAAGGGAGAGCAGAAGAGTTCTGAAGTAAGAATGCTAGATGCTTTGCCGCATTTGTGCTGTTGCCAGGGCCTGGCCCTCTGCTTCTGCTGCTCATCTACTCCCCCTTCAGCCCAGCCACTGGGACTTAAAAGAGACCCCAACTCAAAATGTACATTCAAGTTCATCCCACAGACATAACCTGCCTTCCTTAAGGGAAAGTTCCTGGAAGAACTCCACCCCACTTTGTGTGTTTTGTATGGATAGGGAGAAATAAGAGAGGCCAATGGGCAAAAGTGATGTTACCTGTGCAGGGAAGCTCTCCCCAGTTTCTCCATCCACTAGCAGGCTTCGCGCCAGAGCCTCTGCACCCTCGCCCGGCCAGGTATCCCCCTGCTCTCCTCCATCTCGCAGCTCCTTATCCACATCATGCTCCTTCTGGCGATGACTATAGTCAAATATCTCACGCCCAGCCCCCAGATCAATATCCTGTCGCCAAAGGATGTCAATCAGATCTATGTCCTGAAAGACAGACCATGATGACTTTAGCCCTTGGGCCCCAGAGCCTCCTACCATCACTCTGATCAGTCCTAGGTGGGGCCCTTCCTAGCCCTACACCTGCTAACCACTTCCCCTGACCCCTTGGCACCAGCGAGGTTTCATCCATCCATTTCCAGATACGCTCCCTGCTCCAAGCAAAATGAGAGCGGCTAGTAAAACCACAGGCACAGCCATCACCATGTAGGTCTGTGGCTGCGGACCTGGACCTGAGACACACCCAGGCCAAGAGGTGGGGCCACTTCACCCCTGCATAAGGCGGCAGGGGACAGGTGGAAAAGGGTGACACTTCTCACTGGGACTGGTAACCCCTTAAAACTCAGCTTGTAGGAAGCTAGCCATGGCAAGCAAGGGCGAACTGTCATGCAGAATTGCTCCCCAAAGGCCAGGCTTGCATCAGCCTATGGTGCCATTTCATTTGCATAAAGGGGTGGGGTGGGATGGAGAGGAAAATCCCTGCATTTCCAGCCACCTGATGCAACCAATGACAAGGACAGGCTCCCTCCAGCCCTTCCCCTTCCCTGGCTGAGAGCAAGGATAGGTTGAATACCCACAACTCTTAAAACCCAGGCTCACCTCAAGATCCATCCTGCCAGAACTCCCATTCTCAGCTGATCCTAGCAAGCTGCCTCTATCCCAGGAGAGCCTCAGGCAGAGTCAGATGATCCCCACCGGCCACCCACCCCTGCCAAAGCAAGCCCCACTGTGTCCCCTCAGTGCTCTCCCACCCTTCCTTACCAGACCCCAGGACCCATGACTTCCAGTCTGTCAACCTACTCAAGGACACAATCCCATCACTCCTTAGCCACGACTGCCGCCTTAGGCACCAAAGTACCTCCCTTCCGCTCTGCCCTGGTGGCTCCTGATCAGTTCCTGCACCAATTGCCTCCCCCATCACCACCAGCATAGAATTGCCAATATACAAGTTCAGGCTTCCTATACATGCCAGCCCTGTGGCTTGAGCCCTCCCCACAAGCATGAAGAAACGCTCAACTGTTGCCTTCCATTCAACGGTTAAAAAGCAGACCCTTTCCAGAAAGCAACATCCCCCTTCCCTAGTCAGAACCGGGCATCCCTTGCCCACCATACCCCTCCCTGATCCTAAGACCTCCCAGCTGTGCCTCTCCCTACAGTCTCGCCACACACACCAACCTGAACTGAAGCCCTGGACCCAGGAGCAGAGCGGGGCTGGGCCACCCGGTGACCAGCCAGCAAAGAGTTAAGGGGCCGGCTCCGTTTGGCCTGGCCCCCACCCCTGGAAGAGCTGCGGTCCAGGCGGGTCATGGTCTGCGAGATGAGCCCCAGGGCAGCCGGTGCCAGGAAGCTAGGCAGGGGGCTGGGGCTGTGAGGAGCTCCTGGCTGGCAGGGCGCATACCGGGCTGGAAGGGTGGCCCCTTGCTGGCTCCGAGGGGCCCGAGGAGGGTGCCCCGCCCGTGCTGCTGCCTGGGCAGCCCAGCCCAGCTCCCTTCCTCCATCCTTGAGCAGCCCCCTCCCACCTCACAACCCCAGTTCCACTCAGGTGCCCGGCAGCCCCCACCCTGAGCTCACCGCAGAGGCTGCAGTGAGATGGGATTCCCACCCCATGCTCGGCGCTCAAGCTGCAGAGGAAAGCCAGCTCCCTCCTGGGCCTAGCCTCCCGCTCCTCCCTCTCCCCCTCCCCACGCCCCCCAAACTTGTTACCTAGGCTGCAGCCAGGGGCCAATCCCCTCCCCCTCCCACCCCGCAGGTCACTGCTGAGGCTGCAGAGAGCCAATCCCCTCCCCCAGGTCAGCAGCTGGGCTGCGGAAAGAGCCAATCCCCTCCCACTGCCGTTACCTAGGCTGCGCCGAGAGCCAATCTCCTCCCCCAAGGCTCCGCTGGAGATGCGGAGGGAGCCAATCCCCTCCCACCGCCTGTTACCTAGCTGCGGCCGGGAGCCAATCTCTGCAGCGGGGCAGCTGAAGAAGCTGCCGCAAGGAACCAGCCCATCCCTGGGCCGCCTCCGTCTCCTTGAGGAGATGCACCCAGGGGCGGGCAGCCCCACCCAGCCCAGTCAGTCAGCTGGGTGGTGCAGTGAGGGAGCCCTGGGGGGAAGGGGTGCCACTCTCCCTCCTGTCAAATCCTGCGTAGCCAGCCCACTCAGGACTGGGCAGACACTCCTCCCGCAGATTCTCTGAGCATCTAAGTTCTTCCCTGGAAGCGGAAGCAGTTTCCCCATGCCTCTGGAGGGCCATGCCCATACCTCCTCAAGCCCAGGGACCGCAAGCCAAGCTGGGCAGGCACCCAGGCATCCAGACCCACTGGGAACCAGGGGCTTTATCACCCTAAAATACGTCCACTAGAGAAAAGGTGGAAGTCATTTGCACACATGGAACGATGTCCATGCTGGCCTGGCCTAGCCCCCAGCCAGCGGAGAGGGGACACGGCCCTGCACTGAGGGCCACCAATGTCACCCACACCCCCTTTGTTCAAGAGAGTTCTCTTCTTGACCCGTGGCCCGCATTTCTCAGAACAGGGGAAGGAGTCCCCTGACAGAATCAGCACAAGCCAGATGCCCTGGATTGCATTCCAGGGGAAATTCAGCTCCCTCTCCATGGCTGTTCCCCTTGAGCCTAAGGTCAGGTCAGAGACAGTATGTTCTCCTTGGTCACAAACTCCTCCTAGCCTGGAAAGGGCTGTAAACAGGCCACCCCTCCACCCCCCACTCTGGGCAGAGTGCCAACCTCAAGGGGAATCCTATCCCTGACAAGGGCCTGGGCGATGGCTGTCCATCGAAGAGGCCTGGCAGCGGGGAAGCACTGCCACCCCAGGGATAATACCAGCTCCAGCAGTGCCTGTCACATGCTCTGGACCTGGGTATTTTTATCCCTGAGTTGCTGAGGAAATGTTGTTCTAGACACATAATCTCCCTTCCCCCATACCCAGTCTGGGTCCCTAATGCTGACCTCCCTCCCAACTTCCAAAGGGAGTGGTACAGGCCTGGGGTCAGGGGAAGCACAACTTTCAAGAAGGTCAAGAAATAGAGGAAGGAGACCAGAAGTCTGCTCAGAAACCAGGGTCAAAGTCCCATCCCAGACTGCTTCAACCCACCCAATTATACACAAAACATCCCATCCTATCCCCAGGGAGCTCCTGACAAAAACAGGAATGGCACTAGCCTTGCCAGGCTTCCCACACCAGGTTCCCAAGAGCCAGCCCAGTTACATCCAGCCCTGAGGGGAGCATACTGGGGAGGGGACTCCAGGAAAAAGCCAGTATCCTTCTTCAGACCACTGTGCCAAGACTGGAGCCTACTTGAAGTAAAAGAAAAGGAAAAGCAAAAGATAAAGTTCCGAATAGTATCATAAAAATCTAAAAGAACAGGCACTCAAAGGTAAGATCTGCTCATGATAATCCTAGCCTTGTTCAAAGCCGATCCAGTATGAACCAGTGGAGCAGAGGGTCATGTTTTTCAACCTTGGCACTACTGACATTTGAAGCTGGATAAATCTGGGATGGGAGGTTGCCCTATACATTGTAGGTATTTAGCAGCATCATTGCCATCTACCCGTTAGCTGCCAGGAGCAAACCACTAACATTCAGAGAACTGAGCTCATTCAGGAACAAGTTCAAGCGTACGGAGTGAGACAAAACCTTGTCTGACCTGGTGGGCAGAAGAAGCAAAGTTCTCTGGCATACATACAACTTATTATACACCTCCACCCCCCACCCCCACCCCAGCACCCCACCCCCTTACCCAGCCCAGCACAATACAGCCTTCTCCTTCCCTAATGGCTAGGAGAGTGCAGTGGGCCTTTTTTTGAGCTCCTTAAGGTTGGGTGGCAAACCAGAGCCAGACCCAGAGATCAGAGCAGTCTCCTCACGTAGGTGGAGTAGGGACAGCAGGAGCCCTTCCCATTGTTCATCTGCATCACTTTCAGCCCAGAACAGCATGTCAGCCACCTGACAGGCGCTAGCAGACTTGAGCAGCAGAACACAGTTTCTCTTCTAGCTCCTAACCCTCTCCTCTCTCCTCCCTCCTCCCTGCTGTGGGCCTTTAGCAAAAAATGGCAGCCTTGTCCCTCTCCCGGCCAGGAATAACTATCCAAATCTACCCTTTGGCTCAGTCCCAGCAGAACTGATTTATCAGGACTTTAGAAGAGGCCTGACCACAAAGGAGGAGAGCTTCGGGGTATGTATGCATGTTTTGATGTGGAGGGAGGCAGAAGGCAAGAATCCACAAAGTATGTGTCTTAGCAACAGACATACACTGCATCAAAGCCCATCATAACACAATTCCCTCCCCCACCCCGGGCTCCAGGGTCATGTTGAAATACAAGCAGTAAACACACTGGCATGTTCTAGGAACCTCCCACTGCCCTGACAGTACATTTAGAGGTGGGTCAATGGTTCAACACAGGGAAATGCTCCAGCCCCCAAGCGTAAAGTCAGATATTTCAGTCCCTACCTATCCAAATACAATGGCTGCAACTCCCCTGGAACTTCTTTAAAGGGGTTAGTGCTGTGACCACAGTCCTTCAGGACCAGCCCACCCACCTACCCCCAGCCCCCCACCATCACCATAGGACCACTGACCTCTTTGGTTAAGTCTCCACTGACTGGAGGGGCTACAGCTCCCAAATCCTCCAAATCTTCACTGAATCCCTGTTCCGTTTCGCTTTCTCGCACCCCGTTGTCGGGGCCTGTCACATCTTGGAGACCACTGGAACTCTCGAGGGCGAGGCCTGAGCTGGGCTGGCTGCCAGAGACAGACCCTTCCGGGTCCCGATGGACCAGCCAGGCGTTCACCTCAGTGGTCGGCACCTGAAACCTGTCCAGGGCCCTCACCTGACTGAGGAGCCGCCGGGCAGTGAAGTAATTGTCCAGGTCTATGCTCTTGGGGTGGATACCATAGCCATCCAAGGTATTCCTCAGGTTGTGGAATTGGGTTTGCGTATAGGCCGAGCTGGGCCCCAGGATGATCTCCCGGAGCGGGGGGAGCTGTGAGGTCAGGTAAGTATCCACGTCCACCCGCACCCCAATCAAACTCAGCAGAATGGTGAACTGGAGGAGTCCTTCCGTTAAGTATTTCTTCAGAGAAAGCATTGCTGAAGGACCAGAATGTTTATGCTTTTTGGTTTTTAAATCTTCCAAAACACAAATCAAGGCCACTGCTCTGCTGCTCCAGCCAGCAAGTTATCCTCCTCAGTACCCGACCCTGTGCCCCGCCCTGGCAGAACACAGGGGCTAAGCTCCCTGAGGGCCCTGGAGGAAAACACACCCCAAGTAGCCAAGGCCACACTCCAGACCACATTCACTTTTCCCTTCTCGACACCTCACCTGTGACAGTACAAGTGTTCCTAACCCAGTCCAGGCCCTCGGGGCCCACGTGACTTACTGTCTCCACAGTCCACATACAGTCACTTCCTCACTCACGTTAGCTGTCCTCTCTGTAGATTCCACTGCAGGCTGTTCTCAGGAACAGCTGATGGATTTTTTTTTTCCTTCTCCCTCCTAAGGTTTATTTTCTTTGGCTGGAGCTACAGGCCTTTTGTCTTGGGTCAGAATGTCCCGCCTCCTCCACACTTACCAGGGGGGTTTCCAGAGAAACCTGAAATGGGAAATCACAAGAGCAACAGGGTAAGATTCCATGCTTTTCACACTATGATCTGGGTAGGAAACCTTCAGATTGGAAGGAAACACATTAAAAGACCACATTCAGAGAAAAAAAACTACTTAGTCTACTCTCAGAAAAAAGAAAGAAAAACACCTGTTACAGATCAAACAAGTATAAAAGAATGACACCACTCACGAAAGTTCCCAGTTACTGGGTATTAAACTTGCACTGCCAGAAAAGGTAACCTGCTTTGGATAAGCAGACAATGCCCAGGGCTTCCAGAATATATTACACGTTGTCTGATCCCCACTTGACCTCCCTCCCCCATACACACTCTCTCCCTTGCTTCTATTTTTAGTGTGAGAAGTCTATTTCCCATCTTAAAGAAAAGCTGCTTTTCTATCTCTCAGAAGAAAACTGCCTACAATCCTCGTCCTTTCTAGTTCTAAAGTGGAAGGAGAGATTATTAATGGGTAAGTAAGGGTGTGAAAGGGCATGGGGACAATGTTCAGGCCACAGCTTCACACAAGAGAATAAAGCTTTTTGTTTTCTCAATTTGGAAATCTGATTTCTCTTTCCTATTACCCCCACACTAAATAAATTAGGGACAGAAAGGGACTGTGGGGGCCTGAGGCAAGATTATTTCATCCAGAATTTGTCCAGGCAGGTTTTCTTTTCATTCATACGTCCTTCTGAGCCAAACCAGAAGGATATGGCCAACTTCTCAACCCAGACTGCCAAGTGGGGAGAGGGTAAATCTGCCTTTCGATCTCTGATCTCTATTATCTCTGAGCTTCCATTAATCTCAGAAACTAAGACATACCCTCTCCTCTTCTCTGCTGATCCATCTACCAACTCCAATCTAACGGGAAAGAGGAATACACACACACGAACACACGCACCACCCACACACCCTCATTTCGTTAGAGTAAACACAATTGTGACCCAGGATTCCTGCTTACACTATTCTCGTTCTCACGCAATTTATTATTAAAACCTCCCAAGAGCCAATGAAGTTGGAGACACCGGACAAGGTGCGTTAGAGATGGTAGTATCTGAGCCCGGTCCCACCACCCTTGGATACCCGAATCCAGCTGGAACCAAGTCGCCATGCCCACTCCGGCGCCTCGGCTTCTAGCCTTCCGGGGCAGCAGCGAACAAGTGCTACTTTCTCGCCCTCGACCCACCCTTAAAGCCAAATCCCACCCCGCCCTCCGTCCCTATGGCCCCACCCCACTCCCCGGCCCCGGCCTCACGCCACGCCTTCCAGGGCCCTTAACCTTCCCCAGCCCAACCCACCCCGGGGCCAGCAGGCATTCTTTTCGTCCCCGCGGCCCCTCCCAGCCAGGCCCCGGCCGCGACGGGAACCCAGCTCCGCCGCCGCGCTCCCGCCTCCTGACCCTCAGCTCCACCCCGCCGCCCCTCACCCCATAAGCCTCGGCTTCAAGGCGCTGCGCCCCTCCCGTCAGGGGAAGGAATGTGCCCGATACCCGCTGCCTGAGTTCGGCGCTCTCCGCTACCGCCACAGCAGGCCTTTCGGTCCGAGTCCCGGCCTCGCCGCCGCCACCGCCGGCCGGCCTAGAGCTTCCCTACCTCCGCTTCCCTCCTGCCCCCTCCTTCCACCTCACTCGGAAGCCCGCCCGCCGCCGCCACCACCCCAGAAACGCTTTTCTCCAATCAAGAAGCTGGGAACTTGGCCGTCGCCGGATGTTGTTTTGATTGACAGCAGAGGAAGCCCAATGGCTGAGTGAGCCTCCTCCTCCCTTTGCGTGATCTCCCAAGACTGACAGGGCGCACGGCCCATGGATGTCTAGTCCCGCCCCGCAGCGTGGTCCCTCCAATGAGTGGGGCGAGGACCCTATTTCCCGGCGTTCTGGACTTCTCAGTCGGGCGGCTGCTGCAGGAAGTGTTACAGGTCGCGTGCTGAGGGGAGCTTAACTTGTAGGTTAAGCGCTTTCGTTGTGTTCTTCAGCTGAGGAGTGAGGGCCCACAGTAAGAGATGAGGAGCGGCATGGCCGTCGGAGCGCGGAAGCCCCCACCCCTTGAGGGTTCCCACGGTGACTTGCAAAAGTCCAGTGAGACTTGAGGGGCCCGGGGCGGGGCACGGAGCATGTGGTCCTCGCGGCGATGACGCCCGCTGCGCCATCTTGAACGCTGGCAGCGGGACCCGATATTCCAGCTTCGTCTCGACGTGGGCCTGGCGCTCGTTCCGTCGCCAGTCAGTGACCGTTGCGCCTGAGATCTTAGGCTAGGGTACACTTCGTGAGAACAGCTCCGTGGTTGGGTTGCCATGACAGTGGTGACACATTGGGGGTGTGAGAGATGTGGCGTGAAAGCGATTTTTGTCATGATAGAAACACCACCTAGAGCCCACCCTTTCCCTCCAGCCTGCCTCCCACGGAGCTTAATCTTGCCTTTTAGGAACCTGTTTTCAGATTTCTTCAGTCCCATATAGCCACATTTTTGTGGCTCAAACTTTAGTTTACCCCCATCATCACCTGGGAACCCCGCACGTTAAACTTGCAAATTCCGAGGCGCTACCCCAGAGCTTCTGATTAAGTAACCCTGGGTGGCGGCCTATTGAGAGACCCAGGTAATTCTAATGCATCTGTTACGAAGACCACATTTAGGGAGTCGCTGAGTTGGAATTCGCATAGAGCTGTTGCCCCAAGGTGTGAGACAAAGAAGTGTTAACTCAAGTTCCTGCCTCCCCCCAAGAATCGACAATCTAGTGGGCGAGAGTCATCGGTCCTTGTACAACTAAGGACAAGGCCAGCTGATAATTTACTAGATAAGAACATCACATGCTTCAGAGAGTTAGGAAACTTAACTTTGGTGGCTCAAAGATTACAGAGCACTTTCACTAAATATATGCACCAGCCTGCACTCATGGAATCCTTACAAAACTACTGAGCTAGTTATCCACTTCAAAGATGATTCAGAGAGCACATGTTTTACTTAAGCATTTTATTTACTGTCTCCCAGTGAATACTAGAATATAAACCCCATGAGAACTAGGATTTTGTGGATTAAATGGTGTGTTTTCAAAGCCTAGAACAGTGCCTGGAATTTGGTAGTCTCTTAGTAAATAGTTACTGAATAATTGAAGGAGAACTCAAGCAGGCAGGCCTGTGATTAGAAGATCCTGCTAAAAGCAGGAATTAATACTTGGAGGAGGTGTGGCTTAAGAAGGATATGGCCAATTACCAAGGAAATGGGAAACCATTCAGCCCCAGAATTAGCAAGCCTCTGAAGGTACATAACTGCTGTTGGGTAAGAAGGAAGGAGAAATTTAGATGTGACCATTAACTCCAGAAATAAATCAAGGGGGTTGAGAAGGAAATATTTAAAAACCATAGAGTGGGGAAGCGGATGTGGCTCAAGCAGCTGGGCATCCGCCTACCACATGGGAGATCCTGGGTTTGGTTCCCGTGCTTCCTTAAAAAAAAAAAAAGACAACGAGCACACAATGAACAGACACAGGCCAGACAGCAAGCACAAACAACAAAGGAGTGGGGGGAATAAATAAATCTTAAGAAACAAAAAAAACCCATAGAGTGGAAAGATCAGGCCTAGATTAGAGTTATAGGAATTTAAATACAAGACTATTTTGAGAAGTTGAAGGAGTGGTCATTTGTTTAACACAGCAAACACAGAACAATTTTAAGCCCAGGTTTTTTTAACTGGCCCAGTTTAAGAAGAAAAAAAGTATGAGGAATCAAGAAACCTTAGAGTCAAGAAAAACAGTGTTTGGGACAAATCCATTTGTATTTTCTCAGTGTCCTTTGAGTTGCATTGCTGGGTACCAGGTGCCTACGATAAGAAATAAAGTCATAGAGTGGATATAAGACTGATGTGAAATCAAAGATAAACACTAAAATGAAACATGGGAAGGGGATGTGACCCAGGTGATTGAGCTTCTGCCTACCACATGGGAGGTCCCAGGTTCACTACCCATGCTTCCTATAGAAGATAAGCAAGACAGTGAGCTGATGCAACAGGCAGACGCAGTGAGCTGATACAACAAGAGACATGAGAACACAATGAGAGAGACAACAAAGCAGGGAGCACAGGTGGCTCAGACAATTAGGTGCCTCCCTCCCACATTGGAGGTCCCGGGTTTAGTTCCCAGCGCCTCCTGAAAAGAAGACCAGCATCAACAAGCAGACACAGCAAATGCAAACACTGAGGGGGTAGGGAGAAAAAATAAAAACTAAAAAAAGATATATTTATATATATAGTGGTTGGAGTTGGGAAGACCGCATTGGGGAGAGAGAGGTGATACTGTTACATCACTTTGAGAGCCGAAATTCATCTGGTCACTTGATGATGAGTCCTTGGTATCTTGGAGTAGCACTTTTACACATCTTTTCCTTTCCCTTCTCTCCTATCTCAGGTCCTGGGTGTGGACTGAATGCAGGCATGGGGGAGGGCCCCCATGCCAATCCCTAGAGAAGGAGTGGTGGGGTATGTGTGGAGAGAGCTTCCCTTTTTACCCAGACTATCCTGTTCATTTGCATTTGCCTCCCAACTTCAAGTACTGTATATAATTGTGTATAATAATCAATCCTTTGAGTATAAAACAAGAGAGACCGGGATTGGGAACTGTGTTATTGGGTTAAAAAAATTACTGGGTGTAGTTAGAAAGTTTCTTTTTCAGCAGTTTCACAGAGGTAGAAAGAAAAGGGAGAAAGACAAAGCCTCTGCTGGCCAGTTGGAAAGGCTGAAGAGAATACAGATCCAGAGAGACCTGGTCTCAGTCGAAACAGCAGGTGGTTAGGCCTGGCAGGGTGTGGGTGCCCAGGACATTTAATATTCCTCAGTGGAGGGTGGAGACTGGAAGACTGTCTTCCACTCCAACTAGAGTTCCAGATCAAGTCAGAGCAGGTGAAACCTCCTTCCCGGACCCGAGGATTAACCTTGTACAATCCAGGGTGTGTCCTTCTTCACCTAGAAAGCTACCCTCCTCCCTTTCCCGAACTGAACCCCATTGTCCCCAACCCCCACATACACCCCACCCCCAGCCTGGGGCAGCTGTTAATAGGACAATTACCCAAGAAGCAAATGAAAGATCCCATGCTGATGTGTCATCAGTCCCAGTATATCCATTAGATCAGCCGAGAAGACCACTGGAAAAAGTGAGCAAGCTCTTGTGCTTGCTCCCTTGGGGGAGGTTGAGAGCCAGGTGTTGGCCTTGAAACTCCAGATTGCTCAGGAAAGGGAAGAAGGCAGCAGGTAGCCAGCAAGAAGACTAGTTCTTTTTTATTTATTTATTTCTCTCCCTTTCCTTCCCCGCCCCAGTTGTCTGCTCTCTGTGTCCATTCACTGTGTGTTCTTCTGTGTCCACTTGTATTCTTGTCAGCGGCACAAGGAATCTGTGTCTCTTTTTGTTGTGTCATCTTGCTGCGTCAGCTCTCTGTATGGGCGGCGCCATTCCTGGGCAGGCTGCACTTTTTTTTGTGCTGGGCAGCTCTCCTTACGGGGCACACTCCTTGCACGTGGGGCTCCCCTACGCAGGGGACACCCCTGCGTGGCATGGCACTCCTTGTGCGCATCAGCACTGCACATGGGCCAGCTCACCACACGGGACAGAAGGCCCTGGGTTTGAACCCTGGATCTCCCATGTGGTAGGCGGATGCTTCCCAAGAAGGCTAGCTCTAATGCACAGGAATTAGAGTCATAAAAAGAGCCAGCTGGGAAGCGGACTTGGCCCAATGAATAGGGCGTCTGCCTACTACATAGGAGGTCAGTGGTTCAAACCCTGGGCCTCCTTGACCCGTGTGATGAGCTGGCCCATGCGCAGTGCTGATGCGCACAAGGAGTGCCATGCCACGCAGGGGTGTCCCCCGCATAGGGGAGCCCCACGTGCAAGGAGTGTGCCCCGTAAGGAGAGCCGCCCAGTGCGAAAGAAAGTGCAGCCTGCCCAAGAATGGCACCGCACATACGGAGAGCTGACACAACAAGATGATGCAACAAAAAGAAACACAGATTCCCAGTGCCACTGATAAGGATAGAAGCGGTCACAGAAGAACACACAGAGAATGGACACAGAGAACAGACAACTGGGGGGAGGAGAAGGGGAGAGAAATAAATAAATAAATCTTTTTTTAAAAAATAAAGCCAGCTAACTGAAACACGCTGGAATCCCTTGCCATCCAGGAGTTTCTGTGTTCACCCAGCTTCCCTATAGGAAAACCGATGCCACCACCAGCAGACACATTAATCCCCACATGGATGACACCTGACAGGACACCATCAGAGAAGCGGCCATGGAAGACCAGGGTCCTTGGGGCTTGGATTTCTTTTGGAATGGTGGGAATTGCTATTTTCCCTAAGGGGAAACCCAGCCTTTCTGCCATACTGGCTGCCCACTGTTTTTTCTTCTTTACAGATATCCATCGGTAGTGGATGTGGCTCAGGGTGTTGAGCACCTACCTACCATATGGGAGGTCCCAGGTTCAGTTCCTGGTGCCTCCTAAAGAAGTAAGCAAGACAGCAAGCTGACACGGCAGGCTGGCATGGTGAGCTGACCCAACAAGATGATACAACATGGGAAGCGGATATAGCACAAGTGATTGAGCTCCTGCCTACCACATGGGAGGCCCCGGGTTTGATTCCCGGTGCCTCCTGGAGAAGACAAGCAAGCAGCAAGCAAGCATGATGTGCAGGTGTGGTGAGCTGATGCAATAAGATGATGCAACAAGGAGATATAATGAGGAAAGACAATGTGGGAATCAACAAAGCAGGGAGCTGAGGTATCTCAAGCAGTTGAGTCCCTCTCTCCCACATGGGAGGTCTCAGGTTCGGTTCCTGTTGCCTCTTTTTTTTTTTTAAAGATTTTTTTTTTTTTAATTTACCTGAAGCCTCTTAAAGGGAAGATAAGCAGACACAGCACACAGGGAATAGACACAGAGAGCAGACAGCGTGTACAAACACAAGTCGGGGAATAAATAAAGATAAATCTTAAAAAAAAAGACACAATGAAATGACACTGAGGAAACACAATAAGAGACACAGCAAATGGAGTGGATATGGCTCAGCTGATTGGGCACCTCCCTCCCACATGGGAGGCCCCAGCTTGGATTCCTGGTGCCTCCTAAAAAAGAAGACAAGCAGACAGCAAGTGCAAACAATGAGGAGGGCAGAAATAAATAAATAAATCTTGAAAAAAAATAAAGATGTTCTTAAATATTGCTAATTAATTTATATAGGTACTTCTCACTTTTCAACCCCCATCTAATCCATTCCCTTGGATTGGATGACTGCGATTTCCTTATAGCCCTTCTGAGAGATGCTAGGATTACATCATGTCAATACTAAATGTTAGGGGGAAAAAAGCAACTAAACGTTAGCATGTCTTGCAAGGGAATCAGTTCGTTTTCCAGCTAATCCCAACATCCGACATCTGGCCCCACTTCTTACATGGTAAACACTATTAGCAAGCTCGTTACCATTAAACCAGCAAAAAACATAAAGCTCTTCTGCAGGCCAGCCTCTTCCCTGTTCACCTCAGCTACAGTTATTTTAGAAGATTGTGTCTCACCCTGGTTGCACATTAGAATCACCTGGAAAGTTTGTGAAGAAAAATAAAACAACACTAATGCCCAGGACCCACCCCAGACCAATTAAATCAGAGTTTCTAAGAGTGGAGCTGGGTATCACGTGATTCTTATTGCAGCCAGAGTAGAGAATAGTTTAGAGCAAGAATCTAAGGTGGGTAAAATAGAACCTCAGCAGTAATGTAGGAGTACACACTACAATCATGACCTACTTTTAGGATGTACTCTTCTTTCTCAATCCTAAAATGCTCTCTCTCCTTGACCTATACAAGGAGAATGCCTCATTGATCTCCATGTCTCGATTTAACATTGTGTGAAGCTGCGTTCAGGGGTCCTGTGTCCTCAGCAGCATTGGGTCCTTTTCTTTGTCTAGTTTTCAGGGTGGCATGTTACGATCAGGAGGTGCCATTGTGAGGTGGAAGGTATGGGTGTTTGGATTCAAAAATCTGGCTCAGCCACTTATTCCTGTCAGCGGCCCTGGGAATCTGTCTCTTTTTGTTGCATCATCTTGCTGCATCAGCTCTCCGTGTGTGCGATGCCACTCCTGGCAGGCTGCACTTTTTTCCCATGGGGCAGCTTTCCTTATGGGGCGCACTCTTTGCATATGGGGCTCCCCTACACGGAAGGACACCCCTGCATGGCAGGGCACTCCTTGCGCGCATCGGCACTGCACGTGGGCCAGCTCACCACACGGGTTAGAAGGCCCTGGGTTTGAACCCTGGACCCCCCACGTGGTAGGTGGATGCTCTATCTGTTGAGCCAAATCCACTTCCCTCAGCCACTTATTGATTGGTCCTTTCTGGGCAAAATGGAGATAGACATATTCACAAAGCTTCAAAATCAGATCATGTGTAGAAAGCCACAGGTGTCTGGGTAGAGTTGAGTGTGAAGTCCCTTTTCCACCCGATTCTTTGTCTCTACTCACCGCACAAAATTGTCCCAGAGAAAGCTAAATGCATTGAAGAAATTAGTGCTGTCCTTAGAATGGTCTCCCGGAAGCCCAGCTTGTAGGCAGAGCATGGAAGCTTTAGTTTTCTCTCTGAAGGATGCCACAAGCATACCCATCCAAGCCTCACACTCCATACACACCTCCCCCTCTTGACATTATATCAGGAAAGATGGAAAGAGGCTGCTACCCAAGGGAGCTGTTTCTTCTTGTCACACAAGAACAGATGCTGAAATCCTAGGACAGCACAAAAATGTGGCAATGGGAGGGTGAGTCAGAGGAAACAGAATGGTCTCACCTCCAAGCTGAACCGAGGCCCAGAGTCGAATCTCAGTGGAGTCAACGCCTCCTGGAGACTTCACAGGGCAGGGCTGTGTGTGTTCAGGACCAAGTCTGAGTCCAGGTGCTCTACTGGCTCCTGCTGCACAGGTCCATACCCCACCCAAGCAACGCTGAAGGGAACACAGAGGGCAGAGAAGCATGAAGGCTGCGTTCCTTTTGAACGCAGCTTGGGCTTCCTCACCCGCGGTAGGCTTCCCAGCTGCTTCTCTTCTGCTGTGCTTGTCTGCCTCTCAGGAGCTGCGGCCCTGTAACCATGGCGTCTCTGGGGTAATGGCTTGTGGATGCCGCTGTCCTGACACCCTGCACACTTAGCTGGCATTTCAACATTGAACCCCAATAAAGAGGTATCTCAGCCTGGGGGAAGCCCAAGGAGAGAAAGGGGTCCTGGGGTCTCTGTGGAGGGAGTCTGGGACCACTATTGGTGAGACACTCTTGAAAAGTTGTTTATTTAGCACTGCACTTAGGAGTAGGGAGCCTTATAACCATAGAAACAGGAGCAGCGGTGAGGATTCAGTGGTTCATGAGCTTCTTTCCCTGGCCTCCACTCTCACTCCTCCGGAGTGCCTCCCCAGTGCCTTCGCATCCACACCCGTGTAACTGGGGACTCTTCCACACCAGCTCCCCAAGACCCCTGCCTTCCCACATCTCCCTGCTCCCTTTGGAAGGCTGGCCCTCTTCTCCAGGGGATACCATGTGCCAAGCAGGGGCTGGGAAATGGCCTTGGAAACTTTTTTTTGGCACAGTCCTTGAAAATATGAAATAAAAATTGACTAGCTCACAGAACTGTGAGGGCATCGAAATAATCAAATCAGTATTTTTTATGATATTCCCAGCTGGCATGACCATTGGAGGTAACTTCTGATGACCTGGAATCCAAACCAATAAAAAGTCTAATACTGGGTCTTCTTTTTCCCTCTTGTACCAAACTGTGTCAGTTCATGCTCACTGTTACAACTCTGATAGCCTGCAACAGGGATTTGATATACCTTTCAAATCATGATAGAGGTTCAGTTGATGTTTCCTCGGATGTCCGCACTGCTGACTTCCTCACCTTCTTCAGGTGTTCATTCAAATGTCACCACCTTGGAGGCCTTCTCAGAGGCCCCTACTGAAAATGGTATTCTTCCCTGCTGCTTCTCACCCCCTCGTGTTCCTCAGCCCCAGTCTGGCTCTGTGTTTCCTCATAGCACTTACCATCAATTAGCATAATATCTGTTTTACTCATTTATTCATCTGTTATCTGTCTTGCACAGAAATGCATGTACACACACACACACGCACATATACCTGAATATAAGCTCCATGAGAATAAAGATTTTGTTTTTCTTTACTATTGTATTCCAGGGGCTAGAAAACTACCTGGTCATACATTAGTAAGCACTCTGTAACTATTCATTTAGTGCATAAAGTATGATTTCACTAGGCACATTTTAATTATTATCTGTTTAAAATAGGTAGTCTGTGAATATTGATACATGATCCCCCTTATCTGGAAGTCACAAGTTCATGTACTTACTTAATGACAGAAAGTCCAGCACATTTACATAAATGCTTGTTAAATACCTGTCATGTGCCAGGCCCTGTGTGAGACAGCAGGGATCCGAGAGTGAAGGAGAAGGCCACATGCTCCAAGTCAGGTGGGATTCCATTTGTTAACAAATTAGTCTAAGTATATAGATTTAGAAAAATATGATGGAAACTAAGTAGGGTGAAGTGATAGAGAATCTGACAGGAGAGACCCATCATGTTAGCAGTGATTGTCAGGAAGGGCCTTTTTACAAGGACATTTAAGTGGAGACTTGAAGGATAAGAAGGCTTGACCCTATATGGCAGCAGAAAGCCCCATTTCCCAGTCATCAGCGATGGGTATGTGTGGGACACAAGGTAAGAGGTCTTGAAGAGAAGAAAGGAAAAGAAATTTTGAATCTACAACTTGGGTTCCACTCCCACTCAACTGTTAGTTGTAGGATCTTGAAAAAGTCATGCATACTTTGCCTCCCTTCCCTCATCTTTAAAATGGAGGTGTTAATAACACCTCACATGTGTGGGTTATGTTAGGTCATGGACATGCAAGTGTTTAAATGTGAAATACACACATGCTGTTGTTCTAGGTACGTGGATCTGCACCATTAATTCTGGAGCATTCGGCCCTGAGATCCTGGGTGGGATCTTGTCTTCCAGTATACCTCCACCAAAGAAACCAAAGCATATCGCAAAATCCCATGCCTCCGATAGAGTATTTGTGAGGCTACGCATCTCTCTGGGTTCACATTGCGCCTGTCTTGGCAAATGCCTCTGGAGGTGTCCCAAAGCTGCCTTCCCCAAGTACTGTAAGAGGAGCAGGATCCTCTTCTCCATGGGAGAGTATCCCCAAGCAGTCCGTCTGCTCTCTGCTCTCCCTGCTAGGACGTGCCCCTGATATATTTGTACGGATAGTACCTAAGAAGGGTCAAGAGACAAAACTAGGCAATGCCTGTCTTCTGCTGGCCTCAGGACAGTCTGAGGACACCCCACAAGCCAAACCCACAGGAGGTAGAGAGGAGGCAGGAAGAAGGGCTGGAGCGAGCGGAGAGCTCCGGCTTTAAGGAATGTGAAGGAGCCCAGGAGGAGAGAGGGAAATGGGAAGTAGGGGAAGGAGAGCCAGAATGTAGGGCGCAGGGAGGAGAGCGCGGGAAGGGAGAGTAGGGAGAGCCAGAAGAAGGTAAGGGCCATGGGGGAAAGGAAAGACAAGGGCAGGAGAGGGCGCAGGCCTGCGGCGGCCGGGAAAGAGCAGGCGGTGGCCTCCGGGGGCGGCCCCGCGGCCAGGGTCCGGCGGGCGGGCGCGGAGGCGGGGCGGCGGGCGGGCGGCGCTGTCTCTGCGAGGCGGCGAGCGCGATGCAACGGCCCGAGGCCTGGCCACGTCCGCACCCGGGGGAGGGGGCCGCGGCGGCCCAGACCGGGGGCTCGGCGCCGCCCGCCCGAGCCGCGGAGCCCCCGGGGCTGCAGGTACGGAACGGGTGGGCGCCCCGGGCACCCGGGCGGCGGGAGCCGGGCGCAGGGAGGAGAGAGTGCAGCCACCTCACAACTCGCGCGCCCCGGGGCAGGGAACTTTGTGCCACTGCTGACCAGCCCCGGAAGGGGGCCTGGGCCTAGTGCGGGGGAGAAGTGTCCTCTGGGTGCGGGCTCGCGATGGGGCCTGTCCTGAGTCCAAGCCCGGCTGGAGTTCTGGATCAACGTGGGGCAGCGATGGGAGGGATGCCCTGGGAAAGGATAAGAAGTGGCGTGTCCGCCCCAGGCTCCTGTTGGCCCTGAGCTGACAGGTTTGTGCTTCTGGAGCCCACCCAGGCCAGAGGGGGGTCCAGCCTCGGTCCAGGGTCAGCTGGAAGGAGGAAGCTCGATGCCACTGACCCCCCCGGCTCAGGTTCTGTGATACACTCGACTTGGCTCTGGAGCAGTCAGTGCATGACAGAACTTGGGCTCGGGTGGATCTTCAGCACCCAACAGGCCAGTGCCCACCCGGGGCCTGAAGTGGAACACCTGCCAGAAGTGCAGTGGGCACCAGAGCTGGCACATGTTGGGGTTGGGCCCAGACCCTCTGTGGACCTTTGGGGTTGGGGTCTCGAACCTGAGGACGTACCCCTGGCGTCAGCAGACCCCATAGGCCCACCTTGAGAGCTGTTGCTTCAGGGGTCAACAGAACTTTCCTCTCTCTTGTCAGTTGCAGGAACCTTCTCTCTACACCATCAAGGCTATTTTCATCCTGGACAATGATGGGCGCAGACTGCTGGCCAAGGTAACCCCCTACCCTAGCCCACACAGAAGGATCTGGAAGACACAGCACTGCAGTGCCAGGAACAGAGATCCCTACCCAGCTGACTGTCCTATCCCAGGAGAGACTCCACTGGTGACCTCTGTCATTTGGATCCCTCCAGAGGACCTTCTGTCCATCCTCCTACCTTGTCAGGCTGCTGGCCCCTTACTGGGAGGGAGGGTCTCCTCTGGTTCTGCTCATGTACCCTGAAATGTCTTTCCGTCCTCCTTTCCACTGGCTGCTGGGCCCTGGGCACGGGAAGGGACTTCCTAAGGGTCTGGGAGTTTTGGGCCTGGGACCCGGGAGTCCTGGCCCCCAAACTTTAAATGAGCAACCTCCACTTTTCTTCTATAGCTTGGTAGACACATTTGTGGGAGTCTACAAATTTGGAGCCAGACAGGATTTTAAAGACCATATAATCCAATGCTGTAATTTTACAGGTGAAGAAAATGAGGTCTAGAGAAATGTGCCTGAGGCTGCAATCTGTGGTATCAGGAGATTCGAATTCCAGTTTTTTACTTAAATGTCAGGGTGATTTTTACTCCACCCCCATTCCACTATCTCATAACCATGCTAGTGAACATGGCCTGGGTAAACCAAATGAGGATAATCTAAAAATAAATTGCCACAGATGAGACAATTAACTATAGCAGGGCTAGAGTATCTAAACTAGCTATGAAACGTGCTATAGATTTCTGTTGTTGTTGTTTGGAGCTGGAATTTTGTCTTCTGAATTCAGATGAGCCTCTTCCCTGCTGCAGTGGCCAGTAGGGAGAAGGCCAATTTGCCTGCAGATCAAGTACTAAGTGGCAAGGTCCGCATCCAGAGAAGTGAGAGCCGACCACACTTTGCCTCCGTGTGGGCAGTGGATCAGCAATTTCAAAGTCTCCAGGGCCTTGTCCCAGCAGGACCCATCCATGTCACAGAGGGAAAAACAGAGTCAGAGAGGCTCACTAACCCCAAATGGGAAAACATTTATTTGGCTATACGGTGTGTGCCAGGAATTTTTCCCTAGCTATTTAATCTTCACCATAGCCCTTTCTGGAATCAGACTGTCCTTGGTGTTGAATCTCAGCTCTGCCCCTTGCAGGCCATGAGGGAATTTGGGAGAAGAAGCTACCAGGCTTTGCATCCCAGTTCCCCCATCTAAACAATGGGGGCAATAAGCGTCTGTAACAGGTAGCTGTGGCGATGATTCTCATTGCTGTAAGGAAGGACTCCTAGCTCTACCAACTTTCCTGGAGGCTTCACTGTAGAAACAGTGGCTTAGTGACGGCCCTCGTCCTTAACCCACTGCATGTCTGCTGAGTGCAACCAGGAGGGGACTCCAAAAGCAGGCCTCAAGACTTCTCTCCTCTTCATGACCTTCTTTACTTAGAATTTGTGCTTATGGGGAAATAGTAAGCAGGCAGGCCGGAATCAGTAAAGAGAAGATGGGGCACCATGGCAGGGTCCCTCTTGGCCAGCACCCCCATACCCTGCCACCCAGCCTGGGGGAAGCCAGGCCCCTTGGAACAGCTATCACCCTTTTCTTTCTCTGTCTCATAGTATTACGATGACACATTCCCCTCCATGAAGGAGCAGATGGTCTTTGAGAAAAACGTCTTCAACAAGACCAGCCGGACTGACAGTAAGTGTCCTCGTCTTTCTCCTCCAGAACTCTCAGGTGCACACCGTCATCTTCTCCATCTGGACACATCTGTCCCCGTTGGCCTTGCACATTCCCAGCCCATTCCCTTGTCTTCAGAGGCTCTGTCTCCTTTCCTACCCAGCTGTTCTCTATTCCCTTCCTCCAGGGAACCTTCCCTCCCCACCATTCCTCCCTCCTCCCCAGTTTACCTAGACTTTCTCCCAGCCAAAGAGGCCAAGGTGTCACGGGTCCCCCTCCAGCCTGGACCTCACTCCAGGGCACTGTGCATTGTGGGGTTCGGGCTGGAGGTCCACCCTGACCTGGGTGTGTTGACTCCTCAAACTGAGGCTATCCCTAGAAATGGGGCTGAGGGTGGAGAGAAGGAAGGACAGAGGGAAGCCTCATGGTAAGTCCCTAGTGCAGGCCACTCCAAGGGTTCCTTGGAAAGGGAAGAAGGAAATAGAGGGAGAGGGGGAGAGCTGGAAAGGAGGAGGAGGGGCCAGCCTGGGGCCAGGCAGGGGTGGCCAGACTGAGAGCCCCTCCACTTCCAGGTGAGATTGCATTTTTCGGGGGCTTGACCATCATCTACAAAAGCAGCATTGACCTCTACCTGTACGTGGTGGGCTCAGCTCACGAGAACGAGGTGAATTCAGGAGGCCGGGGCAGCAGGAGGGTCTGTCTGTGGGAAAAGGCTTGGAGCCTGGGTTGGAGGCTGGGTCCTGGGGGCTCACCATTGGTACCCCTCCTCCCAGGTTCCTGGAGTGGGGGTGGGGGCATCCAGAATGGCTCTGTTTGGGACAGCCTGTATCCAAGATGCCCTTTAGGCTCCCTGGGAACCAGAAACCCGGTCTTCACTCCCTCTGCATGGAGCCATTGTTTCTTTCTTCAACCAACCAGAGAAGGAGACACTCTCGGTGTCCCTCAGTGGAACACTCCAGTGTATTCCAACCCCGCTGTGGGATGCTCCCACTAAGGCCAACCTGCAGTCACCTGCTGCGGCCCAGGCCTCTCTGCTCCGCTGCCTTCCCCGGCAGGCTCTGAGGTCTCCCTTTGGCCACCTCAACTTCACACTCTGTTTTCTTTCCCACCATTCCCATCCCCCACCCCCAGCTGATGCTCATGTCTGTTCTCACCTGCCTGTTTGAGTCTCTGAGCCACATGTTAAGGTGAGTGAGGGTCTCAGTCTTCCCAGGTCCCCTTTCCCCCAGGTTTGGAGACATCACAGAGGTAGGACTCTTCCTCCGTTCTTCTCCTGAAGGCCCTGCAAGCCTGGCACTGGAACCTGAGCATCCTCCTCCAAGGCCCCTGCCCTTTACATGCCTACCGTGGTGTCACCCAAGCACAGGCATGCAGACAGGATGGCCAGGGTGACTCTGGGTTCCAGAGTGGGAGTAGTGTCAGCGTCCAAAGTGTGAGGGGGGGGGCGATTGGGGGCTTCAGGAAAAAAACTTCTGCTCTGGACGTTGCACACCTCTGTCCTCACAGCCCTTTACACCCACCCTCCCCAGTCCTGGTTGGGAGGGGGGGGAGCAGAGGGGGAAGGGGAGGGAATGAGGTGTCTTTGGAGAGAAAAGGTTTGCCTTGCCTAGGCAGGGACCGGGTTCCTCCTGGCGGCGGGAGGCTCAGGAGCGTGTGTCTGCCTTCAGGAAGAACGTGGAGAAGCGCTGGTTGCTGGAGAACATGGATGGAGCCTTTTTGGTGCTGGACGAGATTGTGGATGGCGGGTGAGGAGGGGGTGCAGAAAAGGGCCACCCACAGCAAGAGGCTGCCTTTGAGGGTCATCCGCTCAAAATCATACCCCGCACACTGTGGCCTCCCTGGCCAATTCCTCCCTCCCTTCCCGCAGCATATGCCCAAGTATCCCATCCCCCGACCCCACCCATGGGAATGGAAGTTGATTTCAGTGTTAACCAAACAAAAAGGTAATCAAATGTTAAAAGATGGTGCACTGTTGACTAGCAGGCATTTTGGAAAATCCACTTTGATCTGCAGTGCCCAGGAGAAACAGGCAGCGTAGATGCTGGCCCCTCCCTGGAAGGAATGGACTGCAGACACCCCCGAGCTCCACCCTCCACTCTTAGAGGTCAACTCCAATCGTGGGCACCTTACCTACTCTTCCTGAACCTCACTCTCCCCATCTTTAAAATGGGGATGGTAAGGGAACTACCTCATGGAATTGTGGAGATTAAATGAGGTGATGCATGAGAAGCTCCTAATTCTCCTTCAGTAAACAGCACTCCTATACCATGCAATTATCTTATTAGAAGCTGGGAGCCCTTTTGAGAAGGCTTAGCTAAGGGATTTCCATGGGGTGCAATAGTCAGGGAGAAAAAGAAGTTCTGGCTCTAGAGTAAAGGATAATAGAAGCTTCTCGAGCACCTTTAAGAACATCCATGCGCCTCTATAATTACACACGCTTTATAGATGAGGAAAGAGGCTGAGAGCCAAGTGACTTCCTCAAGGGCACACAGCTGGGGGGCGGCAAGGTTGCAGAGATGGTGCCCTTTCCCACACTGCACCACGCTGCAGGGGGCAGAGGGCGCTGCAGGTCGGGGGCTGCAGAATTCCTCTTCACTCTATGGCTCTTGACTGCCTGCCCCCACTACGTCTGGAGTTAATTCCTAGAACCTAAAAGTGAGTGGAAGAAGACCAGGTTTTGTGGAACCAGAAAGATACACAATTTGTGGGGCCTTCTTTAAGGGAAAAAAAAAAAAAAGCCCCACAAAATTATAAGTACCAAACAAGGTACAGGGCCTTGGAAGGGCCTGTGCAAGGAAGGATGGCTGAGTGTGAGCTCTGGAGAAGGCCCCCAAGGAGCTCAGTCTCCCGCCAAGGCCAGTTCAGGAAGCTCCAGCTGGGAAATGACGCCTGCCCTGGAGCCTTGGCGCGCCAGGCCTCTGGTGTTAGATTAAACATCCTCTCCTTTGGGAACCTGGGGTTGGGAGGGCCCAGCCCAGAGGGGGGTCCTGGACAAGGCTCACACTTCCCCTGGACTGATACCAAAGAAAAACGCAGTCTCTGCCTTCAAGGAGCCTCATGGGGAAGACTCACATCCTGTCATCTCTCTCCAGGGGTTGTGAGAGACACAGGCCCCACCCCCAGGGAAGGCCCTCGCACCCTGCATGCCCACCCCAAGGCATCATAAAAGCATAAGAGAAGGCAGATTCTGACTTTGGGAATTCCTTTTTTTTTTTTGCATGCAGCGTCACACTGTGGTAGAAAATAATCGCAAAACAAGATAAGAATCCCAGGGGCCTCTCTCCCTTCAGCATATCTGAGTTTTGTTTTGTTTTGTTTTGTTTTAAAATAGGGAATCCATCCTTAGACCAGGAGGTGAAGTGAACTTTTAAGAGCTCTGAGTTTTGTGAGGCCCTGCTTTTGGTCAGCCCTGAAGGGACAGCAGGCCAGTCTAGAGTGATCAGCTGACCAAAAGCAGGATATTTTGAGGAGAGGGAAGAGGAGGCGGAGGGAAGAGTCACGTCATGGATTCTCCCTGTTTTTCTTCCATTTTGTAGTGTGATCCTGGAGAGCGACCCCCAGCAGGTGATCCAGAAAGTGAATTTTAGGGTAAGAGTCTTCCCGCCTCCCATTTGCCCCCATCTCTGCCAGACCAGGCACGCTGTCCTTTCTGTCTTCCCCGCCCCATCTGTCTGCCGTGGGACGGCCAGGGCCGGGACAGTGGGGGCCCCAGCTCCTCCGGCAGAAGCTGACCCCGGATTGGTGCACGTGCTGGGAGTGGCAGCTGGGGGGTCTGTTAATAAAAGAGATATTCCCATCCCCTGCCCCGTGGGATTACCAAGCACTGCACCCTCCTCCCGGGTGGAAGTACAGCCCGGGGAAATAAATCCTCACAGAGGTACCATCCAGCTGGCTGCCTGGGCCTGGAGGTTGGGGCTTGGGTGTGGCTAGAACTCTCCCTGCCTAGTTCAGCTTTTTCCTGTCTGGATGAAACCTTCTGTATTCCTTCTCACCCCCTCACCCTCTGTGCCTAGAACATGACAGCAGGACTTGCACTCACGGGTGATACAGGTGCAGGGCTGGCTCACCCCCAACCCCTGCACCACCCCATTCCCATTCCAAGCCCCTTTCCTTCACCCCTCTGACCCAGTACCCTGTTCTGGCTTCACTGCAGCCCCCCACTCTGCTTCCCCACAGGCAGATGACAGCGGTTTGACTGAACATAGCGTGGCCCAGGTAGGCCCCCTCTGTCTGCCTTGGCCAGCAACGGGCTAAAGGGACCAGGAGAGCAGGGCATTCTGGGGGGACCCGGGGAGGCCTCGAGGCTGAGAGTGCAAGGGGGACGGGGTGCGGCGGCGATAGGCAATCTATTGAAGACAGTCAGTGGAGGCCTCCAGAGTTTCCAAGGCGGTGAGGAGCTGGGTGGTCGTAGAGCGATGTGTTCCCAGCAGCCCACCTCATCTCCTTGCTTGATTTACTTGGACTGAACCTTGGGACAAGCTACCCCCTGGAGATGGCTGGGAGCTCGGTCCCCGATGCTTCCCCCCACCTGGAAAGGACTCCAAATGCGTTGGCCTTCTTAGCCATTTAGAATTAGAGACTCTTAAATCCATGTCAGATCTAATTGTCCCCACTCCCCGCTTTCCAACTTGGCCCTGAGTGTTCTGGCTGTGGAGAAGTCCATCCCCACCACGTCCTGTCTGGGGGTGCAGGTGTGGGGGGCGCTTCCCTGGCTCTGTGGCTTGGCCAGTTTTCCAGCTGCGCAACCTTCCTGCTTGTCCGGTAGACAGTCTTGACCTCCGTTCTGTCCACCCGCAGGTCCTTCTGCCCAGACTAATCCTGCTTTTATGGAGCTTCCTGCCTTGGCACTAACCACCTCCCACCGCGGTGGCCCTGGCCGAGGATGGGCCTGCGCTCCTATCACTGTCCTCGGTGCTCACCCGGACTCTCCCTCCTCCTGGTGCTCCATGACTCACCCTACCTGATGGGATGAAGGCAGCCATGTGGCAATTTTCTGGGTGGGAAGAGGATAGGAGTCAATGAATAGAGCAGATAAGAACATAGGTTCTGGTGTAAGTCACTCCAGGACACGCATTCCAATTTAGCACCTTTTAGCTGGGTGACCAGGGACAAGTTACTCAACCTCTCTGGACCTCACAGAACAACAGGACCCTCCTTTAAAGTTATTATGAGAATTAGATGAACTAATGCAGAGAAAGCACTTAGCACAGCTCCTCACAAGTAATACATGCTCAATAAATGTTAGCCAGGACTATTTTTCCAAAGGGATAGAATTCTTGTGTAAAAAACAAGGAAGCTGCAGATAGCAAAAGGGAAAGAAATGTGATGGCAGCCAGAAGCGGGGGAAATCCAGAGCCATGCAATCCTGAAGCGCAGAGGGAGCTTGTCTGAGTGAAAGGAGCATACGGTGTGGGATGGGCCCTAAAGGAGGAGCTGGGGCTTGAGGGCCAGAGGACGGCCTGGGGGATGTGTGTGCACACACCTGGGGTCCATGCTGTGCTGGCAGTGTGTGTGCACAGCGTATGGCTTTGTGGTTTGTGTAACCTCCAGGCTGTGACTCCTGGGCAGGGGGTGAGTAAGCCCATGCGTCTATGTGCAGGTGTTCCGGGTAGGGTCTGGCCAGCCACCCGTGGCCCTCTGTGCCACATCAGCAGCTGGTTGGGGTGGAGTGCTGAGGTATCTGGGCTCGGGAAGTCCCTGGCCTGGGCCCAGGCTCTGCCTGGACATGGCACTGTGGGCAGGAGCTTGCAAGGCATGGTGCGGGGGAGACGGGAGCTACTGCCACCCCTGCGCGCTGCAGATGTGAGAACCTCCCCACCTAAGCCAGGCAGACGGGCTGCTGCCACCTAGTGACCGGGGCCTGCAGGGGTGCTTCGGGAAGGTGGGCTGTAGACCTCCCCCTCACTGCAGGCTTCCAGGAGAAAGGTGCGCTGGTTGTTCCCCTCCATTATTTTCCTCAACCTTTTCCCAACCCCCCCAGGTTCTTCACTCTGCCAAGGAACAAATTAAATGGTCGTTACTGAAATGAAGTCTGTGGATTCCAGGTTCCCTCCCCCAGATCATTTCCCCAAGCCTGGAAAAAGCCCAAAGACCGCAGGGGACAGGAAGACCTCCCTGTCTCCCCAGTCCCTTCCCAGAGCCGACTCCTGAGGTCTCCGGACAGGGACTCTGAGATGCAGAGGTGGCCCCAGCACTGAGTCATTCCTTCTCACTGCCCTTGGCTGGCCCATTGGGTCATGGGAAATCAGCTGAGCTGCCTGAAGTCAGACCTTAGGCATCCCAGGCCCCAGAACCCCAATAAAACCTGCTTTTGTCTCCTCTTTTGGCCTGGAGTGTATGTGTGTCCCAAATGCAGAGCTCCGTACATTTTCTTGGCTCATCTTCAGGGATGCCTAGGACCCGGGTGCATTCCTGTGGTAGTGAGATTGGGGTGCGGGTGGGGCGCCGGTCTAGGCAAAGGGGACCATTTAAGTAGCGTGGAGGTGCACCAGGATACCACGTGGCCCCTGTGTGTGATGCTGTGACCCAGTGCAGCAGGGACGATGAGAGGAATGGTGCACACTTCCAGGAAAGAAAGAAGAGAGAAGGGTGGAATCCCTATTTTGTGCGTGCAGTACACTCATGTTGACCCTGCTGGGGATTCCTTGAGTCACTTTTTCCATTCCCACCCTCCTGAAAGGAAGGGAGTAAGGCTTCCTCCTTCCTCTGGACAAACTGAGGAACAGCGTGACTGCTTTTCTTGGCATGCCTGGAATCGCGGGATTCCTACCCTGGGCACCGAGTCCTGCGAGCTCGCCGTGGCTCGGGCCGGATGCCGAGGGCGGGGACGCATCCGCCAGCTCCTACCTTGCCTGTGTCCAGTGCACCCAGGACGCTCCAGAAAGTGTGAAGGATTGCCTGTCGCGAGGGAGAGGGGGGCGGAAGAGGATCTTGGGGCAAAAAGAGAAGGATGGAGATGTATAGCATTTCTAGGGGCGCGCCTCCTCTTCTCTCTTCCCCGTCCCAGAACGTCCTGTTTCTCCCTTTCTCTGAGGCTTATACTTCCTGCGTCCATGGAACCAACCACGTCCGGGTGTCTCCGTTTCTATCCCGGGACGGCTGGTTACCGTTGATCCCGCGCTGTCTGCAGTCCCTTGTACACGCCCCGGCCCCGCCCGGCCCCGCCTCATAGGGCGTGAGCGCCGCGGGGAGACCCGCCCCCGGAAAGCATCCGTGATCCTGTAGCGCCACCTGGAGGGAAAGACGAGAAACGCGCCCCCTCCGGATCCGGCTCCCGTAACTCCACCTCCGGGCGGGACTGACCACTGCTCCCCGGGTTTCTAGCTGGTCTTCTACTGGGGCGACAGGGCGTTGCCCTAGCAACCAGTCCGCGTGACCCGACCAGCGTCTGTGCACGAATTTCCGCCAGCACTTGCAGAAATACAGCTGCGGAGCCCCGAACTCTCCAAGGATTGGATATTTGTAATGAACTTAATACCTTCTGCAATTAGAGAAAATGGTAAAGATATAGTTATATAAACACATACATTGTCATCGCTGTTTGCACAGCGCATTCCAGTAAACTGTGCAAAAAGTTCTTAAGAGGGATAAAGGTATGCAATTAAATGCCACAGAAGTTCAGGGGCCAGTGTGGCTACAGGAAATGAAAACTCCAGAAATACTTTAGCAAATATGCGGCCGCACCCAGTGCCGGGCTCCATCCACCGTCCCCAACCGACCGCCAGGGCGGGAGGGGCAAATCCGCTTCCTAGCAACCGCGTGGCGCCCGCTGGCGCTACGATCAATTGTGCAGGGACCCGAAGGGGGAGGGACGGCAGGAGCCCGGCGCTTCACACTGGCTCTCTGACTTCTGTGAGCTACGCGATGCTATCCCCATTTCACGGAGGGGAACACCAAGGCTCTGAAAGAGTCAAGTGTTTGCAGCAGTTTTCGCAGAGCCCCGGCGCGGCAGAGGGAGGTGCTGAGGGAGGGGTGGCTTTCCCGCGTCCCCTGCCCGACGGCCGTCCGAAGTCCTCTCCCACCCGGGTCTGGACTGGGGTAAGAGGACACGGCAGTGCAGAAAAGCGAGCAGAAACTTTTCTCCGTCCGCTGTGGCTGAAGGACTATTGCGGTGCGGGGGCGGGCAAGCCCAGATAGGGCAGCGCAGACCCGCCAGAGGACCCCGGGAGCGCTGGCGAGCAGGGGCGCTGGTCCTTCCCGAGGATCCCGGGTTTGCAGCCCGGGCCTCCTGGGAGCTGATATGGGGACCCCGCTGGGGCTGGAGGACTCCCGCGGCCGCGGCCTCCCCTGCCCCCTGTCGGCGCCCGCAGCCCGGCGGAGCCTGCAGGACCGCGGCCTGGAGGTCAGCTCGGAGCCCCACCCGCTGCACCGGCGCCTCCCCAGGCGGCCACGCTGGCAGCCGCCGGCGGCCGGAGCCGGCGAGCGGGAGGGGAGCCCGAGGCCCGGGGCGGGGGCGCCGCTGCGGGAGCCCGGACTTGGGGAAGGGCGCTCTGCGGTTCCGGCGGGGAGCCGCCGTCGGGACGTGCCTTCCCGTCTCCTTCCCCTCGTGGGCGACCCAAAGGGTCCCGAGTGTGTGGGGAAAAGGGATCCAGGGCGCCCCCTGCCTCCTGCTGAATCGGCGCACGTCAGACACCGAAATCCCAGGAGCCGGCGCCGGGCCGAGGGCGTGCGCGGAAACCCGCGGCTCTGGCGCGGGAGGGGCCCTGGCTGGGGACGCGGGGGAGGGGTGACCCAGGCCTGGAACCCGGGTGCACCACTCGGAGCCAGGCGCTGCTTCCCCCGCCCCGCGCGCCGCCCGCTTTTCGGCCCGCGGCTCGCAGGGAGGAAGGGCACCTGGCGTGGGCAAGCGTCCGGCCGCGACCCGCGCTCTCCGCGCGGGGGGCTGCGGCGGGGCGGGGGTCGCCGCCCCACGCAGACTGGCGGAAGCGGGCCCAGCCAGCCCAAGGGTGGGCAGTGGGGGGTGAGCCGAGGCCTGCCTGGGGCTCAGACTTTCTGGGCCCTCAACCCCTCTTTGAAACTCTACTATATATAGAAGAAAAAAAAAAATCTTACCTCTGGGTTCCCAGTAAACTCCAGAATCCGACATACGCAAGATTGAATAATTTACCCAAAGCAGGTAATAAGCCTCCTTTTCTCTCCAACTCGGATCTCACATGCAAAAATATTCATTCACTCACTCGAATATCTTGGTACGGTGGTGACCCGGGATTGACCCAGTGTGTGGGAAGCCGGCGCCAGACCACTGAGCCCCATTGGCTTCCCCAAGTTGGTTTTTCCGTTTGCTTGTTGTTTGTGTTTTTAGGAGGCACCGGGAACCGAACCCAGGACCTCCCACGTGGGAAGTAGGCGCTCAATAGCTTGAGCCACATCTGCTCCCCTATTTCAGTATTTGCCATAAGCCAGACAATGGGGAAAGAAAGGGAGGGAGACTGCTTAGAAGCGATTTGGGCAGACAGGGCTGTGGGGTGGTAACTGGGGTGCTGAAAGAAGGGAAGGGATTTGAGAGATATTTCAAGGTGGTAATACCTGTAAAAATCAAATAGGGGAACAGCAGGTGTAGCTCAGTGGTTGAGTCCCTGCTTCCAATGTACGAGGTCCTGGGTACAATCCTCAGCACCTAAAAAAATAAAAATTTTAAAAATCACATGGTGTTCTATATCTTGATCTGAATAGTGGCAACAATTCACATTGTTTACACTTAAGATTTGTGCTCTTCGCTGTAAGTTGGTATACTTTGATTAAAAAAATGAAATTAATTACATTCTCTCATCAACATTTGTATGATCATCTGTTTCCTAATCCTCATCTCTACTAACTGAAAATGGAATAGCTCAGGTGAGGATCCAAAGAGATGAGAGTGAGTGTGAAACAAACGTGGAATTTTTACTGTACACATCCAGGAGTGCCATCTCTCAAAAGGGTCTCTTTGGAAAGAAAAGAAGTATTGATGGAAAACCAAAAAAAAAAAAACGTAAAATAAATTCCTTTTTTGAAATGCATTTTTTTCAACAGACATTTACTGAGTGGTTGCTCCGAGCCAAGCACCTTGCTCAGGGTTGGTGGGAACTTCTAAAATGAATTGGGGGAAGCGGACTTGGCCCAGTGGTTAGGGCGTCCGTCTACCACATGGGAGGTCTGTGGTACAAACCCTGGGCCTCCTGACCGGTGTGGAGCTGGCCCACGTGCAGTGCTGATGCGCGCAAGGAGTGCTGTGCCACGCAGGGGTGTCCCCCACGTAGGGGAGCCCCACGCGCAAGGAGTGCGCCCGTGAGGAAAGCCGCCCAGCGCGAAAGAAAGTGCAGCTTGCCCAGGAATGGCGCTGCACACATGGAGAGCTGACAGAACAGGATGATGCAACAAAAAGAAACACAGATCCCCATGCTGCTGACAACAACAGAAGCGGACAAAGAAGAACACGCAGCAAATGGACACAGTGAACAGACAACTGGGGCGGGGCGGGGGGGATAAATAAATAAATAAATCTTTAAAAAATAAAAATAAAAGGAATTGGAAGTCACAGTTCCTGACTCATGGAGATTACAATTTGGCTATGAACAAAGTCATGTGTGCAGATAATGAAATTATAAACATTCATAGAATAGGCTGCACAGAAGAGTCGTGTGTTGCATAATATTAGACAGAATGAGATGGGGAAAGAGGCACCAGAAAGGGACCAACAGCACAAGCAAAGCAGAGGCATAGAAGTGCTAACTGATGGAAGGAATTGCAAGTAAGCAAATGGAGCTGAAGTAGAGGATGTGTGTCACCGTGGGGAGAATAGGGTGTTTTGAGACATGAGGTTTCTCCCTAAACAGATTGCAACTGGATGGCAGAGGGCATTGCATGCCATGCTAAAATGAACTACCATTTACTAATTTTACTACTTTAGGAATACTATTGTCCTCAAAACAACCTAACAAAGTAGATGCTGTTAGCCCTATTTTGCAAATGAGGAAACTGAAGATGTAAGAAGTTAAATATTTTGCCCCAGGTCACAGAGGTGAGATTTAAATCCACACTAGTCTGACTCCATTGATTGCCCAACACTCCTCTTGCCAAACAGAGAGCTGAGATGCTTGACTTGTATTTTGAAGGTAGTAGAGAGTAGGAATTGTGAAGATTTTCGAGCAGTTGAGTGATATTTTTGAGGGAGGAACTCTGCCAGCAACCTGGAACATGAACTGAAAGAGAGGAATAGGAACTTAGGGTCAGTTTATGACCCAAAGACAGAAATCATTTTCATTATAGTCATTTCTCATTCTTTCTCTAAAACAGTGCCACGCAGCTTGATTGCTGATCTTATTCACCAAGCAGTTTGCAAAAATCAAGCCCGTACTCAGAATTTAAAGGCTTGGTGCTTTTGAATTAATTCAGATAATTGCAGACAATCAATTCAAAAGAGACCTTCCAAAGGAACCACTTTGTCAAGGACAGTGATTTGGACATTTAGGTTCTGAAAAAGTATGTTAAAAAATAATAAATCACTCTATAAGCTATTTGGTGCCCTCTTAACATTTCCCGCCCACTCCCACTCTGAGAAAACACACACACACACACACACAAAAAACAGACCAAATGAAAGAAAAAGTGACATGAGAGATCTAGTTTTTTTTAAAGATTTATTTATCTCCCCTTCCTCCCCACCACTGCCCCAGTTGTCTGTTCTCCGTGTCCATTGGCTGCGTGTTCCTCTCTGTCCGCTTCTATTGTCAGCGGTATAGGAATCTGTCCCTTTCCACTGCATCACCTTGTTGTGTCAGCTCTCCGTGTGGGCGGCGCCATTCCTGGGCAGGCTGAACTTTCCCTAGTGCTGGGCGGCTCTCCTTATGGGGCGCACTCCTTGCGGGGTGCACTCCTTGCACGTGGGGCTCCCCTACGCGGGGGACACCCCTGCGTGGCAGGGCACTCCTTGCGTGCATCAGCACTGCGTGTGGCCAGCTCCACACGGGTCAAGGAGGCCCCGGGTTTGAACTGGGAACCTCCCATGTGGGAGACAAACGCTCTAACCACTGGGCCAAGTCCACTTCCCCAAGAGATCTAATTTGACCAGACCCATAATCTCTCTTTATCCAGACACCTGATTTTTAAGGGATTGAAAGCGCCTATCTTGTCATGATTGCCAATGAACCCTCATCTAGGAGAACATAAGGATAGAAGAAAACTCTGAAAGTCACGTAGACTATGCCCGGGGCTCCAGGCAACAGCTTCCTAGTGACAGAGTTTCCTGGGCTGGGGGCCATGTGGAGACTCAAGTTCACTGGTGGAATGATTGGAAGAGACTGGCATCAGCTGCTTCTGGGTCTCAGTGGGTTGGGCTACCCTTACTACTCCCCAGTAACCATCCCTGCGTTCAGAAGGTTGGAGGGCTCCTGGAACATTCCCTCCTGAGACATGTCTGGGAAAGCCCAGAATTCAGAGTTTGGTTTTGGGGAATCATATGAGGTAATTTCTGGGAGGAAAAAAATATCTCCCATTCGAGACCAAAAATATATATATATTTATCTCAAGTGGTCTCTGTGCGGCCACAAGAAGAATCGGCTCTCACAGGTGTGCCCAGAAGATGGCGCTGTACGACAAGCCCCACTTCCATCATTTTTAGCCCGTCTGGGATCAAGGAGCGGACAGTGGAAGGCCTGCAGGAACTAGAACTTCTGTTACCTACCCAGTAGCAGTTATGCCAGGGAGCTCCGAGCCCTGGAAGTCCGTTCCTAGAGATCCCCTAAATCAGAAGAGAACGGACATGGGAGGGTCCAAAGGGAGAGGGGAGACCCTGGGAACCCCCAACAACAAACATACTTAGGAAACAGAGTCCCTGACGAAAAAGCTATTGTAAAATTCAGGCAGGCGCCAACTCTTTCTGACTTGACCCCACTGGGATTTTGGGAGTTTGGGGAAGGGGACGAGGTGCTCAAGCACCGAATAAAGTTTATATTCTAAAGTTGGATGGTTCTGGTAAAGTGAGCCAGAGACCCTCAGATGAGGAAAGTGAAGCTCCCAGAGTGCCTTGCCCCATGTCACACAGCTAACAAGTGACAGAGCTGGGAGAGGAATGAGGGTTTCCTGAAACACTGTTCACCCCATTCTGTCCCAAAATATATTTTCTGCATAACATCAGAATCTAACGTTTATAAATAAAATTTCCTTGATAAGGAGTGACTTCCTGGCCAGTTAAAAACAAAAACAAAAGCAGGGTTCTTGACTCAAAACCGCCATTTCCAACTTTCTTTGTGTGTTTTTATTTTTTAAAGATTTATTGTATTTATTTCTTCCAACTCCCTCATTGTTTGCACTTGCTGTGTCTGTTGTCTTCCTTGTTTCTTTAGAAGGCACTGGGAACCCAACTACAGACCTCCCATGTGGTCGGCAGGAGGTCAGTCTCTTGAGCCACATCCACTTCCCTTTTGTGTGTTTTTTAATCAGCTTTATTGAGGTATAATTTAGATACATTAAACTTCATCCATTTTAAGTCTGCAGTTCAATGAGTACTGACAACTCTGTGTGGGTATTTTGTATAGTTCGAGGCATACCAACTCCAGTGATGTTTTTAAAATAATGAAATTAATAAGCGAATGCAATACCATCAACTGCATTTATTTTTCAAAGAAAGGAGAATTCATATACAAAGCATAGAATAGCTACACACACAGTTTTTTTTTTTTTTTTTTTGAGTTACTGAGGCAGGCAACTGAACCTGGGACCTTGTATGTGGGAAGCCAGTGCTCAACCCCTGAGCCATGTCAGCTCCTCTGAGTTGGGTTTTTTGTTTGCTTGCTGGTTGCTTGTTTTTGTTTGTTTGTTTTTCTTTTTAGGAAGCACTGGAACTGAACCCGGGACCCTCCCATGTGTGAACAGCTCACATTTGTCAAGTGTTCTATAAAAGTATTCTGTTTCCTCCACATCGGTAATATTATTTGCATTCCCTGCTGTTGTGAGGTAGGCAGGACTTGTCATTCCCCACTTGACAGGTGGAAAAACTGAGGCTCAGTTGAGCAGGAGGCTGCTCTGTGGTCCCAGGAGCAGAAGTGGTGAGATCTGAACCCAAGTGTAGGCTTCGCTTTGAGGAAAGGTCCCTCCTCTCTTAGGGTATTGCCTTGGACCCAGGGGGCTGATCTGCTCTCTGGTGCACACAGACTGTCGCTGCTCACCTGCAGCCCCATCGGGACTGACAAAATGGCTGAGTGGGTGTGGGGTGTGGATGAAGGAAGAGGGGGAATCAATCTCACTTCTCCAGACTCCAGGGCAAACTTCGAGGGCAGTGCTGAAATGAATGGGAGAAGGTAAGACTCCTGGAAAACCTTGAAGAACACCCCCACCCCAAGGACTAGGAAGCCGGCAGTCTCCTTTTTGTAACAAGGATGAACTACTTATTCCAGAAGGCTGGAGAAGCATGCCAAGGTGGTAGTCCAGGAACAGAGCCTCCGGGGACCGCGCTCAATTATATTGCATCCTGAAAAACCTCAGCGTGAGGATGAGTCTCTAGCTCTGTGCCCCCTTTGTTCTGTGGTGCATTTTGACGTTTCCTTTAAGTTCTATGTGAATGAAATGAGAGGAACTAGGGTGCAGCAGGTGGGGAAGAGACAAAGAGGGGTTGGAAAGGCAGGGAAGTTCAGGGAAGAGACAAGGGAGGCTGGTGTCGGAGAGGCAGCCCAGGGCTCGGTAAGGCCCTGGTGGGTCCCATCGCACACCAACCTTCCCCCCACCCCCCTCCAAGTCTGGGCTCCTCCGAAGGATGCTCAGCTTAACGTTCGGCTCTAAGCAGCAGCAGCAGGGAATTGGGGTGTCCCAGAGCTGATGGGCTTCAGGGACCTATTTGTAGAGTCTGAGGCCCAGAGGCTGCCATGTGCAAGCTGCTTAGGGCTTCCCTGTTGACCACCTTTCTCCTCCTACTCCTCCTTTCTCTGACTCTCTTCTTCCTTCCACTCTCCTTAAGCCTGCTGAATCCCTTAGGCAGCTGGGATCAACAGAAGCTAGAGACTGCTCCGTGTGCAAGGGAAACAGGGGAGCCTAGAAACAGCAGAACCTGGGAGAGGTATCCTTGTACAGGGCAAATGAGGGGAGCCTGAAAACAGCTGAATCTGGGGAGATGGAATTGCCTAGTGAGAGAGCAAGGGGGGTCTGGAAACTGCCGAACCCGGGGAGGCCAATTTGTGTACAGGGAAACCTGGGGGAACCTGGAAACAGCAGGGTCTGGGGAGATAGTTCGTGTATGGGGGGAGTGTGTGAGTGTGTGTGTGTGGAGAGAAACAGAGACAAAGAGACAGAGACAGACAGACAGAGGCCTGAAAACAGTTGAATCTGGGGAGGTTCGTGTGCAGGGGAAACAAGGGGAGACTGGGAAAAGCACAATCTGGGGAGAGGTGTCAGGGTTCAGAGGGAGCTGGGGCAGCTTGAAAGCAGGGACTCTCAGGGGATGGGTCTGTGCGGGATTACAGCGGGAGGGCAGAAGGGAGCCTGGAGGGTATGATGAGGCAGGCAGGGTGCAGCCTGCTAGGCAAGCACGGGAGTGCAGTCGGACGGTGGCTGCGTGCAATGGGGAGTCTAGTGGAACTTCCTTCCCAGTTAGGCTTGAGTTGGAGACCCCTACCCCTTCTTCCAGACAGGTCAGAGTAAGAGGAGATCTCCAGCGGGGCCCATGAGCTCGCGCGGCAAGGAGAGGACAGGTCTTCGTCGGCAGTTGCTGCCCCAGTCCTAAAATGAGCACGCTTCAGTCCCAAGGCCAGCTCATTTTAGGCCCCTGGAATACCGTAAGGGAGCCGAGGAGATGGGGTGAAGAGGTGGAAGGAGCAGGCCCCTTGCCTGCCTTCTTCCCCACCCTCTCTGACGGGGACAGGCCCCTCTCTCCCTCTCCACCAGCCAGCCTGACCTCCCCACCAGCAGTTCACTTCTGAGTGACAGACAAAGACAGAGCTATGGACAATCAGTGGGGGAGGCCTCACAAAAGCTTCCTCCCCACTCACCCCCCCCTCCCCCAGAGAGGCCCTGGGGCAGCCAGGGCCAAAGGGAGCTGTCACTCCAGTGGAACTGCCTTTAGGAGCCAGACTGACTAGGGGCTTGGAAAGGCCGGAGATTTTTGGGATTCTGCCCGTGCCTCTTGGAAACCAGGGTTTGCCAGGCAGTTGCCTCTGAGAGAAGAGAGGGAGGGGTGTCAGCAGCAGAAAGTGCAACGTGGCTGCACCGTTCTTCAGCTATGGGCCCCTGGGCAAGTTCTAGGCCCTCTCCGGGTCTTAGTTTTCTCCTCTATAAAATGAAGGCTTGGTCTAGATCCCTACAGGCCCTTGTGGCTCTACTAGACTCAGAGAGAGAGCCCAGAGTAGCATTTCTTCTCGCTTGCTGACATTGCTTAAGCCTTTGCAGGCAAACCCTGGCAGCAAGGCTGGCCTTTGGGGTGTTGTGGGAGTGTTGAATTAAGCTTTCCCGGGCACTGTAACTCTTCTGGACCACGTGTGTTTCTATTTCTCATCACTTCAAAGAGGTCCCTCCTCTCATGCAAAATGATTTTTTTTAGTCCAACTGCCTTGAGCTTCCTGGCTTGTGAGTTAGCTCAGAAGTGAAATCTGCACCCAGAATCTCATTTCTCACTCCCGCAGTTTTGCCTTGCTGTTCCCTGCTGGCCTCACTCCCCTGCTCTTCTTGTCCTCTCTAAGTGTCCCTTGCCTGTGGCCTCTCCTCATGCCAGGGATGTTTGGAAAGGGGGCTTCTGCCTGGAGTCTTGTAGCAACGCTTCAGGGTCTCAGGGAAGAATATGGAAAGGATCCTGTAGATTCCCCACGTTCCTGAGGCATCACTGAGCAGCTGCACCCTGCCCACCGCCGAGCCCTGGAAAAGGGACACAGTGCAAGCCTGCTCGCTGGGAGGACACCTGAGACCACCTAGAAACAAATGGGCTGGAGCCTGGGAGCCTGGAAAGCAGATTGTGTGTGTGCGGCTAGGAGGGGGTCAAAGTAACCACTGCCTAACTCGGGCCAGGCTTCATCATTGGAGCAGCAGGCCTGTGCCTCTCCCTGCCTCCCCCTCAGTCTCAGAAACCACTGGGGTTTGCACAAGGGACACAGCTTGGGCGGATGCTCCCATCGCTCCTGAAACCTCGCCGCCTCCAGTCTGTGCAGAAGTCATTCCTAGCACGTTCAGAACCAGAATCCAAGCCTCCTGCTGTGGAAAGGGAACCATGGTGGCCTGTCTTACCTCTCTCTGGGACCTCAGGTGACCTGTCTCAACATAACCAAGAAGAGGGGAGAAGAGTGCTCTTCAGGGGACAGTCAGTGCTGGGAGCTGGACCCGCGGGGCCAGCGCCACCAAAGCCTGGGTGCACAGAACCTCTTCGGAGCGGGGGGCCCGTCATTCCCAAACACGGCGCCGGGCCGCTCTGCCCCTCCGCTGCGCTCAGCGCCGCCGGGGGCGCCGGCAATTCTTAATGAGTCCCAAGGCCGTAGGGGCGGAAGGGGTAGGGGGCTGGCAGAGGCGGGTGGGCTCCGCCGGGCCGAGCGCGGAGGAGAGGGGGAGGGGATCTGATTAGAATCCGGACCGTATGGCGAGCGCGGCGGAGATGGAGGTAATCACTGAGCGGGCGAGACAGCGCCTCGGCGACAGCAGGCGGCCCGGCCGTCGCCATGGCAACCGCGGCCTCCGGGGCGCGCGGCGCGGCGCAGCGCGGCGGCCGCGGCGGAACAGCTGCTCGGCGCGGGGCTGCGGGGCGCCGGGGGGCGCGGGCGCGGCTGCTCCCCCCACCCCGCGGAAAAAAGAAACAAATTAGGCCAACTGTCCAATGAGGGGCCGCAAATGTATTTATTAATGCGAGGGAAAGGTTGTTCCGGAGCGCAGTTTGATTAATGTTTGAGTCTTCAGCCTGTCAGTCTGGTTTTGTCTCCTGCAAAAGGGGAAAAGGGAGGGGTAGGGCGGGAGAGGGGGGTCTGGTAGTGGAGTGGGGAGGAGAGACAACAAAGCGGGAGGGGATGTTAATAACCAAATAGGCTCTTTCTCATGTGTCCCTCAGCCTGCCACCCGTGATTGATGGCTCAGACAGAGACCGGAGCGCATCAGGGAGACGGGAGGGGGGCGCATGGAGGGAGGGGGCGTCCTGGAGCCTGGCTGGGGTCTGTGGGGAAGGAACTCTCGGAGGGCTCTAAGGAAAGAAATGGCCTGGGGAAAGGGGCAACTGCTAGGGAAAGCAGAGGGCAAGTTCACAAACTGTCTACGAGCTTCCCCGTGCCTTCCCTGCTTGCGGCCCCTGGCAGCAGGGAGACAGCACCAGAAGTTGGAGGGTGAGGGCCTGTGCAGCCTCTGGCCTTAAAGGAAGGGGCGAGAAGCTTTCACCCGTGGGTTGAGGGGTGGGAGAAGGGAGGTGGGGAAAGGCCTACGGTTTAGAATTCTCCTTCCTCTCTCTTTATTCCACCGTTCTCTTTTCTTTCTTCTTGCCCACTCTGCCGTACTTCCCAGATGCCCTTCTTGCTCGTCTTTCCTCCTTTCTCTTTGTCTCTTTCATTGTTTCTTCCCTCCATCTTCCCGCCCTCTCTTGGTGACATCAGCGGCTGTGAGAGGGGCTGCCTTGCTGAGATGTCTCTTCTGTATAAAGCCTCCTGTTTTCTGTCTCTTCTTTTATGAATTCATGGAGGGGGCGGGCAGGACTGGGAGCCCTGTTGGAACCCCAAACTTGAGCCACATTGTAAGAAAATACAACTCCACTCCTCTTTTGCCCTCTCCAAATCCTTCTCAGCACCAGTGTTCTAGCAATGTGTGTGGTGGAAGCTGAAAATTACAGATTTCTGCTTAGGCCTGTGATTCAGAAACATAGGGGAGGGGCTGAAAAGTTAGACCTGAGATGAGAGGCTTCCTCTTTATTATCCCTTGCCAAAAAAATAAAATAAAATAAAGAGAAGAAAATGGCTCTTTTAGCCCAGGCCAAATCCTAACATGACTTTGCAGCTCATCTTATTTTCTCTTTCAAGAAGGGATTGAATTTATACATCAGAAGAGTTTTGCAATAGTGACGTTATTAGGCTTAAACAGGATGGTGAAGTGGATCACAGCTCCACTTTCCTGGAAAGATTTTTAATTGTTATCATCAGCATCACAACTATTATAATTTACAGTCTTTTCAAGAGGGTAATGTGGTAATGCAGTGGTCAAGAGGGGCGGCTATGGATTGAAATCTGGTTTCTCTACTCACTAGCCAGGGGACCAGGGGCAAATTACTTGACTCTCTAAACCTCAGTTTCCTCATCAGTGAAATGGGGATTATGATTGCCCCTGGCTCTCTGGGTTGTGGAAGGGGTAAATAATCTACATAAGAGAAGAGCTAATCTACAGAGTGCTTAGCGCTGCAGCACTGTGTCTGATGGTCATTATGTGCTCAATACGCATACCCACTGGCTGCTATTATTTTTGGTTGTAGACCCTTTTCAAACAAACTCCATGATCAGCCACATTGAACATTCATTGTGCTTCAACTATGAAAATGGCATTACATTAAATCTAAGATGGAATGATATATTACAAGGTGACCTCTGCTCTTGAAGGGCTCATAGTCTTACTTTTTTTAAAAAAAGAGATTATTTATGTATTTATTTATTTCTCTCCCCTCCCTGCCCCCCTAGTTGTCTGCTCTCTGTGTCTATTCGCTGTGTGTTCTTCTGTGTCTACTTTCATTCTTGTCAGCGGCAACGGGAATCTGTGTCTCTTTTTATTGCGTCATCTTGTTGCGTCAGCTCTCCATGTGTGCAGCGCCTCTCCCAGCAGGCTGCACTTTTTGCACGGGGTGGCTCTCCTTACAGGGCTCACTCTTGTATGTGGGGCTCCCCTATGCAGGGGGCACCCCTGCATGGCAGGGCACTCCATGTGCACATCAGCACTGCACATGGGCCAGCTCACCACACGGGTCAGGAGGCCCTGGGTTTGAACCCTGATCTCCCATGTAGTAGGCAGATGCTCTATCAGTTGAGCCAAATTCGCTTCTTCCCTCATAGTCTTTCTGGTGAGGGAGAGCAGGTACACTGAAAATTACAGCTCACACAATTCATGTGCCAAGTGCCAGGCAAGTGGTACAGATGCCAAATGCTTTTGACACTCAGGTCTGAGGGAAAGGATGCAGGGCTTCAAACTGGAGTTCCCTCCAGAAGGAGCCATGGAGCCCAGGTCTTTAAGGAAGTGAGAGGAGTGGACTAGAGAAGAGGAGGGAAGGGACTACCAAGAACAAAGGCCAGGAGGACAGCTTATTCATGGACGTGTGAGTTTGGCTGGATCTAAAATGGAAATTTAAGAAGAGTCTTAAACACAGTATCTAGATACTTGCAGTGTGTCTTGTATGCTTTAGGAGCTGTTGAAGATTTTTGTACTAGAGTGTCAGAGTGTCACACATGTACAATATTTTTTATCATATGTATGTGTATTAGTCAGCCCAAGGGGTGCTGATGCAAAATACCAGAAATTGGTTGGTTTTTATAAAGGGTATTTATTTGGGGTAGGAGCTTACAGATACCAGGCCATAAAGCATAAGTTCCTTCCCTCACCAAAGTCTATTTGGAGCAAGATGGCTGCAACGTCTGTGAGGGTTCAGGCTTTCTCGGTTCCTCTCTTCCAGGGTCTTGCTTCTCTCTAAGTTCAAGGTTCCTTTCTTTCCAGGGCTTGCTTCTTCCTGGGCTCAGGGTCCTCTCTTTCTGGCGCTGGCTTCTCTTTCATCTGTGAGTTTACTTCCCAGGGCTCCAGCTTAAGGCTTCAGCATCAAACTCCAACATCAAAACTCCAACATTAAGAACCCTTTATCTCTGTCCTTTGCTGTGCCTTTTATCTGTGAGTCCCCACCCACTAAGGGCTGGGAACTCAATGTCCTAATGATGTGGCCCAATCAAAGCCCTAATCATAACTTAATCACGTCCAGGTACAGACCAGATTACAAACATAATCCAATATCTATTTTTGAAATTCATAACCATGTCAAACTGCTACAATGTTTCATATTCTATATATGTATATATGTGTACATAAGTAAATAAAAGGAAGATTAAACTAGTGGCAGTGCACAGAATGAGTTGGTTAGGAAAGAGACTGGAGATCAGGAAACCAGTAAGGAGACTGGGTAAGGAGGACCTGAACCAGAATGGAGAAAAAAGAATAGGTGTGAAAACATGAAAAAGTTTGGAGATTGAGTGGGTATTAAGAGGAGAGTGGGGAGAGGGATTAAGCACTAAATTCCAAGGCTTTGAACCTGGGTGATGGAGAGGAAATCTACAAAAACATAATTTGGTCATCATTAATTTAGTTCCGGTTGGAGCCCACATTAAGTTTAGCGATCATCACACAGCCTGTCCATTATTGCATGGGTATGGTGAAAAGTACTGTCAGCCGTCCTCCATCAGTATGATGCATGTTTTGAGTTGTTGGGAATTGATTGCCCTGGACATCTTCATTTGCCCACCTCCCCCTACTCATGACTGATCTTAGAGGTTAAGGGTTCATCCTATGGCAAATATAAAGAGTGCTTTTGGGGCCAAACCTGAGGCTTAGCTCCATTAGCCTAATACTTCCTTCAACAGATGAGACTAGAAGAACCTGCCCATGACACAGGCCTGTTTTCTGGAAGCCAAAACTCAGATGGTGTACAGTTTGCCTTTCAAGTAATGAGGCAAATTTATAAGCAAATGCCCTAGGACTCGTTCCTCTCTTTGAGGATATTCCCTTCAAATTAATCTCACCAGGAGGCTGCATTTGTTCCAAATGCTTAAAATATTTGGGAAGTCTTTGAGGGAATTATCTTCAGAGTCTGCCGCACATTTGTTTTGTTGTCCTCAGAGGTACCAAAGCTTCATTCTTTGAAGGTGGGATGGTTTAACTGTTTTCTTAGGTTGGCATTTTCAAAAAAGTTTTAACCTGCTTTTAGCAATGGCAAAAGTGTTGAAATAAAACCATAGCCTTTTACTAAAGAGCTATGACAAACCGGCTGCCATGTGTGATCCTAGTTTGGATCCTGGCGTGGAGGTGGAGGGAGTAGAGGGTGGGAATAGCGACAAGGGACATTACTCGGGAAACTGATGGGATTTGGATTTGGACTATGGATTAGATAACAGTCTTGCAGCAAAATTAAATTTCTTGATTTTTATGATTGTACTGTGGTTATTTGTGTAAGAAAATGTCCTTGTTCTTAGAAAATAAACACTAAAATATTTAGGGGTAAAGTGACACGATGTCTCCAACTTACTCTCAGAAAGTTCAGAAAATATATACCTATGATCATGTAGATAAGGAAGGATCAAGCAAATGGGGTTAGATGTAAACAACTGATGAAGCCAGGTAAAGGGCCTATGGGAGTTCTTTGTGCTATTTTTGATATTCTGTAAATTGGAAATTATATTAAAATTGAAGGTGATAATCCCCCATCTTCACCGCTACCAACTATAACCTCCATTCGAAGGGGAGGGACAGCATTTAAATATTGATTCTATCGAAACGGTCCTCCAGGGGGGCATGGTCCTCACCAGATTTTTATGGGGGGTTGGATGAAGACAGAGGAGACAAGTTCACCAGATCTATGATGATGCAGAACTGGAAGAGAATTAATATTTTGGGTGGCAGTCTCAATAATCTAAGAAGAACCCAACAGGGGAAGAACGCTGGGTCTAACTGAATACAGTTAAACATGGTATGTACCCCATTAGTGTCAATTAGTTAAAGTGAATTGAGTGAGATGAAATTTTAAAGGGTTAAATGATACATTTTATGCTTATCACCAAAAAAGTTAAGTATGATTGAGGAAGTTATGGCTTAATGGTGGCATATACCAAAGGCAAGGACGGTGGTCTGTAGCATCAGTGTGCTCATAGGATATAGAAGCTACTGTGATCGTGGCTGACATAAAAATGAATCAATTCTGAGCTGCCTTACTAGAAATACAGTCTGTAGAACAAAGGAGGTGATAGTCTTCCTCTGTCCTGTGTCCTTTGGACTTAATCTAAACCATTCAGTTTAGTACTGGGACACCACTTGTAAAGAAAAAGTCACTGTTAATGGAAAAGATTACAGAGAAAGAGAACAGTGAGTTTTGAAATGAGAGCGTTGGAGGAACAGCTGAAGGAATTAGGGATATTGAAGTTGAAGGAGAAAAATCTCAGGGGTTCCTGCTGGCTGCCTTCTAGACATTTGATTGGCATCTGGACTGGGGAGGAAAAATTACACATTTGCCATAACATCATAAGGTGAAAAAAGTACAGATGGAAATTTCTGGTTTAATATGGGAAAGATTTTCTAAACATTAAAGCAGTCTGAAAATGGAAAGCATTTACCTAGAGAGGTAGTGAGTTCCCTGTCATTGGAAATATTCAAAGAAAGATATTATCAGAGCTGTTTTAACAAGGATTCTGGGTTCGATGGACCTCTCTGGTCCCTTAAACTCAGAAAGTCTAAGTAATTGTGTGTCTATTTAGAAAAATACAAGGCTTTGGCCTCGTTGCTCTGTGGTCTTGATTATATCATGTTTACGGAAACTGCCCCCAAAGTCACTGCTTGCATAAGGTTTGGGAAACCTGGATGGGGAGCCTGTTGTGTTGACTTATCTCTGCTCTACTCCCCTTCTTTTGCAGTCTTCCATCTGTGCCTGGGTGCCCCCTGCCCAGTGCTTCCCTGGGAACAGGCTCTCCCTTGAGAGACTTGTAATAAGAAATTCCAGGTTCTGTACCAGTCTCCTGATTGAGGCAGACTCTAAGTCCTAGTTGTCATTTGCTTTCAGAGCCCAATTCCTGCATTTGAGGAATTTAGTTGGGATCCCAGCATTCTCGCTTAAGGCTCAGAGAGCGGGGTAGAGGTGTGTGTCTGTGGTACGTGTTTGTGTGTGCGGGGTTGGCAGCACCACTCCCGAACCCCAAGTCAGACTCACCCCTTGGGATCAACTGCAGATCTCGGAAGCAAATGAAAGTAGAAAACAGAGATGAGAAATAGGCTTCCCTTCTTTTCTGTTCTCTTTCACCAATTCTCCTCTGTTTTCATCACAGGAAGAATGATTAGTCAGCCGAGGAAGGACGGGGGAAGAAAGCAGATGAGCCTTATCTGGCTGGGGTCTGTCTGGGCCATAGCCATGTGACTACCTGGCTGACCTGGGGTCTCCATCATGTCCCTGCCCGTCCACAAGATGGATCAGGCTGCCCTTCTCTCCTGCCCTCCTTCTCCCTCATTGCGGGAGAGGTTGCTAGGATAATTATAGCTTACTGGTTTCTTGCACTCCCTCTCTCCCACTCCTTTGGGTCATAGAAATTTTTTACTTCTTCAGAGGACTGAAAAACTTCTTCAACACTGTGGCAAACCAGATCTGGAAGATTCCTTCCAGCAGAGATGGTGAGGTTAGATTCTTAGAAATCATCTCTAATTTTCATCCCTGCCTGTCCCTCCCCCAATATTAGCTGGGAACCCACTTGCTTTGCCCTTAATTTCAGCAGTCCAGAGCCTCTTCCCAATATCCAGGCCCTCTTCGGTGTCCACGAAGCTGCCCCCCTCCCAAGGGTGGTCTGGCTTATTTTTGCAGTCAACAGACCTAGGTTTGAATCCTTTCTCTCACTTGCCCAAGCTCTGACCTTGGGCATGTTGCAAAATCTCTCTGAGCACTGATTATTCCACTTGTGAAATGGGAAATAATTACATTGACTTCCCAGAATGTTTATGAGAATTCAGTGAAATAATATGCATAAAGCTCTTAGCCCAGGGGCTGGCAAAGTAAGTACTCAAAACGTGGCAAATCTTAACTCAAGGAGCTCGCATTTGTCCGTGCTAAGTGGACAAAGCAAAAGGAGGTGGCAAGCATTAGGGAAGCAACCAGAAAGGCGACGCAGAGGAGAGTTTCGTTAAAGGCTAAAGGGTGAGAAGGAGAAAGAAGATGAGGTGGAGGAGAGGAAAGGAAAAGGTGGGCTCCTTGCAAGCTGGCCTGGCAGGAGGAAGGAAAGTTGGACCGGACAGCATGAGACAGAGCAGGGTAAAGGGACAGACAGACAGACAACAGATGGGAAAGGAAGACGGAATGACACAGATCAGGGAAGAAAAGCAGCTGGTGTGAGACAGACAAGGGGGCTGGAGAAAAAAGACAGAAGGAAAAGAAAAAAACTGAGTGAGGGGTGTCAAAATGAGATGGGGGAGCAGGAGCAGGACAGACAGACTGAGAGCGAGTAGGGAAAGCATAAGACGGACGGACAGATGGCAGGGATAAGAGGGTGCCCTGGGTTGCCTGCATTCTGCTGTGTTTACCAGCTAATTGAGTTAAATTGTTGTCAGAGATGTAATTAAAGGGTAGAGAGAGCTCTCTGGCAGGCCCGAAACAGATGGAGGGGGCTTTAATTGGTAATTAAATTCTTCCCTGGCAGCTGAGGAAGGAGCTTGCGCTTCAGCCTCACAAGGCCACGGTGGCCATCCCCCCATGCCCGGCCCCTCTCAGGGGCTCTTTGGGGAGGAGGCTGGGCTCTGCACACCAGCATCCTGACAGGCGGGGAGGCCTGGTAACTGCAGGAGAATGCCAAAGCCACCCTCCTTCTCCACCAGGGCTGGCTCAGCTTCTAAGGGCTCCTCCAAGCAAATCCACCCCCATCCGGTGCCAGCCCTTCCCTGACCTCCCACTCCCACCCACCAAACTGGCACTGACCAGTGAATTCCTACGTGGCCCCGATTGCTTCCCTGGGGATCCTAGGAAAGAATAATGGCCTCTGGCTTTGCAGACGCATGGGCTTGGGAAGGGTGGGTCAGGGATCCAGGCAGACCCATCTGTTGGCACGGCTCTCGTGAGCCCCTCAGCATCTGCCCCTCCCCACTCCTCCAGGAGACACGGTGTGGAAATGCTGTTCTGCCTGGCACATCACTGCCTGGAGCTGACTCTGCTTCTCTCCTCGCCTCCCCCCTCCCAACCCCCATCACCCAATTAGACAGGGATGGGATCCGTAGCCTTGATGAGCAGATTAGTTAGTGGGCATTTAGACCCATCAGCTTTCAACTCCAAATCTCAGTTTGACCTGTATTTCGTTGGAGAAGGACCCTTGGGATGGCAGATTTCCCTGAAACCCACATATTCTTGACATGTTCCACTTCAAAGAAAGAGATAAGTCCAAAGAGAGCAAAGAGGCAGGGCTGCTTCAAGAGAAAGCCGAAAGAGAAGTTAGGCAGAAATAAAGTCCAGCCCCGACATGGGGAAATCACTGTCAAATGCACGCCTGGCTGTGAGTCAGCAGTAACACAGCGCAGCTCTCCCAGAAGCCAGCCCCATGCTGGCTGCATAAATAAGGAGCCAGGGGTCATTCCCTCATTGTACCTCAGCTGATCAGACAAAAGGGCTTTGTCTTGCCCTGGGCTCCTGAAGAGCCCCCTGAAGAGTCAATGGGGGAGCTTAGAGAGGTTTCTGGGAAGGGCCAAAGAAATGACAGAAAGGCTCCTGAGGCACAATGCCGGCCTACAGGTCGTTCCACCCCGTTTCCCAGCCCTCTCTGCACACTACCTTCAGCCTCGCACATGCTGTTCTCTCTGCCAGGAACTGGGCTCCCATGCCCCCAACCTCAGCCCAGCCCTTGTTTCTTCAAAACAATGACCCTCGCCCAGTCTCCCCATTCCCAATAGCCTGTGCTTCACCTTTCTTAGGACTATTTCCTAACTGCTAGTTTGTCTGACTACCTCGTGAGGCCATGAGCTCAAAAGGACCAAGGATCATGCTGATGTTGCTCACTTTTGTTTCCCCAAACAAAAGTCCTGTTAAAACAGGAGGTGATGAATTAATTTTTCTCAAATGAATGAATAAATCCAGATTACTCAGAGAGAAGATGAAAAAGTTGAAGGCAAACTCCAAAAGTCATCAATAGAATTATTACAGAGATGATGAAAGCTAGAAATCTAGCAGAGATGTATGTTAGCTTATAGGAAAGAACTTTAAATATATATATATATATATATATATACTCAGTAAGGAAGAATGGGGAAATCTCTTGTAGAAAGAGAAAGAGGACGAGGTTTTTTTATGGGCGGCCCTGATTGTCGCCCGTATCCTGTGCCTCAGCTGGAGACAGGGTAATGTATTGCCAGCAGAATGCCAGCAGTGGCCCTGCCACCCCCACTGGGGATTTTGAAGCAGTTAGTCCGGGGCCAGGGACAAGGAGCTGTACTTTTTAAGCCTTACCCCATGAATCTGATGATTGGCAGATTTAGAAACCACTAGATTAAATGTCAGGTCTCTTTTACCAATTGTTTTTCTATATTTTTCTCTCCCTCGCTGCCTTTTTTTTTTTAAATTCAGCAAGCCTGAATCAGCCAGGTTGGTTCTCATAGGCTGGAAACAGCCTTTCAGGATACTGAATTCTGCATCCTTCACAGGCTATAGCCAAATGTAGGAGTGAAGCACGCTTGTTGAGGAGGCCCTTTCACCACACGCAGAATCAGGTGTGACGATCCCTGGTGACCCTTCTCCCGGTTGACCCTTTTTTTTTTAAAGATTTATTTATTTTATTTATTTCTCCCCTCCCCCACACCCCATTGTCTGCTCACTGCGTGTTCTTCTTTGTCCGCTTCTGTTGTCGTCAGCGGCATGGGAATCTGTGTTTCTTTTTGTTGCGTAGTCTTGTTGTGTCAGCTCTCCATGTGTGCACCGCCATTCCTGGGCAGGCTGCACTTTCTTTCGCGCTGGGCGGCTCTCCTTACGGGGTACACTCCTTGCACGTGGGACTCCCCTACGCGGGGGACACCCCTGTGTGGCAGGGCCCTCCTTGCGCACATCAGCGCTGCGCATGGGCCAGCTCCACACGGGTCAAGGAGGCCTGGGGTTTGAACCGCGGACCTCCCATGTGGTAGACGGACGCCCTAACCACTGGACCAAGTCCGCTTCCCCTGTTCACCCTTGACCTTCTCTGTCAGAAAGACCAAATTTAATTAATTAATTAATTTTAATTTATCCCCTCGCTGTCTGCTCTCTGTGTGTTCTTCTGCATCCGCTTGCATTATCTGGCAGCACCGGGAAACTGCGTCTCTTTTTTGTTGTGTCATCCTGCTGCATCAGCTCTCCGTGTGTGCGGCACCTCTCCTGGGCGGGCTGCACTTTTTTCACACAGGGTGGCTCTCCTTGCGGGGCACACTCCTTGCGCGTGGGGCACCCTTACACAGGGGCGCCCCTGCGTGGCATGGCAATCTTTGCACACGGCAGCACTGCCCATGGGCCAGCTCACCACAGGGGTCAGGAGGCCCTGGTTATCAAACCCTGGACCCTCCATATGGTAGACTGACACTATCAGTTGAGCCACATCCGCTTCCCTAGACAAAATTTATAGTGGATATAATCTGAACCCTGGTTTAGCAACCCCATTTCACAAAATGGTATTGCAATGCAAACACTTTCAAGGTCAGGAACTGCTGGAGCTAAGAACTGAGCCCTGCGTTTTAATCCTGGTCTCCACCTCTCCTGATTGTCAAGGTTCCCATCCCATAATATTGATGAAGCCCATTAGGTTCTGGCTCAGGGGACGTGAGGCCTGAGGCTGGGAGAGGAATTGGGTGACATTCCCTTCCTTAAAGCAACTCCATCCTCCACAGGCTTGAGAGGGCCACCAAGAAGGCCTTGGGCCCTGCAGGGTTAAGCAACTCCTTGAGTTACTTCCTGGCTCATCAGAGTCCACACAGCCAAGTCTTGATGGGCCAAATACAGAGGTAAAACCTAAGCCTTGCTATTGTTTTTGTCCTCCCACCTGCATGGCCTCTTGTGACCTGTTACTTAGACTCTCGGCATTTAGAGTTGGAGGGAACCTCAGACTTCTTTTGGAATAACAAGTTTCAGGTCCTGGATTTCAGCAAAGCTTGGTGGGGAAGGGGCACCCCTGCATCAACCAAAGCAATTCTGCTCTTCTCTGTCTTTAGATAACATATTAGCGTTCTGATCAATTGTGTGCTGGTAAAAGGTTTTTTTTTTTAGGATTTATTTATTTATTTATCTCCATTTCCCCCCTCTCCTGTTGTCTGCTCTCTGTGTCCATTTGCTGTGTGTTCTTCTGTGTCCACTTCTATTCTTGTCAGCAGCACCAGGAATCTGTGTTTCTTTTTGTTGCAGTCATCTTGCTGCATCAGCTCTCCGTGTGTGTGGTGCCACTCCTGGGCGGGCTGTGCTTTTTTCACATGGGGCAGCTCTCCTTGCAGGGTGCACTCCTTGTGCAGGGCTTCCCTATGTGCGTGACACGGCACTCCTTGTGCACATCAGCACTATGCATGGGCCAGCTCACCACACAGGCCAGGAGGCCCTGGGTTTGAACCCTTGACCTTCCGTATGGTAGGCAGACGCTCTATCCGTTGAGCCAAATCCACTTCCCTGGTAAAAGTTTTTGTTTTTTTTTTTTTTTTAAAGATTTATTTATTTCTTTAATCCTACCCCCCTCCCCTGCTTGTCTGTTCTTGGTATCTATTTGCTGCGTCTTGTTTCTTTGTCTGCTTCTGTTGTCGTCAGCAGCACGGGAAGTGTGGGTGGCGCCATTCCTGGGCAGGCTGCTCTTTCTTTTCACGCTGGGCGGCTTTCCTCACGGGTGCACTCCTTGCGCGTGGGGCTCCCCTACGCGGGGGACACCCCTGCGTGGCACGGCACTCCTTGCGCGCATCAGCGCTGCGCATGGCCAGCTCCACACGGGTCAAGGAGGCCCGGGGTTTGAACCGCGGACCTCCCATATGGTAGACGGACGCCCTAACCACTGGGCCAAAGTCCGTTTTCCCCCCTGGTAAAAGTTTTAACAGACAGCTTTCATGAGGGCAGGAGGTGGAGGAGCTGAGAAGTGGGACCAGATTTCAAGCCTCCTGACGCCCACACCTCCTGATGCCACATCACCATATCCTGCCCAGCCTGCCAGAGGCAGCAGTGAAGGAAAACACGAATCATGGCAGGCAGAACCAAGGGAAGGGTCCCCGGGAAGGACAGGCAGTGGGCAATGGTAAAAGAAGCAGCCAAAGGGTCTCGCAATCAACCTTTGCTGGCACCAACTTGGTGCTTCTCCTTACTCTTATGGGGAAAAAAAACAAAACAAAACAAAACACACACAAAATGAACTCAAGGAGTCCCTTTTCATCCCACCTCATCCATGTGCTCAGTGAGTACATGATTCCCCATTTTGGGCTAGGATGAACAGGAAGGACCTTCACCATCCCCCCCACCCCCCAAGCCCATCTCCCAACCTACTGGAAGTCCTTGGGCGGTGCGTTCTGTGTGTGTTGGAGGGGGGCGGGGACAGGGAAAGCCCCTTCAGTCAAGTCTAGGAATAACTATTTTAGCAGCTGTTATATCTTCTTCCAGGGTAAGGAGCAAGGAGGGGTGTGCTGCAATGCTACAGCGAGCCTCTTGAGCTAGAGGTCTCCTGGATTCCAGCTCTGGCTCTGCTGCTCATTTGGGTGAGTGTCTTCTTCTCTCTAGGCTTCAGTTTCCTCACCTGTATGACAAATGGTTAGAACTGATGCTTTCTAGCATCACTTTCTTTGAAAATTCCATAGCAGAGAATTGCCATGGGAGAAGAGGGTAGCGAGGGCCCAACCCAACACTCTCTCCAGTGTTTCACCTTTGCCTACTTCAACAGCACCCCTTTCCTTGCACCCCTGAAGGTGCTTCCCACTCTACAGACAGCTCCCCGCCCAATGGCTCCCTCCTGGCAATTTGTCTGCTCATAGGAGACATGGGGTCTCCCCGGCCTGAGATGGGGCTGCCCCAGGCAGCTGGTCTCCTGTTTCCTAGGGAATCTTTGAGTCTGTGTGTCTTCCCCAGGAGCTGGGCTCACAGTGCCAAGGACAAGGAATAAGGGGAGGAGGGTCATTTTTTCCCTCCAGTTTTCCAGTGGAGGGGAGGGAGGATGGGGGTGTGGGGTTGGCCAAAGAATCCAGTGACTCCCAAGCCTGTGCTGAAGGTCCTGATGCCATTGTCGTCCCCTCCTCAGAGGGAAAATGGGCCACGATCCACAAGGGCGGTGATGGCCCACCTGGCCCTGCTGCCTCACAGAGCCCTACCCCCCACCCCCCGATCTCATTAAGGGGTCACCGCTTATGCTTCCCAGAGCCCCCCATCCATCTTGGGCCACGGATGACAGACTGGGCCCAGGGGCCGATGTCCGGCAGGTGACAGGGTTAATGGCAGGAGAGGGCAGAGGGCAGAGGCCAGCTAACTCGCTGTGGTGGGAGGGCAGTCTGGGGAGGCCCTGGGTCCATTCCAGTTGGGCAGCCCCTCAAATTACAGTACCTGGGGGAGGGGGAGCCTGGGCCCTTCCATCCCCAGGGAGGCAAGGTAGGCAGTATGGGCCATCTTGGGAGCATATGGGGCAGGAGGGAGAGCACGTTCCCCTGGGAAGAAGCTTGGAAGGGAAGAAGGGCTGGAAAGAGAGAAAAAAAGTCCTGTGTTTGTGGGCCCAGGGGAAGAGTTGCCTCTTGGATCCCTGGATGCTCTTTGGCAAGAAGCACACATTTTGCAAATGTGTATGAAGGTGGATGAGTACTTTAGAGATGGGTGCCCAGGACGCAGTTTGTGGCCAGTCTCCTGAGTCAGACAATGTAAGTCCAAAGCCTGTTCGGATCCTCTCCGGGAACCCAGTGAGTTACTTTCCCTCTCCAAGCCTTATTTTGTCCATCAATGCAATGTAGAGTGGAGCACCCAGCTCCTGTGGGGATGGAATGACATCATGCTGGTACCACCAGAGTGGTAAAAGCAGCACCTGGAACACAGGGAGTGTTCAAGAAATACTCGCTGCTATTGGGAGTACAATTACATCCTGCCTCTCCCCGGTCCCTGGCCTTTTCCCAGGCCTTCTGCCTCGGGCCCGCCCTTGTTTGACCTCCTACATGCCCAGGATCACCTCCTGGCCTGCTCTGCTCACTCCCAGGGAGCAGCTGAATGCTGCTTTGGGGCAGCTGCGCCCCTCACCGCCCCCAGATGGGAGGCCCCACCATGGCCAGGGTTCGCCTCCTGGGCCTTTGAAGCCAGGGAGGGGAGGGGCTGCCCTGTGCTCCTGACCTAGGGGAGGGCGGCTGAGCACCCCCCTCGTGGGAGGGGCGCTGAGGAACAATGGGCAGTGGAGGGTTGGCTCCAGCGCTGGCCAGCTGGCAATCGGGCGAGGGGGTGGGCTAGGCACAGGGGCACCCCTCGCCCCAAAGGAAGCAAACAACTCCTTCAGGAGTTGCAGTGCCTGAGGTCTCCCCCCAGGGACCCTGGATGCCAAGGGAGGGGAGAGATCGCTGCAATGCTGCCTCCAGGCTGAAGTCCAGATCCCTCCCAGAGGGGCACCGAGAGCCCCTCCCCAGTGCCAGAGACCCCCTCAAGTGTACCCCAATCTCAGGGTGGTCAAAGGAGCCAACTAGCACTGTCCTGCCCTCCTCGAGCTTGCAGGGGTCTAGGGGCTGGAGCGGCTCCCCCCACCGCCCCACCCTGGGGCGCCGATTGCCTCCATTAGCTCCTCAATCTTGCGAGGATAATGCATGGCCCAAGCTGGGCTGGGGGAGGAGGCCCTGCCGGCAGAGGAGCCACAAGGCAGGACGTGACAGCGGGCGCCTGAGTGGAATACCAAGCAGCAGACTGGGCCGCCGCCTTGAGGCCGCCCTTGCTGCCCGCAAACCCTCCCCGGAACTGAGCCCAGGAGGAGGGGAGGCCTGTTCCCTGCCTTCCACTGCCCCTGCCCACCTCCGGGCACCTCTGTGCCCTCCTGCCAGCTCCATCAACTTCCTTCTGTGGCCAAACACCCAGAGCCGCAGAGGGGCTTCTCCCAGGGATCTCGCACCCCCTGGCTACAAGCCCTTGGTCCCAGGGCCCTGGGTGGCAGGAAACAGCAGGGCCCGCCCCCTCCAGTGAACCAGAGCCTCTGAGGCTGACCCAGCAGATCAGAATGAAGAACACACTGGGCAAGGCTCAGAAGTGCAGAATATTCTTCCTCGTCATTGCCTAGCCACAACTGTCAAGTGAAATACCCGGAAGGGAGGCCCAGCTGCAGGCCTCCTCTAACATGAGCTCGCCCTGCATGGCCTGCTTGTCGCGCGATTCTGCCCCCTTTGGGATGATGCTGCCTGTTGCCGGCCTGCTCTGGTAGGCCCTGCCCCAACCTCCCTGACACCTTGAAAGACCTCTGATACTCTCGCTCGTGTGTTGTTCTGCTCTGGCCTGGCCTGGCTGTCCCCATCCTGCCTGGAGAGTGGGATGGGGTCACTGCTGCTGGAGGGCAGCCTAGCCTAGGAGAGGGGCTTGGGCCCTGGAGCCAGACAAATGGAGGTTGTAAAGCAACCGGGTGACCTTGGGCCAGTCAATTAAATTCTCAGAGCCTGAGTTTCCTTGTCTTTTAAGTGGGGATTAAAATAGTATTATCATATTGGGCTATGAGAACTAACTGGGGTAAATGCTAATGTAAAACATTTAGGGCAGTGTGTGTCATAGTATAAGTGCTTATCAAGGACAAAGGAAGCCGGAAATGGATGTGGCTCAGCCAACTGGGCTCCAATCTACCACATAGGAGGTCCAGGGTTCGATGTCCAGGGCCCCCTGGTGAGGGCAAGCTGGCCCACACAGCAAGCTGGCCCACGCGGGAACGCAGCCCTGCACAGAAATGCTGGCTGCCATGGAGAGCTGGCGCACCAAGATGACACAACAAGAGACACAAAGGAGAGAAAATAAGAAGATGTAGCAGAACAGGGAGCTGAGGTGGTGCAAGAGAGTAATCGCTTCTCTCCCACCCGCTCTGGAATGTCCCAGGGTCGGTTCCTGGAGCTACCTAAAGGGAATACAAGCAAACACAGAAGAACACACAGCGAACGGACACAGAGAGCAGACAACAGGGGGAACGGGGGCCAGGGGGAGAGAAATAATTCTTAAAAAAAAAAAAAAGGACTAAGGAAGCAAAAATACTTTTAAAAAATTCCTATTTTATAGGTGAAGAAAGTGAGATCAAGGAAGAAAAGAGACTTGGGCGGAGAGATTTCCCACATGGGGGTGGGAAAAGCCAGGTTGAAGTGAGGCCCCCACACTCTCAGTCCAAAGTTCTTTCCACCCCCCCAGGGGCCCTCCCAGCCCAGATACTTCTCACCCTCTCACTCCTCCCTCGGCCTTGCTCCCCAAATTCTGCTTGCCCCACATTTGGGTTGCAGGCCCCGGCTGTAGTCCCAGCGTCCTCCCTCATCTGAAACGCAGGTTCTCTCTTCCCGTCAGGACTGTCTGGAAATGTCTGTGATAATGGGAACAGCAATCGGAATTCTAGGCCCATAACTCACCAGTGATCAGATGTGGGGAGGTGCCGGGACAGTTATATTGATAATTGTGCCATTAAAAACAAGCCAGTGCTGTTCTCATAAAGCATGTGTTCGTTGGGGTGGTTGGGTTTGTTTATTTTTTCTTCCCTTCAGGAGTGAACAGGGTCACAGAGGGAGGACATTAAATTATCTCTTGAAATGATTCCCGTAATAAGTTGAGCAGGTTAGGAGAGCTGTCGCCAGCTCCCACCGGGCTGCCTTCGACCTTTCCTAACTCCTGCCTCTCCCTCGGCTTTGTTTTATCTGGGGCCAATTACTCCCCTCCGGGTTGGCTGTGTCCCTTGTTTAAAGCCACTGTCTCCATGGGCAAAATGTGTATTTTTTTCACCAACCAGGCAAGTCAGAGTCATCACCTATTATTATTCCTTACCAGAAATCAGAACACAAGGCATGACATGGAAAAAGAGAGGGGACCTGGAGGGACAAAGGCTTTGAATATTTGAAGTGTTCAATGCTCTGGAAAATCAGGTCCACAGAGGCCTAATACTAATATCAGTAATAATAACTAACATTTATACGGCGTGGGTGATGGGCCTGGCTTACGCACTTGGTCTCCTAACAACCCTGCGCACCAGGAGCCGTGGCTGCTCCATTCTGCGGCGTGAAAACAGATCTGGCGGCCAGCAGGCCGTGGAGCGGGATTCAGCCCCAGCCAGTCGGACTCCCCAGCCTGCACTCCCACCCACTCTACCACTCTGCCTCGAATATTGTCCGAGGACAGAGCCTCCTCCGGCCCCCCCTAGCTGCTGAGATGAGAATGCCCTGGTCTGAGCTAAGCTGACCATCCTGAGGCCTGAGAATGCCTTCCAGCCTCATCCAGGAGCGGCGAAGGCATCGCCAGTACCTGCGGAGGCACAGGAGCCAGGCAGCGTGCTGGGACCGTGCCGTGCGCCTTACCTCACGCCTTCTTACAATGCCTGCCTGCGGCTGGAGCTGTTATCACTCCCCCTTTGCAGACAAGCAAATCGAGGCCGTGGGTGTCCCAGAGCCAGGGTGACTCTATGTTCGGCTGCCCTATAGTTTCTCCCACTTCCCGTGCTGGGATTTTATGACTCTAATACTCCCTGCTCAGGTTTGACCAAGCCCATCGGAGAGGGCTGAGCCTGTTTCTAAGACGCCCTGGTTCCCAAGGATGGGTCCTAGGCCAGGGGACCCAGCCTGAGACAAGCAGTCAGGGAGGCACAGGGGGTCTTTTAATTCTATATTAAAAGCAAAGGTCCCCTCCCCCAGGCCCCCAGCCCTCTCCCCCCCCCTTTAGCTGCCTTCCAATCCCATCAGAGACCCCAGAGGGGGCTTGACCTCTGTCCTCGGGGGAGGTCAGCCGGGGCGACCCTGCCTGTGTGCAGGATCCCTTGAGAGGGGCCCAGCTGCAGGCCCCGGAGCGCTCGAGCCGCACCCGGAAACAGGCCCGGGTCACCGAGGGCGCCGGGCTGCGGGAGGGGCTTCCCTGGCCCTTTGTGAGCTGACGGGCAGGGGGAGATTAGTTCCACAGGCAGCCCCTGTGTCTCCAGAGAAAGGGGCTATTATGGAGCCACTAAAAATACAGGGCACGCCCCCCCTTTTATCACCATGGAGATGAGGGAGGCTGTGGGGGGAGGGTAAGGGTCTGTGGGTGGGTGAAGAGAGCAAAAGAGGGAGGGAGGATGAAAGGCACGTGAAAATGGGAAGAGAAGGAGGGAGAGGCCCGAGGGAAGCCAGAGGGGCTGGTGGGAACTCTCGGCTTCATCTCTCGCTCACCATTTCCTCGGAGCATCCTGCCTGCTGGGTCGCAGACACTGCCTGGGGTCTACCCAGGCGAAGAAGGGCCCACTTACAACCTTGCAGCTGGCCCTGTGACCTTTGAGGGTGAGGGGTCCGACCATCTGGGATTAAACTGCAAGACGGCCACATGGAAGGCAGCTGGCAAACAGCTGCTGGGCCTTGTCCAGTGTCTGGACAGACCAAGTGCCCCGAACCTTCCACCCTCGGTAGCATCCCAGCCAGATATTGATCCAGCATCAGCCCAAGACCTTCTGTGATGGTGACGTTTCCACCTGTCCCTTGTGGGGCACCTTTTGTGGTCAGAAAGGGCTTCCTGATTTCAGGTACAAATCAGGGCCATTGTTTACCGCCTCCTGGCCTGCCCTGTGGAGTCGGTAAGCATTTGATAAATATTGTAGAAAAAAAGAATAAAATTCTGGCACTTCTTGACATGATATATTTGAAGAAAGCTACTGAGAAGGTTACTATTTTGCAAAGCAAAAAACAAAAATCGTCCGTATTTTCAAAGTATGCAAAGCTAAATGAAAATACTGGGACAGGAAGTGATCTTTGCCATTGAGCACGGGGTGGGCAGAACCCGAGACGCCGGGGTCCTGATGTCAGCACGGAAGATTCTGGATGGGGCTTGAAGGTGTTGCCGCGCACTAGGCATTTGGTGAATACCCAGCCTCAGGGACCGAGACGGGACCCAGAGTTAGAATTTGCCAGGAGATCGCAGCTGGTGTCTGGCTCTGCCTCATTGTGCCTGCCGCAAGCCAGAGGCACGTGCTCCTTCCCAAATGGGATGCTCTTGAAAAGTGGGACCAGCACCAGGCAAGGGGCAGGAGACATTGTTTTCTTCTTTCAGACGTGCCAACGAAGGGGCTTCCCTCTTTAGGAGCTAGCAACTCTTGGCCAAAAGAGTTGTGATTCTATAGTTTGGAGAGATGTAAGGATTCGGTTAACTGGGGCACCCCAATCAGCAAGATTACAAACTCCAACCTGCACTCTGGGGAGTCTACCTGGGAAGCTTCAGGCCAGTTTCTGACTCCCTAGAAGAGGGGAAGTAGGCAAACTCCATCACAGAAGACAAAATTAGGCCTCCTGGGAAGCGGATTTGGTCCAACTGATAGAACATCCACCTACCACATGGGAGGTCCGGGGTTAAAACCCAGGGCCTCCTAACCTGTGTGATGAGCTGGCCCATGCGCAGTGCTGATACGCGCCAGGAGTGCCCTGCCATGCAGGGACTTCCCCGTGTAGGGGAGCCCCATGCACAAGGAGTGCACCCCATAAAGAGAGCTACCCAGCGCAAAAAAAAGGGCAGCCCACCCAGGCACTGCACACATGGAGAGCTGATGCAGCAACATAATGCAACAAAAAGAGACACAGATTTCCAGTGCTGCTGACAAGAATGCAAGCAGACACAGGAAAACACACAGTGAATGGACAGAGAGCAGACAACGGGGGTGGGAAGGGGAGAGAGATAAAATAAATAAAATATAAAAATAATCTTAAGAAAAAAAATTAGGCCTCTTGTTACCTTTCTTTCCCTGCCCCCACTCCCTGGGGAGGCCGAGGGACCAGATTCCATTGACAAGACATTTGGAACAGGTGTGGTCCAGGGGTGCCAGGGCCCCGATATCAGCTGAGACTTGCTGTGGCACTCACAAAGGCTATGTATCTGCTACGTTCAAGAACAATTGTTTCAAAATGTCGGGTATCGGCAGAAGTTGGGAGGTGGCGGGGCCGGCTCACACCCTGATCTCGCATCAAGAGAGAACAGGGAGATAAGTGCCTGCCTTCCTGTTTGGGCAGGGCCAGGCCTGGGCTGTCAAGAAAGGCAGGTGTACCTGCGGCTGCCTCTTCCCACTCGACACCGGGATCCTGCCCAAATGCTAGTGTCCACTGTATTTATGACTGTTTTAAGAAGGAGTGACAGAGCCTTTTAATATCCCTGACAGCCCAGGATGTTTTAATAGATGGTGGACTGGACTGCAGGAGTTTAGAGAAGAGCGCTGAGTCGTTGAGAGTGCTGTCAGGCCAGCTTTCGATGACAGACCTGCTGATGGACTTGATGACAAAATAAAACATGGGGCTGTGTCTCTCCTCGGTCCTGTCGAGTTGACAGACAGCCTGTCACCGTGGCATGTCATCTTTCACCTCCTAATCACTCAGGCTTAGGGGAAACCTGACTGGGGAGGCCCTATAGGATTTCCACCCCAACCCGCCACCTGTACATTGGCCTCCATTTCTACCTCCCCGCACTCCGGGTAGAGTTCTCCCATTTTCTGGATTTCAAACAGCTCCTCTACCACAGCCCCGTCTCACTCGTTGCCATTTGCTAGAGGTGACTTAGGTCTCAGGGTGGCTACGTATTCCCCAAAGACAGTAAGGAACAAAGGGCCGTGCTTGGGGCCTTGATCCTTCTAACTTGAGTGTTCACAGTATGCGTAACCTGCAGCAAAATGATTCCCATTTTCTCCACTCCTCACAAAAATGCTCAGCTGCCCCTGCCTCCCCTGTTCTTGCTCCTTCCTCACTTTCCCGGGTTTGGGTTTTAGACCTCAAGGTCATTGTTTTCAGATTTGAACATCTGAAAGCTCCTGAAACACAGACTCCGAGCACAAGGTTTGGGGCTGGTTCCACTAGGAACTCAAGTTTGTGGCTAAAGCCACTTTGACCCTTGCATGTTTTCAGGTCTAAGGGGCTCTCCCACTTTTTTTTTTTTTTAGGTACTGGGGCCAGGGACTGAACCCCGCACCCCGTATGTGGAAAGCCAGTGCTCAACCACTGAGCCACATCGGCTCCCTTGAGTTGTTTTTTTTGCGTGTGTTTGTTTGCTTGTTGTTTTGCTTTTGTTTTTAGGAGGCACCAGGGATCGAACGAGGGACTTCCCATGTAGGAAGCAGGAGCTAAACCGCTTGAGCCACATCTGCTCCCTCTCCCACTTTTTTTTCCTCTCCCCTCCCCCCGCCCCAGTTGTCTGTTCTCTGTGTCTATTTGCTGTGTGTTCTTCTTCGTCCACTTCTGTTGTTGTCAGCGGCACGGGAATCTGTGTTTCTTTTTGTTGTGTCATCTTGTTGTGTCAGCTCTCCATGTGTGCGGCACTATTCCTGGGCAGGCTGCACTTTCTTTTGCGTTGGGCGGCTCTCCTTGCGCGTGGGGCTTCCCTATGCAGGGGGGCACCCCTGAGTGGCACGGCACTCCTTGCACGCATCAGCACTGCGCATGGGCCAGCTCCACACGGGTCAAGGAGGCCCGGGGTTTGAACCGCGGACCTCCCATGAGGTAGATGGACGCCCTATCGACTGGGCCAAGTCCGTCTCCCACTTTTTGGATGGGAAAACTGAGGGAGGTACATCCAGGGGCCACCAGCCTTGTTCTTTCACGAGTGGCTGAAAACCCTGAAAGAGGGAAGAAAGTTCTTTCTTCCACACAGTTAAGGTTAGTTGTGCTGGGTCACCTGAAAGAAAAGCTAAGGGACAGCACCGATGCTCCTTGGTCATGGCGGTGGGCATGACCACAGACAGGAGGCCCCCCTCCATCCTCAGCAGCCCAGGGTTCTGCGTTCAAGTCCCCCGCCAGGAGAGAGTTAAGGGCTGGGTTTAATTTGCCCGTTAATCACAGTTAAAAGAAGTAATGAGCGTCTCCCCAAAGCCTGGGTGTTTCTCTGCAGATTAAGCAGCAATTTGCATAGCCCCTTTACTCATCCCCACCTTCCCCTGTGGGCAGCTTGTCCTTTCAGACACAGCCAAGCGCAGCCAGTGGCGGGAGCACTGTGACAAATGGCTTTGCCGTGGTTTGGGCGACAGCGGGGAGGGGAGCGCTGGGAGGGAGAGGGCAGCTCCCGACAGTAATGGATAGCCGGGGCATTAAATAGTGCAGAACTTTTTATTAGACACACAGGAGAAGTTTAAATCTTCAAACTGGTTTTCTTTGAAGCCAGGGAATGAGAGGAGGTGGCAGGCAGAAGTAAGAGTTTACTCAGGGCCACCTTCCTTCGAGGCCCTGAGAGGAAGGGCACCTGGAGGGCACAGGCGGGTCTGCAGTGAGCTGGTACCCCCCGGCGCCGCACCCCGGGACAGCCTGACACTGTCCTGCTGGGGCTCGGTGCTTCCCGGCAGAAAGGCCAGCCCAGGAGCAGCCCCTCGGGCTCTGGTTACCCGGGGTGCAGAGCAGCAGGTGGATGGCATTCGTTCTCGCCTGGGGTGGGGGGCGCCAAGGCCAACCTCATCAGGAAACCCCGGTCTATGAAGCAATGACATCCCCTAGAGGAAGGGATGACAGCCGTCCTGACAGGGGAGAGGGGAACAGAAGAGGCTCGGAAGAACCTCAGGGCAATTGCCCTCACTGGACAAGTTACACAAGGGAATTTCGTTTTGCCATTGGTCCATTTTAAAAGCCTGCATACCCAGTTTTCTTTAGAAACTTCTAGTGCTTTGTGGAACCTTTCTTTTTGCCAGATTATTTGTGAGCCACATGATCATAATATTTAGAAGTTAAAGTCACTCTGGAGATCACTGAAGTGCAGAGAAGTAAGTTTGAAACTCCAAGGGGGCCTCGAAAGTGAGCACGACACAATCTCTATCCTCAGGAAGCTCAAGTTTGGAGGACAGAGACACCGGGAAGGCATGATAACGCATCCACGGATAAGGGCTTCCCTTTGGGCCCAAGGGCTGGTTCAGGAAGGCTGGGAAGGAGCCAAGGAAAGGGTCGGGCCTTGGATGGAAATCCCAAGCTGAAAAGGCAGGAAGGGGTTGGAGAATCAAGGATTAGCCCTCTACCCCAGGACTTTGGGGAGCTGAGGGACATGAGCGTTGCTAAGCAGGGGCATGGTAGAGTGAAAACGCCTGCAGCAACATGGAAAAGGCGGACTAGAGAGGGGAACCCGCAGAGACTGGGAGACTACTACTGCCACTGAAGGAGACAGGAAATATCAGAGACAGATCAAGTGTGGGATGCAGGTGATGAGGGGCTGAGTTTGGGACATGCTGTGATATCTGGGGAATAGAGAGCTAGGACCAGAGCACAGTTTTCTAACTCAAAGATGTTTCTGCACCACCGCCTTTTTCTAACAGCTGACGCCTGCATGCTTTCTAGGTGCTGGGTCCCATTCCAAGTGCATGTGCTCATCTGCTACCTGCAAGGAGGTAGTGTCTTTATCCTGACTTTACCGCTGAGGGTTTTGAGGCACAGACAAGGCCAGTGCCTTGCCTAAGGTCACACAGAGAGTAAGAAAAAGCCAGGGCTTGAATTCAGACTGTCCCCATCTAGAGCTCGTGCTCACCTCCACCGTGTTGCATGGCCTGCCTTCCTCAGCTGGTACTTTGATTACTCTTTGGATGTGCATGTACAGGAGTGCAGGGAGAGATGCAGAATAAGCAAGTGGCAACTAACAGAAGAAATGAAAATTAGGAACAGACAGCTAGGTGTGTATGACAAGGCAGAGGGTAAGCAACACCTGGGGAACTCGCAAGAGGGAGAGCAGGGATCGCGAGCCCAGCCACGTGAGCTGCTGACGGCAGGGATGTGCTTCCGCTGGTTCCCAGCACCAGGCCAGTTCTTGGAGCTGGGCATTCCTTACACAGGCGAGGAGATTTTCTGTCGAATGATGCCACCAATTCCCTGCCCTGCACTGGCAATGGGATACTAGTTCTAGACACACATATTCCAGAACACCCCAGCAAGCCCCAAATGGGGCAGAGGTTCTGGGCCGTCAGCCCTTGTTCACAGTCAGCCTCACTCAGTTGAGCATGGGTCAGCCACCACAGGCTGCTAGGGAAAGGAGTTCTCCTTCTGTCAAGTGCAAAGTGAACCACACTTTGAAAGGATGCAGTGAAAAAACAAACAAGAAAACAAAATAAACAAAAAAAGATGCAGTAAAGTTTATGCAGGAAGAAAGGCTTCATTTGGGCAGGTTCAATGGGTGGGGCTGAGGCAGAAGCTGGATTTAGAAAGGTGAGATTTTGGAAAGTCTTCTTGTTGCCTCTTTATCTGAAGAAGCATGCTTAGTTTTAGGTAAGTAGTGAAAAGTCACTGCCTTAATCCAAAAAAGTAAACAGCACTAGGAAGTGGATGTGGCTCGAGCAGTTGGGCAACCGCCTATCACATGGGAGGTCCTGGGTTCAGTTCCCAGTGCCTTCTAAAGACGACGAGCAAGGCAGCAGCTGACATGACAAGCTGGTACAGCAAGCTGATCCAACAAGATGACACAATGAGACACAATGAGAGACACAAGTAGCAGGGAGTATATGTGGCTCAAGTGATTGGGTGCTTCCCTCCCACATGGGAGGTCCCGGGTTTGGCTCCCAATGCATCCTAAAAAGATGAGCAGACACAGAGAGCATACAATGAACAACACTAAGAGCAGACAGTGAGCGCAAACAATGAGGGCGGGGGGGGGATATAAAAATAAAATCTTAAAAAAAGAAAAGTATATTGTACCTTTGGCAATACGATTGACATCAAACTGAGGTTTTGAGGGTATAACCTTGGCCCACCCCTCCCCACCTTTTTTTTTTTTTAAGCTCTGGAAACCCAACTCCTCAGAACTTCGTCTTCAGGCTTTGCAAGTACCCCTCGCCCCTCTCTTTTGAGAACTCAAGTGGGGCCAGGATGGAGAATCCCCATCATTGTTTCCCAAACTTTATTGTTTCACACACTTCAAAAAAATAAGAGCTCATATTCACCTGTGAGTGGCCACTCTGCCAGGCACTATCTTCAGAGCTCTGCATGTGTGAGCTCATTTGATCCTCCCAATCTTTGAGCAATTCTAAGAAAAACATTAACAAGCAGGAACCTAAATGCGATCAGAGGGAACCTCGAGGAAGTCTGGAAGCAAGTCTGAGGGACAAGAGTGTCCCTCCTACGGGGTGAAACAGGCAGCTGGGGCCCTGGGTCTTCAGACTGACCAAGAAGGTGGGACCAACGGGAGAGACACTGGCTAATCACAAATGAGGCTGAAGATTCTAGCGACCAAATGCAATTGTTATAATAAACGCTTTTAAGAAACCATTTAGGGAAACGGACTTGGCCCAGTGGTTAGGGCGTCCGTCTACCATATGGGAGGTCCGCGGTTCAAACCCCGGGCCTCCTTGACCCGTGTGGAGCTGGCCCATGCGCAGTGCTGATGCGCGCAAGGAGTGCCGCACCACGCAGGGGTGTCCCCCGCATAGGGGAGCCCCACGCGCAAGGAGTGCACCCGTAAGGAGAGCCGCCCAGCGTGAAAAGAAAGAGCAGCCTGCCCAGGAATGGTGCCGCCCACACTTCCCGTGCCGCTGACGACAACAGAAGCGGACAAAGAAACAAGACGCAGCAAATAGACACAGAGAACAGACAACCCGGGTGGGCGGGCGGGCGGTGGGGGGTGGTATTAAATAAATTAAAAAATTAAAAAAAAAAAAAAAAAAAAAGAAACCATTTAGGGGAGTGGATGTGGCTCAAGCAGTTGAGTGCCTGCTTCCCACACAAGAGGTCCCAGGTTCGGTTCCCAATGCCTCCTAAAAACAAAAAAACAAGCAAACAAACAACCAAAAAACCAACTCAAGGGAGCCAATGTAGCTCAGGGGTTGAGCACCAGCTTCCCATATATGAGGTCCTGGGTTCAATCACTGGCCTTGGTACTTTAATTAAAAAAAAAGAAACCATTTACATCAGCCTGGACTCAGGGTGTGCCCTCATTTCACCAGCTGAGCAGTAAAATGGGTCTAATCCCAACTGTCATATCGCCAGTGCTGAGAGCTGTCCCCAAGCACACTGTTCACCAAGGTGGTTGAATCAGCTGAGAAAACTCTTTCCATCCAAACCACTTCCTTTCCTGCTAAAAGCCTCAAAAATGGCCAAACCTCAGTGAGTACTACTTCCCCTCACTGGCCCTGCGCATGGATGAGGAGAGGCTGAACCCAGCCTGCTGTGGTCACGTGACCCACGGGGGCTTCTCCCTGAGGCTCCCTCCCTGTAAGCAATGGAGTCTGTGTAACAGCTGGTGATTGGACGAGGGACAGAAGACAGGGCACGGGTAGCATGCCTCGGTGCACTGACGGCTGCTGCGAGAGGCAGGCCAGAAGGCAACGGAGCTGGCCGCTGAACAGGTGGGGCAGGAGGTAGCAGACCTTCTCTCAAAGGCAAAGGAACCAAAAAAGGCACCAGGTCCCGAGGCGAGAGGGCCTCCCAGCAGCTGAGGGCAGGGCATAGCCCACTCAGGCCCCTTCATTCCTTTCCGTCCTGAGGACACTTTCACCTCAACATACCACCGACATCTCTTCCTTTTTCAATTCCTAGACTTATTTCAGCTCCCACTTTCCCCAAAAGGGGGTGACCGGGCAAGGATGGGGGCCAGCGATGGGCTGACATTAATTGATAGGAGCGGCTTCGAGCAGTTCATGCTGCCTTATCTCTCTCTCCTTTGGATAGCGTGTGTCCGCCGGAGTCCGCGGGGTCGGTGATTAATAGGGGCCATCACTCACTGTCCAGGACGGCTGAAAGGCAGCAGGGAGGGGGCGGCCCTCCCCAGAACTGAGATAACAAGCAGCAGGAATAATGAGTGGTGTCACTCCACTTTTCATTTTGATGGAAAGTCATTACGGAAGTCAACGCCAGCGACAAAGAGCCATGAATCAACTGCTCTGCTATGAAATTAAAATCGAATTGCTGGCCACCCCCAACCCCTACCCTGCCTGGGAAACGGGGATGGGTACGTGGCTTGGGAGAGGGGTGCTATCCTGGGGTGGGCTCTATCCAATCACCAAGCAGGCGGTGATGGGGAGGAAGTGGACAGGCAGCTAGTGAAGGTGACAACTCCTGTCTCCACCCTGTTTATCAGACCCTTCCTCCCCAACCACATTTTCCTCTGCCTAGAGGTAAGCTGTGATTAGAAGGGAAACACAGCTTTGCTGGCTCCAGCAAGGCTGCCGTTTAACGGCTCCCCTTGGGCTGCTGGCCTGAGAGGGGCAGTGTGGGCCTGGCTATGAAGAGAATGGGCCCAGTGGACACAGCTATCCCAGAGCTCCTTGCCAAACCATTTGTAGATACTAATCTGCAGACTTCCCTGTCACCAGAGGCAAGGAGGAAAAGTCCTTAATCCAGGACTCCAAAGCAAGAGCCCGCAGCCCAGGGGGTGCATGTGGATCAAGAGCCCACGACAGCAGGGGCCTGGCCTCGCTCCAGGCCTCCGGAAGCAGGGCAAGCAACTGTCGGCAGCCAAGTCAAGAGTTTTCTCCTCTTTTATTAAGCCCAACTAGACTAACCATAAGGACCAGAAGCTGTGATTTCAGGCTGACCTGGCCCCAGGGCCAACCAAGACAGCTTCTTGCAGAAAGCACAGTGAGCGGCAAGGTAACGGCCTCCACTTCTCCCCATCTGGGGGGCAGTTCCCTCACCAGGCTTTCCACCTTCCAGTTTGCCTTGTTTCTTGCCAACAAGGCCCCGTAACAGCAGCCCAGTCTATCCCGCCTCAAGGCTGAGGGCTGAGGAGACGGGCAGGCAGCAAGAAGGCAGGGGCCTGTCACAGAGAAGTTCCCATCAGGTTCACAGGGCGCCCGCTGTACCTCTTGGAAATGTCTGCTTCAATCTGAAAGACAGGACTACCAAGTAGGCAGGGCCTTGCTCTGCAGAAACTGGGGGTCCTCCCACTTGGCAGGGTTCCCTTCCTCTTACCAGCTTCTGCAGCTCCCTTGTCTTCTCCAGCAGCAGGTCCAGCTTGGGCTCCAGAGCTGCCTGCTCCTGCAGTGCTTCCTGCTGCTTCTGCACCATCAGTTCTTTCTTCAAGGCCAGCAGCTGGGACTGCTTCAGCTTTTGCTGGAGGAATTCAGTCACTCGGTCCACATACCTGTGCAGGGTACGCAGGTAAGTGTCTGGTGCCTCTGTGAGTCCTGAGCATTCCCACTCAACTACCAGGAAAGGCGTCGCTTGGGAAACCCACTCCCTACTTCGCCTCTCAGCCTCTACATCCTTAAATCCCTTTATGCAAGGAATCCCCACTCCTAGTTTCCCGGTCCTACTGAGGAAGCAGATTCGGCCTGTAAACATCAAACCACCCCATCTGGCCCCAAAGAGGACCCCCTATCTCTCAGTTCAGAAAGCGATGCTACGGGAGGTAGGGGTAGGTCTCAGGGGTGACACAAGATGAAGAGGTGTGCATAGGAGCTGGAGCTGCTGAGCGTGGCGGAGCCCTGCATCACGCTCCCGGAGAGCCCAGACGCCAAGGGGAAAGCCAGACCTTGGTGAAGCGAGGATCATGAACAGGTGCTGCATTCGAAGACTGGTGAGCCGTCCAATCAGATCCTGCAGCACCGACACCATGGAAACCATCTTTCCTTTGGTCTGGCCCTGCAGGATGGCCGGAGCCAGCTGGAACTGGCTCACGGACAAGATATCTGCCTCCTCGCTCATCTCCACTGCTCTCTGGGACAAGAAGATCTCAAGCTGAGAACAGAAGAAGATTTAGTTCAAACTGCGAAAAGAACTCAGACACTAAGCCCTCAGCCTGCTCGAAATGCAAGAATGAGATGTGCAGGCTAGATTCTGAGTGACGAGGCATAGCTTCATATGAACACTTTGCTAGAAACTCACCGACTGTAACACTGGAGCTTGGGGCTGCCTCTGCTGTCACTCCTCTGTCCCCTGCTCCCTATCTCCGGCCTTGCTTAGAGCCCTGCACCACCACCCTTCCTCCCCAGCCATGGACCACATAACTGGGAATACAGGGATCCAAAGGATTGGCTCTGCCCCAGAAAGGATATTTTTCTCCATGGAAGAAATGAGATTCAGGGAATGGGCACCCATGCTTGAGGATCCCTGGATTAAGAAAGGATTAGAGTCTAAGAACCAGTTACATTTCTTGTTGAGATCTTATTCTACCATAACCACTTGATGCCTTTTGTCCTCCTCTCCTCTCAAGGCTAGGAGGGGCCTCTCTCCGCAGAAGAGGGAACTAGGAGGAACTAATAAAGGGGCTGAGAACTTTCCATGAGCCCTCGGGAAGGGAAGAGACTCAGGTAAAAATGGAGAGAGGTCCCCACGTTCCCGGTCCCCAGGCTGCCTCCTCAGGCCGCCCCACACTGCAGCCACAGGGATCGCATGTGAACACGAATGGCATCACGTCCCTCTTCTGCTCAAACACCTCCAACAGCTGCTCGGTTCACTCAGAGTAAAAGCCAAGCTCTCTCCACTTCTCTGAGCGGCTCTTCTACTTGCCCCAGCTCCCTCTGCACAGCCACGCTGGCCTCGTTCTTCAAATGCGCTGGGCACGCTCCCACCTCGTGGCCCCTGCGCCTGGAGAGCTCTTCTGTCAGGCATCTGCAAGGCATTCTCCGCCCTCCTGCAGGTCACCTTCGCAACGAGGCCTTCCCTGAACCCGATACAAAACCGCTGCCTTTCAACCATCTCTATCTCCCTTCCTTGTTTATTTCTCTCCATGGCACTTCTTGCCTAGCATACGGTGCACTTTACTTCTTCATCTTGGTTCTTGCCTGCTTTCCTCACTAAATATAAGCTCCATGAGGTCAAAGACTTTGTCTTATTCACTGCTAAATCCCTGGAGCCTAAGACATCGCCTGGCATGTAAAGGAGGTGTGCAAGACATATTTGTTGGATGATTGGTGGGACATCCTAATAGGTGAGGCCTCTGCTCCAGAACGCTAAAAGCTCTTTCTTGGCGCCCTTCACCCAAGCAGGCTGGGTCGGGTGGGCATCGTGGAGTGGTGCCACCTGCGCTGGTGCAGGCCACAGCCTCAAAGCCCCCAGAAAACCACTGTACCTCCATGAGCTCATCGATGAACTGATTCCGAGTCTCGGGGTACTCGAGAAGTGTCAGAGCATCTGGGCCTCTAGCAACCCCTTCTGGAGCTGCCAAAAAGAGAGACAGTGAAGTGAAAAAGGAGCTGAGGACGAGAGAAGACGCTCAAGTTTGAGAAGCCCTGGTGGGTTGATATGAACACAGATGCACTGCACTAAAGCTGCCTCCTGTCCCAACCCAAGAGCGAAGGGTTACCCTTTCCCATGTGCCTCAGCCACAAGCAGGCAACCCTGGTGTGCCAGGAGGATCCCTGAGCTGGAGGGGAGGGAGGTCAAGTTTCATCCTGCACTGCCCTCTAGTGGCACCGATCACGGCTACATCCTGTCTGCTGGGCGGGGGCGGGGGGAGCCCACAGAGCCTCCTGACAGAAAGGTGAGTTTCCGTGCCTCATTTTAAGAGCCTCTTTCTGTCCCCCTCCACTCACAGCCTCATCACGACTTGGAGAGCAGCCCGTCTCGGTAGCACTTTTTTTTGTTTCTAGAGACAAGGGCTGCAGGGGACCGCGGCCTTACCTTCAGTTCCGGCTTCCAGCACTGTGATTTGCAAAGCAGAGGCATCGTCTCCCCAGTCTATTCCATCACTCCCAGTTGCCTGGAAGGAGGGCAAAGAACCCCAGCAGTGTTGAGAGAATTTTCCCCAGCAAAGGAAGCCAGAAAAAAACTAAAGCCCGGGACAAGTTCAGGGACTGCACCGTGCGAAGGCCTGGGAGCCCTGAGGCGGGCGGCAAAGAGAGTGGCGTGGAACACTCAGCTGCCACCTCAGCTGTACTCTGAAGGGCTGCCGCCTGGATGCTCCCACACCTCGCCCCAAACGCCAGGAGGAAGGAAGTGTGAACTTCGATGGGTCCCTTTTGAAAACCTCCCAGCCCTGTGCTACACCTGGGCGTAAGCCACGAGCCTCTGTGAAGACAGAGACAACACTTTCCTGTCACTGACTTCACAATCACAGAATCACAGAAAGCCCTCGGAGAGACGGACAGACAGCACATCCTAACCACTGGGTCCGGTTCCAGGGAGATGCCCCAGTCGATTCCAGCGGCCTCGGCAGAGATGCCATAGTCAATCCCTTCAGAAGCTGCCACCGCTCCAAAGTCACCCCAGTCAATCTAGAAGGGGGAAAAAGTGTTAGCTCCTGGAAGGTGGGTGAAGGAAAAGGGGGCTGGCCTCCTTCAGACCTCCGCTGCTTCTCTAGAACGCTGGCACGCTGCTTAATGTGCTGGCCTCTAAGCTGCCCTGAAGAGAGCCCATCTTCACAGGGCTCGTGTGCCTCAAGAGAACCAGCTCGTAGACTCCAGCACCTACAATCTGATTTATTGGACTTACCACACTCAGCTAAGATGGAGTTGAAGGAGGACAACCACCACACCATGGAGCCTAGAGTGATTACAACTGAAAATGGGAGGATTGCATCCAGCATCCAGGTGGAATCTGACCCTCCTCTTGACATAGAGGTGCAATGGACACAACCAATCCAATGTCCACATAGAAGAGGTGGCATTGGATTGGGAAAAGTGGACATAATGGACAAAGGGTATGGGGAAAGGCAGGAAGAGATGAGAGGTGGAGGCGTCTTCGGGACATGGAGCTGCCCTGGATGGTGCTTCAGAGGTAATCACCGGACATTGTAAATCCTCACAGGGCCCACTTGATGGAATAGAGGAGAGTATGGGCCATGATGTGAACCAATGTATATGAGGTGCAGAGGTGCCCAAAGATGTACTTACCAAATCCAATGGATGTGTCATGATGATGGGAACGAGTGTTGTTGGGGGGGGGGAGAGGGGGGGTGGGGGGGTGGGGTTGAATGGGACCTCACATGTATATTTTTAATGTAATATTATTACAAAGTCAATAAAAAATAAAAAAATTAAAAAAAAAAAAATCAGAAGAGGTACCACTATATGTCCAATGGAATGGTTAGAAATTGTAACAACTGGAAGTCTCATATATTCCTGATGAGAATATATGCTGGTACAACTAAAAAAAAAAAAAAAAAAGAACCAGCTCGTGAGCCTCTTTAGCACTCATCTCTGTTCTGGTCCCATCATGGCCAGGAAAATAAAGGAGTAGAGCCTTCTGGGCCCTTCCGCCTACAGCGTCTCTCACACAAATCCCTTTCCTCCTTCTGGACATCTGAATCCAGGTGATGGGGGTTTGGGCCGTGTGGGGGAAAGGCTGTGCTCGGGGAAAGGCCGTGCTCTCACTGGTTCTGTGGTAAGAGCCGCACACAAGGCTGTCTTACCGCGTCTTCTTCCACCTGCTCGGGAGGCTCCTCGAGGTGCGGCCGCTCCACCACAGAGGGCTCTGTCCCCGTCCTCCATTCGTACACGGTTGAGTTTCCCCGCTTCTGCACATACCTCAGCATGGGCAGCACCTGGTCTGTGGGGCTTCAACACATCACATGACTGACTCTCCTGCTGGCCTCTCAGGAAGCCAACATGGGGCTTTGTCCCAGGTTACAGGGTCAAATGGACAAAACTCCCGCTGAATTTCAGTGAAAGATAAAGTTCAAATGTCACGTGGGAGAAAAAAACAAAGAAAAGAAAAGGAAAAAAAAAAAAAAGAAAGAAAAGAAATGAATGTCATGTGGGAAAAATTCAAGGGGAGAAGAGAAAATAGTCAGGGAAAATAAGCAAGCCATCCCTCCTCTGAGTGAAATTGAGGTCCTCATTACCTTTCGCACACAAACCCTACACAGGCCTGGTACAGGTCAATGGCCTCCCCCAGGGACTGAGCCCCCGCTCCAATTTCAGTCAGCTGGCTCGGCAGGTCCTTCACCAGGGCCAGCAGTTCTCTTCGCACATTGTCTCCCTAGAGAGGATAGAAGAGGTGGGCTAAGATGGAATGGTGGGAAGCAGAGTCCAAGAGATTAAAGGAAACACCAAAAAATGGAATGAGGCTAGACACTGGCCCAAGAAGGGCACAACCTGGCCAAGAAAGAAGGTTTTGCCAGCAGTGAAGGAGTTGAGAACTGAGTGGGCCTCCACAGTTCCTCTTCTCTTGGAATCAGGAAGACAGACAGGGGAGCGGATGTGGCTATAGCAATTGGGTACCTGCCTACCACATGGAAAGTTCAGGGTTCGGTTCCTGGTGTCTCCTAAAGAAGATGAGTGGAAGTGGATGTGGCTCAAGTGATAAGGCCTCTGCCTACCATATGGGAGGACCCAGGTTCTATCCCTGGGGCTTCCTGGTATAAAAGAAGAGAAAGCATGCTTGAATGGCAAGCCAGGGCCAGCATGGCAAGCCAAGTGCCTGCAAGGTGAGCCAAGTGCCCATGCGGTGAGCCAAGTGCCCGCGCAATGAGCCAAGTGCCCATGTGGGTGCCCACGTGGCGAGCCAAGTGTCCACGTGGTAAACTGAGTGTCCACGTGAATGCCTGCGTGGTAAGCCGAGTACCTGCATGGCAAGCCAGTGCCCACACGGCGAGCTAAGTATCCACATGGTGAGCTAATGCCCACGCAAGTGAGTCACACAGCAAGATAATGACGCAACGAAAGAGAGATGAAGAGGAGAGTCAAGGTCAGGTTCAGCAGACCAGGAACTGAGGTGGCGCAATTGACAGGGAACCTCTCCCCACAGCAGAGGTCCCCGGGATCGAATCCCAGTGAATCAAAGAGGAGAAAGATGAGAAACGAAGACAGAAAGGGAAGCGGACTTGGCCCAATGGATAGGGCATCCGCCTACCACATGGGAAGTCTGCGGTTCAAACCCTGGGCCTCCTTGACCCGTGTGGAGCTGGCCCATGCGCAGTGCTAATGCGCACAAGGAGTGCCCTGCCATGCAGGGGTGCCCCCCGCATAGGGGAACCCCATGCACAATGAGTCGCCCCGTAAGGAGAGCCGCCCAGCACGAAAGGAAGTGCAGCCTGCCCAAGAATGGCGCTGCACACACAGAGAGCTGACACAACAAGATGATGCAACAAAAAGAAACACAGATTCCTGGTGCCACTGATAAGACAGAATTGGTCACAGAAGAACATACACCAAATGGACAGAGAGAGCAGACAACTGGGGGAGGTGGAGAGAAGAAAAAATAAAAAAAAATAAATAAATCTTAAAAAAAAAAAGACAAAAAGAAATAGATACAGAAGATCACACAGTGAATGGACACAGACAGCAAAAACAGCAGGGAGGGGGAGGGGGAAGAAAAAAACAAAGAGGATTAGCTTTAAAAAAAAAAGACAAGACAGTGAGCTAGCACAATGGGCCGGCATGATGAGCTGACACAACAAGAAAATGCCACAAGATGATGCAATAAAGAGGTACAACAAGCAGGGAGTGGAGGTGGCTCCAGTGACTGCGCACCTCCCTCCCATATAGATCTCGGGTTCAATTCCTGGTGCTTCCTAAAAAGATGAGCACACAACAAACAGACACAGAGAGCAGACAGCGAGCACAAACAATGAGGAGGCGGTGGGAAGGCAGAGAAATAAATAAATAAATAAAATGAATCTTTGGGGGTGGCAAACAGAGCCTAGATGCCTCCCACTGTAGGTGGCTCTGCTCACCGTGATGCCGTACTGCTTGCAGGAGTGGTAGAACTGCTCCCGCATCTCGGCAGCCCCGGCCTGGCCCTCCTCCTCCTTTCGGCTGTACTCCTGTTGCAGCTGCTGGCACTTGGCAATCTGCTTCTTCAGCGAGGGGATCTCGTAGTTGACGTTCCTAACCAGCAGGCTAGCGAGTTCCACTGGGAAAGGCCCAGGAAGTTACCCTCAGCATACCCACAGCATGAGGCAAGCATGCCCGGACACACGCAAATACCAAGTGTGGTGCTGCAGGCAAGGGGTTGGCTCCCGGCTCCTGCCCTTCCTACCCGCGGAACCTAAGACCAGTCACCTAACCTCCCTCGTCCAAGCCTTCTTTCTAAAACAAGGACAGTAATATTATCCTGTGGATTACAAGAGAGATTCCACATAAAACACCAAGCACAATTCCTTGCATATAGTAGGCTTGGTAAAAACTAATATTATTTATACTATTAGAAAACACAACCCAAACCATAATCAGCCCTTTCATTGCTCTCTCAGGCACCAACAGTGGCCCCCAGGACGACCCCTCCTCTGTCTCAAATAGAATGGCCGTGCGGTGAGGTTGGGGCACTGAGGGGTGAACGGGGAGGCTCTTTACACCTAGGGAGTCAGCAAATGTCCACTCCCTGCCTGCTCCACCTCCACACTCTCCTCCCCAACACTCTTAGTAGAATTCATTTCCCCACCTCACAGACAGGCAACATGCACACCCCAGCCTCTTCCCAAGCACAGACTGTGCCTCTTATAAGCCTGGTGTCTCAGAACTCCCAGAACTCAGGACAAGCATGTCCCCATGGTTGCCAGGACTCCCAGGCTGGGCCACTTTACCCAAGTAGGTGTTGTCCTTCTCATACAGGGCTACAATCTCCTGCCAGTCCTGAGTAAGAAAGAAACAGGAAGTGAGCCGGAAGAGCACTCAGCAGCCACGTCCCAGCTCCATCCCTGCACAGGGGAAGTTCTGCCAGTCTTCACACATTAAACACAAACTCCTTGCCCCCTTCAGCTCCTCATGCTGGCTGGCCCACCACTCTAAGAGTGTGGTGCCAACCAACAGTTCTCAAAGCAGTGAGTCTGAAATTTAAACTCAGGAGTAGGGTCTAGCTCTTTGGCATAAACTATGGGGACAGAGGGAACGTTCAGAAAATATTCTATAATGGAGCCTCCCACCAGATCCTCAGAGAAACTGCAGAGGCTCTAACCCTGCAGGCTGGATGCACGTTTCCAGCCCTCAGCCCACACTTGCCTTCATTCGCTGTGAAGAGTACCGGCCAAAAATATTTTTCGAGGAGGCCTCAGTGCCTTTGAGAAGGTCCACGATCCTCAGGCAGTGGAAATAGTGAATGTCTAGAAAGCAAGGAAGAATGAAGACTTTGCAAATTACAGCATCTTTCCCACCTACTCTGACCACTGCCATATGGCATGTCCCCTTTGCATATCTGTTGGAAGAAACCAGCATTGATACCCTAAACAAAAATGTCTCTGAGAGTCAGGCCAGTGGCTAAACACAAGGGAGCGGCTCAGCTGACACACACTGCTCTGGGAGAGCCAGGAACACAGCCCCAAAGCACTCACAGGATCCGGAGAGCAGCTGGGCGATCTCTTCACTCTCTGGCATGTCCTGGATGGCAGCATTGATCTTCTCCCGGATCGTCAGCACCAGCTTCTGCCATCTCAGGTTGCAGTGCCTTCTGTCCACCAGCCAGTCTATCCGAAAAACACACTAATCACAGTGGCCCCCACCTACTGCCAAATGAGACAGGCTGAGACGAGGGCTAAGTTTTCTTCATCCTGGTTAAGGTAGGGGGGTCATGGAAGATGGGAGGAAAGACAGACCCAGAGGGATGCTGGGGGCTAAACAGACTCTGGCAACCTGACTTCATCCTCCGTGTAATTTTTACAGGGCAGGTGCCTCAACACAGGGAGAAAGAATAAGTTTAAATTGGTCCTGAAGCTAAAGTGCCACTCTGACCACTCTAACTCCTCCATCACTTTTTGCTTCTGTGGGTAATTAAGTCTTTCTTACTGACAGAGGGTGCTGTTCAAGTTCCACTTCCTCAGGGCTGGGATTAACCACGACAATGCAAAATACAAGATGAGCACGCCAAGTACCACGCCAAGTACCGGATGAATGAACCTTTGCAAAGCCTCTAATACCTACAGCGCCCTAAAGACTAGAGAATAGCGGTCTAGTCTCAACAGTGAAGTACCACCCCGTACGCACAAATGCCAACAGGTCTTAACTCCTGGAACTCTGGCCCAGACCTGTACTTTTAATAAGGGGTTTGGATAGACTAAGAACCGTGTACTTTTCTTCTCAGTAGGGGAAAGCCAAGAGCCAGGCTTTGCTCTAGGTCCTGGGTTCTAATTCTCATTTCTTGGACACGTCAATCAACCTCTCTGTGCCTCAGTTTTGCCACATGTAATATGAAGAGAATAAGGTCCTGAGTCCAAGGCAGATACAGGTAAAATCTTAGCGATCTTTATTTTCATAATGTTAAATGCCTAAAGCAGCAGCTGGCCTAGAGCAAACCCTTGACGAATGATATTGTTTTATTGGTCCTTTGAATAACCAGCAGCAAGCTCATGCATCAAGAGTGCACATGTGCAGACGAGCCAAGGCAAATCTGAAGTGAAGCTAAAGGAGCTTCTCCAGGGGCCACTGCACAGGACTGACTCAATGGCCCCATACAGTGCTGAATCCCAACCACTGCCCTAAATCTGTCACCTGGTCAAACACTGAGGCCCCACACTATTATCAATAATACTTTATTCACCAAATTCTTCTAAAGTTTCCAGAAAGAAGTATTCTGTAGATATCACAGAACTGAAAGCAAGACGCTGAAACTATTTCAATGACAAGACTGGCACAGAATCCATTAGTCCTGTGAGCACTGAAAAACGGCAGGAGCTGTGCAAACGTCCCAGAGTGGTCAGAAGGAAGCGGCCCTGCCCCTGCACTGAACTGGGGAGGAGGTAGGGAGACCAGAGACACAGCTGGGAGATGGCCTGGCTACTTAAAGGGCTTTGTTTCCAACTGGGTCTTCCGTGAGAAATGGAACCTTGCAAGAAGGAGGCAAAGATTTTTTCTAGTATAATGAGAAAAGCATGGACATTAGAGCCTGACACTTAAGTTCCAATTTCAAGTCTGTCACCTAGTAGTCGAATGTCTTTAAGGCAAGCCATTTTATGCTCTCTACACCTACATGATAAGACTTGATAGCACATGTTATGTTAAAACAGAGAACGCAGGTTAAAAATAGACACTGCGTTTGGTTCCTTCCCGTTCCTATTAGCCAGGCAGGTCCAGCCACAGATGAGGCACAGAACACGTGGAGGGGTCAGTGCCTCAACCCGGACCTTCGGGCATCTGGACTCCTGGCTGCCGTCTACATGGGCAAAGAAACGGGCCTCCCTCCGGCAGCCAGCTATGCGTGGGCGCCCCCTCCTACCGAGCAGCTTGCTGGTCTGGATGTCGATGGGCACATGCTGATGGTCCTAAGCGGGAAACACGATGGGAAGGGGGACGTGAGCGCAGGCAGGAGACGCGACACTCGCGCGCTCATTTCACGGTCCCAACCGTCACCCTGCGGGGCCGGAACGAAGGGCCGGGGAAGGCCGCGCCCGGGACGAGGCCGGGGACGGACGCGCAGGACACCGTCCTAAGGTCCCAGGCCAGCCCCCCATCTCCCCAGCTCCCGTACCCCCATCTGCATCTTTCCTCCACTTCCGCTTCCGGCCGGGAGACCGAGGCCCGCCCCACCCTACCACCAATCCGGTGCAGGGGTGGCCGCGCTTGGGTTCAGGCACAAACAGGCCTCTTTCGCCCACGTCGCCGCCTTCCGCAGAGCCAATCGGAGCCTACGCTCCACCCCTGGCCGCAAGCCCCACCCCTCCCCAGGCTCCGAATGGCTGCTCCGGGCAGAGGCGGGAGAACGGAAGACAGCCAATAAGGAGACGCGAGGCGGGCTCAGGACCGGGAAAGGGGCGGGCAGCCTGGAAAGGGCTGCAGTGGCGGCGCTTTGGCGGCAGGCGGCGCCGGAGAGACAGAGCTGGTTGCTTCCACCCTAAGCGAACGCGCAGCCATTCCCGCTCGGATTAAAGTGTCTGCAGGCAGGGTTTTAGCGTCGCCCTGGAGGCCATTTTCCGCGGGCGTTAAAAATGCCTTCTTCGAAAACGTTTTATGCTGGATATGTGAGAGTACTGTATGTTGTGTATATGAAGTGCTGTGATCTAAAGCTCTTGTGAAGATAAGCTTGATAATTAGAAAAAAGAAAAGAAAAAGATAGGATGTAGAATTTTTCCAGATTGATGTGTGTTCTACATCTAACCTTTAGACTCATCGCTGTGTTCCATTTTACTTTTAAGGGAACCTGGCAAATATATTGGGCTTCACTTTTGGGGAGGTTTTAGATCACAGAGAGGTTCAGCAATGGCGGCGGAGGAATTCTGGTGTGGGATGTTGTTGACAGGGGACACATGGTTGGCAGGGAGTTCTACAAGGTATATATCCAGGGTACATAGAGATGTTTGGATGTTTTCATAGTGGAAACAGTTGGAGACAACAGCTGAGGGAGTGCTGAGTTCCTACCCAGGGGAGCTCTGTCACAGTCCCTAGGGGAGCGGCGGCAGTCCCCTAGGTGCAACGGCAAAGACCAGGGATGAGTGAGGGTCCAGCAATGAACCCTTGATGCTGGTGACGGTGCTTGTCAGCCTGTGTACCTGAAGTGAGGACAAGGCCTGGAGCTGCAGTGTGCCTGGGAGTTGCCTCCTGAGAGCCTCCGTGTTGCTCAAATGTGGCCAGTCTCGAAGTCAAACTCAGCGTGTGGATGCGTTGCCTTCTCCCCAGTGTGGGACATGACTCCCGGGGAGCCTCCTTGGCGCCGAGGGATTACTACCAAGTACCAGCTGATGATGTGACTAGAAAAGGACCTTGAATAGAGGGTTCGACTCGGACCAGCAGAATATCTCAGTCTATATATAATAACAGGAGTTAAAAATGCTTTTTTGACCTGAATCAAGGGGGAAATGGAAAGGACAAATGAGTTTATACGGCTATGAGTCTCCAGGAAGGAGCCTGGAGGTTATCAAAGGGGTCACCCTTATGCACACCTCAGCAGAGTCCCAGAGACAGATAAAGTGGGTATAACCCCGGGTATTGGTTCTTCTGGGGCCTACAGAGACCCACAGGTTCTATGGTCATGGCAGATGGAGTTCAGTGCCGTGTCAGTTGGCCCTTCCTTGGAGTTTGTGTTTCTGTGTGATGGAGCTGGACTCAGATGTGATCTTTTTTCACAAGCCTTTCCTGTTACTTTACCAGAATTGTAGTTGGTGCTGGGGTTTAATATATACCCAGGGGATCTGAATCTCAGGACTGACCATATGATGGCCAGGCCCTGAGCCTCAACAGACTTGTAACTCCTACACTCTGGTTTATTGGACTTACCCCACTCAGCTAACATGGAGTTGAAGAAGGTCTACCACCACACCATGGAGCCAAGAGTGCCTACAACTGAAAGCAAGAGGATTGCATCCAGCATCCATGTGGAATCTAAGCCCCCTCTTGATATAGATGTGGAGTGGACACAACCAATCCAGGGTCCACAGGATGGAGGAATAGAATATGGATTAGAGTGGACTTACTGATATTCTATTCATGAACTATTGTGATTGGTAATCGAAGAAAATGTGGCATTGGTGTGGAGAGGGTGGCCATGATGGCTGCTGGGTGTGGGGAATGGGAGGAAGAGATGAGATGTGGAGGCATTTTTGGGACTTGGAGCTGTCCTGGGTGGTGCTGCGGGGAACAGTTGCCAGATATTGTGTGTCCTCCCATGGCCCACTGGATGGAACATGGGAGAGTGTGGGCTATGATGTAGACCATTGACCATGAGGTGCAACGATGCTCAGAGATGTATTCACCAAGTGCAGTGAATGTCTCATGATGATGGAGGAGAATGTTGCTATGGGGGGAGGAGTGGGTTGAGGGGAGTGGGGGATATGTGGGGATATAAAAAATATTTAAAAAATGAATAAAGACAAAAAAAAAAAAAGTCTTCTTCCAAGTAGCTCCAGTTCCTGGGTAGGCTGCTGTGCCAGGCCCTACCAGTGCTGTCCTTCCCAGCACCCCAAGTCTTTTCACATCCACCTTCCACCCGACAGCCTCCTGTCATCACTTAGCTACTGATTGTGCCCCATGGCTTGACACTAGAGCATTAAATGAGTAGTGGAGTCCCACCACAGCTTTAACTCTCCCCGCCCGAAATGTTTGCCTCTGCTGTGGCCTTGGGACTTTTAGCTTCAACAATCCCCCTCCTACCCTTCCTCTTCACCACCGCCCCTTTTAAAATATATATATACTTATTTCGCTATTGGGGGAGGGAAATATCAAATGAACAGAATCACTTTTAAATGCTTTTATGAGATGTTAGTTTTTATGAGATGTTATAAACTTTTATCTATTTACCATTTTAAAAAATGCCTTCTTCCTTGGGGGTAGATCATAAAGGGTCTTGAATGCTACGCATGATGGATATTTACTGCTCACCAAATATCCATGAACTCCCCACATTTTCCAGTTTTCCCTCAGTTGGAGGGAACCACAGGAGTAGTTTCACCAATAGGCTGTAAGTAGAAGTCACATCTGTCAATTGTGGGCTAAAGCATATTAGAGCCCCTGTGAGATCTCCGTCAGCTTTCTTTCTTTTTTTTTTTAAGATTTATTTATTTATTTATCTCCCCTCCCCTCCTGGTTGTCTGTTCTCTGTGTCTATTTGCTGCGTCTTCTTTGTCCACTTCTGTTGTTGTCAGCAACATGGGAATCTGTGTTTCTTTTTTTGTTGCATCATCTTGTTGTGTCAGCTCTCTGTGTGTGTGGCACCATTCTTGGGTAGGCTGCACTTTCTTTTGTGCTGGGCCGCTCTCCCTATGGGGCGCACTCCTTGCGCGTGGGGCTCCCCTACACGGAGGACACCCCTGTGTGGCAGGGCACTCCTTGCGCGCATCAGCACTGCCCATGGGCCAGATCCACACGGGTCAAGGAGACCCGGGATTTGAACTGCAGGCCTCCCATGTGGTAGACGGACGCCCTAACCACTGGGCCAAGTCTGCTGCCCCTCTGTCAGCTTTCTTACCTTGCCCCAGAGAACAGGGAGGCCACATGCCTCAAGACCCTGGGGTCTACGCCAGTCTGGGCCCATGAAAGGCTGAGTGGGGCAGAACCCTGGGCAGCATGTATTGCATATGTACAGTGAGCAAGAAATAGAGTTGTGATGTATTAAGCCATCAGGATTTGGGGGTTCACATAATTTAGCCAATCATGATTGGTAAACCAAGGTAGGAAATGTGGAATTTACTCTAGGGGTAGAGAAGGAAAAAAAAAGGTTTTTTAAAGCCACCATGAGGACTTCCGGCAAGATGGTGGCTGAGTGAGCTTGCCTTGCCGTCTCTCCTGGGAAGAGGCAGCTGGGTGCCGCCGGAGGTTCTCTGGGACCAGGCTTTTTCGGGGTTTTTGCAGGGCAGGAAGTGTCTGGACATCGATTTGGTGGGAAGGTAATGGAGAGGATTGGTCTATAAGATATAATTTGGGTTCTATTGCCCGGAGGTGAGACCTGCACATGGGTTGCTCCCTCCTTGGGGGTGGGTGGGGCCGCGGAACCCGCAATGCGGCCGCGCTTTTGGTGGCTCTGCGGTGTTGGGGAATTCGCAAGTCCTGGGCAGGCTGTTGGGGGGTTGACGGGACGCCTTTGCGGATCGATTTGGGGAGCCAGACGGTGTTTTGTTGTGAAGCGGAGGGAATTTTTGATTGCGGACAAAAATAATAGCGCTTCCGCCTGGAGCCCTGCCCCCACAGGCCCGGCTGCCGATCTGCAACGGAATCAGAGTGTTGGCAATAAAGGGACGTAATTGGGAGGTTGCTACAGGGTGCGGCGAGGGAGGGGGACACGTCTGGAAGCCGACTGGGGAATATTTTGCGAAGCTTGGGAATTCCGGTTGTGGAATCTGTTTTCGGCATTTCCAACTGGAGCCCAACCCACGGGCCGGGCTCCGGAGCTGCGTCATTAAATCGGCTGCGGTGTAGAGGCGCCCCCAGGTGGCCGTTTTGTGGGATCATAGGATGGGAGCGGTCCAAAAAGCTGAATTGACGAAATATCCACAAAAATAAACCCTAGTAAGTGAATTGCAGGGTTCAGACATAATATAGAGTTTGCGGATCTGACTTCCCCCATAGGGCTGGCACCCAGCTGCAGGGATCCCTGAGGGCTGTGGTACACTGCGGGGCTCCTAGGCTTCCTGTTGACCAGATTAGAGGTTGCCAGGTCTGAATCCCCTAAACTCTGGTGGCCCACACCCCAGAGACTCACACCTCTTGAGCCTTCAATATCTCAGACTTTCCACCCCTGAATCCATCACACCCTGAGGTCCATCTGAGGTCCTTGAATGCCCTAGCCTTCAACGTTTGCATTTTTTCTTTACCGTTTCATTTTGTTTTGTTCTTATTTTCATTTTATCTTATTTTTTACTTTTTTTAATGTCCTGATTGCTAATATTGCATTATCCCCTAGTCTTTTCTCCCAGCGTATCCCCCAAAGTCTTTTTTTAAATTCAGTTATTTAGGGTTTTTTGTTGTTGTTGTTGTAGTTGGTGTTGCAATTGTGGTTCACATATATCTGTTTTTTTCTTACCCCTACCTGTTCCCCACCCTTTGCCCACCCCCCTTTTTCTTTTTTCCTTTCTTCTCTTCTTTTTCTTTTTTTTTTTCATTTTTTCTTTTTTCTTTTTCTGTTTATGCTCTCCCTCTTGTCCCTCATTTTCTACTTATTTTATTTTAACAATTATACAATAGGTGCTGCAGGGAACACCTCACATTTGCTGGGTTCTCTCATCCTCCACTGCCTCATTTCTAAATGAACTGATTTAGGCTACCTACACTATCCCCTTTCGCCTACATCTTGATATCTGCCATCATCTACTGTCACTCCTATATTCCACCTCCCATCTCCCTTTCTTTGATCCACAAAGTATCTAACTCTTAATTCCTAATACCCTTGTTTTGTTTTCTGTCTGTTATCCACTCTTGAAACTATTACCTTTCTTTTCTCTTTCCCTCTCTCATGAAAACAATAGCTTTTTAGCTCATACCATATTCCTCCCATATTCAGTCAGCTACCTCATAATAGGTACTCTATCTACTGCTATAACTCTACACAATTTTATATGAATCTAGCCTCCATCCTCCCAGATCTCATATTCTTGCTTTGTTAACATATATCACCAATACTACCTTACACTTTTTCCTTGCTTACACAATTACCTTTCCCCTGCACTAATACTTTCCTTTAAAGTGAACGTAACCAGCAACAAGAAATTAGAATAAGAAGAACAAAGTGACAAAGAGAAGATATAACACTTACGCAAAAACAACAGTTAATTAATCTCCAAGAGTAGACAAAGAAGCTAAGGAACTGATTAAACCCGTCAAGATAAAATGATGACCAGACAGCAACAAAAACCTACAAACCAAACCAGTAATCAGGAAAACATGGCTGAATCCAATCAACAAACTAAAAACCAGGAAGGGGAACAGAACTTCGCTCAAGCAATGAAAGATTTCAGAACATTTATCACCGACAAATTTGATGAAGTAATGAAAGAGGTTAACAACATGAAGACAACACTCGGAGGGGAAATTGCAGACATACACAAAAAGATAATAGATATGATGGGGATGAACACCACAGTTCAAGAAATCAAAAATACACTTGCAGCAAATATCAGCAGACTAGAAGAGGCAGAGCAGAGAATTAGTGATGTGGAAGACAGTACATCAGAAATCAAACAGATAATAGAAGGGGTCGATAAAAAGATAGAAAAAATCCAGCTAGGATTCAGGGACCTGAATGACAATGCAAAATGCTCAAACATACGTATTATAGGCATTTCAGAAAGAGAAGAGAAGGGAAAGGGTCAGAAGGAGTGTTGCAGGAAATAATGGCTGAAAACTTCCAAAATCTACTGAAAGAGACAGAGGTACATATCCAAGAAGCACAGCGCACTCCACTAGTCATAAACCCCAACAGGCCCACCCCAAGACACATACTTGTCAAATTATCCAATGCTCAAGACAAAGAGAAGATCCTAAAAGCAGCAAGAGAAAAGAAAACCATCACATACAAGGGAAGCTCCATAAGATTAAATGCTGATTTCTCATCTGAAACCATGGAGGCAAGAAGGCAGTGGTATGATATAATCAAAGTACTAAAGGAAAAAAATTTCCAACCAAGAATACTCTATCCAGCTAAACTAGCATTCAAACATGATGGAGAGTTCAAAATATTCACAGATAAACAGAAACTGAAAGAGTATACCAACAAGAAACCTCCCCTTCAAGAAATTCTAAAGGGAATTCTGCAGGAAGAAAGGAAAAAATAGGACAGGCAGAGTGGGAGGAGAGTATAAGAGCAACAAAAAAAGACAAAAATAGAAGGGAAAAAATACAAATAAAATATGACAAACACAAATCCAATCAAAATATGGCTAACACAAATAATTCCTTGAAAGTAATAACACTGAATGTCAACGGATTAAACTCACCTATCAAAAGATTCAGACTGGGACATTGGATAAGGAAATATGACCCATCTGTATGCTGTCTACAAGAGACACATCTTAGACCCAGAGACACATGGAGATTGAAAGTGAATGGCTGGAAAACAATCATACAAGCAAACAATAACCAAAAAAAAAAAAAAAAAAAAAGGCAGGAGTAGCTATATTAATATCAGACAAAATAGACTTTAAAGGTGAAACACCCCACTCAGCTAACATGGAATTGAAGAAGGTCAACCACCACACCATGGAGCCTAGAGTGTCTACAACTGAAAGCAGGAGGAGTGCATCCAGTATCCATGTGGAATCTAAGTCCCCACTTGACATAGATGTGCAATGGACACAACCAATCCAATGTCCACAGAGAAAATGTGGAATGGGTGTGGGAAGGGTAGTCATGGTGGCTGCTGGGTTGGGGAATGGGAGGAAGAGATGAGATGTGGAGGCGTTTTCGGGATGTGGAGTTGTCCTGGGTGGTGCTTCTCGGACAATTACAGGACATTGTAGACCCCCCCAGGGCCCACTGGATGGAAAGGGGGAGAGTGTGGGCTATGATGTGGACCATGACTACGGGGTGCAGTGATGTTCAGAGATGTACTTACTGGGTGCAATGGATGTCTCACGATGATGGGAGAGAGTGTTGCAGTGGGGGGAGTGGGGGGTGGGGGCGGTGGGGTTGATTGGGACCTCGTATTTTTTTAATGTAATTCGTAAAAATAAATAATTTTAATAAAAAAAAATAAACATATACCTCATTAAAAAAAAAATAAAGGTGAAACAATTGTGAGAGACAAAGAAGGATACTACATTTTAGTGAAAGGGAAAATCTGTCAAGACGATCGAACAATCATAAATATTTATGCTCCTAACAAGTGTGCCTCTAAATATGTGAGGCAAACGCTGGAAAAACTAAGTGAAACAATAAATGCATCTACAATTATAGTGGGGGATTTTAATACACCACTATCTACCTTGGACAGAACATCTCAAAAGAGAATCACTAAAGAAACAAAACACTTGAACAGTATATTAGAGGAGCTGGATCTAATAGACATATATAGATCATTACACCCAAACACAGCAGGATATACATTTTTCTCAAGTGCACATGGATCATTCTCCAAGATAGACCATATGCTAAGCCATAAAGAAAAGCTTAATGAATTCAGAAAGATTGAAATCATACAAAACAATATCTCTGACCACAGTGGAGTCAAGCTGGAAATTTGCAAGGGACAGAGGTCCAGGTTTCACACCATGATATGGAAATTAAACAGCACAATCTTAAAAAAAACAGTGGGTCAAAGAGGAAATATCAAAAGAAATCAATGACTACCTTGAAACAAATGATAATGATAACACAACATACCAAAATTTATGGGATGCAGCAAAAGCAGTACTGAGAGGGAAATTTATAGCCATAAATTCATATATCAAAAAAGAAGAGCAAAAATTGAAGAACTAACTGCACATTTGAAGGAATTAGAAAAACAACAACAAAGTAACCCAACAGGAAGAAGAAGGAAGGAAATAACAAAGATAAGAGCAGAACTAAATGAAATAGAAAATAAGAAAGCACTTGAAAAGATAAACAAGACCAAGAGCTGGTTTTTTGAGAAGATCAACAAAATTGACAAACCTTTAGCGAGACTAACAAAGAAAAAAAGAGAGAAAATGCAAATACACAAAATTAGAAATGAGAAAGGCGATATCACCACTGACCCCACAGAAATAAAGACTATCATAAGAGGATACTTTGAAAAACTATATTCCAACAAAAATGACAATTTAGAGGAAATGGACAAATTCCTAGAAACAAATAAGCAACCCATATTGACGAAAGAAGAAATTGATGATCTTAACAAACCAATCACAAGCAGAGAGATAGAATCAGTCATTAAAAATCTCCCAACTAAGAAGAGCCCAGGGCCAGATGGCTTCACAGGAGAATTCTACAAAACATTCCGGAAAGAACTAACACCAATCCTGCTGAAACTATTCCAAAAAATCGAAACAGAAGGAACATTGCTGAACTCCTTCTATGATGCCAACATTACCCTAGCACCAAAGCCAAACAAAGATACCACAAGAAAGGAAAATTACAGACCAATTTCTCTAATGAACCCAGACGCAAAAATACTTAACAAAATACTTGCTAATCGTATCCAACAACACATTAAACGAATTATACACCACGACCAAGTAGGATTTATTCCAGGTATGCAAGGATGGTTCAACATAAGAAAACCAATCTATGTAATACACCATATAAACAGATTGAAGGAAAAAAATCACATGATTATATCTATAGATGCAGAAAAAGCATTTGACAAAATACAGCACCCTTTCTTGATAAAAACACTCCAAAAGATTGGAATACAAGGAAATTTTTTGAACATGATAAAGAGTATATACGAAAAACCTAAAGCCAACATTGTTTACAATGGAGAAATCCTAAAATCCTTCCCTCTAAACTCAGGAACAAGACAAGGATGCCCATTGTCTCCGCTCCTATTTAACATTGTCTTAGAAGTACTTGCTCGAGCACTGAGGCAAGAACCAGATATAAAAGGCATTCAGATTGGAAAGGAAGAAGTCAAAATTTCACTATTTGCAGATGACATGATCCTATACATAGAAAACCCTGAGACATCTATAACAAAGCTTCTAGAACTCATAAATGAGTTTAGTAAAGTCGCAGGTTATAAGATCAATGCTCAAAAATCGGTAGCATTTCTGTACACCAATAATGAGCAAGATCAGGAGGAAATCAAGAAACAAATACCATTCACAATAGTAAATTAAAAAATCAAATACTTAGGAATAAATTTAACTAAAGAGGTAAAAAACTTATACACCAAGAACTATACAAGACTGTTCAAGGAAATCAAAGAAGACCTAAATAAATGGAAGAATATTCCTTGTTCATGGATAGGAAGACTGAATATTATTAAGATGTCTATCCTACCAAAACTGATCTACACATTCAATGCAATCCCAATAAAAATCAGCACAGCCTTCTTTAAGGAACTAGAAAAACTAACTATGAAATTTATTTGGAAAGAGACCCCGAATAGCCAAAGACATACTGAAAAAGAAAAACGAAATTTGAGGAATCACACTACCTGACTTCAAAACATACTACAAAGCTACAGTAGTGAAAACAGCATGGTATTGGCATAAGGAGAGACACACAGACCAATGGAATCGAATTGAAAGCTCAGATATAGAAACTCACATATATAGCCATATAGTATTCGATAAAACCATCAAACCCTCTCAACTGGGAGAGAGTGTCCTATTCAACAAATGGTGCCTGGAGAACTGGATAGCCATATGTAGAAGAATGAAAGAGGATTACCATCTCACACCTTATACAAAGATCAACTCAATATGGATCAAAGACCTAAATATAAGAGCCAAGACCATAAAAACCTTGGAAAGCAGTGTAGGGAAACATCTACAGGACCTTGTAATAGGAAATGGATTCATGAATATCACACCAAAAGCACGAACAGCAAAAGAACTAATAAATAAATGGGACTTCCTCAAAATTAAATCCTTCTGCACCTCAAAGGAGTCAAGAAAGTAAAAAGGGAGCCAACACAATGGGAGAAAATATTTGGCAACCATATATCTGATAAGAACTTATAACTTGCATATATAAAGAACTCCTATATCTTGAAAATAAAAAGATAAACAACCCATTTAAAAAATGGGAAAAAGATTTAAACAGACACTTCTCCAAAGAAGAAATACAAATGGCTAAAAAGCACATGAAAAAATGCCCCAAATCTCTAGCTATCAGGGAAATGCAAATCAAAACTACAATGAGATACCATCTTACTCCCATAAGATTGGCAGCTATGAAAAAAACAGAGGAATACAAATGCTGGAGAGGATGTGAAGAAAGGGGAACACTCATCCACTGCTGTTGGGAATGCAGAAGGATCCAACCATTCTGGAGGACAGTTTGGCTGTTTCTCAAAAAACTAACCGTAGATTTGCCATATGAACCAGCAATACCACTGCTGGGTATATACCCAGCAGAACTGAAAACAAGGACACAAACCGATATATGTACACCAATGTTCATAGCAGCATTGTTCACTATTGCCAAAAGTTGGAATCAACCCAAATGCCCATCAACAGATGAGTGGATCAATAAAATGTGGTATATACACACAATGGAATACTACTCGGCTGTAAGAACAAATACACTACAAACACACGTGATAACATGGATGAATCTTGAGAACCTTATGTTGAGTGAAGCAACCCAGGCATTGAAGGACAAATACTACATGAACTCAATGATATGAAGTAAGAAAACTGCCTCAGAGAGCTAGAGACTGAACAATAGGCTTACAGGAAATCGGGGGATGGAGGAAGGATGTGAGCCAACTTCTGCAGGGGTGGAATTTATGATGAGCTGGCGGTAAGTATGAACACAAAGAAGAGATAAAATGGGGGTAAGGGGTTGCCTTTGGGTGGGGCTTTGCGGGTTTGAGGGGGGCTGGGGATGGGCGGATGGGTAATATTGCCCAAAAGTGGGGGGAGGGAGGGGTAGCATACGAACATAGGAGAGTGTCAGGTGTTGGTCGAGAGTAAAATGCTGAGAAAATCATATCAAAATATAATTAAGAGGGTTGCCTGTTTAGGATGCTCGGAGGGGATGGTCGGATGCGAGACGGGCTCCTGGGGAATGTCTGAATGCTCATTTTGCCAGAGTGGGTGGTACCATTGGGTAGAGACCCAAGTAATGAGAGTGGGGGTGGACCCACATCCTGGGGAGGACTAATGCCATCAGATAGAGGGAACTGTATCTCTTGAGAGAAAGGGTGGCTCCCAGGGCATTGGGGTAGTTGTGCAAGTTAGGCCCTGAACACTGTTGCAAGTATCTCTGGACGGGGCTCCTCGGGAAATGGAGGTTGGCTGTCACTGTGGGCACCAAGGGGATGGGAAAATGGATGTTAAATGTGTGGAACCAAAGTAAATGTGGGGTAAGGGAGGAGTTTCACGAGAGTTCACCAGGATGGATGTAAAACATGTAATATTACACCATAAACATAGGGGGGACGACAGACTAATAATGTAAACCATAATGTAAAACATAGGATAACTAAAAAGTTAGAAAACTGTATATCCTAAAGTATGGACCACAATGTAAGCACAGATGTCACCTTGTTTGAAAGCTATTGTCTCAGAGTCTGTACATCAGTTTAAGTAAATATGATATGAATAAGTTATAAGATTATCGCTGTGGAAGGGAAAAGGTTTTATGGTGGATGTGGGGAAGTACTGTATATTGTATATATGAATTACTGTGGACTAGGGCTCTTGTGAAGAGAAGTTCAATAATTAGGGAAAAAAAAAAAAAAAGAAAAAGATAGGATGTAGAACTTTTCCAAGTCAACACGTATTCTATACCTAACCTTTAAACCCATCGCTATACGCCATTTTACTAGTAAGGGAATCTGACATTATATTGGGCTTCAATTTTCAGGAAGTTTTGGATCACAGAGTGGTTCAACAATGGCAGCGGAGGAATACTGTTATAGGATACTATCGACAGGTGATATATGGCTGACAGGGAGCTGTACAGGGCATATGTCCAGGGTGCATGGTAATGTTTGGATATACTCATAGTGGCGACAATTAAAAACTACAGCTGGGGGGGTACTGAGTTCCTGGCCGGATGTGCTCTGTCGTGATCCCTAGGGGAACAGCAGCAATCCCCCAGGTGCAACGGTAAGGACCAGGAAGGAATGAGGGTCCAACAGGGAGAGCATGATACTAATGACTATGCTTGTGAGCCTATATGCCTGAAATAAGAACAAGGCCTAGAGCAGCACTGTGCCTGGGAATTTCCTCCTGACAGCCTTCATGTTACTCACATGTGGCCAGTCTCGAAGCCAAACTCAGCATGTAGATGCAGTGCATTCCCCCCAGCGTGGGACATGACACCTGGGGATGAGCCTCCCTGGCACTGAGGGATCACTAGCAAATACCAGCTGAAGATGGAACTAGAAAATGACCTTGAATTAAAAGTTCAATGCAGATCAGCAGAATATCCCTGTCTACATATAATAACATGACTTTAAAATGCTGTTTGACCTAATCTAAGGGGGAAATGGAAAGCAGAAATGAGTTTATATGGCTGCGAGTCTCTAAAAAAGAGTCTGGAGGCTGTCAGAAGGATTTTTCCTGTGCACAGCTGAGCAGAGTCTGGAAGACAGATGGAGTGGATGCAATCCCCAGGTGTTGGTTCCCTTGAGGGCTAAAGAGACCCATGGGTTCTATGGTCATGGCAGATGGGGTTCACTGCCATGTCAGATGGCCCTTCTTTGGAGCTGGTGTTTCTGCGTGATGGAACTGGACTCAGATGGGATCTCTTTTCATAAGACTTTCATCCTACTTTACTGGAATTGTAGTTGGTGTTGGGGTTTAAGATGTATTTAGGGGATTTGAATCTCTGGACTGACAATAGGATAGCCAGACCCTGAGCGTCAACAGACTCCAGCTCCTACAATCTGATTTATTGGACTCACCTCACTCAGCTAAGATGGAGTTGAAGAAGGACAACCACCACACCATGGAGCCTAGAGTGCCTACAACTGAAAGCAGGAGGATTGCATCCAGTATTCCTGTGGAATCTGAGCCTCCTCCTGACATAGAGGGGCAACAGACACAACCAATCCAAGGCCCACAGAGAAAAGGTGGCATTGGAATGGGAAAAGTGGACATGGTGGCTGATGGATATGGGGAATGGCAGGAAGAGATGAGATGTGGAGGCACCTTTGGGACTTGGAGTTGCGCTGGATGGTGCTTCAGGGGCAATCACTGGACATTGTAAATCCTCCCAGGGACCACTGGATGGAATGTGGGAGAGTATGGGCCATGATGTGGACCATTGACCATGAGGTGCAGAGATGCCCAGAGATGTACTTACCAAATGCAATGGATGTGCCATGATGAAGGGAGTGAGTGTTGCTGGGCGGGGAGTGGTGGGGTGGGGGTGGTGGGGTTGAATGGATCTCATATAATTTTTTTTTAATGTAATATTTTTACAAAATCAATAAAAAATTAAAAAATAAATAAATAAATAAAGCCACTTTTCCTCTTTGTCTCTCTTTACTATCGATAGTAGTTTGTAACTCTCTTGTGGCACTTGCCAGACTTTGTCTTGCTGTTCAATTAATTTAGTAGTAGTGGTGAGAAGAGGGAGGGAGGAACAGCAGGGGAAGTGTCCCAAAGCTAATACCTAAATTGAGCTTTAAAGGAAGAGCTGCAGGGAAGCGGATGTGGCTCAAGCAATTGGGCTCCTGTCTACCATATAGGAGGCCCAGGGTTTGATGCCCAGGACCTCCTGGTGAAGGGAAGCTGGCCCGTGTGGTGAGCTGGCCCACACAGAGTGCTGGCCTGCGCAGAGTACTGCCCCACGCAGGAATGCAGCTCTGCACAGGCATGCTGGCCCACATGGAGAGCTGGCGCAGCAAAATGACACAACAAAATGAGACACAGGAGAAATAACAAGAGATGCAGCAGGTCAGGGAGCTGAGGCGGCACATGAGAATGATTACTTCTCTCCCTCTCCGTAAGCTCCCAGGATTGGTTCCCAGAGCCACCTAATGAGAATACAAGCAGACACAGAAGAACACACAGCAAATGGACACAGAGAGCAGACAACACGGGGTGGGGGATGGAGGGGGGAGGGAATAAATAAATCTTTTTAAAAAAAGGAAGAACTGCAGAAAGGGGGCGATGTGGGCAGGAGTGGAGGAGCGCAAAGCGTTGAAGGACAGAAACTGCAAAAAGGGTTCAGGGAACAACAGGCAGACAGGACTGACAACATAATTTGTGGGCCCCAATGAGAAATGAAAATGTAGGGCTCTTTGTTCAAAAATTAAGAAATTCAAGGCAGCCCAGCAGCGCATTAAACCAAGCGCGCGGGGTTCCTCCGTGTGAGGGGTACCGTGCGACTGCACAAGACTTACGCCCACGGGGTAGCTGTGCAGGCAGGCCGACCTTTGGCACTAAAATGATTGAGCCAGGGAGTGGCCTGAGTTAAGACTGTAAAGGTGGAAGAATCAAATCAAAAGGCGCTTCCTTAAGGAACTTGTACTTTAACCCTGCAGACGAAAGAAACCACTGGGTTGGAGGCAGGGAGGGACCTTAGATTTGCATCTCAAATCTCTCTAAAGGCTGCAAGGAGGGCAAATTCCAGGGAGATAAGACTGAAAAGATTGGGGGGTTGTTATTCTGGGGGAGGTTGGGGCCTGGACTGGGATAGAAGCCCTGGGGAGGAGGGGAAGGGCTGGACTGGAGAGCTGTTTTGATGGAAAATATACAGGCCTTGGCAAGTTATTGGTTGGGTATGCCAGGGGAGAGAGACCCCAAGAATGAGAGCTTGGTTGGGTGGAGTGCCCCATCTGAGACAGGAATGCAGGGTGCAGAGCAGGCGCTCGGGAAGGATCTCAGCTTCAAACCTGTGGGGTTGGTGGCGCTTGGAGACTGCGGGGTGGGAAGTCTGCAGAAGACAGGGTGGGGCCTCCAGCTCTGGAGTCCGGGGGAGGCTTGGGGGCTGCAGGTGGAGCTTTGGAGACTCGCAGGCTGGCTGATCTGTGGTCCAAGCAATGGCTGAAGCCCAGGGAGGGGAGGAGACCTGCCCAGGAGTGGGTAGAGTGAGGAGGGAGGCTGGCGGAGGCTGGACCCCCACAGATCTCACAGTGCTGGGGAAACCATCCCTCCCCTTTCAGGGCAGTGGGAAGATCTGGATTCCTGGAGCTCTTGGACAATTTCCATAAACTGACAGCCACGGTTTCCTTACCAGTAGCATGGCGATACCGCCCCTGACCAACTCAGGGTATTTCTGTTTATAGGCTTACATACGTGTGTATGCTAAGGGTACAAAGCTCTCTACAGTTTATTACGTACTTTAGACCTCTTTTCTCGTGATTTCTAAACTGTTAGATATAAGAAAAGAAAAACAAACAAGAAAACAAAACTAAACTAAACCAACTGTTAGGTATAAAGCATCACGTATATAATCGTTATTTTTATAGAATGGGTTGATAGTAACCTGCTTTACCCAACTTCCCTGAAAAAGGTTCATAGGGCAGAACTAAGGGCCTCTTCAGGGTGCTCTCCTGGGAACTTGGCTCCCATCTTAGAGTCCTGACTCAGGCTGTAGGAATTGCTGGAGCTCCCCCATGATTTTAAACAAACACTTACAGGCGTTCAACTATGTGCTCTGTGTTCCCTGGGACATCCCCAAAAACATGACCCTGCCCCCGTCTAGGTGCATCTCTCCTCCTGGAACCAATAGGCCAGGCAGAACAGGGCAGGGAGAGTCTAGGCAAACCAGCCCTGCTGAGGGCTGGGTGAGGGCAGAGCCCGCTGGCATCCTCCCTCCCCCACGACTCCGCAGGTGGCTCATGGGGAGCAGAAGACACCACTGCAGAACCGTTCTGCTCAGCTGACCCCAGGGAGGCTGCCCTCAGACAGCACAGGAGAGTGGGCCTTGGGGGACTCCCCACAAAGCCACAGGGAGGCTCAGGGGCCAGTGGGCATACCAGACTCACTGGCCTGGCTCAGGGCATTGGCTCTGCCTGCCTGGGGCGTGGGGGCTGTGGCGCTGGGGGCTCCCAGCATCTGGAAGGAGGCAGGAAAGGATGTGGGATGCCTCTGACCAGGAATCTCTAAAATTCTCTGCTGATCTAGCAGGTTTGACGTTGCCTGGGGGAGGGGTGGCACATGTAGGGAGGGGAAGAAGCCAGCCAGCTGTGCCAGCTTTGTTTGGGAAGCACAGAGCCCCAGGGTGCTAGGCATGCAACTGTGTTGTTACTGATGTTGTGAACTTGCTTATTAAGTGGTGACCACGTGCTGGTGTAGAACTACATGTTTTACAAGCCTTATCTAAATTGATCCTTCCAACAACCTTATAATGTGGGTACTATTATTAGCTAGGTTTTAAAGGCAAGGAAGCCAAAGCTGAGTAATTAGGTAACTTGTCTAAAGTCATACAGCTGCTAATTGGTGGGGCTAGGATGCAAACTCAGGCCTGTCTGGCTCCCCAGCCTGCATTCTTGTTCTTTGTGATGTGCCTTTGTTTCCCCTACATGGTTGCCTGCCCCATTCTTTCTGCTCAGCCACAATAGCTGACATCTCTTCCTTCCTTGAATCTTGCCCTGCTTTTCACTTTCTCCCACTTGTGCTAGGCATTTATCATTAATTAATTAATTAATTCATTCATTCATTTATTTATTTTAAGATTTATTTTTTTATTTCTCTCCCTTCCCCCCCAGTTGTCTATTCTCTGTATCCATTCACTGGGTGTTCTTCTGTGTCTGCTTGTATTCTTGTCAGTGGCACTGGGAATCTGTGTCTCTTTTTGTTGCATCATCTTGTTGCATCATCTTGTTGCATCAGCTCTCCATGTGTGCAGCGCCACTTCTCGGCAGGCTGCACTTTTTTTGCATGGGGCTGCTCTCCTTGCGGGGCACACTCTGTGCACGTGGGGCTCTCCTATGCAGGGGACACCCCTGCGTGGCACTGCACTCCTTGCATGCATCAGCACTGCACATGGACCAGCTCACCACATGGGTCAGGAAGCCCTGGGTTTGAACCCTGGATCTCCCATGTGGTAGGCAGATGCTCTATCCATTAAGCCAAATCCGCTTTCCTGTGCTAGGCATTTAGAATCCTCACCCTGCAATCTGCCCCTTTCCAAAGTCCTTCAGGACCACACCCCATTCTGGGCTAGAGCTCCCATAGCTTATCCTCTTGCAATGTCCATAAAAAGAAGGCTCACCCTTGACATCCAAATAATCTATGTCTTTTACCCACCATATGTTTATTATTGTATGGTTTCTGTGCTTTCTGTGTGCTTGTTCACACACATATTGTGTGTGTGTGTGTTGTGTGTGTATCTGCCTGTTGGGCTGCAAGTCCTGGAAACTTAGCAGCCTCGCCAGGCTCTCTTGCTGTTTGGAGTGTAACGTCTGTGTTGCTTTTTTCAATCTCTCTCCCCAGCTCATCTATGAGCACCTTGCAGGCAGGAAGTAAGGACTTGTGTGTCTCTGGAACCCCAGCACCTGGCATGACACTTGATATTAAGCAGATGCTTAATGGGTGCTTGTAAAGGAAGAAATAAGAGAACGTACAGTTGTGTGCAGAAGGCATTTAATGATGATGGTGGTCATGGTGAGTGGGCACCATGACCAGTTGGTGCACGAGCTCCCTCCCTTCATCGGCTCTTTCCCTGTAGCTCACGGCTTGGAGTAAACCACCCTGAGCCCCTTTGGGCTGGAGAGAGAAATTCAGGGAGAGGAAATCAGGGCTGTTTGGCTTCCTGAGTTAAGCACAGGCCAGTGAAGCCCTCTGTGGGGCTGGTTGTCTGGGTCGTGCTCTGGGGCCACTGATTGCACCCCTAACCCTGGCCAGCCCTGCCCTTCCCACCCCTCCACCCATGTTGGTCTTCTATGGAAAAGCAACTCACTGGATAGACACATGAAATGGGTCACAGGTGTCACCTCCCTTAGGACACCACCACATTTCATTATTTCATCATTCAAGGAAAGGAAAACCAAGACACTATCAAACCAGCCATCTATCTACCTCCTTCCCCTGCAGTAAAATATTATGTGCCCTCTATTTGCCAAGCACTACTTGCCAGGGTTCTGGGGACCGTCACACAAAGACATAATCCTTGTCCTCTGAGAAACCACCATACTTGAAATCTCACGACTGAAACCCAGAATCTCACACTGTGCTAATGAATTGTGGGAGTTTAAAAACATCCATTCCAGCCAAATGAAAGGTCTGCCCTGAGTGCAAAGGGAGCTGAAAGGAAGTGCATCTGACTCACGCTGGGGCTGACTGTGTGGAATGGGGATGGAAAATCATCACAGCAGCCTCGTGGGAGAAGTAGCACATGAGCTGAGTCTTGCTGGGTGGATATGGATTGCGTTTGAAAGGAGAGGAGAGAGGAGAGAGGAGAGAGGAGAGAGGAGAACAGCGATAGGGGTGGTTCTAGGAAGAGGGAACAGCATGCCTAAAGCTTGGAGGTGAGGGACAGCAGGGCTGTTCTGGAAGGAGTTTATTACGGGAGCCCAGGATGCTTCCGGGGCAAGTGTTTAGAGAAGTGAGGTTGGAGAGGTTGGGGAGAGGAGGGTGGTTAGTGAAGAGGCTTCTAGTCCGTGACAAAGGGTTTCAGTTTAATCCTCTAGACCAGGGTTCCAAAACCCATGGGAGCAGATCCCTTGGAAGGATGAGAATTGTGCAAAGGGCCCAGAAACCCGTAAGTGCATTTGTATTTTTTTAGTCAGTGGCTACTGGAAGGACAGTATCATCTGGGGAGGTGGAGAAGTTGTTCTACCTTGACCAAGGATCTTTTCAGAGAACATGAAACACACATGGCCAATAAACACATGAAAAGACACTCAGCCTCGCTAGAAAAGACCACAAACTTCACTTCCATCATACTGAGAAAATTAAAGTATCTGTAATGTAGGTTGAATTCCCCAGAAGCAGGTGCAGTTTGGGGGGCGAGATGCGAGGGGAACCGGACTGAGGGAGACGTCCAGGTGGGACGCAAGCGGGTGCCACGTGGGCCCAACAAAGCCTCGTCAACCGGGTGGGGAGCTCTGGAGCAAGTCCTGCCCTCTGAGTGTCCTTATGGGGCTGAAATGGCCTGACCTTCACACCCACAAACGCGGGCTGCCCTGAGCAGGGGTGCCCTCCGGTGAGGGGCTCCTACCGTTGAGACGGGCCCAGGCGCTGACAGCAGGAGGCCAACTGCTGAGCACACTCCCACGGCTGGGTAGCAAGGCCTTCTCGAAGCGGGAAGGGGCTGCACAGCTTGTTGTCTCCACAGCCTGACAGTGCAAAGAGTAAGAATGAAGAATGTGGGAAATGGACGTGGCCCAGTGGTTAGGGCGTCCGTCTACCACATGGGAGGTCCGTGGTTCAAACCCCGGGCCTCCTTGGTCGTGTGGAGCTGGCCCATGCGCAGTGCTGATGTGCACAAGGAGTGCCCTGCCATGCAGGGGTGTCCCCTGCATAGGGAAGCCCCATGTGCAAGGAGTGAGCCCGTAAGGAGAGCCACCCAGCGTGAAAGAAAGTGCAGCTGCCCAGGAATGGCGCCGCCCACACTTCCCGTGCCGCTGAGGACAACAGAAGCGGACAAAGAAACAAGACGCAGCAAATAGACACAGAGAACAGACAACCGGGGGCGGTGGGGGGGGGATTAAATAAATAAATAAATCTTTAAAAAAAAAAAAAGAGTGAAGAATGTGGGAGTCCAAGAAATGGACCCTCCAGAAAGATACGCATATCAAATCCCTGGAGCCTGTAAAGGTAAATGTTATCTTATCTGGAAAAAGGGTCTTCACAGAGGTGATTGAGGTAAGGATCCTGAGATGAGATTATCCAGGTGGTCCCTACATGCCACCCTGAGTGTCCTGGTAAGAGGGAGGCAGAGAAGGATTAGACAGAGAGAAGAGGGGGAGGTAATGTGCCCCCGGAGGTAGAGACTGGAGTGATGGGGCCACAAGCCAAGGAAAGTTGGCTGAAAGAGGCAAGGAACCGAGTCTCCCCTGGAGCCTCAAGAGGGCGTGTGGCCCTGCCAACACCTTGATTTGGGCTCAGTGAAACTTACTTTGGACTTCTGGCCTCCAGAACTGTGAGAGAATTAATTTCTGTTGTACACCCCCAAGTTTGTGGTGATTTTTTATGGTGGTTACAGGAATTTAACACAAAGAGTAACAGCAAGTTGCTGGTGGGATTTGGAGGATCACCTCTGGAGGGGGCTGTGAGGTTAGAGAGTTGGCAGATGCAGAGCATTTGGAAGACTGTCTGGAACGGAGCAAGCACTCCCTAAATACTGGCTGTTTGCAACCCTGCACCCCCACTGAGCGCCCCTTCCACTGGCAACCCCACCACTGGCCTAGGCCGCTTCTCCCTGCCTGCTGCCCCGCTTCCCAGCACAGCCTGGAGTAGCCCACCAGATACTGAGCTCTGGCCTTGCCCCACTTCCCACCTCGGCCAGGCTGGGAAGCCCCTGCATCTCCAGTCTCCCAGCTTTCCAGAGGGGAAAGAGGCTGAAGAGGATGGGAAAGAAATATGCCTGAAGCTTCCGTCTACTCCCTGGCGGGGTCAGGAAAATTGAAACGATCTGTCGGTCCAGATGGGCTTTGTAATCCCAGGGGCCTGTGGCTTTGTGCCCCAACCAGGGCCCAGAGAACCTTGAGGCTTCTGAGGCACACTTGATTTGTCTTGCTCAACAGGGACAAATTTCTGCAAGTGTGCAATTTGCATGTTTGCATATAGAATATCAAACTTCAACTTAGTTTCAGGAAGGTATGCTCAGAGGTGAAAAACGTTTATAAAGCAATAAAGCAGTCTTGTGTGGGTGATCTGTTTAAGAGAGCTACGTTCATAGCTCACAGCCTTATCTCAAACTCCGCTCCCACCCTACTCCTCCCAGAAATAAATTCCTGAAGGCCAGGGGTTGGGCCTAACTTTCCAGACTGGTCCCTCCCAGGAGGCAGGGCACGGTGGGGCTCGCAGAAGAGGGAGCCACAGGTGGGGGGCGGGGCATGGGGGGCGGGGCCCGTGGGCCCTGCTCGCTTTGGTTCTCCCTGGGTTCCTCCTCCCCGGGGCACTGAGGACAGGATTCTGAAACCTCCTGGAGATGGAGACACCTGTGTCCCTGTCCCAGGCCAGTGCTCATTCCCAGCACCTGAGCTCTTCTGGTGTCTTCTGGATCTGGCATCTACTCTTTTGGGTGGACTGGGCTTTTAGAGAGGGCGGCAGATGCAGGAAGCTGGGGGCACCACCCTGGGATGTCTGTGAGCCCTTCCTGCAAATAATGCCCTCCCATTCCCACATGTGATACAGCTAGAACCACAGGAAGTCAAATAAATGGGTTTTCTCTCACATTCCACCTGTCCCAGGGACCAGGACCATGGGCCAAAGGCAACTGGCTATATTCAGAATTTCTTGAGGGGAGAGACAATGCTTCGGTTCCTCATTCATGTTTCAGAGCTTGTATTAAGTGCCTGCTACATTTCAGGTCGGTAGTCGAGATTCATAATTCTGGGCTCAAGGAGCTAAAATTCTATAAGGGAGACAGACACCTGACTAGATAACTACGATTAATTACAATACCCTGTGGGTGTAAGTGTGTGGACATGTATCCACACACACATATACATATCCCTAGTCAAAGCACACATCATGAGAAATAGAAGTATGTGAGCAGGTTCTGTGGGAACACAGCAGGGGGAGCAAAGAACTTCCTGATGGGGCAGGAGGTGAAATGCTCAATTCAGGTCTTGAGGGATGAATAGGAGTTTTTCCTGGATGGCACTGGAGGGAGGAAAGGGGAGGCCATTCCCGGCCAAAAGCACAGCATGCACTCTAAGGCATTCTCTGTGCCCAGAAAGGTAAGCGGAGAAAGGGCCCAGTGTGTGTATCCACGGAGAGCTGGGAAGGTGAGCGGGGCAGGAGGCTAGGGAGATTGCAGGAGGGCCAGGCCAAGTGGCCCCACTGTGGGCCATGAGAGCCCTTGAAGGGCTGAGGGAGGTCGGATTTACGCAGGATGGGAATCAATATGAACTGAAGAGGCCATGAGAAGCTGAACCAAGTGGAAATGGGTTTGGAGACCATGGAACAGTTTGAGAGTTGATGAGTTAGGATTTAAAATGCAATTTGGGGGAAGCAAATTTGGCTCAATGGATAGAGCATCTGCCTACCACATGGGAGTTCCAGGGTTCAACCCCAGGGCCTCCTGACCTGTGTGATGAGCTGGCCCATGCACAGTGCTGATGAACGCAAGGAGTGCTGTGCCAAGCAGGGGTGTCCCCACGTAGGGGAACCCCATGCGCAAGGAGTGTGCCCTCTAAGGAGAGCCGCCCAGCGTGAAAAAAGCAGAGCCTGCCCAGGAGAGGCGCCACACACACACAGAGCTGACGCAGCAAGATGACGCAACAAAAAGAGACACAGATTCCCGATGCTGCTGACAAGAATGCGAGTGGACACAGAGGAACACACAGCAAATGGACACAGAGAGCAGACAATGGGGTGGGGGGGGGGGAGAGAAATAAATAAAAAATAAAAATAAAATAAAATGCAATGTGGGTGGAGGAACCAGGGGCAAGGGGGAGTTTGACACCTTTTCTGTCTCAGGGCCAAGCCCAGTGCCTGGCACCTAGAGAGCACGCAGGACGTGGATGCAGGTAGTGGGCTAGCAGGTGGAGCAGCTCAGCTGGGCAGCTGGCCACGGGAAGCTGCAGGACTACTGAACATGCAGCAAGTAGGCACAATCAGGGCACCTAAGGGTAGTTGCAACATGTAATCCAAAGCAAGCGCAGAGTTATCTGCAAGGGCAGCGGCGGGTGCAAGGGCAGGCCACCTGGCTGGACTGAGGCGGGAGGGCTCTGGAGGGTGGGGAGGTTTGCCAAGGAGGCGTGTCTGCAGCCCAGTGTGGGCCACGCCCTCCGACCCTGGTGCCCCCACCCTGCCTACTTGCCTTTCCCTCTCTTCCCCCTCACCACGGCCCCATCTCCCCCTCTTTGCCTGAGAGCTTGCCCTGGGTTTTGTCAGCTTTATGAGGCCCTTCCGGGGCACTGCTGGAAGTTTGGGGGAAGATGGAGGAAGTGGTACTTTGGGGATGGGTTGGAGTCGCAGGTCTTTTCGAGAGTCTGATAAAAGTTACAGATCCTGTACATGGAAAAATAAATGTCCCTTTGCCCCCACACATGGAGTTTGCTTGTGATTTCAAGGCCCTGGAGCCCATCTTTAAGCCTGGGGGGGGGGGGGCGGCGCGGTGCAGATGCCTGAGGCTGTGGTGAGTCTGGAGAGCCTGGCCCAAGGAGGGCCCAGAAGGGCCGGTGCTGCCTCCCACCCCCGACCCCACCTCCCCGAGAGCTTGAGGACGCCCCTGCAGGCCAGGAGGGAACGCGGCCCCCTGTCCACTGCCCATCAGAGAGGCGTTGAGGCTTTGGGGCGGGGAGCAGGCAGCCTGGGAACTGGTCTGCCAACCAGTTCAACCAGGGACTGGTTTCGACTCAGGGAGTTCAAAGGGATCTGGGGTGCACCCTGTTCTGCCAGCCTGCCGTGCGCCAGCGGAGCAGCAGCCCTTAACCCTTTCCCGGCTGTGCCCTGGGCAACGTCCAGAGGGTGGGCGTTGCCGGAGAAGAGTCCTTGCTGGAGATCTCTTTGGGAATGGCATGGGTGGGGTGACCTTGGCTACAGTAGGGGGTGCAACCAGGCAGCCCAAGGGTGGAGAGACTGAGGAGAGAGGCTCTGGAGCTCCTGTACCTCAGGTCTCCCTTGAGATTCCCTCCTCCTTGGCTGTCCCTGGAGAGCCTCGGCTTCTGGGTGGGTGCAGGGGGCTCTGGGATTGGGTTTCTGGGGTGATGAATATTCATCAGCTGAGCTGGCCTCTGCTTCTGTTTACTTAGCCGCCGGGAGGGGCAGGGTTTCAGGTTCACCTTGAGTCCAGGAGACACCGCGCAGGAGGTACCCGCTCCTGCACCTGTTTCTCCGGCACCTGACGTGCAGCTGCTGCTGCCCACCATTCCTGGCCTGAGCCTTGCCTGGCGCAGCACCCTGGAGGCGCCCCTGCTCCCCCCAGTTCCGCCCTCCTGGGCAGCTCGTACACTCAGCTCCAGTCCAGAGCAGTCGGAATTACAGGTACAGGCAGAGGGCAGGTGGGTGGGGAAACCAAGGCACAGTTTCAACGAGAGCACCCAGCTCTGCCTCCATGGCTGGCCAGCCCAGCTGGGAGGGGGGACCCAGGCACACCTTCTCCCACGTCTCCCTCTGTAGGCAGGCAGAGCCTGCGATTCGTCCCGTTGCTTCCTGGAAGCAATCCAGGTCTCCAGCGGAGCTCCTTCCCGGAAAGTTTCTCTCCAGATCAGTTCTCTTTTAACTCTTGCTGAACTGGAGCCCCCACGCCCACCCCCAGCCTGAAGGATGTTTCTGGTTGGCTGTCAGGAACACCTTCCTGATCTTGTCCTGGGCACCTGGGACTCATCCAGGGTGGAGGAGTGCCACAAGGGACCCTGCAGAGGCATGGGCGGGGGGGGGGGGGGGGGGGGGGGTCCGGTTTTCTTGACAACCTCAAAGCTGGCTTGCTCCCCACCCCCCACCCCCGTCAATGGATAACTCATTCAGCTCACGGAGGGGCCTTTGGAACAGCTCACCAGCCCAGCAGGGGTGGTGGGGCCTGTCCAGTAGGCGTGGTGCTGCCACCAAAGGCAGGGGGGCGGCAGGCTGTCTTGTGAGGCCCTCTGTGGGCTCCGAAGCTGTGCAAGCAGCAAGGTGGAGCTGGCCTCCTCAGGGGCTGATTTTCATCACCCCGTGGACTGTAGGGCCCCAGTCGGAGGGCCCAGCCTCCAGCTCCCCCAGTTCGGGGCCCTGCACCAGCAGACTGCAGGGCCCATCGCTTTTCACCCAACACTGGGCCTGCGCAAGGTTCTGAGCAGCCCCCTTTCCCCAGAGCCCCAGCAGCCTTCTTTAATTAGGATGGGCATGAAGCTGTAGCATCTGGCTCTTTCTAAGTCTGAATATCCTGGAAGTTTGGATACAATGTCACTTTTTTTTAAAAAGTCAACTAGATTTGACACTATCTTGGGGCAGCGAACTACTTAAAATAGCTGGGTTACTTTGTAAAGCAAAGAACAAATCCCCCAACATATCCGTTTTGCAAATTCGGATTTCCATGCATCAGGTTTGCCTAAAGAGCTAAACACCTGCCTACTGGCACTCAGATGTCCTTCCTGGACAGAAGTGACCAGAAGGTCTGGCCAAGAGCGTCCTAGAGAGAGCAGGGTGCAAGGCCAGGATACAAGGGTGCTGGCACCTTGCTGCCTTGGTGGAGGTGGGAAGGTCTGAGGGCTATTCCCGGCTCTTTATGGTTTTCTGACAAGAAGTTCCTTGTGATCTGTCACCTTTAGCAGCCCTTGGATGCTCATTCAAAACACCCTTAAAGCAGGTACATTTTACCTGGCACAAGGCAGAAGCTACTTCCTCTTATGGAGCTAGGCAGTCTGGTGGATAAAGTAGGTTCAGCTATTGGATCTTCTGTCCCCCCTACCCCATCCCCAGGCTCCTTGGCAGTCCTGGGTGGGCAATGGTGGGTTGTGAGCCTTGCCCCAGACTGGTGCACCCACAGAGCAAGCAAGCAGCACCCTGTCCCTCCTTCCCTGCCCTCCCCCTAGCTCCTTCCAGAAACCTATCCTGGAACACCAAGTTCTGTGCAAGGCTGTGCTAAGCCCAGGTGGGGCTGGCTGCCAAAACAAACCTCTCAGGCTGTCCCCTTGGTGCGCTCACCTCCGCAGGGTGCCCTGGAAGCATTAGTCTAGCCGCCTTCTTCACACTGCAAGGTGGAGCTGCATAAGATCTCCCTTGGCTTCTTGGGTGACCTGAGTCCAGGTACAGGGACAAGGCTGGCAATGTGGGGTTTGCCTCCCAGACAAAGAGGTGGGAAGGAATCCACTGGGCATGTGTCCTGGGAAAGCAGGTGGGTATGTGGAGGGGCAGGAGGCAGTCGCAATGGGTACCGGCACGCAACTCATTCCAGGCCTAGGGAAATCTAGGAACTAGAAAAATAGAGGGGAGAAAACCTCTCCTATTTTTTTCAATGTAAAGAAAACTACTACCAACAGTTTGGTGTGTTTCTTTCTGATCATTTTAGAAAACACAGTTAGGGCCATCAGTTTTTAAAAGGACGTGGCGTGTTTGCCTGTGCTTGGGAAACTGTGTGGCTTTCTGATCTGCCCTATGGCTGCTGCACCTTCCTCCCAGGAACTTTCCCAGCCCTCACCTAGAAATCCTAAAACCAGACCACCACCTCTCCAGGCCCAGGGGTGCCTGTATTTCTCATGGCTCTGTCTCTCTTTCACTGATCTCAACTCCTCTGTCCTACGTCCCCTCTCCCACGGGGGGCAGCCCGTGCCAGGGTGCACAGGTGGTGAGTGGAGAAGCGCGGACTTTGGCTCCATCCCCACCTCCACTGGCCCGACCAGAGGACCGCACACATCCTTGTTGGCTCACGAAACCTCCTTCCAAACTCTCCAACTCCAGTCCTCCTAGAAGCTGGGCAAGAAAAGGAGCCACCCCTTGATAATTGCTACATTATTATAACTTTTAATTTGTTAAGCATGTCTACCTCTCTGGGCAGGGGTTAACATTAGCTCTAAATGTAAGGGCTGGAAGGGACAAACAAGGAAATTGAGGCCCAGAGAAGTCACTTGCCAGAAGGCCACGAGGGTAGAACAGTCCCCAGGACTTCCCACTTCTCACTCCCAGCTCAAGGTTTTTCCCCCTTAGACAAAGGGCAGCATCTTCTTTAGCCTTTCTAGCTAACACTGGTAAGTCCAGACGATTTGGGATAGTGCAAATTCTATTTGATTTTGTAATGAAAGTCAAGCAAAACGCACAGGGCCTTTCTGTGCATCAGAGGCCAGTGAACACCGGCCCAGCTCCTGGCAGCAGGGCCTGGTGTGGGGTGGGCAGAGCGTGGGAAGGATGTCCAAGGCCTGGGTGCTGGGTGCCCCGGGCAAGCACTTCGCCTTCAAGGAACGGGGTCCTGGCTTTCTACCACCCTGTGTGGCAAGGCTGGCTGGGTGGGCTTCCCCATCTCTGTTTACTTTGACCCTGCTTTCCCCAGACCCTTCTCCCTTCCCACCCTCTCCAAAAGCATTGAGTCCCTGAATCCTGGGTTCAAGTCACCCTACTTTTAACTCTTTCGGGCCTGGGCTTTTAAAATAGCCCACGATTAGGAGTGTAGTGTGGACTATCCCTGGGCACACAGCCGCTTCTCCCCGGCTGACCCTTCTCTTTCCCCCCTGCTCCAGCAGGAAGCCCCACCCTCTTGCCTCAGGGAGCACCATGACTGAAGTTGGTTGGTGGAAGCTGACCTTCCTCCGGAAAAAGAAATCCACTCCCAAGGTGCTGTATGAGATCCCAGACACCTATGCTCAAACAGAAGGAGGTGCGGAGCCGCCACGGCCCGAGGCCGGGGCTCCCAGCAGTGACTTTAACACCCGCCTGGAGAAGATTGTGGACAAGAGCACAAAGGGCAAGCATGTCAAAGTTTCCAATTCGGGCCGATTCAAGGAGAAGAAAAAAGTTCGAGCGACACTGGCGGAGAACCCTAACCTCTTTGATGACAAGGAGGGCACAAGACAGTGAAGGAAGCCCAGGAGGATGCTAGCACCTCCCTGCTTCCTGCCATCAGCCAGGCTGGAGGAAGGAGCCTGCCGCGCTGGCCCCTCTGGCCACAGCTGGAGCCTGGGGGCAGTTGAAGCCCACTGGTGAGGAAATGCCTGGTTTTTCCAGTTTGTATCACGTGCCCCAGCTTTAGTTAAGGCCCCGGAGATCCCGGGGTCCTCCCACCCTCCCCCTGACCACAAACACAAGGTTCTTCAGCTCAAGGAGGAAAACTCCGACCCAGCAAGGACAGTTCTCCTTGAAGCAATGGCAGTGCCAGCAAGGAGGTGGGCATGGCGAGGAACGGAGAGAAGCAGCAGGACAGACCTCAGCCCCACCCTGGGTACAGGGTCTAGGCTGAGTTTGGATTGCTGCTCCACGTGATGGGGGTGGTTGCCTCGGAGCCAGAGGCAATGACGCTGAACTTGAGCTCACCTCCAGACTCAACCTGTAAACTTCCTGGAACTTGGCCTCCAGGTGCGAAGGGTGTGAGGACCCTGGCACCCCACGTTGGAGGCGCAAATGGCCAGATTAGTGAGCCCACGGGTTCTGGCTTTGGCCACCACCTCTGTGGGTGCCAAGCTACACACCTCTAAGGGAAGGTCCACTGGCCCAACAGCTCTAACTGGGGGAGGGGGAGGGAGGCTCTGGTCCGAGCTAAACGCAGCCAGTTTTCTCCTCCCTGACCCCTGCTTGCATTTCAGACAGACCAGCCCCAGAGATGAGTCCTGGAGCCTTGCATTTTGTTTAAAAAATGAATTGTTGGTTTCCCTCTTTGTACTAAGCAATGCCACAAAAGCAGAGAATCGATTTACACCCTTGTCCTCCATTTATTGAGGTGACTGTTTTTCATGCCTCTATCTCCCTTGGTTTAAGCAAAGCAGAACTTTGTGCGTGAACCATTCTTTTCACCCTAGAGGAAGAGTCCTCAGGTGTGAAAATGTAGGAACTGTTCCCTATTCCACTTAGCATCTGGGGGAGCACGGAGGAAGGGGCTGGTCAGTCCTCCGTGGTCAGTTCTAGCAGAAGGGCAGACCTTGGGTGCTGACCTCAAAGTCACTGTGGTATGGTTTGGGATCAGACTCAAATTCTGGCTTGATGCCTTAGTAGTTGAGTGATCTTGGGAATATATATATATATTTTAATTCCCTCTGAGGCTCCGTCTCCTCTTCTATAGATGGGGCTGTAATAAAACCGACTGTACAGGGAGTGGCCAGCGTTGAGGGGCTTGACTCATAGTAAGCCCCGGGGCCTAGGAACTCCTCTACACCCGCAGCTTCAGTTTGAGGAAGAGGAGCGAGCTCTCCCTGGGCTGCCAGGTCCAGCTCCTTCTCAAGCCACAGGAGCCAGAAACTAGAAAAACTGGGCCAAATCTCTGGAGCTCCTGGTGGGAGCAGGGAGTGACCAAGGTGGCCAGCTAAGCAATGTGGTCCTGCAGCCTCCAAGTCAGCTCCTCACAGGCTACTGGGCCACCCCACCCCAGGGAGCTGTTGCCTGGGAAATTTATTACCAAAACAAACAAACAGCACAAGGGGACCTTTGTTAGGTGGCCCCACCCAGGCCAGGGGGGAACTCCGAGGATGAAAGAGGTAGAGGGGAGGGAGAGAAGGTGGGATTAGCCTTGCTGCCTTCCCCAAGGACTCTTCCCCCAACCCTCCCCACTGCAGGGAACTTTCTAGGGTCTGACAAATTACCCAGCCCTGAGTAATATCTAATATTTTAGAGAGTGCTTATAACAGGCCAGGCCCTGTGGCAAGTGCTTTACAAATTCCTCATTTAATCCTCTCATCATCCCTGAGACAGATGCTATCATTATCCCCATGTTCCGGACCATTAGCTGAGGCTTGGAGAGGCTGGTACTTGCCCTGGGTCAGGCGCTGGCAGGAGCAGAGCTGGGACTGAAGCCGGAGCTGGCCTGTGCGCCAGCCACTGCACCTCACATCACCATCGAGCCCCCTCCCAAACTTGGTTTTTGTCTGCTCTGGGGACAGGAAACAGGCTCAACAAAGGCGTGCGGTTGCCTCCTGCAAAAGGGCAGCTGGGGTAAGAGAAGGCAGTGTCTGGGCCTCAGGATCCTGGGGACCTGGATCGCCACCCGAGGGAGCTGTCTAACCCTGGAACCAATGGAGAAAGCCAGCCAACTTTGCGAAGGGGCGCCCCTGAGATCCCAGTCTGGAGGGACTTCCCACTGCAGCCCTTCCTGGGGTTCCCTGAGGCTGGGAGGATGAGAAGAGGCCCCTGCCACTGGCATTGCCGCCTGCCCCAATATCCCAGACACCATTACCCCTCCCAGGTGAGAGGGTCCATGGCCCCTCCGCCCACCCTGCAGCCCAGGCCCAAAGTGATCTCTGTAGGAACCTCCCAGGCAAACTCTACTATGTCCCTAAGCTGGGGGAAGAGGGACAACGGATAGGAGGGGGTACTAAAAGCTAAAGGGAGACCTGGTGTGGGAGGCTGTCGGCTTAGTGGTTGAGTCCACTGCGACTTGGGGGTCCTGCTGGAACGGAGAATTGGGTTCTGTGGGCCTGGGGTGGGCACGAAGGTCTGCTACCTCTAACAGGCTCTGGGGCGGGCAAAGCTGAGGCAGCTGCAGGAGTTCATGAGGTCAGAGGAGGAGGAACCGAGAGAGCAAATATGTGCAGGAGCGGGGAGAGGCTACGGGTTATCGGGCACAGTTTCACTGGGACGCTACCCAAGGTGAGGGAGGGCAGGAGAGGCTGGCTGGAACCAGCCTTCACTGCCCAGAAGGGGCTAAGCCTGGGCAGCTGGCTCCCCCTGCTGGAGGCCCAGCCTACACGGGGTGGAGGCAGAGGTGGGAGACCCGCTCACCCCCAGCTCCCCTCCTTCCCAGGGCGAGACCGTGCTGTGCGTGCCTGACAGGCTTTTATTAGACTAGGCACAGGGACTGATGGGCAGGCCTGGAAAAGAACAGCTGGGACCAGGCTCAAAGTGGGGGATACACAGCCCCCAATACACAGGTGGGGTACTGCACTTCTACACACACACAAGCACACACACTCACCGAATACACAGCCCACCACACAAGGTCAAAAAGGACAAGGTAGGTGGCCATAGGGCTAATCCAGCACCCCAGGGTCAAGGGGGGTCAGCATGGAGAGAGCTCACTTTGGAGGAGGCCAGTCAATACGTGCCCATATAGTCAAACAGTCAAACAGTAGCAAGTTCAGGGCCAATGAGTGCACAGAACAGTCAGTCCTCCAGTCTGGGCTTAGTCACAGCAAACATTTACCCAGCCTGGTCCCGCACTGCAGCCAGTGCACCTCCTGTCCAGGCTGTCCCCAGGCACAGGTGTGTGCTCAAGGAAAACAAACCCATTTCAGCACAGGCCTCAGCCCGGGGTTATTGAAGAATCCGACTGCCAGCAAGGGAGGTTGAGGCCAATGGGACCTGGGGGTCCTGTTAGTATGCAGAATTGGATTCAGGGCGTCTGCACCCCAAGACCAAGTGCAGCTGATGCCATCAGTCTGTGGACCATGCTGTGAGGGGCAAACATCTAGACCAGGGGGCCTCAATCTCGGCTGTACAAGAAATCCCCGAGGAGCTCCGAAAAGTCCCACTCGCAGGCTGCACTCCAGACCAGTTAAATATCTCTGAGGGTGGGACCCAGGCATCAGCTTTTTAAGGCTGCCCGGGTCACTCCACTGCGGTTGAGCTGTCATCAAAAGAGGATAGCAAGCGGGGGGATGAGTGCTTAGTTTGAAAGGTGTAACTCTGAAGTAATTCATTTTATATTTGGAAAATGAAATGTATGTGCACATATATATAACCACACATAGACAGTAAAACTCAACTAAAATCTTCCTGGCCTGTAGGGTGCCCAGCACAGGAATCTCTTCTGCAAAACTCCTAATGGGATTGAATACTCCTAGTGACAGAACCTGCTACCAAACAGGCAGCTCTTATTTGAAATCTCTCCTCACACTGAGAGGAAACACACTTCTCTGCAACTTCCAGGGGTACAGAGAATAAATTTAATCTCTTTTCCATATTGTTACAGCAAAGCCAGGAGTTCTGAACCATAGAAACTCTCAACCGGCACTCCAGAAACGTGGATGAACAGTTTTATTACGTGTGGGCCTAGAGAAGAGTCAATCTCCAAATTCTGAGCCCCATTTTTCAGTTTTCATAGGTTTATATAGGATTTCAAGTGGGATCAGCATAAGTTTTGTTCATTGGCTAATATGTTGCTAGGCAAAATTTTGCAAGCAGGGGGGTTACAGAGGCAGAATGCAGCTACAAGGTTGTGGGCTGAATTACAGAAGCAGGCGGTGCAGTGAAGTCACTCGTTTGATATCTTCCTGCTAGGCCATGTTTTCACAGGCTGATTTACAGAAACAGGGGCAGGGGTTATTTATTTGATATTCTCCTGCAAGGCCCTGCCCTCACAGGCCGATCCACAGAAGTGGATGACTTGTGAGATATTTTGCAAGGTTATGCTTTTTATTCCTCAACAATATGGCTGTGCTTCACATCATGGCAGGCAGCACTGGGTTGGGTATATTCTGTAGCAGCATTCTACCAGTTAATGGTAGACTAAGCCCCGGACAGAGTCCACGAGGAGGACAGTGGGGTGTTCTGAGGCAGAAGGAGCAAGTGAAAGCCCAGAGTGAGAAGGGGGATCCAGGGCAGTTCGGGGAACTGCAACGGCAGCAGCCACAGGCTGGCTGCTATTCGCCTGTGTTGATGATTTGGCAACAATGACTCCCATGCTCTGGGCCTCTCCATTCCAAATTTCAAATTGTTCACAAGGCAATCTGATTGGCTAGGCTGGCTCAGGTGCACTGGGACCAGTCGGCTTTGGGCAGTGTGACCAGTCACAGGGTAACAGGGCTGCTGGGGCCACCCCATGTCGCACCACCAGGGAGGGGAATTACACCAGCTGCTACCCCCAGAGGGCGCTATTACAATAAAACATAGTCAAGGCCAAGAAACATAACTATGGGATTATTTTCCATTTGTGGCCCTCTATTCCCCCATTCCACTTCACTGGGCCAGCTAACTGAGAGCCAAAGGGGAACAGAGAACAGAGGACAAGCTCTGAAGATTCCCAAATATCAGGGCAGTGAGGGAAATGGGTTGCATGGAGAAGGGTCTGAGCACACTTCGAGCATCCAACTCTAGATCTGGTCCAGCCAACAGGTTTCAGAGTCAGGGTGCAAGTCTCTCGTAGAGCCAGTCTGCATCCCCACGGTGGGTCATGGGTCCCAAAGGGGCATCTGTTGGCAGGCCCCTCCGGAAGACAATCCGGTCGTGCAGGCGGTTGGTTTGGCCCTGCCAGAACTCTATCACCTGTGGGTACAGGACATAGCCACCCCTACAAGGAGAAGCAGAGGTTTCACTGCCCTGTGGAGTCTCCCAGCCAGGTCTCTCCATCCCCCAGTCCCCAGAGCCCCTTGGGGGAAGTTGCTGGGACGCCTCTGACCATGTTGCTGGGGAGGAGTGGATCAAAGTCAGCTCCTGGTGTCCCTTTAGATGACCACCAGGTCTCACTCACCAGGATTTCGGCTTAGGCACCTCCTGTTCCTGGTAGAGATGCTCCAATTCCTCTTTCTTCTTTCTCAGATACTGTCCAGGAAAAGGAGAGGGAGGAAGGGCCAGCCCCTGTCAATGGTTCACTGAATAACCACTTACAGAGTGCGGGCTCTGTGCCGGGCCGCTGGGGACATAGGCAAGCCAGGTAGATGGCCTCTGTCCTCCCGGAGCACACGGCCCAACGGATGAAGGAGGCCCACGCCCCACTGCCTCCAGGGAGACTGTCTTTTTCACTTTGTTAGAGAGACACCCTGGCAGCCCTGGGGATGGCCCCTGGGGATGAGCCAGGCCCCACCATGCGTGAGCCCCACTCACCTCCCGGTCAGGGATCACAGAACTCTGCTGGCTGACCGCAGACCCAATCTGGCTGCCCTTGGGGCGGGAGTGGAAGTAGCGCTCAGACTCCTCCTCCGGCAGCTTCTTCACGGGTCCCTCCACACGAACCTGCCCAGGGAGGGCCCTGGGAGGTGAGGTTTAATGCCTCTGTCCTCCCTCCCAGCCCCTGCCCCATGCCTCTCTGCTCTTTTCCTTATCGACAGCCCCACCACTCCTGGCTCCAAATAGACCAACTTACTGAGAGTCGCTTCTGAGAGGCAGGATGCCGAGGCGCAGGCGGGATGCCGGGGCCCAGGCGGGATGCTCGCTGGCCCGGGAGCCCTCCCTGGGCTCACCCACAAGCTCAGCGCCTCGCTCCCCGGCCCACCGCAGGCGGTCCTGGACATGATCACTCACCTGACGGTGGAGGGGCTCCCAGTAGAAGACAATGGAAGCCAAGGGGTTAGAGTCCTGAAAGACAACTCAGACGGCTGTCAGGATGGGAAAGGACACCACTGGCAAGCAGGGGGAAGGCAGGAGATGGCAGGGAGAGGGCCCGCAGCAGATGCATTCACTGAAATAGCACCCTTAAGCCCTCGAGGGCAGGTTACTTTTACAGATGTCAACACAGCCTCAGAGAAGTTAAGAACTGTGCCCAAATTCACTGTAATGGCAGTCCTGGGCTTAAAAACCCAGCCAGTCTGACGCCAAAAGGAAGCTTTGCCATTTCGCCCACCTACAGGTTTGCGAGTTCTGAGAAAGGCAGGTGTGGCTGGCAGGGACTCAGGGAAGGCTACTGATCGTGGATGCGCTCGCTAAAGGCAAACCAAGCACCAACGCTGAGCCTGCCACCAGGATAGGTGCTGGGGATGCAGCAGAGACAAAACATGCAGCCTCAGTCCCCACAGAGCTTACTGTTTAGCAGGGGAGACAAACATTAAGCAGATAACTGCACAAATAAATGTTCTGTTACAAACTGGAAAACTGGCAGGAAGTTATGAGGTACAAAGACAGCAAACAGCACAAGGGGTGGGGGCTGACCCAGTATGGGAGTCAGAGGAGGCTTCCCTGAGGAAGGAACATTTGGGCTGAGGCCTGAAGGAACAAGAGTTAGTTAGGTGAACAGACGACAGAGGGTGGTTAGAAAGAGCATTCGTCCTTGGCCAGGAGAATGTCAAGTGCAAAGGCCCTGAAGCAGGAAGGAGCCTGAGCATGGAGAGAAGTGGGCAAGGACTGAACCATGTGAGTCCTGGTAAAGACTGACTGTGCACCCTCACCAACTCCTTTCCTTTTCGACTCTCGAAGTTAGTGTAGAAGTGGAAGCCATCCTTGTCAAAGCACTTCAGCAGCAACATGCGGGCAGAGGGTTTTCCATCTCTAGAAGCACACAGCACAGCACTGTGGTCAGAGTCCACTTCAGTGATCCCCCAAGATGTCGGCACACCTCCCTGCAGCTGTGTCCCCCTTATTCTGCACTGTCTCGTCACACAGGCTTTCAGCCTGTTCCGGCCTGCCCCCACTCATCCCTGCGGATTAGTCCTAGAGGTGCGAGTATGCCACCACTGCCTGGGTCCCCAAGGGCAGAGACCAGCAATAACACGAGCAGCCAACAGTGGGGATCGCAGAAGGTGCTGGTATATCAGGTCAAGAAGTGCCGTGCCACGCAGGGGTGTCCCCTGCGTAGGGGAGCCCCACGCGCAAGGAGTGTGCCCCACAAGGAAAGGCGCCCAGCACAAAAAAAAACGCAGCCTGCCTAGGAGTGGCGCCGCACACACGGAGAGCTGACGCAGCAAAAGAAACACAGATTCCCGGTGCTGCTGACAAGAATGCAAGCGGACAAAGAAGACCACACAGTGAATGGACACAGAGAGCAGACAATTCGGGGGGCGGGGAAGAGGAGAGAAATAAATAAAAATAAATCTTTTTTAAAAAAAGTTAAATTAGAGACTAATACATGAGATGTCTCGAGGGGTATGTGACTAATTGTCAAATGAAAGAAGCAGCCAAGCACTGCAGCACTATGCCAGGTTTCAAGAGACTGAGAGAGCTTCACAGAGAGGTCCCAGGAGAAAGAGATCTTGAAGGATAGATGGGGACTGGGTAGGTGGGGAGATGCAGAAGCAGGGGTTGTGTGGGGATGCATCAAAGGCACTGCATTTTATCACTGAAATGGAACTAGTGAAGCCTGGCTGTCAGTTTACAGATAAGGACACTGAAGCTCCCAGAGGACCAGTGACTTTCCTGAGGACACGCAGCATGGTAACAACAGAGCTAGACTCATCAAACTGATACCCATCAAGCTGAGAGCTTCCTAGGTTTCCTCTTAAGGCCCCGTGGCTATGCCCACCTGGTGCAGGTAGCCAGACATATGGCGTTGGCTTCTCCTATGCCAGGACACTGAACAGCCTCCTCGAACCAGGCAGCAAACTGCTTCATGGGGTCCAGGCATGTCAGATCAGCCTCCTCAAATGCCTGGAAAGGGAGATTTTTATTTGATTTAACAAATGCACATAGTGCTATCTCTGTACTTGGCATTATTCTTAGCACTTTTCAAATACCAACACATTTAGTCCTCCTAACAACCACAACAAATTCAGGAAGTAGTTCTGTTAGCCCCAATTTTCAGGTGAGCAAATTGAGTCATAGAGAACAGTCAAATAATTTGCCTGGCCACGTAGCTAGTGATGAATGAATCAGGGTTTCATGTCCTGAATATCAAACCTATCTATGTATTAGAATCACAGGAGAGCCTAAAAAGAAGACCAAGATGCAGGAGAAGACTCCTAGGCTCCACTCCCATAGATTGTCATTCAAGAAGTCTGAGGTTTACATGAAAACTCCATTTTTTTAAATAAAACTTTTAAAATTAAAGTTCATAGATCACATAGAACGTTACATTAAAAAAACATAAGAGGGAAGTGGACTTGGCCCAATGGATAGGGCGTCCACCTACCACATGGGAGGTCTGCAGTTCAAATCCCGGGCCTCCTTGACCCGTGTGGAGCTGGCCCATGCGCAGTGCTGATGTGCGCAAGGAGTGCCCTGCCATGCAGGAGTGTCCCCAGCGAAGGGGAGCCCCATGCACAGGGAGTGCGCCCCGTAAGGAGAGCCGCCCAGCGCGAAAGGAAGCGCAGCCTGCCCAAGAATGGCACCGCACGCAGGGAGAGCTGACACAACAAGATGACGCAACAAAAAGAAACACAGATTCCCGGTGCCATTGATATGGATAGGAGGCGGTCACAGAAGAACACACAGCGAATGGACACAGAGAACAGACAACTGGCCAGGGGTTGGGGGGAAGGGGAGAGAAATAAAAATATAAAAATAAATAAATCTTTAAAAAAAAAACAACATACAAGGGACATGGATACGGCTCAATGGATAAGGCATCCGCCTACCACACGGGAGGTCCAAGGTTCAAACCCAGGGCCTCCTGACCCATGTGATGAGCTGGCCTATGCGCAGTGCTGATGTGCACAAGGAGTGCCGTGCCACGCAGGCCTGGCTCCCACATAGGGGAGCCCCATGTACAAGGACTGAGCCCTGTAAGGAGAGCTGCCCTGTGTGAAAAAAGTGCAGCCCACCCAGGAGTGGGGCCACACACACGGAGAGCTGATGCAACAAAAAGAGACACAGATTTCTGGTGCCGCTGACAAGAATACAAGCAGACAAAGAAGAACACAGAGCAAATGGGACACAGAAAGCAGACAACTGGGTGGGGGGAGGGGAGAGAAATAAACCAAAAACCAAAAACATAAGAGGTTCCTATATAACCCATACCCCACTCCCCCTTCCCCATCATTTTTGTAAATTGTAATTTTTTAAGATACATAAATCACAAAAAAGATTACATTATAAAAAACATAAGAGGTTCCCCCAAAACCCCCCATCCCCCCACCCCACTCCTCCCACACCAACAATGAAAACTGCATTTTAAACAAGTGCTCCAGAAGATGCTCACATGCAGCCAGATTTGCATGATTCTGGGACAGAAACCCAAAATAGTTCTCTAGACTCCTATCCTGAGGAAGGAGGAAAAGAACTTCAAGTGGTAAGCAGAAGGGACTGAAGGCAGTTAGAGCTAAGAGCTCTTACATTTTAGTTATTTTATTTATCAAACACTTACAAATTTCTTATCCCTGTACTAAGCACTTCACAAATATCTAAGTACATAACATCCCTACGAGGTAGGTACTATCATTTCGCAGATGTGGAAACTGAGGCCCAGAGAGGGCAGGAAAATTGCCCTAGGTGACCCAGCCAGGAGGTGGCAGGATTCCACCCGAGACAGGCTCCAGCTAGAGCTCTTCTCCGCTCTGACAAACTGCCTCTTGCACCCATCTCCAAACACGTTTCCCCAGATCCCCAGGCCCTACTGGTCGTCTTTGTACCTTCCCTAATCCAGGGTTGTGACCCTCAAGTCCTCTTGCCCCACGGGGAGGACTCCTGACCCCACGGGTGGACTCCAACACCCCCTGCCTCCGCTGCAGATGACTCCCGGACTCCAGATTTCCCCGCCCCCTACGGAAGGTCCCGGCGGCGGCACCTCGCGGTCCTCACGGTAACTCTTGCGCATCGATCCCAGGTCCATGACAGCACCGCGACAGCACAGGCTGCGGACGTGGCGGGGCCAGTCAGCAGGTCGCCCGAGCGTCACGGTAACGCCCCGCAGCATGCGCGTCACGTGACTCGACGTCGCCCCGCGCCGGACTCAGGTGGATTCGGAACCAATTTCTCAGGCCAGGAGTCTACCCCGGGGAAGGAAGAATTTTCCAGTCGCCAAGCCAAACTAACAGGGCCCGAGTCCTTGGAGCCAATGGGAATCCAGGATCGGAGGAGGGAGACAGACGCGGAAAGGTCATTGGTTGGAGTTTTCCAGAGGGAGGCCAATTAAAGCGAGAACAGAGTAACCCAGCGGCCAATGGGAAGCGCCTCCGGGGGCGGGAGCAGAGAGACAAGGAAATGCTGTCACTGCCGTTAACTCGCACGTGGAGGTTTGTTAAAGGTGTAGGGACGAGTGCAGCCCAGGCAGGGGTCGGGGGGGCGGGGGGATGAGCTCCTGGGGGCTTGAGGGGCGTGGCCAGTGTCGAGGGGCTGGCCCACAGTCGGTGCCTGAAGGCGAATTCAGGGCAGCAAATACCCCAGGGAGGGGAGGCAAGTGGCCTGGGAAAAGGGAAATAGGAAAGAAATTATGGGCTAGACTTCCAGGCAAGGTGATGGGGAGCCATAGGAAAGGGGAGATCTGATTGGGGAAAGAAACTGGGGTTTGAGAGTGGGAGAAGTTGAAGTGACTTGTGGACTATATGAGACGGGAGCCCCGAAGGGGTGGGAAGGGGTCCTCTGGGGTCTGGGGAGGTACAGCGGCGTCAAGAAGGGATTGGGAGATGAGAGGGAAGTCAGCTGACTGGGTAGGGAAGGCAGAAAATTTGGGAACAAGACATTCCGGACTAGAACCACCTTCCTACTTCAGCTCTGTGCCCTCTCCCTCCAGCCTTGTTTCTCTAACTGGGGTCAGGGCCTGCTGCTCCCTGCACTAGTCATTTCCCTTCTGCCTGTGCAGCTGAGTTCACACTAGCTGGTGTTCTGATAGGTGGAGAGGTTGCCCCTGCCCCACCTCTCCAGGGCTTCCCATCTTTGCTGAGTTTTCCCCTTTTGTCCTTCCTAAGTAGCTCCGGGTCTAGTCCCTAGGACAATCAATGCCAGCAATAGCTGAGGGTATAGGGGAGCAGGTGGCTGTGCAAAGCCACTTCCAGGGTGTGAATACTGGACTAAGACATGGGAAACCTTTCCAGGGCCCATTTCTGCTTTGACCTGGCTGAGGCAGCCTTGGGTCAGGGCCTTCCTGTAGCCCCAGTTTCCACCAACACCAGGAAGGCAAGCTGCAAGAGCCATCTAGGCAGGCACCCCACGACTGTGCCAGGTAAGGGGAACTTCCTGCCCTGCACAGGTGTCTTCATTGCAGCTAAGCTTCGTAAAGCCCTACATTGGATACCGCGCATTCTGTATTATGTGCAGGTAACTCGTGCCAAATAGCCTCTGGAAGACAAATTTGCTACCAAGACATAAAACAGGCCTGAAAGCTTAATGATATTGGTTTATGGAGTATCCACTGGTTAGAAACCGCCAACCAGTGCCACCATGGTTTTTGTGTTTTTTCTTTTTTTTTTCTGCCATCGTTTTCCTCCAGCAGCATTGTTGAGAATTGATTGGGCTTACTTTCTTGTTGAGGATATTTTCCCACAAATGAACAGTGGTGTTCTCCCCTGCCTCCATACCCCTGCACTTGGACCTGTTTAAGCAGTAACTCAAACAGTTTTGTTGATGGGGCCACATTCTTTTAGCACTCCTGGGCCACTGCTACCCTGGACCCTGGATTCAGGGCTAGGATCATTTGAATGGCAGAGGTTTAGGTTTGTTTAAAAGCCAAGAGATCAGTGCACTCGGGTAGGTATTTATTCATTCAGTGGACGTGTGTTAGACTTCATATGAACCATGCACTGAGCTAGGTCTGAGAATACCGAGGTTGAGGAGGACATGGTTCCTGCCCACAAGCAGCTTACAGTCTGCTGGAGAAGGCAGATCTGTAAGCTAAAGAGTTGCAGGTACTTTAGCAGCTGTTTCTACAGGGGAGAGGGAGAGCAAAAAGGGGTCAAACAGAAAAGACTTCATGAAGGGAGTGACATTGGGTTTGTTTTAATGAGTGTTTGCTAGGTGAGCAGTGGAATGGCTCTTCCGGGAAAGAAGAACAGTAAGGGTAAGGTGCATTTGGGAAGCTCTGAGTAGTGTGGTGACGCTGGAGCGAGGTGGCGAGAAAACCCACTGCACAAGTAAAGGGCCTGGAGGTCCTTGCTGAAGCATTGTCATGCAGGCAACAAGGACTGGGCTTTCAATCACAAAGATGCTCATTTTTAATCCTGTGATACTGTTCAACTAGAGTGTTTAGCTCCTGGTTTACCAGAAGGGAGAAAAAAATGCTAGATTCCAACCGCCTCCCTTTTTTGGTGAGAAAGTTTACAACTGGTTGCCTTTTTATATTGTTCCCTTTGTCTTGAAGGTGATGGGGCTTGTGTTGTGCTTTTCTGCTCATGGGGATTTAGTGTCTGGTCACAAAGCAGCCCCTCAGTGCAGAACCAGAGGGAGGGACACGCCTGCCGGCTGCTGCAGCTACCAATTAGACTCACTAAGGGTTTTATTTGAGTGAGAGAAATGAATTTTCTACTGTACTGCTTTTTTGCTTTTTTTTTTTTGAGGTACGGGGGGGGGGGGGGCCAGGGATTGAACCTGAGACCTCGTGTGTGGGAAGCTGGTGCTCAACCACTGAGTCACATCAGCTTCCCTGAGTTGGTTTTTTTCCTTTGTTTTGTTTGCTTTTTCAGGAGACACTGGGAACTGACCCTGGGATCTTCCATGTTGAGGTGGCTGCTCAACCATTCGAGCCACATCCACTCCCACTGCTTTTTCTTAAACTCTGCCACCCTCTCCCCAACTTTATAAAATTATTCATCTTTTCTTGAGAAGGGCTGAAATGAATAGAAAATATATTGCCATATTTTAAAGCATAGAAAGACACATTGGTTTGTCGATATAGAACAGAGAGGCCACGTGTGGGTTTGGGGGCTTTACATCCTGCCTGTTTTCTTTTAATGGTTTTGCATTTATATTCTTAAATCTTCTCATCTAATTATTTGATTTGAATATATATTCTGGTGGTATGTTTTCGTGATTGGATTTGTGTATTGGAACCAACACGCTGGTGACCAATGAATGATGGGCCATGGGCGGGGGGGCAAGGCTGGCAGCGGGGAGATGCTGGGGGAGGGGTGCATAGACGCTGTGTTGTATAAGGGGAAGGGGTAGCTGGGAGGCGGGCCTGGGGTGGGAAAGGAGGGGGTATGGTGGGGAGGGAATTGACTCACCAGGCTGGGCTCTCGGTGACATGGTGGTGCCATTCATTGAAGTGAGGCATGCTGGAGGAGGAGGGTGGGGGAGAGTTGACTTCATTACTGGACTAGTTGATGTGAGGGTGTGTGGGACACCCTCGTTGGATCAGGTTGGGTAGTTGAGTGTGGAGCTTAGAGAAGAAGTCTGGGCTGGGGCTACAGATTAGGCATCACCAGCCACCTCCAAGGATGTCTGAGAAGGGAAGGGGCCTAGGGGAGTTCAGGAGGATGGTGGGAAAGGGAAGAGGTCCAGGAAGGGAGGTATGATGCTGGCAGAATAAGTGCCTGGCCTCCCAGGAGGCCAGAGAAGAGGGGTGCGGCTGGAAGGGGCGTGCTGGGGGTATGGGGGGGGCTAAGCTCAGGAATTCTCAGGCCCAGCCAGAAGCGTGAACTCAGATTGGTGCACCCAGGGTTAGCAACATCAAGACACACAAAGTGGGTAGTTGGTGCTCTACCAGCAAGTCCTGGTCCCTGAGTCTGGTTATCAGGGGACCAGAGGAGAGCTTGCAGAAGGATCCAGAGGGGACAACCTAGCCCGAGTCCTGCCTGCGGCAGTTTTGCAGCTTGCCCCTTGCAGAGCCCTTGCTTGTGCTCAGGGTTGCTTCTCAAGGATGTCCCATCATATGCAGACGCCGGGCTGGAGTGCCGACCAGGCACCTCTTACTTTTTGGCCTCCTTCTCAAAGTCCAGGCAACAGGGAGTCCGGGGGAACTGTCACTGTCATTTTTCTGCAGAAGGCACTGTGGTAAATTTTGGTGATTAGGGTGTGGGCTCCAGGCAGCCAGCGGGAGGAGGCCGGATGGGACATTCTCAGGCAGCCGCAAAGCATGTGCCCTGGGGGTTCTTAGTTTCCTTTCGAAACTCCTGGTCATTGCCTTTGGCCTGCCCTGCACTCATTCCTCATTTCTTCCTGCCAGGAGTCCTACGAGCTCGTAGTTGGCTCTCTGTTCCCAGCCCTGATTCTCTGCCCTACTCCGGCATGGTTTGCCTTCTGTTTTTCTATCTGCCCACTCCCACTGCCTCTTCTATTCCCCGAGGGCCTCTTGACCTGGGAAATCCAAACTTCCACCTGTCTTTTTTTTTTTTTTAAGATTTATTTATTTATTTAACCGCCCCCCCGCCCCGTTGTTCTCTGTGTCTATTTGCTGCGTCTTCTTGTCCGCTTCTGTTGTCAGCGGCATGGGAATCTGTGTTTCTTTTTGCTGCGTCGTCATCTTGTTGTGTCATTTCTCCATGTGGGTGGCAACATTCTTAGGCAGGCTGAGCTTTCTTTCATGCTGGGTGGCTCTCCTTACGGGGCGCACTCCTTGTGTGTGGGGCTCCCCTACGTGGGGGACAACCCTGCGTGGCACGGCACTCCTTGCACACATCAGCACTGCACATGGGCCAGCTCCATACGGGTCAAGGAGGCCCGGGGTTTGAACCATGGACCTCCCTTGTGGTAGACGGACACCCTAACCACTGGGCCAAGTCCACTTCCCACTCTTGAAATTACCTCAGTTCCTTTAATGGCTTCACCCCAGCCCCAAACACCGTAGTCAAGTCATAGGTGGTCCCTGTCCCTAAGGCAGAATCTCGCCCTGTGTCCGATTCTCTGGAAGCCGCCGCCCATGTTAACTTGAGCCGCGTTCCGCCAGCCATGCGTCTCTGGTGGATGGATCTGGGGACCTGAGACTCAAGAGGCCTCAAATGTGGTTTTGAGGGAACCCGAGGGTGTGGGGGTGGGTGGGGAAGTATAAGATCCAGAAGCAGGCATTGTTGTGGGGGCTCGAGCAGGGGCTGAGGTGGGGGTGGGGCTGTGCTGGCAAGTTCAGCCATTTGCAGGCGCCCAAACCTCATGTATCTGGAATCACAGGTTGCTGCTCACCTTGTGACACTGCCCATTTGCCACAGAATGTGTTGCCCACTCTAATTTTGAAGCTGGGAGGGTGATCTCACTCCGCTTGCTTCATTTCCCACTCCTTTATTCTATTTCTTGACTTAAAAACCCCCAACTTCTTATTCCGACGTACTCAGAATCCAAGGTACCTGGGGTAGATTTTTGCAGTGGTCACTGTGTCTTGGGCCTAGTGCAGAAGAGAAACTGCGAGCCCTGTTTGCCCCTCTCAGGCTGGGGAAGGAGCAGAGGCAACTGGAGTTTGAGCCCAGTGGTCCACCTGCTTTGGAAAGTTGCCACCTCCCATTATGATAACGCCTGGCACAGAGAATAAACTCTGCTTGTTTGTTTGTAGGTCAGGGGATTGAACCCAGGACCTTGTACCTGGCAAGCAGGCGCTCAACCACTGAGCTACATCTGCTCTGCTTAAACTCCTGTGTTTTTTTTTTTTTTTGGCTTTTATAAAGGGTATTTATTTGGATAAACTCTGTTTTGACCACTGAGTTCCTGTAACTTGGGGAAAGGGGAGACTTAAGGGCAGAGTGTTGTCAGAGGATGTTACTGGTCAGGGAAGGGACTGGCTAACGTAGAAATCCCAGACTGCCAGCCCAAGGACTAACAACAGTCCTGCTGTGTTTTTAAACAATTTGAGCCACCATTTAAAGACTGGGAGATTTCACATCCAACTCCACACTTCCAGGGTTCCTTACAAAACTCATGAGCTCTGGCATTCTCGCACAGCACCAGCTAGCCAAAGCTGAGTGGGGCAACCCGATGGGGGCCAGGGACCTTAGTTTGGCAGTCACACACTCCCAGGTAGTCTCTGCCCTGAGCAGAGGGTCCTTGACATTTGTTGTGGTGCTTGCTCTGTTTCCCTCCTGGTCCCTTAGGTATCTTGAGTTTGCAGTGGCCTGGTGTTTGACCAGAGTGGGTGAGCGCTGGAGAGGAAGAGGGGCTTGCATGGCACTGGGGGGGTTGAGGTGAGCCCTGAGGAAGAAGGACTGATGAGGAGAGCAGCAGAAGGGAGGAAGTGGTGGGAGGAAGGGACTCTTGGTTGTCTAACTGGGTCACAAGGAAGGGGAGGGGCCCCAGATCACTGTTCTGGAAGATTCTATTGGTGAAGGAGACAACAGACTAGGGCTGAGGAGGCAGAGTGAAGAGACCTTCATTTTTTATTCAAAACCTAGATAATCCACAGTTTAACTTTCTTTTAGCTCAAAATCCAGGCATGGAAGGGGTAGCTTCAGAGATTTGTTTCAGGTCTGTTTAGACAGTAGAAAGCTTCAAATGGGAATCAAAATGGCCCCGTTTCTGCCACTCAGATCAAGACAGCTGCATCTGCTCCGGCTGCACCCTGGGCTCAGGCCTGGCAGGGGCTGAACTGTGTCCGTGCCCCATTCTGTCTTCCTCAGAATACGTCACCAAGGTGTGAATGGTCATCCCCCTCAAGTGTGGGGCCTCAAAGGGCACTCTAAAGATGACATTAAAGGTGGTCTCAGTGATTGGAAGGAAGGCTGAGTCCCATTTGTTGGTTTGATTTATTAAAAAAAAAAAAGTGCTTTGCCTGGATTTGCCTTCAGGAGGGGGACTCTTCCCTCACCCCCTTTCTGCCAGGCACGTACTCCTGGGATTGAGCTACATATATGGCATTAGCTGAGCAGAGGCGAGGTTGTGGTGAGGGGCCTTGGCTGCTGATGGCTTTGGGAGGGAAGGGAGAGCAGAGGAAGGGTACAGCCCGCCTCTGGTTCAGCCACGGTCCTCGGAAAGTTGGGGGCTAGGAGGGAACAAGGGCCCAGCCAGGTGTCCCGTGGAGCCTGCCCCCAAACGCTAGTCTTGTTTGAAGCCCCCTGCAGCCAGGCTAGGGCTAATTTGTCACATCTTCCCTGTCTTTTCTCCTGCCTCCGTGCCACCAGGGAGAGAACATGCTCTCCCTTACGTTCTAATTCAGGCATGCTGTGGGAGGCAGGGATGGTCAGGCAGTAACTTTTGACCCTGTTTGGTGGAGAAGGGAAAGCAGCCCATTCTGACCAGCTGGGTGCTGGCACCTTCACTTCCAAATGCTGCTGTGGAGTCGGGTCAGTTTCCACAGTTGCAGCGTGAAGCACACAATTTGGAATCAGCTCCCAAGAAAGAATTATTCTTTGTTTCTGAGAGCAACGCCAAGGGGAACAGGTGGCAGAAAGAGGTCAATTTGTTAATATTCCTTTCTCTCCACCAAAACTCTTATTTCCAACACAGCAATCAGTTTTCCAGCTGTGCGGTCTGTGCACTTGGCATTGATCCGTGCTTCCTCCTGCTGCCGGTGGAGCGATGAGATGTGGGCTGGTGGGCTGGTCGGGAGCTGGATTCAGCTGTTGGTTTAGCAGTGCTCTGAAGGTTTAGGTGTCAGTAGGATGGTCCCCCTGCCTGTTAACAAAGACGTAATCAAGGGCAGTGCAAACCTCTCCTGTTTATTTCTTCAACCTACGTGACAGCTGACTGAAGGAAAAGCTGTTTGTGAATGCAGGCTGCAGGGTGACAAAGGAAATAGAATAAGGGACAAATAGCTCAAAGTGAGCCTTCCCCCTTCCTGCACAGAACAGCGACCACAGCTGTGTCCTTTTGAGAGTGATTAAGAAGCATCATCATTTTAAGGAAAACATAAGCCATCCTCTTATACTTGAGGCTGATATGCTCTTCCTTCAGCCCAGATGCTTTACAGGCCCCTGCTAGGTGTCCATACAGGGACTGAGCAGCTCGAAATTTGTATTAACAGCACAACTCCTGACTTCCTCTGCCCCCCCAAATTTCAGATCTGCAGTACTTGCTAAAACCAAAGGCCCAGCTCAACCCACAGTTATCTCTGGGTTGCGGAGGCAGAGGATAGAAGAAAAACAGATTCGATGCCCAGGGCCCGCTCTTGTGCAGCGCAGGGATCCCAGCCTTTGTCAGGCCCACCCGGGAATCTGCCTGGCCCTCTACTTTCAGAAAGGATCCTGCACTTAGGGAATTTGTTTTCTCCAGGTTCTGTCGCCTTCTGGAAGTAACTGAGACCAAGCTTCTTACGGAAGGTCTCTTAGGCCAAAGCCTTCCTCCAGGGCTTGGAGAGGCAAGGGGAAGGATTAGTTTGCTGGCAGAGCAAGTCACTGCAGTCCGGGACTCGGTTTTGAACCAGACAAAACTGGCTTGTACATGAAAAACTGATACCAGTGGGGCTGGACCCTGTCGCCTGGAAGTCCCAGCCAGTGCCCTGGGGGCTCAGGTGTGGCTGTGGCCCCCCCAGGCAGTGGCTCGAGGAGGGTGGGGGTCTGTACAGAGGATCCGGAGAGGAAGTCCTACCTTCTCCCTGTGGGGAGCGCTCAGAGACCGTGGCTCCCTCCTCTGGAGTCCTGTCTCCCAGCTCTCCAAGGTAAAAGGCAAAGGAGCAGGGTCAAGTTGCAGGTTTTGCCTCAGGCAACTAAATTTATTAGCAAGAAAATTTTTTTGTCAGCTCAGCACTGACCAACAAAGTACATTGTTAATAAAGGATAACAAATCTGTCACTTAATTCATAAAACATACCTCAAGCAGTTACAACTAAAAATAAAGTTGGATTTTTGTTTAATTTAAAAGCCTCAAAAATAACAAGCAATATTTTTTTTAAACATGTAGTAGACACAATTGTCTATTATACAATATACACTGTACACAAGTAGAGCTTGGGTTGGGTTGGGGGTGGGAGATGAGGTGGAGAGGGATGAGGTTGAGTATATGGAGGCATTTTTATCTGAATCCAGATTTAGGTATGAGAATTTAGAAATGAGAATTGCTAGAGTGAGAAAAAAACTCTTATGCTCATCATTGCCCCCAAAATTCTCAACTGAAAGCAGGCATGGGGGAGGCGAGTGACAAGGAAAGGAAGAAGGGAGCAATTAAATAAACTTCTTTAAAGCACACACAATACACAGTGTTCATCATCTGAAGTAGAGAGTATAAGGCAACGTTCTCTATAGAAAAAGAGGGCGATCAGGAGTCCATGGGTCTCTTTACTTTTTAAATAGAAAGTTGGAATGTGCTGGAGTTGTGGCCGGGCTGGGGTGTGGAGTGAGGCGTCCTGAGCCCCTCCAGAGGCGGATGCCGAGGGGGCAGGGGAGGGAGGGGCATGGCACGTGCGACCCCGCTTGCGGGCTCTGGGTCTCTGGGTCGCTGCGGTGTTGGGAGGGGACGGGGCGGGGCTCACTTTGCTCCTCGACGGAGTGAAATTCATGTTTTTCCTTTGGAAATAAGGGTTCCCACTCGTCCTGATTTAGAACGTCTCATTGGGCACGGCCGGTGTCCGCGGTCTGGGCAGGCCGGGAGCGCATGGTGAGAGGGAGGGGGCCAGGTGGAGCCTCGGGGCTTTCAGAAGTGGGGGAGACTGGGGCGGCAGAGCCCCTTCCTGTGGGGACAGTCGCAGAACAGGAGGGAGGGCTGAGGGCAGCCCAGGGCAGCCTGGGCTCCTTGCCCCTGGGGGCCCGGGCGGGACACGGCCGGGCCGGGGCACTGCATCTTCGGGGTCTCCCGCCTCTTGGCCTTACAAGTTCTTCGTGACCAGGTGGGTCTTGTAATGCTTGGTGAGGTGGTCACTCCGCATGAAGCGCTTCTGGCACTGGGCGCACTCAAAGCGTTTGTCCCCTGGGAAGAGGAGAGGGCTGTCACTCACTGAGCCCGAGGGAGGGGCACATACAAGGGGCACCCGTTAAGCCGAGGCCACCTTTCCCATCATGGTCTGCTGCCTCCTGCTTCCACTCCACCTGCACCCTCTCAGTCAGTTCTCCTTCCTCTGTACCCACAGCTGACCTCCAGCTTGCTTTGTTCCTGCTCCCCATCCCTCTATTTGCCCCTGCCTGACAGGACGCTTCCCAGGTAGGGATGGCTGCCTGCCTGGCCCGTCGGGCTCCACATCTTCCTCAAGGAAAGCTCCACTGCCCCGGACCCGCCGGCCCTCAGCACTTAGGCCAGGTCAGCTGCTGTTCTGAGCAGCCTTTAATCTTCAGCCAGAGCTCTGGGTCATCTGTCCCCATCCCAGGACAGGGGTCTGCTCACTAGGGCAGTCACTAGAGCAGTGCTTCTCAAAGTATGTGCCAGGGACCACTGTGGGGAGGGGAGGTTTAGTCAAGACAATTTTAGGTGGTAGGTGAATGGTGAACAGTTTTCTTTTTTTTTGAGGTACCAGGGCCAGGGAATGAGCCTGGGCCCTCGTATGTGAGAACCTGGGCTCAATCACTAAGCCCCATTGACTCTTGACTTGGTTGGTTTGCCTGCTTGTTGTCTGCTTTTTGTTTTTAGGAGGCCCTGGGGACTGAAACTGGTACCTCCCATGTGGGAAGCAGGCACTCAACAGCTTGAGCCACATCTGCTCCTCCAGTTTTCATTTTAATAGTTTTGTATTTATTTGCCAATGTGTTAAAAAAAAAATATATATATATATATAAATATATATATATATATAAAAACATGATAGTAAACCAGTAATGTCAAAGATAATACTGCACAGGATATAAATGAATAGATGATTTAAGAAAAATCTTTAGGTAAGGAGTCTGCTCACAGCTTCACCAGCCACAGCTGAGACCCTACACACGTGACCTCCCCTTGTGCCTCAGCAAAGTGGGGAAAATCAAAATACCCTCCCCACAGAGCTGTTAGGAGGATTAAATTAGTTTATCTGCAAAGTGTGCATAGTAGCTGGCATACCCCGTCAAGTGCTTGCTAAATAAATTTGCTAAATAAATAAACAGGTAGATGTGGCACAAGCCACTGGGATAGTGCAGTGCAATGCAAGTAACAGTACTCTGGGAAACACTGTGACAAGGGAATGGCTTGAAGGAACTTCCTGTGTAGGACCCCCTGAGAAGCCAGCCTGTGGCTCCTGCTTCTTGCTGGGCCAGGAATCTCCCAGCACAGAAATGGCCCATGTTGTTGAGGTGCCGGGGGGGGGGGCCGATGGTACAGACCTGCATGGACATGAGCGTGGGGGGGTGCGGGTGTGAGTGCGCCGAGGGGGGTGCAGGCCTCCTGCGTGGGCATGAGCATGCGGAGGGGGTGCAGACCTGTGTGGGTGCGAGCGTGCCGCTGGAGTTCGTCGCTCCGTGTGAACCTCTTTCCACAGAAGAACCAGTTGCACACGAAGGGCCGCTCGCCGGTATGCAGGCGCACGTGGGCCCGCAACAAGGATGTCTTCCGGAAGGTCTTGCCACAGTCAGGGATGTGGCACACGTGCTTCTTCTTGCCCTGCTCTCCAGACCTAGGGATTGGGTTGAGGATGGGGTGGAGGGAATGGGAAGAGGAGAGGGAGGAGGTAGAAAATGGGGGCAGGAGCAGGGGGGAGAGGGGATGTGAGGTTGAGGAGGAAGCACAGGACTTGGAGCTGGCCTGGCGCCCCCTGGGCGGGTTGTGTGGCCCCTCTCCTCCAATTACCTCTTCTCCCCATCCTTGCAGTTGGGGCAGGTGCAGGCCATGCGACGCCGCTTCTCCCCGGGCTGGGTCTCTCCAGCCAGGGCTTGCTCCATCTGCAGCTGGATCTGGGTGGGGCTCAGCCCACTGATGGTCAGGTTGTTCCCAGAAACATTCTGCACTGTCAGCTGCTGCTGCCCTGTGGGGCAGGGGGAGGCAAAGTTGAGGGCAAGGAAGCCTGCAGGTAGAGGGAGCCCAGCCTCGTGGGTGGAGCCCTTCCCTTCTACACAGACAAGAGTGATGATAATAGCAGTAAACATTTCTGAGAACCTATTAAGGACCAGATACCTTGCTAATGACTTTATATATGTATTAACACACTTAGTCTTTATACCCTCTTCCCCATTTTACAGATGAACAAACTGAGGCTCATTCATATATCAAGGTCACACAGCTAGTAAGTGGTAGAACCGGGATCTGAACCCTGGCAGTCGACTTCAGGGTGCCCAGAACCACTGTTTTAATGGGCAGAATTTGCTTTAAGATGTTGTCCACGTGATGGGGGAAGGGTCTTGTATTTGGTTGCCCTGGAGTGTTTATTCTGGAATCTTTCAACCTTAGGCCTTTGTGAGATACCAACGCTGCTTTCAGGAAACTCTCCAGAAAGTTTTGTCCTAACAGTGAGAAAACAGTTCTGTAGGCTTTGGGGAAAAAAATCAAGCCCCCTATGTCTTTATTTTAATTAAAAATAATTTTTTTTCTGATATCCCCCATGTCTTCTAAGTTGACACTCTCCATAAGGCCATTTGAAGCAGGGGAGTGTCACTGATCTAACACTTGTGTCCCTCTGAGTGGGTCCCTTCCACTTCCCTAAAAAGAAGAGGAGCCTTGCCTTCCCCTGCTGGGGTCACCTCAAGTGGGAAAACCAAACATAAAGTGCAGTAAATTAATTAAGGATGAAAAGATTCAGAGAGCTCCCACCACCTTGCGAGCTGCCCTTCATCCAGGCAAAAGGTGCAGGGTGGTTATGATCTTTCCTAGGACCATCTGCAAGGCTGCCTTCACTGTGTAAACATCACCCCTGGACTGAAGCGCAGCGCAAGCCATTCCCACTGCAAAAGGCTCCCTCCTTTTTTCTTCCAACCTTAACTCAAAGCTCTCTCCTCCAACAAGCCTTCCTTGAAGCTCCTTTACATAGTCTCCCTTGAACACTTGTTCTTGGTCTGTACAAAACTAATTTGCATTTGTGAGATGGCTGGAGGGTTTTCCTGAGAACATCTTATTTTCTCCCTCACATTCAAGGTCTTCAGCTATAAGAGAGGACAACATGTGTCTTCAGCTACCTCACAGGGCTACTGTAGGGACCAAATGAGAAGTTACACGTGGATATGCTTTAAGCTGGAAGGCACTAGGCAAATCACTGCCACCCTGGGAAGCCCAGGCCGGTCCACAGTTCCCACATGTGGGGCACACAGGCCCCACAGCCCTTCCTTGGCAGGAGGGGCCTTCCCTCACCGCCGGTGTTGGTGATGGTGACCGGCACACCCTGGACCTGGACGCCGTTGATGCTGATAGTCTGCATCGCCTGGGCAGCCGCGGCCAGCTGGGCTGCATTCAGGCTGATAATGCTCCCGGCAGGGGCAATCTTTGGCAGGGGGCGCTCTTTTCGGAGAATTGCAGCTGCGTGCTTTTTGCTGGTTCCGCTCAGGTGGGGGGCACGGGACGCAGGGCTGCTACAGGTGGTGGTAGAGGTGGCTGCAGCTGTTGCTGAGGGGCTGTCCTGGACGAGGACCGTCTGCACCTCACCGGAAGGCGTGCGGATATAGACCTGGGAGGAACCACAGAGAAAGAGTCAGCACCCCAGTAGAGACTGGGCTCCCTGTGCCTTTAAATGCAGTGTCACCTCCCCACCCGAGTGAGAGCCAGGGGTGCTTCTTTGCCAGCCCAACTCTCTTCTTCAATTAGCCCCAGCCTACAGTTATACTCAGTTGATGTTCAAGAAACAGCTGCTGACACCCTTATACTTGACTGGCAGGTGTTGACTGTTGATCTGAAACCAAACATTGAATTTCCCCAGCATGGACAAAGAAAATCACCAAATCTCAGAATTGAAGAATTAGAAGGCAACTTAAAGGTTACCCCCTCAAAAGATGCACTATGAATGGTCATCAAACTATGAAAATGGATTCTGTCATATTCATCCTCAAAGAGCCACAAATTTAGAAACAATTTTTCCCCAACTCAGCTTGGCAAAGATCTCAATATAAGAGCTAAAAACTTCATGACCCTGAATTTGGCAAAGGATTCTTAGATATGACACCAAAAGCACATGGACAAAAAAAAAAATAGATAAACTGAACAGCAACACTAAAAAGTCTTGTGCTTCAAAGAACGCCATCAAGAAAGTGAGAAGACAGCCCGTAGAATGGGAGAAAATATTTGAAAATCATATATCTCATCAGAGACTCATATCAAGGATATATAAAGAACTCTTACAATGCAATAATAAAAAGACAACCCTATAAAAAATTGGCAAAAGATCTGAATGCACATTTCCTCGAAGATATATACAAATGGTCAAAAAGCACATGAAAAGATTCTCAGAATCATTCATTAGTCATTAAGAAAATATAAATCAAAACCATAGTGAGCTACTACTTCATACCCACTAGGATGGCTAAAATAAAAAAGTGAAATTAGAACCCTCATATGATACTGCTGGTGAATTCTAAAACGGTGCACTACTTTGAAGAGTATGGCAGTTCCTCAAAATGTTAAACACAGAGTGGTGACCCAGCAATTCCACTGCTAGGCATATACCCAAGAGAAACTGAAAACATATGTCCACACAAAACTTTAAATAAATGTTCACAGCAGCATTATACATAGTAGCCAAAAAAGGGAAGCCACCCCAATGTCCATCTACAGATGAATGGATAAGCAAAGTGCTTCAGTGATAAACAGGAATGAAGTGCTGATCCATGCTACAACATGGATGAACGTGAAAACATGATGCTAAGTGAAAGAAGCCACACAACAGGCCACATACTGTATGATTCCATTTAAATGAAATGTCCATGGGAAGAGGACTTGGCCTAATGGAAGCGCTTTGAATCCTGGGCCTCCTTGATCCGTGTGGAGCTGGCCCATGAGCAGTGCTGATACGCTCAAGGAGTGCCCTGCCACGCAGGGGTATCCCCCGCGTAGGGGAGCCCCACGCGCAAGAAGTGCACCCCGTAAGGAAAGCCGCCCAGGGCGAAACAAAGTGCAGCCTGTCCAGGAATGGCACCGCACACACAGAGAGCTGACACAAGATGACGAAACAAAAAGAAACGCAGATTCCCGTGCCGCTGATAAGAAGTGGTCACAGAAGAAGACACAGCGAATGGACACGAGAGCAGACAATTTGGGGAGGGGCGGGGAAGGGGAGAGAAATAAATTTAAAAAAATAAATATTTAAATAATAATAATAATAAATGAATGAATGAATGAAACGCCCAGCAAAGAGACAGAAAGTAGATTAGAGGTTGCCAGGGGCTGGGGAGAGGGGGGAAGAGGACTGGGAGTGACTGCTAGTGGACACAGGGTTTCTTTTTGGGCTGATGAAAATGTTCTAAAGTTAGTGGTGATGGCTGTACAACTTTCAATATCCTAAAAGACACTGAACTATCCACTTTCAAAGGGTGAATTTTATGGTATATGAATTATAATATATCTCAATAAAGTTGTTAAAAAACAAAAACAAGGGTTGAAGCACGTAAAGAGATATAGGCACCAACCTGGAAGAGCCCCACCCCCCCATGGCCAAAACTGGAACTGTGTGAGCCACAAAATAAACAATGTAGTATTGGATTATAACCCAAAGTATAAAATAAGCATATGTGAGTGCATACTGATATAAATGACTGAATAAATAAAATACATGAGGGAGAAAAGATAACTCTTCCTTATGGGAGAATCCTGAGGCATGGATGGTGCCCCCCACCCCAAATATGGGCCTTAATTCCTGCCTCCACCCCTCCCCCAAAGATGGGCTGGATTTAATGACCTGCTTACAAAGACTACACAAAGAGAGAAGCAGTACCTTCACAGTGGAGAAACCTGGCAAGATCCTAACTTAACCATGCGACAGGGCTGACGTGAATTCCACCCTCACATAACATGGTGAGGAGGGTGCGGTGCCTCTAAGGCATACTTTCCAAAAACGAGTAACCCTAGTCAAGTCAGGAGAAAAACAGCAGCCAAACCCAGACTGGGGGACCTTCCACAGGATCCCTGGCCAGAACCTTCCAGACAGTCAAGGGCAGGGGAAACAAGACTGAGAAAATGCCACAGACCAGGGCAGAGTGGGAGCAGGGCCAAGTAAATGCAGTGTGGTCCCCAGGGGTGGGGCGGGGTGGGGGAGGCTCTGGAACAGAGAGAGGACATTCATGGAAAACTGGTGAAGGCCAAATCAAGTCTGGAGTTTAGTTAATAATGTGCCCATGTTGGTTTCTTATTTTGACAAATGTGCCATGATAATGTAAGATCAGGGAAACGGGGTGAGGGATATGTAGAAACCCTCTACTGTCACTGCCGTTTTTCTGCAAATCTAAAGTTATTCTAAAAATGTGTCATAGTAAAAGTTTGGTACTGAAGCATGTGGGTGAAAGTATCCCCCCACAAAATACAAATTAATTACAAAGGGAAGAAAAGTAACTTTATGCTACAGAAACCCGCCAGACACCACTTTAATCATCTACCAGTAAGGGGACAAATTGAAATCATGCCCCACTCTGTAGGATGCAGTGAGAACACAGCATTGCTTCTGTGATGTTTCTGCAAAAAATGCACCTAATCAGGAGGAAATACCAGACAAACCTAAACTGAGCAACATTCTCCAAAGTAACTGGCCTGTAATCTCCAAAAGTATCAAGGTCATGAAAGTCAAGACAAGACTGAGGAACTATTCCAGATTAGAAGAGGCTGAGGAGAAAGGACAACTCACTGTGAGCCTGGATCAGATCCTTTGGCTATAAAGGAAATACTGGGTCAAGTGGTGAAACCCAAATGGGGTGGCTGAATTAGCTGGCAGGATGCTTTAGTGCTGATTTCCTGGTTTTGATGGTTGTATGTAGAATGTCCAGGTGGGTAGGAATTATGGCCTATCTACAAACCGCTCAGAAATGACCGGGGGTCATGTTGGCAATTTATGCTTAAATGATTCAGAGAAAAAATAAATTTCTTTATAGAGAATAAAATCCTGTTGTGATTATGATTGGGGTTATTTTTAATTCCTAGATTATTTGGAACTGTGTTTCTTAGTGAAAAACAAACCAACCGACCTCATGCCACCTCTTAATGAATATACAAATCTCATTCCATTTTTTGATATGTTCACCTTTTGTGAATCATTGCTGTTTTCTGCGTATTGAAGTTTCTGTTACTAGAACATTGTTTGTTCATAATATAGAGCAGAGGTCAGCAAACTTTTTCTATAAAGGGCCATATAGTAAGTATTTCAGGCTTTGAAGGCCAGAAGGTCTCTACTGCAATGATTCAACTCTGCCCTTGTGCAAAAGCAGCTAAACAATACGTCAACAAATGGGTATAACTGTGTTCCAATAAAACTTTATTTACAAAAACAGGTGACTGGTCAGATCTAACCCATGAACCACAGGTTGCCAACCTCTGATACAGAGTATAATACTTTTTATTTAATTGTGCACATCCTTTGACCCACTTTTAGGAATTTAGCTATAAGACTGGTACTGCCTAGATGTACACTTAACAGGGTATTAGTTGTATAAATAATAGTACTTTGGGATAAAGGAAAATAGTGTAGTCAGTAAAAAAATATTGTAGCTAAATGTTTCTGTGTATATATAATTATTTCCTTAGGAAAATCCGCACTCAGGTTCTGCCTCCATCATTTCAGGACATGGCACCTCAGGGAAGGGAAGCAATGCCAAGAGTCAGCGCTCTAAGAAGCAATCACCTCAGTTCTTCACCTTTAAGGTAGGCCTGATTACAGAACCTCAGAGATAATGTGACAAATATTATTAAGTAAATTATACATCATTTGGCAATATGTAAAATGCCAGAAGGGAGGAGAACGTCCTCTAGGGCAGGCCGCAGGTTTCCTCCTGCTTGACTGCTGCTCCCACAGCGCAAATTCGACTACTTCTCCACCCAGGAGATGGCACAACTTCCTGCTGCCACTCACTGTGACGCCTCAGCTTTCTCTCTGGAAACAACTATGTTATACGTCCCTGAGTGGCAGGAGCTTCCTTTTACTTAAAAAAAACCCCAATTTCCCCAAATCTCTACCCCCAATTTCAATGGTATCACCTGCCACATATTAAGACAAAAAGAGGCAAGGTGGAGAAATGAAAAGAGAATGGGGTTTGAGTTGAACTCTGGCTTGTCACTAATTCCCAGGAGATCCTGAATGCTCTCTAACTTCTCTGAGCTCCAGAATGTCCAGCTGCAACACAGGCCCTGTCCCTGGCACTTCACAGGCATGCACAGTGAGGAAAGCCAGCCTCCCAGGGCCAAAGAGATAATGGAGCATTAGTGCATTAAGAAGAGAGAAGAAATGCCAGAAACCAGAACATTCTGGTTGAATTGCACATCCCAGAGGAATCTAACTTCAACGTCTAAATGTCCCTGCCACAAAAGTGGGCTGCTCTTCCAATTTCTTTTTCCTATATTTTTTTCCCTTCCTTTTTCTTCTGGTCATGATCACGATCATGGAAATGCCCAGCGTATTTCTTGTTAATTTCATACTTTACATCAAACTCTGTGGTTCTGACTTGAATCTTTTCATTCTTGCTATTGAGTAGAAAATTCTATAATGTAAAATAATTTATTAAGAAATAGATACCACCCTCCCACCCACTCATAAAAGAATCCCATAAAGAAAAAGCTGGCCACAATATACCTGTTTGATCTGATTTCTAAAGCTAACCTGTACTTGGCCCTCTGAAATGCAGAGAGCCCATGTGCCAGGCAGGAATGTCCACTTACTGCCCATCCCAGACAATACTGGCTCCCTACACTGAGATCAAGGCAGGGGGTACATCAGCAAAGCAACATCTTAAAAAGCAAACCAAAAGGTAAGCCAACGTCAGCAGTGTAGTGCTGAGGAGGAAAGGGAGGCAGGCACAGAGGCCCTGTGTGGTACCTGAGTAGGTGTCGGCTCAGTCGCCTGGATCTGAAAGTTCTGGGAGGGCTTCTGGGGGACAGTGGGGAGGGTGGCGGATGCCGCCTGCACCACCCGCAGGGCCTGCTGGGGGATCTGCACCACCTGCTGCTGCTCCGCCTTCGGGGGTACCACCTGGACCTGCTGGACCACGGCTGGCTGGCCCCCGCCGGGACTCTGAACGATTAGCAGGTTGTTTCCTGCCTGGATGATGTTGTCTGCGGTAGTCTCAATCAGCACGGTCTCCACCTGCTCTGCCACGGCCATGGGGGGCTGGGAGGCAGGAAGGCTCTTCTTCCTCACTTTCTTGTTAGTCTTGGACAGTGGGGTGGGGGGGCTTTCAGTGAGGAGCTGAGCGGAGGCCCCCGTGTCACCGGTGCTCACGAGGTTGTTGACAGGCAGAGTGAGTGTCACGTTGCCGCCCCCACCAGTCAGCTTCACCACGTTGGCCCCGCTCTGCCCGGGAGTGGTGGTTGTGCTCGACTTCTGGGCAGGGGCTGGCTTGATGGGGACAGGCTTGTGGCTGGATGGTGAGGGTGTGATGATGGCTTGGTGGGTGCCAGGGATGATCTGGATCTGGTTGGTGAGACTGGGCTGCACTTGGATAGTTTGGGAATTGCTCGCCTGGATCTGAGGGACCGCCTGGTACTGGATGTTGGCATTTGATCGGGTCCCTTTGTTGATAATGGTTGGATTCTGGATGGCAAACACCAGCTGCCCCCCAGGATAAGACGTACTCAGTTGTGACCCCTGAATTTGAAGTATGTTTCCTTTGGAGGACAAGATTCCAAAGCTGTTCTTGCCGGGACTGAGAGGGAGAGGGGCAGGTTTGATTGGAACGAGTTTCCGTGGTGTGGGCTGGGGGGGAGCAGGAGGCGTCACAGCAGCTTCCACAGCTGGGGGGCCAATTTTGCTACATGTTGCGGCCAGCAGAGCTAAGGGAGACGGTTGGGAGTCCTGCAAAAAAACCAAGCAGAGGGAAGGGGTGAGACGTGAGGTGTGTGAGCCCAGCCACCCTTCTTCCCTTTAGGATCCTCTCCCCTGGCAGCTCTCAGCGTGGCTCTGTTCTGCCCCTGTGGTAAGCATGTTGTTGGCAGTCTCCCCTGCAATTGCTCCTGTCTCCCCGTCTTCCTGACTTCTCTGTTAAGTGAGGGAGAAAGGGTGGGGAACATCTTTCTCATACAGGAAATCCCAGAAGCACCCAAAGACAGGGTGAACTAACACGTCCCTCCCCACTGGCCTTGCTTCTAACAGGAACACCGAATCATCCCCAGGTTGTGAGCTTTCCCAGATGGAGTTCCCACCACAGGGACTGAGGGGCAGCGGGAAGAATAAACGCTTCAGTAAAAGTGTTTTCTAGTGCTTGGTGCCTATGACTCCATACGCTTTCAAGGACACTGCCTCCATTTTTCTTTCATGGGCAGTGGGGTCTGGTGGAAGGAACCTTGGGTTTAATCCTCTTTTTTCTTCCCCAACTCCACTGTGAAACCTGAGGTAAATGGCCAAGGCTTCTTAGTTCAGAAAAATGTGGATGCCTGAACCTTCCCTGGACTCATATCCCAGGGTATTCTCAGTGAGACTGTGCTGGTGACAATGCAGAAAAGGAGTTTTCAGAGTGTTCTAACGTCAGCCTCAGTGAGACCTTCCTGGCAGATGCAGCCCCATCCCGTGGAGCCCGGTGCCCACTCGCCTGGGTGGTGGGGGCGGCGGGCTGCAGGTAGTCACTGGGACTGACAGCGGCAGTGGCAGCCATGCTGGTCTGTGGATCTGCTGGAAGAAAAGAGATGGAGTAAAGCACAAGGTGGCCAAGAGATCCCAGCTCATGGACCTCAGATATTCTTTTTACCTCTACTCACTGCACCTTGGAGAGAGGTAAAGGGCTCCTTCCCCACATCTCCCTTCTCGAGGTGCACACCCTGTTTCAGTGAATGACCTTCTCCTCTCCTCAGACTCCATTTGAGGCCATGAGGACAGCTGATGCTGCCTCCAGTGGACTGTGTCTTCCGGCCACGATAGCCTGGGAGAACACTAAGATGCCAAGACTGCCTGCAGTAAGCTGTGCCACCTTCCACAGCCCTCTCTCTGCTGGGCACTGCCGACTCTCCTTAGCCAGAGTGGAACCTCTGAAGTGGGCAGGAGGAGCCCCCTAGCTAATCCTCTAGCTCCAACTCCAGTCTCCTGCTCACTCTTGCTGCAGCCAGATGCCAGGCTAGCCTGGGAGGGAAGCATTGCTCAGCCACGATTCCTGGCAAGGAGGACACAGCTGTTCCTTTCGGAAGGCCTGGGTGTTTTATGCTCAGCAGCACCACAGAGGCACCTAGGCCCCAGCTAGCAATTTATAGCTCCGGGGTAATTTGAGTGAATTTATGCCTTTTCATAGGACAAGAAATTTGACCTCATAGTTACCACCAAGACCAGTTAGTGTCAATGACTGAATATAACAAGAAGGATGAAAAAATAATAAATTCCATTTTTGTTTAAAAATGTGGTATATATCTCTACATGAATGGAGTCGAATAGTTTAAAAAGGTCTCTAGATGTGGGGGGAGTGGGGGGTGGGGGCGGTGGGGTTGAATGGGACCTCATATTTTTTTAATGTAATATTTTTTTAAAAAATAAAATTAAATTAAATTTAAAAAAAAGGTCTCTAGGAATGCTAAAACATTCAAAGCCAGTTATAGCTGGGTGATAGGATTTTGCTTGACTTAGAAATTCCCCACCTTATTTTTATATATTTTCTTATTTTCCCACAATGAACATACTCTATTATATTTATTTTTTAGTAAAGGAAAAGAAAGAAGATTGAGGAGGTAATGAAGAGACTCTCTACGCTCCAGTCTGATCCCCCTTTTCCCTCCCTCCCCAAAGAAAAAGACAGCAGGTAAATTGGAAGTCATGAGAAACTGGGGAGGAAGAATCTAGGCCATCTTAAGAGTAACTAAATCAGGAAGGAAAAGAACTCTGGGCAGAGTCACACTCGCATCCTAGACCTTTGCAAAGTAGATTTCAGGAAGTTCAGAAACAAGGAGTAATTCTTCAGAGATTCTAAAAGGGAAAAGAGCTCAAGAAAATGAAATTCTTACAATAAAAATCACAAACCATCCCAGTGTTGAATACAAGGAGAAGAGCTACATAAACAAGTGTGATTGCAATCACTTTTACTCTGATGCTTCTCTGTCAGTTTTGCTTGGCATCAGCCCATACAGGGAATGAGCAGGAAGCTTGGTTGGGCCTAGAGACCTGATTTTAAAGGTCAGGTGTAAAGAACCAAGGTGATCTAGGCCAGGAGAGCTGGCATTTAAAGACTGAGCCCAGAGATGGACTGTGAAAAATATTGCAGATCACTGAAAGAGCCCTTAATTTAAAGAAAAACTATACTTGGGGGGAAACAGGTGTAACTCAGTGGTTGAGGGCCTACTTCCCATGTATGAGGTCCCAGGTTCAATCCCCGGTACTGCCTAAAAAACCAAACCAAGTCAACCAAACAACAAACCAAAAACTATGCTTGGTTCAAGAAGAACCAGGAAGGAATTAGCCCCTTTTGGGCATTCAGCAAGAAGAGGACAGAGGTCAGGGAGAAAGTAGAGCCATTTGTTAGCTGGCCTCTCTGTCATCTCTCTTTGGGGGGATGTTTCTTAGGTGGGAAAAGGGAAAGAAAGGTGCTTTGGGGGAAGTGAAGCCCACAACAGGTGATGGGCTGGTAAAAGGATGCACCAATACTTCGAATGATTTCTGGGCTCTAAGCTCAAGCAGACTGCACTGCAGGGTAGCGAGTGACTTTGTAGACACCCTTACAAACTTGGGTGAGGAACCAGAAGGCAGCTCAGGGCAAAATCTTATGTTGGACCTGAAACATTAAAAACATTATGAACACTGATCTGTGGCAAAATCCTGGAAAAATGATTCAACAGCACTGAAGCTTAGGAAAGGAAGATGTGGTCACAAGGAGTAAGTGTGCAGTTGTGAAAAACAAGTACTGCTGGAGAAATTTTTTTTTTAATTGTGTTTTGGATGGATAAATCAGGAGAATGGTAAACACCATGCATTTTATTTCAACAAGGCATGGGGCTGAACTTTCATAATATTCTTGGCAGTAGAGAATGTACAGAAAACGTGGGCCAGATGATAGTTTAGTTTGGGGGCTGAACTGACCAAGCCTCAGTGAGCACCGAGTGCCATGCCACCCTGCGCACCTGCTGCTACAGCATCAACCAGTGGGCCTCAAAGGAGGAATGTGCCCCAGGCCCAGGGGCCACAGGCCCTCTCCTCCAAAGCTCATGCCCTACCACAATTTCTTTTCACCTTCAGAGATCATCTTTTTGAAAATGAGCATTATCCTATCGATCATAGGTGACTGTTGCTCACCCAAAGTCCTGCCACATTTTAGCACCCGCATTTGGGTTTACGACAGCACTGGTGCCAGGTGGCACCAGCATAACTGCACAGCCTAATCAAGACAACTGGTTCTGCACACATGGTCCACGGGTGCAAAATGAAGGTCCCATGACCCATCTTCAGAGGTGGTGGGAGGACTGTTGTGCGGCACAAGCGCGCTGCAGGGTGGGCTTATGGGACCTCCGGGAGCCCCAAAGTATGGGGTCTGTGCCGTCTTCACGGTGAAAGCAGCAATTCGGGTTCATGAAACATCTTCCTCCTACTAGTGATGTTACCAATTTGAATTTTACTGTTTTTTTTTTTAATAGTTACTAATTTGTTCATTTTTTTAGGCACTAGATCAATGAGTTGATACACAGGTATATATGTTTGTACATAATTAAGTGAAGCTGTAGCATTATGATGAAAACAATTTCTCCTTATAATGAAAATGAAAAAACATTTTTCTTTTACAGCAGTGGTATTCATACTATTTTTGACCATGAACACTAAAACAATTTACATCAAGACCCAGCATGTGTGTGCATGCACAAACGTATGCACATACACACGATACCTCCCTGTCCTGTGCCCATGCAATAGAAGTTTCTTGAAACAAAATTTACCCTTACTATATGTGAGGTACTTTGCTATTTTTCAATCCTACTTCATTTTTTAAAAGTGCTATTTGTGACTCACTTAAATTGGTTGTATGACCTAGAGGTTGGAAATTGTGGCTTTAGAGTACTTTATCTACTATCCAAGTTTAGAAAACAGTGCAGAGACCCAGTGGGTGAGCTAAACTTGCAGATGTCACAAAGCCAAGGATTGTGAAGACCGTGCGTATCAGTATCAGGGCTCAGGGAGACCTTAGAAATGGCGAGGGCCATGCTGCAGGGCATGAGGCCCCAGACCTAAGCAAGGGCTTTGAGCCTGGGGTCTGTCGGTGGGATGGCTGGTGCGTTCGTGCCTCTCTCAGCCTGCTCACCATCTGTGGAATGCTAATGTCCTTATAGGTCTGTGTGGCTTCAATAATTTATATGATAAGCATCAAGCACAAGACCTGGCAGATAGTGGGAAATCAATAAATGGTGGTTTAAATTTTGAAGTTTAATAAATCCTGCACTTAACGTTTTAAAAAAAAATCGGGAACAATGTAGCTCGAGTGGTTGAGTGCCTGCTTCCCCTGTGAGGTCCTGGGTTTGATCCCCAGTACCTCCTTAAAAAAAAAAAAAAAGCACATGAGCACATGAATTTGGTACGAATGACAAGGCTTACCAGTGGTCTGCATGTGGAAAAGCCCCAGTGGTTTTTGACTCTTAAGCTAAATGGGAGCCAACAGTTACTAGGTATGGTTGCCAAGAATATGACTGCAAGCTTAAACTATATTTCTAAAAGTTCAATTGCAGAACAAGAAAAATAACAGTCCCAGTGTATTCTGCATGCTTGGGTGACAGCTGGAGGGTCAGGTTCTGTCCTGAGGGGCGTTCTGAGAGGGGAATTTTCAACTGGAGCGTGTTCAGAAAAGAGCAGCACTGGCTGTGACCAGGATGCCAGAGTAGCGACGTCCACCCGGATATTTATTCCAGATGTGGGCCCACAGGGCAGAGCCAAGACTTTGGGATGGGAATTTCAAGAAGGCAGATTTCAGTTTAATGTGACAGAGAGCTTTAAAAAGTAGGACTCGGTTACCTCTCGAAGTAATGTTCTCCCTTTCCTGGAATCATCTGGCCAGAGGCAGGATGTGTGTGTGTCTGTTGGAGTGGGATGTCTATATGCGATGGAAAGGAGGACTAAGTGCTCTTCAAGGTTTTTATAATTCTTGCTGCTGATAAAAACACAGGATTAGTTCTGGCAGAGCTGGGAAGGGAAGGCTCAGGTTAACTTGGCTAGAAGTGGGGAATGACTCTGCCTAGACACCCTTTGTAATGAAATGGAGGGATGTCAGAAAAGGACAGAGAGCAAATGAAATAAAACAAAATGAAATCTGGCCTGCCACTTCCTTAATCACGTCCCTTTCACATTTCCCTCTCTCCCCCTGCAGTCATTATGACCCTGGACTCAAACCATTTGCAGATGGGCTGGGCTCAGAGTGATTCTTCAGAGTTAGGAAGTTAAAGCAGAAGCTACTGGAACAAGCTGCAGACTGCTGGCGCCTGACATTGCACCATTTCATTTCGGTTTCATTTTCCTCCCCAGCTGGCTCTTGAAATACTTCTCTGGATCTCAAACCAGTACTTTTAAGTCTCCCCCCTAGTGTTATCCAGGGCTTTACGGTCCCTGGGCTGCACACCCAGGCAACCACAATGGAACCATCTCCCTGCATTGCAGAATTACATCCTGGGGTTAACCATGAGAGGGGAAAGAGAAGTATTTCCAGTTTATAAATGTTTATAAATGAAAAGTGGCTATGGGAAGGTAGCACAGATACGTTAACTGTAGGACTATGATCAAAGGTACTTTCAAACCTCATTAATTTGTAACCTTATATTTAAAATGTATAATTTGGACATAAATTGTGCTTCACTTTTCCTTTATACTATTCAGAGGCTAAATGGTGTATGAAAACTGCAAAGGGACTCTTGGGCATGGTTAGGTAATTGTTATATACTACTTCCACCATTTTAATAGTACTATTTGCTTTTTTTTTCTTTAGGAGGTACCGGGGATTGAACCCATGGAAGCCGCTCAAAGCACTAAGCGATACCCACTCCTCGACCATTTGCTCTTAACAGCAATTTACATCCAGTTCCTGAAACCTGCATTTAATAACACTGGTAAGTGGGATTACTGCCTATGCTCGAAAGAGCTGCATGTCTTTCAAAGTTAATCCATTTCGATTTTTCATTAATTCAGGTTGGCTAAACCTTCCTCAACAGCCCCAAATCAGGAAAAGTTTTACAGTAATCTACTAAGAAAGTAAGTCCCTCTCTTGGGCTCCCAAGGAAGACTTCAAGGGCATAAGACAAGGCTTGAAGGCAGCATGGAGGGGCAGGGATGGTGGGAAGGAGCAATTATAGGTGCCTGATGGGGTCACTTTCAGCTTTCCTTTCCCCATATTGGAAGCCAGTTTAATTCCAAGACCAGCAGAAAAGCATCCCAGTCTCCACATTCTTGATGTACTGACTATCCCTCTCTCCCTCCCATCTCCTCGAGCTACAGCCTTCTCTTCTTCCTTCCTTGGCCAAACTTGGAGAAAAGCTGCCAGCACTTTGCTGCCCCTCTCCTTTCTTTCTCACTCGCTCATTCCTTGAAGAGCTGCATCAGGAGTCCACACCAGCCTTCTGCTGAAATTGCTCTTGCCAAGGTCACCAAGACCTCCTTGTTGTATCCAGTGAATGCTCTTGAGCAGTTCTTGGCCCTTTGATCATATCCCCCCTCTCGAAACTTGCAAGGATTTTCTCCCACCTCTCTGGCCACTCTTCCCCTTATGGGCTCCTCCTCCTTTGCCATGCCTTAAATATGGACATTACTCAGCATCTGTTCTCTCCTCTTCCCCAACACCCTTTGCATGGGTGACTGTGCCCACTCACATGGCTTCAGGTACCTTCCACAGACAGATGACTCCCAAGGTTATGCCTCTGTAGGCCCCTCCACTTGAGCTGGCCACAGATACTTCAAACACTGAGCTGTCACCTTGACCCATTCCTTCCCGGCCACCACAGGCCTCCTTCTAGCCCCACAGCTAGCCTTGAGGACACTGGGCTGCCTTGCAGGCTCCTGCCACTCTGGCTATAGCTTTCCTGACTGCAACTATGGTTCCTCCCCTGGAGGAATTTCATTCCCCTCAAACAGGCCTTCTGCTGGCTATTTTGGTCAGCTCAGCTGGGCCCAAAGCCAACAAAACAGTTTCTGAGCCCAGTCTTTCCCAGTTGCCTAGTGTGGAAGAATTCTGAGCTGGTGAGAGAAAACCATGCCATGGCTGATTTTAAAGAAGGAAGTTGGACTTCAAAGGGAGCTGACAAAGAAGCTAACAGAGTCAGTTTAGATGGGGGAAGCAGCAATGTTGTAAAAGGCTCCAAACTGTTCAACCATTTCTAGGAGCAGATCTCCAGTAATCATGACGACCATAGTGAAAGAGCTCAGTAACACTAAAATGGCTTTCATTAAATGTGAACAACTCTGGGCAATGCTCCCTAATGCCACAGGCCAAAAGAGGAAGGTCAGTAAGGAATGGAGCTCTTGTCTCCTGTCAGACACTTAGGTATCCTCACCTCTACCTGTGACCCCCGGGCCAGTCTTATATGTTGCCACAATTTCATCAAGAAGTTAAAATCTTTATCAGTTAAGATCCATTTCTATCCTTCCTTTCAAGTAAAACTTGCAAGAGTTGCCAATACTTGCTGTCCCTAATCTCTCTCCTCCCAGACTCTCTTGAACCTGTTCCATACAGATTGTAGGCCCACCCCCCATGCTGTCCCCTTCAATGCCACCCAAACTGCTCGGTACCAGTGACCTCCTGGTCACTAAATCTGGTGGTTAAGTCTTCAACCTCATCTTCCATATTGCTGACAGTTCTTCCTTCTCCTTAAAACACTCCTTTCCAGTGCGCCTGCACTTGCCAGCTTGGCCTCTTACCTCTCTGGCTGCTCCTTCTAAGCCTGTATGCAGGTTTCTCCCTTCCTCAAATTCTAAACTATTGGGCTGCCCCAGGGCTCAGCCCAAGGACCTACTCTCTCTTCTGATTACACCTACTTCCTAAGTAATTTCTCACAGTCTCTTGGCTTTAAAAACCAGTAATACATAGATTCAGTATAATGACAAGTCCCAGATTTATATCCCCAAGCTTGTATTTCCTGCTACCTCCTGACATCTCCACTTGGATATATTAACAGGCATCACAAGTGCTCTAAACACAGCTCCTGGCATCTCCCTAATTCTTCACCTCCTGCCATCTTCCCCACTGCAGTGAATGGCAACTCCATCCTTCCAGCTGCTCAGCCCTAAAACCTTGGGCTCCTCAACTCTTCTTTCTTCCATACTCCATATTTGACAGAAAAAACTTCTGGCTCTACCTTCACAGTATATTCAGAATCTGACAACTTCTTACCACTTCCTGTGTCATCATACCCAGGTCCAGGCCACCATCACCTCTTGCCTAGATGTCTGCAGAAGCCTCTGAGCTAGGCTTCTGCCTTTGTCCCCTTTCAGTCTAGTCTCAATATGCATCCAGAGACCCATCAACCTTTTATCAAATCATGTTACTCCTTGCTCAGAGCCCCCCAATAGCTTCCCATCACCCACTCAAAGTATGTCCCCACATGATCTGGCTCCCATGACTCCCCTGAGCTTCCCTCCTGCCACTCTTCCTAAGTCTGCTTCAGCCATGCTGGCCTCCCTGCTGTTCCCAAGCTTGCCAAGCAGGACTCCATCTCAGGACCTCTGCAGTGCTATTCTCGCTGCTTGAGTTCCCTAACCCCCCCCCCCCCCGATAATTTCATGTTTCAGGGTTTTACTCAAGAAAAAAGACCTTTCCTAATCACCCTATATAAACTATAACCCCTTCCCCCCATACTTCCTATCCTCCTCCTCCTCTTTTTTTTTTCCTTTTTCTCTCTTACAAGAATCTCCTCTGTCACCGTCCCACCAAATAGACGTCCAGACACCTCCTGCCCTGCAAACACCTGAAACAGTCCGGTCCAGCAGGACTCCAACCCTACTCCTATCCTCCTCTTCTATTTTCCCCATAGCACTTCTCAATGTCAACAGGTAATTTATGTTGTTTACTTGTTCACTAAGATGAAAGCTTCCTAAAGGCAGGGACTTCTTTCTGCCTTAAGCACTGCTATACCTCCAGTACCTAGAACACAGTAGATGCTTAATATATATTTGTGGAATGAACAAATGAATAAATGAATGAATCCTGGACGTTTCAGAGCAGCAGATCCTGAATGGAAAGCTTAAGAACCAAAGGAGGGGTATATGGGGACCTCTTATATTTTTTAATGTAACATTATTTGTAACCTATGTATCTTTTTTAAAAAAGACAATTAAAAAATAATTAAAAAAAAAAAAAAAAGGACCAAAGGAGGGAGCGGATGTGCCTCAAACAGTACAATGCTTCCTTCCCACATGGGAGGTCCTGGGTTCGGTTCCCAGTGCCTCCTGAAATAAAAAAAAAAAAAATTTAAATAAAAGGCAAAACAAAGGAAAAACCAGCTCAGGGTAGCCAGTGTGGCTTAGTGGTTGAGCACTAGCTTCCCACATAGGTGGTCCCGGGTTCAATCCCTGACTGGTACTACCCAGGTATTAGATGCCTCCTTCCCATGTATGAGGTCCCAGGTTCAATCCCCAATACCTCCTTTAAGAAAAAAAAAAGAACCAAAGGAGAAAACCCAGCACTAGGCTGGGATCAACTTGACAGGTGAGCTCAGCATGGCTGGTCAAAACCATGTATTCTCCCAGTCAGTGATCTGGTCCGAGAGGGAAACCTTAATCCCACCAGTCACCTCACAGGTGGCCCTCTGCAAAGGCAGCACAGTCTGATTCTGTTCCTGGACAGACACTTTAAAGCACACAGCTCATCACCACACACCAGGAGCCATATTTCAGTGTTCCTTTCAAAACATGTATTGGAGGAAAGTTCTTCTCCAAGTGCGTCAGCATAATGAGGGTGGCTGCAGTCTGAATACCTCTTGTCTGCCTCCACCCTCCTCTCCCCCTAAACCTGACCGTGTCACTTTGAATCCTGTCTGGGTCACACCCCATCGCTGGGAAGGGACTCCGGAGAAGTTAGTAGGGGGGGTGGGGCAGCAGGGGGCGGTTAAAATGCTTCACTCTGACAAGAGCAGTCCCATGAAATGTTGCGACATTTTTGTCAAAGAATACTGGGCCTTGGAATTCTGTCTCAGAGAACAGGAGAAAAAGAAACCAAGATCTACCTTTTCTCCCTGAAGGATATTGTTATGTATAAATATAATGCACATTTATTTGTGAGTCACTCCCCACATTCACCCCAGGTTAGAATGGGCTTGTGAGCCATGAGTGGTGATTTCATTTTCCCAGGAGAGGGCTGCCTTTACAATTTAGTTTTGAGAAGGCTGGGAATGTCTTGGTCTGTTATTTTTCAAGGCTGATCTGAGAATATTTCCAATTAGACATTGACCAGGGACAGAAATATTCCACTTCCAATCACATGGCCCTGCCTGTCATCTCTTATTCCCTATTCACACTCTCTCGGAGGCCACTTTGTGAGTCCATCCAATCCCAGAGGAGAGGTGACAGGTAATGTCACAGAGAAGGCTCTGGAAAGACAATATTTGGAAATGTGCAGGCCAGTGCCTGCTAGTTCCTGAGCCACTTTCAGACCAGGAGAGAGGCCGGCCCACCAGCCTACATCACCGCTGGCATCTCAGAGCTCTCAGCATCAAAATCCACAACAGTCATTGAAGCTAAACCTTAGCAATGTCATGCAGCGGTGCTTCTGACTAGATACAGCAAGAAATTCGGACGCTGACATTAATTACAGCTAAGGAAATGAGACATCCAAAAGAAGGATCAAACAGTTGTATCTACAAGTATGCTCTTCCCGTAACACAAACAGCCTTGATATCTCAACACTGCTCAGAGCTACTCAGTGAACTAAACCAAGAAGCATCTAAACTGGACACATAGCTCTTTTGTAATCCTGAGCAGAGTTCACCTCCCAAGAGCAAGCCAGCCTGAAGCCCTCCCTGATGAGCAGCACAGCAATCCCCACGTCAGTGGCAGCCTTGGAGCATCCTGCTACATGGTGGAAACTGTGATCTCCCCTGCACTGAGCTTGTTCCTGGGCTCAGCATCCCAAGAAGCAGTGGAAAAATCAGTTTTCCATTCTAGAATCCTGTCAACTGGAACAAATCCACCAGGTATTGCCTTGGGAGTATCTCCTCAAAGGCAATCTCCAATCCCTTTCCTACTCAGGCTGACAATGCCCTTGAGTTGGGCATGTGCAGGTTTTTATACTGTTCATTCATCCGTCCAGCCTGCCCCTGCCCCCGTAGATTACTGGCGACCTCCCCACCCCAAGACAATGTGGCTAACCAAAAAAAAAAAAAAAAACACTTGCTGATAATTGATGAAAAGTGTCTTGGGAAAGACTTTCAACTACATTTCAAAAATATAAAGGTGTAAGTGCCAGCTCTTTGGAAGAAGAAATAAAGAGAAGGAGCTGGTTTTCCTCCTACAGTAGCCATAGGCAGGCTTTCCTCCCTCCTACAACAGATCTAGAAGCCACCCAGTAAGTTCCAAGCGCAAAAACACTAATAAATGTATTTTATAATGATGTCCATTTCTAGGCCCAGCTTACACTGATCTGGTCCAGCCTGTAGGCCGAATGTTCCTGGTTTATAACTTGCTGGGAAATTCACAAATCCAGTTAAACTGCCCAAGTGGGTACCCCAGACTATCACCCAATAAACTCATAAGAGAGTATCTGGGGAGCTGATGTGGCTCAGTGTTTGAGTGCCAATTTCTCACATACAAGGCCCTGGGTTCAATCCCTCGCCTAGGTATAAAAAAAGAAAAAAGAAAGTATCTGTGCTTTTCCAAATAAATTTTACTCTAAGTGTACAGCCTGCAAGATTTAAGAATGGATCATATACACCACTACATCCTCAACTTCCTATTACACTACACACCCTTTAAATTAGGGTGACTTTCATTCTGTGGCCATTGTCTAGCTCCTCCAAAATAAATCCTAAAGTTTTCAAGATACACAGCGTGCGGGGTCTTTGATTTGTGCATATAAAGAGAACAGAGAGGGTGAAGATAAGTCTTAGAAAAAGAACATGCTGTATTTCTATTATAAAAATGGGGTAGGACATGGGAGGTCTGCGGTTCAAACCCTGGGCCTCCTTGACCTGTGTGGAGCTGGCCCACGCGCATCTGCGCGCAAGGAGTACCACGCCACACAGGGGTGTCCCCCGCTTAGGGGAGCCCCACACGCAAGGAGTGCACCCCGTAAGGAGAGCCGCCCAGTGCGAAAGAAAGTGCAGCCTGCCCAAGAATGGCGCCGTGCACACGGAGAGCTGACACAACAAGATGACGCAAAAACAACAAAAAGAAACAGATTCCCGGTGCCGCTGATAAGGACAGAAGCAGTCACAGATGAACACACAGCGAATGGACACAGAAGAGCAGACAACTGGGGGAGGGGGTAAGGGGAGAGAAATAAATAAATCTTTTTTTTTTCTAAAAAAGGGGGTAGGGAGGAAGGTCAAAAGATGGTTGAACCCAAGCCAATCTACTGGTTGGCTGCAACAAGCTTAGAATATTTTCGTAAGGGCCCTGGTGGGACAGCTCTTCCTGAAAGCAAGCTTGGAAACTGTCACATGCCTATCGTAAGGGGCTGTTCCTCAAAGTGACCCTGCAACTTCCCCAAAAGGCTACTATTAAGCCCTAGAAGAAGGAAGAAGTTCAAGGCCAAGATATTATAATGAACACTCCATCTATACTAAACCCAGATATTTGCCAAGACCTTTTTCTCTCCTCTGGCAAGCCCCCAGAGGCTCAAATCTTAATAGAATTTGAGAAAATAAAAGCTGCCCAATCTATGTGCTAACAACAGTGATGCCAAACTCTTCCTCCTGAAGCAAGTTCTCCCTGCTGGGCAGTCAGGTGAGGATACATTAATGAACTGTACCTGGATCTCTTTGTCAGAGTCTGTGTCTTTAACAGCTTAGCTCAGGGGGCTTCATAATTATGTCAGACCAGCTGTTTTTCTTGTTTTTAAATGAAGAGGCCAAGCCTTCATACAACTAAACTGAAGAACTAGAATTAGAAAACTTACCAATTGCCCCAGCCAATGAGAATCCATTTCCAACAGGTATTAACGCCTGTTAGAAGCCACTGGAACACTGACATCATCAGCCCAATTGATAGCTTGTCTGACAGATTCACCCCCTTTCTTGGATACAAGAATTTAAAAGAAAACAAGACACTGCAGTTATATTCATTATTGCAGACAACGGGCCTTTGTATTATTAATCAAAATTATTTCTGTGGTGGTTTGAACTCCACCATCATTCCCTTTGTAGTCTCTGTAAGCTGGCCAACACCCTAAACTTTCCAGTCCTAACAACCTTCTTCTCATCCAAAATATCAACTCAACACTTAGCCCTCCAATGTGATATGTAATGCCTTCTGGGGTACAGCATGCCACTGTCAGTGCCTGCCAGAGCACCTTCAAACAGTTCTGACACCCTTCTTTCTGCAGTGAAATCTGTGTAATAGAGGACCTGAGCCACTCACTGCTTAAAGATCTACAAGTCCCTCTGCTTCTCCAAGAAACAACCTCAGCAGGAGAAAGGAACTTTGGGAGAAACTGCACTGAGAAAAGCCAAAGGGAATCCCCCTGGATCAAGTTAATTAAGAAACGATTAAACATAACAATATACTGGGACCAAAACCGAGGAATGAAGTGAGGACAGGTTTCTCAACTGCTCAGTTCCTTCTGAACTAAAATTAGCAAACCAGCAAGTAAGCCAGAAAGTATGGATAAGAGGCTGAAAACATAACTCAGTAATGGGGAGGGAGGTGGGGTAGAGGAAGAAAGTTAAGTAGCCTTTTTACTTCTTTAGTCATTCCTTAGGATCGTGTGCGCTGAGCTTTGGGATTTCAGCACTCCCCCCACGGGACGTTAGGTAATCTGCTGGGAGCTCTGTCAGCAAGTCTTTAAATTTCTCTTCCCACAATTCTGCCACGAGCTTGCAGTCATCTAGCAGTGTCTCAAAGATCCACATGAAAACACTGAAAGGTTTCTGCCCACCCCAGAGTCTAAGACGACAGATCATCTGTCTAGGGCGTGCCCTAGTGTCCTGTCACCATCTGTCGCTTGGGCTACTTCGGAAACTGGGTTGGCTTCTGTGTTCGGCAGTGCCCGCCTGGTTGGCACCGTCTGAATTTCAAGCATTTCCCAACCCTGCTCCTCTTTGCACTCCGCCGAGCTCTGAAGCGCTGGTGGGCACCCAGGGTTAGAGGGCAGGTGGGTCCCCCCAAACAGGGCAAGCACGAGGGGCGTGGGCCGCCTCCTCGGAGCAGACCCAGGCTTTGTCCACCCGGCGGGCGGCACTGAAGCAGGTGGGCGACCGGGTGGAGGGGCTGCCAGCCCTGCCCCAGGTGCCCGCTCCTCTCGCCAGCCCCCGGAAGCGCCGCCCTCCCGCCCAGCGGGCTCCGAGGGGGCGGGGAGTCGAACGCCCCCTTCCGGGTGCCTCCGCCCGGCCGGCCAGCCCCGCTCCTCCTCCGGGCGGGAATCCTCCCTCCCTCGCCCCTCCCGAAGCTGGGCCCCGGCGCCAGGCCCGGCCCCAAGGGGAAACCCCAGCCCCAACTACCCCTCCCTGTAGGCTTCTGCCCGTCTTCCCGACCCTTGGGGGCCGAGAAGACCCCACCGGCAGCGGCCAGGACCCACCGCTCATTACGACATCTTCCTCCCTGGCCTCCGCCGCCTCCGCCGCCACCGAGAGCCTGACACCGCCCGCCTAGCACCCGCCAATCCCGGAGCCCGCCACCGCCCGAGCGACGGCAGCGCTCACCAATAAGAATTCAGTACCTTGGGGACCGACAGCACTACTAACCAATCAACGAGAGGCACTGAGAGCGACGTTCGTTTGGCCAATAGACCTGTGAAATGTCATTGATGGACGATAAAGGGCACCAACCGGAAACCTATCAAAGAGTGAACGACATGTTCATTAGCCAACTGGAGGGAAGTAAAGTCCCACCCACCAGGGAGTTGATGGACAGCGGCAGGAAGCTGGGTGGGGCGGGACTTAGCTGAAGAGTGTTTTTTAATTGGTCGGGGTTGACCTCCCACCCACCTCTAACCCAGAAGATGAGTGATAGATCTGCCCTAAAGCCAATCGGAAGTCCTTAGGGTGAGGCCAAGAAATACCCTTATAAATAGCATACACGTTACGCCTTAAGCCCGGCGTCACCCTGGTGTGGCAGGGGCTTTGTCCTGCGCTTCGGCAACAGCCCTCTGCCACGCCACCCAAAGCCTGGTGAGTGGAAAGCCACTAACCTTTAATCCCTCACCAGCCATCGTTTTGGGAGTGGGAAATGTGCTCCCAGGCGCCCTTGTACTGTAAGCCTTTGCGGTTCAACACCATACTGGGCATTAGGGTTAATGACACTTCCAGAGAGGGAACTGTTTTCAGTGCATCAGTTCAAGCTCTGGCTAATCCTCGCCTGGTTATTGAAGCGACCACCCCACCCCACAATCGGCCGTCTGCCAATGAGTGCATCGCAATCTTCTGAGCCTCTTTCTGAAAGCAGATTCCCGACGGCTGCCTCTGGAAATCTGATTCAGTACATCTGGGCGTGCCTGGAATCTGCATTCTAACTAGCACCTCTGGTGGACTGTCGTGCACGCTGAAGTTTCAAAACCACTGCTTGTTCTCTGCCCCACTTTAGCCCTTTGAATGAGGTACAGTGAGTAAAGCCCTTGGCAGGCACTACCCCAGTAGCCCGGGTGGGTTTAACTTTCTCTCCCAGGTCTCTTTCCTGTGGGTGAGGAACTTGGGAAGGCTCCTGGTGTTAGTGGGAGGGCACTCCTCTGACAGACCAGCCGGTTATGAAACCCACACCCTTGTTAAAGAGACATCTTAAGCAGGGTACTGAAACACCCTAGCCTTATGCCCTCAGCGGTAAAATGAGGTTAATCACACCTACCCCTTAGGACAGTGCCCCCACCCCACCCCCCTTTTAACCATAAACCCCAGTGGAAAACTTTTCTTGGCGACCCAGTACACTCATTTGTTATGAATGTTATAACTGAAGCAAAGTTTCAGAGAAAAATCTTCACCCATACTACCCATGATGCTCTCGGATATTTTCTATTCTATCCTACCTTATTTTCTCTCTCTTTTCTTCTTTTTGCTCTTGACTGGAAGTTTAAGGAAAAGCACTTCCTTAAAGGGTTGGTGTGATAAAATAATATAAAATACAAAGCAGAGTGCCTAGTACAGAACAGATGCTGAATAAACGTTAATAGTTTCTTTTAGTCTACCTTCTCAGTGTTAGCCTTTGAAGGGAAAAGTAACTTTAGAGGCAACGTCATTCCTCTAGTTAAAATCATTCATTGGATCCCTATGTGCTTCAGAATAAGGCCCAAACTCCTTTCTAGGCAAACAAGGTCCTTTAAGCTCTTTACTTATGTTTTTCATGTTTGATCTTCCTCCTCCCAGCCCCCATATCCTTCCTACAAATCCTTCCCTTTTGCCTCAGGGAAAGTTTCCACAGTCCCTAAAAATGTATGCTTCTCTGCTGTTTCCTTTCTGACCTTATCTTCCTTTCTCCTTCTGGCAAACTCCTGTGCATCCTTCAAGACCCTCTCAAAAGAGCTCCTTCTCTGAGAAACCTCCTGGCCACAGCACTCCCATCCAGCCACAGCAATTTCCTCCTGTGTGCTTCCGGGGCTGTCCTTCAGACATTTAGACAGCTCCTCTCTGTCACACTATACTATACAATTTTATTTTCACTTTGGACCCTTCTACTATACTCTGAGCTGCAGTGGAAGGACTGAGTTCAGTCCGCAGAGCACGCAAGAAATGTGTGTGTGCTGAGTTAAAGGATGAAAATTTGCATACAATTACATCTACATATGACTTACTTATATAGACCATTCATTCTGTTCCCAAGCCAAGCCATTTTTCAAGTTAAGATTGCTTCACTGTCAAGCCAAGGACTCCACCCAGGTTCAGTGACTCAGCTATTTAAGGTACAAAGACAGGTTTTTAGGGGGGAGGCGGGGTTGAAGATCTTGCTGGACCACTGTCCAACTTCTTCTGGGACAGACGCAGGAGGGCAACTGCGGCTGCTTCCACCCCCAGAGGCACCAACACGAAGACAGCAGAAATAGGAGGGAAAAAAAGTGTGCAGTTTGTGTATGCAGGGAATAGGGTGCGAAAACTTAGAAGAATTCAGAAGCAGTTTTGAGTTACTTGAATGGTTTTTGCCCTTTTAAAGACTGCCATTTTAGTTTTTCTTACTCCTCTCTTACCAGAAACATAACCAAGGAAGAGGGGACTTTTTAAAGGGAGAACCCCTTGTGCTTTTGTCAGAACCTCTTTGGGCCTCACTCCCAACCCTTCAAAACCATCACACAAGTTTGCTTCCTGTAGATTTCTTTCAAGATGGCCCCCTCCTCAACAGAGAGGAAGGAGGCCAGGAAGACAGCCTCTAAATGCCCACCTTCTCCCTGGCCACTCTTTAAACGCACTGGAGAGCTGCTGAGAAATTCTGAAGTCTGGGTCCCATCCCAGACCGAGGACTCTCGAGGGGTGGTTGACCGGCATAGGTAACAAGAAAATCCTCAGGATTCCAGTGGACAGCCACATGTCCAGAACCACTCCTTAGCACAAGGCTAATTTCCCACTGGGGGCGTCCAAGGAAAGAACTGTGACTTGTCAGTACCCCCTTTCTCCACCCACTCCCATTCCTCCCCTTTCTGAATTTCTCCCTGGGCCACCCTACCTGCTGTGGTCTTCGCCCAGCCAGAGCCGACAGGTTGTTGCAGCTGTTGTGTTTTTCAGCACCACCAGGAAAGACATCTCGTCCCCTCGTATTTTGGGGAGCAGGTTCTCTCTCAGTGATATTTTCCTTCTTGTCTCCAACTGCCTTTCAGCCTCTTCCTACTCACTTTCTCCCTGTTTCTACTTTCCAGAGCTGCCCAGTTTCTACCACGAGAGGCTCCATATTTGTCGGGTCCACCACTGCACCTTCCACTCCCAGTACCTCCCTTGATACTTACTGGGTGCTCAGTAAATGTCTGTTGACTGACAGACTGTCTCCTTTGAATACGTCTCATGGACCTTTCCCCCTTCTCTTCTAGGCCCAGCTTCTTCCACCTCCATTTCACTTCTCCTTTTCCATCTGGCTTGTAAATCCCTTCCTTCTTTATTCTCCCACCTTTTCCCTACTTCCTAACATTCTCCTTGTGGCTGTGTGGCTGCCCCCAGCTGTACCACAGAGTGAGCGTCTATCCCCTGAGGATAGACTGGCTCTGGAGGGAGGGAGGTAGAACTGTGGTCTCGGCCCTCAGGAAGCTTCAGATTCCTCACAGAGCAGAGCTTCCAGTGAAGGGAAGCGCAGGGCGCGCCTGGGGCTGCCTGTCCAGAAGGGAGACGGTCAGGCCAGCCCTCGGCCACCAGCTGATCCTCACTCATCACACCCAAGCTTTATTTTTATTTTTCCAAGAGTTACAGCCAGTTCAGACCTCCAAATGCTACTAATTCTGCCCTAGGGATTCCTCAGCAGCGTCTGCTTCTCACTTTTCCCTTCTCTCGTTTTCTACTTTCTCATCTTTTCCTTTTCCGCCTGTAGAGAAATCAAGCTGCAGATGCTTCAAAACATCCTCGATGCTCTTATAAGCAGACTCAGAGAAAGATTGTCGTGGAACAGACCCCTAGCTTGAATGAATCGTTATTTTTGCCCCTCCCCGCCCCGGGATCCACCTAGGGTTTCAATTATCCAGGTTCCCTCACTCTTCTATGTGCCTGAAAGGTTGAAAGAAGCTGTAAAGTGTATCTCCCTATTACCCTTTGGCTGCCCCCCACCCCTTGCTCCAGGCTCACGCACGTCCCCGCCCCTCCACTGCCCAGGGGCGCCGCTCCCAACCGTGCCCTGACACATCAACTCTGCCCCCTGGCATCCTGCCCAGGCCGATGGCTGTCCACCAACTGCCACAGAATCTTCCAGCAAGGACATTCCACCCATCTTTCCCGACAGGGTTCTTCCTTCTGCCCTGGTTGTTCCTACCCCATGCCCCTTGCGGGGGGGTCTGTGGAGCCTTAGGAATGAACCGCCTGCCTGGGAGAAGGAACCCTTCTTTAGGTAGAAGGCGCTGGAGCCGCCTTAGTCTTTGTCACCACCAGGGGGCACCTGAGGTGTTTCCAAGGGCAGCTTTAATCTTGACTAGAAGGCAGGCAGGTAAATTCAGTTCAACAAGCATGTATTGAACACCTACTGTTTGCTAGGCCCTTGCCCTGCTTCCACGGGAGACTGAGCGTGTGCGCTAACCTCTACAAAGTGGCTTCTTCTTCTTCTTTTTTTAATGATCTTGGGCTGTTTTAATTTCCTTTTTTTTTTTTTTTGGTACTGGGGCATGGGATTGAACCTGGGACCTCGTATTTGAGAAGCTGGAGTTCAACCATTAAGCCCCATCAGTTCCCCAGAATTGGTTTTTTCATTTGTCTGCTTGTTGTTTGTTTTTTTGTTTTCAGTAGGCACTGGGAATTGAACCCGGGACCTCCCATGTGGGAAGCATGCACTCAACTGCCTAAGCCACATCGGCTCCCCAGAGTCTTCTTAAAAAGAGCCATTTGAAAGTTACACACACACAGAGCCATTTGCATCTTCAAGGAATCAGTTTCCAACCAAACAGCTCCTTTGACCACTTCTGGTCACAGTACCCCCCTCCACCTCAGCCTCTCCTGTCCCTGGCCCCTCCTGGTCCTGATGCCCACTGCCCCACGTGGCTGCTGAGCCTGCGCTTGTTCCTCTGAGCCCAGACTTCCCCCAGCCCACTGGAAGTGTCCCCAGGAACAAAGGGAGATGGCGAATTTCTCCAGGTGGAACAATTCTGCCTCCCTCTCTCTTCTGAGTCCTGGGACCCCATCACTTGCTTCCTCAGGGTTCCCCAGAGCACGTGAGTGTGCAGGGTGTAGATTCAGGGAAGCCGTGGGCTGGGATGCCGGGGATGGGCGCATAGCTTCCTTCCTCTAGAAGCATCGACCAGCTGGCGGGGATGCGGGAAGTGGGTGATGCCGGTGAGAACAATGATAGTAATGATAGCAGTGGGGCCCACAAAACGGCTCTAATGATCCCCTGTACTTCCAGCTCTCCTGCTCTTCCCCGATACTTCAGAGCCATTGCCCAGTCAACCCTCTTGGCTTCCCTAGGAGGGTCAAGTAACCCCATATTTTATGGCTGGGGGAAACTGAGGCTCTGGGACAGCAATGGAGTTGGCCAAGGTCATACAGTATGTGGGTGACAGTCAGAATTTGTACTCATGTCTCTTTGGGACACACTCTTACCTTTCCCCTCCATATCCAGACTCACCTGGGTGCATGCACCCACATACACACGCACACGCGTACACACACACCATCCATCCCCGCCCTGACCTCCAGGGCCCTCAGTATCGGGGAGAAGCCCTAACTGCGGCAAAGGATGACTGTCTGGGATAACCAGGAGGGAGGTCCCAGTGGCCCTTGGGGGCTTCGCGGGGCGTTGGCCGGGGCCTGCCAAGGCTTGGGGGAGCCTTTTGTCCTGTTGGACATGCTTCACCCCGGGGAGGCCCCTCCCATGCCACAGTACTGGAGGTGGCCGAGGAGTCCGAGCAGGAGGAGATGTGGTGGCCCTAGGGAGGCCAGAGAAGGCAAAGGCATGAGAAGGGCTCCCTGGAAGGACCGTGATTCAACTAAGGGGGGTCGGGGGAAGACGGGCGAGGCGGTGCTGGGACACATGACTGGATTTCAGCTTCGTGTTGTTACCTAGTCTGAACTCAGGCCTGGAAAGGGGGTGTGGGTGTGCGTGCACTTTTGTTTGCAGCAGGAGGGAGCAAGGTTATCTCACCTAAGAACTTCCCGGTTATAGAAAGTAAGGGTCTGAAGCAGGTGGCTGAAGAGGGCAGTGAGGTAGAGGGCATGCCAGGCCTTGAGAGCAGGTCCCAGCGATCCTGGAGCCTGGGTCAGGGGAGGTTCTGCTGGGGTGGGTGGGAGGATGGTTCTGAGGGCCCCGGCTTTGAGAGAAGAACAATGGAGACCCAGGACACGGCCCTGCGGGGCTGTTCACGTCACTGCTTCATGACTGGCTCCCCCCCACCAGCTCTGCTCCGGACCCTCGTCTCCACTGCCCTGCCGGCCCCTGACCCCTGGTGGTCCCGCCCCCAGCTCCTGGTTTCACCTCTGAAACTCCCAGGCCCCACATTGCTGAGATTTTACTAGGGCTCCCAGCTGGCTCCCACCTTTGATCTGGCTTCAAAAAATAAAAAGCAGCAACAGGAGAGTAATTTTCCCCGACCTGCTAGGGAGGAAGGCAGGCTGGAGGCACGTCCTGACCAGCCCGGCCCACTCCTCCTCCAGCCCCGAGTCAGCAGCTGGAGGGGAGGGGAGCACCCAGTGCGGCAGAGCCCTCCAGGCCTTGTTCCTGGTCGGCTTCTTCCCCTTCCTCCAGGGTGCCGACCTCACTGCCAGTCTCCCCTTCTTTCCCAGCCCTCCAGTCGGAGGACAATACAGCTGCATCCCCTGGGCACCTGCCTCCCAGCCCCGCCCCCACCTCTGGCCACTAGGGCCCCTGGCCTGTCCCTGGGGAGGGGTGACCACACAGGGTGGGGCCTGGCAACGAGCATTACTCAGTTGGCCGTCTTGCGCCAGCCTCTGGTCCTGGGAGGCTGGACTAAGGGGTGGGGAGGGGAAGGCAGGGCTGGAGAGGGCATGGGTCAGCCCTGGTGATGCTCCTTCCCCATCCCCTTCCCCTGGGTGCTGAAAGTCCTAGCCCAGGACTTCCGGCAGCAGCCCCCACCCCCCTTCCAGATCAAAGGCTCAGGCTCCTCACCTGTCCTTGGTATGCTTACCTGGGCCTCTCAGGTGATTAGCAGTGCAGCCCTCCCCTAACTAGCCGAGGTTCAGGGCTTCTCCAGGCAGGTGCAGGGGACCACGGTGGTGGGGTACAGAGTCTGGGAGGAGGCAGAAGCACCCCAAACCAGCAGAGCTACCCCATGAGGTCGGGCCCTTCGCAAGGACCGCTGACCTCTAAATAACTCTTCCCGGGGTCGGGGAGGAGCCAGGGTCAGTCCAGGGCAGAAAGTGGCAGCAGAGTTCTGGTGGGCAAGAGCTGAGGGGCACATCTTCCCTGCAGGACAGTCCCTACTTGGCCTTTCGGCTGGCTGGCTGAAGTGCGCGGTGCGGCAGAGGGCAGGGGCTTTCTGTGCCGGTGGCCTCACTTCACCATCTGTGTCTCCCTTCCGACAAGCCCTCAGCCACGTACAGGCTGGGGAAGGTTTCTCCCCAGGCCTCCCCTCCCTGCCTGGGAAGAAGGAACCTGGGCGCAGGGGCCCGGGTCTCCAGCGGGAGGCCTCTTTTGGGAGGTGCCCCCAGCTCCCCTGCTGTGCCCCAGGCACCTCTCCCTGACCTGGGGGCAGAGAAGCCAGTTCAGGGAGGAGAGGAAGTCGGGAGCCACCTAGTCTCCAGGTCCAGGTTGGGGCTGGGTCCCGACAGATAACCATCTTCCTGGCAGCTCCAACCTGTTCTATTGATGAGTAATTTTTTTTGCCCCCTAGAGGAGAAAAGTGAAGGCCTCGGTGGGGAGTTACTGTGGCTCTGAAGTATCCTTGCAGCTCTCCACCCCCCACCCCCCAGGCCTTGTGCAAGAGCGGTAGATCCCTCACCGCCCCCTGGCCCGGGGCCCCTCACGGAGCACTGCCCCAGGCCGCTGCCGCTGCTGCTGCTGCTGCTGGGACTGCCAGGTAGGGAGGTTTCAAGCATGTGCAGCTGTCTGCTCCAGTGGCCCCTGCCTGGGGCCTCTCCCCAGCCTGTAAAACTCCAGCGCTGTCCATCTGCCCTGTCCCCTGAGGGCCAGAGGGCCAGGCACAGTGCCTCTCGTCACCCCCCCCAACCCAGTCTATAAGCATCTCTCACCCAAAAGGCAGCGCGTGGCAGGGAAAGGACAGGACACGCAGGGTCGCTGAGGGGGGCAGCCGCTGGGCAGGGGCTCTCCCGGGGCCTCACCTGCACTCTTCTCGGCAGCAGCCATTGTGCCACTGCCGAATGGTCTGTTGCTGGCAGCTCCCAGCGCCGAAGGGGCTCCCAGGGCCTCTGGTGGAGACCCGTGGCCTCCACTGCCGCCTGGCCTCCGCCTTGTCTTCTGCGACAGTGGCTGTCTGTCTGCCAAGCCCCTAGTTGCAGTCAGAGGTGACATGTGGCCCGGTGACTAGGCCACACTCCCAGAGCAAACTAGGGAACCCATGGGGGAGAGGGGTGATAGTGGCCGAAGCCTGGACGGGGTCACAGGTGGCTTGCACGGTCCGGTGGGTTCAGGCAATGGGATTCAGTTCTTAACTTCCCAGTCTGATGGGGCCACTGGACACTCACCCGGGACCTGGGTGGGAGAGAGGCTGTGTGGTCTTGAGGGAGGGGTGGGGCTGTCCCTGGGGAAGGGAAGCGCAGGGCGTGGTGGGCAGGGAAGAGATAAGAACCACAGAGGGAGCAGGGCTTCCCCAGGGGAGGGAACAGTATGCCAAGGTTCCCAGGGGGCAGGTGCGCCAGCAGGTTTGCCAGGAAGGCTGAGGAGCCCAGGCCTGGCGCTGCCCAGCCTGGGATCAGAGGTGGGAGGGCCCGGAGCAGCCTTAATGCTGGAGGTGGGAGAGGCGAGGTGGGAGAGGCGAGGTGGGCGCAGGAGGGCTCGACCCCTGGGGAACTTTCAGGCTGAGAACTTCCCACTCCAAGGTCTCACTGACCCTCCTCACTTCCGGGGATCTCACTGCCGGAGGAGAGGATGTTCCCTGGGCAGGAAGTCATTCCACTCACCCCACCCCATCCCGCCGTGTCCACCAGATCCGGCTCGACCTGCATCCCAGCTCCCCATCCCCACTTCCAAAGCCAGAACAGTGCAAGTGCCGGCACCCTTTGAGGGCGTCCTACTCGCCAGGCACTGCTCTAAGCGCTTGATACGTGTCTACTCATTCAGTTGTCATAGGTACACAGGTATCTCGGAGGCGCTACAGTCAGCAGTTGAGAAGGCTGCGGCAGAGGGAGGGGACCATCAAGTCAGGATTTGAACCCAGGCCGTTGGGCTGCGGAGTCCTTGTTCCCCACTGCCCTCTACTGCGGAGGCCAGTGGTGCTATGGCCCAGGGGAGGGGAGGAGAGTGCCCCCCTGGGCCCCCTCCCAGCACCTCCCGAGGCTGCTGTGGCTGGGGAGAAGCCTGCCTGGTTGTCCTTTCCCACTTAGGGAAGGAGCGGCTGCAGCCAGGCATTCCCGCCATGTCTGGGGACTAGCTGCCTCCTGGCAGATGCCACCTCAGAAGCAGCACAAGGAGATAAGGGGCGGGCTTGTGACGCCCACTGGGCACCCAGCTTCCGCTAGCGCCCAGCAACTGTGGGGAAACTGGGCCCTAGCAAAAGTGAAACTGACTCAGCCAGTTTCCCGCCTCCGCCAAGGGAAACGGGGAGCAGCCTCGGCTGGACAACAACCAATTAGGCACTTTTTATTGCCCACGCTGTCATAATCCTCTGAGCTTGGCTCCAACCGAGAAGAGGAAATGGGATGCGATGGAATTCCAGGGAGCCTTGAGAGTTAGTGCATCCAGGTTATCCCCCTGCTTCCAGGCGAGAGCGAGCCCGAAGGCGATCCACCAGGGGCTGCCTCCAAGTGAGCCCTTCAGTCCTGGAAGCCGCGGGGCCTTTGTGTCTCATGTGAGCTCTTCAGCCTTGTAGGGGCTCCAGCAACCCAGGGAAGAGGAACCCCACCTGTTAATTCCCAGGACAGGCGTGGGGGGTTGGCACGTACCTAGAGCACAGATATGGTCACGATTCTGGGCTAAGCTTCTCATTGGTGGAACTCTGCATGTTGGCATCAGGGCTCAGGGAATCTTTTTCTCAAGCATAATCGGACTCCTGCCTCAGACTGGCAGTTCCCAGAAGACAGTGGAAAAGAGGATTTGTCTCCTCCATCAGACAGAAAGCTCCTTGAGAAGGAATCTTCCCCAGGATGGCCATACCTCCTTCGTCTTTTGCCTCTTCCCTCAGTTGCTTGGTGCTGAGCTCTGTCCGTCCAGGTCAGTCCTGCTGTCCATATGCAGTGCCTATGGCTCTGTACCAAAGGGGGCTGCTGCATTCCAGGTGGGAAGTGCAACCACAGCCCAGCAGTGCCTCAGTTTTCTCATCTGTAAAATGGAGTGATAATAGGACCCACATCTGTGTTGTTGGGAGTGGGCCTGGCCCATAAGAGACACTCAGTAAATGAGATCTCTGATTAGCTTTTGGACAACTGACAAGAGGAGAGAGACCCACCCTAGGCAGTTATTTTCTGCCAATCAGATGCCAAGATGGGGAAATCCAGCAGCCCAGGCTTAGCAGGGCAGAGCCGGGCAGCCTGGCAGCAAGGTGCGGGTCTCTGCTGAGGCCAGGGTGGCCAGGTCCAGCTCACCGTCTCCAGGAGGGGCAAGGAAGGCTGAGCTCAGCAAGGCCACCCTCAGACACCTGGAGTGGAGAGGGCAACAGTGAACTTCAAGTTAGGACCCAGCTGTCAAGGCCAAGTCTCAGACTAAGGGTGGGTATGATGGTCCCTTTTCCAAGGGGATGGTGTTTTCAAACCCAGCCACGATGTCCATCCAGCATCTTGAGGAGTTGGGACACAGGCAGGGGGATGGACTCAATGACCTCCCCTAGACCATGGATGCCAAAATCTCCTAAAGGAGGGGAAGGGTGGGGGTAGGTAAAAACACACCCAGCTTGAGCACACGCCCACCTTCCCTGCAGGATGGAGACATGCCTCTGGGTTCAGAGTGGTACACAAGCTGCTTCACATAGCGACACTGCCTCTCCTCCGAGGGAGTGGGGACTAGGGGTTGGTGGCTGCTGTGAGGAAGAGAAGGCACTGCCTCCCCAGCCGGTTCTGTCTTGAGTAAGGACCCTGGGTGGGGCTGAACAGGATGGCACTTGGCATGGGGCCAGGACCCTCTGGCAAGGCAAGCAGACAGGAGGAGGGAGTGCCCTGACTTGACAAAATAGATGGGGCAGACCCCACTGCCCTCTGTCTTGGGCCTCCGAGGAAGAAGCAAGTGTAATTAGTGGGGATGGGGGGGTATCTCTCTCCTTTCATCTTCCCTTCTTCTCAGCTTCAGTTTAGAAGTCAACTCCTTCGGGAGGCTTCCCTACAGCTCCCCTGCTCCCTGAGTTTACCTTTACCCTGGCACTCTCTGAGTGATGTTTCCTTATGAAAATCTTCCTTGAGCAGAGAAATGGCTGTGCCTCGCCGCCCCCGCTCTCCTCCTCTCCCTCATGCCATTCCCTACCCCTGCCCATGGGCAGATTCTTGTGCTCACTGCTGAGGAGCTGCTAGTCAGATAGTGGTGACATGGTTCTTGACCGCAGAGATTTCCCGCGGGGTTGGGGGGGGGGTTGGCCGGGAGACAGAACACATCCCTGATTCATCAACAAGACCAGAAACAAGGGCAGACAACAAATGGATGGGATTCTTGTAGTGCTAGAAGAATGGGAAGAAAACTGAGTAGAGTCACTGGGGTAAGCTTCCCTGAGAAGACTGAAAGAAAGAGAAGCCAGAGGACGCCATTAATCTTAAACTGTGTCCATTTAACCAAGGAAGAACCTGCCTGAGACCTCATGATTCATCTGAGCCAAGATTCCAAATCACCCCGTTTTCCCCAGGCTTGGCAGGGATGGGGGGGACACTTAGGAGAAAGTGCCAACAATTGAGGAAGTGAGGGTGGGGTGGGTGCAGCTGGGAGGGGGAAGGAAAGAGTATCATCTGGGGGAGGCTCCTTCCTGGCCCTTGGATGATCCAAAGTCACTTGAATGAAAAGCAGAGCAAGAGGCGGGTTGGACAGGGCCCTGTCTGGCAGGCCATAGGGAGTCAGGTTCCCTGGCCCGCCAACCCCGTGAGCCAAATCTCCGAATATCTGGGGCTTTAAAGGCTCTGAGTGTCTGGCCTCAAAGCCACCGAAAGGTCTGCCCTCTCCCTGACCTCCTCATCTCCCTGCCCTTTTGGTGCTCTCTGACCTCTCACCGGGGGCCCGAGGGACCCATTCTGGTTGTAAGGCTGAGTTACTCCTCCCCGCTCCTAAAGGTTTGGGGTAGACCTGGATGAAGACTGCAAAGTGAAGGGAGCTGTGCAGGTGGGCCTGGGGCAGAAGAGGGGGCGCCTGGAGGAATCACAGAAGCCAGGGGAGGGCGTGTTTCCCGATGATGGACACCTGGTCAGTGCTGGGGCCCATTCCAGTAGCCACAGTGGAAGTTAACCTTTGCAGGTGGGTGTCAGGACAGGTGTATGGGTGGGAGAAGGTGACAGTGCAGACCTCAGGGAATCTCCAAACAGCCTCCGCTCAACAGCCCAGGCCAGGCCAAGGGATCTCCTCAGGCTTCCCAAGTCCAGGCACCTGAAGCACCCAACCTCTCAGGGTCACCTGCACGGGGCAAAGGATGAGTCTTCTTGGCAGAGACCAAAGGCTCCAGGTGGCCCGTTCAAGACAGGGCTGGATGCCCCAAGGGGGCAGGGTAGGGGATGGGTGCTGGGGTGCCTCCTTTGGTTGGAGGAAAGAAAGGGAGTGTCTCCTGAGCCCCTGGACACTCTCCCCCATCCCACAGGAGCCAGCGCCACAGGCAGGGAGGTTCGGAGCCCGGCTGAGCCCCAGTCTCAGGAGGGAGGGAAGAGGGTGACGAAGGGGTGGGATGGCTCTTCCGCCCAGCAGATTAGTGACTGAGACAGGAGAGGGCCTGTCACTGAACCCATAAATAAAGCAGCGAGTCTCTCCCTCCATCTGTGTTTATCTGTCTAGCCTGGAGCTTCCGGGAGGGAGGCTGGGAGGGAGGCTTCTCAGCAGCCCCCTTCCCCCCAATGTCAAACACCAGGCCCTGGAGGGGAGGAGGGGCAGCCTCCCTCCCATTGCCTCTGGCTCTCCTTCTGCTCTCAAATCCCTTCCCCTAGACACTGACTCCCAGAGGCCCTGCAAGACCTTTGGGGAGGGGGCAGTGTGGTCTGGGTCTCTGCCAAATGGCTCTGCCATCTCCCCCTTGGTGCTCAGCTGTGTGGACTCAGGAGAAAGACGCCCGCCCTGGCGTCCCAAGGAGGTGAAGGGTGGGAACCAACAAGTGCTGGGAGGCTGGAGTATGCCAAGCTCTGCTCTGCTAGGAGCAGCAGCAGGACAGGGAGCCGGGCCTGCTCCTCAGTGCTGCAGAAGCGCCAGCGGAGGGACCTGGTGAGCAGAGAGCCTGGCAGAGCCCCAAGGCCTCGCGGGGCATAGCTGGTCCCAGGGAGAGGACCCTGCACACCACCTCCTATCCCAGATGACTCTTCTTCCCTACTGCCTCTACCCCTCTTTCTGCCCCGCCCCCCTGGGACCCTGGAGTTCCAGGCTGTTCTTGGAACTCAGGCCATGCCACCAGAGCTTTCCAAAGTGTGGTCACCAGACCACAGGCATCTATAGCACTGGGAAAGGGAAGAGAAAATGCTAGTTTAAATGCAGATTCTTGGGCCCTCATAGACTTCTGGAACCTAGAGGAATCTGTGGACTTTCATTTTAATGAGCATCCCAGGTGATGCTGGTATCATTCAAGCTTGAGAAATGCCCAAGTGAACCAGACGAGGGCAGAGACTCTTTTGCCATCAAATTCCTCACACCCAGCTTAGTGCCTGGGACAGGGTAAGTGTTCAATAAATCTCCAGGGAAGCAAATGTGACTCAAGCAATTGAGCTCCCACCTATCATATAGGTGGTCTCTGGTTCGATCCCCGGTGCCTCCTAAAGAAGACAACAAACTGGTGCGACGGGCAGGCACGGCAAGCTGACACAACAAGATGATGCAACAGGAGACACAAGAAGTAAAAGCGTAAAGAAAGACACAACAAAAGCAGGAAGCGGAGGTTCCCAGTGCCTCCTAAAGAAGACGAGCAAGACAGCGAGCTGACATGACCAGCAGCCTCGGCAAGCTGATGCAACATGACACACAAGAAGAAAAAACACAAGAGACACAACAAAGTGGGGAATGGAAGTGGCTCAAGCAATTAGGTGCCTCCCTTCCATATCAGAGGTCTGGGGTTTGATTCCCAGTGCCTCCTAAAAGAAACAAGGAAGGCAAACAGGCACAGCAAGTGCAAACAACGAGGGGGTGGGGAGAAATAAATAAAATAAATCTGAAAAAAAAAAACCTCCATTTTTCAATGCACTGGTCAATGGTGACTCCTCCTCTGTCCTCTCCAACAACCCCAATGCCAAAATGTTAGCCAGATCCCCAGTGTCATCTGTGTCTTTCAACAGAATGTGTCTGCAATGGTGGGGATTTTAGAGCAGGGTGGTGGGGCTCTCACAGGGGCAGGTGAGGACCCTCAGCTCTCTTCAGATCCCATGTGGTGGACCACCTCCTTCACCCATCCTCAGGGAGTGATGGTGGGGTGCAGGGCTCCCATGCTAAGGGCAAAGAGTTGCAGGAGCCAGGGAAGGCGAAATCACAGAGAAGGAAAAATCTCAACACTGTGTGAAAGACAGACTGTAGCTGGATGAGGTCTAAGGGGAAAAAAAGAGCACGCCTGTGTCACAACTCAGGTCACTAGCCTTTGGAATTTTCCCAAGGACCAGGCATCCCAACCAGGGATGCATCCAGGGGTCCTCCCTGCTCCTTGCATCTAGCTCGATTGCACCTACTTTTTGCGTGGGGGGGGGGGAACCATGCAAATATGTATGCAAATGATTCAAAAGGGTGGGGTTTGTGGGTGGGGCGTTGCCCTGAGGTGAAGACCGGGAGGCTATTCAGGAGGGAGCAGGGAAGATGCCTGCAGCTAGGGTGGGACCCCAGGCTTAACCAGCCTATCCACTCTTCCCACTCTGGAGAGGGCCTTCGAGGGCCTTACACTCTGTGAGCTCTGGCACCACAGGCCCTAGGACGCCGGGTGGTGGGGAGGAAAGGACCCAGCAGCGCTGATGGTGCGGAGTGGAAGAGCAGGGTTAGCAGGCTGCCCTGGGAGGCTGGGAGCAGTTCCAGGAAGGCACTGACACGGCAAATGGCAAATACTTGCCCTGAGGCCTTAGGGAAGGATGAGGGAGGCAGGAGGCACACCGGGGTCCCTGGAGGAGGCAGGTGCCAGGCAGAAATTTCCTGAGCAAGGAATCACTCCTGCGCAGGAAAGGGTGATAGCACCTTGGGTGGGGGCAGGGCCCAGGAAAGGGGTGGAGGGGAAAGCTGCTGGAGCACTCAGTGAAGACCTGGGAGAGGCAGGCGCTTGGGGGGCTCTCCCTGTGGGAGGTTCCTGCCGACCCCAGGCTTGGAGCGGTTGAGGAGGCAGAGTCCTCCACCCTAGGGAAAATCCCTAACATGACAGCAGCGGTACCATCTCCACCAACCTAAGACACTGGAAAATACACAGCCCGTGTCCTTGGAAAGCCCCTGGTGAAACGGAGGCATGCAGTCCCCACCTCCATGCTGGCAGGAAGGCCCAAGGGGCTAATGCGCACGTTCTCAGAATGAGGAGCTCTCACGGCGACATCGCAACGGCAAGGGAGAAGGGGGAGAGCACACTAGGGCTTTCCTAGACGGAAGAGACCCAGCACCAAGAAGCAGTCAGACAATTGGGGGGGGGGGCAGGCGGGAGGGGAAGGGGAGAGAAAGAAAATAAAAATAAATATTAAAAAAAAACAAAACAGAGGGAGCTGATAACTCAAGCAGCTGAGCTCCTGCCTCCCACAGGGGAGGCTCCTGGTTCAGTTCCCCGTGCCTCCTGAAAAGACAGAAACAAATAACGAGCGAAACAAACAAATAAACAACTCAGGGAAACCAATGTGGCTCAGGGTTGAGTACCGGCTTCCCACGTATGAGATCTTGGGTTCAATCTCTGGCCCAGGTACCTGGAAAAGAAAAAAAGCAGTCAGAGTTCAGTGGAGTTAGTGAAGGGAGGTGGCCTGAAGTGGAGCTGGAATGAGCTTTTGAAGCTGTAGAAAGTCAGGGTGATGGCTTCCTTTTCTGGTGGCCTGGAGCAGCAAGAGGCAAGAGCAGGTGAGGGTGAAGAAGGGGCAGTTGGTTCAAAGGCTTGTTGGTTGCAATGTGACAGAAGGAGAGGACTCAGTGCCTGGAAGAGTCTTTTCCCAGAGATGATTGTTCAACACTTAGGGAAGCTGAGGCTTAGAGAGGAGAACAGTCCCAGCAAGTTATGGGCTGAACTGAACCCAGAGACCAGATTTTATGGCTAGTCCAGTGCCTTTTCTCCTTCCCTAGCTGACATGCTGATAGCCTGGGGTTTTTACCAGAAGTTTCCAGGAGCCCTGTCGTCCTCCAAGTGGGCTGTTAGAACAGGGGAAAGTACCTTCATCTCTTAAGGCCTCTGTTTCCCCGACTGTGCTTTGGGCTCTTTCATGTAAAGAGGGAGCTTCCTGCAAAAGACTCCTGCAAGTGCATCCAAGGGATTGGTAGGACTTGTTCATGATTTTTCTGTAGGGATGGGTGGACAGAGAGGAGGAGCAAGGCAAGCAGAGGCTGGGGACCCCCAACTGATCTAGCACACTTCCAAATGTTCCAAATGTGGTTGGTTTTTGAGAGAAAAAAAGAGATCAATACATTAATTGTGTGAATTTTAGGCAGTGGCCACGTGCTCTGGAATCTCCCTGGCTCCTGCTCCCTTGTCTGTGGTTTCCCCACCTGCCCCAGAGCCTCCTGGCTGCCAGCTGTGTGGTCACAGCTGGAAGGGAGTGGAGTTCAAAGGTTGGCCATTGGCTCCCCAGAACCAAGAGTGCCCTTCCCTCCTTCCCAACCCCCCCTTCTCCCCCCCCCCCCCCCCCCCCCCCCCGCACCTCTCTGCAGGGTGCCTAGGAGGGCCCACGAGGTCTTGGGGGAGGCTCTGGGCAGGACCTCCTCTAAGGGTGACCAGCGGGAGGTCCTCGGGGTCCTACCCCTGCACACCCACCCTCTGCCCCTCAGCGGAGGCTGGGGTGTTCAGCTGCAGTGGGCCAGTGAAGGCTGTCCCCTCCCACTGGAGCCAAATAATTGCCTCCTGCTTTGTTGTGTGGTGTCTGGGGCCCGGGGCCTCTCATTTGTGGGGACGTGCTGTGGCGAGAGCCTCCCAGCTTAATTACCCTCCTCCCATCGCCGCCGCCGCCGCCGCCGCCGAGCCTCCTGCGTCCGCTGGGCCTTACTCACCCTGGCCGGCCGGCCCGCCCGGCCCGCGGCTCCCCCCACGGCCAGCCTGGACGCAGGGGACTCCCCTGCCCGTTCCCAAGCTGTCCTTTCCCAGCAAACACTCTGCCTTCCCCCCAGGCCCGCAAGCCGGACTGGAGAAGCACAGACTCGGCCGGGGTCTATCTCGGACAGAGGCACCTGAACCAAGACTTCTGGTCTGAGGACGTCCCCTACCCCTCTCCGTCGTCTGCCTGGGAAGGGGACTCAGAACTGGGACCCAAGACTGGGCTCTGGGCGTGTGTCTCGTATGTGCAACATCTATTCAGGAACTGCACCTGCCCGTCACATGCCCAAGTGGGGTTGGTGCTACCTGTGACCCCATACCTGGGAGAAAACACATTCCCCTCCCCCAGTCTCTCTTTTTCTCCTTTTCCCATTTCTCAACCATCTCTTTACCTCTTTGCTGTTAAGGGAACGAAGAAGGGGGGGGTGGGGGGAGAGAGAGAAAGAGAGAGAGAGAGAGAGAGAGAGATAGTGTCTGAGACACGCCCACATACCAAGGAAGAAACAGGGAGGAGAAGGGAGAGAGAGACTCCTACGGACAAATAGACTCAAGGAAAGAAGCAAGATGAGCCACCGCGGAGTGGGGGAGGGGGGAAACGCACAGAAAGTTACACAAGGGCCAGCAGAGACGAAAGGACAGGGAAATGGGGGTTTTCACGTCTCTTAAGAAAAAAGGAAGAAATAGAAAGGACAAAGAGAAGTATCATCAGAGAAAGCACACCTCTTGTTTCTTGTTGTATCTTATTAAAATTCTGGGTAACTCTTGGAGAAGGGACCACTGATGTTAAGTGAGGGTTGTCCTGGGAGGGGAAAGCAGGGGCAACACGAAGCATTGGGCTGAGCCAAGGCTGCTGAATGACGAAGAGACAGATGCATATCAAAATACTTTTCCCCCCATGTGGTGAATGATGGATGCAGTTAACAGTATAAACAGGAGAACTATAACAAAGTGACAGTACTAATACACGGTACTAATAATAGGATGGTTTGTGGGGAAAATACACCAAATATAAGCTATGGACTACAGATAGCAGTAATATTGTGATGATGTTCTTTCATCATTTGTAACATGTATCACAACAATGTAAGGTGTTGGTGGTGGAGTGATGTATAAGAATCCTGTATGGTATGCATGATTGTTCTTTTAAATTTTGAAATAAAGTAAAAAAAAAAAATGTTTTGCCTACAGCAGGTGCTCAGTAAATGATGATTGACCGGGCAGATGACGCTTCTTCTGAGGCCAGGACAATGGCAGCAAAAGGAAGGTGGGATGGACTTTCCAAGCATAAGAACCACCCATTCATTCAACAAATGCTTATAGAGCTACGTCTATATGCCAGCCTGTGTTCTGGGTACAAATGATGCAGTTAATAAACCCAGCAAACAAAATTCCCTGGGAATAGTTGAGAGGGATATGGACTCTGCCTGCTAGAAGGAAAGTCAAAAGAGAACAAATCCTCAGCGTGTTTTAGAGGAGCTCCTTGGAGAGGAGGGGTTCAGGGGATGGTGGGGTTTGCCAGAAACTAGGGAAGGTCAACGATAGGCTCCTGATTATGGAGAACTTTAAGCCACCAGGTCACATCCACTGAGTTTGGAGCAGGAAGGGATAGATACACGCAGCAGAGGCAGAGTTTCCGTATCAGGTGGGGCTGAGGGTTCTGGGGTAGCGTGGGGTCCCAGACATTTAGGGTCCTTCCCAGTGGAATGTGTGGTGTGAAGAGCAAGCACCGCCATGTGTTCATCCTTGGGACTGGGGCTTCGTTGCAGTGGAATTTCCAGCAGACTTTGTAAGGGGATCCCATCCCTACGTCAGTCTTCAAAGCATCCTCCTCCTCCTTCCTGACCCTTTTCTCTCCTCCTCCAAGGATTTATCACCACTCTGGTTATCAGGAAGTTTCCCAAAGGTCGGAGGTCAAACTCCAATCCCTCTCCCTCAAAGGCAGCAGAGGAAAGCGATTCCTCCTGCCCTTTCCCAGGTGGAGTAAGGACAAAGAAGTAGAAATGTCATTTGATGAGGTGGGGACCAGAGGCTCCTTCACAAACACCTTTCCCTGCCATCTCTTTTAGGCCCGGAAGCAGAAGAGGAAGATAAAAGGGACAGATCTGCAGTTGGAGGGTGGGGGAGGGAGAAGGTGGGAGCCCGAATGGGAACAGATTTCAGGAGCAGATAGAGGGGTGGGGCAGCAGCCAGCAGGGCTCCTGACAATCTGTTTTGAAGCCTCGGCATCAAAGCGTCCACTGGCTTTTAACAAAGTGGGACACATTAGTGTTCGTGTATGTAAGGGGAGAGGTAGGGGACGTGGTGACGGTCCGGGACTGATGCGTTGACTTTGCGTTGCTACACACACACATACAGTCAAGACATTCTCCAGAAAGCCGGCTTCTCCAGGTCTTCATTCTGGGTTGAAACCTGTGAATTTCCAGTTCAAGAAAGAGACCAACGGAAACCACTGAAAAGAATCATAAAACAAAATCTTCCCTTGACATTGAAAAACATTTAAATGTAAACATTTTATTGAAATATGGCATACATATGGGGAAGTGCCCGAATCATAAGTATAAAGCTGGATGAATTTTCACAAAATGACTACCGGGGGACCAGCACTCAGGCAACACTCTGCCCAAGGAACGGAATTACCACCCCGAAACCTCCACTCTGCCCCGTCCTGACACTAAACCCCCCAAGGGTAACAAACCTCTACTCTGACTAGATCAATTTTTTTTTGCTTATCTTTCACCTTTATGTAAGTGGAATCAAGGATGATGTTCTCTTTTATATCTGGCCTCCTTCATTTCATGTCATGTGTGTGAGAGTCCTCTTTTGCTTGAGTTTGAACCCATCCTGGAAGGGAAGGAATAGGAAGGCTCAGGGATTATACCCTTGGGGTCTCAACCTCAGGCTCCCCTGAGATCCTCCTTGGCCCCCTTTCAGAGTTGGGCATCAGTACCCCCACTTCGCTGGTCCTCTAACTTCTCAGGTCCCAAACAAAACGCATGCTCTGGGAGACCTTGTCCTCTTGGGGCTCCTATCCGAGCTGGGATCTGGAGCCCTGGTCCCAGGCCACACCCCTCCAAAGGGACTGGGAGGAAGTCCCCGGCCTGGGCGGGTTAATTAGATGGCGCTTGGAGATCTCAGGATGAAAGCACTGCCTGGGGCCATTGTCCTTGGCCTCCTGTCCAGCTTGGGAGTGGGGGGGAGGGAGTACCCTGCCCCTCAGGCCCAGGAGCGGGGCGTCAGCCTAGCGGGGTGGGCACTGCCAGGCACTGGAGGAGTCTCTGCTCTGAGAAGCTCCCATCGCAGGAGGCAGGGAGCCCAGGGCTGAGATGCTGGGGAGTGGAGAGTCATGGGATCTGCCCCCCACCTCCTGGGCAGCGCCCAGACGGCCCAGCTCTGGAGCCATGTGTGGTTTCAGGATAAGCCGTCGATGCCACCCAGAGCGCCCTGCTGACAGACAAGGATCTCGCCTGCTCTCAGAGACACCCTTTCATCTGCCAGGGCTAATTACACCTGCAGAGCGGAGGAGAGGGCACTGGATCCAGCACCCCCCCACACCGGCTCCCAAGCCCCCCTGCTCAGGAGCCCTTCCCCTCCCTCCTCACTGCCTGTTCCGAAGCCCTGGCAGCACATGCCAATGCTGGCTCCTCGAGTGACAAGAGGCCCTGTGTCCTGGGGGGTGGGGTGTGCAAGCGCACAGAGGCTGGAAGATGGGTTGGAGGATGCAGGTGGCATTGGGGGTGCTGCGAGAGGTGCCAGGGAGTAGGCAAGGGCCTCAGGAGAGTGAAGGTCAAGTCTATGATGAAGGCGTGATTGCTTGACAGATTCGGGCCGCCCTGGGTTGGGATTGGTGTGACTTTGCCTCTCAGCTTCCCTGAGCCCCAGTTTTCTCACCTGTAAAACGGGGATATTAGTACGTACCTCACGGGATGGTTGTGAACAAGAGATGAGGACATGCTCGTGAAGGTCTGGGCATGGTGCTTAGCACGCACACAGGCTCCTCCCTCTCTCCCCAGGAGGGTCTAACTGAGTTAGGCACCCACGGTACCCTGTGCTTTCTATCAATCTGTTTATTAGTCCGAGTCACCCATCACCTTGCAAACAAACCCCTTGAGGGACCATGTTGTCTCTTTGTATTTCTTCTTTTTTTTTTTTAAGATTTATTTTTATTTATTCATTCATCACCCCCTCGCTCGTTGTTTGCACTCGCTGTCTGCTCTCTGTGTCCATTTGCTGTGTGCTCTCTGTGTCTGCCTCTTTTCTCTCTAGGAGGTACCAGGAACTGAACCTGGCTCAAATGCTTGAGCTACCTCAGCTCCCTGTTTTGTTGTGTCTCTCATTGTCTTTCCTCTTCATGTCTCCTAGTTGCATCATCTTGTTGCGTCAGCTCACTGTGCCTGCCCGTCGCCCCAGCTCACTGTCTTGCTCATCTCCAGGAGGCACCAGGAACCGAACCCAGGATCTCCCATGTGGTAGGCGGGAGCCCATTTGCTTGAGCCACATCTGCTTCCCAGTTTTTGTATTTTAGTATCAGCCCAGTGCCCTGAACAGAGTGGTCGCTCACTACACACCAACCGCACATGATGATATAGGAGTGGAGGTAGCGGATGATGGTGCAGGGGCACGTGCATGAAGGGGTCCTCCAGGAGGAGGGGTCCCCCCGTGTCTGCCCAAGCATGTGTGAATGTGGGGGGGGCTGCTGTGGGTGTGTGAGGAGGGGGGCGGGTAGGGAGCGTCTGTCTGCGTAAGGGTCTGGGTGGCAATGACCCCTGAGGGTGCGTGATGGAGTATGAGGCTCTCTGTGCAGGGGGGCTGTATCACACCTGTGCCTGGTACAGTCGGGGCAGGAGGGTGGGTGAGGGGCAGGTATGAGGACAGGAAGTCACCTGCAGGCGGGTCAGTTTTAGGGCCTCCAGTGGTGGATTGGTCTTTAGAGGAGTAGGGGAATTTGTCCTCAAACAGAATCTTCCTTCCCAGGTGCCACACCTGGAGGCTGGAATAGAAAAACAGGTAGGAGCCTGTCTCTCTCCTCAAGGTGGGGTAAGTGGGAGGCAGCCACAGCCATGCCATCGCAGTCCCCCACTCGCCTCCTGGTCCAAGCGAGTGAGTGACGTGCTGGAGAGCTGGTCAGAGGCAGGAACAGGTCGGACTGGTTTTCTCGGAGGCTGGGAAACGGGGTGGCTCCCTGGGGGCTGGAGGTGAGAGGTCAGAGTCCCCACTAACTGTGTAGGTGAGGGGTGCTCTGCCCGCTCGCATAGGAAGGACGATGCCAGACATGCTGGGGCAGTCGTGGGGTTCCTCCCTCAGCCCCTCAGCGATCCCATCTCCGAGCAAACATGTTTGCTTACTGTTTACCTCACACCTCTGCATTCCAGGCCTAGTCCAGGCCCTGCCTTTCCATGGTCAGAATCCCTTGACGGACATAAATGATTGGTCGCGGATACCCTGGATTCTCAAGCCCGGGGTCGCTGACGCTGTGCTCCCCCCGCTTTCCTTCTGCAGCTCATCACTTCTCTTCACTCTCTCCAGTCCCCTCCTTTGACCCTCGTGTCCGGGCAAGGTTAATTCCCCTAAGCTCATCTGCACGGAGTCCTCGGCGGAGATAGCCAACTTCTCTCATGTTCTCAGGCCTGGTTTGGGGCCCGGGCACAGGGGGACCCCCGTGGAGCAGCACAGGGAGACCGCTGGCAGGGTCTGAGGGCCGGCTGAGGTCAGCAGCCGCTGAAGTACGTCAGTGGTGGGTGGGTGTGTCCCACCCCTCACAACCTCCCTTTCATCCTTTGTTCCTGCCAGCCCGGCCCGTTCCCACCGCAGGTTCTTGGATTCCCAGTGTGGCGTGTCCGATGAGCCAGAGTCTTCGCCCGGACACGATCCTACCCCGGCCCTGCCCTCTGCTCACCTCCTCCTCCCCGCCTCCCTCCCAGCCACCAGGAAACCACTTTGGGGGGTGGTTATTGCTTTCAGCCTCCCTCCTGCCCCTCTCCTTACCAAGCCTAGGTCCTGGTCAACAGAGGAATTGTGGTTGGACATAAAGAAGAACTTTTGGGGGTGTCACAAAGTGGAGGACATGGGCAGGGGGTGGGCCTGATTTTCCTGGGGGAAAGAGTGCTGGCCGGAGAGCTGGGAGCGAAAGGAACACGTGGGCCTGGGGGCCATAGGGTGGGCAGGGGGCTTCTCCGGGCTCCCTTCCTGCCCTCTGATGTCATCTTTGTTAACTGTAGATGTCCGGCTGCCCCAGTCTGGCCGCCAATCCCCAAACATTTCTCCATTCACCCCAGCTTAAAACTGAGTTCCCACCTCGCTGGAAATAGCTGTGGGTGTGCGGCCCTCCCAGCTGCCTGCCTGGTCTCTGGCAGGGCTTTGGACACTGTGTCCTGGTTCCCAACCCCTCTCCAGGCATCATGGTGCCCCCCAACCTGGGCTCATCTTCTCCCTGTCTCCAAGGATTCTGTGGCTCCTCCCATCTCCTTTCACCTCCTCCTCCAGGAAGTCCTCTCGCCTGGCCTTGCTTCCTCCTTCCTTTCCGGCCATCTCCCCAGTCAGGATGCCCACTGGTCTTTCCAGCCAGAGCCTTCCAGTGTCTCTCCTGGGTGTTTGTGTGGTCAGGTCTTGCCAAAGGTAGCCGGGAACCCCCCAAGACCTATATTCCCCGAGACCACCCCCCCCACTAAGAAGTTCTCCAGAGAAACTTCCCAGTTCCAAGAAAAAGCCATGGGATGAGGTCCTGAGGAAGTGAGGGATGGGATGAGGGCAATTACCGGGGGAAGCGAGGAGAAAGAAGTGCCCAGGGTTGAAACACAACTAAGCAATGTATCTCCCCAGAGCTCCACCCAGGGAGCAGGGCCCAAAAAGTGGATCCTAGAAGATGTATTAAAATTTAATGGGGTGGGGCAGGAAGAGAAAGATTCTTGACCACTCTTTTGGTGGGTCCGAGGGAGGGAAGGTTTCCTGGAAGAGTTGGCCAAAGCGAAGGCCGGAAGAGGGGGAGTCCCTCCTACATGGGGCGCTGGAGGACGGCTCTGTGTGCGGGACCCGCCCGTCCCCCCTTGCTCCACCCTGCCTTCCCGGCTGGAGTATTTGGATGCCCTGGGCTCCCTGGAGCAAGCCAGAGTTAGAAAAAGTGCTAACAAGAGTCCCCAGGCGTCCTCCCATCTCCCCTGGCAGAGAAACCAGAGTTTTCATCCTGGGCCTGCCATGCGCTAATGTACTGAGTGCTTTCTGGCAGGTCCCTCACCTTCTCTGGCCTTCCCTTCCTGTCCTACCACCACAAATAGGTGCCGAGGGAGGAGGTGGTGCCTCCCGCAGACCGCCCCTGAAGTGGAGGGTGGGTGAGACCCCCTTCCGTGCTGGACCAGCACCTTCTTGGACTCTTTCTCTGATTGGGCAGGGCCAGGGCGGGGCGCTGTCACCCCTGACGGGAACACTCCTCTCCACACCTTCTCTCGCCTCGGGTGCCAGCTGGTGCCTCCTCCCGTGCCCACGACCCCCTCCTCTGACGCTCTCCATCCTCCTGCCCACTGGGGCCTGGCGGGAGCAGGAGTGAACCCTCAGGAGAGAGACCCAGCCCACGACTCCTGATGAGCAATAATTTGTTTTATGACAGAAAAGGAAATTGTCTTCAGTTTCACAAGAGTGAAACGAATTCGTTTGAAGTAGTTTGCCCTGCGGCAGGCAAGGGAAGGTTTCTCTCTCGAGCTTGTCTTCCCTCTCCTTCTCTCCCTCTCTCCCTCTCCCCTTCTAATTACTGCAGCTTCCAAGCTGCGGGCAGGAATGGATGCCAGGCTGTCAGATGCCAGCTGCCCCAGGATCTCCCCTCTTGGGTGTGGATGGAGGGATGGAGCCCCAGGAACAAGGTGGGGTGGCTCTCATTCAGCCCCTGCCAGCCCACAGCTTTACCTGGCACCCTCAAGTGGGGGCGGTGGGGCAGAGGGTGGCACCCCATGGCCCAGAAGGGCGGTTGGCTCCAGGATTTGGGGTCCACGAGCGTCTCGATGCCAGGGAGGGCTTTCCTGCGTGCTGTGCCCACGTTCTTGGTCAGCCCTCCTTCCTCATCCTCTCTGATAGATCCTCAAAGCTGAACTCTTCCCCGGAAGGGCCATCCCTGGTGACAGCCGGCCAGGAGGAAGGGCCATGGTCAAGATGCAGATTCATTTGGGGTTCGGCAGGATGGGGTGGGCAGTGCCTCACTGAGGCCGATGGGCTGAAGATGGATCAATTGTGGGACCTTCTTATGCCCACTCCAAGGACTCCTCCCTTCTCTCTCCCCCCCCACCTTCCCACTTTCCATCTTTCCATCCCTTCAACAAACTTATCAAGCACCCAGAAAACACCAGGCACCCCGCCAGGCCCTGGGAGTAGGGCAACGAGCAAACCCCTGCTCCGTGGAGCTTACGTTCTAGAGGCGGGGGTGCTAGCTCCGGGGAGGGGGTGGTGCCAGGTATGTGCCTGGCAGAGTAGGCTCTCAAAAAGACGGCTGAATGAGTGACTAAATGTCCAGCCTGAATCAGAGGTGACACTGCAAAAGTTCATCTGGTGGGGGAAAAGAACCACCGGCTTAACGCTTTCCCTGCCATGCCCCCCATCCTCGCTTCCCCTTCTGGGGGCTCCTCCTGCCACGGTGCTGAGCTGGGTGCGAAGGGGCAGCCGGCTGCGGAGTTCCTGAGGGCAGGCAGCCGCCAGGCCCCAGGGCTGCCAACCTGGCACCGCTGCTTGGCTCTGGGCGCCCTCTAAAACAACAAGCTTCGTGTCTCTAATTCAGCCCTTCCTGTTTGTCTTGATATTATCGCCTGTCCTTGAAGCCCACAGGCCCAATCCGTGACCAGACGAAGGGCTGGAGCTTTGGGGACGCGGAGAGGGGGAGAGGCAAGGGTGCCCTTCCCCACAGGTTTCCAGGTTGTGCCCCAGGGCACTGGGCAGAGGTCTGAGGTCTAAGGCTCCAGGGCACTAGAAGAGGAGCCTGAGTCCTCCCGGCACCCGCCCGACAGGTTGCTCCTAGATGCCGAGTTTTGGTTGTCCCAGGTTCTTGGGTCTGTGCCACTTTTCCCTTCCGTGACTCTTGGTTTTCAGTACCCTGCAGAGCAGGGAGGATTCCAGGTGCGAATCACTGAGCCTCACTGGTCTCTCCTTCCCATTCCCAACCTGGCTAGAAAGTTCTTGATGTCTAACTCCAGTACCTTTTGCTAACCTTTGGGGAATAGCTCCAGTCTTGCTCTACCGCCTAAGTCTTATCTATCTCAGGTTCCCAAATCGATACTGTATGTGCTTTACAGATGAAGCTTCTTCTAGTCTAGACATTGAAGTCCTACTGAGACCAGCTGTCTCCCATAAAAGCTGCCCTTCCTTCACCAGCTCAGTCCAGCTCCCCACTGCGTGTGTGTCCACGCGGCTAAGCATCAAGATAGCTGCCCTGCTGGTGGTAGGACCAGGGCAGATTCCAGACAGGCCCTCACCCCAGCCAGTGGGGCAGTCTCTGCCACCCCCAGAGCCCCAGGTAATAACCTAGGGGCCAAGCCAGGCCCGCCAGCACCTGAGCCACTGGCAGCAGATAATGATGGGGGAGCCAGGCAGGCAGAGCCAACCCCTCAATCAGGAAGCAAATTAAAAAGAGGCGGAATCTCCCAGACAGACCATAACAGTGAGACCGGCCCCTTTTCCAGGGCACTGCCCGCCCTCCCCCCTACTCACCCTCTCTTGCCTGCCAGGTCCTGATACCCAGGCCTCCCCTCCGATGCCCCTCTTGTGGGATCCAGCTGGAGGTTCTCTGGGTGACCTGGCCAAGGTTGGTGGCAATGCCCTGCTGACCAGGACGCAGGATGCTGGGCTTCTCATTGAGCCCAGTCTGCTGGCACTGGCCTTGGATTCCTATCAGGACACTGTGAAAAAGGAAGGATCAGAGCATGCCTTTGGTGGAGCATCTTGATGCCCTTTGCAAAGGGATTTATAGAGAACCCACTAACCTCTGACCCAGCAGCCCCCTCTTCCTGCAAAGGACACAATTCCATTGAGTGCACGCTACTTTTCTCGCACACCAGTGCTAGTCACTGTATGAAATCCTGGGAAGTTACAAAGATGAACAGGTGAAATTCCCATCATTCAAGGAACTCACAGTCTGACACACACACATAACTAATGGTATTACCCATCAAACAGAGTTAGGCCCTATTATTTTAGGATTCTGGGTCCACAGAAAAGCGAGTGGCTAACTCTGCCAGAATAACTGAGGAAGTCTTCCTGGAGGAAGGGACATATGAGTTGGATTTCAAAGGATCAATAGGAGTTCAATAGAGAAATGGGGAAGAGTATTTCAGACAAGAACATATGAGATGTGAACGTGTGTGGACAGGAATGATGGTGTGGCATAGAAGCCTCTTTTGGCTATAACCTGGGTGGTGAGAAGTGAGGAGTCTGGAAAGAATAGGTGGAAGCCAGATGGGGAATGGGGATTAAATTACAGACCAAAGAGCTTGGACTTTCTCCTGTAGGTAATGGGGAGCTAGTGAATGTTTCTGAGCTAGATATGACATGACCAGGATCCAGCCACCTTTGAAAGAAGAATTTTAATTTAACTTCCCACAGAGATTCAATGAGGATTTGGGGTTTTCCATCTCTGATTTTCTCCACGGCTGCCACCCAGCCCATCCCTTCTTCCAGCTCCCAAACCTTTACCTCCTAGTTCCAAGCAGACTGGTGGGGTAGAACGCTTCAACCTCTCTCAGCCCTCACCCCAACTCTGCTGGTCTCAGACCTGGGGTCCTTCCACTTCCATTTCACAAGTAACGCCGGCTGGGGAGATGGCAGGGGGAGTTGTGCTCACTTTCTTGCTGGATCTTTGGGATTCGAGGCCCCTATTTATCTTCCCACCTGGCCTGGCCTCCTGCCTTCATTGCCACCCTCCCCAGCTGAGCTTGCATTCCAGGAAGACATTTCTCTGGTCCACTTGGCTAGGGCTTATCCACCCTAAGAAAGTGCTGGACTGAGGCCTGGGTGGCATGGGAAAGACATGGTCCTTGCTCTCATCCCCAGCAGTAGGGATGATGAGAAAACAATCCCATGGAAACAGGGCACGAGCCAATAAATGCTACTTAACTTTCACAGGAACAAGTCAGTGGTGTGCTGGTTAGAGAAGACTTCACAGAGAAAGCAGCCTTTGAGCCAGAGGCTGACCTGCCTTCCTGGGTCAGATACGGGGTTCCAGGGGTGGAAACAATTTGAACAAAGGTAAGAAGCTTGGGCATGGTCGCTGAGCATCAGGTCATTTGGGCTGGTCTGGGATACAGAGTTTGTCTAAGAACCAATGGAAGCGAAGCCTGCAAAGATGGTGGAGGCCAAGTAGGACAGCTTTGGATGTCACTGGGGGCCACTGTCTGTGTTTGAGATGGGGAGTCCTGAGATGGAGTGGCATTGGGGATGATTAATGAGATGTTGGTCTTCAGGACAGCTTATGTGGCAGGGACAGAATGACAGGAAGTCCCATCCTCTCCCCACCCCCACCCCCAAGACAGAAAAATAATCTGACAAGAAGAAATTCCTGGAAGCAAATTGACACATCTCTAGAATTTTCACAGAACAGTACCCATTTTCACTTTACTAATTCATTCAAGACGTGTTTATTAAGCACTTACCAAGTACCAAGCACCCTTTTAGGCTCTTTCTTCATTCCCTTCTCTTTCTGACTTTTAGGATGAGAAGAGAGAGGTAAAGTCTCATCTCCACACTCCTAGGGATCTTAGCCCAGTTGCTCCCACCCCTGTCACACCAAGCTCATCCAGTAGCTTCAGCCCTTGCAGCAGGTATATGGAGAAAACAATGGGCTTTAAGGATTGGGGGAAGGGGTAGCATGAGGTAGGAAATTTGAGGGTGGGAGGGAGAGAAGCTTTGGCAGAAAGTCGTCAATGGGTGGGAGGCAAGCAGAGAAACACATCTGACAGCTAAGAGGAGGGGACCTGGGATCTCTGAGGGAGGGAGCCTGGGGAAGGAGGAGAAAAGTGAAGGTAAGAAGAGGAGAAGACCGGCTGCTGGGGCTGAACCCGGGGGCCAGGAGGGAGGAGGGGCAAAATTAGAGAGCTGGAGAAGGAAGTGGAGTCTTAGCAGCTAGGGGTGGAGCCGGAGGAGCTGGGGGCCGGGAGGCAAGGCAGAGGAAATGGGCTCCGGCCCTGGAGACAAAAGTCTGCGAGTCTGAGCCTCTGAGGAGCCACCTGGAAGGTGCAGGCAGTGGCAACATCAGACTTGGGATAGAGGGGTGGCTTTGGGGGTGAGCTGGAGGGGGGCAGAGCTCCAGGGGCCCTGAGAGCATGAGAGGGGCTGGAACCTACCGTTAACCCTGCTGCGTTTTCAGCTTCCGCCGGCCCCCCTTCCTGCCCCCAGAGGCCAGAAGTCAGGACTCCAAGGTCCCCACGCCCACCCCGTAGCTGTAGATCTCACCCTGCCACCCCCCACCCTCACCTTCCATCTCTCTCCTGCCCCTAGTTGGTAGTGGGAGAGCACATTGTTCAGAGGTGTGAAGAGAGCAGGAAAGGACTTCCCCCAAATAGGGTCCTGACAATATTAATTGCTCCCCTTCCCACAAACGGGTCGGGGGCTCCACACACCTTTCCCTGGTGCAGAGACTGGGAGAGGGGTGTGGGCCGGCAGCTCCAGGCCAAGGGCTAGGTCTTTTCCTCCCCCTAGGCCCCTCCTCTCCAAGATTCTCCCCTCTTTTGGACTGGACCTGCCACCTAAGCATATGGAACTGATTGAAAGAATTTGTAGGCTCACCTTATAATTTATGCAAATCAACTCTGTAATTAACTATAATTTGGAGGCATCCTTTGGTATTTGAGACATTTATCCATGAGGAAATGCCCTAGTGCTAATGCTCCCGTATTAACATTATTTACTCCACCTGTGTGGTCTCCGCAGCTCGCGCCCTCCCTGCACGCGTTCCTTCGCTGGTTTTCTGGGCTGGAAGATGCGGAGGGACAAGGAAGCCCTCCCTGGAGCCAGCCTCAGTCCCGACGCCCGCAGCCCCCGGAAGCTGTGCTGGCCTTGTCCTCCCAGTTTTGCGTGGAATTGAAGGGAGGGGTGCCGTGCTGCCCCTAACCCCCCTACCCCTCTGCTAGCTCCTGCTCAGCGGGTGGCTCTGTGCTCTCTTAAGGGCCTCAATGTTCTCGTCCCTGAAATGGGGAGAGGAAGGGCCTGTTGGGGCCTCTGCAGGGATAATTACGGAAAAGCTAATGAAGGGACTGGGAATCCCCAGTCTGAAGATTACTGGGGGTCATGGGGAGAGGCAGGAGAAGAGTTCAGGGTGAAAACTCCCGGAATTACCCTGTGGGGACTTGGTGGGGAGGTGCACGCAGGTTATTGGGTTACCAGGCTCTGTGTGTTTTTAGGGGTACGTAGCAGCTTCTGTCCTCAGTGCTAAAGGCTGTGGCCCAGAATGGGATGTGCTCAAGTGAAAAGTGAGAAGACCCAAGGCCACTTCCTACGGGGGTCAGAATTCTGGCGTCAGAGAGCTTTAGGAAAATGGTCTTACCCTGTTTCATCTTCTCTCTCCTTCCTAGTCTTTTGTCCCCTTCTGCTCCAGGACATGGACCTGTTAGTCAACTCGCCTAAACTTACAACCAGCCTAAAATTAAGCTCATTTAAATAGTTGGGGACATGGGGCTCCACCTAAATGCACCCCCAGGCCCTTTCTTCCTTTTCCAAGCAGCGTTCCTAGCCTCTTCACTCTCCAGAGTTCCAGTCTATGAAAGTTGTTGGACTCTGCTTGGGTCTCCGGTGACCTCCTGTCTACCACAGGCTGCCCCATCCCACCCTAAGCCAGAGAGGAGGTCCTCTTTCCCTATCTGACAACGAGCAAGCCCAGTTCCAAAAGGAGGAGTACACTGGATCCTCCTGGGACATCCAAGTTGGGAAGTGAGCATCCTCCAAAGGGAGTGAGGAAAAGGAGTGACAGAATGAGGCTCTCCTAGAGGCAGGAGACACCCACTGGAGTAAGAAGAATGATGGGAGCCCTTCAGGGAGGGACTGACTTGAAGATGTATGTGTATATGTTTAGGTCTTAAAAGCGGTATTTCTGGGAGTAGATGTGGCTCAAGAAGTTGAGCACCCATCTCCCACATGGGAGGTCTGGGGTTGAGTTCCCAGTGCCTCCTGAAAAAACAAAAACAAACAAACAAACAAAAAGCAATTCAGTGTGGCTCAGTGGTCACTGGCTTCCCACATTCGAGGTCCTGGGTTCAATTCCCATCCCCGTTAACTCAAAAAAAAAAAAAAGTGGTATTTCTTTCCTTCCCACCAATCCTCAAAATTAGAGGGATGTAATTTGGAGACTTCTAGCCATCCCATTTGTCTTCCCTAGCAATGCCCTAGTTCCCCCTATCCCCCAAGAATCAATTTGTGCCTCTCCCGCTGACCATCCAACACCTGGAGGAAGGAAGTCCTGTTCTCCTCCACCCCTCTCCATCCCCCAGCTGCCTCTTTCAGCTGAAATCCTTTCCTGGCAGACCTCAGAGACTCAGATCCCACCCCGAACCCCTCCCCCAGGAAAGCTGGGGGCCACTGTTTCCTGGATTATCCTAAAAGCTTCTGAGGCCGTGAGGACTTGGCAGCATCCCTGCTCGCATCTCTCACCTCCCCCTTTGGCTCTGGCTGTCGCCTCCTTTATAAAGCCTGGCTCTCCCATCACCCCCACTTGCCCCTCACTGCCGCTGCCAGAGCTGGGCTCCATGGATTGGTAAGGAGGGCTGCTGTCTGAGTGGGGCAGGGGACAAGAGGCTCAGGTCTCTGCTTTAGAGTGGGGATCAGAGAGAAGGGTCCGGAGGCTTGATTCTCTCTGAATTGGAGAGGGAAAGGTAAGGGAGAGGTCTGGGGAGGACCAACTAGGACTCCTCGGAGATCTTTGAGGTGCACTGGGCTGAGATCTGGGGGACAGTGGCCTGGGGATTCACTAGCTAATGGACTGAAGACTTCATTCTAAGAGAAACGATGAGCAGATATTACTAGACATACTGGCCACACAAGGAGTTTCGTGATGGAACACCGGCAAGGTGCTGAGGGAGAAACCACTGCTCTTGGCCTGTGGGGAAGACCCTTGGCAAGCCCAGGGCACACCCAAGCCCCACAGGTCCACACGGGCACAATGTGCACACCGTTGGTAGATGTCGTACGTCTGTGTGTATGACAACATTCAGATGCACTCTCCTCAGCCTGGTTCATCATCAGACTGGAGAGGGAAGGTGGGTGCTGGTGGTATTTAGATTTGGAAAAGCCTTTGTGTCCAGCCTAGGTTTGGCCCATGTTGGACTATCATTAAGCATTTGTTGAATGAATGAAAGGATGGATGAAAGAAAACCATTTGGCCCCAGCACTGGACTCTATATCCAGTTTCGCAGGGACCTGAGAGAGTGGGGTGGGGAGAGGAGGGGAAAGGGGGAGTGTGCTGGCATCCAGGGTCACCAGCTTACAGTCTTAGAAGTGCAGCCTGGAGGTGGAGGTGGGGAATAGAGAAGAAGAATGGTAGACCAGGAAACCAACTATTAGGAGACCATGGTTTTGGTCTCCGCTCTGCATATAACTTGTGTGACCTTGAGCAACCCACCTCCCTGTTCTGAGTGTTTTCCCCACCAGTAAAATGAAGACTTGAACTAGATGTTTTTATATGTTTGATATTTTATATGTTTGATATTCCTGTAGTGTAATCACCATGGAACAACAGTGGAACTTAATTAGGGGTCACAGGCTTAGACGGTGGCTTGTCCCAGTGATGCAAGAAGGGACCAGTTTGTCCTATTAGCCTCAGCATGCTGGATGACTTTGTGCTAGAGTCTAGTTTCAGGGTGATGTCCCTTTTAACTTCAGGATCTAGGGGAGCTGGGCTTCCAGGGCCATGCTTCTGCCCTAGTGAGGCAGACAGAACAAGGGGCTTTGGAGCCTGACAGATCTGGACTCCAGTTCTTCCCCCTCTCTCCTAACAGCTCTGTAATCTTGGGATAGTAATTTAACTTCTCTGATCCTCAGTTTCCTCATCTGCAGAATGGGGATGATAATACCTCCTTTATTGTGTGCTCATGAGAATGAGAGATATTTGTGTAAAGCCCCAGGAATATAGTAGGTACTCAATAAATGCTGATTATGCGGAATGTGGATCTGAATGAGGCTATTCCTATAAATGAGGGGAGAGAAGAAGAGGGAGGTGGACACTGGCAGGGAATTCTGCCTATTTACGTCTTTGGGGGGTGAGGAAGAGGAGCAGAAATGGCCCACGAAGTACTGGCCCATCTCAGTCTAGGTGGGACATGATGGGCAGTGCTACTCAATTTTGGGGTGAGAGAAGAGTGTGGGGAACCGCCAGGCATGCCGACATCAGAGTATGGCCACCGTTCAGTAGGCAGGCGTCTAGCAAAGGGGAAACCTGAAGAGCTGGAATTCTGCCCGAGGAACGCAAGCAGAGGGGCATTTGAGCGTAAGCTCCCTGGGTCAGAGGCGGAAGGCTAAGCAGGGCAGGAAGCCAGCAAGGCTGTCTCCCCCTTAAAACGACCTACGCGTGAATTTCATGCTGTTGGGCCAGGGGCAGATGGATGGTCTTTGCTAGGGGTGAGGCTCCTGGGAACCCCAGGTGGCTGGGGGGCAGGATGGGGTAAAATTAAAGGGGGCCTGGGGTGAAGAGGGGGCGCTGGCGATCTGGAGGCTGGATTCCATCTTCCTATTGCTTTTCAGGGAAAGCTGGAAGGGGCAGGGCAGGTAAGGCAATCGGTATCCTCCAAAACCAGAGGGCGGCAGGGTCCCCACACCCCTGCTCAAGCCTTCTAGCAGGGTAAGAGGGGGCGCGGGCACAGGAAGGGCAGCGGGTGGCCTGGAGGAGGAGCTGCCCAGGGCTGGCATCACAGTCTTCACCCAGGAACAGAAAGGGTTCCCGCTGGAGCCCGTAACTCCGCTCGGGGGCTGTGAACTGGTAAGCAAACTCAGCTAGCCAGGATTCGCTGGCTGAGTGGAGGGAGATAAGACAGTGTGGGGAGATAGGGCTGTCGACTGAGCCCGGGTCACAAAGACCAGAGCAGCGCTTCTGGGACTCATCTCCCCGGCGGCCAGTGCCGAGAAGAAAGAATCCGACTGATCAGAAATAACAATCCCCAACGGCTGGGAGGCGCCTCCCGGCTTCCCAAGCGCCTGCTCCTCACTGGCAGGACCGCTGCTCTGTCGGCAGTTCACAGAGAAGGAAACTGAGGCTCAGAGCAGCCCGACTCACCGAGGGGTTGCATGGAGCTTAGGAAGCTGCAGGGCTGTGGCCAGAATTTAGTTCCTTTAACTTCTAGACCAAAGATCTTTGTGAAAATGCTTTATTCCGACAAAGTCTGGTTAGGAAAGGACTTCCTTAACAGCAACGATATCTTCCATTGGCTGTGCGCTTTCCAGGGGTGGCACGGGCTAGCCATTCTAGCAACACCATTTCCTTGAAGCCCCAGCAAACCTTCCTGACTTGCACTTCAATTGAGGAAACTGAGGCTTAGAAAAGAGAGAGATGCACAAATAAACCAAACATTGACTCTGGATAGGAGAAAAAACAGCACGGGACACACAGCCCCCACCCAAATAATTTTCACGTAGTTTGTGGATTCAATCTAGCCATATTCAAGTGTGTCCGAAACAGAAAAGGAATGCGGAACTGGTAAACCAGCCATGAGGGAATCTGCGGCAATAGAGGCTAGATTAAATCAGCCTAAATTCTGTTCCTAGAGTGCGAAATCGACTGTAAAACAAAAACGAAATAAAAAGCCAAAGGCAAATGCATAGGAGAAGCACCGGGCACAATAAAAGAAATACAGTAATTGTTCAGAATTTTCTTGCCCCAAAATGGGTCACCTCGAGAGTAATTGTAGTGCCGGGAGCGGAGAGTGCCGGGCCAGCCGGGTCCACAGGCATGCAGGACCCAGGGGAAAGGGGGTGTTCCCAGACCCACCAGCGCTCCGCAGACCCTGGGGATCCCGACCCAACCGGATCTTGAGAGAGGTTTACAGGTGAGCGCCCTGAAATTTTACCAGAATGCCGCACTGCGAACGTGTATTTGTTTTGCTTTTGTTTTCTGGACTTCAACAAATTCCCAAAGGAATCTAAGATCCTTCCCCAAAATTAAGATCCTTGAGTCCAGATATTCAGGTGAGAACCAGGAAGGAGTGGTGGCAGGGGGCCGCTCGATTCTTTCCAGAAGTGTGCCTTCCCAGGGCCTTTCACGCGCTAGCCTCCGCCGTCGGGCTGCCGGGCACAGGCTGCGCACCTCCCAGGCGCGGGGAACGGTGGACTTAGGGGGCGCTGGGCTTGCTGCCTAAGGCTGGGGGAAGGTGGCGTGGAGGCGCTGAGGGCGCCGGGGACACTAGCGGGGTGAGGCGACGTGGATGGACAAAGAGGAGCAGTGGGGGATGGCGTGGAGAGGAGAGGAGGTGGTGAGCCAGAAGGCCAGTGGCCAAGGAGGGAGAACTGGAAAGCGAGGGGGAAAGGGGGAAGTGGGGGTGGAAAGAAGAGGCGGGTGGGACGGGGGAGGACGGCCGAGACAGAGTAAACTCCTGCTGTCCTGGGCCTGGGGGATGGCCCGGACACTTGGCGCTCAATCCACGTGCCTTCTGTCCTCTCAGTTCTGGGGCATCGCTGTCCCGCCGGGGCAACCAGCGCCCTAAGGGTGGCTCTGCATCACCGCAGGTCTCCTTCCCCTTCTCCACCTCCTCCCCCCCCAACCCCACGAGGTCTGAGTCCTGCGTCCCCTGCCTGACCACGCCAGCTTCAGGGCAGCTTTTCACCTGATGGCGCGGGTCTCTGGACCTGGGAAACACCCCGCCTAGCCCCCCCGCCCCCCAACGGAGTCGAGGGGGACCAGGAAGGTGGGCGGAGGGCGGAGGGCGCAGGGAGGGGGCGGGACACGGCCTGGTTAGGGATTCCACCCCGCCCCTCCGCGCCCGCCCCCTCCTCGCCGGTCGCGCGGGCCGCTCGGCTGGCCGAGCCCGCAAGGGTTAAAGGCGGCCGCAGGTGAGGTGGGCGGGGCCAGGAGCGCCGGGGAAAAAGGAGCGCAGCGGAGAGAATGCGGGCAGAACGCGCGGGTGAGTCACGGGCGGAGCTGGCCTCGCTCGCTCGCGGCTGCAGCCCGCCCTCCGCCCTCCGCCCTCGCCCGGCTCCCTCCGCCTCCTCGCCGCCGCCCGCCGCCGGTCTGGTCGCGGCCCCGCGCCCCTCGGCTCCTGCCCCCGGTCGCTGAAGAGCCTGCCGGCGCGCAGGGCCCCTCGGCGCCCGTCGCTAACGCGGGAGCCCCGGCGCCGCCTCCAGGTAGGAGCCCGGGTCCGGGCGGCCAGGGGCGCGCGCGGCCGGGATCCTCTCGGGGGCAGGCGCTCGCCACAGCCTCCTCCGGGCTTGGGGCGGGGGCTGGTCCTAAAATCCACGAGGGTCTTGGAGTCCCTTCCGAGGGAAGTCCCGGCAGACGGGGGAGACTGGAGGGCCCCAGGAACCTGAACACTGGGGAAACCCGGAGCGGCTGGGACAGCCGGAGCTCTGGAAGCTTGGGGACCGCGAGAACGGAAGGCCCGGCCGCCTGAGCGCGGGTGATCGCGGGAGGCGGCTGAAGGAATCGGCCGTGAGGGCGCCCCTACCAGCCTTCTCGCTCTGGGGGGAGGGAAGCCAGGGGTGCGAGCCCTGCTGTCTCCCTTCTCCCCGGCTCCGCGTCGGGAGGGGCGCAGGGCTGGCCGCTAGGGAGCTGGGCCGCCTTACTCCCCTCAGCCCCCCCAGCAGTTCCCAGGCGCCGAAAGCTATTAGGGTCCCAGGCCTCGCTGCCCCGCCCGGGCCTGAGGCTCCGTTCCTGCTGCTTCGCCCGGTTTCTTTCTTGTGGTGAGGCAGCCAGAGCCCGAGTAGGCGCCCCGGTTCCCCTCTCCCTCCCTCTCCCAGACGACTAGAGCCTCCTCCCTGGTTCCAGAGGCAGGAGGTAGGAGGAGGGGGTGTCAGCTGAGCCCTGCTGTGCGAAGGAAAAGCCCCTGCCCTAAGTCACTGCTCCTTGGCCCTCCACCAACAGAGAAGGCCCAGGCACAGGACCACAGAGGCGACAGGACCTAGAAAAGAGGTGGGGAGAGGAGGACCTTTATGTCAGAGCTAAGAGGTTGAGAAAGGGGGTTGGGGTCTTTAGGCTCCCAGCGGTGTGGGGAGTCGCAGACCCGGAGTCTGGAGTCCTGGTGCACAGAGGTACATGGTGCATTACTGTGGATTGAACAAATAAATGAAAAGACTTTCATTCGACACTTCTCCAAACGACCCCAGTTTTCCTCCTCTTTAAAATAAAAGGGTTGGTTTGGAGCCCTGGTTCCCAGCACCAGACTGCGTATTCAAACCATCCAGAGAGCTTCTAAAACTTAGCCATGCCCATAGTGCACCCCCTTAGGTAATCTCTTCCTCTTTAGTTCTGTGATTCCAGCTTTTCTTACTGCTCCCCTCTCCTCCCATTCTGACCCTGCATCCCTTTTGCGGCAGGCAGTTTTGTTTTCTAGAGTGCTGCTAAGCTTTTGACTGGCCTTTCCCCTTCTCTGGGGAGGTGGTCTTTCAATTTCATATCTGGGTCTGTCCTAGCTAGGAGAAGCGCATGGGAAGCAGCCAGGGAGGTGGCTGGCCCTGGTGTGGGTCAGGATGGGGAGAGGGAAAAGGGGGAAAAGGCTTTCTCTGGTGGGGGAAACTCCTGGGGGAAACTGGCACTGCGGCCGCAACCCAGGAAGGCCAAGTCTCTGCCAGAGGGAAAGGCACAAGGACCAGGTGTGGGAGTGGGTTTGGTGGGGGTGGAGGCGACCCAGGCAGCTGGGGGTGGGGGGAGTGGTGTGGAGAGGTGGAAGGCTCTTCCCCACTGAGCAGGCCTCAGGGATGGCATGGAGCCTGCTGCTCCTAGATCTCAGAACCTGTTTTGGGCTTTGGGAAGGTAGGTCACCTCAAGCTTTGGACTTCAGAAACGAACTGCCCCCCACCTCTATCCTGAATTACATGGGTCTAGTTCCTTCATCTGAGGTGACAGCAGGTCTGCAGGGGAAAATGCCGCTGCCCCTTGACCGGCCTGGGCACCTGTGTGTGTGTGTGTGTGTGTGTGTGTGTGTGTGTGTGTGGGGACAGTTCACGCACTGTACTCCAGGTGTACCCTACAGACCTTCCTGGGGCCAGCCCAAGTCTGGGACAAACTGGGTCCTGTGGGAGGGGTCACCTGGGGGAAGGCAGAGCTCCATCACCTACTTGGCTGAGAACCTGACATCCTCAACCCTTACTAGCACTCCCAAATTCTCTTCACTGATCTTTGTAGTCCCCACCCAAAGGTGGGTTCCCCCTTTCCACCTGAGAGGCAAGAGGAGCACTTTGCAGGGAGGGTATCTGGATTAGGACGGAAAGCGAGCTGGTTACTCTCCCCCCTTCTTCTCGGCCTCCCTTAGGTACCACCCGAGGCGCCCCTGACCGTCTGCGCCCCGCCCCCACCCCGGATCCCGGCAATGCTAACCGCTGTCTGCGGCTCTCTGGGCAGCCAGCACACCGACGCGCCGCACGCCTCCCCTCCGCGACTCGACCTGCAGCCTCTCCAAACATACCAGGGTCACACGAGCCCGGAGGCTGGGGACTACCCCTCCCCGCTGCAGTCTGGAGAGCTGCAGAGCCTCCCGCTGGGCCCGGAGGTGGACTTCTCCCAGGGCTATGAGCTGCCGGGGGCCTCCTCGCGGGTAACCTGCGAGGACCTGGAAAGCGACAGTCCCTTGGCCCCGGGTCCCTTTTCCAAGCTCCTGCAGCCAGACATGTCGCACCATTACGAGTCGTGGTTCCGGCCGACCCACCCAGGCACGGAGGATGGCTCGTGGTGGGACCTTCATCCGGGCACCAGCTGGATGGACCTCCCCCACACTCAGGGTGCGCTGACCTCACCTGGCCACCCGGGGGCGCTTCAGGCTGGTCTGGGAGGCTACGTCGCTGACCACCAGCTTTGTGCTCCACCGCCCCACCCGCATCCTCACCACCTCCTGCCAGCCGCCGGAGGGCAACACCTTCTGGGGCCCCCTGACGGGGCTAAGGCCCTGGAAGCGGCCGCCCCAGAGGCGCAGGGCCTGGATTCCAGTCTGGACGGGGCGACCCGGCCCAAAGGCTCCCGGCGCTCAGGGCCCCGCAGCTCAGGCCAGACCGTGTGTCGCTGTCCCAACTGCCTGGAGGCGGAGCGACTGGGGGCTCCCTGCGGGCCCGATGGGGGCAAGAAGAAGCATTTGCACAACTGCCACATCCCTGGCTGCGGGAAGGCCTACGCCAAGACGTCACACCTGAAGGCGCACCTGCGCTGGCACAGCGGCGACCGTCCCTTCGTGTGCAACTGGCTCTTCTGCGGCAAGCGCTTCACGCGCTCCGACGAGCTGCAGCGCCACCTCCAGACCCACACCGGCACCAAGAAGTTCCCCTGCGCAGTCTGCAGCCGCGTCTTCATGCGCAGCGACCACCTGGCCAAACACATGAAAACCCACGAAGGTGTCAAGGAGGAGGCTGCCGGGGCGGCCGCGGGCGACGGCAAGGCGGGCGGAGCTGCGGAGGCCCCCGGGGGCAAAGGCAAGCGGGAGGCCGAGGGCAGCGCGGCACCCTCCAACTGAGCTCCTCGGGCGCCGCCACCCCCGCTGGCCCCCCCTGGGGCATGGGAAGAGGGCCCCGGGCCTGACGTCCTTAGGGGCGACTTGAGTAAGAGGGGAAGGTGGTTATTTATTGAGGGGGAGGAAGAGTGGTGCTGGGACAGGGAGACGGGGCGCTAGGGCTTTTTAGTCGCTGGGACTGGACTGGGCGCGTTGGACTGCTGGGGTGCGGAGCTGTGCATTCCCCTCGGACCTGCCGCGCCTCACTAACTCACGCCCCTGGGCAGGGAGCGGGGACCGGGAGGGGGGTGTTGTGGAGAAGGGACAGGCTGGAGGAGACGACAGGTTGGCGTCCCTGTAGCAGAGAGAAGTGGGGCCAGTCCCGGGCGCTGGGGGTTGCTGCCTGGACACGTCCTTAGCGCCTGGGAACCGGGACAGAAAAGCGCCTGCGGAGCCGCCCTTTCATCCCCCTTACAGGGCTTCTGCCCCGAGGGTTTCCGGAGGGAGAGCTGAACTGGGGTGGGGAGGCAGGGGTCCTGTCCAACGAGTCCGTATCCGGCTGGGAGGGTTGTGGCTGGAGGAGTAACTCCTTCGATGGGCCTCATTATTAACCCCTCCTGAACCAGTCTGATGTAGCCCTGAAGGAAGAGGAGGGGAGGGTTGCAATCCCAGAAACCCGGATAGCCTCCCAGCCAGGGCTGTGGAGGGGCGGGAGAACCAGCCCCAGGGAGGGAGAAGAGAGAAGTCCTTTCCCAAAATGAGTGAAAGCGGGCTTTGGTGGGAGGGCGGAAGGAACACTGATTCAGCTCTTAACTCTTGGTCTTTATAAAAAGTAAAGTTCAGTAGCACCAGCCCCCATCTGTGGCCCTACGGAGTCTTCCAAAGCAGTGGGAAGCCCCAGCTCTAGAATTGATGTTTCTTACCCTGGGTTCCCCACCAGTTACTTCCTCTTAGGGATGGAAGGAGGGTTATCTGGGCTGGTTGGGGATGGATTGGGGTGTCCCAGCAGGGTTCCTGCTTGAGGGGAGTGGAGGCCCAGCCATCCCAGTGCCCCCTCCCCCCAGCTAAGCTCCACTCTTTAGCTTAACCCTTCCCTTTCCCTTCTACCTGCAACTCTTGCTCCCTCCTTATAACGTGTGCCTTGAGGATGAACTGGTGACTCCCAGGAAGGAGCTGGGAACCTCCTTCCCCCAATCCCGCAGGGGGAACTCCCCTCCCCTATGAAGGAGCTGTCCTCCACTGGAAGGGAGTCTGCCTTCCCAGGTAGTTTCCAGGAAGCTGTCCCTGTTCCCTTTTCCTTTAGTTGCTAGAAATACATTTTGATTATGATTATAGGGTGGGGAAGGGGGGGGGGGGAGAAGCCCAGTGGGGGTTGAGCCAGGAGGAGGGGAAAGCAGCAGATGAGCAGGGGTCGGTGACCCATATCAGTCTGAGCTGGTGGGCTTTTCCAGGCTCCAGGTAGAGGCCTCAAGCCTTCCCCCCCACTTCCCCTCCCCTCTGCTTCCCTTTCCCTGCCCAGAGCCCTATGCAGGGATTAGCTGTGTATTGATTTTTAAGTTATAAGCAAAGGGTATTTTATTTAACATTAGGGCATGTGTATCTGTGTGTGTGCCTGTGTGTGTGTGTGCCTGTGTGTGTGTGTGCCTGTGTGTGTGTGTGTGTGTGTGTGTGTGCGGTTCTCTACTGAGCCTGGGGTCTCCAGCCAGGGAGTCCCCATCTTATTCATCCCATCCAAGTTCCTGGGGTCCAGGTCCATAGCATCCCTTCCTCCTTGGGGATGCTGGAGCCCAGTGCAGGGACTGGGAGCTATACGGGAAGCGGGAGCTGGGAGCTGTGTGGGAATGTGTTTGTGTAGAAAGGGGCCTCCTTCAAAGGACTAGGTGCGCCTCTCCCTGAGGGACTCAGGCCTGGGGTAGTTTAAGAAGTCACTTTCTTCCTCCTCTCTCTTTTCCCTCCATCTTTCTAACCCAAGCAAAGGTCCCTGTCCTTGCTGAGAGGGCTGGGGGCAGGAGGAGTGCTGACAGGGCCGGCAGGTTGCCTGGCTGGGTGAAGAGGGGGAGAAAGGTAGGGCACTGTGGGCATGGAATGCTTTTCTCCTCCACCCATCAAAACCAGCCACCTCCTCCCTGTGCCACCAGGACAGCCTTTTCCAGTGACCATTCTAAGGGGGACTCCCAAAATGGGTGTTGGCATGGGGGGGACAGGGATGTTCCCCCCCCACCCCCGTAGAAGCCCTGAGCGCCAGGGTGTGCAGGTGGGGGCTTTGGGTAGATTTTCTTCTACTCCCCTCTTTTATAGATCTAGGTTGCTTGGCTGCCTGACCCTTTCCAGGCAGCCCCCCTAGAGGAGAAATGTAGGATTTTTTTCTTTAACTGCTGTGAACCCATTTTGGGGGGAAGAAGAGGAAGAAACCGCCTGTGTTTTTTATGCCACAATAAAGTCAACAACATCACTGCGCCATCGGTCTTCCAGCTTGGTTTCCTTTGGCTCAGTGGTCCTCGGCAGTGAGGACCGGGTCTGGGCTGCAGGGTGGCGGGGGACATGCCCCTTCATCTTGAGCCGCTGGGCAGCCTCCCCTCTGCTCGGTTGGGGCAGAGTGGAGCCGACTGAAGGCTCTGACCCTGTCGCAGCGGTGGGTGGTGCAGAAGGAGGGGCTCCTTCTGTGCCCCCCATCTTCACCTGTGGGATGGAAAGGTTCTAGACATTTTCTCCCCACCTACACCTATGAGCCCCTCTTTCTCCCTTCTCTGCTGAGAACCCTGGTTCTCTGCCTCTCCAGAGGCCTCTCTGCCCCCTCATCCCACCCCCGTGGGGTGTGCATGTCGGTCAGTCCCTCTGGCTGTGAGGGAGGTGGAGGTGACTGACAGGGATTTCTTCACCCAAGATGATCCCTATCAGGGACAAGTCGATGGAAGGCAGCCAGGATATCTGATGGGCTCCTGCCCAGCTGGAAAGTATGAGGGAAAGACTCCTACGGCAGCTCACAGCCAGAGACTCGCCACAGTTACACAACGCCAGTGTGCACAAATGTACCCCAGATATGCAGAGATGCCCATCCGTGTGCCTTGTCCCAGCTGCCTAATGCCCAGCACATGGTTGGTGCCTGATTAATGCCAAAGGAGTGAAAACTCCACGACTCCAGAGCCCCGAAGCTGAGAAGGCTGGCGGAGGGTTAGTGTTTTGCTTGCAAAGGGGCAGGGATCAGGGATGATAGTTTTTTGCCAAAATTATTATTTTTCCCCCCAGTGGGGCTCTAATCGCCTCCACCCTAACCCTAACCCTAACCCTAACCCAAACCGAGTTTTCTCTGAGCCAGATCTGGTACCCGGGTTGGCTTATCCCATCAGTGGTTTGTGTGAGTCTGGGGTCTCTGAATTTGAGGCTACTTTGGGATGGGGGTCATCAGAATGATTTAGGGGTTACAGAGGAAACCAGGTCAGTTTGAGGGCCACTTGTTTCCATGGGCCCCTGGATTTAGAAGCCTGGGAGGAGGAGGGACAGGGTGGGCTTTCCTGTGAGCCCATGTCCTCCCCACTCCTTGTGGACTCCTCCTTTGTCTTCCTGGTTCGGGGGGGTGTTAGACCCCCGGAACCTGGTGAGTCCCCTCCTCCTTTCCTCCCATCGCCACCCCAGGGGCAGGAGGGCAGCTGTGGGGCCTGCTGGGCCTGTCTGGGCAGGGCTGGGGCCTCCCTGCCTCCCCTTGCAGCTCCTCCCGCTGACCTGCATTCTTAGCGGGGGCCCTTGGTGGGGCTCTGACGCTTGCTGGCTCGGGCAGCAATGCTGCCTGTCTGGCCTGGCCCCTGACAGAGCCCAAGGCCACCTCTGACCCTTCAGCCCGGCGCCAGGCAGGACGGTCCTGCAGGGCTGGGGAGGAGTCAGGGATATCAGAACATCCGGGCTGACCCTCAGGATGACCTCTCTGAGCCACCATCTCCTCTCCTAGGAAGTGGGAATAGAATCTCTCTAGGGCGGGTGAGTGAAATCCGGAATGGGAAAGTGACAGCAGGGAGAAGGCAACCTGGAAACTGCAGCCTGAGGCTGTGCCTCTCGGCGTGTCTCCCCCTGCCTGCTCCTGCCCCGCAGCGGGCAGCCGAGGAAGTGCAAGGAGGTGTACTGGCTTTTGTGCAGACCCGGGGGGATGCTGCAGCCTTGCTGTTTGCCCAGAATGACGTCCAGTAGCAATCTCCCTGCCATTGATTGCATCAGAAGCAGCCTTCGCCTTCGCATTAATCCAGCAAGCCTGACTGCTCAGGATCCTAGCAGTGTTAGCTGGAGAAGAGTCTTAGAAACCAGACCCCCTCGTTCAGGGGTTCTTAACTAGGAACCTGTGGAAAGACTTCAGGGGGTCTGTGAGCTTGTACTGAAAAAAAATCAACTTATCTTTATTTTTTCTGACCTTTAACTGAAATCTAGCATTTCTTTCACTTATGAATATATGCCATAAATAAATTACAGTAGTGTTCATTTCACCTGATGGCAAAGGGGCCTGTGGAACAAAAAAGTTAAGTCCCCCTCCACTAGTTGTTCCCAGGTGGGAGGGGGCATATTAGAATCCCCTCTGGGTTTTTTTGAGATATTCCTGATCATTCCACAACACTGTACTCAGTTATGCCCTTGGAAGTGTATTAGAAACGTTCTTCTTAAACTTTATACCTGGGAGTCTTGTTAATATACAGATTCTGATTCAAAAGGCCCAAGTTGGGGCCTGAGATCTTGCCTTTTTAAGCTTCCAGATGATGCTGGTGGTCCACAAACTACACTTTGAGCAACACAGCATTAGAGTATTGTGTTGTTCAATGGGAATTATATGTGGGTGGGGAAAAAAAATCCCTCCTCACCCCACCTGTGGTGGAGAACCATTGATCTAGTCCAGTGTCTTCATTTTACCACTGGGAAAATTGAGGCCATTGCAGTTAAAGCAATCTGCCCAAAGAGACTCAGCAGATCCGTAACGGAAGCAGAGAAGAGATCCCAGTCTGCGGAGTTCCAGGTAAGGCTCTCCCCTGCCTGCTCTTTGCTGCCTCCAGCCCTGCTTCTAGGACCTTCTCTCCAAGTTACTGTCTCCTTTCTGAAAGTGAAATCCATTTCCCTGGCTGTAGCATCCTCTTGGGAATCAGATGCACATACCTAGAAGCAATTAGAAAATATCTCAGATTTCAGATCCTCCAACAACAGCCTTACCTGGCAGGTCCCTCCAGCCACCACCCAGCTCGCTGCCTGCCACCTGCCTCCTGGGGAAACCACAGCTGCCACAGCCCCTGCCTCCATTTCTATCTCAGGAATGATCACCAGCAGGCACAGTGGCTACAGCCAAGGCTCTGAACAGCAGTCCTGATTAGTTAGCAGGATGCTATGGGAGAAGTAGATGTCTCCCCTCCCCACACATATAATCTACTTCTCTCACCACTGGCAAAAAAGGTGGGAGAGACATTCACTTAAATTCTGGTTTAAGGAGATGGTTTATAATGAACCTTGGGGGAAGTGGATTTAGCCCAGTGGATAGAGCGTCTGCCTACCACATGGGAGGTCCGCGGTTCAAACCCCGGGCCTCCTTGACCCGTGTGGAGCTGGCCCATGCACAGTGCTGATGCATGCAAGGAGTGCCCTGCCACGCAGGGGTGTCCCCCACGTAGGGGAGCCCCACACGCAAGGAGTGCGCCCTGTAATGAGAGCCGCCCAGCACGAAAGAAAGTGCAGCCTGCTCAAGAATGGCGCCACACACACAGAGAGCTGACACAACAAGATGACGCAACAAAGAAACACAGATTCCTGGTGCCTCTGATAAGGATAGAAGCGGTCACAGAAGAGCACACAGCGAATGGACACAGAGCAGACAACTGGGGGGTGGGGGTGGGGGTAAAGGGAGAGAAATAAAAAAAGAAAAAATGAACCTTGTTTTTCTTTGCTGCTTCTGTTTCACTACATGTAAAACTCTTGGGACTAGAAATTTCTACATTTCCTTTCAAAGTTACCTTCTCGTGACTTTGAACACTGTGGGCAGCAGAAGAGGCCTTTTTTAGGGTCGGGTGAATATTATGCTTATGTGTGCTTACCCGCCCACCTCCTTATGGCTCCCTGGTCTGTCTGCTGGTTGTTTCCCCTCCTCTTCTTTAGAAGCACTGGGGGGCAGGTGCCCAACTGCTTGAGTCACATCTGTCCTATGTGTTCCTTTTTAAAAAATGCATTAATTATAAGTTAACCCTGCACCTCTGAAACTGTGGCTACTCTTAAATATCTTATTTCCCCGGAGCCACCAGCTTGGGATGACGCCTTTGGTATTCAAACCAGGATGCATGTAGCCAGGTTCTTCCTTAAACTCCAGATGCCCCAGCAGCCCCCACTCTCTGACAATGAGCCCGTTTTTCTCTCCTCCTTTGTCGCGTGGGCTCCTTTCCACCCCAGCTACTCACAGTGACTCCCCGGATGAGCCCCGCGGATTCGTCCCAGCTTTTCTTCAGGCCAGAGGGGGGCGCCCGAGACGGGCTGGGAGCGGAGAAGGACTTGGAAGGCCGGTTCCTCTCCAAGAAGTGGTGCTGGGGCGCTCCCTGATGGAAAATGGCGGAACTGCAGGTGCGCGGTTCCGGCTCCGCCCCCGGGACCAAAGCCTTCCAGGTCACCAGACAGCCTCCGTCCAATGGGAAGGACCAGAGCCCAAGCGGAGGAGGAGGCTCCCGGGACCGAGCTGGGGATCTCGGGGAGAGAGAAAGTGAGGGGCATGTGGTATTAGGGAAGAAGGGACGGGCAGAGGGGTCTGGTCTTGAGGCAAGCGTAGGAGCAAGGGACCCTTGGGACCAGGACTCCCAGTAGGGACAGAGCCCCCATGTGCAGAGTGTGCGCCGCCAGCTGATCCCCAATCCCAGGGCTTGGAGGAGAGAGTGGGTGCTTGGCATGGGCACTGTTTGTGCTCCAGGTGCTTTGAGTGTGGCGGGGTGCTGCGTGTCCAGAAGCCAACGGCCCTGTCCTCCCTGAGTGCTGTGTTTCTGTGTCGGGAGAGGACGTTTGTGTTGAGGGGAGGTGGCAGGGGAGGGACACACTCTCCCCACCTTTTTCCCAGATGGCTCTGTCCACCGCTAACACTCCGTGCTCCTGCGACTGTTTTGTCTCGGTGCCCCCTGCCTCGGCCATCCCAGCGGTGATCTTTGCCAAGAACTCGGACAGACCCCGGGATGAGGTGCAGGAGGTGGTGTTCGTGCCAGGAGGCACTCATGCCCCTGGGAGCCGGCTCCAGGTGGGTTAGGCCTTACCAGCTCCTTGGGGTATGGCATTCTGCTAGGACCTTCCTCCTCTGTTGCCACGTCTGGGAGGCTGACAGCCTGGGCCTTGAGCTGGTTACGTCGCCTCTCTAGACCTGAGCTTCCTCATCTGTAAAATGGGAATAATGAGGCCTTCTTCAAAGGGATGTGGAAGGTGACTGTCAGGGTGCTGGTGCCAGCACCCGTAGGTGCCTGCCCTTTCTGAGCCACCCCTTTCTCCTCCCTCACCTCCAGTGCACTTACACTGAGGTGGAGCAGGTGCCGAAGACGCACGCTGTGATCCTCAGCCGCCCTTCTTGGCTGTGGGGGGCCGAGATGGGTGCCAATGAGCATGGTGTCTGCATCGGCAACGAGGCGGTGTGGACCAAGGAGCCAGTTGAGGAGGGGGAGGCGCTGCTGGGCATGGACTTACTCAGGTGCGGCCCTGCCCTCCCTCGTCTCCCCTCACTGCAGGGGTCTGGGCCTGAGTACTGGCCCAGGGCCACCTTCCCTCCCCAGCCTGGTCACAGGGGCCTCCACCTCTGTCCTGACCCCCTTCCCACAGGCAGATTAGGAGCCCCCAGATATGGCCACTCTTAGCCTCTCCTAGGCCCAGAAATAGGGCAGTGGTTTTAAAATGTTTTGGAACTTTTTTCAATTGGAGGTAAAAATTTTTTTCAAATGAAATCTCATGGAGAGTCCCAATTTTTAAAAGTGGGGTGGTTCTGATTGGAGAAGGGTTGGGGGTCTCTTTTTGAGGCCACGTCTCAGGCGTTTTTATGGAACCCCCAGAACACAGCTTGACTGTCACTGGCTCCACCCCCAGGAACAAAGCCTTCCAGGTCACCAGGCCAGTGATTTGCTGTGTGACTTGGGCTTATCGTTGAACCTCTCTGGGTCTTTTCTGCCCATCTGCCCCCTGGGTCTTCCGTTGTTTGTCCTTCCTCCAGCCCTTGACAGTCCCACTGCCCTTCTGCCCCCTGGGCCTCTCTTTTTGCCAGGCTGGCTTTGGAACGGAGCAGCTCTGCCCAGGAAGCCCTGCGTGTGATCACAGGCTTGCTGGAGCGCTATGGACAGGGGGGCAGCTGCCGGGAGGACCCCACGCCTTTCTGCTACCACAACACCTTCCTGCTGGCTGACCGCACTGAGGCATGGGTGCTGGAGACGGCTGGGAGGCTGTGGGCCGCTCAGAGGATCCAGAGTAAGGGGCCTGGGCCCGGGGCCTACCTGTCAAGAGGTAGAAGTTCCCCCTGCACCAGCCCTGGGAAGGGAGTGGGAGGGCTGGTGTGGGCAGGGAGAGGCTCCGGGCCAGGCACAAACCTCTCGGGTGACTGGGGCATCCAGGCCCACTCAGGAATTCTCCTCCCCGTTTTACTTGGTTAACACCATCTCAGCTTGCCAGAGATAGCTTCCTGGACTGCTCTGGGTGTTCACAGTCCCCGCTTCCATGCAGGCAGGCACTTCTTCATCGCACTCACCGTAGGTGCAGGCTTACACTGTGAGGTCCACAAGGGCAGGTCTGATCTCTTCATTATCAAGTTCTCGGTACCTCGCCCAGTGCCTGGCACTTAATAAACAGATGCTTAAAAATAGTTCGAGTAAATAGGACTGATTCCCCAATCTCCTTTGCAGAGGGGAGCCGGAACCTCTCCAACCAGCTGAGCATTGGCACGGACATCTCAGCCGAGCACCCTGAGCTCCGGGCCTACGCCCGGGCCCGGGGATGGTGGGATGGGCAGGGCCCCTTCGACTTCGCTCAGGTCTTCTCGCTGACCCAGCAGCCTGTGCGCATGGAGGCTGCCAAGGCCCGCTTCAAGGCTGGGTGGGAGCTGCTGCAGCAACAGCAAGGTCAGACAGTGACTGGAGCGGGGCGGGGCCAGCAGGGCCGCAGCGCTGCCAGCACCCTCACTCCCCCAGCTTTGGGGGTCTTGGTCTGTGGTTGGAGGACCCCCCTTTGCCTGGGGGCCCCTTCACCCTCTTCCCCTGGCAGGGGCCATCACGGCCGAGGTGATGATGGGCATCCTCAGGAACAAGGAGAGTGGCATCTGTATGGATTCTGGAGGCTTCCGCACCACGGCCAGCATGGTGTCCATCCTGCCCCGGGATCCCACGCAGCCCTGCGTCCACTTCCTCACAGCCACACCTGACCCCTCCAGGTGAGGTGAATGAGGGTGGGGGCGGCTGGGGAGAGCATCCCGGCCGAGGGAAGATTACAGGACGTGATGTGACGCTGTCCTTTGATTTGTGCCCCGTTAGGTCAGTGTTCAAACCTTTCATCTTTGGGGTGGGGGTGGCCCAGGCCCCCCAGGTGCTGTCCCCCACTTTTGGAGCACAGGACCCTGTGCGGACCCTGCCCCGATTCCAGACTCAGGTTGATCGCAGGCACACCCTCTACTGTGGACACCAGGTGGCCCTGGGGCTGATGGAGAGTGAGCAGGTAAATGTGAGCAGGTGACTCCCAGGGAACAGGGGCTGCCCTGGGCATGGCTCGCCTCCCCACCCCCAACTGGAACCCTGGAAATATGAGCAGGAACTGGGAAATGGAGAGGAGACTCCAGATTTGGGGAAGGGGTCCCGCCCTTCAAAGCCAAGCTGGCCAGGAGAGTGTCCCGTGGTCTGTCCTCCCTCCTGTTATTGTGAGCAGTCAACACCCCTTTCCTGATCGGGAGGGAAGACTGCCCCAGGGACTCATTGTGCCCTTTCCTGGGCAGGACCGGGGGCAGCAGCTCCGGCAGAAGCAGTGGGATCTGGAGCAGGAAGGCCTGGAGGCTGTGCGGGGGCTGCTGGCCAGGGAGGGGGCCCTGCCACCCCAGCAGCCGGGCGGCCTCTTCCAGGCCTTCGTGGAGCGGGAGAGCCAGCTGTACGCCTAAGCCTGTGGGGTGGGGCAGGGCGCCTGGGCCGGACAGCGGGCTCAGCGCCATCTCTGTGCACCCCTCAGCCTGCCCCGAGTGGCCAGCTTGCCTGGGCCTTAATAAATGTGTTCTGTTTTCTTGTTCTCTGACTTGTCCCAGGTCCAGACGGGGTGGGAGAGCCAAGTGAGGGCAAAGGGCAGCCCTGAGCTGGCGGCACAGCCCTTGGTGACCCTGCTGGGCAGCGAATGCTTGTGTCTGGACGGTGAAGGTTGTGGAGGGGGCCTGAGCGGGAGGTGGCCTGAGCGGGAGGTGGGGGCTTCTCTCCCAGGGGTGGGGGTGTGTGTGTACATTGAAAGGAATGCTTAGCACACCAGGTGGCCACCGTCTGGGGAGAAAGAGAACCACAGGTTTTGGTCGCTGGCCTTGACCCCGGAGGGCAGCAGGAGGTGGCAGTGTGGCGTGCCCAGTGTGAGATGGTGCGTGCCTCCTGCCCTCGTGGGAGCCGGGAAGCTGAGGGTTGTGGGGGGGTGGGGGGGTGTACCAGGTCTTTGGGTATGTCCTGAAAGATTAGAAAGCTCCTCTTTAGAATCAGGCTGCTCTTTCAGGCCCTGCGTTTTCTGCCGCTGTTTCCTGGTGCCTTTTCTAGTTGCCTCCCCCGAGATGCCCCTAGATGACCTGAAATACATAGTCGAGGCCCAGAGGCACTTTATTGGAGATGTGCTCCTGCCCCAGGCGAGGGCTGGGAGGACAAGGGGTGTATTCTCCCGCTTGTTCCTGGGGCTTTGCGACAGGGCCAGGCGGCATTTCATTTCCTGACTCTCTTGGTTGTGGTTTTGGTTGTGCTGGGGGTCCCAGCCAGGGAGGCCTTGGGGCCCGTGGCTGCTCTGGCCCCCTTCCCTGCCTGACCAGTGCTTTGCTGGCCCAAGGAAACCACACCGCGAGGTTTCTCGGTGGCAGAGGACGGCTGTGCTGAGGAGGTGGGCTCAGGGGGTGTCTTCTTCCCTTGCTCGGGGGTGACAGGAAGGCTACTGTCCCCGGCCATGGGCTCCCCAGGCAGCAGGGGGAGGTGAGTGAGGGCGGGCTCCATCCCCATCCTCAGAAGGTGCTCCTCCAGGGCTGCCTGCTGCCTGTGCTCCCTGTGCTGGCTCATCTCCTCCTCCAGCTCCTGGAGGAAACCTGTGGTGGCGGGGGAAGCAGGAGGGTGGGTGGTGGAGGGGGCCCCCGGCTCAGCAGGGGGCCCCTGGGCTGAAGGAGAAGGCCCAGCTGGGCCCCCTGTGCAAACCACCCCCTGCCATCCCTCATGGGGAGGCGCCTGAGGCCGGCCTGGGGGAGGAGTCTCCCGCCTGCCCAGGACTGACCTCCCCTGGCAGCATTCCCCAGCACCTCTGACCCAGATGCTGATCTGGGCTTGGCAGACACCACCACCCCCTTAGTCCCCCACCCCCACAGGGCAGGGGTGGGCCCTGAGGAGGCTGTAAGCCTTGGAAAGCAGCCACCTTGCTCTGAGCAGAATGGGCCACTCAGCTCCGGGAACTCGTCATCCTCATCGCCTGAGGCTTTGTCCTCCTCGTCCGAGGTCCAGCGCTCCAGCACAGGCTGCCCGTCCAGGTCCAGGAGCAGAGGCAGGGCTTTGGTCACCAGCTCCCTGCAAAGCAGGAAGAGGGGAGGCTACCCAGGAGGGTGTCCCTGCGTGTGGAGCCTGGGATGATGCCAAGCCCCAAGCCCCAGCACCCTACCTCAAAGAGCGGTAGCTCGCAGGCCAGGAGGGAGGGCCTGTGGCCAGCCCCAAAGTGCTAAGGGTTGGGTCCTTGTGGAGTTACAGGAGGGGAGAGGAAAGAGGGGCCGACTGGAGCTGTGCTGGGGGAGGAGACGGTGTCGTGGACGGCCACCCCCGGTTTGCGGGCTGTGAGGGAGCCTGCATGGAAAGTGGTGGAGCTCGGCCATCACCCCCGGTTGAGCCCCTGCCCTCACTTCCTCCGCACCTGTAGCCATCCTTCTTGGTGCAGGGGTTTCCGGTCAGGTTGAGGATGAGAAGGCTCTGGGGGAACTCATCTGCACACGCGGGAGGGGGGAGAGGGGGAGGAAATGTCATACCCATCTTCCAGCCCAAAGCTCCTGCAGCCACTACCTCTTTACACAGCTCCTGGGACCCATGGAGGGTGAAGTGGGTGTGTGTGGGAGAGCGTGGCTAATGCACGCCCACGGACGTGGAGGCAGAAAGGAAGAGGGCCCCACGTGGGGCTTATTCACTGAGCCAGAGTGAGGGTATCCATACCCTGCTTCAGCGTTTCTATCAGGTTTTCAGAAAGGTCCAGAAGCTGGAGGTGCGGAAGTTCGCGGAGGTTTTCCACCTGCTTGATGCGGTTTCCTGCCAGTGACAGGAAGCTGTAGGGGACGGGAGTGGGGCAGAGCCAGAGCTGAGTGGCAGAGAAGCTAGAGGAAGAGGGGGGCAGCAGGCACCTAGGTTTGGCGACTGGGTGGCGAGTGGGAACCACACGGCCTTCTGGGGCGAGGAGGCAGAGTGAGGCTTGCTGGGTCCCCAGCTGACAAGGAGCCAGGCTTGGAGGAGTCTGAGCCAGTTTCTCGGGGTGTTTCCAGGCCTCCCCACCCCCACCCTGCCTGAGCCCTGGCACCACATACCGCAGGGAGGGGACACAGGTCAGGTTCTCTATTTGCTGGATCTTATTCTGCAGAAAGAAGCCAAGGTGGAGAAACCAGCTGAGGTCAGCTGGGTGGAGGAGCCCTTTCAGGGGACAGAGGCCCCAAACCATGTCTCCCCTTGTGGCTGGGGATGTAGCATTTTGGGAATGAGCACCCCACTATTTGGAAATGGTAGTCACTACCTTGGAGTGATTTACTTTCTCCTGGTCGTTAGTTAAGAGTGTAAACTTGGGGCTGGCTAAACTTGGTTAAAGGTGACTGCTTTAACCAAGCAGTAAGGTTACTGGTTAACTGCTTTAACCAAGCAGTAAGGTTGACCTTACAACCAAAGAGTGACCTGGGAATCAGAGAAGGAAAGCAAGGAGCCAAAGGGAAAAAGAAAAGACCTTGGTATGGCCTAGCACAGTGAGGAAGAGTGAGCATATATTGATTTGATTTGTAAAGTTTCTGTGGTGAAAGGCTGAGGGAATATAGTTTATTCAGCCTGGAGAAAACTGAAGATCAACTGACTAACCATCATCTCCACTACCAGAAAACAGCTTTCAAAGTCGTGAAGGGTATAGAGGAATCTGCTTAGTTCCTTCTTTCTCTTCTTCAAAATAGGAAATGGGCTTCAGTTAAATAACACGAAAGATTTAGGGCAGACAGCAAGAAGAACTTCCAGGTGAACAGAAGTATAGGATACAAGAACAGTGACTCAAGCATGCTCAGGGTCTCTCTTTGGGGGATCAGTCTTTCACTTCAGGAGAATTCCTGATTCAGCTGGGACGGTTTAAATGAAGGTCTGCCTGTCTGAGACCAGGGAATGGACAAGATGACCTGGTTGGTTCCTTTAACATTACATGGTCTACACTGGGGGGTGGGGGTGGAAGAGTGGGGGGCAAGAAGTTACCATTTGCAGGTAGAGGCTGTGAAGATTCTGGAGGCCCTCTAAGTTCCTGATAGCAGTAATCCCCTCCCGGTCTAGGCGGACAGTCTGCAGTTCAGCAAGAGTGTGAAACCTGGGAGAAGATGGGTAGGGACTCCATTTCTGTGGTCTCTTAGCAGGGAAATTGGGAGAGGGGAGGAGGGAAGGTGTTTCAAGGAGGGGCAAATGGCTGAGTGATTTTGACCAGGTATTAGGAGGAGCCTCTTGACATAAGGTGGTGTCCAGATCATGAAACTGGGTTGACTTGGAGACCTGGACCTCTGTCAGGAGCACTGAGAAGGAACAGAGTAAGAGAGGAGCAAGGGCCTTCTGCCTGGGAGACTGGGTGGTGGCAGCTTATGGTTCCTGGAGAGATTCAGAGGCAAGAGAAGCTTCAGGCCAGCTTGGTAATGGTGGTAAGGGTTGGGACAGAGATGGAACAATCTCTGCAATAAGACCCTTCCTCACTGCCCTTTTAAGTGGCCCATGGAGGGGATACCACTTGTTCCAACTATCCAGTCAGTAATGCTGTAACATTTACTGAGTGCCTACTAGAGACAAATGACAGAAACCCTTACTGTTACTATTAGGGAAATGGCCAAATACATGACAAGCAGATGACAGAGGCAAGAACAAGGGACTAAGGAAGTACATGGGGTATGCTCTGAGTCCAGGTAAGGGGATCAGGATATGCTTCCTAGAAGAGGTGACAGATGAGTAGGAATTAGCAGGCAAGGTGGAAGGGGGAAGGGGAGAGGGCTTGTTCCAAGCAGAAGGAATAGTATGTACTAATCCAGCCCTTCTCAAACTTTAATGTGCCCGTGAATCCCCTGGAGTATTGTTAAAATACAGTTTCTCATTCAGTAGGTCTGGGGTGGGCCCAAGGGTCTTCGTTTCTAAGCAGCTCCCAGGCAAAGCCAGTGCTGCTGGGCCCTGAACCACCTCAGTGGTAGGGGGCTAAGGTGTGAGAGCATGGATGGCATCTTAGAGGAATTGCACACTTGGAGAGTGGCATGAGATAAGGCTGCAAAGGTAGCAGAGGCCAACTCATGCTAAGACATTTGGATGTTATTCTGGAGGCACTGTGGAGTCAAGGAGGGTTCTATTAGGAAGAGCCTGATCTGATCTGTCTTTTGCAAGGATCAATTTGACCACAGTATGGGGAAGCTGGGTTGGGGGCAGGGAGACTAATTAGGAGTTTGTTGCAATGGTTCTGTTGAGAGGTGATGACAGTCTTATCTAAGAGAGCGAAACGTGGATAGTGAAAAAGAACAGAGATAGAACGACTGTAAGGAGAGAAATTCAGTTGGGCATTACTGCTAATTGGATATGTGGTGTAAGTAAAGGGGGAGACATAGATGAGTTGAAAAATCAGTTCAGCCTGGGGACTAGTCATCCTGTGTGTTTCATCCTTCCAGCACCCGTTTCTTCCCTCACGCACTCACATCTTTTCTGACAGATCCTCGTCTTCGGGGAAGGTCAAGTTCCGCTTAATGATAAGGGCTTCGGTAATGCAGACGTCCCCTTTCTCTGAACTCTGGGCAAGCTTAGCTGTGAAAAGATGAATCTGTCACACTCCCTCCTTCTTGGAGGCTTGACCCCACTGTTGTCCAACCGCTCTACCCGCCATCCCACTTTCCTACTCACGTCCAGGCATGATCCAAAAGGCTGCTGGCCTGGGCGGGCGAGGAACGAAGCAGGACCGAGCGGCTTGGACGGGCCCTAGGGATGGCGGAACCCAGGATGGTATGAGGAGAGAGAAGCTCAGGGACTTGGGGAACAAGGGGAAGGGGATGATTCAGAGCAAGTTTGTGAAAACAAAAGCAAACCGAAGTGCAAGGTCTGGGATTTGACGGGGGTAGAGGGTCTTTGCGGCCAGTAAACGGGATTTGGGGTAGAGGGTGGTGCGTGAAAAGCACAGCTCCAACTGTTCTGGAGTCGTTGCTAGGAAGCTGGACGCCAGGCGAGGGGAGGGGGAAGGACGGGCCCGCTGGCGCCCGGCTCAGCGCATGCGGACTACTGCTCCAGCCGGTGGATCCGCCCACTGTCTCCGGCTCTAGGGCTCGCCGACCCACAATCCTTAGCTCCTTCCGTCTGCCCTCGGCTCCCGTCCATTCTTCTTGCAGAGATGGCTGCGGCCGTGGCTGGGAATCTCCGAGGGGGACTCCTGCCCCAGGCAGGTAAGGAGCCTCCCAGTCCTCACGGCGCGGTCCGACCGGCATTCTCTAGTTTTCGTCTCCCCTCCCATTTCCTCTACTACTGATCCCTTACCATAATCTCTGACCCCAGCCAACTCTCGGTAATCCCTGATGCCACCTAAATCTCTGGCTCTCTTACCCTACCTTGGACTCCAGAAGCAGCAGCAGCAGTATTTACTCTACGCCCCAGTGCTCCCGCCTTCTTTGAGTTCCTTTAACCCACCCAGCTCTTGCCCCCAGAATGTCCTTTGCTTGGACCACTTTCTTCCCCTCCACCTTTGTGCTACGCCTCCTTCTGATTCTTAAGGTCTAGGCCTAAGGGTCACCGCCTCAGGCCCTCTCTCGCCACCCTCTTCAAAGCCGGTTTCCCTTGTTAATCTCTATTTTACACCGGAGGGTGGACCTCTTGGTCCCAATTAACGGTCTGTAGTTTTGCATCTGTTTATAGACTTGACTCTATTAGACTGTAGCCGCCATAAGGGCAGACCCGTGTTCAGGCTTCCTAACCAGCAGGTGGCATGGTGCCTCACATTAGTAGGCATGCAGTTGGTGTTTGTTTAGTGAATGATTTTGAGCCCTGAATACAAGCCAGACATTGGGATAAATGCTTTACATATGTTTGTGCAGTTAAATCTTAATACACCTGACCAGGATGACATTTTTGTTTGCTCTTTTACACATGAGGAAACTGAACTTAAGACCATTCGAGTGACCAGTCAAAGTTACGCTAGTAAAGGGCAGAAGAGAAATTAGAATTCAGTACCATCTGACTCCAAAGCCTGTACTCATAACAGTTATGTTTTATGGCCCCTGGCAGTAAAACCTTTTAACCCAGAACTCTCCATGCTCTCTGTGTTAGAGCCACCTTCCAACTGAATCTTTCCTGGGTCCCATGCCAGGGCAAGGACTGAAAGGAGGACACCAGCCTTGGCCATGTGTGAAGGTCCACTTGGCTTAGGGCTTTACTTGTCCTTTGAAGGGTGCTCTCCTGCCTATACCTATAAACGAAAAAAGGAGGAAAAAAGAGAGGATCTTTTGATTTGCTTGAGGGATCTGGAGAGTGGTGTGAAGTTTTTCCTTTTGCTTTAAATCATGGGTGCAGACTTCAGAACAGCACTTAGAGCAGTGGTTTTCAAACTTTAGCATGCATCAGCATCACCAGGGAAGCTTGTTAAGACAGTTTGCTGGGCCCCAATGTTTTTGATTTGTTAGATGTAAGGAGGGACTTAAGGATTTCCATTTCTCACAAGTTCCCAGGTAATACTAATTTGGCTAGTCAGTGATCACACATTTTGAGAACCACCGGCTTAAAAAAGAGTTGGCAAACTATGGCTGAGGTGGCCACCGGTTTTTGTAAATAAAGTTTTATTTACAAAATAGCCACATTCATTTGTTTACATATTGTCTAGGGCTGCTTTCACATTGCAGTGGCAGAGTTGCCACATAGACTGTTTGGCACCTAAGCCTAAACTAAATACTATCTGGCCATTTAAGAAAAACTTGCTCCACCCCATCCCCCCCTTTAAATTGTGTTCAAAATACTTCCTTCTTTGTTTTCATTTTTCCTCCCATCTATACATAAAGAAGAACTAGAGAAATGGGAGCCTCAGAGGATCAAGCCTAAAAGAAAAGAGAAGGCTTGGGCATTCAGGATCTGGGAGACAATTCATTGTCCCACTCTTATGCTGAGTCTAATTCTGTGAGCCATGGTTGTCTCTACCAAGAGAGTGTGCTTTTCTTCCATCAGTAGTAGATTTGAGCCTCCAAGAGCCTGCATCTTACCCACACTGCCATCTCCCCTTCCAGGTCGGCTCCCCGCTCTCCAGACTGTCCGTTACGGCTCCAAGGCTGTTACCCGCCACCGTCGTGTGATGCACTTTGAGCGGCAGAAGCTGATGGCTCTGACACAGTATATTCCCCCCAAACCTGCTATCAACCCAAGATGCCTGCCATCTCCTCCCAGCCCACCCCAGGAGGTAAGGAGGAGAATGGGTTCACATCACATGATGGTGGGATGGTTGGTTAAAATGATCTCGTCCCCATGGCCATGCAAAGGAGGCTTTAGGCCACAGTCATTCACATCATTACTTCACTTCTCCACTTTGACCTTATGGTCCAGTTACTTGAAAATGAAGTCTCCATTTGATTTTGCTTTGGTTTTTGGGCTCATGGACTGGAAGGGGCTCATGTTCTTTACTAGTCTCCAAAAAGGTAAGTGAGAAAACAGGAGGGTTAGAGGAGAGTATGTCTCTTGTTCTAAAAGGAAAAGCTTCCAGATTTTTCTGGAGGAATGATAGAGCTTTTATGTCCTTAAAAAAAAAGAACAGAAAGACCATTGAAGAATTTGTAGCTTTAATGGTGGTTCCTCTTATTGTAAGTATCAAATAAATTATCATTTTCTGGTAGTCTAATGCTTAAGGACTAGTTAGTTGTCCTTTCCTGATACAGGTTAGAATGTGGGCAGCTGAGTAGCACCTGCAGCCTGAAGGATTAGGTCAGATGTCAAACACTGATGGAAGTGATGAGGGGTCATTTGGCAGAGATTTCTCGAGGACTAATGGAAAGACAATGTGAAAACAAAGAGCTATCTTAAATGAGCCTGGAGGGTCAGCCTGTAGAGCAGTGCTATGTTTCAGTGGCTGGGACTCTTTCAGCAGGATTTTACCCTTGCCCAGCTAAAAGTGATCGACAGTATCTCCTCCCCAGTTCAAACAAAACTAAAGTCACTAGGTAGAATTTTCCCAGTTAAGTTTTTCTACCACATATTTTTTTCTTAAGCTGATAGTATGTACTACCTTATAACTATCCAAGAATCTAAAGCAGCCCATACAATAGAACTTTATGGAATGGAATGATGAAAATGTTCTATATCTGCATATCAGGTATGGTAGTCACTAAACTATCGAGCATGTGAAATGAGGCTAGTGTGACTAAGGAACTGAATTTGAATTGTATTTAATTTTAATTAATTTAACTGTAAATAACCATATTTGGCTAGTGGCTACTTTATTGAACAGGGCAGATCTAGAATTTAGATTTTGCATAAAAGTGAATTTTCCCTTTTAACTGGTTTATATAAATATTTTCATGGAATTCCACAAAGAGCCTGTGTTTTTCAGGGATCATTATTTTGGGGAAAAAATCTCCAAATCAGTGTTGATGAAGTTCTGTGAATATATTTTCGGGTCCAGAACTTCTCAACTTCGAGAAACACTGACTTAAGAAAATGAAGTCATGTTCTATAAAATGTCTCGATTTTGCTTTAATGCTACAAAAGAGTTGGCTTTTATTTCTAATAGATAAAATAATTCAACATGAATATAGTGTCACAGGGATAATTGAAGTAATTTTGGTAACATTATTGTCAAATAACATTGACTGGAGCAGGCTGCTGACCTTTTCAGGAGGACCAAATGTTCTCAGGTTTGAAAAATACTGCTCTAACGACTGCGATTATTTAATGAAAATGAAAAGGTTAGCATCAGAGATAGAGCATGTCTCTAAGAGTCAGGAGCTCAGCTCTTCTACCCATTCCCTGGTGTTTCTCACACTTGGGCATTGCTGGAAGCCTCGACACCTATTCCTTTTTTTTTTTTAAGGAGGTACTGGGGATTGAACTTAGGACCTCATACATGGGAAGCAGGCACTTAACCACTGAGCTACATCTGCTCCCCAATGAGTTGTTTTTTTCCCCGCTTATTTGTTATTTGTTTGTTTTGGGGAGGTACCAGCTATTGAACTCGGGACCTCGTATATGGGAAGCAGGTGCTCACCCACTTGAACTACATCCACTCTCCTCAACACCTCTTCCTGAGGGAGGGGGGGAGCAGTGCAAGGAGAAGACGCACCTCGTGTCCCCTTTCTGACTCTAGGAGACAGGCCTCATCCGGCTCCTCCGACGGGAGATAGCAGCAGTTTTCCGAGACAACCGAATGATAGCTGTCTGCCAGAATGTGGCTCTGAGTGCAGAGGACAAGCTGCTTCTGCGGCACCAGCTGCGGAAATACAAGATCTTGATGAAGGTCTTCCCCAGCCAGGTAGGGAGTGGGCCTTTTGGCATTGTTGCTGTGTTCCCTCTCCAGACTCAGACTTCAGCATCCGTCCCCGATCTATGGCATCTTGGACTCCTCCCCTCCATAAGCAACTCTCTAGTCTCTGCTACCTAAACTGCAGTTAGGGGCTGAGGAGCCCTTGGCCTGCCCCCTTATCCTAATGTCCCTGTGACCACAGTAAGACGCTCTTTTTCCCACTCTTCCCCAATAAGCCATTCTTTCCCTGCCATTCCAGGTCCTGAAGCCCTTCCTGGAGGATTCCAAATACCAAAACCTGCTGCCCCTTTTTGTGGGGCATAACATGCTGCTGGTCAGTGAAGAGCCCAGGGTCAAGGAGATGGTGCGAATCCTGAGGGGCGTGCCTTTCCTGCCACTGCTAGGTGAGCAGGCACCCCTCCCTGCCAGGTGGGGGCAGAGAGGAAGTGGAGTAGGTGCTGCAGCAGCCTGGTGCCAGGTGCTAGGCCTGTCTGGGTAAAACCATGGATGTCCTTGGAGGGAACGTCATTTCTTACTGGGGCCTAAGTCAGCAGCACCATTTATGGAGGGCTGATGGGGTCACTTCGACACCTGTGTGTCTTACTACCTCAGGCCACCTCTGCAGTGCAGGAAGGCCTAGAGAACATGGATGATGAAATGGGCTCTGTGGGGAGAGGGAGGGCAGACACTCTGAATCTAAATGGTTGTAGTTGGTGCTGCAGTTCACACAGATGAAGATATTTGGATGAAATAGCCCAAATACAGAGCTTTAAGGGAGAGTGATTCCCAGGCTCCCCTGGTGCTAAGAATCACCATAAGTACTTATTCTGTAGAAAATACTGGGTATCTCTCTTGGAAATTCAGATTTAATGGGTCCCTTTGGAGTCCCAGGAATCTGTTTATAATAAGCCCCACCCACCTCCATGATTCTTATATTCAAGAAAGTCTGGGAAACACTGACTGGGGGTTGAGGCCAGGTGGATTAAAGGTGTTCTGAAAGAAGAGGTAGGAAGGAGGGGAGGGGATTGATCCTAAGGAGAATGAGAGCAGGCTGGGGGCAAGTAGCAACCAGTAGTCCAGGGAAGACTAGGAGGTGGGAAAGGGTAATGGAGATCATATTCCTAGGGTTGGAATAGCATTTTCAGAGATAAAAAGGTGTTTGTGGGGAAGGTGATGTGATGAATCTGCTGGGATCATGGCTAACCCTGTCGTCTTCCAGGTGGCTGCATTGATGACACCATCCTCAGCAGGCAGGGCTTCATCAACTACTCCAAGCTTCCCAGCCTGGCTTTGGCACAGGGGGAGCTGGTGGGAGGGCTCACCCTCCTGATGGCCCAGACCCAGTCCCTCCTTCAGCACCAGCCCCTCCAGCTGACTGCCCTGTTGGACCAGTACGTCAGACAGCAGCGTGAGGGGGACTCCGTTGTGCCAGCGAGTGGGAAAACAGGTCCTCCTGACCCTGTTCCGGACTCTTAGCCACCCATTGTACCCAGCCCTGTCTGTAAATACACTCTGACCCTACTGGTTGCATTGTCCTCCTTCAGAGATGGGGAAGACCTTGGGGTGGGAGAGTAGCAGTTGTTACCTGACTTCCACTGGCAGTGATCCCTTTGGATTACAGGGCCTCTCTGAAATGCAGAGGGATTCCATTTCAGGATGGAGGCTGTTCATCACTGTATCTGTCCTTCATTTTCCCAATTTGGAACCTGATAGGAGAAAAGTCTGTTTCAGCTCTCAGGTCCAAGGGAGAGTGTATTAGTCAGCCAAAGGGGTGCTGATGCAAAATACCAGAAATTGGTTGGTTTTTATAAAGGGTATTTATTTGGGGTAGGAGCTTACAGATACCAGGCCATAAAGCATAAGTTACTTCCCTCACCAAAGTCTGTTTTCACGTGTTGGAGCAAGACGGCTGCTGACATCTGCCAGGGTTCAGGCTTCCTGGGTTCCTCTGGGCTCAGCTCCTCTGTTCTCTCCACAAGGTCAGCTGTAGACCATGAGGCTCTCTAGACTTTGCCTCTCTCCACAGGGTCAACTGTAGACCATCAGATGAATGGCTCTGTCTCTCTCTTCCTGGGGCTCCAGCTTCAGCATCAAACTCCAACATCAAAACTCCAACATTAAAAGCCCTCAACTCTGTCCTTTGCCATGCCTTTTATCTGTGAGCATTTGTTACCTGGCTTCCACTGGCAGTGGAATGCCCTACTGGCATAAGAGATTTACATGATTATGTAATCAAGGAAACCTATGAATCCAATATAATCTAATATGTCCAGAGGAAAACATAATTTTACAAACATTAATGTATCTTTTTGGAATTCATCAATAATATCAAACTGCTACAGAGAGAATCTGAAAAGATGAGTATATTGCCCTCTGCCTCCTCGTTCACCATCCCTGCTGCCTGCATCTCCCTGCCCCAACCTAGCCCCTCTTGGGCTCAGTCTTCTACAAGAGCTCAACTGAGAAGTAGTGGAAAGAATGGCATCTGGTGAGAGCCTGCTGCAGGTCAGGCACTGTGCTAAGCACTTTACATGTAATTCATGCCTTTTTCCTCTCCTTGCTGTCCCTTTTCAGTTAAATATCCTGCAAAAGGTCATGCAGTTAGGAAGTGGCAGAACAGGAACTTGAGCCAGGATTTGTCTTCCTCTGAAGACCACAGCCTGAATTTCTACAATAGTGCTTCCTCTAGGGTACCAGCAGTGGTCTCAGGGATGCTCGGATGTGAATTCTCTGCCCATGCGGTGTGCCATGTTATGAAAAAGATTGGGGGCACTGTTCTTGATAAAGTGAAATTCCTTTTATTCACTGTTAGGTTGGTTATCCTCCCTGCAGGTTTATTCTCAGGGTCACCATTCCCTTGATCAAATCAGTCACCTCCCAATACCTCTTCCCACAAATGGCATATCTTAGGTGCTTGTCCTTTTGAAGGCAGCTTTGCACAGTAGCTTATGTGTCTCAAATGGTGCTGAATGAACTAAGGGCTGGGGGTAAACCAGGTTCTCCTTTTTGAGGCACTGGGGCTGGAGATTGAACCCAGGACCTCATATGTGGGAAGCTGGTGCTCACCCACTGAGCCACATTGGCTTCCCTGAGTTGTTTTTGTTTTATTTAACTTATTTGTTTCTTTTCAGGAGGTTCTAGGAACTGAACCTGGGACTTCCCATGTGGGAGGTGGGAGCTCAACTGCCTTAGCCACATCTGTTCCCAACTAGGGTTCTCTTTTTTTTCCTTTATTACTTTTTTAAATGTTACATTAAAAAAAATAGGAGATCCTTATATACCCCCCACCCCCCTCACCCTACTCCTCCCACATCAACCTGTTTCATCATCGTGGCACATTCATTGCATTTGGTGAATATATTTTGGAGCACTGCTGCACCACGTGGATAGTGGCTTACATTGTAGTTTACACTCTTCCCCCAGTCCACCCAGTGGGCCATGGCAGGACATACAATGTCCAGCATCTGTCCCTGCAGTACCACCCAGGACAACTCCCAAGTCCTGAAAATACCCCCACATCATATCTCTTCTTCCTTCTCCCTACCCTCAGCAGCTACTGTGGCCACTTTTTCCACATCAATGCTACAATTTCTTCCATTACTAATCACAATAGTTCCATAGTAGAATGTCAGTAAGTCCACTCTAATCCATACTCTATTCCTCCATCCTGTGGATCCTGGGATGGTTATGTCCACTCCTCCTCTATATCAAGAGTGGACTTAGATTCCACATGGATGATGGATGCAATTCTGCTTGCAGTTGTAGGCACTCTTGGCTCTCTGGTGTGGTGGTTGCCCTTCACCTCCCTGTTAACTGGCCAGGGTAAGTCCAATAACCCAGATGGTAGGAGTTGCAAGTCTGCTGAGGCTCAGGGCCTGGCTGTCATATGGACAGTCCAGAGATTCAGGTGTCCTGAGTATGCACCAACCCCAGCGCCAACCACAGGTCCAGTAAAAGTAACAGAAGAGGCATGTGTAGAAAGGTCATGTCTGAGTCCATCTCCATCACACTCAGGAACACAAACTCCAAAGTAGGGCCAACTGACATGGCACTGAACTCCAGAGCCATCTGCCATGATCGTTGAACCTGTAGGTCTCTGTAGCCACACTCAGGAGAACCAGTACCTGGGCTTCTATCTACTTTGGCTGTCTCTGGGACCCTGTTGAGGCATGTGTAAACATTAACCCTCTGATGACCTCCCACCTCTTTTTTGGAGATTCATAGCCATATAAACTCATTTGTCCTTTCCATTTCCCCCTTTTAATCAAAAGTCATAAAGCAGTTTTTAACACCTGATATTACATGTAGGCTGAGATATTCTGCTGGTCTGAGTTGACCTTTTCATTCAAGGTCTTTCTCTAGTTACATTATCAGCTGGTGCTTGGTAGTAATCCCTCGGTGCCAGGGAGGCCATCCCCAGGAGTCATGTCCCACACTGGGGGGCAGGTAATGCATTTACATGCTGAGTTTGGCTTAGAGAACGGCCACATTTGAGCAACATGGAGGCTCTCAGGAGGGAACTCTTAGGCACCCTGCAGCTCTAGACCTAGTTCGTATTTCAGGCACACAGGCTCATAATCATAGCCATCAGTATCAAGGGCTCATTGTTGGACCATCTGTCTTTATTTGTCTTTGCCATTGCTTTTGGGGGATTGTTGCTGTTCCATTGGGGAATGTGATAGAGCTCCCCTGGCTAGGAACTCAGCACTCCCTCAGTTGTTTGTAACTGAAACCACTATGAAAATATCCAAACATTTTTATGTACCCTGTATATATGCCCTGGAGAACTCCCTCCCAACCTATCAATAACACCCCACATCAGTGTTCCTCCTCTGCCATAGTTGAACCTCTCTGCAGTCTGAAACTTCTTTAAAAATGAAACCTAATATATTGCCAGGTTCCATTAATAGTAAAATGGAATATAGTGATGGGTTTAAAAGTTAGATATAGAATACATACTAATTTAGAAAAATAAAGTAAAAGTAAATTGGGGTATCAATAGAGTTCTCTTAATGGGGGTTTCTGGGGTCTCCCAACTAAGATACCTCATCCAAATATGGGGAACCGGAAGCTCCTAGTCTAATGAAAAATAGGATGCGAAACTAGGAGCCCCTCATTGTCCTTGATTGGAGCATGTTCTGCTCCAATATGGGTGATCTGGGGAGGGCTGTTCAGCGTCCTTCCTGGACTTTGAACAATGCCACTGCCACCTCAGCCTTGGACACACACCACTTTGGCAGTGATCCATAGCAACTTTTCCATGGCTTGGTCCAGGATCAGTTTCCCACAGTGCCCAGCTCTGTGTCATATGCCCAGGGATGCTCAGTTCATATGAAGTGACTCAAAAGGCTCTTGAGGGGAGCAGATGTAGCTCAAGTGGTTGAACGCCTGTGATACCCATATATAGGGTCCCAGGTTTGGTCCCTGGTACCTCCTAAAAACAAAATGAATGAAAAAAAACAACAACAATTCTCATTGGGGAGTGGATGGCAGGTGTAGCTCAGTAGTTGAGCACCTGCTTCCCATGTACAAGGTCCTGGATTCAATCCCCGGTACCTCCTAAAAAAAAAAAAGCTCTTGAGGCTCCTAGGTGCCAGAGCAGGTCTAGCCAGTGCTGCTTAGTGACTCTCCTGTCTCCCAGAACCCTGCCAGGTGTTCACAACACCTCCTCCAGGGGTGGCAGTGGCTGTGCCGAGGTTCTGAATAGAGAGCAGAGAGCACATGTCCCCTGAGATGTGTAAGAGCCTTATGGGTAAACCAGGGGAAGTGTGGGGATAAGGCTGGGGGGTGGGGTGGAGGTGGCTTACATAATTTCTGGGACCAAAGAAGAACCTTGTGTGGCATCCTTCTCCAGCTGGCAGTGCCTGAGGCCCCATTGCTAAGACCCTTTCCAGAAAGCTGCTTTACTGCCCCTGGAGCCTGTCCTGCATGAGTTCGAATGTGTTTCCGATTTTCTCAAGAGCTTTCTTTTAATTGGAGTTGAGCAACTGGACTCGGCCCTCCAGCAGAAAGGCAAAGGCACTCAGGAAGGGAGGTGAGGGTACCAGAGTTGGCTCCAGCTAGCCTTAAACAGCCACTGGCTGCTGGTCAGAGACTTAGCTGGCTCTGGGGATTTGTCTTAGTGCACAGGCACTTCAGCCCCCCAAATGGGTCCTGACCCCATCAGCTGTCACCACCGATTAACTACTTCAGTGTGGGGCCACTGGCCCTTCCGCTCCTGCTTTGACTGCACTGCTGCCTGCTCCTGGCGCTGCCTGCTGTGGTCCCAGGGGGGCACCTGTCCCTTCCCTGTCAACCTGATACCTTTGCTGGCTCCAAATTTTGCAGTCTTTTTTCAGATTTAAAATGAGAATCGAGGATTAGTAAGGAAATGGTCTTGGGCATTAATTGGGGCTGTGGCCGAGCTATTCCAAATAAACCTTTTACCACCTTTGGCTTTGGGCCAGGAGCTCCCCAGCCTGCTCTGCTCTATCTGGAACAGTTCCCGGTGGGGACCGTGCTCCCACTCCCAGGCCTGATGGGTGCTGGGGGAGTCCACTTCGTCCTGAGTCCTCCGGGGAGCAGGGGGGCAGAGCTGAGCGGCGCCCGAGCTTGGCGGGAGGAGGGAACTGGGGGAGAGGGAGGTGGGGAGATCCGGCTAGAGGGGCGGCTCCGACGTCTCCTTCCTTCCTGGTTCCTGCAGTAGCTGCTGCTACTGCTCAGATCCGCGAGGAGGGAGCCGGCCACTCAGACAGTGACTCAGAGGCAGAGCGGTGCGCGGGTCAAGGAGCACTGGCGTCCATGGGCCTGGGGTAAGGAGACGGCGCGGGCAGCAGCTGACATTCCCGGGAGAGGCTGGGCGGGTCTGCTTCTCCGGAGACAGGAGCGGGAATGGAGGTGGAGAGGAGTACCCACCTAGCTTACCTCGACTCCCCCACCCTCTTTCTGATGGAGCCTGTCCCTCCATCTGCCAGCAGTGAGGGGCTGGGAAAAGGGCAGAAAGATACCAAAACACAGGGAGAGTTTGGGAACTTTCAATGGCCAAAGTCAGGAGTTTCCCCCCTGGGTCAGCCTCTGCAGTATGGGCCCTCTGCCCTGACCTCCTGGCCACCCCTGCCTGGCCACCCTTGTCGTCCCTTCCCTGCCTCAGTCCCTCAGGTGCTTGCTAGCTCCATTAGCTGATCTGAGCTGCTTCCTGGCTTCCAGTCCCCTCCCCCGTCTCACACCCCCAGAACCTCGATGCATTATTGAGCTCCTGGGGAGCTGGCCAGGGCCAGGGGCGCCTGTGGGCACTGCCGTGGACCTGTGCCAACTGGCAGGTTCTTGGCAACTTCTCCACTCACAGTGTCTTCCTCAGTCTGTCCTCTCCTATCCTCAGGAACCCCAAGGATAGGGAAGGCTCTGGGGGACTGAGGGTCCTAGGTGGGAATCATGGGGGGACATTTGGTGGGAGTAAGTCCAGGACAAAATGAGGGCTGTCCCAAGCCTCAATTTCCTTGTGCAGAAAATGGGAGCCCAAGAACTAGAGGATGTGGAGACCAACTGCTGGGGAGTTGGGGCACAGGAGCTGGGGGCAGGGGCTCTGCAGGGCAACTGAGTCCCAAGGCCCTGGCAGTGGAGGTGAATGGCCCTGAGGAGCAGGCTGCGCTCTGCCCAATCTCTGAATCCCTCTGTCTTGTCTTGGAGCCTCTTCCTTCACTCCCCTGCCTCACCTCTGATGACCCCCAGGGAATCCTCCAAAGAAAGCCTGAGTATTTCCTGGAGCCAGGAGTGTGTGCCCAAGGTGGGGCGGGGCGGACGGTTCATGCTTTCCTCTGGGCACCAATCTGCCTGCTGAGTTCTAGCTCCCCAAGGGTGTGGGCAGGGAGACCACTGGCCAGGTAGCGCCAGGCTTGGTGAGAGGTGTGGCAGGAGGGCCTGGCGGGAGGCTGAGTGAGCAGGGTCCGAGCTGATGGGTCTCTCTTCCCTCAAGGGCCCCTTCAGGACAAGACATCTGTCCCCCTCCACGCTGCCCGACTTCCTCAGCGGGGAGTGGCCTCTCCCTTCTCCATGGACTTCCAAGAGAGGGCTCCTCCCTCCTTGGCCGAGAGCACCCAGTCCTCAAAGTCCAGCAGTGCCCAGCAGGTCTGAGGAGGGGAAAGCAGGCGATGGGTGGGCCACGCTTGGGCCCTGGGGGAGGGGGCAGTGATGGCCGCCTCACCAGCTACGGCCCTCCCTCTCCGTCCTGGACTGCAGGCCTCGGAGTTGTGGGAGGTGGTGGAGGAGCCTCGGGGCAGGCTGGGGCCAGAAGGTATCATGCCCGAGAGGCAGGAAGGCCACCTGCTCAAGAAGAGGAAGTGGCCTCTGAAGGGCTGGCACAAGGTGAGGTGGGCAGGGCGAGGGGAGGAGCCAGAGGCGGGCACGGGGTAGGAATGGACAGGGCGCTGCTGGGCAGCACGGGCTTGCCTGGGGAGAAGGAGAAGAAACGTCTCTGTGTGCGGTTGCTCTCTTCCCCGCCCTGCTTCCTTGGCCTCCCCGGCTCATGATCCTCCTGGGCAATGCCACAGAGGTACTTTGTGCTAGAGGACGGAATTCTTCACTACGCGACTTCTCGGCAAGATGTGAGTCAGGGGGCCGTGGGGGCGGCGCCTGGGTGAGTGCATGCTGGAGGGGCGCGAGGCACATTTGCTGGGGGTATTACTTCCCTGGGCCCCAGCTTCCTCATCTCTAAGATGGGGAGAGCGTGATTACCTATTTGGAGAGATAATATACATGAGGCTTTCTGGACTGTGCCTAGCACAAAAAGAGGGCCCAAGAAATGGGAGCTTCGCCGTCCTCATCCTCATCTAGGAACTGAAGGCTTAGCTCAGATTCTCTCCACCAGGGTGTTTTCTTCCTCACCTTGCACATTCTAGGGCGGGGGGGATAGTTTTCCTTGTTCTGAGTAGAGCTTAGAATGTGCCTTGATGCCCGGGATGCTCTGTACACAGGATGATTGACTGGTGCCTACTGATATGTGACTTGGGCACGAGGCTGAACCTGAGCCTGACCCTTGAGGCTAGAGGGGGCTCAGGGAGATGGTGGCACCGTGGCCCCAGGAGCTTAAAGCAGCTCCCCTCCCCCCCACCCACCTTCCACCCCAGATCACCAAGGGGAAGCTCCACGGCTCCATTGATGTCCGACTGTCTGTCATGTCCATCAACAAAAAGGCCCAGCGCATTGACCTTGACACTGAAGACAACATCTACCACCTCAAGGTGAGGGCTGGCATATCCCCAGGAGCCAGGGAGTGGCTTGGTCCCCAGCCTGTCAGAAACTCTGGGGCACACAAAAGCCTGGGGCACAGGGTGTCACAGAGTAGTTTCCATCATGTGACACAGCCAGTGGCAGGTCAGCCCACACCTCTCGACTGCTGTGAAGACCCAGAGCTCAGAGCTCAGGCACCTGGGGAGGCTGTGCTGGGCCTCCCTGCCAGAGGGCTTTTTACAAGCTGGGTGCTGCAGGAAGAGACTCTGCTTGTGGGGGACCCAAGCGCCAACTTCTTGCCCCTGGCAAGCAGTCTCTCCTTTCATTTACCCCTCCCCCTTTGTACCACTTCTGCAGATCAAATCCCAGGACCTTTTCCAGAGCTGGGTGGCCCAGCTGCGTGCCCACCGCCTGGCCCAGCGCCCAGACCTGACCCGTGGCTTACTGCCGGTTGCCACTCACCGGAAGGTAAGAGGGACCCTGAGGTGGGGACAGGGCAGGTGGAATGGAGATACGGTGGCGGGCAGGGGAGGCAATGGTTGTGGGGAACTGTGAGACCCAGGGGGCAGCCCTGTCCTTCCTGATCCTTGACTCGCCCCCAGGTTCCCGGTGCCCAGCTTCCAACAGCGGGCAGCAACTCGGCCCTGCCTGGGGTTGGCCCTCGGGAGAAGGTGTCCTCCTGGCTGAGGGACAGTGATGGGCTGGACCGCTGCTCTCATGGTGAGGGATCCCTGTGGGTGGGGCCATGCTAGCAGGACTTGGTGGCACCAGCAGTCACAAAGAGGGCATATGTCACCTCCATCCCTGCCTTGGGAGCTGCAGTCTGATGGGGAAAACAGCCTCTGCCTGGGTCTTCTGTCCTGCCCTTGCCAGCCCCGATCCTCCCGAGGGTGGTGGGACTCGGGCCCTTGGTGCAGAGGCAGAAGGGGCTGCAGGGCCGGACCATGGAAAGGTAGACCCTGACTGCCAGGGCAGGGCCGGGGAGGCTCTGAGGAGCGGAGCGCGGCATGCGCGAGTCTGTTTAGGATCAAGGGCTCCTGGAGCAGGGACTACAGGGCTGACCTGGGGGAGGAGGCGCAAACTGAAGGGAGAGGAGCAGAGCGTGAAGGCAGCAGAGGAGGTGTGACTTGGATTCAGGCACTCACCGGAAACCAGGGCGAGTCGGAACCAAGGGGTGGGGATTGGGAACTGCTTTGGGCCAGGAGCTGGGGGTGAGGGAAAGGGCGAGGGAGACAGTGTCGAGCTTTCTGTGGCTGCTGGATGAAGTCTTTGGAGGAGGAAGGGAAGCCGAGGGACAGATTTTGGGGGAGCCTGGCTGGCACTGGGAGGACTTCCTCACTCCTTCTCCTCAGAGCTCTCCGAGTGTCAGGGGAAGCTCCAGGAACTACACCGACTCCTCCAGAGCCTGGAGTCCCTGCACCGAATCCCCTCGGCCCCGGTGATCCCCACGCACCAGGTAAGGTCCAGGGGAGCACTTGCCACCTTCATCCCTGACACTTTGCTGGGATGGGTCCCCAGTCCTCTCTATGGCCGCAGCTCTGGAGAGCCATGCATTGCCCAGCTGCCTCTCCACCCCATGTCCAAACTGCCCTTGAGCAGCCCCCGGGCCCTTGCACCTGCCAGCAGGCTGGCCTTCCTCCTCCTTCAGATGTCATTTGTCTCCATCACCTTGCCTGGGCTGCTGGGCCTTCTGTGCCTGGCTGGTGTGTGCCCTCCCCATGGCCCTCTGCCCCACCCTGAGAGCGAAACCCCCCACGCTCGGCTTGCCAGGCCTCGGGGACAACTGAGAGACCCAAGAAGGGGAAAAGGACCAGCCGCATGTGGTGCACACAGAGCTTTGCCAAGGACGACACCATCGGACGGGTGAGGCGGGGGTGGGCCTGGCTTGCTGGGTGGGGTGCCCTAAGGCAGGCTGTCCCCTGAGGACCCTCCCTTCCCCTACAGGTCGGTCGTCTCCACGGCTCTGTCCCCAACCTGTCTCGCTACCTGGAATCCCGGGACCCCTCAGGCCCCCGTGGGCTGCCGCCCCCAGACTACGCCCACCTGCAGCGCAGTTTCTGGGCCCTGGCCCAGAAGGGTGAGTGCGAACTGGAGGGTGCGAGGCGCAGGTGGGCGCGGGAGCTGGAGAGTCTGACGGCTGCCCTGTCCCACAGTGCACAGCTCCCTCAGCAGCGTGCTGGCTGCCCTCACCGCCGAGCGGGATCGCCTGCGGGACCTGCACCAGGGGTCAGAGCTCTCGAGGATGGGGGTGAGGCTCAGGCAGCCTGGTGGCCTGGGAGAAGAGGGCTTGAGGCTGAGGGCTGCGGGCCTGGGGGCTGAGAGCACGTCTGGGGTGGGGCAGGCTGGGGGTTGGCATGGCAGTCTCAGCAGGGGCCAGGGTGGCAGGGCAGTGAGGCCTATATACCCCGGGCCCCTGTCCCTCCCCCTCTCCCTGCAGGTCTCTGAGGCCCCAGCTGGCCAAAGGCGCCTCCACTCACTGTCCATCTCCTCAGACACCACCGCAGACTCCTTCAGTTCCCTCAACCCCGAGGAGGTAAGGGGCCGGCATGGGCAGCGGGCCGTTTCTCCTAGGCCTTATTTCTGAAGCAGGTGTGAAGACCCGGGGTGGTGGCCCTGCACAGAGCCCAGAAATCCTAGCGCCAGCCTCCTCCACGTGACAGCAGCTGCAGCAGCTTGCCAGTTCCTCAGGCATGTGCAGAGTGCTTTCACTCTGAATTCAGAGTCCTGGGGGCAGTTAGCCTCATCCTCAAGTTTATAGACAAGGACACTGGACTCAGAGTTGAACCGATGGGCCCATGCTCCCACAATCGTGGCCTGGCCAGCTGGGGCTTAGGGGCTCCGAGTGCAGACTCGGGGGCCCTACTCTGCTTGGGTTTGAATCTCATTCCTCTTTGTGCCAGTTCGGTGACCCCAAGCCTCAGTGTCCTTGTCTGCAAAAAGGGGGTGGTAATTGCACCTACCTCACAGGATGGGTGTCAGGACCAAAGGAGTTAATCCATGCAAAGAGCTTGAGTGGAGCCGGGCCCACAGTCAGTGCCCAGGAAGAGTGCACAGTTATTCTAGAGCCTGTGTCCACTTACTGCTAGGGTGTTGCTCGTTCCACTACCAGCCTTATACCCCCTCGGCACCCTGCGCATCTTCTTCCTGCTCAGCTTAGGTGGTAAAAGCCCCTGGTTGTGCTTCCCTCTCGAGGAACTGTCAGGCAGGGGGAGGCTCCCAGCCTGGCCTCTGACCCCCCTCTGGCTCCCACAGCAAGAGGCTCTGTACATGAAGGGGCGGGAGCTGACCCCCCAGCTGTCCCAGAGCAGCATCTTGTCCCTTGCCGACTCCCACACCGAGTTCTTTGATGCCTGCGAGGTTCTCCTCTCTGCCAGCTCTTCTGAGAATGAGGTGAGTGGGGAGGGAAACTGGCAGAGAGAGGGAAGGGGTGTGGGGAATCCAGGGTGGCCTCCAGAGAGACTAGAATCTATGGATTCCTGAGTCCTTTCTAACCTCCTCAGCTGCTGTCTCTGGGAACACATCCAAACCCACTGGTTGGTGGGGCCTTGCTTGGAAATCTCTGCTGGGGACCCTTCTCCCTGCTTAAGATACTTTATTCCCATTGGGCCCTTGAGAAAGCGCTGCCTCAACCCAGCCCCAGGAATCCTTTCAGCTTCCACACTCTTGACCCTCACGCCCCAGTCCCCGAGCCTCGGGAACTCCCCTACCCGGGTACCTCCCCTTCCTGTGAGTCCTGCCAGGTCCCTGTGCTTTCTCCCACCCGTCCTAGGGCCAGGCCCTCCCCATCCCATGGTGTCTGGGCACCCTCTGTGATGCCAGGCCTCTCGGGCAGTGTCTCAGGGCTCAGACCCCAAATGCACTGTCTCCCCCTTCCCACCAAAGGGCTAGCTGGGCAGATTCCAGAGAGGCCCCGGGCCCTGCCCAGCTCCCAGGGGAGGCCTCGTCTGCTCAGCCTCATCTGTCCTGCCCCAGGGCTCAGAGGAGGAGTCGTGCATCAGTGAAATCACCACCAGCCTGTCTGAGGAGGTCCTGGACCTCAGGGGAGCCGAGCGCTGTCAGAAAGGTGCCAGCTGGGGCCTGCAGGCCGAGGGGGCTGGAGTGGGCAGAGAAAGTGGGGTGCTGTCCGTGGCCCAGGTCTGTGGGGAGGCAGTCCCTTGTGGGGACTGGTGGGCTAATAGGCTTGGGTGCTGACCTCAGAGGCGACTCAGTAGCTGCAGAAGGTGAAGCTGTGAGCTAGGGAAAGTTCCAGCAGTGACGGTGGGGCGTGGGTCCAGTTCAGGCCTGGGCCTTCGTTGTGGCGGGTTGGGAAGGCTTGCAGGGCCACGCTTTAGTTGTGAGGCTTTGGATGTGTCATTTTACTTCTTGGAGTGTACTTCCTCATCTGCACAGTCAGATGAATACTCTGCATCTGGCGTCTGTTTCTGTGTGTATGGAAGCTTTGGGGGACTCGGGAAGAGCTGGGGCATGGGGCTTTGACAACGTGAGCCGTCGTCTGTCTCGGAGGTTTCTCAGCCCTCTGTGCATAACGCCCAGGGGAGCTCACGGAGACTTAGATCCCGCCCTGCCCCCTGCCCCGCCCCCCCGTGAGTCGAGGGGGCGCCTGGGAGGCCGGGCCTGGGCACCTGTAGAACATGGAGATCTCCCAGCTCCTCGGGAGACCTGGAGGCAGCCAGGCATGTGGGCTTGGCGTGCCCGGGAAGAGAGTGACACGGCTCGGGGGGGCCCCAGGCGGGTGTGTCCCAGGGCGAGCTGCTGCAGGGCCGCCCCGGCGCCGCTGCCTGCCGGCGGCCAGCGGGCCCGGGACCGACGTGAGCCTGTGGAACATTCTGCGCAACAACATCGGCAAGGACCTGTCGAAGGTGTCGATGCCCGTGCAGCTCAACGAGCCGCTCAACACGCTGCAGCGGCTCTGCGAGGAGCTCGAGTACAGCGGCCTCCTGGACCAGGCCAGCCGCCTGGCCGACCCCTGCGAGCGCATGGTACCTGCCCCGCCCGCCCCCGGGCCCAGCCCGGCCTGTCCACAGAAAGTCTGAAGGGCCACCCCAGAGCCCCAGACCTGGCTTGTGGGGGGCTGGTGGCCCCTCTCCCGGGCGCGCCTCCTCTGGCCCAGCCCACCCCGTGCCGTTCCCCACCCACCCTGGCCCCCGCAGGTGTACGTCGCAGCCTTTGCTGTCTCCGCCTACTCCTCCACGTACCACCGGGCGGGCTGCAAGCCCTTCAACCCCGTCCTGGGGGAGACCTACGAGTGCGAGCGGCCCGACCGCGGCTTCCGCTTCATCAGCGAGCAGGTGGGGGCCCCGGAGCAGAGCGCTGGCCTCATCGGCGGCCGGGACAGGGAAGGACCTGGCCTCAGAGAGAAGCTGGGGGCCTGAGGGGCCAGGGCCCTGGAGCGGGAGCGTGGGGCAGTCTGCTTTGTCGTGGCACTGTGCCACGTGCTGGGCACGGCGAGGGCTCTGCTCTCAGGACATCCCAGCTCGGTGTGGGAGACAGACAGAGTCGCTGCACCGAGTCTGAAGGATCTAGCGTGGGATCATGGCAGCTCGCAGGAGGTTGTTCGGCTCCACCTGGAAGGGCTTGCCCCAGTGGTGAGGCCTGAGTTAAGTCTAGGAGAATGAATTAGAGTTCAGACCGTGTGAAGGAAGGGAGAGCAGGGAGCATGTTTGGGAAAGTCAGAAATGGGGAAGGACAAGGCATGCCCAGACCCTGAGGAGCCCTGAAGATAAAGGTGAGGGGTCAGTTGCTTTTATTTTCACGCTGAAGTCAGTGGGGAGTCGTTGGAGGATTTTAAGCAGTGGAGTGACCTGCTCAGAATTACACTTCATAAAGAGCACTCGGGAGAGGTGGGGGACGGGCTGGAGAAGGCCCTTCCGTGGCCGTTCCAGTCATCTCTATAAGAGCCAGTGAGCACCTGAACTTGGGCCTTGGCAGCTGGACCAGATGGACGTTACCCTTGACAGGACTCAGTGGTCAGCAGGATACGCTTGTGTGTGTGTGTGGAGGGGCGCTGGGGGATGGGGGAGGTGGTCACTGAGAGGGAGTAGTCGGGTGGCCTCAAATTTTTGGTTTGGGGGATTCATTGGGTGTGTGGTGGTGCCATTTAGAGAGACGGAGAATAGAAGAGGAAGGTAATCAACTTTAAAGAGACATGTCCATGTTGGGTTTGACCTCCAGGGGAGACGTCCAACGGGCTCTAGGGTATCTGGGCCTGGAGCTCCTTGGAGACCCCTCACAGGAGAGTGTCTGGGGAGGACTGCAGGCATGCAAGGTGGAGGGGCAAGGGCGGGGGTGCCCCAAGAGGGGGAGCATCACGGAGCCAAGGTGGGAGGAGAGGAGGGAGAGGGGACGGTCCCAGACTTAGCCTGGGAGGAGTGTCACTGGTTTCCTGAGTGAGGCTTTCAGAGAAAGCTGGGACACAGGCTGGATTGCAGTGGGTGTGGTGGAAAGCGAGGTCAAAACCATAAAGAAAACTGCAGATTGTTTCCAAAACACTTTACCGTGAGGGAAAGAGGAGAGAGTGAGGGTGGCAGCTAGAGGGGAGAGACAGGGTTCAGGCAACTTTTGTTTACATTTTAAATGTTTTTGAAAGCATGGGGAAATTTTTGCACAGTGCAATAGTGCATACAATAGAAAATAAGTCTCACCCCCAGCCCGATGCTATGAAGAGATGACTGCCCCCAGTGTTTGTGACTCCTCCCAGAACTGTTTTTTTTCAAAGATTTATTTATTTATTTCTCCCTTCCCCCTCCATTGTCTGCTCTCTGTGTCCATTTGCTGTGTATTCTTCTATGTCTGCTTGTATTCTCATTAGACTGCTCTGGGAACCAATCCTGGGACCTTCTAGAGTGGGAGAGAGATGATCATTCTCCTGTGCCACCTCAGCTCCCTGGTCTGCTGTGTCTCTTATTATCTCTCCTCTGTGTCTCTTTGTTGTGTCATCTTGTGCCAGCTCTCTGCATGGGCCAACACTCCTGCGTGGGCCAACACTCCTGTGTGGGGCAGCACTCTGTGTGGGCCAAGCTCACCACACAGGCCAGTTTGCCTTCACCAGGAGGCCCTGGACCTCTTATATGGTAGATGGGAGCCCAATTGCTTGAGCCACACATCTCCTTCCCCCAGAACTGATTTTTGTTGTTATTTTTTTGAGGTACCAGGGCCAGCGATTGAATCCGGGACTCATATGCGGGAAGCCAGTGCTCAACCACTGAGCCACATTGGCTCCCCTGAGCTGGTTTTTTCATCTGTTGTGCTTGTTGTTTGTTTTTTTGTTTTTAGGAGGTACTGGCAACCAAACCCAGGACCTCCCATATGGGAAGCAGGCACTCAACTGCTTGAGCCACATCCGCTCCCCCCAGAAGTGTTTTCATACGTACAGAGCAAAGATGTACATGTATAGAAAGGGGACGCTTCCTATTTTTTAAGATGGATGACCAGAAATATTTATATTCAGAGAGAAAGAGAAATAAAGAGGGAGGGACTGAAGGTCCAAAAAAGAGAGGGAGGAGCAAGGGGCCTGGAAGGATGAAGGGGATGCAGGGGAGCCCTGGCTGGAGGCAGGTGTGTGGAGGAGCAGGCACCTTGGTGAGTGGGGCCTGGGTGTGGCTTGAAGGGAAGGGAGTGGCTTGGAGGGAGAGGGGCCTGGGCCCAGGCCTTCAGGGGTGATTGCTGGGTGATGCTGAGGGCCCAGGTGAAGACACTCTGTGGAGTGAGAAGTTTGGGTGTGCTGTGCATGCATTTTGGCAGTGGGAGGGGGTGTAACCTAGACAGCAGGTAGCCCAGGGGTGGGCAGGGAGGAGGCAGGTGTTGGGAGTTTCTGGGTAGATGGGGGAGCACGGCTGTGGAGGGAGTTGGTGTGAGAGTGGTTGGAATGGTGGAGCAGGTCTAGCCTGGAGCAGGAAGGAGGGGAAGCCGGGATGGGGCTGACAGACCGCGGGATGGGGGAGGTGGGCACCTGGAAGCCTCGGGCAGGAGCTGTGGGAGTGAGGGCATTTTGAGAGAGGCAAGGGATGCGGGAGTTTAAGATTCCAGGGGTGGAGCCGTCCCAAGTGAGGACAAGGCCAAGTGTTCTGAGGGTGTGGTGGAGGCTGCAGGGTGATGATCGGTCTTGGGGAGGTGGTGGTTAGGGCAGAGGGGCCTCAGGAGGACTGGGTTTCCAGCGGGGCGAGGTGTGGAGGCCCCACCCGACCCCGCTGGGGCTTTGCAGGCTTGAGCAGGGGTGCTGGAGGGCACATGGACAAGGGCGGCTGGGAGGGTGCAAAGGGAGTGAGGAGGGAGAACATCGGGCCCTGTGAGGCAAGAGCAGGTGACTAGAGGGGCTGGCATATGAGCGGTGACCAAGGATGACAGCCATGAGAGACCAGAAACTTAGTGGCCTCCTGGTTCATAGGGAACGGGAAGTTGGGGTAAGGGTTTGGGGGGGGGTAGTTGGGGGCCAGGAGAAGTCCCCCAGGTCCTCAGGGCAGCCTTAAGAGAACTTCTCTGTTGCATCAAGGTCTCCCACCACCCCCCCATCTCAGCGTGCCATGCAGAGTCCGAGAACTTCATCTTCTGGCAAGGTGAGGAGTGGGGCAGGCGGTGACCCTGGGGTGAAAGGCATTTGGGGGAAAGGCTGGAACATTTTTGGCTTTTTCTTTGCTATTCCCTCTCCCTCCCCCAACGCAGATATGAAGTGGAAGAACAAGTTCTGGGGCAAATCCCTGGAGATAGTGCCTGTGGGGACCGTCCATGTCAGCTTGCCCAGGTGAGCTCCCTCGGGCCAGCCCCCGAGGCCCTCGGTCCTCCAGGCTGGAGATGGTGGGTGGCAGGGACAGACCAGGAGGGTCTGGCCTGAAGCTGGACTGGAGCAGGGGTGGGGAGGGCAGTGTCTGTACATTTCACACCTAGATTCACAGCCATTGCCACACAAGACAGGTGAAAATCTTAGAATGTAGAGCGGGCAGACCTTAGAGGTCATCTGACTTAGTGGCTTCCATGTGATTTTGAACATGACTCTCAGTAAGGATTACATTTGATACTGCAGGCCAGCACAACACACACACACACACTGACCCTGCCTGATTTCAGGACCAATGGGTCACAAACCATACGAGAAAAACACTCATTTACCTGGTGTTACGGGTGGGAGGGCAGAAGCCAGAGAGGGACAGCGACCCAGAGTGTTCCAGGAGTTGGCTAGAAGCCCGTGTCGGGGGTTGGGAGCGATCCTGGACTTGGAGTCAGAAGTCCTAGAGGGGGTCGTGCAAGTTGAAAAAAGGGCTTCGAGGCTGCTCATCCATAGAATAGGAAGAATGAACAAGACCCAGTGCAAGTGAGGGTTACCTGGGGTGATAGGTGACCTGCCATGGTTCCTGGCACCCCAAGGCAGGGACCATGTCTAGGTTTCTGTCCCCAGCACTCAGGCACGCAGGAATTCTAAGTGAGTGGAGGTGCATTGTCAAGTGCATTCTGTGAAGGGTGCACCTGCTTCCTACGTAGAAGTTGAGCCAGAAGCAGGACTCCAGGGTTCTCTCCCCACACCACACTGCCCACTCCAGAGAGACAGGCACTCCGAGCCAGGGAGACTGGCTGCCCTCCCATGCCCTGTCTCTCCCAGATTTGGGGACCACTTTGAGTGGAACAAGGTGACATCCTGCATCCACAACATCCTGAGCGGCCAGCGCTGGATCGAGCACTATGGGGAGGTGTTGATCCGAAACACCCAGGACAGCTCCTGCCACTGCAAGATCACCTTCTGCAAGGTGGGCGTGCGACTCGGACGCCACCTGCCTGCCCCCGGCAGCCTCTGCTCCCGGAGCTCAGCCGGGGAAGGGGGACGGGCCACCTCCCTAAGCCCCTTGCCTCCCTCACCCCAGGCCAAGTACTGGAGCTCCAACATCCACGAGGTGCAGGGTGCTGTGTTCAGCCGGAGCGGCCGTGTCCTCCACCGGCTCTTTGGGAAGTGGCACGAGGGGCTGTATCGGGGACCCCTGCCCAGCGGTCAGTGCATCTGGAAACCCAGTAAGTGGGGTGGTCGGGGAGGGCTGGGCAGGGGCGAGGGCACCTATGGCACAGTCCACCTGCCCCAGTGCCTTGCTTTCCCCCCAGACTCAATGCCCCCAGACCATGAGCGAAACTTCGGCTTCACTCAGTTTGCCCTGGAGCTGAATGAGCTGACAGCTGAGCTGAAACGCTCGCTGCCCTCCACTGACACGCGGCTCCGGCCAGACCAGAGGTCAGTGCCCGGCGGGCGTCTCCCCGGAAGCCCTGGGCTCACTCCCTCGCTCCTCCGCGTGGGTTTCCACAAGCACAGAGCTGGGCCCTTGTCCTTCCTTCAAGGCATTGCCCAGAGCTGGGCAGGGGACAAAAGCCTTGGCTTTGGGGCCCCCTGCGGGGGCGCTGACCCAGTCTGGATCCTCAGGTACCTGGAGGAGGGGAACATCCAGGCCGCTGAGGCCCAGAAGAGAAGGATCGAGCAGCTGCAGCGCGACAGGCGCCGAGTGATGGAGGAGAACAGCATCGTGCACCAGGCCCGCTTCTTCAGGTGCCCGGCCCGGGGTCGCGCTGCCGTCCAGGCTCCGCCCTCCTTCCCTTTAACCCCCTCCTGCTGAGGGCGGGGTCGCAGGGAGGGACCCTGGGCGTGCCCCTTCTCACACCCACCTGCGCTCTTCCCCCAGGCGGCAGACGGACGGCAGCGGGAAGGAGTGGTGGGTGACCAACAACACGTACTGGAGGCTGCGGGCCGAGCCCGGCTACGGGAACATGGACGGGGCGGTGCTCTGGTAGCCCTGGCCCCAGGGGCAGCAGGCTCTGGCTCTTCACTCCTCCGCCCCCACCCCCCACGGACATGTGGGCATGGCCAGCCTCTGCCCCCCTCTGCCTCTGAGGACAAAGGGGCAGCAGCCCTGGCTCTGGCCCTGGGCCAGGGCCCCTCTCCGCTGGCCGGAGGGGCTTCATCTCAGCCCACCCCCACCCCGTGTTTGGGTGGGAGGCAGACTCTGTGCTTCCCCAGTCTCGGGGCCCTGGACAACCGGCATGTCAGCCCCTTCTCGCTCTGTCCTCCCCATCCCCATCCCCCTTGGGGTGCTTGGGGGAGACTCCAGGCCTCCTGGGATCTGTTCCCCATTTCAGTGCCTTCCTAGGACACAGGGGACCCTTGATGCGCCCCAGGCTTTCCACGCCTCGGGCTCTGATCCTAGCTGTGAGGTTGGAGTGAATGAGGAGAGGAGATGGCCTTTCCTTCCAACCAGCCCCCAGCCCTTGCCCCATCACCAGCATCTCCTCCCCTCGGCCTGGCCCAGCAGGGCTTTCCCCCTCCTCCTGGTTGGTTCCTGGCCATCTCTCCCATCTTGCTGGGTCCCCTTCTCCCAAAGTGCAAAATGCCTGCAGCTTCCAGATCCCTAGTCCCTGATCCTCAAGTGGTTTCCCTCAGCCGCTCAGCGGACCCCCCGAGAGTGGACGAGGCCTGTCCCAAGAGGTGGGGAGCAGACAGAGCAGGCAGGGTGCCTGGCCTCAGCCCCCCGGGAGTGAGCATGTGTGAGAGTGTCAATTCACGTGTGTGTGCGTGGACGTGCGTGCGTGTGCCATGTGCGCGCGGTACTGCTTGCAGGCAAGCAGGATTCCTTAATGTAGCTGGGACGCCCCCCTGCTGGATGTCTGCCACCATTGCTGCTTATTTTCTCACAGTCTGGCTCTAAGGTGACTTGCTATGACATTCCAAGCTCTAATAAAGACTGTCCCAGACTTTAGCCATGGCCATTCATTGAAGAGCACACATGCTCAAGCTCAGTGCAGGGCCCATAGCTACCTATTTACCTGAGCTAAACACGTGGATGCCATCATCCCTCTCCCTTAGCCGCACTTCTTGCCAACTTGATCTCAATCTCTCTCCACTCTGGCGCCTTATCTCCATTGCACCTGGCCTGTGCTGGGCCCTTCCCAACCTTGCCTGGACCGCTGCAGGTGGCCTCTGAGCCTCCAGTCACTTCCATTACAATGCTGGTTTTCGGGATTATATTTTAAAGGGGGGGATATGACACCTCCTGCTTCCTCAAAAAACATCCACTGCTTCCCAGTGCTTCGAGGAAAAATCCAAACTCCAACCAGGCAGAAAATGCCCCTCTCTGGCACAGAGTGCTGTGTGCTGACCCCCTACACCCAGGATCCTCAGGCACGTTGGACCCTACAAGGGAAGGTGGGAGGAAAGGAAGCACTGGGAGGGGAGGGAAAGAAGGGCAAGCTGCAGTTTCTCTCCACGCCCCCAGCTTCCTGCCCTGCCCCAGCTCTGTGATTCCACAGCTTCGTGATCTTCAACTCTGGGCCTTTTCTTTCTGTATTGAGACTTCCTTCCCTCACTTGGCCCCTTGTGTAGCTTAAACAAGAATGTACATGATGGACCCAGCTTGGTGCCAGGCCTTCTCTCTTAGGCCTCATGCCGCTCCTGCTGCCACCGCAAGTCCCCTGTAGCTGCTCTGGCTCAAAGGATGTGGCAAGAGGAAGCCAGGCCTTCTCTGGGCCGAGGCAGGGAGGCTGAGCTGTGGCAGCCTTTCCAATCGCAGTCCTTGTCTTCACCCCCTCCGCCAGCCCCAGGGAAACAGGGTGGTCTTTATCTTCACAGTTATTTACAGAGTGTTAAAATTAATACACTTGTCCTGACACCACATGCCAGAAATAACCTCAACCCATTCCAAAAACAGCCAAAAGTCTGCACACATTCAGGATCTTTAAAAAAAAAATGCATATCACCCTCCTCCTCCCCATTTTCCACTCCAACAACACAGAACCTGACTGACCAGCTTGTTTTAAACTTCCACGTATTTTAAGAACTGTCGTTTAAAGTAGACCATGTTTCAAAGTCCTTTTTCTAACGGAGACAGGAGACTGGAAACTCCTTGCCCCAGGATCGAGCGCCCCGTGGTGAGCGCCAGCTAGGCCCGCGTCCTTTCCCAGCTGCCTTCCCTGCCCGCAGCCGGGCGCCTCCTGGACTGCGGGCAGATGGTGCGGCTGTTCTTTGCTCTCGTTTCTGCTCTTACTCAGGATCCAGCAGGCTAAGGTTGTTCCCTGCTGAAGCCTGGGGTCTCCTTAGGACCCTCCTGCCCTGGTCCCACCGTCGGGGCGCTCAGGCCAGGCTGAGTGAGCCCAGGGCTTTGGGCCCATGCCAGGTCCACAGACAGGGTCAAGGGCCTGAGGCAGCTCGTGGAGGGTGGTGGCCGCCTCCCTGCCTCCGGGAGGACCAGGGCGGGGGTGGCTGGTGGTGGTCTGAGGTCCGCATGCTGGGCCCCCTTCTCTGCCCATCTTAGTCTCGTCCCGATGACCACAGGCAGGGCACGGTCACATCAGGCCTGGGGGTAGCCCAGCCCCGGGCCAGGACTTCCTGGCCTTGGTCGGAGAGTGTGGTGGGTCCCAGGCAAAGGGGAGGAAGGTGGGCTTGGTCCCAAGTCTTGACTGGCTCGGGAAAGGAGCGAGGTAGATCGCAGCAGTGTCGGGGCAGGGACCTGCTCCCCAGGTGACTGTGATGAGCACTCAGGCCGAACGCATGGCGGAGGGGAGGAAGGTGGGCGGGAGGTGTCCTCGCCTCACCTACCTGGGACCCAGCAATGCCACACCGCTCCGCCTAGTGCGGTTCGGTAAAACAAAATGTTTTATTTATTTTTTTAAAGATTTATTATTTATTTCTCTCCCGCTCCCCCTCTCGCACCCCCCGTTGTCTGCTCTCTGTCCATTCGTTGTGTGTTCTTCTGTGTCTGCCTGTGTTCTTGTCAGTGGCACCAGGAATGTGTGTCTCTTTTTGTTGCATCATCTTGCTGCATCATCTCTCCATGTATTCAACGCCACTCCTGGGCAGGCTGCACTTTTTCACGCAAGGCAACTCTCCTTACGGGGCGCACTCCTTGCATGTGGGGCTTCCCTACACAGGGGACACCCCTGCATGGCACGGCACTCCTTGTGTGCATCAGCACTGCGCATGGGCCAGCTCACCACATGGGTCAGGAGGCCCTGGGTTTGAATCCTGGACCTCCCTTGTGGTAGGCAGATGGATGCTCTATCAGTTGAGCCATGTCCGCTTCCCACGAAACTTTTTTTTTTCAAAGATTTATTTTTATTTATTTCTCTCCCTTCCCCCTATTGTCTGCTCTGTGTCCATTTGCTGTGTGTTCTTCTGTGTCTGCTTGCATTGTCAGGCAGCACTGGGAAACTGCATCTCTTTTTGTTGTGACATCTTGCTGAGTCAGCTTTCCATGTGTGCAGCACCATTCCTGGGCAGGCTGTGCTTTTTTTCACACAGGGCGGCTCTCCTTGCAGGGTGCACTCCTTGCATGTTGGGCACCCCTATGCAGAAGCGCCCCTGCATGGCCTGGCACTCCTTGAGTGCAGCAGCACTGCGCATGGGCAGCTCACCACACGGGTCAGGAGGCCCTGGGGATCGAACCCTGGACCCTCCATATGGTAGGCGGATGCTCTGTCAGTTGAGCCATGTCTGCTTCCCATAAAATATTTTAAGTAACCGTAAAATAGCTGAGGGGGTCTCCTGGGTAGCAAGGGGCAAACGAGTTCAGAAACATTTAAATACTCAAAGTCCTTGAGTCTCCTGGATAAAGGATGGATTTTTGTGTGTGTGCTCGTGTGTGTAAACACGTGCCTGCATGTATACATTATTAGTGATAAATCAGTGGGGGCCGAGCACTGATGAGGGGTGTTTCAGTTTCCTGGGCTCCTCAAGCAAATACCATGCAATGGGTCAGCTTAAACAGTGTGATTTATTAGTTCACAGTTTTGAGGCTAAGAGAGTGTCATATCAAGGTGATGCCTTCTTTCTGAACACTGGCATTCTGGGGCTGGCTATTGGGTGATCCTTGGTCCTTAGCTTCTCACATGGCAAGGCACTGGGTGGCCTCTTCTGGTCTCTCTCTCTTCTCTTCCGGGTTCTGTTGATTTCAGCTTCTGGCTGCTCCCTCTGTGTCTCGCTCTCTCTCTCACTGAAATTCATTCTGCTTATATAAAGGGCTCCAGCAACAGGATTAAGACCCATCCTGATTGAGATGGGCCTCCCCTTAACTGGAGAAGCTCATCAAAGGGTCCTAGATTACAAGAGCCCATACTCACAGGAATGGATTAAGTTTAAGCACACGCGTTTTTCTGGGGCACATACAGCTCCAAACAATCACAAGGGGCCAGGATACTTCAAATTCTCTCTGGGAGGTCAGGTGAGGAGCCAGTCCACCCTGAAGCTGGAGGGGGTGTACAGGGGGGAAGGAGGCCAGCAGGCACCCTGAGTCCCTGCTGCACCCACATGGCACAGAGCTAAGGTGGATGCATGCAGGGGATTCTCACCCTCGATGCTGCAGGGAGAAGGAAAGCAGTGGGCGCCCTGGGGAGGGCACCCACAGCCCCTGCCTGATGTCTGATGAGGGTGCAAAGGTCTTCCTGTCTGATTTCAATTCCATGGTGTTGGTTCTGTCCCTGGAAGGGACCCCAGCATCCCCTCTTCTAGGCTGTGGAGTCCCTGTTCTCCCAGAGGCACTTTAAAGATCCCCTGTTACAATGTCTGGCACCGCCCAGCCTCGTTAGGGGATACCCAAGGAGGACCCTATGGGTGGGGTGATGAGCTCCTTACTGGAAAGGAGCCATTTTACAAGCAATTTCCCTTTCTAGGGACCCTCTATTTCAGGCATGGGTGGAAAAGGAGCTGGGGCTTACTTAGCACTTCCCCACTGGGACCCATCTCTGTGCCCTCAGGGAGGTCAGGGAGGACCCCAAGGACCAGTGAGACTTCACAGTTTTGTTTTGTTTTTTGTTTTTTAAATTTCTCTCCCTTTCCCTGCCACTCCCCCATCAGTTGTCTGCTTTCCCTGTCCATTCGCTATGTGTTCTTCTGTGTCCGCTGGTGTTAGCAGCACCGGGAATCTATGTCTCGTTCTGTTGCGTCATCTTGTTGTGTCAGCTCTCCGTGTGTGCAGCACCATTTCTGAGCAGGCTGCACTTTCTTTCATGCTGGGCGGCTTTCCTTACGGGGCTCACTCCTTGCATGGCACTCCTTGTGCCCATTAGCATTGCTCATGGGCCAGCTCATCACACGGGTCAGGAGGCCCGGGGTTTGAACCTTGGACCTCCTGTGTGGTAGATGGACGCCCTATCCATTGGGCCAAATCTGCTTCCCAGACTTCACAGTTTAACCTGGGCTGAGTTTTGCTTATCCAGTGACCTATTCCTGGTACAGACACTTAACCCATCCACCCTGGCCTGAAATGATGAGGGGCAGATCCACCCTGATTCTTGCTGCACCCACATCTTCTCTGTCCCCTGAGAAAGAGCTAATGTGACAGAGAGGGGATGCTTAGAGCTCTTGCCATCCCTGGCAGACCAGAGTCAGCTCAGCAGGATGCCTTAGGGGCTGGGGCAGGTTGGCCCCAGAGCTGAGGATTCTAGGGTGCTACCCATGGGTCATTAACACATGTCATCACATGATGCAAATTCCTCAGGTTGCTGAAAGGTACTTCCAGGCCCTGAGATGCAGATGTGGTTTCATAGGGCAAGTCCAAACTATTGGCACTGTGCCAGGACTCTGGTTCCTACTAGGGGTTCTCAAAATGAGGAATCTGCCCCAATAACCCTAGGTGTGTGGGTGGTGCAAAGGGAAGGGTGTGCCTGGAAGGAGAGACTGGAAGGGTCAGGGCAGGAGCAGAAAGGAGAGAGACTGGGGATGGGAGTCAGGCGTGGAGGCTGTGCCTCCTGGCCAGAGGTGGTGGGATTCTTCAAGCGTCCACAAGGGGGCACCTGGGTCTCTTGAAGGGATCCAATTCAGTCATCCTGAGCCTCACCTGGCAGAAGGCTGCCCGCACTGTCTGCTCAGAGCATCAGATCACCAAGTACCTGGCAGTGGCCAGAGCCCTGCTCAGCAGTGATAGATGACAGCAGACACTTTTAAAAAAAATCAGTTTCCTTGTAGGGAATTCCTTTTCTGGGAGACCTAGGTATTGGGGATTGAGAGAGAGAAGTCACGGGGAACAGTCAGAAGCTGGAAGTCAGTGGAATCCAGAAGAGAAAGGAGAAGATGCTGCCATGTGCACCACCATGTGATGGGAAAGCCAAGGAAACCCAAAGACTGCTAGGCAGGCAGAAGATGCCAACCCTGGGAGGAGGCCTAGCCTCTGAAACCGTGAACCAATAAATCCCTCTGTTAAGGCAACCTATCGTATGGCATTTGTTTTACAGCTAAGAAACAAAACTCCAGGTATCCCCCACCACTCCTAGAAGCTTCCTAGATGGTCTGGGGAATGGTGGCCAAGACCCCTTTTGCCAGTGCCTCCTCAGTGCCAGGGAACAGGTGCCCCTTAGGACAGTGGGTCCAGGCCCTCCCTGCTCCTACCTGGGGCCCTCATAGGATAATTGTCCCCACAATCAGCACCGACCCTCACTAACCTCCCCTGCTTCTGCAGCCCCCAGAGGCAGATCACATACGGGGGCTGGAACCCCTGAATTTTGGACTTCCAAAGAGAAAGACATGGGAGTAGGCAGAGTACCGCTGTCTAGTTTCTGGGCGATGACGACTACCACATGGGCTCAGTATTGTCCTGGTGGCCTGGCAATCCTTGGAGTTCTTTGCCTTCCCCATCGCATGGCAATGTCCTCTCCTTTCTCTTCTGAGTTCCAGCTGACTTCCTGCTTCCAGCTCCTCCTGTAGCTTTCTCTTGTGTAAGGCCCATCCTGACTCAGTTGGCCACATCTTAATTAAAAATAACATCTTCAAAAAGGTCCTATTTACAATGGGTTCATATAAAAAGGAATGGGATTAAGACTAAGAACATGATTTTTCTGGGCTACATAGTTCAACCCCACAACAACCGTGAGACTCAGACAAGAGGTGCCCTGCTGGGAAGGCTCCTGTTCTGGCTTTCCTCTGCTTGTGTCCCTCCCCTGGGGTAAGGAATTTGTGGGGTCAAGGGATCCATTCCTGGGACCCTGGACTTCCTGACTAATTGGTTTCTAGCCCACTGTGCAGGTATCTATCCCAGGTCCACTCTCTTGAGTGTGGACTGCCTGCCAGTGTGCGCACTCCGTCACGATGCACGACAGAGCATGCGTGGAAAGGGGGTCAGCTACTGGCCCAGCGGCCAGGTCTTCCTTCACTGGCAGGGAACTTCTTGGAGTCTGAGCATTCTACATTTGGACCTGATCTTTCAGGTGATAAAGTATATTTGTCAAGGTCGGAGGATGGAACATATTTTAGCTAGGCTGTTAATTGGGTTTATAACTTTTAAGGATTTAACATATAATATATGGGCCAACATTCGTACTCTTCTCCTGGGCCCTGCAAATGTTAGGGGTGGGCCTGAGATTGCCTTGTTTGCTTCTGCAGATTGAAGCACATGTGTATTTATGTGTGAGGCTGGGGTTGGGGAGGGGACTGACTGTGCTCTCCTGGGAGGGATGAGAATGGAGACAAGAAGGAAGCTGCGCATTAGGCCCTGCTGGTGGAGCAGAAAAGTTCTGGCTGATGTGGGAAACCATTTCACCTAGGACCCTGGAGACGGATAGACAAGGCAACAGGTGGGGAAGGTGGGTCATTTTAGCCCTCCCTCCCTTACCCTCTGCTTTGCAAGACAACGCAGGCCCAGGTGGCTTCTCTCCTCCAAGTAAGGCTGGTGGGGCCACAGCTATCAGAGGCTATCACACTCCTCCCTTTCGCAACCTGAGGGGTAGTGTGGGATGGGGAAGAGCACGGGTCCAGGAGCCAGGAGACCTGAGTTCTGGGCCAGGCTCTGTCGTTTATTCCCTTCACCTCCCTGAGCCTCAGTGTCCTCTTCTATAAAATGGGGGCGCGGGTGTAGCTCCATGGGTGGGCGCCTGCTTCCCAAGTATGAGGTCCTGGGTTCAATCCCTGGTACCTCCTTAAAAATAAATAAATAAAATGGGGACAATGGTGCTGGCCCAACTCCCTCACAGGTTCCTTGTTTGTCACAGGGGATGGTGGGCCTGAGTGAGTTCAAGCTTTGGAGCACAAGACAAGGGTGTCCTCAGACAACTGGCTCTCCCACAGCTTGAGGGCCCTCCCTAAGAAGCAGCAAGTTCTCCCTGTAAGAGACGGAACAGGTTCAGTTGGTGCCTTAAGTTTCCCAGTACTTTTTTAAAAAAAATTATTTATTTTGTTTTTTTGTATTTTTTAAAATTAAAGCTAATAGATCACATAGTACTTTACATTAAAATAACATAAGAGGTTCCCATATAACCCAAAGAAAGAAGGATACAAACATCTCTCCCCAAAAGTGGGGGGCTCACGCACTGATGTAGGAGGGGGCAGCACCACGGGTCCCTGAGACAGCACACAGCACCCTCATGTCTGTTAGCTGCCTTAATCCCCCTCCTCAATTAGGGATCGGAGACTTAAAGAGGACACACAAGAGAAACTGGGCTAAGAGGGACTAGAAGATTCTGGAAGGGAAGATAGTCCCAGGCTGGCAAAGATGAAGGTTGAGGTGCCAGAAATGGGCACCTGGACGAAGTTATCACCTTCGCCGCGCCCTCTGGGACCGACCGGGGTGACCCGGGGATGGCAAGGAGCAGGGAAGACCCCGGAGTGCCTATGGCGCGAGCGCGGGCGTAGACCACCAGCTTCCCAGGAGCAGCAGGGCGGGAGCCGGGGCCGCGCAGCCCGGCGCGCTCGGGTGCAGCTGGCCTGGTGGCCGCGGGGCGGAGCCCGAGGCCCAGAGACGCCCGGGCGCGGGGCGCCTGCGGGGCGCCAGGGAGCCGGCGCGCCGCCTGCTGGGTCGCCTCTGCCCGGAGCGGACCACAGCACCCGCTCGCGAGGAAATCCTGCTGGGATGAGGGAGGGAGGAGGGCACGGGCGCTCCGGGCTCGGGGCTCCGGGCGGAGGAGGCTGCGAGGTCTCCGCGTCTTCCCGCACACGTTTGCGGGCTTCCCCTGCCCAACTCGGGCATGCGGGCGCTGCGGGACGGTGAGCCCGAGCCTGCACCCCTTCCCCTGCAAGGAGCGCAGGCCGAGTGCACCCCAATCCTGGACGCCTCCCTCAGCACCCTCCTCCTCTCACTCGTTCCGCCTCGAAGCCACCCCGGGGGTGGCAGCCTGAAAACGGATGCCTCAGGAGGGGAAGAATGGGCGGGAAGCGCGGCAAGCGGGGAGGCGGGGCGTGTGGAGGACGAAAGCGGAGCGCTCCGGGATTCCCATCCTGGAGAGGAGGTGGGGACTGAGTTCCCTTTCTAGGTTGTCAGTGTCTCCTTTTTTTTTTCTTAATTATCCCCCCCCCCCCCCACTGTTTTTGCTGCCTGTGTTCATTCACTCTGTGATCTTCTGTATCTATTTCTCTTTTTGTCTTCTCATCTTTCTCCTCTAGGATTCACCTGAATTCAATCCTGGGGACCTCTGCTATAGAGGAGAGAGGTTCTCTGTCAGTTGTGCCACCTCAGTTCCTGGTCTCTGCTGTGCTTCACCTTGATTCTCCCCTTTGTCTCTCTTTTGTTGCATCATCATCTTGCCGCGTGACTCACTTGCACGGGTTCTGGCTCACTGCATGAGCACTCAGCTTGCTGTGCAGGCACTCAGCTGGCCAGGCGGGCACTCGTGCAGGCATTCGGCTCACCACGTGGGCACTTGGCTCACTGCACAGGCACCCACATGGCACTCGGCTTGCCGCACGGGCACTTGGCTCACCGTATGGGTACTTGGCTCTCCTGGCAAGGAGGCTGTGCTTCTAACACACCCCTGCGGAGTGTTGGGTGCAGCCAGAAGAGAGGAAGAAACTGTTAATGATTGGATCACAGTGCCCAGAGAAACAGGATTATGGGCCTTTTTAAACAGTTTCTTCCTCTCTCCTGGCTGCACCCAACACTCCGCAGGGGTGTGTTAGAAGCACGGCCTCCTTGCCAGGAGAGCCTGGTCTCTGAGTGGGCCAGGGCAGGCGGGGGGAGATCACACTGACCTTGTTCCCAAGAGTGTGGGGCTCCAGGGGCTGGGGAGGGTTTGGCTTCTTTGGCAGATCCTTGCACAGAGACTTCCGGTCCTCAGCTGCCTGTGGGCCAGGCCTTCCAAGTCAGGTGGGAGCCCTCAGCGGACGGAGGAGGCCAGTGGCTCTGCTGAGCTGACCTGAACTGCCCCTCCCTGCAGCTGGCTGGAGCGCCCCTCTCAAGGCCTCTCAGAGGCCTCCCCCACCCTCCTCAATCTCCTCCTCCCGCAGCAAACCTTACCTCCCCACAGGCTGAGGGAATTCTCACTCCTGCAGATACAGACTGTAGCGGAACCTGACCCGTTTCTCACAACCCCACTACCCAAACAGCTCCCTCCCTAACTAGGTTGCAGAAGTTTCCATTTTTTTTTTCTACTAAATTCCTACTTATACACCCCACAGATAAATTCTTGTTTTTAATAGCTCCGGCGAGACCAGCCTTAATTAGCTTTAACGGCAGTGCTATGTGCAGTTAAGAGAAAGTTAACGAAAGAGAAAACTTTGCCTAATTATAGTAGCAAAAATCACACTCACTGAAACTACCACCTACTAACCCAATAGAAGAGTCCCTCCCTTATTAACTTGTTAAAACTTTCACTTCCCTCTTTTAAGAATAATGAGGGACTTATCTAACCCCAAGACAAGTTCCTGCTTTCTGCCTTCCCCACAGAACTAACCAAGACTAGTGAAGCATGCACAGAAAAGAACAAACCTGAACTTAGAATGACCCAAGACGTAAAATGCCCTGCAAGAGAAATCAAAGTGAGCAGGAACAACAGGAAAGAAGAATACCAGACTTGAAAGAAAGCAAGAGGGAAACGGATGTGGCTCAAGCAATTGAGCGCCTCTCTCCCACATGGGAAGTCCCAGGTTCAGTTCCTGGTGCCTCTTAAAGACAAGATGAACAGACACGAGAGCACACAGTGAATAAACACAGAGAGCAGTCAGTGAACACAGCCAGGTGAAGGGAATAAATAAAATAAATCTTTAAAAGAAAAAAAGCAAGAGAGAATGGATGTAGTTCAAGTGGTTGAGTGCCTGCTTACCATATATGTAGTCCCAGATTCAATCCCTGATACCTCCTAAAAATAAAACAACCAAACAGAAAATCCAACTCTCATTGGGGAACAGATGTAGCTCAGTGGTTGAGGGCCTGCTTCCCATGTATGAGGTCCTGGGTTCAATATCTGGTACTTTTTTTTTAAAAAAAGGTAGAGGTCTGACATCCGACTATTACAAATTCTGAGTCCCCTTAAATGGGGACAAGCCCACTCCTCAAGATAATGGAACCCATCAGCCAGTGATAATAACCAACTTGCAGTCCCTAATTTGAATGTAGACATAGTCAACGACAATAACCAACAGGCAACCGTTCATGTGAATGCTTGCTAGCCGATCCCAATGTGCCAATAGCCCTGATGTCCCTAGCCCTACCTCCCTTTGTTTAATCCAAGAAATATCCCTCACCTTTCCAACTGGAGAGACAGATCTGAGGAAAATACTATCCTCCTGTCTTTGGGAAGCTAGCCTTTGCTAAATAAGCTTCTTCTCTTCTTAAAATCCTGGTGTCTATTGATTGATCTTATGTTTATTAGGCAAGGACTCACATTTGGTTCACAAGAAGACAAAGAAAGTTTACAGGCCATTTAAGGGGACTCAGATATTTAAAGGAAAGAGATCATATGACATAGTCCATAGAGACAGTGCCTAATGAGGTAGATTTAATGGAACAACAGGAAAGAACTTTTTTAAAACTTACAATAAGAATTCTTAAGAAGAGAAATGATGATATAGCAAGGAAATAGTGTGACGACCAAAAAGGTTTTCTTAAAAAAATTTCCAAATTCTAAAAATTCAATAGGAAAAAAAAGATTAACATTGTTGCAAATCGAATTAGTAATCTAAAAGATTAAATGTAGACCTGACATCACATGCACAGAGCAAAACACAAAGAAATGGACGGAAACCAGGAGTTTAAAGATCAAAGGCATATTAAGGAGGCCCAATATACAAAGAAGAGAAATGTGAGGAGAGAAAGGAAGCGATGGAAGAGAAACAGGTGTTAAAATAAATAAATAAAAGAAGTAAGCTTGCCTGAGCAGAAGACACATTTGCATTTTCAAAGGGTTTATCAAAGGCCAAGTAGAATTGATGAAGAAAAAAGACACCCAGACACATCCTGGTGACATGCCTAAATGGAAACATTAGGGGACATGACTAAAGCAGAAGAGGAAGGGGTCAGAGGTTAATTGTTCTTATCTCTGTCTATTCTCCATTAAAAGGAGATAAACACTAATAACAATGACATTTTAAATGACGCCTTACCCTGTGACGAGCAGTGTTCTAACTGTATTTAGTCCTCAAAAAGACTTTATGAGGGGAATGAGTGTAGGTCAGTGGTTGAGTGCCTGCTTCCCATATATAAAGTCCTGGCTTCAATCCCCAATACCTCCTTAAAAAAAGGACTTGATGAGGCAGATGCTACTTTTATCTCCTCTTTATACTTCAAGAAACCTACTGTTTTAGCTTCCTAGACTCCTCAAGCAAGTACCATGAACTGGGTCAGGTTAGACAACAGGAATTTATTCGCTTATGGTTTTGATGCTAAAAGAAAGTCAAATAAAGGTGTCATCAAGGTGATGCTTTCTTCCTGAAGACTGGCGTTCTGGGGCTGGCTGCCAGTGATCCTCGGCTCCTCTGTCACATGGAAATGCATATGGCGGCAACTCCTGGTCTCTCCCTTCTCTTCTGAGTTCTGTTGATGTAGCTTCTTGCTTTCTGTAGCTTTCTTTCCCTCTGTCTGAATTTCATTCTGCTTATATAGGACTCCAGTAATAGGATTAAGATCCCTCCTGATTGAGATAGGCCACACCTTACCTGTAGTAGCCTCATCAAAAGATCCAGGAATGGATTAAATTTAAGAACATGTTTTTCTGGGAACACATACAGCTTCAAACTACCACACCAACGTGCAGGTGAAGCAATGTGCACAAAGTCACACAGTACATTGAGAAAGTGGGGTCATCCACTCACCCAGTTGAATCACCATCCAGGAGCAGGTAGAGGCAGGGCAATCCAGCTGTTCATTTTGTCTTTGCCCAATTGGGTCAAGACAACAGTGAATCCACTCCATAATCATGTTGGAACATGGACAAAAACATGAGCCATTGTCCAAATGATGAAAATGACCAAATACCATCCCTCGTATCCTGGCTAATGGGAGTCACTGCTGCTCCTTTACCAATGAGAGCTTCAGGCTCCCTTCTTTCCTTATAGATGAATTTATTAAGATACCCAGTCATCCCTGTTTCCTGATGATACCCAATCTGGAGCCAAGTCCCAGTCTTTCCTAATACCCTTGTGAATGACGAATTGGAGTAGAATTGCAGACTATAGCATTTTTATTCAGGACAACAAAGTTTTGCTCCAGCAAAGGAAGCCAGAACAGAAGTAGATTTGGGATTCTGGGGATAGCAAATTACTTATATGGACATGCAAAGGAAGTTAGCTTGACACCTATTCATTGGATGAGAGTTTGTCCTTCTATAGAGGCGGGTTTAGGGCAGGTGGGTTTTGTCTTGTATTAGGTCAAAGTTAATGAACTAGGGTCTTGATTGGCTATCTGAGTCAGCTGCCTTGGTAAGGATTTCAAATTTCAAAAGATAAAGAGGAAACTCAAGAAGGCATGGGTTTGGGAGCTCTGAGGCGCCCCCAGGGCTTTCTCTGTACAATTTCACCCTCTTATGCAGTCACCCCACATCTTCATGGTGTGCATCCTCCCTCACCAATTTATCTGACTGCAGGTGTGATCCTGCTGGTCTGTGGCTGAAGGGCAAAGACGGTAGTTTTCAAGAGGAGGAGCTGGGGATTAAGGAAGAGCAGGTTCGCTGCAGGTTGAAGACAATTGTGGCCTATTACTCAGTTTGGCTGTAATCCCCAGGACCTCGGCGTGTGAGGGAGATTCACTCTTTCCCCACCCACGGTAAACAGAGACCATTTCTTTAAAGGAATATTGAACTATTCAAGGCTTTTACTGTTTCTCTTGTCAGCTTGGGTAAGTTTTAGTGGGTTATTTTGTTTTGCTTTGTATTTTTTGGTACCAAGTAACTTTATTTGAAGGAATGGTACCCATGAAAGAACTTGGTGGATCAACTAAGTTGATAAAATTTACAGAAAAGGTAAAGCCAACACTCTGCACCACCCTGTGGCTCTGGGGAAGCCAACGTAAGGTTTAGCTCTCATCATTACTGCTTCCCAAAGTGTGCTCATCAAAGAAATACTCTGCCAAGCCAGAATCCGGGGCCCCCATCTTGCGTGGGTTGGCTACGTAGTCCCCCAGGTCATTGCTGGACTTCACCTGCTCATTCAGGTAATGGGTCGCAATGAAGTCACACAAGCGGGGTCATTTTTGTCAGTGGCCAGTTTGTGCAGTTCCGGTCGTGACTGATTCACCCTTTTTTCCAAGTGTAATGCACACTCCATTGCATTCAGCCCACTCTCCCCGTCATTTCGTGCTGGTTTCTTGATATCCTGAAGGAAGATTTCGCTGCCTCGTTGGTTCTGCAGCTTCATTAGTTTCTCAGCATGTTCCCTCTCCTCATGGGATTGGTGAAGAAAATATTTGGCAAAGTTCTTCAAAGCCACATCATCACAGTCAAAGTAATAAGACATTGACAGGCAGACGTAAGAGGTGTTGAGCTCCAGGTTGCTCTGGCGGTTGACGGTGGCCTCCGAGTCCTGAGTGTAGCTCTGGCGCACCTGCCACAGGGATGTGGTCGTCATGGCGGGCGGCTGTGTGACACTGGAAGGACAGTGGAAGGCAGCCGGGGGTGGCTGGCCGACAGGGGCAAGCGCTGGGTTCTGGTCAAGTACTGTTGAAGCAGGAAACCACAGGCGACTCTCCGTGAAGACATCTGGCCAAGTTTTAGTTTTTCATTTGGAAGACTTTGTCTATCTCACCCAAATCGTCAAATTTCATCCAAACTGTAAAATTGTTTACACTATCCTAGTAGTTTGTTTTGTTTTGTTTTTGAGGTACTGGGGCCAGGGATCGTACGTGGGAAGTCGGCGCTCAACCACTGAGCCGTATCGGCTCCCCTGAGTTGCTTTTTTGTTTGTTTGCTTGTTGTATGTTTGTTTGTTTTGTTTTTAAGAGGCACCAGGGGTGGGGGTGGGGAAGTGGATGTGGCTCAAGCGATTGGGCTCTTGTCTACCATATGGGAGGTAGCAGGTTCGACTTCTGGGGCCTCCTGGTGAAGGCAAGCTGGCCCACACAGCAAAGAGCTGGTGCAGCATTACGATGCAACAAAGGGAGACGCAGAGGAGAGATGTGAGAGATGCAGCAGACCAGGGAGCTGAGCTAGCTTTAGCGACTGAGCCCCTCTATCCCACGTTGGAGGCCCCAGGATCAGTTCCCGGTGCTTCCTAAAGAGAAGACAAACAGACACAGAACACGCAGCAAATGGATACAGAGAGCAGACAGCAAGTGCGAGTGGTGAGGGGTGGGGGGATAAATTTAAAAAAAAAAAAAAAAAAAGAGGCACCAGGAACCCAGCCTGGGGACTTCCCATGTGGGAAGCAGGAGCTCAATCTCTTGAGCCACATCTGTTCCCAATATTAATAGGATTTTTGAAAACACAATTCTTAACTTGGAATAAACTGGTGATTTATCATATAATCTAAGTCAGAGTTGTATTTGTAAAATATAAGCTCTTCTTACCTTAAAACTAGAACAAAACCCTTTAAGGAATTAATATCTTCTTCTATTTTAAAAGTTATTTTTTGATTTATCAAAATATATGTGCATAAGTTTTAATACTGATAAAAGGTTTATAATAAAAAACAAAGTTTTCTGCTCCATTCCGTCCCTATCCTGAATCCCTCATCCCAAACCCCTCTAGCTGTTTTTCTTGTGTTTATCTCCATATAAGTAAAGACATTGCTTCTGCTGCTATTGAATAGTAATTTAACAAAATCAATTGACCTTCTTTCATGGAAAATGAGGGCCTGGTGCACTCTCACCAGTCAGACACTCACTTCCTCTCTATTCATCTTCTCTATATAGTTATGTTTTTCAGTTCACACGACATGTAGCGTTTCTCTTCTCACGATTCCCACAATTTACACTTGATCTAAGTGCACGGTTCCTGTGCTGTGTGCGGTACTCCCTGCAGTTATGTGGCAGGACAGCACACACTGATGATTCCATTTACTCTCTTGTATACAGTTGTTTGTTCTTCCTGCCATTCCTAATTATCTCATTTTTGCATTGGCTTCAATTCCTATGACTCTATATTTTTTTCCAAAACAGTCCAACAGAACTGTGGGAAAGCTCTGCATCTATTATTCTCAGGGTCCCAGGCATCAAGGTCTGGTCTTTCTTTAGGTGTCCCACCGAGTCCTCTGTGCTCCTACTTGAGTCTGGATTGCTGCCCAGGAGGATGTTACACAGATTTCAATCAAGGACTTCCCTTTTTCTTGATCCTATGTTTGTTCCCTGTTTCCTGGAGCCCATGTTATCTTTTGTTTCATTTTCTCTCTTGCTTAAGACTCACACGCCAGCAGCTTGCTAAGAGAAGATACTTGGCAGGTAAAAGTTTTGAGACATTACTTGCATGAAAAATGTCTTTATACTGTATTCACACTTGAATGATAATTTTTTTATTTTTTTATTATTTATTTATTTCTCTCCCCTTTCCACCCTCCTCCCCACTTGTCTGCTCTCTGTGTCCATTCGCTGTGTGTTCTTCTGTGACCGCTTCTATCCTTATCAGTGGCACCAGGAATCTGTGTTTCCTTTTGTTGTGTCATCTTGTTGTGTCAGCTCTCCGTGTGTGCAGCGCCATTCCTGGGCAGGTTGCACTTTCTTTCGCACTGGCTCTCTTTACGGGCACACTCCTTGCATGTGGGGCTCCCCTACGCGGGGGACACCCCTGCATGGCAGGGCACTCCTTGCGCGCATCAGCACTGTGCGTGGGCCAGTTCCACACGGGTCAAGGAGGCCCTGGGTTTGAACTTTGGACCTCCCATGTGGTAGACGGACGCCCTAACCACTGAGCCAAGTCCGCTTCCCTGAATGATAATCTGACTAGTATAAAATCTACATTGAAAATAATTTTCCCTCAGAATTTTGAAGACATCTCTTCACTGCCTTATAGCTTAGTGTATTTGGTGTTGAGTTCAATTTTGCTCCATGTTTTATATGTGATTTATTTGGCTTCCTGAAATCTTTTAAGGTGTTTCTTTATGTTCTAAAATTCAGTAATTTTCCATGGTGTGAGCATTTTTAAAAAGATTATTAATTTATTTTAATTGTGGTAAAAATATATAACATAAAAAGCATGTTAGCCATTTTAAGTGGAATTCTTTGACATTAAATCCATTGAAAACACTGTCTAACTTTGATCACTCTTTATTTTCAGATTATTTTCATCATCCTAAACCCAAACTCATATTCATTTAGCAATAACTCCCAGTCCCTGATCACTCCATCCCTGATAATTACTATTCTGCTCTCTGTATTCATTAATTTACTTATTCTAAGCATTTCATATAAGAGAAATCATGAAATATATGTCTTTTTGTGTCTGGCCTATTTCACCCAACATGACATCTTCAAGGTTCACCCATGTTGTACCATGTCCAGTCCTTCATTTCTTTTTACGGCTGGGTAATATTCCACTGTATTAATATGTCTCATTTTGTTTATCCATTCATCTGTTAAAGGACACTTGAGTTGCTTCCACCTTCTGGATATTAGGAAAAATGCTGTGATGAACACTGGTGTACAAATATCTGTCCGAGTCCCTGCTTTCAGTTCTTTTAGACACATAGGAGTGACGTTGCCAGGTCATATGGTATGATGGTTAGGCTAACGTGTCAACTTGGCCAGTTAGTTGTGCCCAGTTGTTTGGTCAAGCAAGCACGGGGCTAATTGTAATATAAGGACATTTATGGGCTTTAGGCATCAGTGAGTTTACTGCATAGATGGCTGATTATATCTCCATTGACCAGGGAGACTGCCTGTCAGCAATGAGTGACACTTTATCTAATTAGTTGAATGCCTTGAAAGGGGAAGTGGTGTCAGTATTCAGAGAGAATTTCCCAGCTCGTCTTTGGACAGCCAACAACTCCCAGAAACTCATTAAGGATGGACCTTCAGTGGACTTTCATTGGAGCCCCTGGTTGAAGCCTCCTGTGGAACCTGGACTTGTGCATCCCCACGGTCACGTGAGAGACTCTTAGAAAATCTCATACTAGTTACAGATATCTCCTGTTGGTTCTGTTTCCCTAGAGAACCCTGACTAATACATATGGAATTTCTGTTTAGCTTTCTGAGGAACCACCAAACTGTTTTCCACAGTGGTTGCACCATTTTACATTCCCACCAGCAATGCACGAGGGTTCCTATTTCTCCACATCCTCGTCAACCCTTTTCAGTTTTTTAACAGTAGTCATCTTAGTGGGTATAAAGCGATATCTCATTGTAGTTTTAATTTGCATTTCTCTTTTACCATTTTTATCATTATTGTTTTAAACTCCAGACCTCACAACTTTTCAGTCCTACATTTATATGGATCATATGAATCTCTAAAATATGGGTATTTTCTTCATCACCAGAATGTCATTATGATGCTATGGTAGATTGAGTTATGTACCTCAGAGAAAAGCATTTCTTAATCTTAATCCCATTCCCATGGGTGTGAACCCATTGTATAGAGGACCTTTTGAAGAAGTTATGTTTATTAAGGTGTGGCCAGCTGAATGAGGACGGGTCTTAATCCTGTTACTGGAGACCTTACAGAGAGTCAGAGGGAGGAGCCAGCAGCCTGCAGTCAACGGAAACATAAGAGAAAAGAGAGGACATCCACATGTGATGGCAAAGCCAAGGAACCCAGGAGTATCTGCCAGCCAGCCAGAAACCTGCAGACTCTGGGAAAGCAGACTCTGGGAAGAAGCAAGACTTCCAGCCTCTGAAACTGTGAGACAATAAATTCCCATTGTTTAAACCAACACATTTTGTGGTATTTGTCAGAGCAGCCTGGCAAATGAGACACATGCCTGGACTATGAAGACACAGGACTGTACTCCTCCAGAAAAATAGCTAGAGGACAAGCTGAAATGCCTAGAAAAAGCTCTTCTAGGGTTTAGGACACCAGGCGAAGGCTGGACACCACCCAGAGGAGAGAAGGACAGAGGAGGGAAATCAGTGAGACAGAACTGTGAGGTGAAGCCAGCCGCTGCTGCTGCCAGCACCATCCCCCAGGCTGAAAACACTTCAGAATTCTCAGGCCTCTCGGCCTGTCTCTACAGACAAAGGGGGCTCCAGAGATCTACCACCCCAGGAAAGGGGAGAGAGAGGGACACAGTCTATAGTCAATTACTGGGTCCAGTGCCCAGTTTTGAGCAACCAGCAGGACAATCCTAACAATCTAGATTGAACCAAGAATCAAAGAGCAGTGGTAACACACAGCCTTCTGCAACTAAATCCCTACAAAAGAGAAGGAAATTGAGCATCTGATTAAACTACATCCTAATCAGATGCTTAGTTATCAGCAAAAAATTATGAGCCATACAAAGAAAATAGAAGACATGGCCCAAGAAAAGGAATATATCAAATCCCCAGAAGTGACACAGAATTTAAGAGAACTAATCAGTGAGATGTGCACAAATTTCCAAAATCAAATCAATGAGTTGAAAGACAATATGGTTAAAGTGATAAATGACATCAAGAAGACATTGAGGGGGAAACGGACTTGGCCCAGTGGTTAGGGCGTCCGTCTACCACATGGGAGGTCCGCGGTTTAAACCCCGGGCCTCCTTGACCCGTGTGGAGCTGGCCCATGCGCAGTACTGATGCGTGCAAGGAGTGCCCTGCCATGCAGGGGTGTCCCCCGCGTAGGGTAGCCCCACGCACAAGGAGTGCGCCCCGTAAGGAGAGCCGCCCAGTATGAAAGAAAGTGCAGCCTGCCCAGGAATGGCACTGCCCACACTTCCCGTGCCGCTGACGACAACAGAAGCGGACAAAGAAACAAGACGCAGCAAACAGACACAGAGAACAGACAACCGGGGGAGGGGGGAATTAAATAAATAAATAAATTTTAAAAAAAAAGAAGACATGAGGGAAGCAGACTTGGCCCAGTGGATAGGGCATCCGCCTACCACATGGGAGGTCCACGATTCAAACCCCGGGCCTCCTTGACCCGTGTGGAGCTGGCCCATGTGCAGTGCTGATGCGTGCAAGGAGTGCCATGCCACACAGGGGTGCCCCCGCGTAGGGGAGCCCCACATGCAAGGAGTGTGCCCTATAAGGAGAGCTGCCCAGCACCAAAGAAAGTTCAGACTGCCCAGGAGTGGCACCTCACACATGGAGAGCTGACGCAGAGAGCTGACGGAGCAAGATGATGCAACAAAAAAAGAGACGCAGGTTCCCCTGCCGCTGACAACTACAGAAGCAGACAAAAGTAGAACACACAGGGAAGCAGACTTGGCCCAGTGGTTAGGGCGTCCGCCTACCACATGGGAGGTCCACAGTTCAAACCCCGGGCCTCCTTGACCCGTGTGGAGCTGGCCATGCGCAGTGCTGATGCGCACAAGGAGTGCCGTGCCATGCAGGGGTGTCCCCACGTATGGGAGCCCCATGCGCAAGGAGTGCGCCCCGTAAGGAGAGCCGCCCAGCGCAAAAGAAAGTACAGCCTGCCCAAGAATGGTGCCATACACAGGGAGAGCTGACACAGCAAGATGACACAACAAAAAGAGACATAGATTCCTGTGCCGCTGACAGCAACAGCAGCGGACAAAGAAGAACACGCAGCAAATGGACACAGAGAACAGACAAATGGGGGGGGCGGGGTAGAAGCGGAGAGAAAATAAAATAAAATAAAATAAAATAAATAAAATAGACATTGAGCAAGCACAAAGAAGAATTTGAATTCCTGAACAGAAAAGAAATAGAGCTCATGAGAATGAAAGACACAATAGGTGAGATCAAAAACACATTACAGGGAAGTGGATTTGGCTCAACTGATAAAGTGTCTGTCTACCATAAAGGAGGTCCAGGGTTCAAACCCAGGACCTCCTGACATGTGTGGTGAGCTGGCCCACGCATAGCGCTGATGCGTGCAAGGAGTGCTGATGCGCGCAAGGAGTGCCGCGCCATGCAGGGATGTCCCCCACATAGGGGAGCCCCATGCACAAGGATTGTGCCCTGTAAGGAGAGCCACCCTGAGAGAAAAAAGTGTAGCCCACCCAGGAGTGGCGCCACACACACAGAGTGGTGACACAGCAAGATGACAAGACAAAAATAGACACAGATTCTCAGTGCTGCTTACAAGAATGCAGGTGGACACAGAAGAACACACAGCAAATGGACACAGAGAGCAAACAAGGGGGTGGGGGTGAGGAAGGAGAGAAAAATAAAAAAATAACAACAACAACAAAAACAAAAACACATTAGAGAGAGAACCAACAAGATGGTGGTGGAATAAGTTGCTCCTAGAGTCATTTCTTGCTACAGGGCAGTTAGTAAACACCCAGAGCTATCTGGAGCTAGCTGAAGCACCTGTTTGGGGCTCCAAGAGACTAGAAGAATGGAAGGAGGAGACTGCTCATCTGCAGAGAAGATTCATGAGTAGAGGCTCCACGCCATGGAGGCCAGTGCCCATCCTCCACTGGAGGCACAAGCTGCTTCGGGAGCTGTTCCGTGGCTGGAACTGAAAGCTCCACTTCCCAAATTTTTGGGAGGAAGAGATGGTTGGGCACCAACTTCAACTACTGATGAGTAAATTCAGCAGGCTAAAGTATAATCCTGAGAACAGCTAAAGTTTGAGCCTGTCCAAGTCAGAAAGAGGCTGGCAGCCACCATCTTAACTCCACACCTGGACAAGGGGAAGCAGGTGACTGAGAATCACAGTGCTGGTAGGAACCAGCGTCTTTCCATCTAGATCAGATTGCAGCTCTAGCATAAGCCCCAACCCCATCTCCAACAGGAAGGAAGCTGGGGAGACCTGCACCAGCCTCTCTGGGAAATTACTGGCCAAGCTGCAGAGGCCAGTGATTGTCCTACTTTGGCAGTGCAAACTGCCCAGGAGCTATTCTGTGGCTGGAATTGGAAGCTCCATTTCCCAAAAACAGGGGAGGAGGAGAAGGTTGGCCACTGATTTTTGGCTACTGATTAGTGGACTCAGCTGGTTGAGTTATAATCCTAGGAACAGCTAGGGTATGAATCTGTCCAAGTCAGAGAGAGGCCAGTGGCTGCCATTTTGACTCTGCACCCAGCCTGAGGGGAACCAGGACTGAAAATCACAGTGATGGTAGGAACAATTTTTTTCCACTCAGATCGGCCTGCAGCCCTAGCCTAGGCTTCAGCCCCACCTCTGGCAGGGAGGAGGCTGGTGGGCCCTGCACCAGCCTATCCAGGTAACTACAGGTACTATGGCTGGCACAGACTGAATAATCAGAAGTCTACCCAGGGAAGCAGTTGTGGCTCAACTGATAAAAGCATCTGCCCACCACATGGAGGGCCCAGGGTTTGATACCCAGGGCCTCCTGACCCATGTGGTAAGCTGGCTGATGCACAGTGCTGCTGCATGCAAGGAGTGCCGTGCCACTCAGGGGTGTCACCCACCTAGGGGTGCCCCACGTGCAAGGAGTGTGCCCCGCAACGAGAGCTGACCCATGTGAAAAAAGCACAGCCTGCCCAGGAGCGGCACCACACACATGGAAAGCTGACACAGCAAGATGATGCAACAAAAAAAAGTGACAGTTTCCTGGTGCTGCATGACAAGAATGCCAGTGGACACAGAAGAACACACAGCAAATGGACAGAGAGTGCATAAAACAGGGGGGAAGGGGAAAGAAATAAATAAAATAAATCCTTAAAAAAAAAACAACAAGTCTACTGGGGCAACTGTGGTCATCTTGGGCCCGCACTGCATAGATTGCTGCCCACACCTACAGCTCCATCCCTGCCCCAGGCAGAGGAGTAAGGGGCGTGAAGCTTTATCAGTCTCTCTGGGCAACTATAGCCTAGGCCTGCACAACCTGGATTATTGCACACAGCTGTGTCTCTGTCTTACCCCTGGCAAAGGAGAAAGTTCAGAGAAGCTTCACTGGTCCTGGGGAATGAGGGCAGCTTGAGCCTCCACAACATATAGCACCAACTACATCTTTGGCTCTGACTACACAACCAGCGAGAGAGAAAGGACAGGAAGCCCTAAACTAAAGAGAAAAACTGCACCCAGAATAAATATTCTAGTAAGCCAGATGTCAAGACACCAACAAAAAATTACAATCCACACCAAGAAACAGGAAGCTATGGCCCAGTTAAAGGAAAAGATAAGCCTCCAGATGACATAAAGGAGTTGAGACAACTAATCATAGATGTTCAAACAAATTTTCTTAATAAATTCAATGAGATGGCTAAAGAGATTATGGATATAAAGAAGACGTTGGATGAGCACAAAGAAGAATTTGAAAGCATACATAGAAAAATAGCATATCTTATGGGAATGAAAGGCACAATAAATTAAAATTTAAAAACATTGGAATCATATAATAGCAGATATGAGGAGGCAGAAGAAAGGATTGATGCGCTTGAAGAAATGGCCTCTGAAAGTGAACATACAAAAGAACAGATGAAGAAAAGAATGGAAAAAAATTGAACAAGGTCTCAGGAAACTGATAACAGCAAAAGATGTGCAAACATACATGTCATGGGTGTCCCAGAAGGAGAAGAGAAAGGAAAAGAGGCAGAAGGAATATTTGAAGAAATAATGGTAGAGAATTTCCCAACACTAATGAAGGACATAGATATCCTTGTCCAAAAGGCACAACGTACTCCCATCTGAAAAAATGTGAGTACACCCACTCCGAGACGCATACTCATCAGAATGTCAAATGCCAAAGACGAAGAGAGAATTCTGAGACCAGCAAGAGAAAAGCCATGCATAACATATAAGGGATACCCGATAAGATTAAGTGCTGATTTCTCACCAGAAACCATGGAGGGAAGAAGACAGTGGTCTGATATATTTAAGATATTATAAGAGAAAACATCCAGCCAAGAATCTTACATCCAGCAAGATTGTCTTTCAAAAATGAGGGCGAAATTAGAATTTTCACAGATAAACAGGAACTGAGAGAATTGCTAACCAAGAGGCCAGATTTTCAGGAAATGCTAAAGGGTATGCTAGAGCCTGAAAAGAAAAGACAGGAGAGAAAGGCCTGGAAGAGATCTAGAAGTGAAAATTATATTAATAAAAGTAAATAAAAGTATCAAAAGAGTGGGGAAAATAAAATATGAGAGATAAAACTCAGATAGTCAGGAATAAACTTAACCAATGATGTAAAGCATTTGTATTCAGAAAACTGCACCTCAATATTAAAATAAATTTTAAAAGTCCTAAATAACTGGAAGAATATTCCATGCTCATGGATTGGAAGACGAAATATCATCAAGACATCAATTCTATATATCAAACTGATATATCTATATATATCAAACTGATAAATCTATATATCAAACTGATATATAGATTCAATGTAGTCCCAATAAAAATTCCACCAGCATTTTTTTAAAAAATGAAAACAGGATTATCAAATTTATTTGAAAGGGCAAGTAGTCCTGAATAGCCAGAAACATCTTAAAAAGGAAAAGTGAACTCTCATCTCCAGACTTTAAATTATATTGCCTAGCTATAGTGGTAAAAACAGCATGGTACTGGCATAAAGACAGACACATAGACCAATGGAACCAAATTTATGGTTCAGAAACAGACCCTCACATGTATTATGGTCAAGTGATTTTTGACTAGCCTGTCAAACGCACACAGCTTGGGCAGAACTGTCCATTCAAAAAGTGGTGCTGAAAGAACTGGATATCCATAGCCAAAAGATGGAAAGAGAACCCTTATCTCACACCTTATCCAAAAATTAACTCAAAATTGATCAAAAACCTAAAAATAAAAGTAAGAACCATAAAGCTTCTGGAAGAAGTTGTAAGAAAATGTCTTCCAGCCCTGGTGGTAGGTGGTGGATTCTTTTTTTTTTTCCTAAGATTTATTTTGTAGCCCTGTCCCCACAGGCGGCTATCTTTCTGGCCAACTTAGCTGATATGCCTGTGTAGCCATCAGACCGCCAGGAACGGCCCCCCCTGCTATCCCCGCCCTCTCACCCCCTCTCTAGCCAATCTGTCAGCTACACGCCAACCCCTATCAGTATAAAACCTGTAGCACTTCCTCAAATAAACGGACTTGCGCACAGACCTGGTCTCCGTGGTGTCTCCCTGCAGCGCCGCGCATCCTCTGCGCCCGAGAGCCCCCGAGAGCCCTCTCCTGCCTAGGGTCTCTCCCCCTCACCGCCGCCCGACATCTGGCGCCCAAACGTGGGGCCTACAACGCCTCACCCCTTCGCCGCGCTCTCGAGGTAAGGACCCCTCTCCCTTACCGGCCCCAGGCAGCATGGGCGGACGACTATCATCCCGCCAGGCGCCGCAAGTGCGGGCACTTGCGGGCCTCTTGGACACCAATCAGATCCGGGTGTCCCTGCAGCAGTTGCAGAAGTACTGGGACCTTCTGCTGCCCCTCAACCCGTGGCTTTCCACATGCCACCTGTGGGACCCAGTGACTTACACACAGCTTATTGACAACGTCACCTCAGCCATGGAGCATGAGGGCAAACGCTTTCCTCCGGGCTTGCTTCCCACTCTCATCGCGATCTGTTCGTGCCTGCAGGGCGCCCCTGCCCCGCAAGAGACCTTTCCCTGCCATACCGCTGGCGAAGGGTGCTCCTCAGACCAAGTAACCTCGGACCCTGATTCTGACACCGAATCCCTGTCCGCGCGAGTAAATGCCACCCTTGAGGAGGAACCGCCCGAGCGGGAGGGCTGCCATAAGGATGACCGCTGTCCTGGCGATCACCCCACTAAAAAGAAAGATGGCGAACTTCCTCCTTCTTCACCCCCGCCTGAGGGGTGCCCCACCCAGCCCGCCCTCGCGGGCGCAGGAAACCTTTACCTGCCCCTTCCGAGGCTGTCGCCATCTTGGGGCCCGCCGGAAATGAGGCAGCCGCCATCTTGGGGCCTGCCGGAAGTGCCGCGGCCGCCATTTTGGGGTCCGCCGGAAGGAGGGCTAGCGCCATCTTGGGGACATGCAGAGGCAGCGGAAGCCAGGCAATCGACATCTTGGGATTCACCGAAAGTGGGTCCGTCCCCAGCTCCCGCGTCAGCTGGGGAAGGCATGAGCCCTTGGGGTCGACTTACGAGCCCGCCGCCTAGCTACCCCTCTGCACCAACCCCCCACCTGTATCCGTTAAATGCCAATCCTTCCCAGCAGCTCCCTCAAGATTGGTATCCCTTCTCGTCGGAGGAGATTAAAACTCTCCGACGGGCTGTCAAGGAGGATGGGCTGGGCAGCCCATACGCCCAGCAGCTTCTGGAGGAGCTGGGCACGCAGCTAGTGGTTCCATATGATTGGGTCTCTCTTGGCCGATCCATCCTAACTCTGGGACAGTTCATAGACTGGAGAGCGCACTTCCAGATTGAGGCTGAAAAACAAATAGCAGAGAACGCGCGCATGGGCGTCCGAGACCCCCCCGAGGCGTATACGGGAACCGGCCCCTTCTCCAACCCTCAGCGGTACCGGAATGCCCCGCCAGCGTTCTAGCTTCGACTGCGGGCACTAGCTTTACGCTCGTTTCGCAATTCGTCAGCCACCCAGCCCCAGAAGTTCGCGCAGCTCACGCAGGGCAGGGACGAAGAGTTTTCGACCTTCGTGTTGTGGGTCATGGAGGCCTGCCAGCGGAAGGTCGTGGGGGAACAGGCCCAGCTAGCCCTCGCCCGAGACCTAATCCTTGAGGGAGCCAATGCGGTGTGTAAGCCTGCCATCCAGAACATGCGCGAAAAAGGGGTCCACGACTGGGTCCTCGCCTGTAAAGCCATCGACCCTCAAGCCACCGCCTTGGCCAAGGCCCTTGCAACGGCCCTAGCGATCTCGTCGGACTGTTTCAAGTGCGGTGAAACGGGCCACTTCGCTCGCGAGTGCCCCCACGCCGGGGGTCTCCCACGCTCACCGCAGCGGGCAGAGGGAGCCGCCCCGCCAGCAGCTCCTCAAGCACGGCGCGGTCCTCCCACTCCCTGTCCCAGATGCGGGAAGGGATATCACTGGGCTCAAGACTGCCACTCGCGCCCCTCACAGCACTTGCCTTTAAACTCGAAAGGGGGCAAGCCTCAGCCCCGCCACCAAGAGGCCCCTGCTCAAAGAGCCCCTCTGTCGTAATGTGGACTGTTCCTCTAGGGGAGCAGAAGCCCCTAATGACCTTGAGAGTCAACGGGCAGTGGCTCGAAGACCTCCTCGATACGGGCGCGGAGATGTCCTGCATCCCCGTCTCCATCGCAGCCACGCAACACTGGGCCCTTGAGCCAGGACCGCGAGTTTGTCGGAGCCACAGGCACTTCCCGGTCCCACCGATGCGCCAGTGACCTCAACTGGGAAGATAAGGAGGGCCAACAGGGAACCCTCCGCCCCCTCATACTGGACTCCATTTCCTACATTCTTTGGGGGCGAGACATTCTTCACCAAAGTGGAGCGGTCCTCACCACATCGCTTCCCCCCCAATGAATTGTGCCACTGTTCGCGTTACACCTCCCGCGCCCACTCCTCTGCAATGGGACACAGAGGAACCCATATGGGTGGAGCAGTGGCCTCTCCCGTCCCACAAACTCACAGCGCTGCGGCGTCTAGTCCAGGAGCAGCTTGACGCAGGACACCTTGAACCATCTACCAGCCCGTACAATTCGCCCATCTTCGTAATTCAGAAAAAAGGGACTTCTAAGTTTTGTCTCCTCCATGACCTCCGGGAGATTAACAAGCACATCCGGCCGATGGGCTCGCCTCAGCCTGGGTGTCCGCATCCTACGGCAGTGCGTCGAAACATGCACGCGGCCGCTCTCGACATCAAGGACTGCTTCTTTTCGATCCCTCTCCATCTGAGGGATCGACCACGTTTTGCCTTCACGGTTCCAGAAACCAACCACCAGGGAGTAGCAGCTCGCTTTCAATGGAGAGTCCTGCCGCAAGGCATGCGCAACAGCCCCGCCATCTGTCAGCTCTATGTTCATCAAGCCATCGCGCCGCTCAGAGACCAGGCGTTCATCATCCACTATATGGACGACATCCTTGTAGCCCATAAAGACCAACAAAGACTGCGAGAGGTTGTCAGTCGCCTTCTCCAGCTCCTGGCACAACTGGGGCTACAAGTTCAGGCGGAGAAGGTGCAACTCCACCTCCCCTTCCATTTCCTGGGGTTCCAGGTGCAAGACACTGTCACTCCACTCGCACCTCAACTGCACCTCCCGCCCAAGATGACAATAACGGAGCTACAACAGCTCTGCGGGCACATCAACTGGCTTCAAACCGCCCTTCCTATCACTACTGCACAGCTAGATCCCCTCTTCGGCCTGCTGCGGTCACAGGAGGCTCCTCCTGGCGCTGTCGCCAAGAAAATCACTATCACCCCAGCCGCTCAAAGAGCAATCGCTGTGGTTAATGAAGCGCTGAAGAACTGTCAGTTACAGCGGTATGATCCGGACATGCCACTGTGCGCCCTTGTTCTGCCCACACGAGGGACCCCTACAGGTCTCCTATGGCAGGATGGGCCCCTCCTCTGGCTTCATACCGCCAAGAGCAGACTCCGGAAAATCTGCCCAGTCACTCGTGTCTGGATCTCCTTAGCGACTGACTTGGTCAGAGCAAGCACACCTACGGTGTTCAGCCTGCCACTATTATCTGGCCTTTCAATACCAAGACAACTACTAGCCTCCTCCAGTATGACACGGACATGCAAGTGCTAGCCGAGGTCTTCCGAGGGAGCTTTGACAATCACTTTCCCCGCCATCGACTCATCCAAGGTGTCTCACAACTCCCCTTCTCTCCGCTCCTGCACCCCTTCCCGTCTCGCCGCCCTTTTCCCCATGCTACAACAATCTTCACAGACACCTCAAAGTGGAAATATGCAGCCGTCATCTATTCAAGTCGCGCGGAAGACCCCCGAGTGCGGGTGTTCGCCAATGGAGATTCCGTCCAGGTGGGGGAACTCAAGGCGGTCATCCTCGCTTTCTCCGAGGGTGCAAGTGAGCCAATCAACATCTTCACCGACAGCCTATATGTCTACCAAATCTGCAGTATCCTGGCTTTCGCCGTCTTTTTCCCTACTGACTCGGCTATTGACTTAGCCCTTACTACTCTCAAAAGCCTACTCGAGAACAGGAGGCACCCGTGGTTTGTTTCCCACATACACAGCCACTCTGGTCTTCCTGGCCCAATGGCGGAGGGCAATGAAGCTGTCAACCGCGCAGTCCAACTGCAGGCGGTCGCATTAAACACCGTGGGCGACCTCGTCAACCAAGCCAAGCTACTGCACTCCAAGTTCCACTTCTCAGCGCGCACCATCCATCGGCTGCTCCTGGACCTCTCCATACAGACGTGCAAGCACCTAGTCTGTAGCTGCCGCACCTGTGCTCCGCTACTGCCCCTCGGGCCGCTGCAGCCCCAAGGGGTTAACCCCCGCGGGCTGCGCCCCAACTCGAGGTGGCAAATGGATGTCACCCACGTACCCTCCTTCGGGAGGCTTAAGTTCCTGCATGTCGCTATTGACACCTTTTCTCATCTGTGCTATGCCCTCCCCCTACCGGGCGAGTCAGCTAAGCACTGCATCAAGGCCCTCCGACAGGCCATCCTCTTCATGGGGGTCCCTTGGGACCTGAAAACAGACAACGGACCAGCTTACCGCAGCGCGGCCTTCGCAGCCTTTCTGCGCCTCTACAACATCAATCATCACTTTGGCATCCCGTTCAACCCACAGGGCCAGGGCATTGTTGAGCGAGCACATCTACAGCTAAAGGCTCTAATACATAAGGAGAGGGAGACCAACCCGCTCCTGTCGCCAGGTGATATAGTTACCGCCTGCCTCATCCACCACAACCTTTTATCCTTTGATAAGGATGGGCTATCACCAGTACATAAGCATTGGGGCCCCTCATACGCACCCACAGCCGCCCCACTAGTCTGCTGGAAAGACCCAAAAACCAATAACTGGCAAGGGCCCGCCCCCCTTCTTGCCCAAGGGAGGGGTTTTGCTTGTGTCTTTCCAGATTCGGAACCTCAACCCATGTGGATTCTAGGGCGACTAATCCGGCCTGTAACAGAAGACCCAACTCCACCCACAGAAAACGGTGATGATGCCTGATCAAGATGGAAGACGTCTGTTGCTCACTCTCGGGGGCCTGTTGTGTCTCTGTGGGCCTCTTCCGGGGCATGCAGTCCAATTGTGGGCCGCTGTCCGGCACCCTCCAGGCTTTCTGTATTTAACGCCGGAAAGCCCCTCTTTCCCCAAACTTTTCCTCTCTAACTGCTCGTTGGGCCTGCCCTGCGCACTCAATGTAGTCCCCGCTTCGGTCTCTTTCAACGCTTCTCTCGCCCCCCCTACCCTAGATGCCCTGCTCCTCTCCACCGCCACTTGCAATACCAGTTGGTCCAACTGCATTGCTTACGTTCGCTCCTCCGCAGGAGATTATGCCTCCACCCTCCCCCCTTGCTCCTCGCTAACCGAGAGCCTTCACGACTGCGCCAGGCTCTTGACCGGGGGCCTCGCAGGGGAGGTGTCTTCTACCCCCGCGAATCGCACTGGCTCCTTCCTCAGCCTCAACGCCTCTTGGCCTACCACCCAATACCGTCCCCTTCCCTCTCTCACTCCCTTCTACCGTCCCCCTGTTCCCCTTTGCCCAGCAATTGTTCGCCCCCCCACCTGGCTCTCCGACCTCGCTTGGCCTGAGTGCACCTCAGCTGTCTGCGGCTATGGAATCCCCCACAACAGTTCCTCCGCTAGCCTTTGGGTCAGCCCCCTTGCCTCTGCAGGAGCCATGCCCAACGCCACCTGGGGATGGAGGAGAGACCCTCGGCAGCATCTTAGAACAGCCTTTGCTCAACAGTATTTTTGCGGTACCTCTGCCTGTTTTGACATTACTGCCTTTCTTTGTCACCCTAACTGTACAGTCCAAAATGGCACGTGGTCACTCCCCGTCAATGCCTCCTGGGAGGCGGAGGGGGCTCTCCAACATCTAGTACACAACTCCACCCTCTACCAGCCCCAAATTACCGTTTCCCCCCCATGCCTTCCTTACCTGTCTCGAGCTAAACAACCTTACCACCTGCAATATTTCTAACTATTGGAGCCCCTTGCACCCCTACGCTTTCCTAATATTATGCCCTCCAGTTGCTTGGATTCCTATAGAAGTCAACGATTGGGCCGGACCAGCTCTCGATCCACGCCAGTTCTCGCAAACGTCTCTCACCCCTCACTGCCGCCAGAAGAGAGACTTCGGCCTCTCCGCCATCATTGCCCTCGTCTTCGTCACAGCTCTTGCCGCAGCCACCACGGCCGCTGTTGCACTCACGCAAACCACCCTCACAGTCGCGGCCCTTGAAAATATCACCGCTACCACTCAGCAGGCCCTAAGCAAAAATCACGAGCTCCACGGCCTGCATCATGCGGCAATCCTCAATCTGCAGCAACAAATTGACCTACTGGCACTCGAACTGGCAGGATTGTGGAGTGTAGCAACTTCCCACTGTGATGGCCGGTACCCCTCGTCGTCAATCTGCATCACCCCTTTCCCCGTTAATAACTCCAGGGGCCCGCTCCGACAGTGGATCCTCTCCTCCTACAATAACACCTACCTTAACCTCTCCGCTGCGCTGCAAAGCGACATCGATGCTCTCAGCGCTGTTACCTTCCCCCACCTAACCCCCTCCCTACTAACTGATGTAGTCCAAAAGCTCACATCCTTCTTCCGCCCTTCCTCCCTCATACTTCTTCCGCCCTTCCTCCCTCATAGCCTACTGGCGTAATCGGCCTGGGGGGCCGTCTCCTGGTAACTGTCGTTTGGTGCCTCTTCTGCCGCCTGCGGCGAGCCACTGAGAAGAAACAAGCCGCCCTAGCTGCTTCCGTTTTAGAGCTAGCCAATAAAAAAGAAGGGGCAAATGTAGCCCTGTCCCCACAGGCGGCTATCTTTCTGGCCAACTTAGCTGATACGCCTGTGTAGCCATCAGACCACCAGGAACGGCCCCCCCTGCTATCCCCGCCCTCTCACCCCCTCTCTAGCCAATCTGTCAGCTACACGCCAACCCCTATCAGTATAAAACCTGTAGCACTTCCTCAAATAAACGGACTTGCACACAGACCTGGTCTCCGTGGTGTCTCCCTGCAGTGCCGCGCGTCCTCTGCTCCCGAGAGCCCCCGAGAGCCCTCTCCTGCCTAGGGTCTCTCCCCCTCACTGCCGCCCAACATTATTTTATTTATTTATTTATCTCCCCTTCCCCCCTACCCGCTGCCCTGGTTGTCTGTTCTCTGGGTCTTTTTGCTGCGTCTTCTTTGTCCACTTCTGTTGTTGTCAGCAGCACGGAAATCTGTGGTTTTTTTTGTTGCGTCATCTTGTTGTGTCAGCTCTCTGTGTGTGCAGCCCCATTCTTGGGCAGGCTGCACTTTCTTTCGTGCTGGGCGGCTCTCCTTACAGGGTGCACTACTTACGTGTGGGGCTCCTGTACATGGGGTCACCCCTGTGTGGCAGGGCACTCCTTGCGCGCATCAGCACTGCACATGGGCCAGCTCCACACGGGTCAAGGAGGCCCCGGGTTTGAACCGCGGACCTCTCATGTGGTAGACGGACGCCCTAACCACTGGGCCAAGTCCGCTTCCCAGTGGTGGATTCTTAAAGGAGATGTGAGGAGGACTGAGATGGACTACTGATGTTTAATGTACGTAGAAGTTTTAATGAGCTTTAATGCAAATGTATAGAGTGGATAGTAACACATAGTGAGTAACAGCTAGTTTATAAATGGGGATGTGGCTGAAAATGGTAGTCTAGGTATGTAAATGCCAATTGACAGAATGTTAGAGAATAATCTAGGAACTGAATAGCACAGTAAACCAAGAGGTGGATGAGAATTGTGGATGATGGTACAGATGCAAGAGTGTCCTTTGCTAGCTAGAACAAAGGTACATCACTACTGCAGGGTGGTGGGAATGTGGAGAAGCATTGGCAAAATATATCTAGAGTGACCTATGGACTGTGGTTAGTAGTAATAATGTAATATGCTTGAATCTATGCCAAAGATGTACTGTGTTGATAATGGGGCAATATGGAGAATGTGTTCCAAATGTATACTATGGACGTGGTAACAATCAGATGATATTATTTTATCTGTAACAAATGTGGTGTGTTGATAGAGGGGTGTTGATTGGGAATTCTGCACATGTGCATGATTGTTTTATAAGTTTACAACTTCTGTCATAAAAAATATATTTTAAAAATAATAATAGGTCGGGTTGGGTAAAAAAATACACCAAATGTAAGATAAGGACTATAATTAGTAGTAAGATTTTGACAGTATTCTTTCATAATCTGTAAAAAATGTCTCATGACAAAACAAGGTGTTGGTGGAGGGTTGATGATGGGACCCCTGTATAATGTTGTGCATGTTTGCTTTGTAAGTTCACAACTTTTACTACACACTTATTGTTTATATATGTTCATATATAAATGATATAAAGATAATAATAATAGGGTGGGTTGGGGGAAAATACTTTGGTTGGTAGTAATATTTTGACAATGCTCTTTAATCATTAGTTTAAATGTTTAACAACAATGCAAGATATTGCTGGTAGAGTGAATTATGAGAGTCCTGTATGATGCTATGTATGTTTGTTTTGTAAATTAACAACTATTACTACACACTTATTGTTTATGTATGTTTATGTATGAGTGATATACTTCAATAATTTTTTAAATGAAAAAAAAAAACCCAGCACATTAGAGGCATACAACAGCAGATTCTAAATTATAGAAGAAAGGATAAGTTTTACCAATAAAAGAGCAGCTAAAATTGAAGAGAGAAAAGAGTTGCAGAGAGAAAAGAATGGAAAAAAATTGATCAGGTGCTCAGAGAGTTGAATGACAACATGAAATGCAACAACATACATGTCATGGGGGTTCCAGAAGGAGAAGAGAAGGGAAAAGGGACAGAAAGAGTATTTGAGGAAATCATAGCTGAAAATTTCCCACCTCTCACAAAAGAAATGAACTTATATGTCCAAGAAGTGCTTCATACCCCATACTCAATTCCCAATCAGAATAAATGCAAATAGACCTACTCTGAGACACATACTACTCAGAATGTCAAATGTCAAAGATAAAGAGAAAATTCTCAGAGCAGCAAGGGAGAAGTAAAACATTGCATACAAGGGACGTCCAGTAAAACTTAGCTCAATTTCTTTTTAGAAACCATGAAGGTGAGAAGACAATGGTATGATACAATTAGGATACTGAAAGAGAAAAGCTGCCAGCCAGGAATTCTTTATCCAGCAAAATTGCCTTTCAATTATGAAGGTGAGTATAAAATAGTCACAAACAAATAGAAACAAGGAGAGTTTGAAAAAAAGAATCCACCTTTGCAGGAAATATTAAAGGAAGCCTTAGAACCTGAAAGAAAAAGACAGAAGAGAGAGGCTTGGAGGAGAGTATAGAAGAAAGAACAGCAGAAAGGATAAGCAAAAGAGTAAAAAGACAGACAAAAATATGATATGACATATGAAAACAAAGGAAAAAATGGTAGAAGTAAACAATGCATTTACAGTAATATCATTGCATGTGAATAGATTAAATGCCCCAATCAAAAGATACAGGTTGACAGAATGGATTAAAAAAACATGTGCCATCCACATGCTGCTTACAAGAAACTCACCTTAGACCCAGGGATACAAAACATTTGAAAGTGAAAGGTTCAAAAAAGATATTCTGTGTGAATAATAACCAAAAAAGAGCAGGGGTAGCTATACTAATATCAGACAAAACAGACTTTAAGTGCAAAAAAGTTATCAGAGATACAGAAGGCCATTATATATTAATAAAGGGACACTTCACCTGGAAGATATAACAGTCATAAATATCTATGCACCTAACCAGGGTGCCCTAAAATACATGAGACAAACTCTGGGAAAACTGAAAGGAGAAATAGACATCTCTATGATTATCGTTGGAGATTTCAACACCCTACTCACATCATTAGAACAACTAGACAGAAGATCAATAAGGAAACAGAGAACTTGAACAATACGATAAACAGACCTAATAGATATATACAGAATACTGCATCCAAATTCAGCAGGTTATACATTCTTCTCAAGTGCCCCTGGATTTTTCTCCAGGATAGACCACATGTTAGGACACAATGCAGCTCCCAATAAATATTAAAAAGATTGAATTAATACAAAACACTTTCTCAGATCATAATGGAATGAAACTGGAAATCAGTAATAGACAGGAAAAAAGTAAATTCACAAATGTGTGGAGGTTAAACAATACACTCCTAAACAGTGGACCAAAGAAGAAATTGCAAATGAAATCAGTAAATATATTGAGACAAATGAAAATGAGAATACAACTTAACAAAACTTATAGGAAACAGCAAAGGCAGTCTTGAGAGGGAAATTTATAGCCTTAAATGCTTCTATTAAAAGAGAAGAAAGAGCTAAACTCAAAGATTTAACTGAAAAACTAGAGAACCTAGAAAAAGAACAGCAAACCAATCCCAAAGCAAGAAGAAGGAAAGAAATAATAAAGATTAGAGCAGAAATAAATGAAATCGAGAGCAAAAAACAAAAAACAAACAAGCAAAAAACAATAGAGAAAATCAACAAAACCAAAAGCTGGTTCTTTGAGAAGATTGGTAAAATTGATAAATCCCTAGCTAGACTAACAACAGAAAAAAGAGAAAAGATGCAAATAAATAAAATCAGAAATGAACAGGGGAAGGTTACGACTGACACCACAGAAATAAAAACAATCATAAGAGGAATTTATGAGGGAAGTGGACTTGGCCCAGTGGTTAGGGCATCCGTCTACCACATGGGAGGTCTGCAGTTCAAACCCCGGGGCCTCCTTGACCCGTGTGGAGCTGGCCCATGTGCAGTGCTGATGCACACAAGGAGTGCCCTGCCATGTAGGGGTGTCCCCCGCATAAGGGAGCCCCACGCACAAGGAGTGCACCCCGTAAGGAGAGTCACCCAGCATGAAAGAAAGTGCAGCCTGCCCAGGAATGGCGCCACACACACGGAGAGCTGACACAACAAGATGACACAAACAGAAACACAGATTCCTGTGCCACTGACAACAACATAAGTGGACAAAGAACACGCAGCAAATAGACACAGAGAACAGACAACTGGGGTGGGGGGAAGGGGAGAGAAATAAATAAATAATTAAATCTTTTTTTAAAAAAAGAGGATATTATGAGAAATTGTATGCCAACAAACTAGACAACCTAGATTAAATAGACAAATTCCTAGAAATGCACAACTAACCTACACTGACACTACAAGAAATGCAAGAACTTAAACAAACCAATTACATTTAAAGAGATTGAATCCGTCACAAAAGATCTCCCAGCACAGAAAAATCCAGGACCAGATGGCTTCATAGGCGAATTCTACAAGCATTTAAGAAAGAATGAACACCAATCCTGTTTAAACTCTTCCAAAAAATTGAGGAAGAGGGAAAATTACGCAATACATTTTATGAAGCCAACATCACCCCAATACCAACAAGAAAATTACAGACCAATCTCTCTAATGAACATAGATGCAAAAATTCTCAACAAAATACCTGAAAATTGAATCTAACAGTACATCAAAAGACTTATACATCACGACCAAGTGGGATTTATTCCTGGTATGCAAGGCTGGTTCAACATAAGAAAATCAATCAACGTAATACACACAACATTAACAAGTTGAAGGAAAAAAAAACACATGATGATCTCAATCGATGCAGACAAAATCCAGCACCCTTTTTTGATTAAAAAAAAAAAAACTTCAAAAGATAGGAATAGAAGGAAAATTCCTCAAAACAATAAAAGGCATATATGAAAAACCCACAGCCAACATCATACTCAATGGGGAAAATTTGAAAGCTTTTCCTCTAAGATCAGGAAAAAGACAAGGATGCCCACTGTCACCATTGTTATTCAATATTCAATACTAGAAGTTCTAGCTAGGGCAATTAGACAAGAAAAAAAAAATTAAAGGCCTCCATATAGGAAAAGAGGAAGTAAAACTCTCACTGTTTGTGGATGACATGATCCTGTACTTAGAAAATACTGAAGTATTCATGACAAAGCTACTTGAGCTAATAAATGAGTTCAGCAAAGTGGCAGGATACAAGCTCAACATGCAAAAATCAATGTTTTTGTAGAAGCTGAGGAGGGGAAAGTTCCATTTTCAATAACAACAAAAAGACTCAAATACCTAGGAATTAATTTAACCAAAGAAGTACAGGACCTATATGCAGAAAACTATGAAACAATGTTAAAAGAAATTTTGAAAGACCTAAACAAATGGAAAGATATCCTGTGTTCATGGGTTGGAAGAATAAATATCGTGAAGATGTCAATCTTACTCAAACTGATTTATGAATTCAGTGAAATACCAATCAAAATCCCAACAGCTTACTTTACAGAATTAGAAAAAGCAATTAACAAATTCATTTGGAAAGGAAAGTATACCCAAATAGCCAAAAGTGTTCTAAAAAAGAAGAGTGATGTGGAAGGAATTTCACTGCCTGACCTTGAAACATATTACAAAGCTACAGTGGTCAAAACAGCATGGTACTGGCAAAAAAATAGACACATCAATCAGTGGAATAGAATTGAGAATCCAGAAATAAACCACTTACACAGTCAACTGGTTTTTGACAAACCTACCAAGTTAATGTTAACAGGAAAAAAGAGTTTCCTCAACCAGTGGGGCTGGGACAACTCGATATCTATAACCAAAAGAATGAAAGAGGACCCTTATCTCACTCCCTATACAAGAATCAACTCAAAGTGGATCAAAGACCTAAATATAAAAGCCAGGACCATAAAACTAGAAAAAAATGTAGGGAAACATCTTCAAGACTTTGTAATTTCTTGGATCTTATACCCGAAGCATGTGCAACAAAAGAAAAAAATAGATAAATGGGACCTCCTCAAAATGAAACACTTTGTACCTCACAGGCATTTATCAAAAGGATGAAAAGGTGGGAAACGGACTTTGGCCCAGTGGTTAGGGCGTCCGTCTACCACATGGGAGGTCCACGGTTCAAACCCCGGGCCTCCTTGACCCGTGTGGAGCTGGCCATGCGCAGTGCTGATGCGCACAAGGAGTGCCCTGCCGCGTAGGGGTGTCCCCCGCGTAGGGGAGCCCCACGCGCAAGGAGTGCACCCCGTAAGGAGAGCCGCCCAGCGCAAAGGAAGGAGCAGCCTGTCGAGGAACGGCGCCACCCACACTTCCTGTGCCGCTGACGACAACAGAAGCGGACAAAGAAACAAGACGCAGCAAAAAGACACAGAAAACAGACAACCGGGGAAGGGGAGGGGAATTAAATAAATAAAAATAAATCTTTAAAAAAAAAAAAAAAAAAAGAAAAGGCAGTCAACTCAATGGGAGAAAATATTTGGAAATCACATATTCGAAAAGGGTTTAATATCCAGGATATATAAGAAATGTTACAGCTCAACAACTGTTGAAAGAATTGAATAGACATTTGTCCAAAGAAGAAATACAAATGGCAAAAAAAACACAAAAAACTAACAATTAGGGAAATGCAAATCAAAACTACAATGAGTTATTTCACACCTATCAGAATGACTATTAAAAAGACAGATCTACAAGTGTTGGAGAGGATATGGAGAGGTAGGAACACTTATTCACTCTTGGTGGGAATGCAGAATGGTACAGCTAGTGTGGAAGACTGTTTGGCAGTTCCTAAAGAAGTTGAATATAGACTTGCCATGTGACCCTGCAATACCACTACTGGGGATATACCCAGACGAACAGAGAGCAGTGATGCGAACAGACATCTGCACACCGATGTTCATAGCAACATTATTCACGATTGCGAAAAGTTGGAAACAACTCAGGTGTCCATCCACCAATGAATGTATAAACAAACTGGTGTATATACATGATGGAATATTATGCAGCTGTAAGAAGAAATGAAGTTGGAAAGCATATGACAACATGGATGAACCTGGAGGACATTATGTTGAATGAAGCAAGCCAGACACAAAAGGAAAAATACCGTATGACTGCATTGCTATGAACCAAATATATTATGTAACATATTATATGACTCAAAAAATATTTTTATATGTATCCAGTATATCTGAGAAATGTATGTTTCTATACAACTGTGTTTTCCTTTTATTTTTTAATTTTTTATATTTCCAATTATTAAATGTACAAAATAAAGTTTTAAAAAATCTAAAAAATAAATAAAGCTAAAAAAAGAAAAGACACATGTCTAACAAAAATAACAATAATTCCTTGGCATCATCTAACCTCCAGTCCATTTTCAAATTTTCTCAATTGAGCCAAAATTTTCTTTGATCAGTTTGAATGCGGATCCATACAAGGTTCACACATAGCATTTGTTCTTCTTTTAATTTTTTAAATTTTTTTTTTTAATTTTCACCCATAGCATTTGATGATGGCTCTTAAGTCTTTCTTTTAATCTAAAACAGTCCATGCCCTCCTCACCTTTTTTAATATTATGTCTCAGTGAAGAAACCAGGCCTGTTGTCCTATAGAATGTCCCACATTCCAGATTTATCTTTTTGTGCCTTTGTGATGTTATTTAACTTGTTCTTTTATCTCCTGTATTTCCTGTGAAGTGGAAGGTGAGTCTAAAGTCTTCATTAAATTCAAGTTTAATTCTTTTTTTGGATAAGAACATTTCAGAGGTGGTACTGAGTACTTTACACTGGCCATTAGAAGGCACGTAATGTTGGATTGTCTCATTTTTAGTGATGCCAGGATTTCCTGTAGCTCATTTTGTAACAACCTGAAAATTTCATTTGGATGTTTCAAGAGTTTAGTCCTTTTTATTGCCAAATGGTTTTCCATTGCATGGATGCACCACAGTTTATTTATCTGTTGAGCAGTTGAGGTATATTTGGACTATTTCCAGTTCTTGGTGATTATAAATAAAGCCACTGTGTATAAGCTTTTGTGTGAACTTAAGCTTCCTTTACTTTTGGATAGATATGTAGGAATGGGTTTGCTGTGTCTTATGTTTAATCTTATTTAAAAATTAGTAGGTTTATGTTTAAATTTATTAGAGACAGCTAGGCTTTTTCAAAATGGCTATATACCATTTACATTCCCACCAATAATGAATGAGCATTCCAATTGCTCCACAATTTGTCAGCACTTGATACTGTTAGTTTTTTTTTAAAGCAATTCTAATAGGTATGTAGCAGTGTTTTTTTTAAAAAATAAACTTTGTTTTCATTTTTTAATGTTTTTTCACCCCCGCCTTGCTGCCGTTTGCACTTGCTCTCTGCTCTCTGTGTTCATTCGCTGTGTTTTCTTTCCATGTCTGCCTTTGTCTTTTTCTTCTCATTTTCTCTTTAGGAGGCACTGAGAACTGATCCCCGGACCTCTGGTGTGGGAGAGAGGCACTTAATTGCTTGAGCCACCTCATCTCCCTGGTCTGCTGTGTCTCTCCCTGTCTCTCTCTGTGTCTCCCTTTGTGGCACCATCTTGCTGTGCTAGCTCTCCGTGGCGTGGGCCGACGGCTCTCCGCTGCGTGGGCCAGCTTGCCTTCACCAGGAGGCCCCGGGAGGATGGTAGAGGGGAGCCCAATCACTTGAACCACATCTGCTTCCCTGTAGTGGGGTCTTATTGTGGTTTTTACTTACATTTCTCTGAAGAGTAATGATCTTAACCTAGTTTCATGTGCTTATTTGCTACTCATATACCTTATTTGCTGAAGCATTTTTCAAATCTTTTGCCCATTTTTTTTATTGGTTGGGTTGATTTTTTATTATTGCGTTTTAAGGGTTTTTATATATTCTAGATACAAGCCCTTTATTAGATTTGTTTTGCAAATATTTTCTGCCCTTCTGTGGCTTGTCTTTTTATTTTCTTAACAGTAGCTCCAGAGTTCTTTTTTTTTTTAGATTTATTTCTTATTTATTTCTCTCCCCTTCCTTTCCACCGCCCCCCCCAGTTGTCTGCTTTCTGTGTCCATTTGCTGTGTGTTCTTCTGTGTCCACTTGTATTCTTGTCAGCAGCACCAGGAATTTGTGTCTCTTTTTGTTGCATCATCTTGCTGAGTCAGCTCTCCATGTGTGCGGCACCACTCCTGGGCAGGCTATGCTTTTTTCACGCAGGGTGGCTCTCCTTACAGGGTGCACTCCTTGCACGTGGGGCTCCCCTACACGGGAGACACCCCTGCGTGGCATGGCACTCCTTGCACACATCAGCACTGCATGTGGCCCGGCTCATCACACGGGTCAGGAGGCCCTAGGTTTGAACCCTGAATCTCCCATATGGTAGGCGGACGCTCTATCCATTGAGCCAAATCTGCTCTTACTTTGGTGAAATCCAATTTATCAATCTTTTCTTGTTTGGTGGATCATGCTTTTGATGTTGTAATTTAAGACATCTTTGCCTAACCCAAATTCCCAAATATTTTCTCTTGTTATCATCTAAGAGTTTCATAGTTTTACATTTAGGTCTAAGTATGATTTTGAGTTATCTTTTAGAATAAATTATCTTTTAGAGTGATTAAAAATATGAAAAAGATAAATGTTATATTTACTTCAATTTTTATCATTTCCACTTTTCCTCATTTCTTTAGATGGATCCAAGTTTCTTACTGGTATCACATTTGAAACATTATTTTTGGAAGACATTTGTAGATTTAAAAGACATAGTAATTGGGAAGCAGACGTGGCTCAACTGATAGAGCATCCATCTACCATATGGAGGGTCCAGGGTTCAATCCCCAGGGCCTCCTGACCTGTGTGGTGAGCTGGTCCACGTGCAGTGCTGCCGCGCGCAAGAGGTGCCATGCCACGGGGTGCCCCACGCACAAGGTGTGCACCCCACAAGGAGAGCCACCCTGTGTGAAAAAAAAAAAGTGCAGCCTACCCAGGAGTGGCACCACACATATGGAGAGCTGACGCAGCAAGATGATGCAACAAAAAAGAGACGCAGTTTCCCAGTGCTGCAGGATAATGCAAGCAGACAAAGAAGAACACATAGCGAATGGACACAGAGAGGAGACAACGGGGGAGATGGGGAGAGAAATAAATAAATAATAAATCTTAAAAGACATAGTAATTGAGCTAGAAGACAGTATCAACAAAATTTTGAAAGCTGGGAGCAAATGGTGAATGATAACAGACCTGAGAAAACTGCCTCTGAAGGTAGCAGTGGGAAAAATCTAGGAACTGTGCTGAATTTTACATAATTCACCAAAGGCTCAGGTACAGGAGGTACCAGGTATTTCGGAAGTGGAAGAGAAGGTAGGGCTTAACAAAGGAAGCATGTTTAAAAGCCTATTAAAGAAATACATACATCCTCAGATTCCCTCTCACACTCAACACAGCTGGAGAACTCTTCCAATTTCCAGAAGAAAACAAGAGGTTTATTCTGTGGAAAGGTTAAAATAGTCTCTGAGCTATGGGTGCCAGGTGCAGCTGAAGTGGAGGTGCTGTTCAGGAAACGGGAGTAAGTGAATGCTCACGGGTTGAATTTTGAGACCCCTTCCCAACGCTTTCCTCCCACTCAGCTACCAGAACTCAGACATGAGACTTAAATCCCATAGGCAGGGGGCCAAAGGGTCCGTCTTAGAGAATCAGCCAAGTTCATGAGGAAAGACATCGAGGTATTCCCCCGCCCCCACCAAAGCAGCTCAGCCAGAGCCCCCAGGGAGCCCACTTCAGCTAAGCCCACTCAGAAACACGCTCTTCCAGTAAGCAGTGCCCTGTTCTCAAACATAAGCAGACACACGGCCCACCCACTGTCTGGGAACCTGGTGACAAGGCTTTCCCAGGAGGTTATCCACGACCAGCTGGGGAGTGTGGCCATTTCAAACTCGAGTGGGTCAGAAGCCTTCAGAAGAGATTTCTTCAGAGAAGACAAAATTGACCGAAAATCTCATGCAACTAAGGAAACCCCATAACGTGAAAAATTGAATGCAAAATAAGCAAGTTGGAGGAAGGAGTTATCACCCTTAAAGAGATTAGCGCAAATACTACATCCATGAAACAGGAACTGGATATTATTTTTTAAAGTATATTCAGAGAATAAAAATATTCTCTTGGAAATGGAAAGCATGATAGCAGAATGAAAACTTCAAAACGTTAAACTAACGAAGTATCTCAGAGAGCAAATCAGGTGAATAACTGGTCAAGGTACCCAACTGTGGGAACATGACAAATGTCCCTCATGCTACCCTTTTAAAATCACAGCTTTGACAGCGGATGTGGCTCAAGTGATAGACCTTTCGCCTACCATATGGGAGGACCTGGGTTCAATTCCTGGAGCCTCCTGGTGAAAAAGAAGAAGAGAAAGTGTGCCCGTGCGGCAAGCCAGAGCCTGCGCAAGTGCCTGCATGGTGAGCCAGTGTCCCATGCAAGTGAATCTCGCAGCAAGATGATGATGCTTCAAAAAGAGAGACAAGGGGAGAGTCAAGGTGAAGCACAGCAGAGACCAGGAACTGAGGTGGCACAATTGACAGGGAACCTCTCTCCCCATCACAGGTCTCCAGGATTGAATCCTGGTAAATCCTAGAGGAGAGAAAAGGAGAAGAGAAGACAACACAGACAGCAAAAACACCAGGGCAGGATGAGGGGAAAGGGGAAAATAAATAAATAAATCTAAAAACCAAAAAAAACCACACCTCAGCTTGAGGAATGGGTGTAGCTCAGTGGTTGAGTGCCTGCTTCCCACGTATAAGGTCCCGGGTTCAATCCCCAACCTCCGAAAAAAAAAAGAAAGAAACTGATGATGTTAGAGATAAGAAAATTTTTAAAAATGCAAACCTGGTTTAAATTAAATTAAATTTAAAACCATACCTGCCTCCTTCCTGCCTTTTCCTCAGCCTCCCCATGTCCCAAACCCTGGCAGCCACCAATCTGACCTCCATTTCTAAAATTTTGTCATTTCAAAAATGTCATATAAATGGAATCCCATGGTGCATAATTTGGGGGATTGGCTGTCTTTGTTCAGCATAATTCCCTGGAGATTCACCCAAGGTCTTACTTGTATCAATAGTTTTTTTTTTTTTTAATTACTGAGTAATAATCATATGCATGTCCCACAGTTGTGTGTTTTTTTTTTAACCATTCATCTGTTGAAGAACATCTGGGCTAATTCCATTTTGGGGCTATTACAAATAAAGCTGCTATGAACATTCATGAACAGATGTCTGTGTGAACATCTGTTTTCATTTCTGTGGGATAAATATCCAGGAGTGCAATCCCTGGGTCATATGGTAGTTGTATCATCCAGATGTTTTTGCACATGCAAACCATATGTAAATAGATTTTTAAAACCATCATCATTCTACACACGTAAATCTGCAACTGTCCTTTTGTTTCTTTCTGACGCTAATAGTATATCTTGGCTCTCTTTCCATGTACGCGTATACAGCATATCCTGGCTCTCATTCAGTGTAACAGCTTCATAATACGTTCCGTCGTGTGGATTTACAGGATGTACGGGATGCATTGAGCAAGACCCTTGGCAGCTGCCACTGTCATCCCCTCCGCAGGGCCCACGCCATTGCGGCTGCCAGCTCCTATACTGAGGTGTCTTGGGATGTGTTTTCCAGTTTGTTACTTTTTTTCATGATGTTCAGCAACAAGTTCTTTAGACCAAACCATGAGAATACTAATTTCTTTGTCCCACCACTCTTCACTTATCCTGTCTTCCTTTTTCTCGGATTCATTATCTTTCCTCAAACAATCCTTTAGCTTAGATCTGTGGGTGCTAAACTTTCTTAGGGTTTACACATCAAATACCTCTTTATTTTGCCTTCTAACTTTCATGTTGGTTTGATGCACTTAAGATTTCCAGTTTAAAATTCTTTTTTCTTAGAACTTTTAAACTCTTTCCCCATTGCTTTCTGCTCAAGAGAAGTCTGCCAATCTGATTCACATTCCTTTTCAGGCAGTCTGATTAAATTCTTATTTTTTTAAATGAGTTTTGATAAATGCATACAGTCATGTAATCACAACAGTGAAAATACAGAACAATTCCATCATCCCCAAATAAGCCCCACGCTGCCCTTCTGAAGTCAGCTCTTCCCACCTCCTCCAATCCGTAGCAACCGCTGATCTGTTTTATGTCCCTGGAGTTTCACCTCTTGCAGTTTGTTAGGTATCTGTTTAGCTTACCCTCTTTTGAAATTTTTTCTCTTTTTCATCAGGACTTCTGAATGGTTCTGTGCGCATATGCGTGTGCATGTGTAATATTATCTTGTACCCTGTTTTGGTTTCACTGCAGGATAACAAACCACCCCAAAACGAAGCGGCTTAAAATGACAACCGTCCTATTTGCTTGGGATTCTGCAACTTCGCAGAGCTCGGGAGGTGCTTCTTCCATTGGTCTTGCTGTTGGCCACACATAGCTTCATTTGGTTGACAGGTCAGCTGGGAAGTTGGGGAGCCAAGCTTTGTGTGCTCTTCATGTAGTCTAAGGGTCTCTACTCAGCTACATGACCTTTCCATGTGGTCTCTCCACTTGTCCCTCCAGCTGAGTAGCTGGGCTTCTTAAATGTTGCCCAGGGCTGCCAAGAGCACAAATACAGGCTCTTGCAGGCCTTCTGCAGCCTTAAGCCAGGAACTGGCAAACTTCTGGGGCAATAACGAAAGCAAATCATTGGTTAGCCTGGAGCCAACATGAGCAAGTACTCCAAGAACAGAACACCACGTGGTATGGCTTACTGGGGACCAGCAGTGTGACACACAGCCAGTCACCCCTCTGGGGAGACTAATTATACTTTTTTTCCCTCCCTTCTCCCCCGCCGTTTTTTTGCTGTCTGTGTCCATTTGCTGTGTGATCTTCTGTATCCATTCCTTTGTCTTCTCATCTTTTCTCTCTAGGATTCACCAGGATTTGATCCTGGGAACCTCTGATGTAGAGAGAGTTTCCCTGTCAATTGCACCACCTCAGTTCCTGGTCTATGCTGCATTTCACCTTGACTTCCCCTTCATCTCTCTCTCTCTCTCTTTTTTTTAAAGATTTATTTATTTATTTCTCTCCCCTCCCCCCCCCCCAGTTGTCTGTTGTCTGTGTCCTTTCGCTGTGTGTTCTTCTGTGATCGCTTCTCTCCTTATCCGCAGCCCTGGGAATCTGTGTTTCTTTTGTTGTTGTTGCATCATCTTGTTGTGTCAGCTCTCCGTGCATGCAGCACCATTCTCAGGCAGGCTGCACTTCCTTTAGCACTGGGTGGCTCTCCTAACAGGGCGCACTCCCTGCATGTGGGGCTCCCCCACGTGAGGGACACCCCTGCATGGCAGGGCACTCCTTGCGCGCATCAGCACTGTGTATGGGCCAGCTCCACACGGGTCAAGGAGGCCCGGGATTTGAACCTTGGACCTCCCATGTGGTAGGCAGATGCCCTATCCATTGGGCCAAGTCCACTTCCCCATCTCTCATCATTTTACTGCATGACTCACTTGCGCAGACACTGGCTCACCACGTGGGCACTGGATCACCATGGGAGCACTGGCTTGTCGCACATGCACACTTTCTCTTCTTTTTCACCAGAAGGCCCCAGGGATTGAACCTGGGTCCTCCCATATGGTAGGCAGAGGCCCTATCAATTGAGCCACATCCGCTTCCCTAATTAAACTTCTTTACAAGACTCATGTTTGCTCAATTAAGTCTCCTTGCATGTTAGACCTTCCATTGGTAGCACAGTGAGCTTGTTTTCTGGGTGTGAAGCCCTCTTGATCCTGCCTTTCCAGCAACAGGGCCCACATTCTGCTTTAACATTTCAGCAGCTGCCACTCCTACCTGCCACTCAACATGGGTGACTAAAACGCAGGAACTGAACAGCCCACTGTTCAGATGCAGCATCTAAGGGTCCTGATGTTCTCTTCAGAGCAGACATCTACGTAAATGAGTATTATGCCTTTCTTTCTCAGAAAGGCTGACCTTGACTGCTTTCTACCTTTGAGAAATGTCTTTTCTTGTTTGCCTATGCTATCCACCTCCTCCCCCATCTTTTTTTTTAAAGATTTTATTTATTTATTTATTTCTCTCCCCTTCCCCCTCCCCACCTGTTCTCTGTGTCTATTTGCTGCGTCTTCTTTGTCCGCTTCTGTTGTTGTCAGTGGCACAGGAATCTGTGTTTCTTTTTGTTACATCATCTTGTGTGTCAGCTCTCCGTGTGTGCAGTGCCATTCCTGGGCAGGCTGCACTTTCTCTCGTACTGGGCAGCTCTCCCTACGGGGCACACTCCCTGTGCGTGGGGCCCCCCACACGGGGGACACCCCTGCGTGGCACGGCCCTCCTTGCGCACATCAGCACTGAGCATGGGCCAGCTCCACACGGGTGAAGGAGGCCCGGGGTTTGAACCACAGACCTCCCATGTGGTAGACGGATGCCCCAACCACTGGACCAAGTCTGCCGCCTCCTCCCCCATTTTTTCTGTCATTTTGCAGGACTTCATGGGAAAGGAAGAGCAGAGGTGAGTTTAAGCCATCATGTCCAGGTAAAACCATTGCATGGATTCACCATCACTTAAGCAACCTGACCCCTCCAGGAAGCCCAGGGTGTTGGTATCCCTGGTACCCCTAGGTTTCTCAGCCCTGGATATCTGGCCCAGCCTGGAAATCCCGGTCTCTCCCACCACCACGCTCTCCTAAGAACTGACCTGGATGTGCAAGGGGAGGGTGGTACTGAGTAGTGCATGAACTCTGGAGCACCAAACGAGGAGCAAGGGAAGCTTCAGGAGGGCCCAGACTAGAGAGCTCATCAGCCCCCACTGCCCTCGGCTGGGGTCTTCCATCTCCTCTAGGGACCAGCAGGGATCCCAGTTCTGGCTCCATCACAGTCTATTCCACGGGCAAAACACAGCATCATTATATGATTCCCTGTAGCTGATCCCCAGTCTCCAATTAAGGAATCGCAGGTTGTGAGGAGTTCCGGTCCCATCCATCTCAGCCACACAAGAGAATCCCAAATGAAAGTGGTCAGAAAGTTCTGGAAGGGCAGGAAGTGACAGACTGGCGAAGATGAAGGTTGAGGGGGCAGAAATGGGCACCTGGACTAAGGCATCACCTTTGGTGCGCCCTCTAGGACCGACCCGGGTGACCCCGGGATGGTATGTGGCCGGAGAGACCCCGGGTACCTGCAGCGCGAGCGCGGGTGTAGACCACCAGCTTCCCAGGAGCAGCAGGGCGGGAGCCGGGGCCGCGCAGCCCGGTGCGCTCGGGTGCAGCTGGCCTGGTGGCCGCGGGGCGGAGCCCGAGGCCCAGAGACGCACGGGCGCGGGGCGCCTGCGGGGCGCCAGGGAGCCGGCGCGCCGTCTGTTCCATCGCCGGTGCCAGAAGAGGCACGGGCGGCCCCAGCTCCCCTAAGGCTCCTGGGCAGATAGCAAAAATCCCTCTGGTTGAGTGTGATTTGTGGGTGTCACTCTCCATCATTTCAGTACTGAGACATATTTTGTTTTTGGTTTTAGTTTCGATCGTTTCAGTTAGTGTCAGAAATAAGTTTTAGGTTCCCATTCTTATGCCAGTAGCTTAAGGATTCCTACCTCTTAGATACGGAATTATTAATTAAAGCGGACTTGAAAAGTCCCTTGAATCGGACTAGGTTTATAAGGCCCCTAGCAGGCTTGGTCCACATCCCTTCAGGGAGGTCGGGACTGGGAGAGGGATCATGTGACTTGTTGCCAGAAGACCAGCCCGGAGAAGCATCAACATGCCGCCCCCAAGCAACAAACAATAGTGCCCCTTTCTTATTTACCAAGAAGGTCGGCAGCCAGAGGGGTGACTGATTGAAGAGAACACCTGGAGGAAATAGCCGAGGCAGGGCCTCTTGGGAGCAAGTCACGCCAGGAAAGGCCACAGGGTTCTAGCCATTTCTGAAGCTTTTACTCAAACCTTTCCCAGGGAAGCCCCAAATCAAAGACAAAGCTCCTAGACAGGGTCCTAGTGATATGAGTCAGGAATCTGAAGCCTAGTAGACCCCAGGTTAGTGCCCTTTGCCATGAAGCTGGTGGCTGCAAGCCTTTTGTGGCAGAGGAGGCCGATAGGGGGCTGGTCATGACATATGGCCAGTGATCAATAACTTGAGGGGGATTTCTTACTAGTATGGTATGAAATCACCTCATGAGGCAGTCTCCCATCTTGACCTCAGCTAGGCTGTTGCAGCTAGGTTTTTGCACAAGCCTTGGAATCTTCCACTGAGATGTAGGGTTCTGAGAAACGTATTTTAGAGTGAGCTGGATAAGTGATGACCCAATTGTTTCTTAGAGCAAAACTGAAGTTCCAACAAAAGTCAAAGAACAGAAATCATATACATCTTACTCTCTGACCATAAAGCAATTATATTAAAATTTAATAACAAGGACAAATATAATTCACCATATATGTGAAAATGAAAACATCTCTGAATAATTCATATAGGTCAAAGAAGAAAGCATGGTGGAAATTTAAAAATACTTAAGAACTGAACTAAGTGATAAAATGGTACAAAAGTTCTTCACCCTAGTAAAATATTAAGAGAAAAAACATAAAATCAATTCAACACATGCAAAAAAAAATCCACATTTGTTAAAGTTCAATGTTCATTTCTGATTAAAATAAACAAAGCCTTAGCAAATTAGGAATGGAAGAGAATTTTCTCAAGCTGAGAAACAGCTACAAAAATCCTGTAATATGCATCAACCTAACTGGGGAAATGTAAGCATTCACTTTAGGTTCCCAAAGATTGATAGGGTTGAGGGAAGTAGCAGGTAGCTGAAGATAATTTGCCATCTTTGCAGAAACCAGAAGCTTAACTTCTATCTTAAAGTATATGATTCTCGATTTACCAATTTGAGAATGTAATGGTATGTCAAAATACCCTCAGAAAAATATATTAGCAAGTGTATTTTGCTCATCATCCTTGCTTTGTTTTGTTAAGAGGTTTTAATACTCTTCACTCACACTAGTATCACCAAGTTTAGCTTAGTATAATCAATATTTAGCTTTTTTTTCAGGAATTATAACAAGTACCTTAGATTTCATACCCATAACTATTATGCGTTAGATGTTCTAGTCAGTGCAATGAGGAAAGAAAAGAAATAATAGGCACCCAGACTGGAAAGGCAGAAGTAATATTGCCTTTATTCACAAACAACATGACTATGTAGAAATCCTACAGAATCTATAAGAAAGCTATTAGAAATAATTAGGGCATTTAGCAAGACTGCAGGATGCAAGATCAATATATTTTTTAAAAACTGCATTTCTATATATTAGCAATTGAAATTTAAAGAGCAATACCATTTACAATGGCATAAAAATATGAAATACCTAGGGATAAATCTGACAAAAGATGTGCAAGCCCTACACACTGAAAACTACAAAATATAGCTGAGATAAACTAAAGAAAGTTTAATTAATAGAGATATATACCATGTTCATGAATCAGCAAACTCAATTTTGTTAAGGTGCTAATTCTCTTCCAATTGAGCTATAAACTCAACGTGATCCTTATCAATCATATTCTCTCGAGAAGTGGACTTGGCCCAATGGATAGGACGTCCATCTACCACATAGGAGGTCCACAGTTCAAACCCCAGGCCTCCTTGACCCTTGTGGAGCTGGCCCAAGTGCAGTGCTGATGTGCGCAAGGAGTGCCGTGCCAGGCGGTGGAGCCCCACGCACAAGGAGTGCGCCCCATAAGGAGAGCCGCCCAGCACGAAAGAAAGTTCAGCCTATGCAAGAATGGCGCTGCACGCATAGAGAGCTGACACATCAAGATGATGCGACAAAAAGAAACACAGGTTCCCGTGCCGCTGATAACAACAAGTGGACAAAGAAGAACACACAGCAAATGTACACAGAGTACAGACAACTGGGGGGGGGGAGGGGAGAGAAATAAATAAAAATAAATCTTAAAAAAAAATTCTCTCATCAGTTGTAACAAAGGGATCCAACCAATTCATAATGCTAAAAATAGGAGCACATATATGGGAAGTCTGTATTTTCTGTGTGATCTTTCTTTAAACCTATAACTTCTCTAATAAATATATAAATATCCCAGCAGGTTTTTTGTTTGTGTGTTTGTTGAAAGCGGCAATACAATTCTAAAATTCTTATGGAAATTCAAAGTAACCTAAAATAGACGATATAATTTTGAAAAAGGAATAACAAAGTTGGAGGATTTACATTACCCAATTTATAAAGTTTCCAGACTTATAAAATTTCAGTAACAAATATTGTGCAGTATTGGCAAAAGATAGATAGGTCAATGAAGTAGAATGTAAAGTCCAGAAATAGGTCCACTCTTCAAAGGTGTTAAGCAATTCAGGGGAAAAGGGATAGCTTTTTGTTTGTTTGTTTGTTTTTACAAACAATGCTGGAACAAATGGGATAGCTATAGGCAAATAAAGGAAAAAGAAAAAGAAAACAGAAAGTAAGCAAGAAAAAGAGAAAGAACTATATATTCAAAACTACTCAAAACAGATCACAGCCCGAAATGTAAATCTATAAACTTTTAGAACAAAAACACAGGAGAAATCTTTGTGACCTTAAGCTAGGCAAAGTTTTCTTAGATAGAATAACAAAACCTTTGCCCGTAAAAGAAAAATACATAGATTGGACTGCATCAAAATGGGCAAAATATTTGAACAGAAGATCCTTCACCAAAGAAGATATACAGAGAAGTGGGTTTAGCTCAATGGACAGAGCACCCGCCTACCACATGGGAGGTCCAGAGTTCAAACCCAGGGCCTCCTGACCCGTGTGGTGAGCTGGCCCACACCGAGTGCTGAAGCGTGCATGGAGTGCTGTGCCATGCAGGGGTGTCCCCTGCATAAGGGAGCCCCACGCACAAGGAGTGCACCCCGTAAGGAGAGCCGCCCGTGTGGAAAAAGCACAGCCTGTCCAGGAATGGCACTACACACACAGAGAGCTGACACAGCAAGATGATGCAACAAAAAGAAACACAGATTCCCAGTGCCTCTGATAAGGATAGAAGTGGTCAAGGAAGAACACACAGCGAATGGACAGAGAGCAGACAACTGGGGGGAGGAGAGGAGGAGGGAAAGGGAGAGAGAAAAATAAATAAATAAATAAATAAGGTTAAACATACATGTACCATATGACCCAGTCATCCCACTCCCAGGCATTTTCCCAAGAGAAGTGAAAGCATGTGTTCACACAAAGATTCATACATGGATGTTCATAGCAGCCTTATTTGTAATAGCCCCAAACTGGAAACAATCAAAAAATCAAAATACCCATTAACAGGTAAATGGATAAATGAATTGTGACATAGCCATAGAATGGAATGCTACCAGCAATAAAAAGGAATGAACTGTTGACACACACAACAACACAGATGAATCTCACAGTAAGAACGCTGAGGAGAAAGAGTACATAATATATGATTCCATTCATTAAAAAATTCTAGAAAATGCAAGCTCATCTATAGTGGCAGAAAGCAGAACAGTGGTTGGAGACAGAAGGGTTACCAAGGGGTAAAAGGAAACTTTTGGTGGGGACAGATATATTTATTATCTTGGTTGTGGTGATGGTGTCACAGTGTACAATATTGTACTCTTTAAATATGTGCGGTTTATTGCATGTCAGTTACACCTCAATAGAGCTTTTGTGTGTGTGTGGTACTGGGGTGAGGGAGGGGGAAGCCGTTGAGCTACATTGGTTCCCCTGAATTGGGTTTTTTGTTTTGTTTGTTTGTTTTTTTAGTAGGCACCTGAACCGAACCAGGACCTCCCATGTGGGAAACAGGTGCTTAACCACTTGAGCCACATCCGCTTCTCCCCAATATAGCTTTTTAAAGAATGGGGTCAGATACTGTATAGCTTCGCCAGTATCTGATCTTCTGTATCCTTCTAACTTCTTCTACAAGAGCAGATGCTCTTTATTGTCTTTGTGCTGTGATAGAGGAGTTTTATTTTCTAATTTATGTTGTTTTAAAAGTTTTCTACAGGGAAGTGTGCGTGACTCAACTAACAGAGCTTCCGCCTACCGTCTGGAGGGTCCAGGGTTCCATACCCAGGGCCTCCTGACCTGTGTGGTGAGCTGGCCCATGCACAGTGCTGCCTCCCGCAAGGAGTGTGGTGTCGTGTAGGGGTGCGCCTGCATAGGGGAGCCACATGCGCAAGGATTGTGCCCCGCAAGGAGAGCTGCCCTGCGTGAAAAAAGCGCAGGCCATCCCAGGAGTGGCACCACACACGTGGAGAGCTGACGCAGCAAGATGACACAACAAAAAAAGAGACACACTTCCCCGGTGCCGCCTGAAAATGCAAGGGGACGCGGAAGAACACACAGTAAACTGACACAGAGAGCAGACAATGAGGGAAGGGGAGAGAAATAAATAAAATAATAAAATCTTTAAAAAAAAGTTTTCTACAATGAACACGGAATGCTTTTATCAGCAGAAAACAAACAAGCAAATATGATCTTTTTAAAAGAACGATGAGGAGAAACTGGCACCTTAGAAGGGAGCCCCAGGTGCTCACTGGTCCTGAGTAATAGGGGTCCTCCATCACCTCTGCCGTCAGCTACCCTCCCCACTCCAAAATCCCGCACCTCCGTCAAGCCCCTTCTTCCCCGGTTTCCTCTCCACCTCTGCAAGCTCGTCCCTTTCCAGGCCAGGCATCTTCAGTACGTCCCCCTCCTCTGGAGGCTGCAGAGGAAACACTGAAGTAGTAGAGGGTGTTGAGGGAGGCCGTCACTCAGCACTGGGGTGCCCTCGGCCTGCGCTCCCTGCAGGCGAAGGGGTGAAGACCCGCCACGGCCCCAGGTCCCGCGGCGCCCGCATGCGCGCTGTGGGGAGAGGAAACCCGCATACGTGTGCCGGGAGGGAGAACGCAGACGCCCTCTCGGTCTGGATCCAGGAGACCCGGTGCCCTCCTCCCTCCCTCATTCCATCTCCTCGAGAGCAGGTGACTGAGTCCGAGGACTGGGGCGCACCCCGCGCCTTCACGGCGGCGCGCCGGGTCCCTGGCGCCCCGCAGGCGCCCCGCGCTCGGGCGTCTCTGGGCCTTGGGCTCCGCCCCGCGGCCACTAGTCCAGCTGCACCCGAGCGCGCCGGGCTGGGTGGCCCTGGCTCCCGCCCTGCTGCTCCTGGGAAGCTGGTTGTTCTACACCCGCGCTCGCGCTGCAGATGCCCGGGGACTCCGGGAGCCACTCCGTATTGACCCTAGAAGGCGAGCAGAAAGTGATGGCTGTGTCCAGGTGCCCATTTCTGCCCCCTCAGCTTTCATCTTTGCCAGCCTGGGACTACTTGCCCTTCCAGAATCTTCTAACCCTCTTAGCCAGGTTTCTCTGGTATGTCTGAGATGTGTAGGGCAGGAATTCCTCTCAGACTCGGACTCCTTAATTAAGGAGGGGAATTAATCAGTTAACCGACCTAAAATGCTGTTTTCTTTCTCTGATATTGATGGGGAGAGGGAGCCACAGACCTGAGAGGTGCCTTGCTCTCCTCCTCTACCCCATCTTATGGGAGGGTGGCAAAGGGCGGTAGCTTCCCCTGTCTGCTCTGTGCCAGCTAAACTGTTAGGTAAATTTAGGAACAAATTTTTATTCCCACCTTGTATTAGTCAGCCAAAAGGGGTGCTGAGGCAAAATACCAGAAATTGGTTGGTTTTTATAAAGGGTATTTCTTTGGAGTAGGAGCTTACAGATATGAGGCCATAAAGCATAAATTACTTCCCTCACCAAAGTCTATTTGGAGCAAGATGGCTGCAATGTCTGTGAGGGTTCAGGCTTCCTGGGTGCCTAAGTTCCTGGGTCGTGCTTTTCTTAGGTTTAGGTTTCTTTCTTCCTGGGGCTGTCTTCTCTCTCCTCTGTGAGGTTATTTCCTGGGGCTCCCGCTTTAGTCTTCAGCATCAAACTCCAACATCAAAACTCGAACATCAGAAACCCTCAACTCTGTCCTTTGCCATGCCTTTTATCTGTGAGTCCCCACTCATCAAGGGGTGGGGACTCAACGCCCTACTGGCACAAGAGGTTTACGTAATTCCCTAATCAAGTAAACCTATGAATCCAATATATCAATTTATAAACATAATCCAATATTTCTTTTTGGAATTCATCAATAATATCAAACTGCTACACACCTGCAGCTGGCAGGACTGGTATGCCTCCCACCTTCCAAGCTCAGAGTTCATCTCCGGCAAGAGCCAGTCTTGCAGCCATACTGTCACCCCATTGCTGGAGCTGCCCGGCATCATCACGCCCGCCTTACAGATGAGGACACCGAGGCTCAGGGAGGTGAAGATGGTAGTGACAGAGCCAGGCCTCCTGTAGAGTCCAGAGCTCTTTCCTCTGCCCCTTACGCCTCTGAGCAGGAGCAGGAGCTGTGAAGGAGTTGGGAAGAGGGTCCAGGAGTGCTGGTCATGTCTGGGCCCCTTAGGGCTGCGGCTGCAGCCCTGTTGAGCTTGGTTACAGGAGAGGTGGCCTGAGCCTGTGCTGAGGAGAAGGAGAGGCAGGAAGGGAGGCCACCTTCTCTACCCTTGCTGAGGAGACTCGGGCAGTGAGGTCCAGTGTGGATGGTAGGTTCTCTGCCTAGGCAGGCGCTGGGCCTGCTCTCCCCACCCCACTCCCACCTCAAGCCCAGCCCTCTCAGCAGGGCAGAGGGGAGTCTCCCACGCCCACCCCACTTTCTTCTCTCTCTGGAAAAGCAGAGGTGAGGCCGAGAGCTAGACCCGCGTGACGCAGCCAGCCGGTGGTCAGGCTCGAGTAGCTGGGCTTGGAGAGGGGTCTGCGATGCTGTGAGGTTCAGAACTATTATGAGCATCCAATGGGTGAGGCAAGGCCTGGGCCTGACTCTTGGGGCTGGGGGTGGGGGTGAGGAAATGAGCATATCCAGGTGTGGAAGCTCCTGGCTTCCCACCCCCAAATATCCCCTCAGTCCTCAGTTGTAGATTCAGTGTCAAAGCCTGGGCACATCTGGGTCTCTAAGAGGTAAGAGGCTGTGTGCACACAGGTGAGTTTGGGGATGCCTCCGTACGCGTCATTTATCATCGCTGGGCAGCACCGTCAGCCATTATCGCACGTTTGTGGCCAAGTTCTGAAGGAGTGGAAGTTACGGCTGCGAGTTCTCCAAGGCTCCACATTGTCGTGAAGTGAGCATGTTTGGGAAGCTGGGGTGCCCCCTTGTGGATACTTGAGGAACCTCACTATCTCTTTGCCCTCCTCAGAGTCCTCCCTCTCAGGCTACCCCTTTGCTGACCTCTTCCTCCATCCACGTCTTGCCCAGCACCATGTCCACCTACAGGACTCCACTCGCAGACCCACTGAAGGGTGGGTCTTTATTAAGTCCATGAGGGATCCTGGGTCTCCAGGTTGAATTTCAGCACATTTAACCCTAATATACTGTAAACAAGGGCTTACAGGGCCCTCCTTATGTGCTTTACAAATACCAGCCCATTTATTCCTCACATCTACCTTGTGACGTCGGTACAGTTACCATCCCTCCTGGGAAGTGGTTGTGGCTCAAGCACTGATAGAGGGTCTGTCTGTCATATGGAGGGTCCAGGGTTCAATACCCAGGACCTCCTGGCCCATGTGATGAGCTGCCCATGCTCAGTGCTGCTGTGTGCAAGGAGTGCCATGCCATGCAGGGGGCACCCCTGTGTAGGGGTTCCCCACATGCAAGGAGTGCACCCCACAAGGAGAACTGCCCTGCACAAAAAAAAGCACAGCCCGTCCGGGAGTGGCGTCGCACACAAGGAGAGCTGACACAGCACGATGACACAACAAAAAGAGACACAGATTCCCAGTGCCGCTGATAAGGATAGAAGCAGTCACAGAAGAACACACAGAGAGCAGACAACTGGGGGAGGGAGGGGGAAAGGGGAGAGAAATAAATAAAAAATAGATAAATCTTTTTTAAAAAGTGGCATAGTTTCCTGATGCCACATAACAAGAATGCAAGCAGACACTGAAGAACACACAGCGAATGGACACAGAGCAGATAACAGGGGAGGGGAGGAGGGGAGAGAAATAAATAAGATAAATTTTTCCAAAAAAATTACCATCTCTCTTTACAGAGGAGGAAACTGGGGCGTGGAAAAGTTGTGACTCTCCTAAGGCCACCCAGCTATTCTGCGCTGAGTCTCTGCTCTCAAGCACCCATCATGCCGCCTGTCACTGCAGGAGAGCCCCAAAGAGCAGCCTGAGGATGTGTGTGACGAGAGCATCTTCCCAGGCCTCTTGTCCCTTCAACTTCCCAAAGATCGCCTGGCGCCTCGGGGGATGAGTCTGTCCTGCCACGTGCATGGAGGGTCAGGAGACTCAAGACCCTCTCTTCTCTGACCTTGTTGGCTCTTTCCGAGCACTCTGGATGGTGAAAAATGAAGGAGAAAGCAGGACTAGTTAAAGCTCCAAAATCTCAGGGCAAGTTGGCATACCCTAAGGCAACACGGCCTCCTTCACTAACTGAACGAGAAGAGTGATTAGGCCAGCGTAGGCAGAGGCCAGTCAGATGGGGTCCACACCGCCTTCCCACCCCCCACCCTCTCCACCCTCAGGGAGAGGGACCCGGTGGATGATCACGAGCCTCAGCGCTCTTCTGGAACCTGAGACTGGATGTGGGGTCAGAACTCCCTTTTCACCATTTTACAGACAAGGAAGTGAAGCCGCTTCCTCATGCCACGCAGTTAACACGGGTTTGTTACACTCCACTGTGGGTGCTGAGCAGAGGGATCACGAGAGGGATAACAGCAGACCCGCCCTTCAGGGCTCTGCTTAGCAGGGGAAGGACAGAGGAGTCCGCTCTACCTGCAAGGCAGTGTGGCCGGCGTGCCGCGGAGGTGACTGCGGCAGGAGAGGCGAGCTGGACTCTGCTACGGGGGCAAGGACGGCTTTGGAGGAGAGGCCCCTTGAGATGGGTCTTGGGGTTGGGTTGGATTACTTGGAGGGAGAGGAGCGTTGCTGGCGAGGGCAGGTGCGAAGGCACAGCAGTCTGAAACAGCGGGGCGCGGCCAGGGGCCAGCGGGCATTGATCTGGCTGTCTGAGGAAGAGCCGGGGCACTCGTGGGGTCAGATCACGAAGGCCTCGGTGGAGTCCAGACTCCACCCCTTAAGCGCACACAAGGAGTGGCGTCACCCTCTTCACAGAGCTGAGGAGGCGTCTACATGCTCAGAGGGGGTGGGTGGCAGAGGCGCTCGAGATGGTTCACTTAGTTTGTTAATGGTTTTGTTGACCCGTATGGAGTTCTCTGTTAGGCAGAACTCTTTCATCGCAGGTGGCAGAAAACCCCCGGCAAGCAAAAAGGGAATTCGCTCATTCACCTGATTGGAGAGGACACCGTGAGAGTGTGAAGGACCGCAGGAAGAACACCGGAAAGCCAGAGGACTGGACCTGAGGGCTGAAGGCCACCAGGAACGCCACCCTGCCCGGGCCACAGCTCCACTTCCCACTTCCTGGCTTTGTTCCGCAGACACACTCCCTTCACGAGGCGGGGAAGAGGGCCGCCCACAGCCCCGGAGTGTATCCTCTCAACTCGCAACCCCGGCATGCTGCCCAGCCTGAGAGAGGGCACCCAACTCAGACTGGCAGAAAGAACCAGCGAAGCTTGTCCCTCAACTGTGTTTTAAAGATGAAAGGAAGAAAGGAAGAAGGAAGTTTAGGGAAAGAGAGGACCACGTGGAGGGGTGGGCCACTCAGGTTTCTGGCCAAGAAAAGGGGCAGACTGTCACATAGGCCATTGGTTGAGGGGCACAAAAGGAGTGGCCGGTGGAGGTCAGAGGGACCGGAGAGCTTAGGGAGGCACAAGAGGAATCTAGGGTGCCGTGGTGGGTCAGTCGGGTGGAGCTACCCAGAAGATGGCTGGTTTGATTCGGATCTAGAGGTTGAGAAAAAGGATTAAGCCGTGGAGATAAGTTTAGAATCCATCTGCCAGTGGTGGCAGCTAAAGCCACAGAGGATGCTATCACTCAGGGAGAGTGAGAGGAAAGCTGAAGATACAAAGTCAGAGAACACCCACATTCGCTGAGTGGGTGAACGGAGAGGGGCACGCGAAGGAAGGAGCCTGGCAGGGGGCCGGGAATGCTCAGCGTAGCAGAATTGTGAAAACCGGTTGTGCTGTCAGGTCCTGAGCCCTCTGTGTATGTAATTCTCTCTCATCTGAAAACTTCTAGGGGAAAGAACATTACCTACAAGGGCATGAAAATCTGGTTGTCATTAGATGGCTCTGCAAGAAGGTGGAGCAAAACCCGCAAAGGGTGGAGGGTGTGGCAAGCCTGCTCGTTGTCCCCAGCGTCTGTTCTCCCATTCTTCCTTGGTAATAGGACCTTGAATTATTTTTGGTCAGGCCCATGACCATGCAAACTAAAGATTTCACCCTCCCTTGAGGCTAAGCATGGCCATGTAACTAATTTCCAGGCAGTGATACGTAAGTGGTAGTTTTATGTGTTAACTTCTAAGAACCTTCCTTAAAAGACAGCTGGTAGAGGGGGTGTAGCTCAGTGGTTGACCACCTGCTTCTCATGTATGAGGTCCTGGTTCGTTCCCTGGAATCTCATAAAAAAAAAAAAAAAGACAGCTGGTATATATCCTTTGTCCCTTCTTTCTTTGCACCTTCTACATCCTGCTGCCTGGACAGCCAACATGGGGCCATCATAATGAAATAAAGTCGTTTTTGTACAGACAACAGTCCAAAAAGAAGTCAGGGAAGAGATGCTTTGAGACATTATTTAAAGTCCTAAAAGTAAATAATAGAAGAAGGAAATAAATATGTGCCTGTCAGGAATTGGAGAAAGAAGGGAGATGGTAAAAGCAAGCTAAATTCATCATCTTTTACTGCTGGGAGTCAGGAGTTACTGTTTAAACCTGATCAAGTAGGTACAGAGACATAGGCATATTTTCTAGCATTGTAGAAGTACTATCAGGGAAGTTTAAAAGAGAAGTCGTTTATAATTGTTACTTCTGGGGAGTGGGCCTCAGAGTTGCTGGAGGGAGACTAAGTTTTCATTTTGTACCTTTCATATGGTTTAAGTGTATATTTGTACATCAGAAAACCTCTGAAAGACAAATTCCTAACTCTTAAAGGTGTGCGCTTGCAGGGAGGGTCTGGGGACAGACTAAGGTTTCACTTTATAACCTTCCACATTGTTTGGTTTTCTAAAAAATAATGTTTTTAAAAAATTTTTATTTTTATTTTTTTGAGGTACTAGGCCCGGGGATTGAACCTGGGGCCTCATATATGGGAATCTGGTACTCAATCACTGAGCTACACCAGCTCGCTAATAACTTATTTTTGCTTAAAAAAAATTAATGTATATTTTTTTTAAGGAAAGGAGGAGGGGAGGAAGGGAAAATAGCAGAAGTGGTCTGCAGTCCCAAAAATGGACCCCAGCTGGGCGAAACTGCAAAGACTCACTCCCCTGGTAGTGGAATCAGTTGTTTCTTAGCAAATCTGATTGCCCCTGATTTCACTGCCTGGAATTATCTCATCCATTGTCCTCCATGGCCAGACCTGGGAGGAGTTTAAAGAGAATTCCCCTCCCGGGAGGTATCCTGCTCAAGTGTCCCAGTTCCTGCTGGCATAGGTAGAGCAGAATTACTGCAGGGCTGAGCAATCAGAAGTCTCTATTTGCCAGGCTTGGGGTTTATCTGGTGGCACAACGCCTTTGAATCCTAGTCGGCTGGCTGCCATTTCAGTTCCTGGGGATGCCATGTAAGTAAGCAATGCCAGAAATCTTATCCAGTTGTGAAATTTGATTCTGAACTTGGCTCTTGAGGTTTCTGTCTCTTAGCAACTAGCCTGGTACTGACTGTCCACCTAGGTCTTAAGTTTCTTCCTTGTATATAGACAGCTGGTGTTGACTGCCCAGTGTCTTTTCTGGGACTGAGACCTTGAATTTCCTTTGGGGAACTGCTTCTCCTCCTTCCCTTCTCAAGCAAGAGATTGAATCTGGGATTGCTTTTATCCCCCAAATATAGGGGTGTGCCAATCAGTATATTCCCATCTGCCTAGACAAAATGGTAGCCAAGGATGTGCTCATGTTCTAAGGCAGTCCAGTCAGAGCAGATCTCAGGGCTTTTGCTGGGAGTGCTGAGATGGGGACTTTTCTTTCCTTCTGGTATTGAACAAGGAATTTGGTGGCCGCAGGAGCTGCTGCGTGAGGGAGCCTGAGGGGACTTATCCAACACTGAAGAAGCAGAGCAGAGAGATTTAAACAATAACAACAACAGTTTTATGGTCACAATGGATCATTTTACCTGCCTACTCCTAACTTTAACAGTAGAGAAGAAAATTAGGTTTTGTAATTCCTTCAAGCACACAATTGTCTCTCAGTTGTCTGAGATCATTGGCCATAAGCAGATTGGATCTTCCTTAACAAAGCTAATTATTCAAATTTCTCTACTAAATAGTCCAGGTTAAAAGGAAGATTTTTGTTATCTTGTAGCACCTTACTAGAAAAGACAGAAATATATCACATTCAATATATAAATATTTTTCTGTCAAGTCCCCAATAATTCCAATATCATGGGGAACATAGACTGAGTCCTAAGGTACAAAAGGCAATGGTAAGACCAGCTGATCCATTCTGATTTGTGGTGGCTTGGAGCTGTGTACCCCAGAAAAACATGTTCTTAAACTTCATCCTTTCCTGTGGGTGTGGACCCTTATAAATAGCACCTTCTGATGAGGTTACTTCAGTTAAGGCGTGGCCCAGTTGAATGAAGTTGGGTGTTAAGACCGTCTAGGGAAGGCCTCAGGGAAAAAAAATAGGGGGCAGCCAGAAGCTGGAAGCCAACAGAACAGAGAAGCCGGGAGAGCCACCATGTGCACTGCCATGCTGACAGAAGAGCCAAGGACCAAGGACCACCTGCAGCCAGCTCCAGAAGGCATAGTCTTCTGGGAGAAAGCATCACCTTGATGACGCCTTGGTTTTGGTCTTCTCCTAGCCTCAAAACCATGAGCCAATAAGTTCCCAGTGTTGAAGCCAACCCATTGCACAGCATTTGGTTTAGCATCCAGGAAACTAAAACAGCATGGTAGTGAAATAATTAATGAAGAAGTTGAGCAAAGCAACCAGATGCAAGTTAAATATACAGAAACCAATGACTATGTAAATCAACAATTACCAATTAGAAAAAGCTAATTAATAATATCTCGTTTTCAATTAAAAGAAAAATATGTGACTATGTAAGAATAAATCTAAAGGAAAGCCTAAGACGGCAACAGAGTAGGAGGCTCTAACCATCAGCTCGTTCCACAGGGCAGCTAATAATCAGCTAGGATCGATCCGGATCAACTGTTTGGGGGACTCTGGAGACCAGAAGAACATAGTGCACCATCCAGGGAAGAACAGGAAAAGGAGACTGACCATCTGCAGTGAAGATTAGTGAGCAGATTCCTCCCCACTGCAGAGGCGGTGGCCTACCCTCCACTGGCGAGGCAGCTGCCTCCAGACCCACTCCCTGGCTGGAAGCAGACAATCTCTTTCCCAAAAGCAGGGCAGGGGAAGTGGCCTGGCAGCAACTACAGCTATTGATTGGCACATTCAGTTACCTGGATTCCAGTCTTGAGCTCAGCTGAAGTTTAAACCTGCTCAAGCCACCAAGAAGCCAGCAGCATTTGTGCTGTCTCCATCCCTGGCAGGAGTGGGAACAGAGATGACTGCAAAACACACCAGTCCCCTGGGACACAAGGATCAGATCCAGCACACCCAGTTAGGCCCCCACACCCAACAGGAGTGGAAATTAGGTGCAGTTTGCACTTTCTCGGGCAGAGCAGGCAGATTCACACTGGGCCCCAACACCTCCTGGAAAGAGAGGAAGCATGCATTCTCTCACGGGCAGTGTGGGCAGATTCACCCCACCCTCCTTGAAGGGCTGCTGCTCACTGGGCCCCAAGGCACCCTTGGACAGAGAGGAAGTACACACTCTTTTGGGTGGTGTGGGCAGATTCACACCACCCGCCTTGAAAGGCTGCTGCACTTTCATTCCCAAGGTGCCCCAAGAAGGAGAGGAACCAAAAGCATTCTGATCAATCTTTCTCAAGACAGTGCAGGCAGTCACCTCACCAACCTGGGGGGCGGGGGGAGGGTGCGGCGGGCAGCACAGGGGGTGGCAGTTGATCAGAGAACCCAGATCTCAGGGGCTGGGAGCTGTGCAACCTCAGCCTCAGCTATGCCCCCACCAGAAGCTAGGTCAGCAGAGAATTAAAGGCACAGTATAACCTTAGGACAGCAGAAACAGCTCGATAAAGAGTGCTACCTGCTGGGTACTTTAGGAGAGCCTGGATTGGGAGAGACACCAAAGAGAAGATTACAGGCCTTTAGGGTCTCTTCTCCAGAGCACATTGGAATCTATCTACATTCCCTTTATAGGTCCCCTGAGCCCATTTTGACCAGGAAACCAGAGCTGGGAAGGTTGTCCCAAGAGGGGGGGACACTTCTACAAAAATTAACACTCCACAAAAAGCAGCAAGAGAAGACAAAAGAAGTATTAAAAATATAGAGAGGCAAATAAAAACTGAACAGAACAGACTAATATTCACAGAAGATGGACAGAAGAAGCTTTAGCAAAAAGCCAACCAATAAGAAAGCCATAGGCTAAAGAGAGAAAGTGAGCACAGAATAAACACATTTTAAAAATCGGATGCCAGGGAAGCGGGTGTGCTTCAACAGATAGAGCATCCGCCTACCATATAGGAGGCCCAAGGGTTTATACCCAGGGCCTCCTGGCTTGTGTAGTGAGCTGGCCCATGTACAAGGAGTGCCAGCCCATGCAGGGATGCCCCCGTGTAAGGGTACCCCCTGTGCAAGGAGTGCCCCTGTGCAAGTGAAACCGCAGCCCACCCAAGAGTGGTGCCACACACATGAAGAGCTAACACAGCAAGATGATGCAACAAAAAAGAGACACAGATCCCCAGTGCTGCCTGATGAGAATACAAACGGACACAGAAGAACACACAAGGAATGGACACAGAGAGCAGACAATGGAGGATGGGGTGATGGGGAGAAATGAATAAATCTTTTTAAAAAATCAGATGCTACGACATGAGCAAAAAGACACTTAGCCATACTAAGAAACAGGAAGATATGGCCCACCCAAAGGAACAAATTAAACTTTCAGATGAAGCACAGGATTTGAGACAACTAATCACAGATATCCGAACAAATCTCCTTAATAAATTCAATGAGATGAATAAAAAGATTAAGGATATTAAGAAGATAGTAAAAAAACAAACAAACAAACAAAAAAGAAGACAGTGGTTGAACACAAAGAAGAATTTGAAGGTTTGCAAAGAAAAGTAATCAATCTTATGAGAATGAAAGACACAGTGAAAGAGATGAAAAATACATTGGAGGGAAACAGATGTGGCTCAACCATTTGGGCCCCTGTCTACCATATAGGAGGCCCAGGGTTCAATGCCCAGGGCCTCCTGGTGAGGGCAAGCTGGCCCATGCGGGAAGGCTGTCCCACGTGAGAGTGCCAGCCAACATTGAGAGCCGGCACAGCAAGATGACGCAACAAGAGACACAGAGGAGAAAAAATAAGATGTGGCAGACCAGGGAGCTGAGGTGGTGTAAGAGAGTGATCCCCTCTCTCCCACTCCAGAAGGTCCCAGGATTCGTTCCCAGAGCTGCCTAATGAGAATACAAGCAGATACAGAAGAACAAACAGCAAATGGACACAGAGACCAGACAACAAGGGGGGTGTGATTAAGTAAAATAAATCTTAAAAAAAAAAAATACATTGGAGGCATATAATAGATTTGAATTGGTTGAGGACAGAATAAGTGAGCTGGAAGACAGAGCATCTGCATTTGAAAAGACAGGAGAAAAGAATTGAAAAAAATGGAACAGGATCTCTGGGAACTGAATGACAACACAAAATGCAAAAATATATGCACTATAGGTGTCCCAGAAGGAGAAAAGAATGGGAAAAGGGCAGAAAAAATATTTCAGGAAATAATGACCAAAATCTCCCAAACCTTATGAAAGACATAGATATCAATATCCAAGAAGATCAACACACCCAAACAGAATAAATCTGAATAAACCTACTCTGAGACTCCTACTATTCAGAATGTCAAATGCCAGAGATAAAGAGAGAATTCTGAAAGCAGCAAGAGAAAAACAATTCATCGCATACAAGGGACACTCAATAAGACTAAGTACTGCTTTCTCATCAGAAACCATGGAGGTGAGAAGGAAGTGGTATGATATATTAAAGGTTCTGACAGTAAAACTGCCAACCAAGAATTCTTTATTTGGAAAATCTGAGAGTGAATTTAAAGTCTTCACAGATAAACAAAAACTAAAAGTGTATGTCACCAAGAGACTAGATTTACAAGAAATACTAAATGGAATGCTGCAACTTGAAAGGAAAAGATAGGAGAGAGAGACCTGGAGAAGAGTGTAGAAATGAAGATTATTAGTAAGGTAACAAAAAAGGGTAAAACATCAGATAATAGTAAGATAGGTAAACAGAAATTCAAAAGATATAATGGATGAAGTAAGTAATACCTTTACAGTAATATCGTTAAATGTTAATGGATTGAACTCCCCAATCAAAAGATACAAATTGACAAAATGTATGAAAAAAATCAGCCATCTGTATGCTCTCTACAAGAGACTCATCTTACACACACAGACACAAATAGACTGAAAGTTAAAGGGTGGAAAAAGATACTTCATGCAAGCAATAATCAACAAAGAGCTGGAATAAAATTTAAAAAAATAAAAAAAGAGCTGGAGTAGCAATATTATATTAGGACATAGACTTTAAATACAAAACTGCTATAAGAGATAAAGAAGGACATTGTTTATTAATAAAAGGAGCAATTCACCAAGAAGAAATAACAATAATAAATATGTATGCATCTAACCAGGGTGCCCCAAAATACATGAAGCACATACTTGCAAAACTAAAGAGAGAAATAGATGTCTCTATAATAATAGTTGTAGACTTCAATACAACACTCTCATCTTTGTGTAGAACAACTGGACAAAAGATCAATAAGGAAACAGAGGGAAGTGGATATGGCTTAAGGGATAGGGCTTCTGCCTACCATATGGGAGGACCCAGGGCCCCCCTGTTATAAAAGAAGAAGAGAAAGCATGCCTGTATGGTGAGCCAAGTGCCCACATGGCAAGCTGAGTGCCCATGTGAGTGTCTGCGTGGCAAGTCGAGTGCCCATGCGAGTGCCTGCATGGTGAGTTGGTGCCCACGTGGTGAGTCAGTGCCTGTGCACGTGAGTCACGCAGCAAGATGATGATGCAACAAAAGAGAGATAAAGGGGAGAGTTAAGGTGAAGCACAGCAGAAACCAGGACCTGAGGTGGTACAGCTGACAGGGAACCTCTCTCCACATCAGAGGTCTCTAGGATCAAATCCCAGTGAATCCTAGAGGAGAAAGATGAGAATAGAAGACTAAAAGAGAAGTAGATACAGCGAATGGACACAGACAGCAAAAACAGCAGGGCAGGGGGAGGGGGGGAGGGGAGGGAGAATAAATAAATAAATAAATAAATCTAAAAAAAATAAGGAAACAGAACTTGTATAATATGATAAATGAACTAGACCTCATAGACATATATAGAACATTGCACCTCAAAACAACAGAATATACATTATTGTCAAGTGCTCATGGATCCTTCTCCAGGATAGACTATATGATGGGTCACAAAACAAGTCTCAATATATTTTTAAAATTTTACAAAGCACTCTCTCTGACCATAATGGAATGAAGCTGGAAATCAATAAAAGGTGAAGAAAGGGCAAACTCACAAATATATGGAGATTAAACAGCACACTCTAAAGTGGGTCAAAGAAGAAATTGCAAGAGAAATCAGAAAATATCTCAAGATGAATAAAAGTGAGAACACAACATATCAAAACCTATGGGATGGGGAAGTGATTGTAGCTCAATCGGTTGGGCTCCTGTCTACCATGTGGGAGGCCCTGGGTTCACATCCCAGGGCCTCCTTGTGAAGGCAGGCTCACCTGCATGCTGTGGAGAGTCGCTTGGCCTGCAAGTACCACAGAGAGTCAACTCAGCAAGGTGACGCAACAAATAAGGGAGACAAGCAAAAACACAGAAGAGTGTGCAGCGAACGGACACAGAGAGCAGACAGCAAGCAAGTCGCAAGGGGGGAGGGGAAATAAAGTAAATAATAAAAAATACAGACCCAGAAGAATGCATAGCACATGGACACAGAGAGCAGACAGCATGCAAAAAGCCACAAGGGGGGAGGATTAAAAAAAACAAACTATGGGATGCAGCAAAGGCAGTGCTGAGAGGGAAATTTAGAGCCCTCAATGCTTACAACAACAAAAAAAGAAAGAGGGAAGCAGATGTGGCTCAACCACTTGGGCACCCGCCTACCACATGGGAGGTCCCAGGTTCAGGTACCGGTGCCTCCTAAAAGAAGATGAGCAGATGCTGCCTCCTGCTGCAATAGTACTAAATGCTGCTTCCTGCCACAACAGAGCTAGATGCTGCAGCAACAGTGCTAGACTGTGCCCCTGTTGCAACAAGCAGAGGCCACAAGCCAGTAGGCACAGCAGCCCCTGGGGGGCAGACAGGGCTCAGTCCATTGAGCACTCACTTCTCATGTAGGAAGTCCTGGGTTTGGTTCTGGGTACCTCCTGGAGAAGGCAAGCAGACAGAAGAGCAAACCATCTGGGGAAAGTGGAGAATAAATAAAGAAAAACAGAGCTAGACACCGCAGCAACAGAGGTAGACTCTGTCCCTGCCACAACAAGCAGAGGCCACAAGCCAGCAGACACAGCAGCCCGTGGGAGTAGATGTGGCTCAGTCCATTGGGCACTCGCCTCTCATGTGGGAAGTCCTAGGTTTAGTTCCCGGTGCCTCCTGGAGATGGCAAGCAGACAAATGAGTGAACCATCTTGGGGAAGGGGAGATAAATAAAGAAAAATAAAAGTAAATTCTTAAAAAGTTAAAAAAAAAATAGAAGAAGAAGGAGAAGGAGAAAGTGAAGAAGAAGCCAAAATCAAAGACCTAACTGAGCATTTGTAGGAACAAGAAAAAGAACAGCATACTAATCCCAAAGTAAGCAGAAGGAAAGAAATAAAGATTAGTGCAGAAATAAATGAAATTGAGAACAAAAAAACAACAGGATCAATGAAACCAAAAATTGGTTCTTTGAAAAGTCCAACAAAACCGACAAACCCCTAGCTAGAGTGACAGAAAAAAGAGAGAGAAAACACAAATAAATAAAATCAGAAATGAGAGGGGGGTGGGGATTACTACTGACCCCACAGAAATAAAAGAGCTCATAAAAGGATACTATGAACTCCTGTATGCCAACAAACTAGGCAATGTAGGTGAAATGGACAGATTCCTAGAAACACATGTCCAACCTACACTGACCCTAGAAGAAATAAAAGAGCTCAACAAATATACCACAAATGAGATTGAATCGTCATCAAAAACCTCCCAAAAATGAAAATCCCAGGACTAGATGGCTTCACAGGTGAATTCTACCAATCATTCAAAGAATTCATATCATTATTATGCAAACTCTTCTGAAAAAATAGAACAGGCAAGAATACTACCAAACTCATTGAATGAAACCAACATCACCCTAATGCCAAAGCCAGAAAAAGATAACATGAAAGAAGAAAATTTCTTTAATGAATATAGATGCAAAAGTCCTCAACAAGATACTTGCTAATCAAATCCAATAGCACATTAAAAGAACTATACATCATGATCAAGTGGGTTTTATCCCAGGTATGCAAGGGTGATTCAACAGGAGAAAATCAATCAATGTAATACATCACATAACTAAATTGGAGAAGAAAAATCACATGGTCATCTGAATTGACACAGAAAAGGCATTTGACAAACTCTAACATCCTTTCTTGATGAAAATTCTCCAAAAGATAGGAATAGAAGGAAACTTTCTCAACATGATAAAGTGCACGTATGAAAAACCCACAGTTAACATTGTACTTGATTGAGAAAGAAAGCTTTCCCACTGGAAAAAAGCTTTCCATTTCTCTATTGTACTCAATGGAGAAAGAAAGCTTTCCCACTGACATCAGGAACAAGACAAGTATGCCCACTATCACTACCGTTATTCAATATTGTGCTAGAAATTCTACCTAGAGCAAGAAAGAGAAATAAAAGTCATCCAAATAGGAAAGGAAGACATAAAACTTTTACTATTTGCTGATGACATGATCCTATATCTAGAATATCCCAAAAAATCCACAACAAAGCTACTAGAACTAAAAGACAAGTTCAGCAAAGTGTCAGGATATAAGATTAATACACAAAAATCAATAGTGTTTCTACGGGAAACAGACTTTGGCCCAGTGGTTAGGGCGTCCGTCTACCACATGGGAGGCCCGCAGTTCAAGCCCCGGGCCTCCTTGACCCGTGTGGAGCTGGCCCATGCGCAGTGCTGATGCACGCAAGGAGTGCCGTGCCACGCAGGGTGTCCCCCGCGTAGGGGAGCCCCACGCGCAAGGAGTGCACCCATAAGGAGAGCCGCCCAGCGCGAAGGAGGGAGCAGCCTGCCCAGGAATGGCGCCGCCCACACTTCCCATGCCGCTGACGACAACAGAAGCGGACAAAGAAACAAGAAACAAGACGCAGCAAAAAGACACAGAAAACAGACAACCGGGGGAGGGGAGGGGAATTAAATAATAATAAAAAAAAATCAATAGCGTTTCTATATACTACTAATGAGCAATCTGAGGAGGAAGTCAGGAAAAAAATCCCATTTACAATAGAGACCAAAAGAATCAAATATTTAGGAATAATTTAACCAAGAACATAAAGGACTTATATTCAGAAAACTATGAAACATTGCTAAAAGAAACTAAAGAAGACCTAAATAAATGGAAGGACATTCCACGTTCGTGGATTTAAAAACTAAATAGTGTTAAGATGCCAATTCTGGGAAGTGGACTTGGCCCAGTGCATAGGGTGTCCACCTACCACATGGGAGGTCCACGGTTCAAACCCCAGGCCTCCTTGACCCATGTGGAGCTGGCCCATGCGCAGTGCTGATGCGCGCAAGGAGTGCTGTGCCACGCAGGGGTGTCCCTCGCATAGGGGAGCCCCATGTGCAAGGAGTGCACCCTGTAAGGAGAGCCGCCCAGCATGAAACAAAGTCCAGCCTGCCCAGGAATGGTGCCGCACACACGGAGAGCTGACACAATAAAAAAAGAGGCACAGGTTCCCGTGCCGCTGACAACAACAACTACAACAAAAAAGCGCACAAAAGAAGAACACAGCGAATGGACACAGAGAACAGAAAACTGGGGGGCGGGAAAGGGGAGAGAAATAAATAAAAATAAATAAATAAATCTTAAAAAAAAAAAAAGATGCCAATTCTACCCAAATTTATCTACAGATTGAATGCAATCCCAGTAAATTTCCAACAGACTTTTTTTTTACAGAATTGGAAAGGGCAATTATCAAGTATATTTGGCAAGGTCATAGGTGCCAAATAACCAAAAATTCCTTAAAAAAGAACAAAGTTGGACGACTCTCACACTCTGAATTTAAAGCATATTGCATAGCTACACTGGTAAAAAATAGCATGATCTGGCATAAAGATAGATATGTTGACCAATGGAATAGAATTGAGTGCTCAGAAAAAGATCCTCAAATTTATGGCAAAGTGATCCTCCCCCCAAGATGTCTCCCTCATTTGTCTCCTCGTTGCCTCTTTTCATTGTCTCTGTTCATTGTGTCTGCTCATTGTATCCACTCATTGTGTCTGCTCATCTTCTTTAGAAGGCATCAGGACCCAAACCCAGGACCTCCAATATGGGAGATGGGTGCTCAACTGCTTGAGCCACATCTACTCCTGGCAAAGTTATTTTTGACAAGGCTTCAAGTCCACCCAGCTGGGCCAGAACAGTCTGTTCAACAAATGGTGCTGGGAAACTGGATATCCATATCCAAAAGAAAGGAGGACCCCTATCTCATACCTTTTACAAAAATTAACTCAAAATGGATCAAAGACCTAAATGTAAAAGTGATAACCATAAAACTCCTAGAAGAAAACAGAGGGAAACACCTTCAAGATCCTGTAATAGGTGGTGGTTTCTTAAACCTTATACCCAAAACATGAGCAATGAAAGAAAAAAAAAGAAGGTAAATGGGATCTCCTCAAACTTAAACACTTTTTTTTTTAGATACTAGGGAATGAACCTGGGACCTTGTATTTGGGAAGCCAGCAATCACTGAACCACATTGGCTTCCCTGATTTTTTTTTCTTTCCCCTTGTTCTTTTTGCTTGTTGTTTGTTTTTATTTTTTCAAGAGGAACCAGGAACCAAAATCAGGACCTCCCATGTGGGAGGGGGGCACCTAATCACTTGAGCCACATCTGCTCCCCTTTTTGGTTTTTTAAAAAGTTTTGTTATTTAGGTTTTTTTTCTTATTTTGTTATTTAGGTTTTTAAAATTTTTGTTCATTTTTTGTTTTCATTTTTAAAAATCCTTGTGTGTGTGTGTTTGTAAACACTTGTGCGTCAAAGGATTTTGTCAAGAAAGTAAAAGAGAAGATGGCGTCTGAGTAAGTACACCGTCATCATCTCTCTTACAAAAGACCTGCTGTGTGGTGACGGAGTCCTACAGGAGCAGGCTGTTTCGGGAACCTGCAGAGTGGGAGGTGTCTGGACATTGACCTGGCGAGACTGCAGCAGAATTGGTGTCTGCTCAAGGTAGAACTGTGGGTTTCTAACACTGAACGCAGAAACCGTGGGAAGGTGAATCCCTCCCCACCTACGGCTAAGAGCCGCGGCATTCACTGAGAACTGCTGGTTGTGGGGTGGTGTTTCCAAGCCCCGTGTCCCCCAAATGCGTGAACCCCAAGCCTGTGTTCCCTGAACCCCCGCGGCCCACGCTAAATACCCCAAGTCCACATTCTCCCGGGCCTGTTTCGGGAGCCCAGCACTCCTGGAAATCCATTCCCTCTGAACGTGGACTAAGTCCGGAAGTGGGGGAGTTTAAGGTGCAGAGGGGCCAAGGAGTGCAGGTTCAATTTCCTGGACCCCCTTTTTATTGAGTTTGGAGGAGATATTAGCTGACTTGGGGAGAGCCTAGGAATAGAGAAGAGGCAAATCTGGTGAGAGAGCCCAATTTACCTAAAGGCCGTGGGATAGGAAACTTGGTCTGGGAGACAGTGGAGTCAGAAAATTAACCAGCCCCCTTGTAGCACACCTAAGGGAGAGGGACAGTAGGACATGCCCTACAACTTCCAATAGCATATTTAGGGTTCCTGGCAAGGGGTGGGTGCTCTCTCGGGAAATTAAGAGTTGTTATCTTCTCAGGTGAGTTGGTTCACCAGGGACCAATTTGAATTTCCTACAGGATCCCTCACCCAGCCTTCCGGCTGCCCTGGGAGAGAAGGAAGTGAAGAAGGGAGAAAGGGGAAGGTCAGACTTCTAAGCAGTTTATTCAATTGCAAAGAGGATTCTTTGCCTGGGGCCTTGCCTGGTCTTTTCTGTTGGTCTGTTTTCTTGTTTTTTCTTTCTCTTTATCTCCCCACCCCCACTGCCCTTTTTTTCTTTTTCTTTTTTCTCCCCCTCTCTGCTTTTATTTTTCTTCTCTCTTTCTTTCTCCTCCCCCCCCCTTTTTTTTTCTTTCCTTATATTAGTGCTGCAGGCAAAATTTCTTATTTGTTGTGCTTCCTCATCCTCAATTTTCTCTTTTCTGTGTGTACTGATTTTGGCTACCAACGCTTTCTCCTTTCCTTTACATCATTCTTTCCTCCATCATTTATTGTTTCTCTTACATTCCACCTCTCTGTTTAACCCCCAATATTTCTGACTTTTTATCGCTAATACCTCTAACCTGTTTTCTATCATTTATTCACTCTTTATGTTATTGTCCTCTCTTTTCATTTTCCCTCTGTCCTGCCCACACTGACCTTTTAATTCACAGTATATTCCTCCCCATATTCAGTTTAATATCTCATTATAGGTACTCCACTCTTTTATGGTCATAACTATACACAGCTTCCATGAGTTCTATATACGTTCTCCTAGATCTCACATGGTTCTTCTGCTAACACTCACTATCAACACTACTATTATATTTTTCTTTTCTTACCCCTTTTGCTTTCTCTGGACCTAATATTTTCCTTTGAGGGAACTTAGCCAACAAGAAGGAAATAGAATAAGAAGAAAAAACTGACAAAGAGAAGACTTAACACACACGCAAAAACAACAACTGATTAAACCCCAAGGCTAGAATAAGAAGGCAATCAACAGAATAAACCCAACAAGATAAAATGATGACCAGACAGCAACAAAAAACTATAGACCATATGAATAATCAGGAAAACATGGCCCAATACAATGAATAAACTAAAAACCAGGAAAAGAAGTGAAACACCAAACAAGTAATTAAAGCTCCCAAAACATGTATCATGGACCAATTCAATGAAGAGAAGGAAGAGATTAAGCATATTAAGAAAACACTTGGAGAACATACAGAAGAAATTATGATCATGCACAAAAAGATCACAGAGATGATGGGGATCAATAGCACAATCCAAGAAATTAAAAATACACTCTCAGCAAATAATGGCAGATTTGAAGAGGCAGAGAAAAGAATTAATGATGTGGAAGACAGTACATCTGAAATCAAACAGATAGTAGAATTAATCGATAAAAAAATAGAAAAAAATCCAGCAGGGACTTAGGGACCTGAATGACAATGCAAAACGCACAAACATATGCGTTATAGGCATCCCAGGAGGAGAAGAGAAGGGAAAGGGGACAGAAGAGGTGTTGGAGGAAATAATGGCTGAAAACTTCCCAAACCTATTGAGGGAGATGGATGTACATGTCCAGGAAGCACAACACACCCTGAACAGCATAAATCCCAACAGGCCTACCCCAAGACTTATACTTTTCAAATTATCCAATGCACAAGACAAAGAGAAAATACTAAAAGTAGCAAGAGAAAAGAGAACCATCACATACAAGGGAAGCTCCATAAGATTAAGAACTGATCTCTCATCTGAAGCCATGGAGGCAAGAAGGCAGTGGTAGGACATAGTCAAGGTACTAAAAGAAAAGAATTTCCAACCAAGAATACTCTATCCAGCAAAGCTAGCATTAAAAAATGATGGAGAGTTCAAATTATTAACATAAACAGAAACTAAGAGAGTATGCTAACAAGAAACCTGCTCTTCAAGAAATACTAAAGGGAATTCTACAGAAGGAAAGAAACAAACAGGAGAGACAGAGTTGGAGGAGAATGTAAAAACAACTGAAACTACAAAAAGAGAAAAAAATAAAAAAACATAAGACAAACACAAATCCAAAGAAAATATGGTTAATATAAGTAATTCCTTGAAAGTAATAACACTAAATGTCAGTTTGGGGGGTAGGGGAAGCTTGTGAGTGGACACCTAACTGGGTGAAATCTATGATAAGCTGGAGGTAAGTATTTGTACAGGAAAGGGATAAAATGGGGGCATAGGGATACCTTTGGGTGGGGCATTGTGGGCTTGAGGGGGAGCTAGGGAGGGGAGGATGGGTAATATGGCCCAAGAAATTGGGGGGAGGGTGGGGGAACATATGAACATAGGAGATTGGCAGGTATGTGGTTGAGAGTATAATATTGAGAAAACTTTTTCAAAAATATAATAAGGAAGGCTACCCGTTTAAGAGGCTTAAAGGGGAGAATCTGACACAGGACCGGCTTCTAGGGAGTGTGTGAGTGCTCATTTTGTCATAGTGGGTTATATCATTGGGTGGAGACCTATACAATGAGAGTGAAGGTATAACCATGTCCTGGGGAGGACTGATGCCATCAAATAGAGGGAACTGTATCTCTCGAGAGAAATGGTGGCTCCTAATACATTAGGGCAGTCGATCATGTCAAGCCCTCAACATTCTTGCAATTATCTCTGAACATGGCCCTTCAAGCAATGAAGAATGATTGTTGCTGTGGGCCCTGAGGGGAGGGGGAAAGAGGTATTTAATAGGTGGAATCAGTGTAACTGTGGGGCAAAGGAAGTGTTCCACAAGATTATGCAAGGATGGATATAGGACATGTTAAATTACACCAAAAATGTATAGGGACCTATAGGCTAAAATGTAAATCGTAATGTAAAACATAAGATAACTAAAAATTTAGAAAATTGTATAGTCTAAAATATAAACTGTAATGTAAACCCAAGTATAACCTTGTTTGAAAGGTATTGTCTCAATTATTGTACATCAGTTGCAGTAAATATAATATGAACATGTAAAAAGATTATTGCTGGGGAAGGGACAAAGTGTCTGATGTTGAATATGTGGGAGTACCATATATTGTATATATGAATTACTGTGGTCTAAAACTTTGGTGAAGACAAGCTTAATAATTAGAAAAAAAAAAGAAAAAGAAAGTATGTAGACACTGAGGAAGAATGGAAGAAGTTGCCTTGCCAATGTGCATATAGGGCAACACTTATTGCAGTGATGGAAGGCAAAACATCAAAAACAAAGCTTTTTCATTTTTTAATTTTTGATACCCCAATTTATTTTTACTTTAATTTTTCTAAATTAGTATGTATTCTATATCTAACCTTTAAACCCATCAGTATATTCCATTTTACTATTAATGGAACCTGGCAATATATTGGGCTTCATTTTCAGGGAGGTTTTGGGTCACAGAGGGGTTCAATGGTGGCGGGGGAGAAATACTGGTGTGGGGGGTTATTGGTGGGGGGGGCGCATGATTGGGAGGGAGTTCTCCAGGGCATATTGTGGGGTGCATAAAAATATTTGGATATATCCATAGTGGTTACAGTTGGGAACAACGGCTGAGTTCCTGGCCAGGGGAGCTCTGTCATATTCCCTAATGGAACAGCAACAATCCTCTGAGTGCAATGGCTAAGACCAATAAGGAAGAATGGTCCAACAATGAGCCCTTGATGCTAATGACTATGTTTGTGAGCCTGTGTGCCTGAACTAAATAAGAACTAGGCCTAGAGCTGCAGGGTGCCTAAGAGTTACCTCCTGGGAGCCTCCATGTTGCTAAGATGTGGCCAGTCTCGAAGCCAAACTCAGCATGTAAATGTATTGCCTTCCCCCCAGCATGGGACATGACTCCCGGAGATGAGCCTCCCTGGCACCGAGGGATTACTACCAAGTACCAGCTAATGATGTGTCTGGAGAATGACCTTGAATAAAAGGGTCAACTCAGACCAACAGAATATCTCAACCTACATGTAATAACAGGAGTTAAAAATGCTTTTTGGCCTTGAATAAAATGGGCAATGGAAACGACAAATGAGTTTATATGGCTATGAGTCTCCAAAAAAGAGCCAGGAGGTCATTAGAGGGGTCACCCTTATGCACACCTCAACAGAGTCCCAGAGACAGGTAAAGTAGATACAACCCCAGGTATTGGTTCTTGTGAGGGCTACAGAGACCCACAGGTTCTATGTGTCATGGCAGATGGAGTTCAGTGCCATGTCAGTTGGTCCTACTTTGGAGTTTGTGTTCCTGAGTGTGATGGAGTTGGACTCAGATGTGATCTTTGTCCACAAGCCTCTCCTGTCACTTTTACCAGGCCTGTGGTTGGTGCTGGGGGTTAGTGTATACTCAGGGAACCTGAATCTCTAGACTGTCCATGTGATAGCCAGGCCCTGAGCCTCAACAGACTTGCAACTCCTATCCTTTGGTTTATTAGACTTACCCCACTCAGCTAACAGGGAGGTGAAGAAGGTCAACCACCACACCAGGGAGGCAAGAGTGCCTACAACTGCAAACAGGAGAACTGTATCCATCATCCAAGGGGAATCTAAGCACCCTCTTGATACAGAGGTGGAGTGGACACAGCCATCCCAGGGCCCACAGAATGTAGGAGTGGAGTATGGATTGGAGTGGACTTGCTGATGCTCTATTCTGGAATTGTTGTGATTAGTGATGGAAGTAAATGTGGCGTTGAGGTGGAGAAAGTGGTCATGGTGGCTGCTGGGGGTGGGGAGTGGGAAGAAGAGATGTGATGTGGGGGCATTTTCAGGACTTGGAGTTGTCCTGGGTGGTATTGCAGGGACAGTTACTGAACATTGTGTGTCCTCCCATGGCCCACTGGGTGGACTGGGGAAGAGTGTAAATTTAAATGTGGACCATTGACCATGTGGTGCAGCAGTGCTCAGAGATGTGTTCACCGAGTGCAGTGAGTGTCCCTTGATGTTGGAGGAGGTTGTTGTTGTGGGAGGAATGGGGTGAGGGGGGTTGGTAGATATATGGGGACCTCATATTTTTTTAATGTAACATTAAAAAATAAATAAAGACAAAAAAATACTAAAAAAAGAAAAAGTAAAAAGACAGGTTACTCAATGGAGAAACCACATATTTGATAAGAGATTGCTATCTATGTTTTATAAAGAGATCATATAACCCCAATGATAAAAAGACAAGCAATCCAATTTAAAAATAGGCCAAATACTTGAGCAGACATTTCTCCAAAGAAGAAATACAAATGGCCGAAAAGCACATGGAAAAATGCTCAACATCATTAGGTATTAGGGAAATGCAAACCAAAACTACACGGAGGGAAGTGGATGTAGTTCAGTGGTTGAGCACCTGCTTCCCATGTATGAGGTCCTGGAGTCAATCTCTGGTACTTCCTAAAAAAACAAAGTACACTGAGCTATCATTTCACACCTTATAGAATGGCTATTATTTTAAAAAACAGAAAACTCTAAGTGCTGGAGATGATGTGGAGAAATAGAAATACTCCTTCACTGTTGGTAGGAATGTAGAGTGTGCAGCCTTTGTGGAAGACAGTTTGGCGGTTCCTCAAGAAATTAAATATAGAGCTACTGTATAATACAGCAAACCTGTTACTAGGAATATTTTCAGAAGAACTGAAAGCAAGGATGTGAACTGACATTTGCACATCAATGTTCATATCAGCATTATCCACAATTACTAAAATATTGGAACAACCCAAATGTCCATCAACTGATGAATGGATAAACAAAGTTCTGGTAAATACATACAATGGAATACTGTGCAGCTGTAAGAAGAAATGAAATTGAGTGCATTTGACAACATAGATGAATGGTTAGGATATTATATTGAGTGAAATAAGTCAGGCACAAAAGGACCAATATTGTATGGTTCCACTAATATGAACTAAAATGATGAATAAACTCATGGAGGTAAACTCTAGAGTGTAGGTTACTAGGAATTGAATAGGTTGAGAATTGGAGCTGATGCTTAATGTATGTAGAATTTTTAATAAGGTTTATTGTGAATGTGTGAAATGAGTAGAGTTGATAATACATAATAGTATAACTAATGCTGCTGATTTATAAATGTGATTGTGGCTGAAGAGTAGTCTGTGGATGTAAATGTCAATTGAAAGTAAGCAAGAGAATACTTGTAGGGACATAACAGTGATCTTGGTGGTGGATAAAGATTATGGTTAATAGTATAAGAATATTTGTTATGCTTGCTGTTTGTTTTTGTTTTTTCAGGAGGCACCAGACACCAAACCCAAGACCTCCTGTGTGGGAGGTGGGTGCTCAACCACTTGAGCCACATCAGCTCCCTATGCACAATCTCTTACATGAATATTTTCTTTGATGACCTTGTAGGGAGGAGGGTGTATTGATTAGGACAGGTTAAACTGCTGTAACAAAGAGAGCTCAAAATCTAGTAGCTCGAAAGTAAAATGGTACAGCCTCAAGAAAGAAGTATATATCTTTTTCTTGGAGACATCCAGACTTAGGTTGGATAGGCAGCCCACCTATGGGGACAAACAGAGGTTGCAAATTAGCCAGGTATCCCAATCTTTGAAGATATGACACCAGTTCTCTGCCTGGATTTCACTAACAGTCCCTTTGACTGTAAAGTTGACCAAACAGTTCTAGGTTGGGACAACCAGACAGGCTTCACATTCTAATATAATACAATATGAAGCACACATCATCTCTGAAGTATTCTTGTAAATAATGTTTAGCCTTCGGTAGACAGGGAAGAGAAGAACAAGTTAAATGACACCACGAAAAAGCTCTAGCCAGCTCCAGAAGGTGAGACACTATCGAACAGCTGACCTGGCTTCTTCGAAAACTCAATAACATGAAAGAAAAAGGAGAGGTGGGGGACGACTCCATATTAAAAGAGGCTTGAGGAGAATAACAACCAATTGTAAGGTGTGGACTTTGGAAGCTGTGCAGACAAATCAATTGTGAAAGACATTTGGGGTACAATTAGGGAAATGTGAATATGATTAGTCTGAGAAGATATTAAGAGGTGTTGTTGATTTTGTTGGGTGTGATAATGGCATTGTGGTTATATGAGAAAATGTCCTTATTTTTAATGCAGACTGAATTATTTGGAGGTGATGTTCATAATTTACTTTTAGATAAGTTCTGAAAAAATAGATGACGCAATATGGCAAAATGTTAATAGTGATTAGAATTTAAATCCAAAGTATGTTTTGTATGTTTGAAAATTTTCATAATAAATAATCTCAAAAGAATAAGACTGTTGCTGTGTACAGCATCCAAGCAAGCCTCCCTTACCCCACCCCCCTCCCACATCTTTTTTTTTTTTTTTTTTGTCTTTTTATTGGTTTATTTTCAATTTAACATATCAGGAATAGAGATTTACAAAAAAGAAAAAAGCTTCTTTCAACAGATTGAAGAAATCTGAAGCAGTTCCTAGGGCAACAGCTGGTAATTTATTTGTGTCTCACTCCAGGCAAGGTATCACAAAACACGTTCCTTCATAGACACTGAGGAAAAGAGGGAAGAAGTTGTCTTGCCAATTTGCATACAGGGCAACACTTATTGCAGTGATGGAAGGCAAAACATCAAAAACAAAGCTTTTGCATTTTTAAATTTTTTGATACCCCAATTTGTTTTTTTATCACTAAATAATTAATAAATAATTTATTTAATGAATACATAATTTATTTCCTATTAGTGAAATAATCACTAAATAATTACTGAATTATTTGTTCTTTTGTATTTGGCTTATTTCACTCAGCATAGTGTGCTCAAGGCTTATCAGTGTTGTCATATGCATCTTTTTTTTTTTTAATTGATTTTGTAAAAATATTACATTAAAAAAACAATATGAGGTCCCATTCAACCCCACCACCCCCACCCCACCACTCCCCCCCCAGCAACACTCACTCCCTTCATTATGACACATCCATTGCATTTGGTAAGTACATCTCTGGGCATCTCTGCATCTCATGGTCAATGGTCCACATCATGGCCCATACTCTCCCACATTCCATCCAGTGGGCCCTGGGAGAATTTACAATGTCCGGTGATTGCCCCTGCAGCACCATCCAGGGCAACTCTAAGTCCCAAAGGTGCCTCCACATCTCATCTCTTTCTGCCATTCCCCATACCCATATCAGCCACCATGTCCACTTTTCCAACTCCACTCCAATGCCACCTTTTCTCTGTGGACCTTGGATTGGTTATGTCCATGGCATCTCTATGTCAAGAGGAGGCTCAGATTCCACATGGATACTGGATGCAATCCTCCTGCTTTCAGTTGTAGGCACTCTAGGCTCCATTGTGTGGTGGTTGACCTTCTTCAACTCCATCTTAGCTGAGTGAGGTGAGTCCAATAAATCAGATTGTAGGAGCTGAAGTCTGTTGAGTCTCAGGGCCTGGCTATCATATTGTCAGTCCAGAGATTCAAATCCCCTAAATATATCTTAAGCCCCAACACCAACTACAATTCCAGTAGAGTAGGATGAAAGTCTTATGAAAAGAGATTCCATCTGAGTTCAGTTTCATCACGCAGAAACACCAGCTCCAAAGAAGGGCCATCTGACATGGCAGTGAACCCCATCTGCCATGACCATAGAGCCCATGGGTCTCTCTAGCCCTCAAAGGAACCAATACCTGGGGTTGTATCTACTTTATCTGTCTCTTAGATTCTGCTCAGTTGTGCATAAGGGCAATCCTTCTGACAGCCTCCAGACTCTTTTTTAGAGACTCGTAGCCATATAAACTCATTTCTCCTTTCCATTTCCCCCTTACATTAGGTCAAACAGCATTTTAAAGTCATGTTATTATATGTAGACAGGGATATTCTGCTAGATCCACATTGAACCTTCAATTCAAGGTCATTTTCCAGTTGCATCATTAGTTGGTACTTGATAGTGATCCCTCGGTGCCAGGGAGGCTCATCCCCGGGTGTCATGTCCCACGCTGGGGGGAAGGCATTGCATTTACATGCTGAGTTTGGCTTCAAGACTGGCCACATTTGAGTAACATAAAGGCTGTCAGGAGGAAATTCCCAGGCACAGTGCTGCTCTAGGCCTTGTTCTTATTTCAGGCATATAGGCTCACAACATAGTCATTAGAATCATGCTCTCACTGTTGGACCCTCATTCCTTCCTGGTCCTTACCGTTGCACCTGGGGGACTGCCGCTACTCCCCTAGTGACCACGACAGAGCACCCCCGGCCAGGAACCCAGTACCCCCCCCAGCTGTTTTTACCGTAATTTTTCCAAATTAAGATGTATTCTATATCTAACCTTTAAACTCATCACTACATTCCATTTTACTATTAAGGGAACCTGGCAATATATTGGGCTTCACTTTTCAGGAAGTTTTGGATCACAGAGAGGTTCAACAATGGCAGCAGAGTAATACTGGTGTGGGATGTTATTGACAGGGGACACATGGTTGGCAGGGAGATCTACAGGGCATACATCCAGGATACATAAAAATGTTTGGATATTTTCATAGTGGATACAATTAAAAACAACAACTGAGGGAGTGCTGAGTTCCTAGCCAGGGGAGCTCTATTACAATCCCTAAAGGAAAAGCAACAATCCCCCAAGTGCAACGGCAAAGACCAAAAAAGAATGAAGGTCCAACAATGAGCCCTTGATACTAATGACTATGCTTGTGAGCCTGTGCACCTGAAATAAGAACAAGGCCTAGAGCTGCAGGGTGCCTAAGAGTTACCTCCTGGGAGCCTCCATGTTGCTCAAATGTGGCCAGTCTCGAAGCCAAACTCAGCATGTAAATGCGTTGCCTTCCCCCCAGCGTGAGACATGACTCCCAGGGATGAGCCTCCCTGGTGCTGAGGATTACTACCAAGTACCAGCTGATGATGTAACTAGAAAATGACCTTGAATAAAAGGGTCAACTCAGATCAGCAGAATATCTCAGTCTACATATAATACCAGGAGTTAAAAATGCTTTTTGACCTGAATCAAGGGGGAAATGGAAAGGACAAATGAGTTTATATGGCTATGAGTCTCCAAAAAAGAGCCGGGAGGTTATCAGAGGGGTTGCCCTTATGCACACCTCAGCAGAGTCCCAGAGACAAATAAAGTAGATACAACCCCAGATATTGGTTCTTCTGAGGGCTACAGAGACCCACAGGTTCTATGGTCATGGAAGATGGAGTTCAGTGCCATGTCAGTTGGCCCTTCTTTGGAGTTGGTGTTTCTGTGTGATGGAGCTGGACTAAGATGTGGACTTTTTTCACAAACCTCTCCTGTTACTGTTACCAGAACTATAGGTGGTGCTGGGGTTTAATATATACCCAGGGGATCTGAATCTCTGGACTGACCATATGATAGCCAGACCCTGAGCCTCAACAAACTTCAGCTCCTACACTCTGGTTTATTGGACTTACCCCACTCAGCTAACATGGAGTTGAAGAAGGTCAACCACCACACCATGGAGCCAAGAGTGCCTACAACTGAAAGCAGGAGGATTGCATCCAGCATCCATGTGGAATCTAAGCCCCCTCTTGATATAGATGTGGAGTGGACACAACCAATCCAAGGTCCACAGGATGGAGGAATAGAATATGGATTAGAGTGGACTTACTGATATTCTATTCATGAACTATTGTGATTAGTAAGCAAAGAAAATGTGGTATTGGTGTGGAGAAAGTGGCCATGGTGGCTGCTGGGTGTGGGGAATGGGAGGAAGAGATGAGATGTGGAGGCATTTTTGGGACTTGGAGTTGTCCTGGGTGGTGCTGTAGGGACAATTACCGGACATTGTATGTCCTCCCATGGCCCACTGGATGGAACGTGGGAGAGTGTGGGCTATGATGTGGACCATTGACCATGAGGTGCATTGGTGCTCAGAGATGTATTCACCAAATGCAATGAATGTCTCATGATGATGGAGGAGATTGTTGCTATGGGGGGAGGAGTGGGGCGAGGGAGGTGGGGGGCATATGGGGACCTCATATTTTTTTAATGTAATATTTAAAAAATAAATATTTTTTAATGTAATATTAAAAAAAATAAAGACAAAAAAGAAACAATATCTATTATTTTTTCATAAAAAGGGATACAGCTCAACTATGCATTTACCTGATTTATTGTTAATAATCCCACATGATAAGTTACCTCATTCAATTACCTTGCCATTTCAAGATCTGAAAGAAATTTCAAGAAGCTATTAAGTATCCTCAATGAAATATAAGAAATGTGTTAGGAAAAAACTGAGACAGAGATAATAGCTCAGGATGAAGGGGAGATAGATAAGACCAAATTACAAAGGAAACTAAAATCCAATGGAAGAATTTAAACTCCCAAAGGAAGCTCTTTGGGACACAATTGGACAGAGGGAAAACCATATCAGTGTAGTGAAATGCTGTTACAATCTGGTGTATTTGAAAATGATTCAGTCATATTCCTATGCTAAAATTTCTCTCATCACATAAGGATCCTTGTCACCTAGGGATGTGGGCAGAGGCGGTTGTGTCTCCTCGACTGTTCCATTTCCCTACGGAAGAACCACTGGTAACCCAGGTATAAGTCCATCTGACAGGCTAGGGCTTGCTGAGTCTGAGAAGAGATCACGGCACTAGAATTTAATTTATTTAGACATCATGAACCCAGCAGTCATTATTATTCCCAGCTATTTATAACTCTTGCCCTTACTAACTCTTACAAAATACAGAATATTAAGAGACAGCTGTGGGGAGTGGATGTGGCCCAAGCAATTGGGTTCCCGCCTCCCACACAGGAGGTCCCGGGTTTGGTTCCCAGGGCCTCCTACTGAAGATGAGCAGATGTCTCAACGAGCAAGATGCTGCAACCAGCAGAGGATGCAACCAGCAGGGGGTGGAGGTGGCTTGAGGGGTTGGGCACTCACCTCCCACACGGGAGATCCCGGGTTCAGTTCCTGGTGCCTCCTAGAGAAGACGAGCAGACAATGAGCAGACAGATGAGGGAGCCATCTCGGGAGCGGGGAAGGGGGATTAAAAAATTAGAAAGAGAAAGAGATAGCAGTAATTGAAGACACTCACAAAGGCCTACTTAAATCATATGTATAAGGTATTTAGCCTTCTGGACTTCTGACTCCTTGGAAATCAGTTCTCATTCACCCCCAAGTTAATATTCCATTACCAATACAAAGTTTGGAATCTCTTCCAGAGTACAGAATATAAGTTCAAAAAGAAGAAAATAAAGTGAAAGAAGAGAATACATTGGGTAGAGAGCAAGCCAAAGAATTATAGATGTTTTTGAAAAGTAAATACTAACTGGATGAGAAGTAGTCAGAAACAAGTTTTTAAAACTTTCCTGAAATTGGAGGGAAAAAAAAGTCAAGACATGAAAATTGAAGATTTACCAAGTTCCATTCAAAATCAATGAAGAGGATTTAGGTTTAAATTTGTGGCTTGGATACTAAAATTATAATAAAGGCATTTCTAAGGTATGGAACCACAAGAGTAAAAAGAAAGGAAAGGAAACAGTTAAGAAATGGTCACCAAGCTTTGAAAGGTAGCTACAGCCTAAGATGCCTCCAAACAAGAATAACAATAAGAAATGAACTGATGTGATTTATGTATCTTAAATACATATATAATAATAATTTTAAAATAATATAAAAATTAAATTAAATTTTAAAAAGAACTGATTTACCTTGCAAAGAACCCTTTAGAGGCTCAGGACTTTGGAGTATCAGGCACAAGAGCAGGTAGGTTTGAGGGGTGGTGCTGAAAACTGATGGATTTGCTGAATGTCTGAACTCAGAGGTTCAAGATGCCTGGTACTACTACCCCAAGCAGCCAAGCAACTGCCCTTCTTCCACCACCACCTAGGAGAACAGAGCACTTTTCTCTGGAGAAAATGAGCAGAAGAAGCAAGGCACTTGGAGATACCAAAGAGTGGCTAGGAAGGATGAGGCAAAACTAAAAGCAGAAAGTTTAAGTGGAAGTTTGCAAAGAAATCACTGGACCCCTGATTTCTCTTCTCACACTCCCTCCTAGGATGTTGTTAGCCAGGGAGAAATTTGGAAGAGTCTCCATAGGAGAACTGAACGTCCTGGAAGAAAAGACCTCTACATACTAACCTTGTGGAGGGCCCAACCCAACATCCTTCTGTGCTGTGGGAGTAACTGTTTAACAAGCAGCTCTTGGGGGATAAGTGTGCTTGCAGCATTTGCTGATTTCCATGATGTAAATATTCCTATCATGGACCATTTCAAGCTACCAACTTGGTAATATGGAATGCAGAGTTGAGAAAAGGTACACACATTTGGTTTTTGCAAGCTGGCATGATACCAATATCAAAGATGGTGCATAAAGGAAAATTTGAGTCCCATTTAAGTCATTAATATAGATTTTAAAACCCTTAACAAAATATTGGCAATATAAGTTCATGGCATATTAAATACCACGACTAGTATACCAGAAATGCAAGGGTGATTTAATTTCAGAAAATCCATAAATATCATTCATGACATTAACAGGTTAAAGAAGAAAAACCACGTGATTATTTCAACAAGTACTTTTAAAAGTATTAGATAGGGAGCAGGTGTGACTCAAGTAGTTGAGTGCTCGCCTCCCACATGGGAAATCATGGGTTCAGTTCCCGGTGCCTCCAGAGAAAACAAACAACAAGCAAAACAAATGAAAAAAACAGTTCAGGTAGCCGATGTGTCTTAGTGGTTGAGCACCAACTTCCCACATACAAGGTCTCAGGTTTAATCCCTGGCCTTCTGTTACCGCAAAAAAAGTACTAGATAAAATTCAATACTAATCCATGAATTTTTTTTCTCTTTTTTTAATTTATAATTTTTTTTATTTCTTTCTTTCCCCTTCCCACTCCCCCACCCCAGTTGTCTGCTCTCTATGTCCATTCGCTGTGTGTTCTTCTGTGACCACTTCTATCCTTATCAGCGGCACCGGGAATCTGTGTTTCTTTTTTTGCGTCATCTTGTTGTGTCAGCTCTCCGTGTGTGCGGCACCATTCTTGGGCAGGCTGCACTTTCTTTCACACTGGGCGACTTTCCTTACGGGGCGCACTCCTTGCGCATGGGGCTCCTCTACATGGGGGACACCCCTGTGTGGCAGGGCACTCCTTACACACATCAGCACTGCTCATGGGCCAGCTCCACACGGGTCAAGGAGGCCCTGAGTTTGAACCCTGGATCTCCCATGTGGTAGGCGGATGCCCTATCCATTGGGCCAAGTTCACTTCCCTAATTCATGAATTTTTAAAAAACTTTCTAACTAACCCAGAAATAAAAGGAAACTACCAAAAAAAAAAAAAAAAAAGGAAACTACCATAACTTGATGAATAATATTTACAAAAATCTATATCAAACAGCTTCCTAAATGAAGTAAGATTGGGAAAAGTCTTTTCAAAAGTAGAAAAAAGAAAAGGATGCTTGCCCTCACTTTCTCATCAGCACTGTGCTTGAGATCTTGGCCAGTGCAATAAGAAAAGGAAATTAGGGAGCGGCGGACTTGGCCCAGTGGTTAGGGTGTCCATCTACCACATGGGAGGTCTGTGGTTCAAACCCCGGGCCTCCTTGACCCGTGTGCAGCTGGCCCACACGCAGTGCTGATGCGTGTAAGGAGTGCCCTGCCACGCTGGGGTGTCCCCCACGTAGGGGAGCCCCACGCACAAGGAGTAGCCCTGTAAAGAGAGCCGCCCAGCACGAAAGAAAGTGCAGCCTGCCTAGGAATGGTGCCGCACACACAGAGAAATGACACAACAAGATGACGCAGCGAAAAGAAACACAGATTCCCGTGCCACTGACAACAACAGAAGCGGACAAAGAAGATGTAGCAAATAGACACAGAGAACAGACAACCGGGGTGAGAGGGGGAAGGGGAGAGAAATAAATAAATAAATAAATCTTAAAAAAAAAAATAAAAGGAAAAGGAAATTAGGGGAGAAGGCAGAGATCAGTGGTTGAGCACCTACTTTGCATATATGAGGTCCCAGTTTCAATTCCTGGTACCTCCTAAAAAAAAAATTAGAGGGAAGCAGACGTGGCCCAGTGGTTAGGGTGTCCATCTACCACATGGGAGGTCCAAGGTTCAAACCCCAGGCCTCCTTGACCCGTGTGCAGCTGGCCCATGTGCAGTGCTGATGCGTGCAAGGAGTACCGTGCCACACAGGGGTGTCCCCGCGTACGGGAGCCCCATGTCGGGAGCCTCACGTGCAAGGAGTGCACCCCGTAAGGAGAGCCACCCAGTGTGAAAGGAAGTGCAGCCTGCCCAGGAATGGCGCCGCACACACAGAGAGCTGACACAACAAGATGATGCAACAAAAAGAACACAGATTCCCATGCTGCTGACAACAACAGAAGCAAACAAAAGAAGAACACACAGCAAATGGACACAGAGAACAGACAACTGGGGGAGGGCAGGAAGGGGAGAGAAATAAATAAAATAAATAATCTTTTAAAAAATTAGAGAAGTTTATAAAGGAAGAAATAAAACTATCATTATTTGAAAGAGTATGATTGGTCACAGATAAAACTCAAAAGAATTTACAGCAAATCACACACACAAAAGGTACCTAGATCTTATGATCAACAGAAAAATCAATTGTACAGGGACCCAGTGTGGCCAGTGGTTGAATGCCAGCTTCCCACATATGAGGTCCCAGGTTCAATTCCCAGCCCAGTATCTCAAAACAAAACAAAACAAAACAAAACAAAAAAACACCACAAATGTAATTCTATTTACTAGCAGCAAACATTTAGAAAATATACATTTTTAAAAGACACCTTCTATAGAGAAAAAAAATCTAAATACCTAAGAATAAACCCAACAAAAGGTGTATAAGACCTGTACATAAAACCTTCAAAACTTTACTGAAGGACCTTAAGGATGACCTAAATAAATGAAGAAATATCCTTTATTTGTGCATAGGAAGGCAATATCAAAAAGATACAGCTTCTCTCAACTTAGTCCAGCTCAATCAAAATTCCAAATAGGTTTTCATGAAACTACACGAAATGCATATAGAAGAGCAAAGAGGGAAGCGAATGTGGCTCAAGCGATTGGGCTTCCGTCTACCACATAGGAGGCCCCAGGTTCAGTTCCCACTTCCTCCTAGAGAAAGTGAGCTGGTGCAGTGAGCTGACACAACAAAAGAGACACAAAGAGGAAAGACAACAAGGGACACAACAAACCAGGGAGCTTAGGTGGCTCAGGTGATTGAGAGCCTCTCTTCTACATGGGAGGTCCCAGGTTTGATTCCTCTGCCTCTTAAAGAGAAGACAAGAGCACACTGCAAATGGACATAGAGAGCTGACAGCAACCACAAAACAACACGGGGGCAGGATAAATAAAATACATCTTAAAAAAAAAAGCAAAGAGCCAGCAATAATCAAGACACTTCTGAAGAAGAAATATTTTTGTTTTTCTTTTCTTTTTTTTCAAAATATTCTCAGCTGAGAGTCACTCTTATTAGTAGCTTTCTTTTTTTTTAAAGATTTATTTTATTTATTTCTCTCCCCTTCCCCCCCCCCCCAGTTGGTTGTTCTCTATGTCTATTTGCTGCATCTTCTTCTTTGTCTGCTTCTGTTGTCAGCAGCATGGGAATCTGTGTCTCTCTTTGTTGCGTCATCTTGTTGTGTAAGCTCTCTGTGTGTGCGGCGCCATTCCTGGACAGGTTGCACTTTCTTTCACACTGGGCAGCTCTCCTTACAGGGCGCACTCCTTGAGCGTGGGGCTCCCCTATGCGGGGGACACCCCTGTGTGGCACGGTACTCCTTGCGTGCATCAGCACTGCGCATGGGCCAGCTGCACAAGGGTCAAGGAGGCCTGGGGTTTGAACCGCGGACCTCCCATGTGGTAGACGGATGCCCTATCCACTGGGCCAAGTCCGCTTCCCGAAGTTTTTAATAGAACTATTCCCTACCAGATATTTTTAAAGTATCAATATACAGTTATTAAGACAATGTATTATTGGCACAGTGAAAGACAAATTGGTCAATGGAACAGAGTAAAGAGCTTGAAAACATACCTATGCACATATAGAACTTTGATAAATGCTAACTAGCCTGGCAGATCACTCGGCAAAAGAAAGATTATTCAGCAACAACACCAAAAAACAAAAAAAAAAGGAAGAATCTGGATATCCATGCTGACCCTTACTTCACATCATACACATACAAATTAAGAATTAAATGCTAAAGCAAAACTTTAAATCTATGGAAAAATATATAGATTAATATCTTTCTGACCTCCAAGCAGTAAAGGATTTCTCAAATAAAACAAACAAAAAATTCTATGAAATTAAAGACAAATACTTTGCTACATTAAGACTACAAATTTCTGTTCATCAAAAATCCACCTCCTGTTTTACTATTATTATTATTGAAATAACAAAAGTGCTCTAATAATTATTGAAGTGGTGAATGCACAACCATGTGAGTATACCAAATACCATTGATTATACACTTTGGATGAACTGTCTGCTATATTAATATGTATGAATAGGGAAGCGGACTTGGCCCAGTGGTTAGGGCGTCCGTCTACCACATGGGAGGTCCGCGGTTCAAACCCCGGGCCTCCCTGACCTGTGTGGAGCTGGCCCATGCGCAGTGCTGATGCACGCAAGGAGTGCCGTGCCACACAGGGGTGTCCCCATGTAGGGGAGTCCCACGTGCAAGGAGTGTACCCCCTAAGGAGAGCCACCCAGTGTGAAAAAAAGTGCAGCCTGCCCAGGAATGGCCCCGCACACAGAGAGCTGACACAACAAGATGACGTAACAAAAAGAGACACAGATTGCCATGCCGCTGACAACAACAGAAGCGGACAAAGAAGAACATGCAGCAAAACAGGCACAGAGAACAGACAGCTGGGGGAGGGGAGAAATAAATAAATAAATCTTAATATGTATGAATAAAATTGATTAGTTTTTAAAAATCCAGCTTAAAATAAAAAGACAAGCAATAATATAGAAGATATCTGCAATACAAGTAACCAAGAAATGACTGGTCTCAAGAATAAATAAGGAACCAGAACCAATTAGAAAAAGACAAATAGCCCAATAGAAAAATGGGCAAAATACACTAACAAGCATTTCACAAACGTGTGGTTAATAAACCTAGAAAGGTTCAACCTCACTACTACTCAAAGAAAGTTAAAAAGGAACTCAAAGTGTTCTCTTACACATTATTGGTAGTATTGTAAATTGATAAAGCAATTAGACATTTTCTTAAGTTGAACATTCACACACCCCATCCACTCCTAGATAGATATAGGTATAGGTAGAGATAGATACAGATATAGATATAGATAAAGAAATAGATATTCTTAGAAACTTTAGCACATGTGTATCTGGAGACATGTAAAAAATATTTATAGCAAAACTGTTCATAATAAAAATTTGGAAACAACCATCAGTGAGAAAACAGATATGTGAATTATAATCCACATAACGGAATATCATACCACAGTGAAAATGAATGAACGACCATAGCCACTTGCCAAAAATGGATGGAATTTAGAAATAGCACTGAGTCAAAAAATTAAACCCCAGAAGACTATATTGTGTATATGTATACATAATATAGTCTTTTTAATAAAGTTCAAAACAAGTAAAAACAAGCCAATCTTAAAATAGTTACACAAATATTGTTAACACAATTTTAAAAATCAAGAGAAGGATAACACAAAATTTAGGGTATTGGTTATCCATGAGGGAAAGGCAAGATACAGGATGGTGGAATATATAGTTAGCTATGTTATTAATGTTATTAATGTTATTTAATGTTGAGTTGTGTGATGGATTAAAAAATGTTGATTATTTTCATAAATAAATAGAAAATATCTTGAGTCTTACAGTGTGTTTTTGCATTCACAAATTTGCTGCTTGGCAAAGACATAACTGAAAGAAAAATGATATTAAGGTATTATCAATTAAATATGAGAAAATATATCAGACAAATTCAAATAAAAACAAGCATAAATTGAAATACTAATGCCAGACCATATGTTTAAGGTAAAATGAATTAAATTAACTAGAGAACACATACACACACATATATAGTGTATGTATATATGTTATATACTATGTATATTAGTAAATGGTACATTTAATAATGAAGAAATAATAGTAGTGAATCTTTTTTTTTAAAGATTTATTTTATTTATTTCTCTCCCCTTCCCCCCCCGCCAGTTGTCTGTTCTCTGTGTCTATTTGCTGGGTCTTCTTTGTCCACTTCTGTTGTTGTCAGGGGCATGGGAATCTGTGTTTCCTTTTGTTGCATCATCTTGACCCGTCAGCCCTCCATGTGTGCAGCGCCATTCCTGGGCAGGCTGCACTTTCTTTCGCACGTGGCGGCTCTCCTTACGGGGCGCACCCCTTGTGCATGGGGCTCCCCTACGCGGGGGACACTCCTGCGTGGCAGGGCACTCCTTGCGCGCATCAGCACCACACATGGGCCAGCTCCACACGGGTCAAGGAGGCCCGGGGTTTGAACCGCGGACCTCCCATGTGGTAGGCGGATGCCCTAACCACTGGGCCAAGTCGGCTTCCCCAGTAGTGAATCTTTATAAGCCAAAAACATAGCATCAAAACATATGCAGCCAGACTTATGGAAAAAGATGCTGGAGTATGATTCGATCACAGCTCCCATTCCCAATCTCTAATGATGTGAGCAAAAATCATTTTTAAACGGTCGGGAGGAGGCTGTTGCATCACCAACAATTCCCCAGGAAAGGAACCGCCCCAACTGTTTTGCTAAATTCCAGATAGTGACTCTCAAGGGGGTGAGGAGAGTCTGAATTCAGTACAGCACAGCAGAACTAGCATCACTTACAAAATTATGAGCTTCCAAATCCAAAGCGGATGGAACCAGCTGTGTCCCCTTATCTTTGCCTTCTTTTGACTAGAAGGTGGTAAAAATTACTTCTGGGTAAGAGGCCGGTAAACTATGACAGAAATGGAGTTTCCCAGGCTCCAAATAGAATTGGGAGAATAGCCAGTGAAGTTGTTCCCCGTGAGAACGGGGCTCACCCGAGGCTGGGGCAAGGGCAAAGAGCGACCCTAAACTCTTAGTATTTCCCGTCACCTCTTTTCTTAACCTTAGCGTGCTCTTTCAGGAACTATTTCTCATAGTGAAGAAACAGTTATCTCAAGTTCAGCAATTCTGTTCATTTCACTTGAAGTTTGGTTTGTATTATTAAATTTTGTAAATAAAAAAGGAATTATTTTTATTTAAAAAAAAAAACATCTTCAATATTATTCCAATTTCATGAAAGTATTTCTGTCTATGTAATCTATCTAATGTTGATAATTATTGATGGGTGGTGGGATTTGGGGTAATTTTAAATCCATAGATTTACTTATCTGTATTGCTGAATTCTTTAAAATAAGCGTGTGTCAGTTTACAGACGTGGTTCAGTATGTGTATAAAGAGCCAGAGAGACAGAAACAGAGGCAGAAAACGATAATAGTAACACAGCAATGGCTCACACTTTGACCGCTTCCTGCTTGCCAGGCACTGTTCTAAATGCTCTACATGGATTTGTAGAATCGTATGAAATTGCTGATAGTTGACAACTCGAATTACAAAAATGGCAATTTCCTATCGTTCAACTTCACACTTACTCCTTTAAGATGGAGGCGGCGAGTCGAGGTTTCCAGACATTCAAAGAGGAACGGAAGCGACTCCCCGCTGCACCGAGCCCAGCCCCGACCGGGTCCTCAGCCTTGCCCTGGCACCCTTCCCCCGGGTCAGAGCTCACACACGGCGAGGGCGCTCCTCCGTGCCAGGCCCCTTCGGAGGCCGCATCCACCACCACCACGTGGCCTCGCCCTCTTCGGTTGAGCCCCTGAATGGAGCCACTTCGGGCTTCCAGGATGTCCCCTAGAAACAGAGCTTCGGTGCCCGAGCAATTCCCAGTCGAGTTCCCTTTCCGTTTTGCCCAGGCCCCCCACCCTGGCATGGAAGCAGGACACTCTCAACAGTTTCACGTTTATTTTCAGAAAGTGATGAAGACAAAGGAATACATCCAGACACCACTCTCCGTACAATAAATAGCCTCCCCTGTTCCAAAAATGGAAAAATGAAAAGCACGCGCGCGCACACAACCACCAAGACCTTGCTCCTTTTTTTTTAGGACCTTGCTTCTCGAGAAGTGCACCATCTCCCTTGGCAGCCGCTCCTCTGAACCTTCCTGGGAGAGGGTGGGCCCAGGCCAGCCGCCCCCAGGCCCTGAGCCCTCTCCCTGGCCCCTACGCCTGGCTGCTATCAAAGCCATGTTTATCTATTTTCAGATCAGGGATGAGCACACAGGCAAACAAAACTTTTGAAAGTTACTCCAGAGCAGAATCTCCCATTTCCAGCCTCCCCCACCTGATCCCACCCACCCCACCCAAAGGGAGGAAGCTCCTTTAAATCAAGGCCTTCTTGTTCCCTTATTTCTGTTCTCCAGCCAGAAGCAGCACCAGGTAAATGGCTGTAGATGGGGCCGAGGCAGGGATGGGAGAGCCAGGAAATAGCAAGTGAACCCCAGAATCCTTCTTGGCCTCCCCCTTCCCTAACCAACTCCTGCAAGGAGACGTGACAGAGGGGAAGGCGGCTTCGCAGTCCCGAGCCCGTTTCCTAGGTTGGTTGATGTCTCGATCTAATAACGCTGTCTCTGGTCCCTTCCCCATGCCGTCTGCTCAGTTGGGAAAATAGTTGTAAAACTGGCCTTCAGTTTCCTTATCAAAAGGAGAAGGGGCCCCCGCAGGGGAGGAGCTGTCGCCGCTGGAAGGGTAGGGAGACAGGCGCCTCCTCTTAGAGTCTCCTTCGCCCAGCCCCGAGTCGCTGGACTCTGGCCGGATGGGGGTGATCTCGGTCCACACCGAGGGGGTGCCCTGGTCCTCTGGGCCGCGCCCCTCCGAGGCTCCGGGGCCAGGTTCCACGGGCAGAGTCCTCATGGGGCGGAACCAGCCGGCCGGGCCCATCTTGGGGGGGTACTGCGGGGCCACGGGCCAGCCCGCTCCGGGCGCCAGGACCTCCTGGCCTCGGTAGTAGGACATGGCGGGCCCGGGCGCGGAGGGCAGGAACGCAGGCTTCATGCTGACCGCGCGAAGCTCGGCCTCATAGCTGTGCTCCCGCGGCGCCCCCAGCCAGTAAGGCTGGGGAACCACGTCCTTGGGCTGGCCAGGAAGGTCGGGGTAGAAACGGCCGGGGACAGGGTACTGGTTGGGTAGGAGAGGAGAGTAGTGGTCTCCCCCCAGCAACTGGGAGGTGGGTCCAGGCGGGGAGGGGACGCTGGTGTCGACGGACGCGTACATGCTGAAGAGGCGGGAGGCAAGAAACCAGGGTCACGGAGCAACCTGGCCCCTGGGCCCTCCCGGCCCTCCCTCCCCGCCTGCCTGCCCGCCAGCCGCCACCCCACTCGGTCCCACCCTCAGGGGCAAGGAGAGGATGTGCTGAGGCCGGGTGTGGAGCTGGGGCTCAGCCCAGGAGGCACAGATCTGAAGACCCAGGCTTGGGAGGGACCGGGGGGAGGCCCTCTGCCCGGGTGAGGGGAGCCCAGGGACACTTACGACTCGAAGTTCTCCCGGAATCCTTTGGCAAAAGGGTTATTATCAATTTTCAGCTGTGTGATCTAGACAGGGGGGGAAACAGAGTCTCCTGATCCTGGGTCCGGGGTTTAGGGACCTTCCAAAATCCCTCCCAAGGAAGACCGTGAGCCCCTCCCCCTGCCCCCCCCCCCCCCCCCCCCCCGGCGGCGGCCCTCACCTCGGCGTTCTGGTAGGCGGTCACGGCGATAAACTGGGTTTCTTGGAAAGTGAAGACGTGGGCGTTGGAAGCGCCGCAGGCCGCCTCTGGCTCTCCGTCGTTCACCTCGACGATGTGCAGCCGGGGCTGGTACTTATGGAGGGACTGGAGCACGATCATCTGAAAGGGACAGCCAGGTGGCTGGGGGAGGAAGGGCTTGCAGGCGACCAGTGCTGGCCCCTAGCCAGGCTAGGAAGGGCCCTGAGGTCATCTTGTCCATTCTGCCCTGCCACCAACTGGCTTCTCCTGGGCCTCCCTGTCCCAGAATCTCCAGCCTCTGCTTCTTCTAGCCTCTTGCCTCGATTTCTATCCCCAGATGCCCACCGTGACCAAGGTATAGCACAAGCAGGGCTTTCCTAGGGATCGGGGCACTTGGAACGAGGCAGCTCAATCTGGAGCACTCTGCATCCATCCCCGGGGACTGCTGAGACCCACTTGTGGGCCAGCAGGGCCTGCGCGGGCAGCCGGGAACTCTGGGAAGAAACCCCCAGGCCGGCGGCTGGTGTCTGCAGGGGCCTGCAGAGGGCCGTCGTCTGACCCTCGGGTTCAGCTTCTCTCTCCCCCAAGGTGGCTGGGAAAGACCCCAGGAGCTCAGAGGGGGAGAAAGGCGCCGCTTCCAGAACAGAAGCAACCCACTGGACCATCCCCAGCCCCGGCTCAGCGCGAGGCCTACCTGGGTCACGTTGTTGGAGGCGCCCTTGTTGTTCGTGAGCTTCAGTTTCCCGAAGGAAACTTCCTGACGCATCCAGTGCGCTCCGGTGTTGGGGGAATCTGGGTGGACGTACAGGCGGTTTCCTGTGGACAGTTACCCTCTGTGGCCTGCAGCCTCTGGGACGAGGCCCCTGGGGGGTGCCAAATAGAGGCAGGGGGCCAGGGCAGGGGGAGGCGTGGTAGAGAACCAAGCAGAAGACAGGCTAGAGCAAAGGAGAAGAGGGATGGCAAACCAAGCGGGAGGTGGGATGGGGTGGGCTGCAATGGGGGGGGATGGGATGGGAACTAAACCCTCAGCCCAGGGTTGGGGGCAGCCGGGGGCAGGAATTTAGGGGTTCCTCCTGGACCCACCAGGGGGCGCCCCAGTCTCGGAGAAAAAGAGTAACCTAGCCCTGCTCCCAAGGCAGCGCGTACCTGGCATGCTGCCCTCGGCCTTGCCGCACTGCACCCACTTGCCGCTCTGATACCGCCAGTGGTGCTGGTCCACCAAGACCACGTCCACGAACATCCGGTAATGGCTGGTGGGCTCCAGCCCGGCCACGGTAAATGACAGGAATGGGAACATGCGCCTGGGGAGAGGAGAAACGCCCCCACCCCCCGGGATCCGTCAGCCCCGAGCTCGGAGGCCAGCCGCCCCTGGTCACAGCCCTTGGTGCTGCAGCAGCCAGCTCCCACCCATTCACCAGCACCCATCATAAAACGTTCAGGAAGTCGAAAGCCAGGTGTTAAACACAGCCTTGGTTAAAAATTAAATTACATAAACTTACAATGAAATACACTACATAAAAACCAAGTCCATAATGTGTAGATATTGGCTCATCAATTACAACAAACAAACCACACGATGCAAGATGTTAATAGGGGAAACTGTATTTGGGGGGCTATGTGGGAACTCTCTGTACCTTCTTAGCAACTTTTTTCTGTGAACCCAAAACTGCTCTAAAAATACAGTTTATTCTTTTTTTAAAAACAGTAATAAATACTTAAAAATCATCACTTTTCAATTATTTTACTATTATCTGCACTCTTGAGGTTATTTATGTCTCTTGCATCTGTATAGCAGACTACCATCTAATGTCCTGTACCGTGTGTCTCTTCCCACATCCACGTTGATTGACATCACATGGGTAGCTTGAAATCCACCATGGCAGGAATACTTATGCCACGGGAATCAGCAAACCCTACAGATCAGGGCTTTTTCTTTCTGAGGGCCGGTTCTTAAACACTGACCAGCATTCCACCATCTCTCACCTTAGTCTGCTTCCTGGGTGGAGGGGAGCCACAAGCCAGCCCTCCATAGACGGCTCTTAGCAGGGACTCACACCTCAGCCCCAAGTCCCATGTGGCCTCAGTCTCCCATTCATCCTCTCCACTGACACACTCCAAGTCCCACAGCATGCACCCATATCCCCTCTCTGCCCCATCCTTCCTGGGCCTGATACCTCATGCCTGGGTCTTCAGAGAAGTAGCTAGAGTGGTGTCCATGTCCCTGAAAGAAGACTTTATCAGCCATAGTCTTCACACTAAAAAGACCTGGTTCCCAGGGAAAGTAGAGGAATTTGGAGGTGGGACGCTGCAATAGCCCCTATTAAGCCAAATGAATGGTTTTGGAGAAAGAGGTACTTCCATACCATGACCATCTCTACCACCTCCCCCAGCAGCAGCACCAGCACTACAACCACCTCCATCATCACCATAATTACCACCTACTCCATAGCCACCATCACTGCAACCACAGCCTCCACTATCAGTATCACCATCACTACAGCCACCACCTCCACCATCTCCACCACCAAGACTACAGCCACCACCTCCACCATCTCCACCACCAAGACTACAGCCACCACCTCCACCATCGCCACCATCACTACAGCCACCACCTCTACCACCTCCACCACCATCACTACAGCCACCACCTCCACCATCGCCACCACCATCACTATAGCCACCACCTCCACCATCGCCACCACCTCTACCACCTCCACCACCATCACTACAGCCACTACCTCTACCACCTCCACCACCATCACTACAGTCACCACCTCCACCATCGCCACCACCATCACTATAGCCACCACCTCCACCATCGCCACCACCTCTACCACCTCCACCACCATCACTACAGCCACCACCTCCATCATCACCATCACCATCACTACAGCCACCACCTCTACCATCACCCTCATCACTATAGCCACCACCTCCACCATCACTAACACCATCACTACAGCCACCACCTCCACCATCTCCACCACCAAGACTATAGCCACTGCCTCCCACCATCACCATCACTACAGCCACCACCTCTACCATCGCCACCATCACTACAGCCACCACCTCTACCATCACCACCATCATCACTACAGCCACCACCTCCACCATCGCCACCATCACTACAACTACCACCTCCATCATCTCTACCACCAAGACTACAGCCACCACCTCCACCATCACCATCACTACAGCCACCACCTCCACCATCACCACCACCATCACTACAGCCACCACTTCCACCATCAATATAACTACTACCTCCACCATCACCTCTATCACTGCAAACACCACCTCCACTATCATCAGGACCACAACTGCCACCCCCATCGGCTCAGTGCCATTGTAAGTCCCTTGCTCTTCTAACCCAAGCTGGAAGAGCAGAGTTCTCAGGATGGCATAATGAAGTCCTCATCACAATAACTTTTCTTTTTTTTTTTTTTTTAAGATTTATTTATTTATTTATTTATTATTTCTCTTCCCCACCCACCCCGGTTGTCTGTTCTCTGTGTCTCTTTTGCTGCGTGTTCTTCTTTGTCCACTTCTGTTGTTGTCAGCGGCACGGGAATCTGTTTTTTTTGTTGCATCATCTTGCTGTGTCAGCTCTCCATGTGTGTGGCGCCATTCTTGAGCAGGCTGCACTTTCTTTAGCGCTGGGCGGCTCTCCTTACGGGTGCACTCCTTGCGCGTGGGACTCCCCTACGCGGGGGACACCCCTGCGTGGCAGGGCACTCCATGCGCACATCAGCACTGCGCATGGGCCAGCTCCACATGGGTCAAGGAGACCCGGGGTTTGAACTGTGGACCTCCCATGTGGTAGACGGACGCCCTAACCACTGGGCCAAGTCCACTTCCCTCACAATAACTTTTCATACCCACTCATTTCTCCTCCCCTGCTCCTATGATAAGCACTGTAGGGTGGGAAGAAAAGCACTGGTCCATGAGACAGGAAACTTAAGGGAGGGAGGAGTAGGGGACCTAGTTACAATTTGGGGCAGGCCCTGACTCCCAGAGCATCCCAGAACAATGTCCCCAAGAACCTTGGGTTGACCCCCAGGAGGGCGTTGTCACATTCCTGTCTTTCCCAGGCTCTTCTGGGGAGAGGAAAGGAGACTTATTGGCCCTCTGACCCTAGACAAATTAATTACTAAACTAAACCTCAGATTTCTCCCCTGTAAATAGGGAGAATAACTCCTGCCCAAATTACCTCTCAAATCTATGACATTCAAAAGATGTGAAACACAGCCCATTGTCCTTCCCATCCCACCTCCCTCCCAACCTCCGAGGCTCAGAGCTCTCAAAGCCCTCTGGCCTGGCTGAGGGTGAGATCCCAGGGGCTCAGCTCAGCTGGGCCCGTCACCTTGAGAAACCAAAAGTTAGGCACTAGGCCTTGTACAATTGGGGGTGGCAGAATATTTTCAATCCATTTCTACATCTAACTCATTCTACAGCCATGGTCAGGTCGCTTAACCACTTCTGGTATTGTAATTGATTCCTACCCTAATTTGTAGGCACAAAGGAATGGAAAAGAACATACTATTTATGAGCCTATATTTCTATACCAGCCAGTTCACCAACCAGTCAGTGGTGGTTTGGAGTTATGTGCCCCAGTCCACAACTTACTTTCTTTTTTTTTAATTTTTTTTCCCCATAATTTATTCTTAATCCTTTCCTATTCTTAATCCGTTCCTGCTGTTGTGAACCCACTGTAAATAGGACCTGTTTTATGAGGTTACTTCAGGCAAGGTGTGTGGTCCAATTGAATTAGGATGGGTCTTAATCCTATTACTGGAGGCCTTACAGATAAATTCACAGAGAGAAGCCACGGGGAGCAGCCAGGAGCTGGAAGTCAACGGAACCCGGAAGATAAAGGAGAAGATGCCACCATGTGCAGTGCCACGTGACGGAAAAGTCAAGGAACCGCATAGATTGCCCGCCACCCAGAAGATACCAACCCCGGGAGGGAGGAGGCCGCCCAGCCTCTGAAACCGTGAGTCAATAAATCCCTGTTGTTAAGCACCCCATTGTATGGTATTTGTTTCAGCAGCTGGGAAACTTAGTCCTTTGAGATATAAAATGTTACTTCTGATTCTATATTTGAAGGAACAGCCTGAGAGAGGTTTGGCAACGGTTTCTTGGTGGGAAAGCAGAATCAGGGTCTTCTGACTGCAGAGAGCACGCTGGGGTCTCCTTCCCTCCACCCTGCTTTCATTTCTAGTAGAGGGAAGTGGAAGAGACACGGGAAGATCATGGGGAAATGGGAGAGGAGAAGGGAGGTCTGTTTCACCCTAAAAGTCTAGCATCACCACGAGCTATAATCCCAAAATAGCACAGATTTACATCTTCACTGGCAAGGAAAAGGGTGTGGAGATGGATATGGTGCCAAACTGAGTCCGCCAAAACAATCCACTTAACAGCCACCATTCCACTCTCAGAGGACAGGGTCCAAGACCCCAAACCCCTCCACGGCCTCCAAGGACTGGCCTTCCTTGACGGTTCGCAGGATCCCATATCCCATCCCAATCCTGAACACCTGGCGTGCGCCACTTCACCATAATTGATTAAGTGTGAACTAAAATAACAGAGAGATAGATTTTGTCAGTCATGTTGGCATAATGTTTAAAAATTGTTAATATATCTAATGCCGATAAGGCGGTGGGGAGACTTGTCCTCTTGTCCACGGCTGGCAGAGGTCTAAGTGGGTACCATCTTTGGGAGGCTAGTTTGGGGATGCCGTGTACCTAAAATGGGCTTGGCCATCAAGGGACTGACACCTCCTACCAACCTCAAGCCCACTTAGTAGAAGTCGGCGGCCACTTGCAAATGACTAAAAGAAAAAGCACAGCTGTATTCACCTCCCTCAAGAGAAATGAAGCCAGGCCACCCTAAAATAAAGTAGACTTAAGCCCGAAAAAAAAAAAAAAAAAAAAATATATATATATATATATATTTAAAGAGCTAAAATGTTTTCAGAGGCAGAATGTGGAGAAGGGAAAACATTAAAGGCTGTGAGGCCAGAAAGGAGCCTGTGGGGCTGAAATTATTGTTTTATCAACCCCTAACATCACACACATACACAAATGCAAATTGAGCTACTTAACAACAAAGCTACCAGAAGACCCGAAGTTAACTTAATTATAATAATCAGCCAATCACCCCCAGAAAAGTGGAGGTTGCCAGCAATTAATACACACCCATACACCCACACACTCGCAGAAACACCGGCCTCTCTCTTCCTCTACTGAGAATGTCTACCATCATCTATTAGATACTCTCCTACACATTCACCACACACGCACTGCCACACACACGCCAACACAAACCCGTAGGGGACACTCTCAGGCTCTCCAGGTGCTCCACAAATACACAAGCTTACAGGCCCCGAAAACCTCCAGGTGGATCGAGCCGCTGTTTCATCAGCGTCCCTCTCCCAGCCCATCCGAGCTGCCTCGACCAGGCTCCGAGCTGCCTCAACCAGGCTCTGGACCCTGAGACCAGCCCCCCACGCCACAGCCCATTCCTGCCCAGGGGGAGAGGGTGACTCCCCTGGTCCCTCCTCAGGGATGGCCTAGGGTGGGTGGGAGAGCAAGGGCCCGGGAGCGAGGGAGTCAGCCCAAGGCGAAAAGGGCTGCGGGGCTGCGGGGCTGCGGGTGGGCCTCAGGGTGGAAGGATTTTTCAAAAGGGAGGAAGGCAGTGGGTGAAGTGGCAGTGACTGGAGGGTCAGTGGAAGGCACGGAGGGCCAGGCGAGCCTGCCGAAGCAGGAAGACAGAAAGGAAGTGACTCTCCGAGCCCAGGTCTTCCTTTTCAGAAGCCTGCAGCAGGAGGAAATGGCCACCGACTTCCCAGAGCACTGGAGCCCGACTGAGAAGACTCGGGGCGCTCGGGGGCTGGGGGAGCTGAACTGGGCTGCTTCTGTCTCTTCCTCCCCAGCCTGGGGACCCCAGGCACGGCCCAAGGGGCGACATCAAGGGAAATGGTGAGGGCGCTACTGCCCCTGCTGTCAACAGGGACTCCCTGATGCTGAAGTAGCCCCTCGGGACAGATCGAAAAGGGTGAGGGCTGTGGAACACACACACATTTATGAGACAATCAGGGAGACTGGGGATTTAGGAATTTCTGATGATTTTTTTTTCAGGTGCGATAATAGAATAGTGTTTATTTTTAAAAAGATATTTTTAGAGCTGCATAGAGAAGTGTTTAAGAATGAAATAATGCATTGTCTAGGATTTACTTACTAATTACTTATGATATTACTCTACTTACTGTATTACTAATATCGCGGCAGACGGGTGGGGTGGAGGCGGGTGAGGATAAAGAAGCAGCAAGATCAGATCAGTGTTGACCACTGGTGAAGCAGAGTGACGGGAACGCGGAGGTCCACTAAAAGTAAATTTTTCTCTCCATTTTTGTAAAGGTTTGAAAATTTTTTTGCACTTTTTAAAAGTAATGTTCTTTTTCTAATTTAGTTTACAAAAAAGGGCATATTCCTTCCACAAGAGTCCAGATCTTCCTACGTAAAAGAACCATATACTAATTCATATTACAATCATGATTTTAGACTACTCATTATCATTAACCCAATAGACAAGCGTCATGAAGAAGGAATAGATATGACTTCCGTAGCAGGAGTGAGGTGTAAAGCTAGACTACTCTGCCCGTGGTTTTCTGATAAAAGTTGAATTACCTTACTAGTTTAGCTGTTGCGTTTGAAATTTTTACTGCTACTACTACTAATAATAATAATAAATAAATGGGTGGATCTAAAAGGGAAGCGACAGAATTTGCCATGAGAGAGATATTCAGCAAGAGTGTAAAGGAAAGAAGGAGGCCACAGAGGGAGAGGTGGCCATGGCCCCTCTGAAACACGGCCACTCAGCCGGGCAGCCAGCCCCGCACCAGCCAGACCAAAGTGCTGGCCTCTGCTCCCCACCCATCCACGAGGGGTGCCAGGGCCAGGGTGGGAAGGCCCCGACAGCCTGGCCCCGCGACAGAGTGGCAGGCTAGGAGGTACGAGTTCTGGCCTGTGTGTGACCGTGTGCAAGCCACTAGACATCCCGTGCTTCGGTGTCCCTGGCCGTGAATTGGCCTAGCAAACACACGGTGACATCATGGAAGTATCAGGGCCTTTGGACAACATGGTGGCTGTTTTTTACTGGTGCCCATGGGGTTCAGGGGACAGAAACCCAGTCAGATACCACCTGAGTTCTGGTGCCAGCTCAGCCACCAATGGCTGGGTGACATCAGAAGAGTCTCTTGTCGTCTCTGGGCCTGTTTCCCTGTCTGTGCTGTGAGAAGGTTGGACAGGCTCTTCTGGGCAGGCCCACAAAGCTCCCCCACCGCACTGGGACCAGAAGCCTGGGCTGCGCTGGTGGTACCAGAGAGGGACTATGTTTCCAGGGAAGAGAGGGGAATTCTCAGAAGGCTGAGGGGATAAAGGCCGAACCATAAAAGCAAATCCCAGTTTTCCTGGGCTCATCCCAGAGAAAAAGGAACAACTCAGCAGCTCCAAGCTGACCGTGGTTGGCTGACCGGTCCCTCAATCCCAGGCCACCCCCCAGAAATCACCTGGAGGGAAGAAGGCTCCAGCAATGGCCAGCTTGAGTGCCAACCCGGTCTCAGCGGGGCCTGCCCTCTCACTCGCCAGGGCGCATACTTGGTGTCCACTCTCCAACCCTTCAGGGCCTCAGACCCATCAGGACACAGCCCCTCCCCCTAGAGGCCCTCGTTGGCCCCCACCCCACCGAGACCCCCATTGGGAGGGGAACACAGGCTCTCACGCACACACACAACTAGGGGTGTTGCATACTAAACAAATACCATGCAAGTAGCAAGTTTCTCTTTCTTTCCCCACATAGGAGCTTATACCCGGAAGCAGCATCCTCAGCCCCAAACCCTACCCCCACACACTGGGGCAAGGGGTCCTCCCTCCCAACTCCCCCCAGCCTGGACCAGTGACTTACCAAGCAGGGCTGTGCACAGGCTTCTAGAGGACGGGCCCCCAGGGTGTCAGCATGCAGCTGGCCGCCAACCTGAACCCCTGGGCTAGCTTCAGCTGCCCAGGCCCACCGACACTTGTGCCCTCCAGTAGGGGCCTGTGCCTAGAAGGGACCTGTGCTCTCCCTCAGCCCCCCCAGCCCCCCCTCCCCCACCAGACATATGATCTCAAAGTACACCCGGAAGGGAAACTTGGCCACTGCTTCTCTGTGTCACCAAATCCAGCCTCTCCCCGTCCCCCCTCCAAAGCCGACCTGAGTGCAAGAACAGCAAAGGGGCTGGGGGGGATCCGGGGGCTTGTTACTGTCCCCACACTGCAAGGCTCTGGCCTCCCCTCCATTCCCCACACACAGGGTAAGAGGCACTCTGCCCTGTCACCCCAGAACGCTATCCTTGCCCCCTCCAGGCCCCATACCACCCCCTGCTCAGGCAGGACCAACGGGGACACACGCCAATTCCGGGTGAGCCCATGCACCCTTCTCCTAAACCAAGATAACTTCTCTGTTCGCGGGTCCCATCCACCTCCCGGCTGCATTCTCTGGCTTGTTGGAGGGATGCCTTGGAAGTAAACAGCCCCTCAGAACTTCCCGTCGTCCCTGCAAAGTCGCCCACCCCCACCCTGTCCTCTGCCACCTCCTAAAGCTTGAGCCAAAACTGCGAGGGACATGGAGACGTGAGCAATGAACGTCTAGAGAGAAGGCGAAAAAGAAAGAGAGAGAGAGGAGAAAGGGCCGTGTTCCGGCTCACCGTCCCTGCTTGGTGATGATCATCTCCGTCTGGTGCTGATTGAACTTGGACCACAACAGGTGGTTGTTGAGCGCGACTCTCAGCTTTCCGGACACCTCCAGCCCCGCGGGCAGCGCATAGTCCTCGCGCGGCCCGGGATAGAGGCCGGCCCGCGCGTCCAGGGCCGCGTAGCCCTCCCCGGGCTGGAAGCCCTCGGCGCCCGCCGTCGGCGGGTACGGCTCGCCCGGCCCGGGGAAGCCGGCGGCCTGGGGCCGAGACGGGTAGGCGTAAGCTCCCAGGAAGCGGCCCGAAGGAGCGGGCACTAGGGCGCCGCCAGCGTAGGGCGCCCCCAGGCCGCCGCCCCCACGACGGTCGGCCGCGTCCTGCGCCGCTGGCTCGGGGTAGAAGTAGCGGTTCTGCGCGTCGGCGCCGGGCGCGCGGCCCTCGTCGCTCACCGGCATCGGCTCGGTGCCCGTCAGCATGTCTCCGCACCGGCTCCACGAGGCCCATCCGGGGCGGGCTGGCACCTCCCCGCAGCCGTCGAGGGGCGCTGCGGCCGGGCCCCCGCGCGGCGCTGGGGCGGGCGGGAGGGTCGGGTCCGCGGAGGCGCGCGAGGGGCGGGGCCAGGGCCCCGGGGGCGGGGGGCCCTCCAAGCCCGGGCTCGGACGCCTGGGTCCTGCGCCCGCGTTTGGCGGGCGCGCGGCAGCTCGCCGGCTCCTTCTGCCGCGGGCCGCTGTCACTAGCGTCGCGGCGCCTTTGCTGTGGCTTTATGAAGCTCTCCGGGCCCCCCCACCTCGGCCCCGCCCCTCCCCGCCCCCTCGTGGCTAATACGAGGCAAATTCTCCGCGGTCGACTAGGACCGGAGGGTCCCCGTGTGCCCGGTAGTACTTCTAGACCTTGCCTTCTGGAAGTGCCAGTCCCTCCACCAGGAACGCCGGGCGCGTTTCTCTCCCCTGGACCCTCGGGGAAGTCCAGCCATCCCTGAAGGCGCCCCTCCCAGGCCGGCTCCTAGGGGAGGCCTTCAGTGATGGCCCAGGTGGGCCTTCTGGCTTGGGTCTGCTTGGGCCATGAACATTGAGCAGCTATGTACTGATGCCTACCGTGTGCCCAGGCTCTGGGCTGAGTGGCTTTGCGGGAAGTGTTTGCCCTTTTCCTCCCCGCCAGGGGTCCGGGCGGAAGGCGTCCCGCGTACCGCCCGCCCCGAGGCAGACCTGGAAGCTGGGGCCGCGGAAGAGCCCCTCAACCCGAGCGCTCCGCAGCACGGCGCCTTCGCCTGGTCTCCACCGCGCCGCGCCCAAAGTTCCCCACCGCGGCGCGGCGGCCAGAGGCAGTGGCGAGAGCACAGGCCTGCGCTGAGTGCTCAGACAGACCCCTCTGCCTGTCACCGAGGTGTGTGTGACACGGGCAAGTCACCTGCCTTGCCCGTCAGCCTCACGCGCGTCAGAGGGGAAACAAATGGATCTCCTGCCCTTCAGAGGGCTGAGCCTTCCATGAGGTGGGGTGCGCCGCGGCGCGCTCCAGCCTGTTGTTACACCTCGAGGCAAACGCTGCTTTGATCTGAGTCAGAGCCGGTGACAGGAAGGGAACCCACCGCCTGCTCCAGAGGGCTGCCTTGGGCGTTGGGACTACGGAGCTTTTCTCCATTTTCCTTTTCTAACTGATGCAGGTATATTGCTGTTACAATGAAAGCAATCCTACCCCCCCCCCCCCAGCTGAAAATAGCATCATTGAGAGTTTTCCTGTGCATACAGATAAAACCTACTCAGAGAGAAAACTTAAGCAAATTGCAGAAAAGCAGAAGGATCAGCCCTTGTTCCAGCCTCTCGGAGGCGAGCGGGATTGACATTAAAGTTAACACCCTTCCAGACACCACCACATCTCTGCCTGTCTTTTGCACACACACACATATACACAGATACATAATTTTATACAAACGCTACACGTGCTGTTTTGTAACGTGTATTTTTTTTTCACTCAACAAGGTGCCATGGAATTTTTTGCAGGTCAATTTATAGATAAAGATTTACATTTAAAGAGTGTTTTGGAAAACACTTTAAAATTTTCATCCCGTTAAAAGTCAACCTCTCCGCACCCCACTTCAGCCCTTTTCAGATCTCCCCCCTGAGCTCTCTACAACCCTGTCCCAGTCCAACAGGGTTCACCCTACGGACCCCAGGGGGACCCTCTGCTCCCAGCCAGAGCTGTCCTGAGAGGCAGGCTGGCAGTGAAGGCGAGGTGGGGGGCGCAGGAGGCGGGCAGGGGGCGGGGCCCAGGAGCAGGGAGGGAGTGAGAATCAGCGCATCCCTGGAGACTGAGGCTGGGTCCTTGAGAGCACCTGAAATGGGCACTGGTCCCGCCTTACCCACCATTCCCCTTTGCCTTACGGATCGGGGAAAGGTTTTGCCTGCGTTCTAGGAGGACAGCAATGCTTGAAAGAGAGGGTGGCCCTGGAACCCTTGGCTACTTTGTGGGAAGCATGAGAGATTGCAGTATGACTCCTTCAGTGACTGATTTCCCCAGGAGACATGAGATTGTTGAGTGCCAACACCTCTTTGGGGGTCATTTTTGCTAAGTGCTTGGCTGGGGAAAGCCAAAATAGGGTCTTGTTCCTGTCTCTCACTCCCCTTCTCATTTCCACCCTAGTCCTCAGGTCAAGTGGCCCATCTGCTGCCTGGAAACAGGACGGCCTGAGCTCCCACCCAGCTCTCTGGGCAGGAGGGGGCCTGGGGGCCTGTGTGCAGAGGAACGGGGTAGATGGGGGCAGTCTTTCTGTAAACTAACAGGCTATTAGAGGGTCCCACAGCCTGTTCCGTTAAACCTGGATCCTTCAATCCCCCACAACCCTCCCCAATTACTTCCACCCAAAAAAGAAAGTGCTTGTGAAAAGCGGGGGCTGAGTGGGCCTGGTGTCACCACCGCCAGTCCCGCCCCTGCCAGCTTGGGTGAGAAGAAGAGCCCTGGCAGCGACACCTCCTCCTCCTGCTGCCACCTCACCCCATTCCCAGGCTCAGGGCTGGCGAGGTGGGACAGGAGCGAGGAGACGAGCCCCCTGGGATCCCCTCACCTCCCCGTGGCTGCCCGCTCGCAGCCTGTCTCATCCCGTGAGCACACTAAGCATCAGAGAGCTGATCCTAGGCCGGGGAGGGGCGGGAAACACGGGGTGGGCTGTCCCGAATGGGAGAGACAAGGCCACCACCAAACAACACGGCTCACGAGGCAGGCTGCTTGGCAGCTGTGGGAAACTCACACGCCCATTCGGAGCAGAGCTGCGCCGGAACCCAGGTCTCCTGACTCCTGATCCAGTGCTCTTCCCACAGGGGTTTTGACCTGTCTTGTGTGGAGGGAGAATAATGACAACAAATGAGAAGTCAAGTGGTTGCATTAGTAAAGATTTGGAAAACAGGAAAGGGAATCGCCTTTTTTTTGCCAGCCTAGGCGCTAGTTTTTTTTTTCACCCTGGAATATATCTGAGGTCTCTTTTCAAGCCATTTCATATCAAGACTCAAAACGAGTGAGAGGTGGCCCTGCTGTCACACACACCTGCTACATTTAGGTAGCCACCTGGGCCAGGGAGCTGATGGAGTGCAGATTCCTGGGACCCACCTCTAAAGATCCTGATGCAAGCTGTGACGGGACCCCAGAATCTGAACTTTTAAGGACTCCAGGAGAAGCTGGACTCCAGGGAGCCCACACTTTCGACTCTCAGGCCCCCTCCCATGTTGCTCCAAGTCACATCCCATCCTAAGACAGGGTGCTCCGAGCTCCCTTGGTGGGGAGGAGGGCAGCTTCAGGCCCTGGAAAGATTTCTTTATCAAAGCTCCAGAACCAGACAAGGCCTCGCCCTAGACTGTCAGCTGGCTCCTGGCTCCTCTCCTTGGTCCCCACCCAGGGGCCCTGCAGGGTTGGATGGACCCACAGGGCATGGCAGGGAGGGCTGAGGAGCATGTCTGCTGGGGGGAGGCAGGGTGGCTGCTAGTGGGAACACAGAGCAGGGACACCAGGACCAGGGTCCAGCCTTTGAGGTTGTGAGAGGGTCCACACGCAGAAGCGAGGGTTAGTGTTTTGGGGGGAAGGGGCATGAAAGGAAAGAGAGAGCAAAATGAGAGTCCTGGGCACATTTCTGAAAGAGGTTTAGAGAGAGCAAGGAGAGGGACCACAGAGTTAGAGACCCAGAACGTGACTCAGTGAGAAAGTTTCAGGCCAGGCAGGAGGGAGGTGCTAGAAAGGAGAAGAGAAGACACGCCAGTGAGAGAGGACTACAGAGGATGAGAGGCCTGGGGGGGCGAGTGGGGCAGCTGGTTGGAACCCCCACCTCAGCCTCACTGGTTGTGCGACCTGTGGAGTCTTTTAACCTCTTTTGGTTTCCTTAGCAGTAAATGGGGTAATAAAACGTCTGTGAAGACTGACTGGCCTCAGGTGACGAATGAGGGGCGGGTGAGGCTGATGCCAAGACAGAGGCTGTGCTGAACCACCCCTCCATTCTCTACGCCAAGCCACCTGCCATCCTCCCCTCCCCCATTTTAGTGGCTTTCCTATCGGTCCTCTACAGGGGATCCTTGGAATCCATTCCCCAGCCTCCACTCAGACCTTGGGTCAAGGGAGAATCTCTCCATTTGTAAGACCCTATCTCAGACAGGGACAGGCTCCCCCTTCTGAGCCCCAGAATCACCCGGATCCTGACTCACTGCAGCCTTCGTATTGAGGCCAGACCCCAAAGTTGCCAGGGTCCCAGAGATGATTAGGGTTAGCCCCGCCCCCTGAGACCCACCAGCACGAAAGCCGCAGGGGAGTGGGGGCAGAGCTCCCCAGCCCCTCAGCCACACACCCCTCCGGTGTGGACCCGCAACGCACTGGCCTGTGCACACACACGTCACTCATGCCTGCACGAAACCCCTGGGATCCAGCCCTGCTGCGCCCCTTCTCTCGTCCCAAATCCAGCCTCCCTGAGCTCCTTGGGCACCAGACTCAGCCCGCCCCGCCCGCCCTGACCCCCCCGCCGCCCTCACTCTGGGCCCAGACTGCCAGCCCTGCAGAGAGCATGGCCGGAACTCTTGGATTAACAGCCAGGGAGGGGGAAGGGGTAACAAGCACCTGTAGAGCCCCCTCCCCCCATGACAGCTGCAGGAGTTCCGAGGCCAGTCCCCAGGACCAGGTGGTCAGTGTGAACACAGGATAGAGGGCTCACCCCAAGGTCAAGGGCTCCAGGCTCTCACCCCGGGCTGGGTTACCCCACCCCTGACTCCCCCAAGGCCGGCAGCCCTTACCCTTTGGCCCCAGGCCAGCCTGGGTCCCCTCTGCACCTGGGCCTCTGTATTTCTGCATTCCTCAGCCTCTAACCACTCTCAGCCTCTCGGCAGCTCTTCACACACCCCATATATGCCTACACCCACGCAGCCCCCCCCCCAGGCCAGGGTTCAGAGCCCTCCTGGAGACTGAGACACCCGGGGGCTTGAGCAACTTTGCGATTGCGGGTGCATGCCAGGGTGTGGATGGGCAAGCCTGAGCTTCAGGGAGGCCCTGGGAGGGGCCATGGCCCCCTTCCTGGGGAATCTCAGCAGACAGGCCCTTAAGCTCAGGCAGGAAGCAGGGTCTGGTTACCAGGAGTGGGGGAGGGGCATGCCCAGGGCTTTGGGTAGGGGAGCTGGGGGAGGAGGGAAGAGAGAGACGGGCAGAGGGGGGACTGGAGGCGGAGGCCAAAGGGTTAACCCCTCCCGAGCCAGGCCGTCTGCTCCCCACCCTGTGCTCTGGGAGATGGGCAGAGCCGGCCCGGCCCGGCCAGGCGTCCCGGCCTCAGGCCCGCTGGGCAGCCCCTGCCTGGCCCCTCTCTCTCCAAGGCCCTCCTCCGGCTTCCTGTGAGCCCTGCGCACCGCGTCCCCGTCTGCCCTGTTTCTCTCTTGGTTTCTCTGGGTGTCTGATTCTGGGTCTCTCTGGGTCCCCGTGTCTTTGTCTGGGCCTTGTGGGTCTTCGCTCCATCCAGCTCTATTTCTAGGGTCTGTAAAATCTCTCGTCCTGAGATGGCAGTCGTGCTTGTCCTGAGGGCTCTGCACCATCTTTCCACCCAGTGTCTGGGTCTCCGAGTCTCCTCAAGTCTCTGCCGTGTATTTGTAACTGTTTCCACCTCTGTGTCTCTATCAGTGTCTCAAAGTCTCTGTAGGTCTCAGTGAGGCTGTTGCTTGTCTGTCTGTCCTGGCACAGGCCCCCCGTCTGTGAGTCTGCCCTGGCCCGAGGCCCTGCGCTCATCCAGGGATGGTGTCGTGGGATGGGGAGGGGCGACGCAGGCTGAGCGGCCAGCGGGGACAGGGCCGGTAGGGGAGGGGGTGAGGGCCCGCGTTCCTCCTGAAATGGTGCCCGTGGCAGCCGGACAGCCCTGCCGCACCCAGGCCGCAGCGGCCAGGCCAGAGGACTAGGAGAGGGCGTGCTCCGGGCAGGCGGGCTGGCGTGGGTGAAGGGCAGAGCTGAGAGAAACTGAGTGGGGAAGACTCCGAAGCAGATGGACAGGGCCCGGGGTTGTGGTCCCGGCTCTGCCACTACTGGATGACCTTGGGCCGTCCTTTCCCTCTCTGTGCCTTGGTTTTCTGCTCTGTGAAACGACAACTGTTGGCTGCGACCGTCCCCTAGAATTCCGTGAGAGAGCCAGGGCAGCAGAAGACATCCCTACACCCAGGGCAGGAGACTGCTCGCCCCCGTTCTGTCCTTTGAAGGGGGGCCCCAAAGTCCCTCCCAGCACCAACACCCTCTGTGTCTGCAACTCAGCACCGCTAGGGAGAGGACAGAGGGAAGCATGGAGGTTAGAAAGCCAGAAAGCCTTCCTGCCGGGCCCCAGGAGAGTGCGGAGGCCCCAGCTCCTCCCAGCCGTCCCTGGGCCCTCTGTGGGCCCGGGGTGGAGGGGCCCGGGTGGGGCTGCGGGCTCAGCAGCTGGGCGATTAGCTGCGGCTCTCCAGCCCTGCGGGGAGGACCGGCTGGACGGAGAAAGCAACGCAAAGTGACAGGGGCCGTTTTGACACACGGTGGAGCTGACGGGCCCAGGGGGCCAGGGCTTTGGTTTGGAGGGTGGGGGGTGGGAATCCTATCAAATGATTTCAAAATAGGTCAGAGGGAAGAAGGGGCAGCCGGCTCTGGGTGCGTGGTGAGAATGCCATGTAGCTTCCCCCAGGGCTGGAGGCCAAAACGGGGTGGGGGAGGAAGAGGTTTGCAGGGGGCCGGAGAACTGGGAGTGGGGGCAAGCTACAGGTCCATCAACCGGCCCCTTGACCTCCCTCAGCCCAGCTGCATGGGGTCATTTAGGAATTCTACCTGCAGTCTACCTTTTGGCCTTCCTGTTGTACTGCCTTCCTGCTCAAGGGCAGCAAGACTCAGCTCTTCCTCTAGCCACTCCTCATCCCACCTACAGCATATATACAAATTCTATTCCAGAAACACCGAGACAATGGCCCCACCTGGAAACCCTTCTTACCTTCTAGGCATGGGTTCTCCTGCCGCAAAGGCAGCTGTCTGACTTACCTACAACTCTCACCCACCAATTCACCTGCCACTGCATCCCCTTTGTCATCTTGCCAACTCTGCATCCTGCCTGGGGTCCATTTGGCTCTCCAACTTGTTCTCAGAGCTTCCTTTTCCCTCCTTCCCTCCTTTCCCTCTTTCTCAACTCCCGCCATGAACCATACTAGTGGCCTGGGTAAGGCAGAAGGCAGAGAGCAAAGAGGAATGAGAGAGAAGACTTGCAATCCTGACTGTTTGATGATCTCCAACCACTCAATAAATGGAGGCAAATTGTGTGCTGGATTGTACAGAACCCTGAGATGCCTGGCAGGGTTTCCTTCATGTAGGCAGTGTAAAGATACCTCCTACCCCATCCACTTATGGTTAGCAAGTTCTTTTAATTGTCTTTTCACAGTCCCTCACGCTGCAGCTCACTCCCATTTCCTTCTCTGAGATCCCTGAAGCTCACACAGAGATTAGCACTTGGAATTTGGAAGTCGTATGGAGACCTAGGACCCACACACTACCCCTCTGTTCCTCATAAATCCCAGGCACGGGCAGGAATCAGGCAGGCAACCAACGTCCAGAGCAGAGGGACACCCAGGCACTAGGCTCCCAGCAGTGCCGCTTCCAGCCGAGTGGACGTCTGCGGTCCAGCCACTGCAAAGGGAGGGCACCCAAGGCCATGTTGGTGCAGAAGAAGATTGGTGAGGTCTGACCTTGAGTTTAACCCCACTTCCCATACAGACACAGGTGCACTTTGACACGCAGGTAGATTTCCCCGGGAGCCTGTTGTTTGCTCTTCACCCCCTCAGTTACCCAGAAGTGTTGCACTGCATCCTGCCGACTTCCTTCCACCAGGATGACGTGTAGCTGGCGTTCTGTGTGGGGCCTCGAGATGGCCCCTGGACCCACATCTCCAGCCACAGGGGACATGAAGCTAGTGTGTCTGCCCACCACTGCCGCTTCTCCATGCCCTGCTCCATTTCTTTCTAATCGCTGGCACCAGAACATAATGTTCTGTGGGTTGCGAGGGATAGTTATGGCCTGGCAAGTCCAGCTACTGGCCCACCTTTGTCCCTGCATTTTGCACACACACACACGCTGACCTGGGGTCAACACTCAAGCCTCAGGACCCCAGGGATGAGCCACGCACTAGGGCTCGCGCCGCTCTGGACGTACTGCCAGTTCTGGCTTATACTTTTATCTCCTTCCTCCACCCTCAGTGAGTCTGGAAACAGGGAAAACTGGAGCTCTTCCTGCTCATCCCTTCCCCCATCACGGAGCGCTGATTCAGGGAGGGAGGGGAGGGAGGATGAGAGAAGAGAACATCCCGAGGCAATTCATACCCTCGATTTTTTAGACTTCGCAGTGATGCCAAGTCGATAGGGCAGGGGGCGTGACCCCATTTCACAGAGGAGAAGCCTGAGGTCCAGGAGGCTAAGCACTGGTCACCTTACATACCCGGTGACCCGATGATGGGCACTTATTCAGGCACCATCCTCATTTGAGCCTCGCTCAGTGTGAAGGGCAGACTGCTGTTATTCTTGTTTTACAGATAGGGAAACTGATGCTCAGAGGGTAACGATTTCACCAAGCTCTCAGTTAATTTTATTCCCTATTCCTCTCCCCTCACAAAGGATCCTACCCAGGAAAGATGCTCCCTTGCTCAGAGGCTTTCCCTCCCTTCCAGAAAACGCAGGACGCCAAAGACTTGCCTGGTCACCTGGGGAGCGGGTCTCCGTTTGGGGTAAGTCCTTCCTGGCGACCAAACGTCGTCCCCGCCTCAGCCCAGACCTCCTCTTCTCGCCTCTCCTGTGTCCTTTTCTAATGACTCTGCAAAATCGAAAGAACCCCATTTCTCAGCAAGTCCCACCCTGCTTATGGGAGAGGCCAGGAGGTGTGGGAAGCAGGCCTGAGGAAGCGAAGGGGGCAGGGACAGGCTCAGACCCTCAGCTAACGCCGGGCCAGGCACGGGGGCAGTGGACGAAGATGGGCCTGCAGGGCAGCCCCTGGAGTCCTGGGTTCCAGGTGCAGGCAGGGCTGGGTGGGATGGGTGGAGGGTGGGGGGCATCCCACACTTCTCTGAACTCCCTGCCCCTGGCGACTGGGCCCCTTGCCAGGCATCCAAGATGTTGGGTGTTTCTGTCTGCATAGGGAGGGGGCCTGGGCAGCTCTTAGAAATGGGAGGGCACCACTGGCTTGCTCCTGCCAGGCAGTGCTTGCCTCCCTCTCCCTGCCCACCCTCACAGTCATCACACCTTCGGCTCTGCCCTCCTGCTAATAGAACTTTCTCTCTCTCTCTCTGCCCGCCCTTGCCTCTCACCTTGGGACCTGTGGGCCAGTGGCCAGGAGGGAGGCAGCAGAGCAGGCTGGAACTGCTAGTTGCCCCGCCCCCACTCCATGCCACCCAAATTGCCTGTAATTCTCGGGACCCCTGTATGCCCTTCCCATAGCCTCCCCAGGAGTTCAGGGAACAGCATGTAGGGATTAGAAGCTCCTGTTCGGGGCTGGAATGGGGGAGGACTAGCCTGTGCAATTTAAGGAGGAGGTCAAGGGCCCCGCCCTCTGGCCCCAGACTCTCTTCAAAATCTAAAACGTCCTGAACTTGCTGTCCTCCTTGAACAAACCCAGGGAAAGCTTCCACAATGATAACTTGAGGCAGAGATCTTTCCTCGCCCAGGGCTGTAAGTTCTTCCTTGAGTCTAACCTTGCTCCCTCACAGAGGGTTGAAAGGGGACAAAGATGAATTACAGTTTCTTATAAACCTGGTGGCTTCTTGTTCCCCGACGACAATACAGCGGACAGGCCCTGTGGTTCTGGCTCTGAGTCAGGGCCCCCATCGCCTGGGCGTCCCCAGTGCCATCTCCCTCCGCCCCTCCCCGGACTGGAAAATCAGGCTCACGCCTCTGCCCGAGTCAGTGCTTCCCCTGCTTCCCCTCACAATCTCGATCTCGCTTTCCCCTAAAGGGAGGTGTTTCCTCGAAGCTGGGAAAAGTCAAGGGGGCAGAGACTTCGCCAGCCACCGGGAGGCGGTCCTACGGTGGGCACGGGCATGGTGGGGGCGGGTTACCCGCCCCTGCCCGCCCCCCCCCGCAGCCCTCCAGCCCCTCGTCTGTGTGTGCACATGCGTGTGAGCACACTCTAACAAGTGTGTGCGGCTGGGGGGGGGCGAGCTGTCATGCCTTTGGTGTCCCTGTGAGTGACACGCATTTGTTCCACACACATGTCCTTCACAGGTCCCGTGTCCACGCGGGCTCTGCAGCCCTTCCCGCGCTGAAGTCTGGTCAGTGCCCCCCAGCCCCTCCCCCGCTTGTACCCCTGGGAAGGAGGGGTGGATGGGGCCCTGGGGCAGCTTCCTGCCCTCTCCTGAGTGAGAAGGCTCCTCCTCGAGAGGCGCGAGGAGGTGGGCCCGTCCCATCTCCTCTTCCCCACCCCCCAGGGACCCCCTAGCCCTCAGCTGGGAAGGGGTCGGGTCACGTTCATGTCAACCTTCCTCCCCTCTTTCCAAAAGCTCCTGGAGACACGGGGTCCCCGGAACCCCACCCCAGACCCTGGATGAGGCAGGAGAGCTGGGGAGCCCCGCCCCTTGGGGAAGCCGGGTGCTGGGGGGGGGGCTTGGAAAGGCCCGAGTCGGCCACCTGGAGCGGGGGAAAGATGGGGAGAAGGAGGCAGTGAAACAGAGAGATGGAGAGACAGAGAATGAGAGCAGAGAGAAAGACAGGGAGAGAGAGAAAGAGAAACTGAGACCGGGAGACAGTCAGACAGAGAGCAGGGCAGGACTGGGGGCGGTGGGGCGCCCTTCCGGCGAGGGCGAGGGGCTGCAGCGAGCGCAGCAGGAGGCCGGGGCTGGGACCGCTGCCGCGCCCCGTTCTTCCTAGGATTGCGACGCGGGCCAGCGCCCGGCGATCCGAGGCTTTCAGCGCACGAGGGGCGAGCCGGGCGCGGGGACAGCCAGCTCCGCTCAGAGGCCGCGAAGGGGCGCGTGGAGGAAGCCGCGCTCCGGCCGCGCGCCTCGGGCGCCTTTTCAGCCCAGAGCGGGGCGGGCGGGGCGCCTCGGTTAAGCGACCCGGGACGCGGCCTTGAGGCTGTGCTGGCACAGCAAGCACACTTCTTCCTTTGAGATGTTACAGACCAATAAAAACAGCAAAACCTTCTTAAGGAGGCTTTTACTCCATTTACCTAAAGTGGAGACCATGGGGTCTTAGGGGCACCACCCCACGGGCGCACGAGGAAGGGTAAGGCAACGGGCCGACGTCCCATCGCTCTCGCCCTCACTGCTCGCCCACCCCCAGCTCAGGACCCTGGCGTTCTTTCTTCCTGACTCTGGAAGCACGGGGAAGAGGGCGGTGGGAAACCAGAACCGTCAAACTCCAAGATGACAATGAGCAGGGGCTACCTAACTGCCCACCAGAGGGGGCACGGGCTGTCCCCGGGTCACACAGCCCCCCGGTAGAGAGGTGGGAGGCATTCCACCCAAGAGCCTGGGCGGCGCAGGGGCCCCACTGTGCCCAGCAGCCCTGCGCTCAGCTGCAGCGGGAAGAGGCCAGGTGGAGAGGAGGCTCTGGGGTAGCTCATCCCCACTCCAAGCTGCTGCATGGGGGGTCCAGGAACTTAGCCCCTTGGTGAGCCCCCATGCACGCGCTGGGCCCTGACAGTGTGCCAGAAACAGTACCCGCAGGCCCTGCTGAGGGCTCAGACCTCAGCATCACCTCCAAAGGAAACTACTTTTCCATCTCTGCCTCTGACTCCTCTGAAAATTTGGGGGGCTAATGGGAGGGGCTTCCAACCCCCTTAGTCATCCTAGGAAGCCAAGCTGAATAGCAGTGACTGATATTCACCCAACCACAAGCCAATTTTGTGGTTTCAGCTGTTTTCAGAGGGAGCAGCAAAGCAGCGGCAGGAGGGGGCCCTGAAGCACAGGGTGGGCAGCTCCTGCCCCAGGCACGCACCCAGGGCATGGACCAGGCAGAGCCAAGACCCTCGGCTCTGCTCCAGCATGACTCAGCCCGCGGCCCAGGAAGGCCCAGAATTGCCCCCACCTCCCAGACAGGCAGGGCCGGATTTGTACCAATTAGGAATGCTTCTCCCCCATCTTCTCCACGCTCCCCCGGCAACTTTCCAGGGTAGCCTCACTGCTTCCTGGATCCAGGGTGAGCCATTTTCTTTTCTTCTCTTTTTCCTTCCTCATTCTCTCCCTCCCTTCCCTCCTCTCTTCTTTTTGTATGGATATGGGGTAGGGCTAATCCAGGAGTTGCAGCCGAGCAGAGCGGCTGCTGGGAGGTCTCCTAAGCGTGTCCAGCTAGTTGGGTCCCAACCCAAACCCTCAGACGCCCAGGTCCAGCCTCCAGCCCCTTCAGATGTGACACCCACCCACTGCCCCCCAACCGCCACTTCCTCCGCAGCCACAGAGACAGAGGTCAAGATCAGCTCTAAGGGAAGCCTCCTACTGAGTAGAGTATGGAAGAATCTTAGAACTATAGAGTGTCAAAATGTCAGAGCAGAGAAGGTAATTAAAGCCACCTAATCCAGTCCCTTTGTGTTCTTCAAGTTGAGGAGTCGCAGCCCTGAGTAACGATGCAATGTTCCCAAGCGTGGCAGAACGAGAGGTCCTTGTTCTCAGGGCACGCTCTAAACACCGCCCCACACTGCCCCCATGTGCAAATCTCTCCCCTCTCCACAGCTTTCAATGTTGACCAGACCTGCTGTCCTCATGACTAGCAAGAAGATAGTAACCCAGGATAGGCCAGGCTCACAGAGGCAGGTACAGGGCATTAGCAGCCCCTGCACTGAGTTTTAGCATTTTTCTGGCAAACTGCCACCAGCATTTCCTAGTCCTCTTCCTCCTGGAAGCCTGCCTGGATTAGGGCCTCTCACCATCCTCACTTGATGGCCTTAGTCGTAGCAGAAAGAGAATGGAGGGAGCAAGGGTGAGAAACATGCCTGAGTACCAGCCGTGGCTCCCAGCCCTGGTGATGGGGCCTAGAGAGGAGGGAAGGAGGACAGGAAGTGGGGTGTGAGCAGGAGTGGGAGGTGAGTAAAATGCTAGGGAAGGGTAGGCACACCCCTCCCCGGGGGAAAGAAGCGGCCCTGCTGAGTCGCAGGTGCCCAGGTACAGGCCTCTCGGGTGCTGCCCAGCTGCGTTGAAGGTTTATCATTGGATTTCCCCAAAGCATAATGGAGAGATGTGGGGGAGCTGAGCCGAGGAGGCACGCCTTTGTCCAGCTTCACGCTCAGTGCCGTCATGTGGGGGCTTAAATCGGAGAGCCCGTTGTTAAGCATGCACCGGCACACCGCTTGCCAATGGGGTCTGCTTCTGAGCCAGGAGCACTCGCCTGCGTGTGCATGTGGGACTTCACACATGTGCTGGCGTGCACTGCTCGTGGAGCCGCATGGGGTTGCGTGAGCCTGCACGGCAGTGCAGGTTTGTGTCCTCGTGGGACCTGGGACACACCCGTGGGGCTCTGTGTTCCTGCTTTTGCACGACTGTGCGTGTGGATCTACACCACGTGGGCTGAAGGAGTGTGTTTACACTTCCAGTAGAGAAGGGCTCACGGGGAGCCTGCTGTGTGTATGTGTGTGTGCCCGGAACAGCGTGTGCTCTGTGCATTTGGGGCAAAGTGTGGCAGGGCGAGTCTGGAGGGAGTGTGGGTGGCAGTGTATCTGCCTGGCTGTCTGTGGGGAGGAGACCCCCGGGTACCCACTCTGGGGAACTAGAGCAATGCCTGAGGCCAGGAATCAGGAAGTGGCCAAGACCCCCTTTGCCAAGTCCAATCTCAGCACCACCCTTGTGCTCAAGGATAACCATCGGCCAGTCTTTGGGGGGAATGGGATGCTAAGGCAGGCAAGGGACTCTCTGATCCTCATATGTGGCTGGGCATGCCAGAAAGGCAAGCACCAGGTGGCACTGTCCCCTTCCTTGCCCCTCACCCTGCTTCTGGGTGCACTATCTCCTTCACACCATCTCCTGACCCCCCTCCCAATCACGGTCTGCTTTTGCAGTCTTGGAGGAAGGAGGGAGAGTTCAGCACTTGCAACCCACAGGGTCAGGAGCCCCCGGAAGGGGGCGGGGCATGAGTGGCTTTCTATCAGTCTAGGGGCAACTATTCCCCTCCGGGCTGGACTGGCCTGGCCGCCCCTCCAGAGCAGGGAGCTCGGGCTGGAACGACGACGTGAGCACCCTGCCTCGCCCTGCCCTTCCGCTAACCCCTTCCAGCTCCTCCGCCCTCCATCCACCGCATTTCCTACCTTGCCCAGACATGGGTAGAGGAGCCAGTCTCCCCTTCACATAGCTGCTCTCCCCCACCCCTCCCAGGCCTACAAGGCCAGAAGAAGAAAAGCATACAGATAGGACAGTGAGGGGGTTGAGCTGAGAATGGGCTTTTCCACTGTGGCCTTTTCACTCAAAGCCCAGGTCCCGCTGTCCTTTCCCTGCTGTGGCTTGGGGACACACATATTTTGATGCCTGGACCCGCCCTCCTCCCTCCTGCCTTGAGCCTCGAGACCCCTACCTGCCTGCAGTGGGTCCCTCTGCTCATCTCCCTGAGCTGCCCAAGGCCAGCCCAAATTCCCAGGCTCAGGGTGAGGGAGAGAGCAAATGTGGAACCATCTAGGGGAAAGGATCCCCCGGTCCAACTTCGGAAACGTGCTCCAGTGTCTTCACAGAGGTAGCGAGTTCTCTCTGAAGTCCTCGTTGGTTAGAAGTCAGGGCTTCATCCCAGCCGAAGCTGGACTCTCAGGCAGAAGCACAGCCAAGCTCCAAAAACGAAAACAAAAGTCTCCACTCGTCCCAGCCCACTCTCTAACTCTGCATGCCTCCCCTGCCCCTGCCCTGCCCGAGCCACCACAGAAACCCACAGGGCACTGGAGCCTTCAGCCCAGAATGAGTCAGGGCCTTCAGATGGGTTGAGCTGGCGTGCAGGAATTTCCCCTCCACTTGGTACCAATCTCTTCCCAGCCTCTTTGGGCCAGAGGGGAAAGTCTGCTTCCCCATCAGAGGACCTTCTGTGGGTGACCTCAGCTGGCCACTGGCCCTTGGCCCTCAGAGTGCCTTCCATGCTGGTCTCATTTCACCACAAATTCGCTCCTTCAGCCTGATGCTAACGAGGGGATCCACGCAGAGGCCTAAGTATAGAATTGGAGAAGAACTGCTCAGACCAGTGGAGCCGTGCTGGGGCCAGCTTCCCCCGTGCCCACGATACCCTCCATGGTAGTTATTCCAAGGCAGTGATGAGACAGAGTCTTCTCTCTAGGTCAGAGACCCCAGGGAACCCTCGAGGGGTGCCAAGAGGCAGCTCCAACTCCCCCAGCCCATTCTATCTCCTCAGGAGAGACTGCTCTTCCCAGTGAGGAGGGAAGTGCTGGTGGGCGCAGGGTGTCCAGGGCACATGAAGTTGGCTGGTCTGGCCAAGAAGAGGCAGCAGGTGGCCCAGCTGACCCCTGTGGAAGCAGCATACTCCCCCCACCCTGCCCCTGCACTGCATATATTCTCTCCCCTCAAAATAGCATCCCTAGAGGGGGGAGTGGGGAAATTCTCAGTTCATGGTTCGCTCCTTCCCACAGCGTGTTCACAGCTCTCTGAGCTGGCTCTCATGACCTGGTTTCCCTGCCAGGCCCTTCTGCTCCCCCTCCACCCTCGCCACCTCGCCCTTCCCGGCCCCTGGCAGAGAAAGAGGCCCCTTGTCCGGGGCCCATCGCATCCATCGTCTCCGGCTTCCACTCCGTGGCCGTCACACTAATCCCTACCCTCTCTGGGACGGAAGTGAGCCCAACGCACACACTGAGCACCGAATGTTCTCGTGGGGGTCTCCGCGGCCGGTCACAAAGATGTTGAAGTGGAAGAGTCCTGGTCCTTCCTCCAGGGATCTCACAATGGTGAGACATGACACTTGGGAACTCCCTCCAGGCAGAGGGGCACCAGAGGCCCCTAACAGAACCGTCCAGACCTCAGGGTCCCCAAGGGAGGGAAAAGGTACTGCAGCCCTGGGACGAGGATGTCGCTGTGGACCATGACCTAGCTCATGCCATTTCTAGATTTTGAGTGCCAATTCTCCTGCGATGGTTTGGATATTTCCTGTGCAGAATGTTCCCTTGAGCTGATCCCAGACGGGCAGGAGGGGTCATCATAGCCTCGAGAAGGGGCCCGAGCCCAAGGGAGGGCGTCGGGAGGAGGGAAAGGGGGAGTACACTCAGAAGAGGGAAAGCCTCGGCTGAGGGACCTGGGAGGCCAGGGTGGGTTGCCTGCCCAGTGCCTGGAGGGGTGAGCCCTGCGGTGGTCACATTTTACCCTGCCAGGGACCTGATGTCCCCCCCCCCATCCTGTGGGAGTATTGGAGGCAAGGAAAGATAGCCTCAAGGTCCCCAAGGGAACTACACGCGCCCCCCCCCCCAGTATTTCTGGCTCCATTTCCTTGGTCAAGAAGGGTGTCAGTGGTAATGCAAATTAGGAGGTGTTGGAGGTGCTGGCCGACACCCATCCTGTCCCCTCTCCCCGCCCTACCCTCCCTTCCCCCAGGCCCTCACTCACACAGCAGCCTGGGACATCTGTGAGGTGCACCTGCTACCCTTACCTGTGGCTGGATGGGCATGGGGCGGTGCAGCTGAGGATGGGGCAGGGAAGGCACCAAGAGGACGACTCGCTGATGCCCAGCCCTCCCTCACCCAGCGCCTGCCTCCCACACAGCCCGGCCAGGCCTCCCTGGGCTGTTGGCGCAGAGCTGTGTGGCCCCAGATCAGAGCTTCTCCCCCAGCCTGCCAATAGGAAGGGCCCCGGCTGGAACCTTCGGACAGCGCACCTCGCAGCCCTCTGCAGATGTAGGTTAGCTCTGAGAAGGCACTGGGGCAACCAGGGAGCGTGGCCCTGTGTGCCAGGAATTTCTCCAGAGTCCACACAGAGAAATCAGGCAGGGAAGGACGAGGGGTAGGATGCGAGAGGATTTCATGAACCCCCCTTTCCCCACATTATCTGACCTTTGCCCCTAGACACCTTGTCCCACCCCTTCCCAGTTAGGGCCCCCTTGCCCTCGGCATTTCATTTTTGCCTCTGACTTCGGTTCTTCCTGTGGAGGCCAAGGTTGCTCTGTTCTTTCCTTGCTAAGTGAGAAACACGACCAGGGAGCTCTTCTGCTCCCCCTACCCTAGAAAGATGTCACCGAGTGAAACCCCCACCCCCTCTGCTCTTCATTAGCCCTAATCAGCTGGGTGAGGTGTTTCTCATTAACAGGGCTGACTCACCCACACACCCCTCCTCTTCGTTAGCGACCCGCTGCTCCGACGCGCGCACACACACAGCACACACGCACACGCACACGCACACGCACAGCACACACGCACACCGCCAGCTCTGAAGGGAGTCGCTAGTGCTCTCCTTGGCTGACTGCCCCCACAACCTGAGTGGAGACCCAGAAGAGAGTCGGGGGTCTCCAGGGCCTGGTAGCTCTGGCTGGGGAAACCCTGGGGGGTGAAGGGCAGAGCCACGGGGTCTCCAAGGATGGGGCAGGGAGCACCCGGGGGGCAGCTGGGGATGGAAGAGAGACTGAGGGCAGAGGGGCAGGAGCTGGAGAGGATGGTGGTTGCTGGCCTTTGATTTGGCTCCTGGGAGGTCGCCCCCAGCCCCACCTCCGCTTCTGGGTCTGTGCAGGTGAGAGTGGGACCCCCAGCTGCATCTTCTGCAGCCTCCACCTCGCTCCTGCAGAACTGTCCCTCTAACCCGAGATGGATTCCTTTGCCCTCCCCCCTCAGCCCTGCCCCCCCATCTCCACAGAGTAGTAAGTAGGAAGTTCCTTATGCTGAGAAAGGAGGAAGAGGGACTCCCTCGTTATGGGTTGACTTGCATCCCCCATAAAGGCATGTCCCAAAATGTGACTCTGTGAATGTCACCTTATTTGGAAAGAGTCTTAGAAAAGGTTATTAGTTAAGATGAGGCCGAACTGAATTCGAGTGGGCTCTAATCTAACATGACTGGTGTCCTTATGAGATGGGGAAAATTGGACACAGACAGGCAGACACAGGGAAAAGGGCCATGTGACAACTGAGGCCAAAGTCAAAACCCCAGGATTGCTGACAAATCACCAGGAGCTAGGAAGAGCCAAGGAAGGGGTCTCCCCTGCAGATCTCAGGCTTCTGGCTTCCAGTTCTGCAGTTCTTATGCTGTCCAGTTTGAGGTACTTGGTTATGAGAGTTGGCAGGGATCCCCAGGTCTTCTCCAGCACCCCCCCCCCATTTGATGTGCTCTTCTTTTCTTTGAGGGGGGCCATTGGGTGGGAGGCAGCAGCTCTGAAGGACCTGGGGTCGGGCACACGAGCTTTTTGTCCCTTCCCCGCCTTCCCTCCGAGCCCGCAGCAACTTTCTGCCCTGCACCTGAGTCCTTTTCTCTCCCTAGAAATCAAAGAGTCCAGCTGCCAGAGCCTGCACCTATGTCCCCACACTCCCTTTCACCCAGGGCACAAAGGGCATGCCCAAGCTAGGGGTACCTGGCTCCCTCCCACCTTCAGACATGCTCAGGACCAGAAGCAGTTACCTGGCTTGTCTCCCTTCCCCCAAGCAAGCTCCCTCCTCACTTTCAGGTCATTCTTTGCCCCCTTCATCAGTTGTCAGGATTTCTCTTTGCCTTGCCGCTGTCCCACCCCAAACTCAGTCACAACCTTCTAGCAAGTGATCTCAGAGATCCAACAGGTTCCAGACCTACAAACCTGGATGCTGCCTTCCTCTATGGGATTTGACTGGGGTGGGAGAGCATTGGGGGTGGGTGGGTAAGGAACTGGGCACCCATGCACCCCAGAGGCTCCAGAACCTTTCCCAGGGCATGTGAATCCATGTCATTTGCTTCCTGGCACTCAGAACTTGATGGCAGACGTAATCAAGGATGGAAGAACTTTTGGAGGACAGCTGCAGTTGTTAATTCCAACAGAGGAGTTGGGAAGGCCAGGCAGTCTCACCATAGGGGTCTGGATCTTGGCACTGGATGGGGAAAGGTCTTTGCCTCGGGTCTATTTCATACCTTCAATAAGCAACTATCCCCCCTTCCTACTTTTTAGTGAAGTCATGGCCGAAAAAGGCCATGTGGAAATGAAAGGCACCCAGAGTTGATGAATGAGTAGTTCAGGTCCTTTTTACAGGTAGAGGGCACAGCCCTGGCTGGGGCAGAGGTCGTGGGTTCACGACTTGGCTCTGACCTCCCAGGCCATGGGACTTCACAGGTAGGAGTTGAGCCTGCGGCCCAGCCCCTCCCGTGTGCTCAGACCCACGAGAACATGGAACATGTGCTTCCTCTCTGAGGTCCCAGCCTGGCTCCTGGCATGCAGGGATCATTTGATGAATAAATAGCACTACTGACAACAAGCCCTCAAGGCTTGGGAACCTGCCAGACCCGCTGGGAGGGAAAATTCAGGAGCTCAGGGCTGGGTGGCTGCTCTGCCATGAAGACATCTTTGCTGCTCCATATCTGTTCTAAACAAACTCCACGGCATGAGCCATCTGCGGCTGCCTTCAAATGTGGTTGCAACAGGCATCCCCCCTACTTGCCCATCGCCCACCCATCCATGGTTGTGGTTCTTGGAGACACAGTTCCCAAGAACTTCTACTCCCAAGAATTCTACCCCCACCCCAGCCATGGGGCCACAGACCAAGCGCAGATGGAACAGGTTAGTTTTATTTGGACGTTCACCTTGTTCAGAGAGCACGGGGCCCGCCTCCCCTCTCCAGTCCCCCTTCCCCATCTCCCCTCCCTGGGGGAACACTCAGGGTACAATGACATGTGTTTCTGGAATCCTTGGCCCCTTCCCCACCTGACACACCCCTTCTCTCCCCTGCACTGAGGAGGGGAGGGGTGTAAGGAGGTGGGGGGGTCTGGAAGAGTTGGATCAGAGCGGCCGGCACATGCACTGACAGTAGCGCCCACTGCGCCCACCGCGCCCACCTCGGACTGAGCCTTGGGAGCGGCCAGCAGCCAAGGGGGTTGATGATCACTCGTGGGCCAGCAGGCTCGTGCCCACCTCAGCCCTGGGGACCTCCTGGCCTCCTGCTTACCCGTCCTGCTGAGGGTATGACTCTGAGGTAGATTTCACAGAGGGAATGGGTTGGGGGGAGGGGTGTGGGAGGGGTTAGCTCTTTTGAAGTTGATCCCACAGCACCCTGGGCGCATTCTCAGGTTCTGGCCTGGGAGGCAGAAGCTAATGGTATCCACCAGCGACCAGAGGCTGAGTCACACCTGGGCTCTGGGGCACCTGTGGTACCACGGTGGAGGGGGCATCTGCCTAGACAATCTGTACCTCAGTGCCAGAGGCTCCAGGAGGAGGCAGGGCCCTGGGAGGTTGGCACTGACAGTCCCCTGGCCTGAGAGTCGTAGTGCAGGGTCCCCTGGCCCCCAGGGCAACCTTTTTGGCTAGATCTGCCCAGTTCTCCAGGGTCTCCCTCCTCTCCTTCCCCACTCTCTCTATTCCCCAGGGTGGGCAGAGGGGGAGAAAAAGGCCAGCCTGCTGGGAAGGGCAATCAACAAGTGGTCCCTTTTCCCCATGTGGCCCAGGCCACAAGCCCTGAGCTGGCCATGGGAAGGAGGAACTGGCATCTTTGTGCAGGGCAGGTTCTGGGACCCCCAGGCGGCACTCCCTGGACAGAGGCCAGCCTAGAAAAGAGGGACATCTGGGAGGGGCTGAGGGAGCTCCTGGAGTCCTCTGACACCCTTCTCCTCTGCCAAGAACTACACACCTTCTTGGATCCAACCCTGTTTGAGAACAGAAAGGCAGAGGGAGAGGCTCGGGAGGGGTACCCCCTGCCCATCCCAGCCCGGATCCCTACCTCCCCAGCAGAAGCCAGGGAGCTGAGGGGAGCTTCGGCGGACCTCCTGGGAAGAGCCAGAGCTGAGTGGTGCCTGGGCCAGGGAAGACAGCACACACGTTGACTCAGTAGCTAGTGGAGGTATCTGGGGGTCGTGAGGGGCAGGGGCCCCCCGCGAGATTCATGCAGCATTCAAAGTGAGTGAGTGTTTGGGTGGTGAGCAAGAGTGGAAGAACAGTCCATGGGTGGGGGAGGCGCCCTATATCTTGCTGTTCTCCAGGTGGGAGTCAATGTGTTTGACGAGGGCATCGTCCGGGTACCCAACAGGGAAACCCAGCTGGCAGAGGGGGCAGCTGCGGATGTCAGAGCCCACTGTCTCCATCAGCAGCTGTGGGGAGAAAGGAGAGGAACTTCTGGTCGCCAGCCCCACCCAAGGTCCCTACATCCCAGCCTCTTTCCTGGGTTCCAAGGCTGCAGACTGCAGAAGAGATCAGGCATGCCCACCCCTCTCCCCAGCTCAGCCTCCACTTCCCTGATCCTGGGCACAGGGCTCCCAGGGAGGTGTATCTGCGAGTCACTGCTCAGCCTGCCAGGGCACTGCAGTGCTGAGGGAAGCCAAGACCCAGCCCTGCCCCCGGAGTGACTGAGACACAACTCCCAGGTAACTCAAAGCTGTGCATCGTCCCAAACACTGTACAGCCATGAAGAATTTTCTGTCTGGTTTTGGAATATATTTTGGTCTTTCCAGGTGGCAAGGGGTGGCTCTGACATTCAGGAGACTCATTATTTCCGTGAAATGCTGCAGTGCTGAGACAGGGTTGTGTCTAGGACAGACAGACAGGAGCAGGTGCTCAGAGGCCTGATGGGCGGAATTGGATAAGCAGGTCTGTCCCGGTGTCTGTCAGGACCCGTGCAGGGCTATGGACCCCCAACCTAAGAGCCACGCTTCCCAGGAGCCAGGCGCTGCCTGGTGGGCTTGAGTGCCTCCTCCCAGGAACCTCCAGTGTTACTAGATAAGAGCACTGTTGCCCCCTTCCCGCAGCTGAGAAAACCGAGGCTCAGAGAGGACAGGTAACTTGTACCAGGTCCCAAGGCTAGATAGTAAGTGGTGGAGCCCAGAATCTGAGGCGGACGGTCACTCTGGAGACCACGCCCTAAGCTCCCGCAGTGAATGAGTCTTAATGGTGCAGGCCCCCAATTCTTGCCAACAAAAGACCACCGAAGAGAGGGGTGAAGGGACCCATACTGTATCCCAGAAAAACAAAGAAGGGGAGTTGAGGAGAGGGGTCCTGCCCTTTGGTGTGGTTTACTGTTGACTCCCACGAGGGGGGGTTCCCAAAAAGCAGGGTGGTGCCCTCAGGTCTCCAGGCCAAGGTGTGGGGCCCAAAGAAGGCGGGGACGCCCCCACTCACGTTGATGGACGGCCAGGACTGCGCGTGCTCGGCGTGGGCGTAGGCGGCGGCGGGCGACTCCGGGATGGGGAAGCCCGCGCAGAAAGAGGCGCAGCGGATGGTGCCCGCCTCGGGGCTGGGCGGGCTGGTGGGCACTGCCCACTCCTCCTCTTCTGACGGCTGCTTCTCAAAGCGCAGTCGGATGCCCTCGAAGGCGCGCCGCGGGCTGAGGGGCCTGCCGGGGCCGTAGAGCTCGCCGCCGTAGGCCCGGGGCTTGGGGAGCGTGGACGCCTCCGCCTGCAGCCAGGGCGGGGAGGCGCCCGCGTAGCCCGCGCCCTCGGCCATCTCCGAGTAGCTGCGCCGGCCCTGGAAGCCGGCCTTCACGTGGTGGCTCGGCGGCTTGGCGTAGGCCCGTTCGGCCAGCGTCCTCTCCGCCGGCGGCGGGGGCGGCGGGGGCCGGGGCTGCGGGGCCGGGCAGGCGGGGGGCGCCGGGGAGCGGCGCTGCGGGCTGGGGGACTGGCACGGCGGCGGCACCGGGGAGCGGCGCTGCGGGACGGGCGATGGGCAGGACGGCGAGGCCGGCGAACGGCGCTGCTGGGGCGAGGGGCACGGGGGCACGGGGGAGCGGCGCTGGGGGGCTGGGGACTGGCACGGGGGGCACGGGGGCACCGCTCGGGCAGGCGGGGTTGGTGAGGGGCACTGGGGCGCCGGGGAGTGGCGCTGCGACAGTGGTGAGTGCCTCTGGCCTGAAAAGAAAACAGGACGGGGTGCCAAGGTGTGAAGAGTAGACATCAGAACCTGGCGAGTCAGGGGCGTGCCGGGTGACCAATGCCCACCCACCCACGCTCCTCCCAAGGCCAGTGGAAAGGACCAGGCAACCGGGGAGAAGAAGTCGAGGATGGCGCTCAGCATGGTTGCCATAGCGACCCCCTCCCTCCCGGGGCCCACCCCCACCCGTGGTCCCTGCCCCGCCCCCCTCCCACCACCGCTCCGCCCCCCCTCTCACCACCGCTCCGCCCCCCCTCTCACCACCGCTCCGCCCCCCTCTCACCACCGCTCCGCCCCCCTCCCACCACCGCTCCGCCCCCCTCCCACCACCGCTCCGCCCCCCTCTCACCACCGCTCCGCCCCCCCTCTCACCACCGCTCCGCCCCCCTCCCACCACCGCTCCGCCCCCCTCCCACCACCGCTCCGCCCCCCTCTCACCACCGCTCCGCCCCCCTCTCACCACCGCTCCGCCCCCCTCTCACCACCGCTCCGCCCCCCTCTCACCACCGCTCCGCCCCCCTCTCACCACCGCTCCGCCCCCCCTCCCACCACCGCTCCGCCCCCCTCCCACCACCGCTCCGCCCCCCCTCCCACCACCGCTCCGCCCCCCTCCCACCACCGCTCCGCCCCCCTCCCACCACCGCTCCGCCCCCCTCCCACCACCGCTCCGCCCCCCTCTCACCACCGCTCCGGGCCTGCTCCTGCAACAGAGTCCTCAAGATCCTCCCCTGCAGGGCACTCAGCTCCCGAAGCCGGCCCAGCTCCTCGGTCAGCTCCGTGTAGGCCAGTGCCAAGTTCACCCTGAGGGACATCCCAGCCCCCCAGGGTCAGGGCTTGACCTCAGCCCACCCTGACCCTGAGGTCAGAGGGCAGGGAGTGGGGAAGAGGAAAAGGGAAGCAAGTCTACTGTCACGCTGTGGAGGAAAACCTGGCTCTGCCCTCCCCCTGGACCCTCCCAGCTGGGGAATCCTCTCCTGGCTTTCAGATCCCACTCAAACACCCCCTCTTCAGGCAGCCTCCCCTCTCCTCCAAGAGAACCATCTACCGGGCCAGGGCAGTGCGTCCCAGACTCCAAACAGCCCCTGAACCCCTGTGTTCACCCCTCGCTGTCCGTGGACTGAGCACCTCTCAATACAGTTGTGAATGTTTTTCTAATCTGCAGAAGCTGTGGTAATGAATAAGACACAGATTCATCAAAAAGTGTTACTGAATTTATAGTAGCTTCTGTCACTGTGAATTTCCTCAAACAGTGCATACTAAAAGCATAAGCACAATTGGAATGCTGGAGGGGTCCATGAAGAGAGTCTTCACCCTGAAAAGCCAGGGCCAGCAAAGCACAGCCGCAAAGAGCCCATTCCATAAACGAAGATGTGGCCTCCCGGCCTGGCAGAGGCACCCGCTGATAACCCTTAGCCCAGGCCTGTCCGCAGCTCTTGCCTCTACCTCAAAGCTGCCCCTCGGCTCCTTTCAGCCCTGTACCTCCCGGGAGCTCCTTGCTGTCTAATTCAGGGAGCCCCTTACACTGAGCAGATGCTGTGCACTGCACACCTCCAGGGGGCACCACTCACAGCCTCATCAAACACTGCCTTGTTCTGGCGTTCCTTGATGTACGTCAAGGAGCATGTCCTTGTATTTATATTCCCAGCACCTCGTCCAGGACCTGGTACTCAGTAGGTGTTCAGCAAGCAGATAAGAAGTTGAGCCTCTCCATCCATTTTACTTTTTCTTCCCATTCTCCTTCCCCACTTCCTGCTCAGGTCTCCTGGTCACCTACCCTCTATGTGCTGGAACAGGCTGAGTTTAGCAAAGAACTGCCCCCACTTCCTTTTCCTTTCTCTTTGGGTCACTCTGAACCCAGAAGCACCAAAGGTTCTCTCTCCCAGCCTGTCCCACCCCCCTCTCCCTCCCTGGTCTGCACACCTCCAGGAGCCGCTCTGACCGCACAGGATGCTCTGCCATGGCCTGTGTCACTCTCTGCCTTCATCTCTGGCCGAGGTTTGACAGAGCCTGGGACCTCCCTAAAAGCAGGGATTTTGGTTTCCATGGATCTTCCCACCTCACCCACTCTAGAGGGGACTCTAGGACTTTGCATAAGCTGGGACCAGAGGGAAGTGGCAGGGTGATGCTCAGATACCCTAGATGGGTCTCCTCACAGGACACAGAGGCTATAGAGCCCTGAGCAGGGCAGAGGCCAGGGAGGGGCCAGACTCCCCCAGACCTCAGGTCCTGTCCTATGCATCCCCTGGTAATGGACAGGTGAGAGAGGCTGGATGAGGGAGGAAGGCGAGGCAGGTATGGGTATGCGTCCAGCATGAGTGTGAGGAAGGGGGTGTGTGTGTATGTGAGTGTGTGTGTCCGACCTGGGAAGAGAGCTGGGGCAGTTGTGAGGTTAGGGCTTCAGAGGGCAGGGAGAGCTGAGGGGACAAGATAGGTGGTGACTGCCTTTCCTTGCCCTCTGCTCACGGGCTGGCTCTCTCTTACAGTCGTAGGGCAGAGCAGTTGGGTGGGGGAGACAACCTCCCCTCACACAACAAGACTATCATTAACCCGTTTGGGCCAAAGCCAAGTTATTGCCAAGAGGCTGGGACTCTGGGGGACAAGCCCACTTTGCAGGGAGGGCGAGTGGTCACTGTCCACTTTGCAGGTGGGCAAGGATGGACAGGAGCAGGGGCACAGGAGTCCTCCTGGGAGCCCTCAGCCCCCAATCACAGGCTTTATGTCTGCCGAGGCCTCGGTTCCCCACCCCCATCAAATGGGCCCACTGGAAGAAGCAGCACCTCCCCCTCGACTGGGAGATGCAGGTGTGTCCCACAGCCAAGTGGAGACTGAGGAGAGAGCCCAGTTTCCCCTCTCAGACTGAGGGCAATCTGAGGGCAGGAGCTTTGGAGGGTAGGATCATGCTGTTCCCTCAGAGGAGGGCGTGGGAGGCGGCTCTGGGCAGGGCACCGAGGGAGTGTTCTCTGTCCAAGCAGCCACCGTGTCTCTCCTACCCACCGTCACTGCTATAGCTCAGGTGACAGATACAGATTGTCACCTTCACACACCGCCTTGGAGATCTCGCCTGCCACCCTCCGTTCCCAGGCTCTTATCAACCCTGCTTGCCTCCCTCCTCTTGTCAGGAGCTACCCTGGTTTCCACCGCCCAGCTCCTGGCACCTTCCTCACAGTAAAAGCAACAGTGCAGCCAGCAATGGAAGGAAGAAGCCCCTAGCCCAGCATGCCCAACCCCTCTCCAGCTCTGACCCGGGGGGCCTGGGCCAGGTGGGTGCTGTCCTCCCAGAGCCCCTGGCAAACCTCCCAAAGACCTCTGAATTCTGGGCAAAGTGATGGGACCTGACCTCCCCCTCCATCAGGCCACCTCTCCCCACCTCAAGGTGCGCAGGCCTGGGCTGCTGAATATGCGAACAACCTGAATGACTCACCTTAGAAAACACTGCCAATTCAGTGGAAAAAAATTTCAACTTCACAACACAACCAAGAATCGCACACGTGCACCTAAATACACATTCTATTTCCTGGCTTCCTGGCCCACACTTGAGGCACTATTTTCCACCATCACGACTGGGAAGGATGGGTCAGGTGAATGGCAGATGGTTGCATTCAGGTCTTTCTTTATTGCTTAAATTACGGGGAAAGTTCTGTCTACAACTTTCAGAAAAGAATCACAGGCTATCCGCAGGAGCACTCCTGGCTAAGAACTTAATCTTCACAACAACTCTACGACATTTGGCACTATGTCTCCAATTTACAGATGAGAAAACTGAGGCTTAGAGAGTTTAAGTAACTTGACAGAAATCATAAAACCTAGTGGTAGTAGAGTTGCTAGGACTGGAGTACCAGCTCCCCAGACTCCAACGTAATGGCTATTTTCCACTACACATATTGTTTCCCAAAAGAATCAGGAAAGGGGGCAGGGGATAGGTGGGAAGACAGCTGAGGGGAAGGGGGAGAGGCGGAGGATGCTGGGGATGCCAGAAGTGGCCAGGACCTTCAGAATTGCTAACCCTGCCCTGGGAGGGGAGAGGAAGGTGCTAAACATACATGGAAGTGGAAGATGACTGCAATTTAAGAGCCTGGCTGAAGGTCATTGAGCAGTGGTGGCTCAGAGCAAGTATTCAAACTCATACTCTTGGCACCTCAGCTTGGTAAGCTGGCACCTTCCAAGGGGCCAGCGTGCAAATGGCAGAGCTGGCAGGAAGGAGGGTACCCTCAGCTACAGACCTTTCTATCCTTCATTGACATCCTTTCATTCATTCTTTCCACGAATAATTCAAGGATCTCAAAATTCATCTGTTTGTGCCTGTTCTGAAGCAAGGAAACAATAAGCTTCATTGTTATTGATAAGCAACTGAAGATAAAGAAGGTTAGAGACCCAAGTATCCTCCTTACATAAAAGGTTGCTTTCTGCCCCGAGCAGCTGTGAGACAAAGGGCTTCTGAGTACAGTGACTTCCCCAGGGAAGTTCCATGGGTGCCTCATGCTGCACTGGAGAGAGGATGCAGTGGGCACGGAATTCGGGCTAGTGTCAGGTCATGATTAGAACTAAGGATGGGCTTGAGGCTAGGGATAAAACTGGGGTCAGGGTCAGAATAGGGATGGGGGCGATGGTTTGTCTGCAGTGAGGATTGTGGATGGAGTTGTACCAGGGATCAGGATTAGGGATAGGTTTAAAGTCAGCGATGGGAACAAAATTAGGGTTAGGATTGGGGTCAGGATTAGAGCTTGCCATGTGGTCAGAATTGCAGTCTGATTCAGAATTGGGAGGAAAAAAAGAAGCCAGCATTCCCAGCTCGCTCATCATTGCCTGTACTGTCCCCAGTCACCTCCCCACTGTCTGGGGAATCTAGGGACCAAACTTTCCACCACCCACAGGCACACCCACCGTCGGTCTTCCCGCCCGACTCTTGGGGAGGGGACCACAGGCACCGGGCCGTGGAGGGGACTTGAGGTTGTGGGCCAGGGCAAAGGAGGAAGTCGCCTTGCAACAACCCAGTGCTCCACCACTTCCTTTCAGGCGCCTTGAGCCCCTTCACCCAACTCGACCAGCTCTGCCTTGTGGTCCCCGGAGCCCGGCTCTGCATGGCAGCCCCGCCATGCTTCCAGCACGCCGGATGTTCACCGCATCTAGAGAGCGTCCCAGGTGCAGCTGAACCAGGGTCCCCATTGCGGTGAGGTGACCACTGGCCCAGGGCTGTCCCAGTCCCCAGGAGTTGTCCCAGCATGATTATTAATAATGTCCCCTTTGCCTGGTTTGATCAGCCTAACCTGAACCAGAAAAACGCTTCAGAACTCGCTGGGTGTTCTGCACTTAAACTGATTATTTAACTTCTCTGCCCCTTGATTTGCTCATCTATAAAACAGGGACAATAATTACATCATGTTTTGGTGGGTTGTTTTGTGAGGGTTAATGAGATTTTGTAAGTTAAATTGCCTCTCGTAGTTATCTGGCACAGATGAAGTGTCAGGGGAATGCCTGGAAGGCAGGTGGAGGAAAGGGGAAGCCAGTTTTGATACCTTTTTTTGAGGCACCAGCTCAATGACTTGGTTTAAGAATGAGGGGAGGATGTGGAGTTTCCCACCTCGGGAGAAAGCACGGGTAAGAGCTGTTCTCTGTCTTCCTGGCTGGGCAGGGTCAAAAACTAGGGTGTAAGAGGCCACCAATCTCTCAGACCGAAGTCAGATGGGAGTCATGGGTGCCTCAGCATCAGAACCCCTTCCCACCCGCGAGGAGCTCCCAAGGCTACGAGTGCTCAGAGGCTAACCCTGTGAGCTCCAGGTGCCCGGCTGGAGGAGATTGAAAGAAAGGAAGTAGGGAGGGTGAGAAACGTGAAGGGGGAGGCCCTGGGCCCGCTGGTTCTGGGGCATGAGGCTAAGCTTAGGGCACACGGGGGTCTCTGACTTCCGTCCTGACCCACCCCACACTGCCCTTGACCTCCGTGCAGAGTTTCCATTCTCTCTCTCTGAGTTCACACTTCTCCCCCACCACTAACCGCAGCCCACGCAGAGGCTTGTGGGCGGAGAGAGGGGTGTGTGGGGGTGGGCGGAAAAGGGCCCCGGCAGTGACACTGAGCCCCCCATGTTGGGGAAAAAAGAAAGACCTGAAGTTTTCTCCTCGTCACCCATACTGAGTCCCTGTCCTCTCCTCAGGTCCCGCACTGCTGGCCCCTCACGCCCCTCACTGAGCCCCCTCTCCACGCTTTTCCCTCCACCCTGAGCACGGGCCTCACCCTCAGGAAGGCCCCGCTTGGGAACCCCGTGCCTTTGGCCTGGGCCCATAGTGGAGAGGGCCATGGGCTCTGCACGTCCCCCCCTGGCTGGGACCCTCCTGGGGCTGTCTCACCTCCCTGCTGATACGCAGGAGCGGGGCGGTCTCCTCCCTCATCATCGCCCTTGGCCCCGGAGTGACCCCCAGTGCCTCTTCCTCTGGAGCAATCTCTCTCTAAGCACTGGCCACCAGAAACTGGACTGACCAAATGGCAGGAAAGTCTGGACCCAAGGTCAGCGCTGGAGAATGGTGGTCTGGTCTGGGCCCCCACTTTCAGAGAAACACAGATGACCAGAGGAGAATGAACAGAAGTAGGACCTGCTTCCGTATAAGGGAGGGTAGAACAGCAGCTGGGATCCCCACAGTTAAACTGGCTGCCCAGGAGGAAGTGATCTACCCATCCCTGGAGGTGTCCCAACTGAGGCTAGGTGAGCACCCTTCAGGGATGCAAAAGATTCCCACATAGGAATAGGCTGGACTCAGGAATTTTTGTCCTGCTCTTTCAGTTTTCACATTCTCTGGGTCCTCCTCATTCCAATTAAACCACCACCTGGATGACCCAGTCACTGGGCAATCCACTCCTTGGAATGCTCATATGGCAAAGACCCACTAACCTGGAGAGTTAGGCTGAAGTAGAAGAAAGAGGAGGGGCTGGTGGGGAAAAAGAAGCTGAGAGCAGGTGACTGAGGCCTCCTCAGATAGGAGGACAGGGGAGGGAGCACTCAGAAAGCAGCCCATTAACCAAAAGGAGCTGAGTTTATAAGAAAATAAAACTACCGGGGGAGTGAGGAGCTGGCAAGACTTCCTCTACGAATTAACTCTTGCCAAGCTGGGGCTGTCCAGAAACACTCAGCCCGAAAGAAAGCACAGGGCTGAGCAGGCAGGGCTGGGCTGGCTCTAGAGGTGAGATCCAGGAGCCCTGAGGTCACCTCTGGCAGGACTGGTTCAGGTCAACCCCCCCACCAGCCGGGCCCAAGTCCCTGGGGCCAAAGAGATGGGGTGGGCAGGGGCCTTGGAGTGGGAAGGGAAAGGGGCTGGAAAAGCAATCTCCATAAGCACCTGCGTGGGATGGGTTCTCTTTCAGTCACTCACTCATACTCCTGGTCCCACGGGATTGGCCACCCCTTTTTCTAGACGACTCCCTTCCCGGACCAACAATACCTTCCACCAACATCTCTCGGCAAGGAGATGAGCCTTGAGCCTATGATGGAAACCTGGGGGACAGAGAGGCAAAGCCAGTGAAGCAAAGCTACTCAGCCTCCCAGGAAGGGTCCCTGGGATTCCAGCCTTGCCGAAACAGTCCTCCTTCAGGGTCCACCCTTTGGGGGATCCTTTGCTGCTAGTCTTATAAGAAGGGGTTGAACTCAGTGATCTGTAAAGAGCCTCACAGCATGGGAAAGAGCTAGGATTCTAGAACACGCATGTGTGCATGTGCAAGTGTGTGTGTGGGTGTGTGTGGGTGTCTATGCTATGTCTCGGCATACAAGCTAGGATGGGCTCCTGGCCCCAGCCACAAGTTAGGGCGGACCCTCTCTGCACATGCCCACCCCTGCCCTCCAAAAGCCTAGCTAAGGGGTCCCACCCACCAGTCCCACAAACTGGGTTCTCACCCCCCCAGTATCACAGCTCCACCCAGGCCCGTAGCCCAGGGTGGGGTGGGAGATGATGGGTATCCCCCATAGACCAGAAGCTGGGAGGAAGATGAGAAGGAAGCTGCTGGGAGCAGGGACCCCCAAGGTCCTGTGGCCGGGAATCTGTGTGACAGCGCATTAGTTCTTGCCCATCTCTGGGCCTCAGCTTTCCCCTCCAATCAAAGTGGGGAGTCTACCACACACCCCATCTCAAGGGAGAGAACTTAGGCGGAAGGAGGTTTGAGCTCTGTTTCTCAGAAAGTGGGAGAGGATGATTTTGGGTGCGGATGTGACAGGCATCAGACCTCAACCCCACCCTGGCTGCCCAAGGCTCTCCCAGAGGCCCCCACCGACAGGCTCCCCACTGAAACGGCTCCCGACCTACTTCCTGCTGCCCCTCTATCCTGGCAGGATTCCCAGGGGACACCCCAGCAGAGTCTATTCTAATTCCCCATCCTGCTGCTGTGTGAGCCCAAGGCAGCCCCTCAGTTCTCTGGCCCTCTCCTGAGGTGAGGAGGCAAGGTGCTCCCAAGGGCTGAGAAAAGAGAGCACCCAAACACGCAGAGGGAGGAAAGGTGAACCCAACGGTGTACCTGGGATATCCCACCCCTGAGGCGGAGAGGTTGAGGAAGAGGGATTGCAGACATGACTTACTGATCATCCCCAATTCTTTTCACCCATGCCATGTCCCGCTCCGACTGGTTGGAGGCCAAATCCTAAGAGGGAAGATTGAGAGGTCAGACCTCAAGCTCCCCTTCGCCTGGATCCCTCTTCTCTACTATTCACAGGGCCAGTAAGGAAGGGACAGTCCTGCACAGAGGCAGAAAATGGGAAGGTTGTGTGCAACGGCCTCCAGACTTCCACAGGGCTTTGGAGGTACCAGAGCAGAGAACTGGGTTCTGCCGCCCCCCTGCCGTTTACCTTTACCTGGGCCCGAGTTTCCTGCAGTTGCTTCAGCTCGCCCTGAAGCCGCTCACACTCTGCCTGGAGCTGCTCCTCCCGAAGCTGAGCCCCCCGAGCCTCTCCCTGGGCAGCTTCCAGAGCCTCTTCCAGCTGTCGCCGCTCCAGCTCACTCACGCTCGGCGAGGGGCCTGGCCAGCCTGCTGTCAGGGGAGAGGACAATGTGTCTGGGTCCAGCTGCTGGGCACCCGCTACCAACTCCAAGATGAGCACACAGCTTCACAAAGTAAACAGGTAGGGGCTATGACGTGAGGCATCCGAGAGACAGCACCAGGGGAGTACTCAGGGATGAGAGATACCTCTAGAGGACAGTGAGGAAGGATACACTGAGATTCATTTTCTAATCTTACTGGAGGCCAGGGAAAAATAAGATGGCCTATTGAAGGCTTCCCTGGCCAGACTCAAGTCTGCCAGCATCCCCAGGGGCCTCCTAATCACAGCCTAGGACAGGCAGGGGGACTCTGGGTGGGGACGCCCTCCCTCTGCTGGCAAACAGGGGAACTGCACCAGTTCCAGGTAGCCAAGGATTGATCTGGAAGGCGGGTGTTAGAAGAGGGATGTCAGTGGGAGAAATTGGGGGAACAGTGGATGAGAAGAGGGATGAGTTGGTAAAGGGGAATGAGGTGATTATGGGAGAAAATGAAGATATTAGAGTGGGATGTGGAGTATGAATAAGAGGAGCTGGAGGGGTCCAGTGGTGTGGAAATGGGGGTTGGTTCGGGAACTCGGTGTTGGGGAAATCAGGGGTTGCTGAGAGCTCACCATGACTCAAACTGGATCCCCCCCTCAGTGCCAGGTAGTGCAGGTCCAGCTCAGTACAGGGTGAGATAGGGGCAGGCGGGGGGCTCAGGCTGGGAAAGGCTGCGTCCCGAAGGCCTTGTTGCTGTCGCAGCTGCTGCTCCAAACCACAGATCTGCCGCAGGTGGGTCTCCACCAGGGCCCGCTGGAGGGGCAACAAAGGGATGAGGGTCTGCAAGGGAGTAGGGCACCCCAAACCCAGGACTTCCCCGCATCTGGATAGTCATCACCTCCCAAACTGGAGCAGAGACCCCCAGGTCACACATCCCAGACCCACTCTCCAAGGGGCCATTAGGGCAGTCTCCTCTCCCAGCAACCACAGTGCGGAAGATGTTTCTGGCTAGACAATTATAAGAATACTCAGCCCTGGTCCAGGCACTCCCACCCCTTCAGAGCAATGAAAGGCCAGGAGCATAATAAATTACATTTGAATATTGTGACTTTATCACTCTGAGCTTCATCTACCTCATCCACAAAATGGGGATAATGATGTCATACCTACATCTTAGGGTGGTTATGAGAATTAAAATGAGCTAATATATGGAAAGAGATAAGAATGGAACCTGATGCCACATAAAAGTTCATTATTAATATTAAGGCAAATGCCCTTCCATAGGAGGGAATGGAGGCATAGGTCCCAGCTAGGAGCTGGCAGAGACCACGCCTCATGATTCTAGCGCCTGCCCACGTACTCACATGCACAGCCATGCCCTGACTCAGAATCACACACATGCTAAGAACCACGCCACCGGTCACCAACACCCCTGGGTCTCCTCCACCCTCACCCACACAGCCTCACAGGCATAGCTCTACAGGCATAGAGCCAACCCAGGGGGAACCCCAAACGTATTCAAAGACACAGCGTCCCACAGGGTTATTCGCAAAGCCCAGATGCCACACACTGTCGCATCCTGCACTTCATCAGGCCAAGATGTGCCCAGAGAGCCCCTCACAGCCTGGAAGACAGACACAGTCTCACTCACAAGGCCAAAGGGCACTCACAGACACACATGAACACAGGGGGGTGCACACCACAAGCACACACACACATGGGGCTGCACATAATCTCTCAGGTTTGGTATGCCCATACACAGAACTATACACAAACACAAACGCACAGCCAGGTACACGCCCTTGAGCACCTCCAGCCCCGCCCCCGTCCTCACCATCTCCCCCAGCTCTGTCTCCAGTTCACTCTTCTCCACGCAGAGTTTCTCATAAGCCTGGATCATCTCCCCAAGCTGTTCTTCTTGCTCCTTATTCTTCTGCAACTGGATGGGCCCCAGAGGTCAAGGGGGTCAGTCCATCCTTGACCTAGGGGCGGAGGAGCTCCCCTGACCCCCTACCCCACACCCATCACCCTGTATGGAGGGGCAGGATTTGCTGCAGTTGGTTCTAGGGAGGACTATGGCCATCTCCAATCAAGAAGACCAGAGGCTCGGGTGGGGGCGGGGAGAAGCAGAGATTGGAGCAAGGGGCTTAGGGAGCTTGGGCCGGGCCTGGGAGGGCTCACCTCATGCTGGAACTGGTTGAGCCGTTGCTGCAGACTGACCTTCTCCACCTCCAGCAGGGAGCCATCCTTGATTTCATACAGAGAAAAGCCGTGCTCCTCTCCAAAGTCATTGATCAGTGGGTACTGTAGGCAGGGTAGGGCCCTCAGGAGGGCAGGTGCCTCAGCCTCCCTGTGTCCCCACCCCATACCTGCCTGAGAGACCTTGCCTCTCCCTCCCCAGTAGAATCCTATACATCCCAATTCCCATCAGCCTGTAGGCATCTCCTACCAACCAATCCTTTTGGTTCTAAGGACCAGTCACTGCAAAATGGGTCCCTCCTGATCCCTTCCTGATTGGTTGCTGGCTTCTCTGGAGTTCCCATTCAAAGCAGCCACTTTCCTCAGGGGAGACCCTCAGGTTACCAAGGGTCTGTCCCTGACCCCTCTTTGGGATCCAGATCCCCAGTTCCTGCCACCCTCACACATGTGCACCCACACCCACCCACACACACGACCATACCCCTCCTCTCCAGGTTCTGACCTTGATCTCATAGACTTTGAGGCGGCGACGGAGGGTGGCGTTCTCCCTCTCTAGGCCCCCCAGCCGCTCCTTGATGTCTCCGTAGGCTGTGATGAGGGCAAAGTGGGAGGCAGAGCACATGTCCCCTCCCAGCGAGGGGTCTCCAGGGCCATCCAGCCACACCTCACCAGGCCCCAGAGCCTCCTGGGTCAGGATGCTGATGTCGTCCTCAAACATGGACTCCATTGCCACGGCCCACAGCGGGCCTCCTGGGAGAGCAGGAGCAACCGTGGAGAGGGCCGCCTGGGCTTATCCCTGAGATCCCTCGTCCTGGTCCCAAGGCCTCCGGGGCCAGCTGAGACGCAGTCTGGAAGTGCCCTATGTACTGGTTGCTCAATGGGGGACTCCCATAGCCTCCTCCCAGACTACTAAGCTGGAATTTCTCTGCTCCCTGCTGCCTTTTGGTAAAGGGGCTGGACCAGTCAAAGACGTGGGGTACAGGGGGCACGAGGCAAGTAGGGACAAGTAAGCCAGGCCTGCAGCGGGGAGCAGCTCCTTCTGGAGCCCAGGATGACCCTGTGTTGGGGAGAGGGCTGCCTTTCCCCCGTGGTGGTGGGAATGCAACCTGCCCTTGCACTCCCCTCAGCCCGGTCTCAGTCAGGCCTCTCCCTCAAAGACCTCGCAGCCAAACTCCTCATCCCAGGCTCTGGCACCCCTGGCTCCTCCCCAGGGCAGGCCTGTGCCTCTGGGAGGGTCTTCCTCAGCACAGTCAGCACTTCCTCTGCTGTGCCCCCGCCCAAGTTCCCAACTTCCTCCCCACTGGATTCCAGAGTTCAGGAAAAGGAAGTGCCTCCCCCACTCTCAGTGGAGCTCTGGCAAGCTTCTAGACTGCCTGCCCCTGACCTGGGGCCCTAGGCCAAGTGTTAGCGGGAACAAGAGAAGGGGGAAGGGGCTCTGGGACAGGGCGAGGGCCTCAGATGAAAAGGCATGCTGAACAATTCCCCAGTCGGTCCCTGGGTGCCTGCATCCAGGGAAATGGGGAGCCCTGAGAGGGGGCAGGAATGACTCAGGGCTCCCGAAAGAGTAGGCGAGGGGGTGCGTGTGTGTAGTTCTCCAGGCCGTTTATGAATGTGTGTCTGTGGCTGGCATGTGTGGGGGGAGTGTGTGTGTCTGTGAATGAGTGTAGGTGTGTCCCAGTCGCTGCCTCAATGAGTTTGCGGGCTGAGGAGGTCGGGGGATGGAGTTGGGAAAGTGGCCCATACGGCGTGTGTACGCGTTTGCGCCCGTGCTTGAGTGTGTGTGTGAAGGGTGGGCACGTTCAGGCCCGTGTCACGTGAGGCACTATGGGAATGTCCGAAGTGTGTGCGCGCACGCCGGGGCGTGTGTACGCGTAGGAGAGGGGGCTGAGGATGAGGTGGGAGTTGAGGCAGTGGGGACCCCAAGCTCCCACAGCAGGAGCTTGGGCGGCAAGAGCTTGGGGTGGGCTCAGGCCCAGGTCCCCAGCCTCCTCCAAGTGCCAGGGAAAGGCTGGGAGGGGGTCTGAGGAAGACGCGTGAGCGCGCCTGCTCGCAGGGCTGGCCGCACCTTTAAGCCTAGCCTTCCCACGCCAGCCTCCTCCCCGCCCCCCAACTCCCCTCGCCCGGCGCTCCCCGCGCTCTCCCCCGCAGGTCCCCGGCCCGCCACCTCGGCCCCAGCCCCACCTGCGGGGGCTCCCTCGCCCGGGCCACCCTGACAAATGTTTCCTTCCTCCGCATTCTTCCCACGGCGCGGCGGCCCCGAGGAAGGGCAAAGGGAGGCGACGGGGAGGGGGCGCCTCGGTCGGCACCCGGCCCCTCCTGCGGCCCCTTTAAGAGCCGCCCTTTAAACCCCTTTAGCGCGGCCGACAGAAATGATCGCCCCTCCCCTCTCGGGGGCTGAAACCTAGCCGCCCCCTCCCCACGGCCGGCCGAGCCCCCGGCCCGCGGCCCGCCCTCCTCAGGCCCGAGGAAGGGGCTCCCGAGGCGGTGCGGCCTGAGGAGGGCGGAGCGGGGGAAGGGGGCAGTGCGGCCGGCCGGCGCCGGACCCTTCCCCTCCTAGGCATTCCGTGCCAACTGCTTGCCAACCTCCCGCCGCCGCCTCCTGCCCACCCCGCGACCCCCGGGGGCCGCACCCCGGAGGCCGCTCCCTTCCCCCCCCCCCCCCCGCCCTAGCCCCAGCCGGGGACTCACAGCTGCTGCCGGTTCCTGCTTGTAATCGCAGCTTCCCCCCTCCGCCTGCTCCCTCCCCAGACGGGCACCGGTGCCCCCACCCCCCTGGCACCGCGATCTGCTCCTCGCCCTGTCGCCGCCGCCGGGTCTCTCCCCACCCCCCACCCCTCCCCCCAACCCCCTCCCTCCCTCCCTCCGTCCCTCCCGCCCCGCTCCTCCTCCGCCGCCGCCGCCTCCTCCTCCCCGGCTGCTCCGGGTTTCTCCAGCTGGGCAGACGCCCCGGACCCCGCCGCTGCCACCACCACGTGGCGAGGGGCGCCCGGCCCCCGCGGCTGCGGCGGGCCCTGGCAGCGCGCCCGGCGCCCACCCGCCTCCCAGCAGCGCGCCCGGGCCGGCGCTCGGCGCCCCCTCCCCGACGCCTCCCCAGCGCAGTGTGGCGTGGTGTGGTGCGCTGGGAGGCTTGTGCGGCCAGTGCGGGGGCCCAGTTGGTGCTTCGGTTTTTTGGTTTGGAGCTGTATATTTTGGGAAGAGGTGAGGCTGTTTGGATGTCTTTTGGTCTTTGATGCTCTTTTGAGAAGGAAGGTATTAGATCTCTTCATTGCTCTTGGGAGAGAGGGCACTGCTCTCTGAGAAATATACTGAACGCAGGGTACAGTCGGGGGGATTAGAGTTGTCAGTAACTTCTTTGTCAGAAGCGAGAGTGAACTGAAGAGGTTAGAGATTCATTTAGGTTCATTTAGGAAAACAGAAAATTTTCCTCACACGCATGCAATCCCTTCCCCCAACCCACAGAAGCACCCACAGGCCAGTGAAGTGAAGAAATAACATTTCACTCTTTCCACAAGGATTATGTGAGCACCTGCCAAACTACACTGGGCAAGAGAGGCAAGCTTTTCCCACCGCCCTACCCTGTGGGTGAGTTACTTAACCTCCCTGAGTCAAATGGGAGGTAATTCTTGTCCCCAGGCAACCTGGGAAGAAGGAAAGCAGAAGTTAAAGGTGTTCTGTGAGCCCTCGTGTGTTCTGGTCAGCCTGGCTGCAGGTAGGGAATGTCCAGGGGAAACGAGTACTCTGGCTGAAAAGCGTCTTCAGAGGACAGAAAGATGGACGGAGAAACAGATCCTGCTCTCTATCTGCCAAGGAAACTGACACCTTGGAAACGGTATACACTGGGAAGGGGGCTTCTAGCAGGCTCAGCATTTAGTTGGGAAGCACCAAGCACTGCAACTCAAGAGAGTGTTCGGCTGGCTGGGACCTGAGCCTACCAGAAAGGTTCCTGGGGGAATTGAATCTGGAATGGGGAGGAGGAAAGAAAAGGATTCTTGTTCTGTGTGAACTGTGAGAAGCAGCAGCAGCTGCCATCTTTCCCCACTTGAGGAAGATTGGACTGAGAGGTGAGCTCCTCCCAGGAGAGCCAGCAGGAACTTTGGACTTTTTCTCTTCAAAGAAGGGCATTCTCCCGGGCTTCCTTCCTCCTCCTCCTGCTGGGCTCCCTTTCAGTCTTCCCTGCTAGCACCTGCTCCCTTTTATAATCAATAACAGGAAGGCAGGTCAGCCCCCTTGCTCTCCAAGGCACTAGCTTTCTCTTAGCTGTGTGGGACTAACTGCTAGTTACATCGGGACTAACCACTTGCCCTCTGGATAAGAAAACAACCGGTCTGGGGCTTCAGTTCCTCTGACTCATCACAAGTCACCTTCCCCACTACTCCAGAAGTTCCCTTTCGGAAGTAGGAGGCCAGGCAAAAGTTTGGAGGCAGGCTAGGTGTGGGGTTGTTGCTAGGCCCTCGATGAGCGTGGACTTGGCCACAAACTGGACCTGTGAAACGGACTGGCGGAAGCCACGTCCGAAACAGCAGGCCTTCCCTAAACCGGAAAGGGTAATGGGTCTGGGTACATTCTGAGGGAAGACTTGCCAGCCCTGCTGCCCCTGGGATGCTTGATGAGGCATAATTGAGTCAATTTGCAGGGGCAGAGCCAACTGGTTCTATCCTATGTTCTGGGCTGTAGGTGCCAAAAGCTCAATGGAGATTCGTTACTTTACCTCTCAGGGTCTGTTTTTCCCCATCTGAAAAAGCTGGAGACTGGATGAATTCTTCTTAAGAACCTATGATATTAGCAGGGCTCATCACAATGGGGTCAGAAATGGGTAAAACCAGGAGCATGGTAAATGGGGACAGGAGATAGTGGTAAATGGGGATGGGAGATTAGAGCTAAGAAAGGAGAAGAGAAGGAATGTGGTAGACAGCTGGTAGGTACAAGTTGCAAACCATTTTTCTTTTTTCGATTTATTTATTTCTTATTTATTTCTCCCCCTTCCCGCCCCCCACCCCCCCCCCACCTCACCCCCCACCCCCATTCCCTGCTCTCTGTGCCCATTCACTGTGTGTTCTTCTGTGCCTGCTTGTATTCTCATTAGGCGGCTCTGGGAACTGATCCTAGGACCTTCTGGAGTAAAACAGAAGCGATCATTCTCTTGTGCCACCTCAACTCCCTGTTCTGCTACATCTTATTTTCTCTCTGTGTCTCTTGTATCATCTTGCTGCACCAGCTTTCTGTGTCAGCCAGCACTCCTGCGTGGGGTGGCTTTCCCATGCTGGGTGGCATTCCTATACAGGGTGGCACTCCACCTGGGCCAACCTGCCCTCACCAGAAGGCCCTGGGCATTGAACCCTGGACCTCCTGTATGGTAGATGGGAGCCCAATTGGTTGAGCCACATCCATTTCCCTGTAAACCATTTTTCAATGGCATTCATGTGCACAGTCAGCGAGGGCCTGCCTCTGGGAGTTACTGTTAGAAGAGAGCACCAAAGCAGGGTCTGAGTCACCCCTGTGTGTGTTTCCTCTTTGGAAAGCACTAGGGAGACTGTCTCCTACTTCCAAGGACTCTTGCTCTGGAGAAAGGCTTTGTCTTTTCTGTCCTGTTCTTGCCTGAAAAGAGTAGCAGGAGATGGCATTAGCAGGCAGTAAAGAAACTGAATCCGAAAAATAAAACAAAAACAGATGACTTGAACAGGATGAGGCAGGTAGGAAAACTGATTAGACACTTGTCACAATGCAGGATCTGAGTGCCACCTTAGCCCTCCAACTCCAGACCTTAGAACCATCCCGGGACTCCAACTGCAGTTGCTGGTCTTCCATCAAATCAGAGGTTAGGGTGGTGGTGGAGAGCCTCATTCCTTTACCATATCTCCAAATTCCCATGGAGGTAATACACATCTCTAATACAATTAGTAGGGTTTGGGATGGCAACAATGTGTTTTGATTTGTGGTTGTAACTCCTGACCAAAAACAGAAACACTACTTGGGCTTCACTTTCTCTACAACAGTGTTCATTTTTGTTATCTCCCCAATAGAATACTATTTTGTACTATATTATTGAATACTTACTATGTATTATCCACTAGAATGTGTCATAGGAAGATTTTAATTCACTGCTATATCCCCAGTCCCTTGAAGAGTGCCTGCCATATACTCAGTTGGTAGTTGTTGACAACTACGTGTGCTAGGCACTGTGCTAATAACTTTATATGCATTATCTTTCCTTGGAATCCCTACTTTACAGATGAGGAAACTGAGGGTCCAAAACTTGAAAAATTTGCCCAAGGTCATCCTCAAAAGACTGGAAAACACTTTGAAGGGCAGTGCTCATTGTTAAGGAGAACTTACTCATACAGAGCCGCTTCTTAATTCTCTCTCCCTCAGGATGGTGAGGCTGCCCCTCTGCACTAAACAGCCAGAGCTTAGGCCATGTGCCAAAGCTGAGATGTACTTTCCTTTCAGACAAGAAGGTACATTTCACACCAGATAACTCAGCTCAGGAACTTGGGGCCAACAAGCACCTGGAAGAGGCAACAGCTCAAGCTTCCCAGGCCTCCTGCCTGTGCTGGTAGGATCAGCTGACAAAGCCAGGGTAATTCAGATGTGGAGCTTACTCAGCAGCCCTGTGGCCTTTTTGGCCACCAGGCACCACCATCCAACCCTCCCCCTGCCCCGGTTCCCCAAAGCTTCCAGCTCAGAGAGAAAAGGGAGCAGAGGCAGGGAGATGGTTAAAACTCAGATTAGGAGGAAAGTTGACCTTGGGGAAAAAGTCACACACATTTCTGCCAGAATTAAGAGTCTGGCTGTTGTCAACAGGTTAATTAACAACGGACCTCATTATAGAAATAAAACAATGGTTTTGTCAAATGCTCTTCATCCTGGATTTGCCCTGTTAACCATAAACTGAGAGCCTAGGCTCATCCCCTTCCCCTCTAACCTGCATACAGTACTGGTATGCAACTGTAGGGTGGTGGTTCCAAACACTGCCTGCTGGCTCAGCACTACTTGCTGGTCTGTGCAACTGGGCAAGGTTTTCAGCCCCTCTGTTTTGGTTTTCTCATCTGTAAAATGGAACTAAAATGGTACTTACAGTGCTAATGAGAATTATTACTAGATATGAAAAACTCATTACAGGCCTGACATCTAGTAAGTGCATAAAATGCACACCATGTAATTATTCAGTAGTACTGTTCTCATTCCTCCAAATAACCTAAGGTTAAGAGGTTAGCTGGAAGTTATCCAACAAATGAGGAGAGGAAGAGCTAGAAGCCCAAGTCTCCTGAGGCCCTGTCGTTCCCAGGTTTCTGGATGCTCTACCCTTCCAAGGCTAAGTGATGACACTGCAGAAACTCCTTGAACTATGCTGTATGTCATTAGTTCAAAAATACTTATTGAAGGGTCTCCTATATGTCAGGCACTGCTCTAGGCTGGGGATACAGCAGTAGGCAAGACAGCCAAGGCCACTGCATTAGGGAGCTTATAACAAGAAAACCCGGCAACAAATAAATTTAAAATATACTTCTAGATGGTGCTGTGAAGGAATTGGATGCCTATTTTAAGTATGTACAACACAGACCTTAATTTTGTATGCTAACAGGATGACAGCATCTGGCAAATGTGTGAAAAGCACGGTTTTGATATCTTATAAATCTGGATTTGAATTCTAGATCTGGATTTAAATTCTTGCTCCATGTGACCCTGATCTGTTAAATCAATCATTCTGCCTTTTTCCTCATCAGTAAAATGGGAAAAAGTAGCTGCTAGGTTGCTGTCAGAATAACGATATAGTAGTCCTCCTCAATGCTTACTATTTTTCACTTTAGGTAGGTCAAGCTGGGACCCTTCATGAACCCAGGTGGGCCTGTAAGCTTGCACTATCCGTTCTTTTTGTGCTTGGGGTCAGGGGTGGGATATAGTAATGGAGTTACCTGGGAACTGTTGAAAAGGAAACAAAACATTTTCTTAGGAGAAGCAGTCCCTCCCTGCCATTAGATAATGAACAAATATTCTTTCCATTAAGTATACCTCCAAAGGAGAAATGTTCTTGGTTGATTGTGGTCACTTAGGATTTAAAGCCTCTTGCAAATAAGAAATGCAAGTTACTCTGTAACCCAGTTATCTCCAAAATTGGGTATAGAAATAAAATATTAGAACTCCTATTTATATATTTTTCATATTATCGCTTTTTAATTTCTATTTTTGTGTTTTATGATTACACAATATATGGGTACAGCAGTAGAACTATGTAATTTATAAACATATGGAAGGTATGCATGACCAAAAATTTCTGATAGGGGTGTGCAATCAGAAAAGGGGAAAGGCCACATGGAAGCTAAAGTAGTAAAGTTAAGATTAGCTCTCATTTACTTGCCCAATATAAACTAAGAAACTGTCTATTTCTATAAAGTAACCTGTAGATACCATTATGCTAATAAGTGGCAGGGCAAAGGAAAGGACCCAATTTCTTGAATTTCAAACAAGTGTGCTTTCCAAGTTTGGGAAGATGGGGGTGGAAGTAGAAATGACATACACACTGCAAACTAAGGGAAATGCCAACTTAATGGAAAAGCCATTAAACAGACCAGATTGTACCTGAAAAATACAAGACAGGACAATCTACAGTACTGCTTCAAAATCAAACTCCAAACTGGAAACCCCCTCCACTTAGTACTTATTCACTACCTCCTAAAGGAATTATTTTTCTCATTTTGCATTGCACTATGTATAGTCCGTTTTTTAAGACATATGTGCTCTTCCTCTCCTTCATTCATACACACATCTATCATCATGCTCTCCAGTTTCTTTCAAACCATTCACTTCACCTCCAAGGAGACACCATCTGGAACCAAAAATGAAGCGGCAAAATGTTGAAAATAAAAATAAAGCGGACTTTATTTAGAAGATAAAGGTGGTGATATCAGTTTTGGTTAATAAAGTTGGGCTCAAGTGTTTTAACAGGTTTTAATGCCATCACATACTGGCATGCCAAGGGCATTCTGAATGCCAATTACAGATTGAAGTTGTTTCAAAAACCAAGATGCTATCAAAAGCTAATGGAGTTTGGATTTCTTTTAAAGTCAGACTAACACACTTCAATAGAGTGATTAGATTACTTGGTCCTGAAAGTTAAAACACTACACTGAGTAATCCCCCTCCCTTTCAGCACAAGCCCCTAAGGCAATATTAGAGATGCCTCTGACAGCCAAAATTTCAACATTCAAGAGGGGAGCTTCTGGGAACTAGGAAAATGAAAAGCAATTTAATAAATGTAATTTATATAAGCAGCTGCCACTTGTGGCAAACCAAAGCCTAGTCCACACCCATTTTCTTTATAGCTACACTGCCGTCTTCCCAAAATGGTAGCTACATTCTTGAAGGAATGTGCCAAGACTAGGTTGGGGAAAGCCTAGACAGTGAGTGGACAGAATGCATTTTGCATCCAATTGCCTTAGGAAGTACAACTGATTAAGGACAAGTAGTACCTAGACTATGGAAAACCCACTAGCCAAAGGTAACTTCAAAAGAGGATTAAATGCATAACCAGTGCAAAATAACCGTGAGGCACCAAGACCACAATCCAACCAGCCCATTTTCCTCCTCTCCATCTCTGAATGGATCTGGGAGAAAGCATCATTAACAGCACTCATCAACTGCTTCCCTGGAACAAAACATGACAACACACGGAAGGTTTTGTTTTCATTATGGTTCTCGGTGTACTTTATTCTCCTGCTGTCTAGCTAAGCAGCCCACACAGGACAGAAATGGGTAGCACTGAGGAATGATCAGTTTTTCTCTCTCCCCAATATCCCTACCCTTCCCTAAGCCCTGACCCATCCCTATCTAATATCAGGAATGGTTAGTATGTTTTCCCTCAAGGAATAACTAAAATTAAAAACAAGGCATTAAAGGGTCAGGCCTCTTTGTAATAGGGCTTAGGAGCTGGTATGAGCTCTTTATACACTATGGAGCGTCTCTCCTTCAATCACCTGGAATTTTTTTTTTTTTTTTGTACACTGGTTCATAGATCGGCACTTGACTCTGAACCTGGCACCAAAAGGCACAATATCTGATACCCTGTACAAGAGCTATAAGAGATGCTGCCGTGTGGGAGGGCTGGGCCAATCCCACTTATGAATGGAAGTCAGACAGGAAGGGGAAGATATCACAGTAAGAGATGGAGAAAAACATAGCCCCATACTTTTTGCTGAATGGAAATGAAAATGGGAATAAGGGTATTGTTTGTTAATCCAAGTACCAGGAAGCAATGAACACTTCCTTGGTTTTTTGAAAGCAGCATACTAAAAATGCCAGCATAAACTCCTAACTGCAAAACCAAAAGGGGATCAAAGCTCATTGACATCCCTTCTTATTGCTGAAAGATTCTTAAAACCAAAATACAGGGTGCCCTGTTTGATTATAAAAGAGAAAATAATTAAGCCTATTTATGATCACATCACACCCTTAAAAAAAATTAAAGTGTGTGATCAGAGGGAATGTTTGACACCATTTTATTTATCTTCAACTTCAGTGGAAAAATATAACCTTTCTCAAGTGCCATTTTCATCACGAGTTCTAGTTAGTATATATACTTATATATATTTTTTTGTCTTTGCCTTTTGTTTTGATTAGTTGGTTTTCAAGTGCAGCAAGAGACCAATACCACATTGTAGTCAATCAAATAAAAGAGAACAGAAGGCCAAGCAGTTTCCAAATGGTTATTTTATCAGATTGTTTGAACATTAAATTTATCGTTTGCAATCCAAAATAGTTACCTGAAATTTCTTGTTTTGTGTATGTTTTTTCTTTTACTGTGTATTTGTTTCCTAAACTCTTTGGCACAATTTTCTGGGGGCATTCAGACTGCCACAATACAAGTCAGGAGAGAGAGAGCTTTTCTTTTGTGCTGCCAATTCTGAGCATTTAAATTTTGGTTTGTTTGGGTTGTGGCTTTTGTTTTTGAAGTCTGCATTCTTTATTTGCAACAAGTGTTTATTTTTTCTATATCCTCTAACTCCAGAGTTTTCTTTTCCTCCCCCCTCCCCCCATTCTACATTCACAGTTGAACCATATTATTAGGAAAGACGCCTTTGATGAAAAGATCAGGATGGGAGCTCTGACCATTCGTCAGTGTTTTCCCTAAAAGATTTAAAAAAAAAAAAAAAGACCCCAAAAAAAAAAACAAGAACCCTAAAGAGCGTCTTTCCTTTTTTTTTTTTTACATCTCTTGTGCTGCATCAGTAGACAGAACTTCAGTTAGTTTTATGAAATGCAATGTCTAACCCCCTCCCCCCCTTTTTTCCTGGGAAAAAGAAACTGCAATGACTTGAAGTTGAGAATGTGGATACCGCCTCACTCACACACACTCATTCTCAGACTGAAAAGAATCCCTCACCCTCCTTTTAATCGGCACGCGTACTGTACCGTGTGGCAAAGGTACACCGAAGGTGGGCTCGAGACCCAGGCTCCATCTTTCTCATCAGTAGCAAAGGCCAAGCTGCCTTTTACAACAAAGCACCACAGCTGAACCCAGTCCCTCCTCCTTCTCTCCCAAACCAGTCATTCCACTCAGCACTGGCCAAAAGACAGAAAAGCTAGTTCTAGCCTCTTCTGGGAAAAGATAGCTTTTTCTTTAAAAAGCAGGCAAATCCATTGTTTTTCTCTTTTCCAAGATGGCCGATGTTATGGTTTCCTACGAAGTCAGTGCTTAGCTCACTAACAGCGCTGCTGTTGGTGGCTGCGGCTGCTGCTGTGGCAGGATTTTCAATGTGGTGTGTTTAAGCCTCACTCACTCATCCTCTCATTCCCAAACATTCAGCATCCGTGCACACTCCTCACTTCCGGGTTTTTCAAAAGATTGGAGATTTCCAGTGGGGGTCTCAGGTTATCATCCCAATGGTAACAGATCTAAAAACAGAGGGGAAAAAAAGTCAATCACATATACTCAACAGAGCCAAACACCTCTCCGATTCCAACTATTAAGGGCTCTTAGTTAGAGCTGAATTTGACTATTAACTATTTAAGGGCTTATTGCTTTTCTTATTTTCCTATGTGCCTTCTACCTGCTCTTATTAGCACCTATATCAGAGGGTGGGAAGGGAACTAAGAGGATAAAACTCAAAATCAATTTTACTGAGATGTGTGGAATAAGATAACTTATTAGGGAGGAGTTCCAAAAATAAAACTACATAAATTAAAGCAGGGGTCAGACAATTTTGGCTTTGGATATCTTCTGTATAGTTAAACAATGTCCAAAAGTATTACAATAAAAAAAGAAAAGGGCATGGGGAAGAGAAAGGGAAAAATTAGGAAGAAAATTACAGGAAAATGCCATTATCAATGATTTTATTAGGGTCCAGAAGGTAACAGTTATATAATGAATAAAATATTTGGCTCAAGAAATGATTGGGGTTGCCTGACCTTTCCACTAGTATAAGGCAGAGAGGCCTGGCTCAGAAGCACCTCTGTAGGAAAAAGGACAAAATAAAGACCAAAAGAAAGGCAGCCCTTGTCAGAATAGCCTAAGGAAAACACAGCTTCTACCCAAGGAAACAGAAGAGGGGAGTGGAGACAAGGTCTTACCAAGCTTGGTTCTTTAGTTTTCTCAGTTCTTTTGTTGCCCAAGTAGCAAGGGTTTTTGCTTTGTTAGTCTTTGATCTCCGTCCTTCAGTTAACAGTTCATGGATCATGGGTCTAGCTTCTACTAATTTCAATACATCCTTCCCAAATGCTGTACATAAATCCCTGTGTAAAACAAACACACAAGAGAATAAGATGTTGGCCCCATACCAGTATCATCTGTTTTGAGCATTCCAAATAGGTTCTAAGCTATCAGTGGGTTTCTTAGAAGTCACCTAATTTTTAAAGCTGGAAGAAATTTTAGAGATAATTCCAGATCTTTGTGTATTTAAGAAAATTGAGATCTAAAAATAAAAAATGGCTTACCCAAGGTTCCACACAGCTAATTCATGGTAAAATCAGAACCAGAACCCAGGTCTTCGAGCTCAAGAACATTGTGCTTTCCCCTAATGAGCCTCAGAAATACTTAGTAGAGGAGGCTGAATAGGCAATTTGTTACCCAACATCAGAATGTGGGATACAGATAAATCTGATAATGCTTCTATACCTAGGAGAATTCAAGAGTTTTTAGTGGAGAGAAATTAGAGGTCTGGAGAGTATAGAATAAGGCTAAAAGTTACAATTGTCATTACCGAGCATTTAAAATGGGATGCCTGGGCTCTATTACATAACATCAATCTCAAAAATGAAATCTAAACCTCCTCCAAGCCACAGAGGTGGGTTGTTGCTCCAGGCTCCTCTCAAAACTCTTTACTACACATTTCCCATGAGAAGTTCTTTTAAGCTCAAAGAAGCAGGCTATCATAACCTACTGTGGAAGCTGCATGGACCCCAGAAGAACATGTCCATCTTAGAGCTAATCCATTTTGGTGGGTATGAACCTATTAGAGGTGGGGCCTTTTGATTAAATCACTCCAGTTAAGTTCCTTTGTTAGATTACTTCGATAGAGTGTGACCAGGGTAGGCCTCAATCCTCTTAACTGGAGTCTTTTATAAATGGGATGGATGCAGGAGACAGAGCAGAGAAAAAAGTCCCCAGGAGCTCAGAGAGGATCCCAGGGAAGCTGAGAGCAAAAGCTAGAGGAGCAAGAACCTGAAATCAACAGAGCCTGGAGAAGGCAGAGATCTGTTCCATCTGCATTCTCATGTAACAGAAGTCCAGGATTGGCAGCAGCCAGTGGTCTTTATGGAGAGTGTCACCTGATGCCTTTAGTTTGGACATTCTTCCTAGTCTTGGAACTGTAAGCTTATAAGTTATAAATCCCCACTGTAAAAAGCCAACCTGTTTCTGGCACATTGCCTTGGCAGCCGTTAGCAAACTAAAACACCTACCCTATCAGTCCAGCAGCACATGCTACCACTCCATCTGTATGATCCTCATCTCCAGCAATGTGGTCAATGAAAGACAGAATAAATTCTACCCTGGGTTGTACCAGCATCACATCCGCTATAAAAGAAACAGAAAGTCTGAAAACTATAAAAGAAACGGGAAGTCTGATAAAGTCCACATGGGGTAAGACTATACCCCCTTTGCAAAATGTCCATGTATTCTACCCCCATCAGTGAGAGTCAGGCTAGATAACCAGCTGCACATAGTAGTATCCAATTATTCTTCCTCGGATTAAAATGTCATCCATCAAGTTAACAGATGAGACAGATATTCTTCTTCCACAAACAATTATAATAATTTGGAAGGTATTAACAGAACTTTTCCCTCTAAGTCAGTGATATCAAAGGAGTAAAGTATAAATATTTCCGCAAACAGTAATAGAAATATCAAGTGGTTGATAAGGGAAATCAAGCTTTTCCCAAGAACCTGCCAAGTCCCATCCCTCACAATACTCAAGGATACGGACTGGGAAGGGGGAACAGAAATAATAGGGGAGCAGAAATAATGAAATTCAGGCTTAATCCTCTCCCCCCAAAACTACTCTCCTTCATTAAGGCGCTGCTTCCCTACCTTCTCCCAACCTTCCTTTAAGCCAACAGGTGGTAGTTTACAAGTGAGTTACAAAACAAAAGACACAGTCCATCAGGCTAAGTGCACACTGGCCAATGGACTAAGTAAACTGGGTTGTATACTCAACGGTGTACGTTCTCCTGATCTCCCTTCAATCCCTGGACGATTCCAGTATAGGCCTCCAAGCAGCCTTCCCTTAGCTCATTCAGATAATCCACCATGTCATAGTCTGACTGTAAGAGACAAAGAACAGAACCCCCATCATACCCATCACTTTTTAGTTATATGTTTATAAAAAGTCCGTCTTCTCCAACTAGGGTTGGACTTACAGATCAGCAAGATAGCTTTAAGCTTACCTTGTCCACCTGGGCTTGGGAGGCCTGCTGAAGAGTATTTAATACTACTTCTAGGTACTTTTTAAACTCTCCACCAATAGCAAGGGCAATATCACCAAAGACGGACAGAATCTGTGGCTTCACAGACCTGTGGACATTTTCATTCTGACAAAGTGTAAAAAAAAAAAAAAAAAAAAAAATTTAGTAAAAGTCAAATTTTGTAACAGATGTTGACAGGGAAAGCTATATGTGTGAGAGGGTAGGGGTGGTATATAGAAACACTGTACTTTCTGCATAATTTTACAATAAACATACAAATGCTCTAAAAGATAAAAATAAAGAGACAAAAAACAAGTACATCTGAATAAACGGAAGCTTAAGAATTAAATGACTTGTCTGCATATAGACCTAAAGGGCATACACAAACATTAGTGATGGTTACCTTTGGATAGAGCGATTATATACTTTTTCCTTTGCACTCTTCTGGGTTTTGACACCCCAGCTCCATGCATTACTTTAACTTTACAACCTAACTTAAGAATCACCTTGTGGAAGTGAACATTGCCCTTCTTCATATGTTCACAGCCTTTGTTCTGGGAACTTACAGGTTAGGTCATGAATCTTTGACATTTAATCATCTTTCCAGCCAATTATTTCTTAGAATACTGGTTAACTAGCTGTATAGACACTCACCCCCAAGTTCTCCAAGAGCAGCTGCATCACCTCATCACAGAAAGGTAAGATGTTGGATTGCAGGGCACGGCATAAGTCTCCCACTAACCCCACAGCTGCCAAACAAACCTGCAAAGAATTGAGGAAATAATCTTGCAAACAGAAAAGGCCACCTGCAGAGGTAAGGCAATATTTTTACCTAGCTGCTGATCTTTCACCACTTGACACAGAGTCAAAGAAGAGAATACCCTCTGTCTGCTAAGATTAGTTTCTTCCAATATGGTAGGGAGAAAACGAGGAATATTTGAGATAGCATCAAGAAAGGACAGAAAATCCACTACTTATTAAGAGGCAAGTAAGCAAAAGAGGGTTGTTGTTGTTTTTTTTTTTTTTTAAAAAAAAAAACAATGTTGGGAGCAGATGTAGCTCAGTGGTTGACTGCCTGCTTCCCACATACAAGGTCCCAGGTTCAAACCCCAGACCTCATTAAAAAAAAAAAGCCTTTTTCTTTAGGGAGCTGACAGCACAGCTTTACAGCTGCCCTTTTATCAGAACTTCCTTGCCAGTCACCTTGTGTTCCCATACCTAGTGCATCCAATATCCTGTTTTTTTTAGACTTTTAGTTCAGATGCTTGGGATGACAAAGTAGTGCAACACTTGGAGATGATGCATAAGGAAGAACTACACAGGCTATAGGAAACTGACTATACTACAATGACCATCAGGTATGAGTGAGAAGAATATAAATCATTATTTCAAAGAATATATCCTACCTGGTACTCAGCGTAATTTTTCAATCCAATGCCCAGGAAAGGTTTAAAGGCTTCCATGTACTTTAGGAATTCACCACCCAACACTGCAATGAAACCAGCTATTAGCTAATGACAGCACCACAGGATTTCACATAGGTGAGAGAAGATATCCTAGTTCCCCTAAAATTGTTTTCACACCACAACAGGTCAGGTGGAGTACAGGTCAGTTTCTGATTCTATCATCAAGATATTAAGGCTGTCTAAGACAAGCAAAATTCATTATCTGCTGGAAGGACCTCTTTTGCCCTGGAGATAACACCAACTCTCTATGCAATGTAATTTCACTCTGGCTGAAACAAAGTAACATGGCCCTCAAGGAATGTAGAGGTTAAATTTGAACAGCCATTCTGGGGAGTCAAAATTAACTTCTTTGCCCCTTCAGGGTGGTCCACATGTTGACAGACCAGTTGGACATATGCCTTTTAGGCCAGAAATAAATCTTTGCTTCCTTCATACTTGATAGGATTCAAATCCCTCTAAGAAGACTTGGGGTGTGTGTGTGTGAACATCAGGTAGGTGATAAAAGTTTAGTTTTTCCCAAATAGGCTGCAAATCTAACTTAGTCACAAGCTGGCTTCCTATTTACCTCTAGGGCAGAGTGGCAAGGTAGTTTTATAAAAATTTATACCTAAGTTCAATCCAACATTAGACTGACTCAGGCCCCAGTAAATGAGAGGAGTATGCATTTCTGTGGTCAAAAATTCAGTATTCCATGCCTGATTTGGGCTCACTGACCTTCCACCAATGTGCTAACTGCCATCAGGGCATCTTCTTGCACTCCACCAGACCCAGCTGTGCTTTGGAACATCCTTAACAGGGAGGCCATGACAACATCAGAGATCTGCAAAGCATCTTGATGCTGTACTTTCCGGAGAACATTCTGTGAAATGAACAAGAGTTCAGGATCTGTTGGTTCCAAACCCTCCAATCAGAATACTACACTGTTCTCATCAATTAAATCCTTTACTTTTTTATGGGGGGGGCGGGGGCGGGCGGGAAAGTGCTGGTGGGCAGGGGGATACAATTTTCAGGCTCAAGAACTAGAAAATGTATTTTTTTAAAAGATGAAAAGTAAATTTATTAACTGCTAATCTTACCATGGCATGCTCATCTACAAAGTAAGGCAGTTTTTAAACATACTTCTGGTATCATCCTGATAGGATGATCCTTTCACAGAAAGGATTATATCCAGTTTACATAGATATAAAGGTCATTGTTGCTAATACAAATGTATTAGCAATATAAACAAAACTGGTATACTGACTAGCAACACATATGTAACAAATGCATAATCAGACAGTGCAAATCACCTTCATAAACACATTCATTTTAACATCCTTTCCACTTCCCAATGCAGAGCAAACATGACATGAGTACCCTGATGCAGAAAGCCCTCTCCTTTGCATTTTATTTATGTCTGACAAATCTCTGTCAGTAGCATCCATACTCCAGTTTTACTGGAATGACAGTTGAATTATTTCAGCTTTAGAAAAAGGCATGTCATGTTAGAATTTTTACTCACAAAACAGATGAAAAGCAAATTTTCCTATTTCCTAATCCATTTAAAGATGCTAGTCAAGTAAACTGAAGCCTGGCTTTTCCCAATTCAGTAAATATCCTTCAAACCACACTCCTCACCCTTTCATTTGTTTTGACTGATATTACTAGATCCTTCTATTTTGCAATGAGAAAGGAAAAACAGTCATGCTTTTAAAGAAATGAAGTTTGGGGTAAAATGAAGGGAATTCACAGAGAAGATGACCTAGTTATTGTCACTGAATACTAAAATCTAGTACCTACTTAAGCTTCAGACAAGTTCCAGGGTTTTCCTGTTCTCTGGTAGAAAAAGAAATAGTTCTCAGTCACTTCGTAAGTGAGTACCATTTTATTTTAGTCTTCCCAAGTCTTATCCTCAGAAAAAGGGTCCACTACAAACAGAAGGCACTGCTAAATAATTAAGACTATATATTACGTAACCTAAAGTTTCCAATAGCAAATATTCAAAAGATGACAGAAACTCAAGGCTATTTATTTTTGTTTGCAAATTTAATATTTTTATTGAACTGAAACCGGTGTTGAACATGGTCCACCACAGTTGTTGAACTCAGTAGCTGATAAACCCCTGTGACATTTTACCTTCTATCAAGGCTATATTTTCATTAGAGTGAACCACAGATGAGAAATCAAATGTGATTCAGCTTGGGAAGCAGACTTGGCTCAACGGATAGAGTATCTGCCTACCATACGGGAGATCCGCGGTTCAAATCCAGAACCTCCTTGACCCATGTGGAGCTGGCCCACGTGCAGTGCTGATGTATGTGCACAGAGTGCCGTGCCACACAGGGGTGTCCCCCATGTAGGGGAGCCCCACACGCAAGGAGCACGCCCCGTAAGGAGAGCTGCACAGCGCAAAAGAAAATCCAGCCTGCCCAGGAATGGTGACACACACATGATCCAACAAAAAGAGACAGATTCCTGGGCCACTGACAAGAATAGAAGCGGGCACAGAAGAACACACAGCAAATGGACACACAGAGCAGACAACTGAGGGGGGCAGGAAGGGGACAGATATATAAATTAAAAAAAAAAAAAAAAAAGTGATTGGGCTAAGCTGGAAAACCTAATTAAAACCAAAGAGGAAAAGTTTCCAATACAAACCAGTTATAGAGCTGGGGGAGACTAAGTAGTTTCCTTCCCTATAGTATAAAAGACAAACTGGCTCTTTCTAGACAGGAAAGGACCTTGGGAAATTACTCTCTCAATCAGTCATAAAGCCAAACCCTTTGAGAACAGCTTCTGATCAAGCTTCATCCACACCATTTAAGAGTTTAACGTGTACATGAATTTGTCAATTTGAGATTAAGAAATGAAAAGGAACCACCATACCTGAAGAGTTGCGCAAAGTAAAGACTGAAGGTCATTGAACTGGATCCTATCGGATGTGCTCTGGATGTGTGACTATTATGGAAAAGAAAATTAAAATCATTCATGTTTCAAATAAAAACCTTCTAAAAGGAAGAGTTTTAAATTTAAGCCTTCCATTTTTGTTGATTTTGCCAGAACTAATAAAATACTTTCATTGATATATAGGAAATACAAAGCACACATGACATAATGCATACGAGTTAACCGTGAAGAGCAACGTGAATGTCAAGTTGCAATGTTTTTGTATAAACTTATCTTTCTGAGAAATATCTATTAAATAGCAAAAAAGACAATCAAAGAGACAAGAGTCCTGAAAACAGCACTGTGTATTAGAAGAACTGCACTCATCCCCAAAATAGTAAGAAGTGTCCCAATCCTTACCTCCATCTGAAGCACTTGTTGCAGTCGTTCCATAATGACCAGAGTTGTTTTTTGAACAGCAGGGTAACAATCCTTGGCACTATTTTTTACAATTTCCATCAGAGATTCATATGCAGCACTCCTCAGGTTGTTCTGGTGTCCATCAGGTCTGTAAGGAACATACAGCAAAATCCTTAAAGCCTCAACTGAGGAGAAAAGACAGAAAATTTCTTGTAATGTAGATACTGCCTCACTGAAACAAGAACCCAGAAATTGATAAGATTTCAGGCCTTATCTAAGATTGGCATCACAATAGCCTGGAGCCAATGGCTATGATCAGATCTGGTTAAAATTCAGAATGGCCCTTTTGAAAATGAGATAAAATTACAGGAAAAAAGACTTGTTTGAAATGCTTAAGAATCCACACGGACAATGCAAGAGAGGTCACCCGAACAGTCAAAAAAAGAGATTCACCAATTTTATTCATTCCTCTGTGGGAGATGTTTTTATATACAATCTTGAACTGAGGTATGGGGATAAATAGAAGATTTTATACCTAGCCCTCTCTGTAAGGGTTCATTTCCCTCACGGCTTTAAGTAGGTATAGCTCACACAAAACCAAAGTATGTTTAAAGGCCATCTCCAATTTATACTCCCTTCAAACTGCATTTCCTAAGCCCATTTTTAAACCAACTATTTGATGCCAAGTTTCTCATCCAGTCTCATAAAATGGCAGTTACTGAGCTGTCATGACAAATAAACAGTAATAAAAGCTACCATTTCTCCTATCAAATGAGGGGCAGAAAATAGTTTATTTTGATTTCATCAAAATCAAATACTCATGCTAACTGCTGACACTGCAGAATTAAGGAGATCTCTCTAGATCAGTAACTCTAAAAGGGGGGCTAAAAAGGCAGCAGAGAAATAAGATTATTTTCGAAACTTTAATTGTAAACTGAACAATTCTAAGGTAGACATAGCCCTCATTTATCTATTTAAACAAATAATACTACTCTAGGATTCTTTTCATTCCTCCAGAAGACATAAAGTATTGTTTTGTGTCAATATGATTAGGCTAGATAGCTGTCAAATAGAAGACAACCGGAGTTGGATGCAACTCCACCATCTATTTCTGTGGAATAAGTTACCTGTCTGTGGTCTCCAGGAGCTTCTGAACTATAAGTTCAAATGAAGAGGATAAGCAATAGGTAGCTGGTTCTTCCTGATCATCAGCTACATCTGCAGCTTCATAAGCAGCTTCAGCCAGACTGGAGAAAGCCTGAAACCCAGACAGACTTAATGTTAGTCCTTTCCAGCTAATCTAAGAATAAATCATTGCTAGTAAGTCCTCAACTTTTTCAGTCAAGGTCATCTTTTAAGAGCGCTTAAGATATTTGACATGGATCCTAAAAATTAACTTTTCAAATTTATTTTTTGTTTGCACTTTCTGATGATCTGCCCACAACTCTCTAAGCAGACTGCTGTCACCTACCACAAATGCCTGCTACTTTTTACTCTTTCCTTATTTGACTTCCTCTGCTCTCTACATCCACAAAGGTTCCTCATGAATTGAATTCAGCCTATACTGACTCAACATTTAGGCCACTTACCTTTCTTCCTTCATAACCCCTTTCTCTGCAATGATCATTTTTGTAGCCAGCAACACTCCACCTTAATCAAAACTTCTTTGTGGGAAGCGGACTTGGCCCAGCAGTTAGGGCGTCCATCTACTACATGGAAGGTCCGTGGTTCAAACCCTGGGCCTCCTTGACCCATGTGGAGCTGGCCCATGCACAGTGCTGATGCGCGCAAGGAGTGCCGTGCCACGCAGGGGTGTCCCCCACACGGGGGAGCCCCACGCGCAAGGAGTGCGCCCCGTGAGGAGAGCCGCCCAGCGCGAAAGAAAGTGCAGCCTGCCTAAGAATGGCACCGCCCACACAGAGAGCTGACACAACAAGATGACGCAATAAAAACACAGATTCCCGTGCCAATGACAACAACAGACACGGACAAAGAAGACCCAGCAAATGGACACACACAGAACAGACAACCAGGGCGGGGGCGTGGGGAGGAAGGGGAGAGAAATAAAAAAATTAAAAAACAACAACAAACTTCTTTGCCCCAGACAACTCAAGAAAAAAAATTGAATCCAAATATTCTTCTGCTAGTTACCATGACTGTTCTAAATGGTTCAGGAACCAGTCTCCATGAGTCAACAGCTCCCAGTGGCTCATGCAGGTGGCATCTCCCCCGCATTTCAACAAAAATTATAAAGGAGATGTTATTCAGAAAAAATATTCTAGTGAGGGCCCATTTCTCTCCCACACCTCCTACTTCCTTGCCAATAGTTCAGCCAAGCTCCTTGTCTCACCAGGAAGAAAAAATCCCTTACCCAACACACATTTGTAGCCACTCTGGGTTCAGCACTGAGTCCTTCAATCAAACATTGCAACAGGGGTGTCAAGTAGACATCATTGATGGCAGCTTCAGGAAGCAGTTCACAAATTCTGCCCACAGTCCATGCAGTTGTATCTCGAACTACTACACTTGGGTCTTTCATTAATTCTATTAGGGTAGGCATAGCCTGAAAATACAACAGTTATTAGCAAAGCAAAACAGAGATTAAAATTCATGTGGCCTACTACCTTGGAAGGGGAAATATTAATAGGAGTTTTAACTCAAAGCATCAACAAGATACTTTTGTTATTTAAAAAGACATGCCTATGAAATATCAACAGGATAATAAACATAAATAAAAAAAGGCTGCCTCTCTTCACCAAATCCCAGTATAGAGTTCTATTAAACAATCTGAACGGTTTCAGCAGTCTTCACTGAATTAGTGATCAGGATGCAGCTGTAATGGCATTTGGCTATATCCTGAAAGGTTGAATTCCACATGCACTAAACTCAATTATAACGGACTGTTACTGTCATTTATAAGAACAAAATAAGTACATTTCCATAAGGGTGTTTTCATTACAGCAATGTCATTATATTTAAAGCATGAAATAATAACCCCATCATTAAAAACTATGGGGAAATATTTATCATATATCATTAAGTAGAAAAACAAGTTTTTAAGATTATTTGCAGTAACATCTTCATTCTAGTGCACATAGAAAAAAATCTAGAAGGACAAGTAACCAGAGTGTTCCTCCTGGACAATGGAATTAAAGGTGACTTTTTCTTTTTGGTCTTTTTTGCATTTTTCAAGTTTCTAGTTTATAAGATTCAGGTAGACTCAGGTAATAAAATAGTTAATTGTCCCTTATTGACAGCAAACAATCCAGGAATAACCTTTGTAGATGACTATATACAGCTTTATTTAGGCAAACAAAGACATACTTTCAAGCAAAAATAATAAACATCCCACTTTCCACTTCAAAACTCCCTTGCCGTTGGGTTCACCTGTATAACTAGTGGTTTGAGCTGATTGGGCTCTGGTCCTTCCAAGATACAGCCAAATGCCATCACTGCTGCATCCCGGTACCGCCAATCAGGGTTCTTGATGTGTTCTTTAATGAAAGGTAGGACATGTGGGACGATGTCATCTTCACAGCAGGTGGCCAGAAGCATGAGGCACACCCCTGCTGCTTTGCAGGGGTTCCAGTCATCATCATCATCATTTTCATCCTGGTGAAATAATGTGACATTAGTTAAGTTTTTGACCAAAGAATCATTTTACCTCAAAAAGTCATCTGGGGAAGCAGACTTGGCCCAGTGGTTAGGGTGTCCATCTATCACATGGGAGGTCCACGGTTCAAACCCTGGGCCTCCTTGACCCATGTGGAGCTGGCCCAGGTGCAGTGCTGATGTGCGCAAGGAATACCGTGTCACGCAGGGGTGTCCCCAGGAGGGGAGCCCCATGCGCAAAGAGTACACCCCGTAAGGAGAGCCACCCAGCGCAAAAAGAAAGTGCAGCCTGCCTAAGAATGGCACTGCCCACACGGAGAGCTGACACAATAAGATGACGCAACAAAAAGAAACACAGATTCCCGTGTCGCTGACAACAGAAGCAGAAAAAAATGATGACAACAGACAACTGCAGCGGGGGTGGGGAGGAGAGAAATAAATAAATCTGGGAAAAAAAAAAAAAAAAAAAAAAGACCGTGGTTCCCCTTGAGGAAGGCAGTGACTGGGAGGCAGATATTGGAAGAAATTTATGAGGTGCAGTAATTGTTACATTTTGATAAAAAGTACAAAATTTTCATGCAGATCTACCCTTAAATTAGAATTCAAGGTGTGTCTTTCCTTATTGTGGCATTCACCCCACACAATAACTTAAGGCAGGCTGCCTATGCAGTTTCAGAAAATTACATACCTAAAGGATGATTTGTTCCCAAAGTACAATAAAAATATACAGAAACAAAGCTAAGGTCAAAAGAATAACTATAAAATTGAAAGAAGAGTTGAAAACTTATTTAAGGGCTCAAACAGTCCATTTCAAACCAAATATATCTCTACTTATCTGCTATATTAAAACATGTACTACTTTCTTAAAAACAGATCTTATTCCTGTGCACAAAGAAATTTAGTGCTCAAAATAACCAACAGTGTTCCCTCTGAGCACTGCCAGCTCTTTGGTAGTATTTGTCATATACCAGAAGAGATGAGGTGGCAGAAAGAAATTTCCCAAACACCATGCCAAGAAAGAGAAAAGAATTTTGGTAATCAAGGTGCACTTCTTATAAAAGAACTCCTGTATTTACTCAATAGACCCATATCTTCATGACTTTTATTTTGTCCTGAATCTTAATACCTGTTGTAATAATTGTTGTAATGATCCTGAAGTATCACAAAGAGTTTCTTTCATGGATGGGAGTCCTTCATTAGGGTCTGAATAACTTGTATCCAGTCTCACCAGCATTAAAATATACATATACATATATATATATATCCCACAAGCTCATGAAAATATACCAGATATGTGAGTGGCCTAATATTATTACATCCCTCTCCCCAACTTTTATACGTCAGGTACCATGTCAGATTGGACAATCCAGCACTCAGGAAATCAGTGCAGTGTGTAGCTTGTTCCTAATCAAGACATCTAAAATGTTCAGACCAGTTCTCCTTCACAAACAACTCAGCCTAGAGGATCTTATAGATCTAGCTCAGCTGTTCAAGAGTCATTTACCAAACATCAAACATTTGACAAGATGCCAAGTTTCTTCATGTAAACTGTTCCTCAGTAAACCACCCAACCCTTACAAAGTTTCATAGCTTACCTAGCTGAATTTGGAAAGTAACTCACCTGTTTAGTTAGTGTCTGTGTGAGGATTGGAACCAGATACTGTAGCGCTCCCTTGGCATAAAACTTGCTGGTGTGCTCAGGGGGCCGTCCTTGTTCTGCTGCCTAAGGAGAAAACATACAGCAAATTCTGGAAAGCAGTAATCAAAGTACTAAAGGCATACAATGAGAACTGCAGAGGGGTCCATAACAGAGTGGTGAAAATTTTGAGTCATTCAAGGCACACATTTCCAGCTGACGTTAAAAAAGGTGACATTTTGCCATCTTGTTTCAGAGCTCATACTGTAAGCAAGGATGCTTTTCACGGTATATTTAATGCCATGTTTTTTGTAGTTTTGTGCTTTCTGATGGTTATTTCACTATTTAAAATGGCCAAGTGTAGTGCTGAAGTCTAGTATTCCTAAGCACAATAAAGCTGTGATGTCCCTTTTGGAGAAAATATGTGTGTTAGAAAGTTTCATTCAGACATGAGTTATATAGTGCTCTTAGCCATGAGTTCAATGTTAATGAACCAACTATACAAAATAAGGTGTCTGTACAGAAACACACATAAAACAAAGTTATGTATTCATCAGTTGACGAAGCCAGAAGCTCACAGGAACTTAATTCAGTATTTCCCCTTGGTTCATTATTCACTAATTCAGTGTTCACAGAGACTTTACAGAACAATACCAGAGCAAATAATTAGAACTACTGTATATGGGGCAAATGATAACATTTGCTGAGATCTCTGGAGAGGTTAGTTTTTTTGCTCTACCTCAATGACTTTTAGACCATATATATAATCTATTTTGAAGGACCAGGGCAACCTTAAGAATTACATTCTTGTGGAGCAGGTGTAGCTCAGTGGTTGAGTGCCTGCTTCGCATGTGCAAGGTCCTGGGTTCAATCCCTGGTACCTACCATTAAAAAAAAAAAGGAATTACATTCCTTTTCTCACAAGCTCAATTCATACTATTTACAAGTTATCATCTAAGTGATCTTTAGATCAAGAGATGAACCAAGTTTACAAGAGGATGCCCCCCAAAATAAGATCATTTTTGAAGAGCATGATGACAGTTAGGCTTGGAAACAATGCTTGAGTTCAAAGACTGAGTACAGAACTAACCCCTTTCACCCTATCTCTAATTCCTTCGCCAGAACTAATAATCAATTACAAACCTCAGGCCTGCATTACAACTTTAGATAGGAAATAATTCTGCATCAGGTGTCACCTCAAACTCTGACAGCCTGCTGCCCCCTTGTGTTCACAGGAGTAATACCAATGTTTACAATAAATCATGCCAAACTGGCAAAAACATGTGATGCCTCAATACTGATCTCCCTTCCTCATGAGGGACTTTAGCTAACAAAAAATCAAAATCTCTACAAATGAAGATATCCTTAAAGTGTGGTCAGGATAAAAGCTTCCCAGCAGAGTAACACCTATGAGATATGGTCTCAAAGCCATCAGAATATAAAAGCTCTCCCCCCATTCCACCTCTTCCCAGGCTTACCTCTGAAGCCTCAATGGCCAAATCCATTTCCTCATCACAGACATTGGACCAGAACTCTATTCCTTGTAGGGCCACCTCATCAATATCACTTTTCATTGCTTCAATTGTGATCTTGAGAAAGAGAGAGAAAAAAGTGATATTCCAGGCCCCAAATAAGTGCTGGTTTAAGTCAGATCCCTCTTTAACTACAGATATCCAAGTTTTCAAATGTTGATTTATAAAAGCTACGTCTGAAATGAAAGGTAGAAAAAGGAAGCAAATTTTTTTCAAAACACTTTTTACAAATATAAAGATAGAACAAGTTTTTTTTGGCATGGCATGATACACTTAAACATAACATTCAGGAACACAAGGAATTTCCTTGATTTCATAATATTAAGTCAAAATTACAGAACTGACAAAACAGCAACTAAGAATGATGGGCTTTCCAATTAGCTACAAGCTCAAATCACATTAAAAAAAAAAACAACAACAAACTTACTGCAAAAAGAGCAGGACCCATGTATGTCTCCATGTACTGATAATACAAGGACATTATCTTTACCAGATTCTGTAATGCAGCCACTCGTACCTTTTATAAAAAACAGAATAGTTTACTAAAATAATAATGCAATCTAATAAAGACACTACTTTATTCAAATGGGTCAACCAAGGAATATACAGGTAAAGTTATTTCTGTAGAAATAATTTCTCCCTTCAATTTTTTCTTTATCTTTTCCTATTTAGTTCTTTTCTTTCTTTCTTTCTTTTTTTTTAAAGGTGTCTGTGGAATCTGTGGCATGGAACTCACTTATGCCACTCACTTGCTTGGAGGGTCATATTTAGGTTACAGCAACACCAAAACTGTTTAAATGGCTACAATTCAAAACAATAACTTGAATAACTTATGGCAATTAAGTAGCAAGGCATATCAAAAAGCACCCACTAAAATTTTCTTAAGAGGATGGCAATTTCCATTATGGCAACTTTCCAAGTATCATTCTTCCCTCTTCTCAAATATACTGGAGAAAAATTCTTAATAATAACAAAATTAGTTGTCTTATTGTCAATATTTCAAACCACTTTATGATAAAGCTAGCATTTCCTAGGAAAACTAAAAGACAGGCCATGATTTTCCACCTGACATCAGACTTACCCTTGTATCAGGACACTGTGTGGCTTCACAGACCACTTGCATAATAAAGTGCCTTTCAGACTGCAAGATAAAGAAAATTAGGGTCAAAAACCATATATGTGAAGATTATCTGAGACTCTTTTCTAAGAATCTTTCACTCCATAAGAGTGCCACAGAACCCTGGTATAATCCAATAATGGCCCAATGAAGGCTATGAAGAGTTTATCCTAAGTATGTGCTATATAACCTGCTGTCTTAGAAGGTCCTTAAATCTTTTAATCCCCAAAATGTTTTTAACTAATAAGACTTCAGGAAGGAAATATAAAGGAAAATGTAGGTCACAAGGTTTAAATAAAGACGGTTAAAAAAAAAAACCCACAAAGGGAAGCGGACGTGGCTCAACTGATATAGTGTCCACCTACCATATGGAGGATCCAGGGTTCGATCTCCAGGGCCTCCTGAGCCATGTGGTGAGCTGGCCTGTGCACAGTGCTGCCGTGCACAGGGAATGCTGTGCCACACAGGGGCGCCCCTGAGTGGGGGTGCCCCACGCTCAAGGAGTGCGCCCTGCAAGGAGAGCCGCCCTGCGTGAAGAAAGTGCAGCCCACCCAGAAGTGGCACTGCACACACAGAAAGCTGACGCAGCAAGATGACGCAACAAAAAAGAGATGTAGTTTCCCAGTGTTGCCTGATAATGCAGGACGCAGAAGAACACACAGCGAATGGACAGAGATAGCAGACAATGAGGGGGGGAAAGGGAGAGAAATAAATCTTTAAAAACAAAAACAAAACAAAAACCAACAAAAACGTACGTGTAGGAAAATAAGTTTCCTTGTGTTTAAAATGTAAGAGACATTTATTTCAGAAATGAAATTTACTTTCTGAGAGGTGGCAAATCCACACCGAATACGGTGAGAAAAAGGGAAGAACAAAGTAATGAACTTTATTTGCTACTCTTATATCTTGTGAAATTTAAAGGGGAAAAGCATTGCTTATTAGTCGATTAGAATTGCCATTTGTTAGGGCTTCTTAGATCTCCTCATTTTGTAAGACCAAGTAATGACAAGAAGCCCAGCTAAAGTTTCAACAAACATGTATATAAATAACTTTAGATAAGAGGTTTAAATATTAATTTTCAAAAACACCTCCCTACAGAGGCATGAAACAGCCCAATTTCTCTCTATATATATATATTTAAGGAGGTACTAGGGATTGAACCCAGGACTCTGTATGTGGGAAGCAGGCGCTCAATCACTGAGCTACACCCGCTCCCCAATAAGTGATGATTTTTCCATGTTTTGTTTTTATTTTTAGGAGGTACCAGGGCTCAAACCTGGAACTTCATACATAGGAAGCAGGCACTCAAACACTTGAGCTATGTCCACTACCTATATGTTTTTTAAAATTTCAAAACGTACCCAAACTTTGGACTCAAAAAGCCTAAGCCAAGAAACATTTGTAGATCACATTATTCATTATTCCCAAGAGCCTGATAAGAAATGGTAAACACCTACTCCATGGTCATGGTTAAAGTAATGAAAATCTCAACTAATATAGGAAACGAATGTCCTAAACAAGATGGTACTTTCTAAATCATAAAATTTTCAATTAGTGTTTTCATTCTTTCATTCCTCACCTATATACCTTTTGTCAAAAGAAATGTATACCTCTTTGTCAAAGTTTGCTTTGGTGAACTCCAATGAGTTCAGGAGTGCATTAGTAGCTGCTAGCTTCACATTATTACTAGGCTCTTCTTTTCTCATCCCCTGGATTATGGCAGTCAGAATCTCATTGGATTTATCCTGTAGCTGCTCTGGATCCTGAAACAAGAAAAGTGCAATCAATACAACGACAAGCTTAACACAGTCCTTTTAATTGTAAAATCTACTCAAGCATGTATCCTGATTTTCTCTGACATCACATGTTTCCATTTAGGGAAAGAATTACAAACCAAGCAAAATATCCCATAGTACTGGTAGTTCAAAAATGAATTGAAACAAGTTAAACGCAACTTCACCTCTGACTTCTTAGCATTATGACACTAGGCATAAGGTAATGCTGGCCTTTTTAAAAAAACTTCTGTGCAAATGGAGATGGCAATCTGCTATTTCTTCGAGGTCATGTACCAAAAGAAGTAAAGCTTCAGAATATCAGAGGGTTGAGGACCAATACCTGGCTACAACATCTAGGGTGTCTAAGTTCAGGGCAAATCTTGTGGACCTCTTTGTTTCATTAAACCCATATATCGGGAAGCAGATTTGGCTCAACTGATAGAATGTCCGCCTACTACATGGGAGGTCCAGGGTTTAAATCCAGGACCTCCTGTCCTGTGTGGTGAGCTGGTCCACGCACAGTGCTGATGTGCACAAGGACTGCCCTGCCACACAGGGGTGTACCCTGCATAGGGGAGCCCCATGTGCAAGGAGTGCACCCCATAAGGAGAGCCACCCCGTGCAAAAAAAGTGCAGCCTGCCCAGGAGTGGCACCACACACATGGAGAGCTGACGCAACAAAAAAGAGACGCAGTTTCCCAGTGCCGCTGACAAGAATACAAGCAGACACAGAAGAACACACAGCAAATGGACAAGGGAGCAGACAACTGGGGGGGAAGGGGGTAAGGGGAGAGAAAAAAAAAATCTTAAAAATAAAAAATCATATATCAAAACAGACACCAACAGGGTAACACCTTATCAGCAATAGTAGTAGCCCTAGGAGGGCAATATTTAAAACAATGTGTTGGAATACAAGCAGACACAGAAGAACACACAGCAAATGGACACAGAGAGCAAACAACTGGGGGAAGCAGTACGGGGAGAGAAAAAAAAATCTTAAAAACAAAAACCAAAAACCGTATATCAAAACAGACACCAACAGTGGTAACACCTTATCAGCAATAGTAGTAGCCCTAGGAGGGCAATATTTAAAATAATGTGTTGGGATGGCTCTAGATGCTAAACCAATGGAAAGGGTCAGGATCAGCAACTTTTTCTGTAAAGCAGTAAATGAAAAAGTAATACTGTACCCATGATATATTAAGGATCTTAAGGGAAGGCCAGTGATGCTCTAAGGGAGAAATTATCCTTATTTTAAAGGTTCAGAATCTAAGCTTCTCCAGACATATGTATTTCCATTATAATTCTGAGACCCTCTTTACTTTAGGGCATGATTAGCAATGTGAGGATAAGTTTACCAAACAAATATACAGGTCTAAATTCACAAACAAGGCAGTTCTATTTTTAAAACAGTCTGCAGTAGCTTGCTTTTTTTTTTCCATGATAAAGAGTAATCCTAATACCATGCATGTCGCAACTAGAGAAAATCAGAGGTAAATAAATTGAATACACCAACCAGGAACTTACTATATCTTGGCAAATGTAACCAATAGCTTCCAATGTTGACTCTTTCATGTGCTCTGTGCTGTTGGGGTTTGTGACATTAGCCACCAACTGAGGAATTAGTTCTGGCCACTGGTTCACTGGGATCTCTGCACAAGCAATACCAGCCACACACTGCGAGGCAGAACTAGGTCGGTAGGTTTCTGTGCCCAAAGTCTGTAAAACCTGAAAAAAAATCACACTATTTAAGCACATTGTGCCTACTACATAAGCCTTATCTGAACTCTTATAAAATGAAAACAAAAATGTAGAAAAATCATGTACAATATAGCCAGCTATAGAAAAAAGTCAACCTAGCACCAGTACCACAAACATTTTCCCAGACCTTAGCAACAAGAATAACCTCCTTGCTTCCAAAGAGAAGTCTCCAAAGTCTCATACTAGTAGTTAGAAGGGGAGGGGGTATTACGAAGTTGGGAAGAGGGGGGACAAAATTCATCTTCCACGCTCCTTTTTTGGTGGCAGGTATAAGAGAAGGCTGCCCACAGAAGGAGGCCAGCTCTTGGGCATTCAGGTGGGCCTGATTCACAGTAAATCACTGTCTAAAACCTGATTCAAGAAGAGATCTTCCCCCTCATGAAATGAGAAACAAACTCTCTTCCTTCTGGTCACTGACAACCAGCAGAATCCTGGGTGACTTATGCAGAAAGGCCTTGGTCCAGTAACAATACCACTAGACAGAGAAACAAAGTTACTGTTGCCAACACCGAAGAATTAACCATTATTTAACTTCCAATCTGAAAGGATTTATTCTGCTTGCCTAAGAAGCGAAGAAATGTTTCTCTTCCCATCAATAGAACTAGACAAATATACCAATTAAAACAATATAAGCATTTATGTACAGGCATGGTAAAGACAGGTATGGATAAAGGATGAAGCCACAATTGACCAGGGTTAATCATTACCATGATTACTAATTCGGTCAATGAACTCGCCAAGAATCACCACCAGTCCACTTAAAAGGCAAACAGTTAATGGTTCCTGGCATGGACAGAGGGACAAAGAGTAGCTGCCAGATATTCAGGCCAGGTCAGGTCACCTAGTATCTTCTTATAGCTAGTGGCTAATAATGAAGTTGTCACCTTTCTCCTTTAAACAGTATATTACCACCCCTGCCTACCCTCAACAAGACTAGAGAGCTAGAAAAGACTGTAACAAAATCTGCATCTTAAAAACAAGAGTCCCAGCTCAGGGTCCCTATGTACTATACTTTACCAAGTCTCTTGATATATATTTGGAGATTACTAAATTTATTCCACCTTTACCTTTTCTCCTGTAAATTGTTCCCAGAAGACTATTAATATATTACTTGAGGTGACTTAGAGGCTATAGATGTCTAACTCCTGAATACTGAAATTTCTTTTAAACTAAAGGTGGCCCTAATAATACTCATTTGTGAGAAATAAGCGGAATAAGAAAATAGATCAATTGTGTCCTAAGATCCAGATTTCAAAAAAGAAACTGTCAGCACTGAGATAGTATTACCAAATGTACTATGAAAGACAATGAGGGAAAAAAAGGCCAAGATGACTGCTAACTTTTTTTTTCATGCATAAGGGTTCAACCATGCCTATACAAATTCTCAGCCAAAAATTAAAACATTTGTGATAAGAATGAGGTGTCAAAAAAAAAAAAAAAAAAGTCAACTGCAGTCCCTATCATGGCTTCTCTTATCTCATTTTGTGCAATTTGAAGAAAAAGAAAAATCAAATGGGCACTTTAACCATGAAGGCTTCCAGTGACAGAAAATTTCATTTATGTCAAATTGCCCAAGAGAGGGGGTCTTAAAATGTTATTACATAAGCAGACCCAATGTGGATAGAAGCTCTACACATTCCAAGAAAGATTCAAAATAAGCTGGCTTTCACAACCTAGAGTTCCTTGTCATGGGCACCTCCATGCCAGACTGGAGAAGGAAGGAGGTAAATAACTAATGCTAACACCCAGAACCAGGAAATGGCAAATATAAGGAGAATAACCAGGACCTGCACAAGTTCACAGGTAGTAATCCCCCATTGGATTTCCTCTCAAATATCAAGGACCAAGTGATGACTGCACAGACACAAAACTTACTACTCTTTCGCCTTATAAGGCAGGCTATTTTTAGAACCGCACTTATTAGAAGAAGAAAAAAATACACCTGTCCATATATTTTTGACTCCTCTGCTTCAGCTAAAACTGCACATTTCTAATTCAACAAAGTCACAAGAACTTCAAGATGCAAAACAAGAGACATTCAATTTCCTTCAAATATCGGGAAAATTTGTCACCCCACTCTTTGAACACCTTGGGGGGAAAAAACACCATCAAATACCATATCCCTATTTCACAAACTCTTTGGGCTTGAATGACTAAAAGATCAGAAGTTCACCAAGAGTTAGATGCTGGATGACTGTAGAAGAATCACTTGGGAACTCAGTTTTTAAAATATTCCTAAGCCGCATTCCAGACTGACCAAATCAGAATCTCTGGAGGAAGCTTGGAAATTAATATTATTAGCAAATACCCTTAAATGAGTCTAGAATATGACCTGAATTTTTAACTATCAATTTGTCTACCATTTCAATTCATCAAATAGATTCTGCAAACTCCTTTAATCACCAAGTCTGAAATTTAATTAAAGATTCTCAAACAGCTGCATCTTCCTAGGTTATCTGAAAAATGGAAATGGACAAGCTGAACTGAGAAAGATTTAAATCAATTTCAATTTTTATCTTCAAGGGAAGTTTAGGTCCCAGAAATTTATCACACTGTCAGCTCTAACCCATGCAAATGACGAAAGAACTGACATGTTTAATCCCTAAACAATATGACCAAAGGAGAAATTTACTTACATAGTTCTTGACTTCCCGTCGGGCATTAGCATCAATAGCAAGCCATCTCTGCTGATACTGTGCCTTGATGTCTGGATCCTTAGATGTCAGCGAGTTCTTGATTTGTAGACCGGCTGCAACTCTGGCAACCTGACTGTTTCCTGGATTTGCTAGCACTCTGGACAGTTCCACAAGGAAAGTGGGCTGTTAAGAGAAGATGTACTTGTCAATGCAAACATCTATTGGGAATTTCACCAGTTGAGGATAGCTTATAGAGCACGAACCCCTGAAAAACTTTTTTTTAAAAGGACAGGTCATAAATGCACAGAAAACTCCAAAATATCTATCTTCAAGACTCCTATTTAAATGTTACTTAACATATGAGGGTATCATCTTTTCAGACAGCTTCAAACAACACAAGGAATGGCAGATTTTCCTATCAAGATCATTCTTAGTGCCGAAGTTTTCACATTAAAGCCCTGGAATTAAAGCAAGTTGGCAATATGGTAGGCAACATTACTTCACAATGAAGTGTCCCAAGCACCTAAAATAGTGTCTCAATATTTGTTGAGTGAATTTCTTATTGACAGGATAGAAAATAAAACTGATATTCTTTTAAAAACCTTAATACAAAAAGAATTATAGTCAGAGTGGCTTCTGATCTCATGGAAACAGAAAATCTTGTACGAGAGAGAATAGATAAATCCTCTATATTTTAGTTGCAGGTGTGGACCAACTTTCAGCAAAAGGGAACAATTGAAAAAAATAGATTTATAAGAAAAAAATTAGTAACAAATATTTAGAAATAGGGATAGAAGAAAATTGGAAAGATAAAAAGTATCAAGGCAAATTGTTCCAAGTGTGACTTTATCTTAATAGTTAGGAGTTAACACACTAAATAAAGCCTCTGGACATTTTGGATGTCAATTGTCCAGTCAACTTAGTGGAGTTCTAAAAAGCATAGTCAATGTCTCTTGTATGCAAAGGTCATAAAAACTACTTTTGTTTAAAAACTTTAACACACACACACACTTTCTCTCTCTCTCTCTCTCTCTCTCTCTCTCGCCCCCAAAAAGCTCTATCCAAATGGAAAACTTAACAGGAAAAAACAAAAGCAGGATTGGTATTCTCACCACTAAAAAATAATGCACTCCACATAAAATTCCAATCACAGTGCAAATTCTTAAGTCTTGATTTTGTATACAAAAAAATTAGGCATAAAAGTCTTCTGCGAATTAGCAAATACAGAAACAGGAATTACCTCAGATGAAATATAATCAGTCCATATTAGTGAAAATTTTTTTCTAAAGAAAATTAAGAGTAAAAAGACTAGTAGAAAATACCTACCACTTACAAAAACAAAAAAACATTATTCATAGGTAGTTTGTATAAAATAAGCCTTGTCACTTTTTTCTTACATTATATTGCCTAATATCTCAAAGTAATCCATTTGGTTATAGTGTTAGCAACACATTACCTATTACCTTCAATAAAAGATGTCAAGTATCCTTTCCCTCTGCTCCCTATCCTCCCAACTGGAGGGAAACCAAAGAGAAACAACTGGCACATGGGTTGTTTCAACCAATCCATTTCACATTTTCGAACAGAGGCCCAGTTCTATACTGTAGTGGGCTTATCTTCGTTTTTTCTGTACCCCTTAAATTTGAAAATATGAAAATGAGGAATTTTCCTCTGTGATTTCATCAGGAAATAGGCCCGATCTTTTCGAGTATGATTCCCACCCTGCTGTCTGGGTGCCGATGCCTGGTGATCAAATCTCTACTCAGGAATACATATATGTATATATAAAGTACAGACGCAATATATAAAACTCAGGAGAGAACTAACCGGGCGAGAAAGGCAGAAATACTATAAGATAGGGGTTAGAGGCATTTGGGTGTCAGGCCTGGCCAGGAGCACAGACCAAAGGAAACAGCAGAGAGTAGAGTTCTGGGGCTCTGGAGATGGAGAGAACCACAGGGACCATGGGTCAGGAAAGGGAAGCTAGCCCGGGTCAAAGCTGAGCCGGCAGCTGGGCTCGGTGCTTCCACATGGCCCCTAGGCCCGGCTCCCCCACCCCCACCCTTGCTGAACACGCAGCGCCGCGCAACCTAACTTCCCTTCCCTCCCTCTTTCTCCCTCCCGCTGCACCGCCGCCCTCAAGCCGCACGGAGATTGGGCTGCAGTCACCCCGGCGCGCCGCGCCATTGGCCAGCAGCGGGGCCCGGGGCGGGACACACCCACCGGCTTCCCGATCGCGGGGTTAGGTTGGACCCCGGCGGGGGGAGGGGACGGGATGGGGCGGGGTGGGTTCCAGAGGCCTGGGCCTCGGGAGGGCGGGAAGGCCCCGGACGCCGGAGATGGGGAGACGGCGGGATGGCACGCACCAGGTTCTCTACGGCCGCACGCTCCAAGAACTTCTGCGCCGCTTCCAGTTCAAGCCGATCTGGGGGGAAGGAAAGTGGGAAAGGGAACAGGGTCAGAGGGGCCTGGGCCTCCCCTCCCCCTACCTCAAATCACCTCAGCCCGACCCCCCGGCTTTCGCGTCCTACCGGGAGACACGGTCTTCTCGAGGATGGTGATCAGTTCCATGGCGGAGGTGGGGGCAGTGACTCCCTCTAGGACGACGGTCCGGCCTCTCGGGCGGCGGCTCTAACTGAGGGTGGGGGTTGGGGGTCGGGTGGGAAGGGAGGGTGGGGTGGGGGGCGGGGGTCACCACAAGCCCATTCACCAGTTCCCTCTTGATAGTCGCTCCGGCCCCCTTTCCTTCCTTCTTTCCTTCCTTCCTCCCTCCTAATCTGGTGCTGGCGGCGGCGACAGCTCCTCCTCTCGTGGTGGGGGAGGGACCCCGAGGGGCAGCTCAGAGCGCGGCTGGTGCTCGAGTGGCGGAGGGAGAAAGAAGGAAGGGAGGCAGTGAGTGAACGGCGACTCGCAGGGAGGGAGAGAGGAGGGTGGGAGGCGGAGGGATATTCGGGCCGGACCTCTCCGCGGCGGCACCGCGCTCCACCCCGATTGGCTGCCGCCGTGGCCACGCGGAATCCCCAATTGGCCAGGCCGACCCCGTTGAAGAGCCGCCCTGCGCCGATTCGTCCGCTGTTTTCAAGGCCCGGGTTGGCCGGGCGGGCAGCGTAATGGGGCGCGCGGATTGGCTGAAGGGAGGGAGGTTGGGGTGGGGCAGGCGAGAGCCAGCCACTGGTTGGATTGGCCTGGTAAAGGCCTTGATCCCGGAGACGCTGAGCGCTGGGAGGAGGATGGACCAAAGGCAAGACTCCGATCCCGGGTGATTGGCTGGGATACTAGGCGTTGATAGGATAGGGCGCCCGGGAGAACTGGGGAGAAGAGTTCGGGGTCGGGTCCGCGGAAAGGCGGGAGGCGCCAGGCCGCTCTGGGGGCCCGGCGCAGGGCACGATGGGACGCCCCCGGGAAAGGGCGGAGCTTTGTTCCGGCCGCCTGGGGCTGCGGTTGGGAAAGTGTGCTCTCAGAGGGGCGTGTGGAGTGAGGTCTTGGCGGGCCTGGGCGGGGGAGGGAAGGCTGTTAAAAGCGTTGTGCCGCGCCCACAGGAAGTTCCTTTAATGGCCAGGCCTGCTTAGCACCACGCTGTCGGTTGGGGGCCATCTGGTTCAACTTTCATTTCGCACATGTGGAAACTGAGGCCCAGAGAGGATATGAAACTTGTCCAAGGTTACACAGCTGGTTAGTGGCCTGAGCAGGACTGGACTCTAGTGCTCCTGACTGCCTTTGACCCCGTACGCGGCTTCCCTTACAAGGAGGCGAATGCATTAGCAGTCCTAGGTGTATTTGGGGGGGTTTATGCCTGTGCTCTTATAAGTCGTAACTCGAATAGGAGTGGGCATTTGGATTCCTCTTAGAACCCCATCCATAGCTATCAGGTACTTAAAGGACTAGATGTGAATTTCATCTTCCAAAGGCTCACCTATAAAGCACAACTGTGAGCCAGAAGGTATGTGTATGGTCCATAAAGCATCGTGGTTCTTGTTTTTTTAGTTCCGGACCCTTCTCTTCCAAGTTCCTTTCCTTAGCAAAACACCCATGAAAAAAATGATAGTACAGTTTCCTGACCTCTCTTGACATTGATACATGGGCCCTAGGTTAAGATTTCCTAGATTGTTACATTTTTCACCATATTGTTCATAGGGTTAATTGGCTGTTGTTCTTTATCATATGCTCCAGCCACACTGGGAAAATTCAAGAGAAAGTCTGTCCATGTCGAGGAGGTCCACTTAAGAATTAGGAAAGTAGGCGGCGGAATTGGCCCAGTGGTTAGGGCATCCGTGTACCACATGGGAGGTCCGCAGTTCAAACCCCGGGCCTCCTTGACCCGTGTGCAGCTGGCCCATGCGCAGTGCTGATGCGCAAGGAGTGCCGTGCCACACAGGGGTGTCCCCCCCCAGGGGAGCCCCACGTGCAAGGAGTGCACCCTGTAAGGAGAGCCGCCCAGCACGAAAGAAAGTGCAGCCTGCCCAGGAATGGCACTGCACACACGGAGAGCAGACACAACAAAGAAACACAGAAAGAAGACCACCAGCAAACAGACATAGAGAACAGACAACTGGGGTGGGGGGGAAGGGGAGATAAATAAATAAATAAATAAATCTTTAAAAAAAAAAGAATTAGGAAAGTATGGCCAGCTATCTTAAAAGAGAAAGAAAAGGTTTTTGTCTGCTAGAGATATCTTTGCAGCCTTGAAGTTGGAATTAAGGGACACTATCTCGCGCACCAACCTGTAACTAGTTAATTTCTTCTGGTTTAATATAGTCCACCTTACTCCAGCTTTTAGCTTCATCTGTTAACTGAGGAAGAGCTGCCCTGTGTTTGACTTTAGTAGGAATCGTTGAAACTAAGTGAGCTGTCATCACTCACTCATGAAAATCTTTGACTTGTCCTCATGTGGGTTACCCACTATAAATGATCCACAATTTGTTTCACGGCAACCCAACACTCTCCTGTCCTCCAGCAGTTTGATAGCCACATCCTCTGCTCAACATCAGTCATGATAACACCAGTGAGGGCAAATTGACTTTTTTTCTCCTAAGTGAGGTTTATTGCTTTCATTTTGAAAAGACCTTTCAGTTAACAGGCAATTAAGGTAATTTTCACTAATGACAATATTGTAAATTAGTAGAAACAATAAAAGAGAATATCTATATTGTTAAATTTAATGCTTTCCACAAAATGCCTGCTTAAGAGCTGATCTGAAGCAAGTTTGAGGCACTAATGAATTAGTGTGTTTTCCATGTTATTGACCTAAGAAAACTTGAAAGGATACTAATTAATACACTTATCACAAGTAAAGCAAACAAACTTTAATTCATTTTGCTGGCATATTTTCATGTCATGTAATAAGCCAGCACACATCCTCCCATTGCTTTTTTTAACAGCATTTTCTTTTCAGTGCTAAAAATTAAAGGAAACGAGGAACTTTGCCAAGTACTCAGGAAGAGTTACATTCCTTGATGTACTAATTTTTTGTTTCTACACCTGAGTGCTTTAAATTTTGAATATAAATTTGGTTATGGTATTCTTCCATAACAAAAAATTGTTTCAGAAATTAACTATTCAAGAAAATGCTTTAAAATTTTTCAAAAGTAAAACATTGATTTTTAAAGTAGCTGAAGTACAATACTGGGAAGATAAAAGTTTTGCAGCAAAGTTCCATCAAGCATAAGATCCTTACCCAAACCAAAATGGAATAATTTCTGGTTGAACTAAGTTTATTCATGATAGTGTTTAGACCCTATTCAAAGCATTCTATTCTGCATTTGACAGATGCTAATGAAGCACCGTTGCTTGACTATTGAGTGCACACATTCTGAAAATTGATTACCTGGGTTCATATCCCAGTTCTACCACTTCTTTGTTTGGCTTACTTTCCTCCTTTTTAAAATGGAGCTAATAATGATAACTGCATCATAGAGTTGTTGGGAAACCCTGAGTTAATAATCTATGTTAAGTACTAGGAGCACTGCCTGGCGTGGCATGTATATATAAATGTATAAATATACATCTATTTTGCATGTATTTAGTGCTCAGAAGTTTCTGGTCCTTGGTATATTGATGAACAGAGATTTAAATCAGTTAATCTCACAAACAAATGTAAAGATGTAAAAGTGAGAGATGCCAAGGAATGACCTAGTCAGGGGTTCAGGGAAAGCTTACCAGAGGAAGGGGAGGGAGTTATTCAGGTGAGGAAGGGAGGAACAGCATCTGCAAAGGCCTCTTGGTGGGAGGGACCTTGGGGTCTACAAGGGACTGAAAGAAGGCCAGTGCTCTCAAGACACAGAGAATTAAGTAGGGGCAAGACCATTTGAGACCTTGCAGACTGTGCTAAGGGTTTTACTTTCTATCCTGTTGTGGCTATAAGGGGAGCCATTGAAAGATTTTAAGAAGGATAGTTGTAATGTAGAGATTAGATTGGAGAGGGGCAAGAACAGATGCAGGGAGACCAGTCAGGAGGCTCTTGCAGTTATCTAGAAAAGAGATGAGGCTTGTAGCCAGTAGGGTGGGGTAATTGTGGGAATAAAAGTAGACAGTGGGAAGCGGATGTGGCTAAACCGATAGTGCGTCTGTCTACCATATGGAGGGTCCAGGGTTCAATCCCCAGGGCCTCCTGACCCATGTGGCAAGCTGGCCCATGTGCACTGCTGCTTGTGTGGAAGGAGTGCCGTGCCATGCAGGGGCACCCCCATACAGGGTTGCCCCACGTGCAATGTGTGCACCCAGCAAGGAGAGCTGCCCGCATGAAAACGCAGCCTGCCCAGGAGTGGCACCGCACACAGAGAGCTGATGCAGCAAGATGATGCAACAAAAAAGAGACAGTTTCCCAGTGCCACCGGATAATGCAAGTGGACACAGAAGAACACATGGCGAATGGACACAGAGAGTAGACAACGAGGGGGAAAGGGAGAGAAATAAATAAATCTTTAAAAAAAAAAAAGAGTAGATAGCAAAATCAGTTGATTTGATGATTGGAATAAGAGAGGTCACTGTTATCTACTAGATTTCTGGCTTACACTTGGAATGATGTGGGAGGAATTGGAGGCACATGGTTTAGTAGAATGGGGAGGTGTACACAGGAGACTTCAACTTGTTTTCTTGAGCTGTGTATTGGAGTACATCGTTTTTGATATATTATTCTTTATACCTCTTTGTATGTCAGGAATATTCATAATAAAAAACTTTTAATTAAAAAAAAAGAACAAATTTTGAAATTAAGGAGAAAAAATGGCTTCATTCTTACTCTGCCACTTCCTGCTGTATGATCCTGAATAAGCTACTTAACCTTTTCAATCTGTAAATGGGGTAAGTCTCTGCCCATCTCATTGAATGGTCTGAGCATAAACAGAAACCTCTCTGTGAAGGAGCTCCGTCCAATGGTCTTGTGCCAGGAGATGCTCACTAGTGTCTGTTAACACGGGTGAATGAGTAAATGGATGAGATGGGCTACCGTTTCTCCACTTAGTTCCCCCTTCTGACCATAGCGCAAATGTGTAAGGTAACTGGCTGTGAGGGGAGGAGCAGTCAGGCTGTGACCTTGATGCTGCTTTCTCCTAAGCAGAGCTGCCTGATTTGGGGAGGGGTTAAATCTTGGCCTCTTTGATTTGAGGTACACTATACACTTAAGATAAGTGCATTTCATTCACTTGACTCTATAATATACTTCAATAAAAAGTTATGCAAAATATATAGAGTGTCCTGTCTTGTTCAAAGAAAAAGCTTTGTATCCAAGAAAGAGGAAAAAAACGGGATGCGTAAACCAAATGTCAGTAATGGCTGTTATAGGATGGTAGGATTACAGATGATTTTTGTATTCCTTTCTAGTTCTTCTCTGTGTATTCCAAGTTTTCTTTGATGAATAAGTATTTCTTTTTTAATCAGAAAAAAAATTTATTTTTTAAAGATTTATTATTTTTCCCCATCCCCATTCCCCCCATTGTCTGCTCTCTGTGTCCATTCACTGTGTGTTCTTCTGTCTCTGCTTGTATTTTCATTAGGCAACTCCAGGAACTGATCCTGGGACCTTCTGGAGTGGGAGAGAGGTGATTACTCTCTTACACCATGTCAACTCCCTGTTCTGCCACGTCTTCTTATTTTCTCTCCTCTCTCCACATCAGCTGGCACTCCTGTGCAGGAGCGGCTTTCCCGTGCTGGCAGTATTCCTGTGCGGGCCTGCTCACCACGTGGGCCAGCTTGCCCTCACCAGGAGGCCCTGGGCATCGAACTCTGGACCTCCTATATGGTAGACATGAGCCCAATTGGTTGAATCAATCCATTTCCCCAGAAAAATATTTTTAAAGTTAATTTTTAAAAAACAAGAGAGAGATAGGGAGAAATGTTCAAAAAAATTATTAAGCACAAGGCCCCAATAGCACCTGACACAGCCAACCTTCTGTACTTGATCTTTGGAAAATAGGTGATGATTTTTTAACTTATCCCTCCCAAAACTAAAAGGGAGCAGAAGTGGGGAGACAGAAGAAAAGAAAAAAAGGAAGAACAAATTGGTGAAAACATCCTGAATCCTAACTTGGGAGGGCCACTGAGAAGCTTGAACAAAGTGAAATGGAGAAAATTATTTATTACCCACCCTGGCTATCTGCTTGTTTGCCAAAGAGCCTGGAGATAGAGCCAAACATCCTCAGCTGCTTTCTCCTTCCAGTCACCAATTCTTTATTTCCTTCCTTTGTTCTTTTTCTGATTGTCAAAGTAGTACATGCTCCTCACTGTAGACATTTTGAAAAGTCTCAAAAAAGTTAAGCAGAAATCACCTGTAATCCTAAATTATATCCACTATTAAAATATTGCCATGTTTTTCCCAACATAGGTCAATTCTGCATGAAAAGCAAAGTATTGCTATGTAATACTTATTAACCCTGCCAAAAAATATACTTTAAAGAATTTTAAAGTAGTTAAACTCTTTATCAGGCTGCATTAAAAAGTATGAATTATAAATAGAAAGGCACTCTGTGATCATGAATTGGCAAACTTAATATTGTTAAGATGTCAGGGGAAGTGGACTGGGCCCAGTGCTTAGGGCTTCCGTCTACCACATGGAAGGTCTGCGGTTCAAACCCCAGGCCTCCTTGACCCGTGTGGAGCTGGCCCATACACAGTGCTGATGCGCGCAAGGAGTGCCATGCCACGCAGGGGTGTCCCCCACGTAGGGGAGCCCCACGTGCAAGGAGTGCGCCCCATAAGGAGAGCCGCCCAGCGCAGAAGTGCAGCCTGTCCAGGAATGGTGCCGCACACATGGAGAGCTGACACAATAAGATGAGGCAACAAAAAAAACACAGATTCCTGTGCCGCTGACAACAATAGAAGCGGACAAAGAAGACGCAGCAAATAGACACAGAGAACAGACAACCGGGGCAGGGGGAGGCGGGGGGTGGGGAAGGGGAGAGATAAATAAATAAATAAATCTTAAAAAAAAAAAAAGGTGTCAGTACTACCTGAAGCAATATATAGATTCAATGTGATTTCACTTGAAATTCAAACAGCTTTCATTGCAAAAATGGAAAAGCCAATTATCAAATTCATAAGGAGGGGAACAGACGTGGCTTAAGCGATTGAGCGCCTGCTTCCCACATGTCCGGGTTCGATCCCCAGTACCTTCTAAAAAACAAAAACAACAAGCAAACAAATGAAACAACCAACTCAGGGGAACAAATGTAGCTCAGTGGATGAGTGCCAGCTTCCCACATAAGAGGTCTCAGGGTCAATCTCCAGCCCCAGTACCTAAAAGGAAAAAATATTTCATAAAGAAGGGCAAGAGGTCCCAAATAGCCAAAACCCTCTTGAGAAAGAAGAACAAAGTTAGAAAACGAACACATCTTGGTTTCAAAATTTATTACAAAGCTACATTAATCAACACAGTGGTATTGACACAAGGACATATAGAACAATGGATAGAATTGACAGCTCAGAAATAAACCAATTTATATTTGGCCAATTTTTTTCTCTTGATAAATTGATTTATATTTACATTTTAACGAATCAAACAATATGTTACACAAACCAATTTATTTTTTTATATTTTATTTTATTTTTTAAATTTATTTCTCTTCCCTTCCCCACCCCCCAGTTGTCTGCTCTCTGTGTCCACTTGTATTCTTGTCAGCAGCACCTGGAATCCGTGTCTCTTTTTGTTGTGTCATCTTGCTACATCAACTCTGTGTGCAGCACCACTCCTGGGCAGGCTGCACTTTTTTCGCATTGGGCAGCTCTCCTTATGGGGTGGATTCCTTGCATGTGGGGCTCCCCTATGTGGGGGACACCCCTGTGTGGTAGGGCATTCCTTGTGCGCATCAGCACTGTGCGTGGGCCAGCTCATCACACAGGTCAGGAGGCCCTAGGTTTGAACCTTGGACCTCCCCTGTGGTAGGCAGACGCCCTATCCGTTGGGCCAAATCTGCTTCCCACCAATTTATTTTAAGATTTATTTTTATTTATTTCTCTCTCCTCCCCCCCCCCCCAGTTGTCTGCTCTCTGTGTCCATTCGCTGTGTGTTCTTCTGTGTCCGCTTGTGTTCTTGTCTGCGGCACTGGGAATCTGTGTCTCTTTTTTGTTGCATCATCTTGCTGTGTCAGCTCTCTGTGTGTGCCATGCCACTCCTGGGCAGGCTGGACTTCTTTTGCATGGAGTAGCTCTCATGGGGTGCACTCCTTGCACGTGGGGCTCCCCTACACAGGGGACGCCCCTGCGGCACTCCTTGTGCACATCAGCACTGCACGTGGGTCAGCTCATCACACAGGTCAGGAGGCACTGGGTTTGAACCCTGGACCTCCCATGTGGTAGGCGGACACTCTACTCATTGAGCCAAGTCCACTTCTCCCACCAATTTATTTTTGATACAGGTGCCAAGTCCACTGAATGGGAAAAGAATTCTCTTCAACAAATGGTGCTGGGAAAACTGAATGTCCACATTGCAAAATAATGAAAGTGAATTCCTTTTCCACACCTATACAAAAATTAATTCAAAATGGACCAACAACTTAAATATTAAAGCTAAAACTTTAAAACTCTTAGAAGAAACATAAGGAAATATCTTTAGGACCTCGTAGTAGGCAATGGAGTTTTAGACTTCACATCGAAAGCACGAGCAAAAAAAAAAAAAAAAGACAAATTAGGCTTCCTCAAAATTAAAAACTTTTGTTTATCAAAGGACGTAAAGTGAAAAGAAAATCTACAGGATGGGAGGAAATATTTGGAAACCATGTATCTGATAGGAGTTTAGTATCCAGGATATATAAAGAGCTCCTACAACTCAATAAAAAGACCACCCAATTTAAAAATGAGCCACTGTCTTGAATAGACATATCCCTGAAGAGGTTATACAAATGGCCAATAAGCACATGAAAACATGTTCAATATCATTAGCCATTAGGGAAATGCAAATCAAAACCACAATGAGACACCATTTCACATTCACTAGAAAAGCTACTGTTAAAAACACAAACACAAAACAAAACAAAAAAGCAAGTGTAGGAGAGAATTTGGAGAAATAGGAACACATGTTCACTGTTGATGGAAATGTAAAATATTGTTGATGGAAAACAATTTAGTGGTTCCTCAGCAAATTAAGTATAAAATTACCATATGACTTGACAATCCCACTTCTAGCTATATACCTAAAAGTATTAAAATCAGGGACCCAAATATCTGCACACCAATCTTTATAGCAGCATGATTCACAATAGCCAAAAAGTGGAAGCAACCTAAGTGTCCATTAACTGATGAATGGTTAAATAAAATGTATAAGCATGCAATCGAGTATTATTCAGTCTGAAAAAAGAATGAAGTTCTAATACATGCAAAAACATGTATGAAACTTGAAGATGCCATATTGAGTGAAATAAGCTAAACACAAATGGACGAATATTGTATGATCTTGCTGAAATAGAATAATTAGAATATGCAAATTAAGAGTCAGAAATACAGGTTACCAGGGGCAGGAGTAGGTAGGGAATGGGGAGTTAATGCTTCATTAGTATAGCATTTCTGTTTGGGGTGATGGAAAAGCTTTGGTAATAAATGGTGGTGATGGTAGCACAACATTGTGAACATAACAGCACGAATTATATTTGTGAATGTGGATAAAATTTTTTAAGTTGTATTTATGGTACTAGATTTTTTTTTTAATCTATAGGATTTTAGAACACAAACAGCCTTAAAGTAAACAATGGACTATAGTTAATAGTACAGTTCTATAAATGTTCTTTCATCAGTTGTAACAAATGTACCATCCTAATGCAAGGTGTTAATAATAGGGTGGTATTTGGGAACTCTGTATTTTATGCATGATATTTCTGTAAACCTACAAATTCTCTAATTGAAAAAAAGAGGAGGGAAGCAGATTTGGCCCAATGGATAGGGCATCTGCCTACCACATGGGAGGTCCAAGGTTCAAACCCAGGGCCTCCTGGCCCATGTGGTGAGCTGGCCCACACGCAGTGCTGTTGCGCGCAAGGAGTGCCCTGGCACACAGGGGTGTCCCCTGTATAGGGGAGCCCCACGTGCAAGGAGTGCGCCCTGTAAAGAGAGCCGCCCAGCGTGAAAAAAGTGCAGCCTGCCCAGGAGTGGCACCGCATACACGGAGAGCTAATGCAGCAAGATGACACAACAAAAAGAGACAAGGATTCCGGGTGCTGCTGACAAGAATACAGGTGGACACAGAAGAACACACAGCAGATGGACACAGAGAGCAGACAACTGGTGGGGGTGTGGGGAAGGAGAGAAATAAATAAAAATAAATAAATCTTAAAAAAAAATAAAGGGAAAAATTTATATCCTAAATCTTTAACAATCTTGTTTACTTTGATATCATCTTAACACAGCAGATGGACACAGAGAGCAGACAACTGGTGGGGGTGTGGGGAAGGGGAGAGAAATAAAAATAAATAAATTTTTTTTTTAAAAGGGAAAAATTTATATCCTAAATCTGTAACAATCTTGTTTGCTTTGATATCAACTTAACTTCAATACAGTACACAATCTGTTCCTTTTTAAAATTTATTTATTTATTTATTTATCTCCCCTTCTCCCCCCACCCCGGTTGTCTGTTCTCTGTGTCTATTTGCTGTGTCAGCTCTCCGTGTGGGCGGCGCCATTCCTGGGCAGGCTGCACTTTCTTTCGCGCTGGGCGGCTCTCCTTATGGGGCGCCCTCCTTGAGCCTGGGGCTCCCCTACGCGGGGACACCCCTGTGTGGCACGGCACTCCTTGCGTGCATCAGCGCTGCACATGGGCCAGCTGCACACGGGTCAGGAGGCCCGGGGTTTGAACCGCGGACCTCCCATGTGGTAGATGGACGCCCTAACCACTGGGCCAAGTCTGTTACCGCCAATCTGTTCCTATACCCCTTGGTCACCCCAACATTATGTAGTTCTTGTCACAAATTACATATTTTATACATTATGAGTAAAAAAACCTGATTTATCATTATATTTTATGCATTTGTATTTCAGATCCTCTAGGAAGTAAAAAGTGTAGTGATAAACCAAAAATATTACTGGCAATTATATTTACCCCGGTCACCACCCTCACCAGAGATCTTAATTTCTTCATTTCACTTTAGTCTATTGTCGTTGTCCCTTCCTTTCAACCTGTAGAACTCTTTGCCATTTCCTGTAGGGCTAGTCTAGTGGTGACAGACTTCCTCAGCTCTTGTTTATCTGGGAATGTCTTAATCTCTTCCATGTATTATAAATAAAATTTTATTGAAGTATATCATTCATACATGGACATGACAAACAATAAATGTATAGTGAAAGTTTGAACTTAAAAAACAAAAATGCATGTCATCATACAGGACTTTCATCCAACATCCCAAATTGCATTGTTGTATAACATTTGTTACAAACTATAAAACTGTAAAAGAGCATCGTCAATTCTCCCACATTTTTTAAAGAGTTTTGCCAGACACAGAATTCTTGGCTGGCAATTTTTTGCCTTCAGCACTTGAAATATGTCATCCCAGTGCCTTCTTGCACCTGTGGTTTTTGATGGGAAATTGGCACTTACTCTTATTGAGGCTCCCATGTATATAATACATTGCTTTCGTCTTGTGGCTTTCAGAATCTTGTTTGTCTTTGGCATTCGACACTTTGATTAAACTATGTTTTGGTGCAGTCTAGTTGTGTTTATTCTGTTTGGAATTTGTTAAGCATCTTGGACGTGTATATTCATGTCGTTCATTAAATGTGGGATGTTTTCAGCCATTAATTCTTTGAATATTCTTTCTGCCTCTTTTACTCTTTTTCTCTTTCTGGGACTCCCACAATGCATGTATTGGTACACTTGATGGTTCCCACAGGTTCCTGAGGCTCTTTTCACTTTTCTTCCTTCTTTTTCCTTCTGCTCCTCAAGCTAAATTATTTCAATTGTTTTATCTTCAAGTTGTCTGTTCTTTCTTCTGCCAGCTGCAATCTGCTATTGAACCCCTCTAGGGAATTTTAAATTTCTGTTACTATGGTCTTCAGCTCTGTTTGTTTGTTTTTTTAAATAATTTCCACCTCTCTATTGATATTCTTTGTGATCATCTGTCATTTTTGGATTTCTTTTACTTTTTTTTTTTAAGATTTATTTTATTTAATTCCCCCCCTTCCCCGGTTGTCTGTTCTCTGTGTCTATTTGCTGCGTCTTGTTTCTTTGTCCGCTTCTGTTGTCGTCAGCGGCAGGGGAAATGTGGGCGGCGCCATTCCTGGGCAGGCTGCTCTTTCTTTCGCACTCGGCGCTATCCCCACGGGTGCACTCCTTGCGCGTGGGGCTCCCCTACGCGGGGGACACCCCTACGCGGGGGGGGGGGGGGACACCCCTACGCAGCGGGGGACACCCCTATGCGGCGGGGGACACCCCTACGCGGCAGGGCACTCCTTGCGCGCATCAGCACTGCACATGGGCCAGCTGCACACGGGTCAAGGAGGCCCGGGGTTTGAACCGCGGACCTCCCATGTGGTAGATGGACGCCCTAATCACTGGGCCAAGTCCGTTTCCCCTTCTTTTACTTCTTTGTCCATGTTTTCCTTTAGCTCTTTGAGCATATTTAGGATTTTGTTTTTTCTTTAAGTTTTTGTCGTGTATTTACCAGGTGTGGTCCTCCTCACTGATGGTTCCTAATGCTTTAGTCCTTCTTTGCCTGGGCCGTCACTTCTAGTTACTTTGTATTTTTTGTAACCTTCTGTTGAAAACTGGATGAGTTGATAATTTAATGTGTTATCACTGCAATTTAGACTCTGAGGCATCTGTTCCTTAAGCTTGTATCCAGCTAGTGTTAGGACAGAGCTTTCCTTGAATGCCAGGGGCTAACAAAAAAAAAAAAAAAAAAAAGGAGAAGGAGAGAAGAAAATGCTTTCCCAGTCCTTGCAGACTGACCTGTGCAGGTGCTCTCCTTAAGGCTTTTATCTATACAATGAGTTTAGAGAATACTTTGAGGGGCCTCACTAACAAAAATAAAAAACAGAAACAAAAACCAAACAACAACAACAAAAAACATAGGGGCCTCACTGATCCTTTTTGTGAATATGTCTTGTTCTGTCTGGGCATGCACTCATTGCCCTAGGACTTGCCTCATTTACATGGATATGGATATCCCCTCTTCCCTAGGAAACAGTTTCCTCATAGTCCCAGGCACTGCATTCTGTGTCCTACAGCCAGCAGTCCCTTGCTCCAGGCAGCCACTACTTGACTGCTCTCCCACAACGTTGTATTGGAGAGTACAGTGAACTGCCTTCTACATGCAGGATAAATTCTAGGACAGTGAGCCTGTGGAGTGTCCTGGTTCAGCCCCTCAGGCTGCCACCAGAGTGATGGGACCAGACATACATGCTCCCAGTGTGCACACAGGGTTACTCTGCTTTCCCTCTGGAATTGGGACCAGGGACTCACACTAGGAGCACGGACTGACTCCACACCAAGCAGGCGATGGTCTGGGGGATGGTCCAGTCAGGGCACCACGAGATCCTTTTTTTTTTTTTTTAATTTGTTTTCTTTCTTCCTACCACCTCATTGTTTGTACTAGCTGTGTCTGTTCATCTTCCTTGTTTCTTTAGGAGGCACCAGGAACCAAACCCAGGCCCTCCAAAATGGGAAGGAGGTGCCTAATCGCCACCTCTCTCTCCTGCTTTGTTGTTTCTCTCATTGTGGTTTTCTTCCTGTGTCTCTTGTTGAGTCATATTGTTACATCAGTTTACCGTGCCTGCCCCTTGCACCAGCTCACTGTCTTCCTCACCCTCTTAAGGAGGCACTGGGAACCTCTGCTCCCTGCTTTTTTGTGTCTCTCATGTTTTTCTTCTTGTGTGTCTTGTTGCATCATATTATTGCATCAGCTTGCCATGCCTACCCATCGTGCCAACTCACTGTCTTCTTTAGGAGGCACCTGGTACCAAACCATGGACCTCCCTTGTCGTAGATGGGAGCTAATCAGTTGAGCCACATCTGCTTCCCTTTTTTTCCTTCATTAGAGAAATTGTGGGTTTATAGAACAATCATGCATAAAGTACAGGATTCCCATATATAACCCTGTTAGTAATACCTTGTATTGGTATGGAACATTTGTTACACTTGCTGAGAGCTCATTTTTATAATTGTACTAGTAACCATTGTCTGTGGTTTAATTAGGATTCACTTGTTAGTGTAGTGTTGTTCCACGGATTTTTTTTTTTTTAAATCATTACTCTTACCATATATAACAACCTAACATTTCCCCTTTTATTTTATTTTCTTTATCTTTCCCCCTTTTATCACATTCAAATATATATTTCAGTGCGATTAATTTGTTCACAATGCTGTGCTACCATTGTTAACATTCATTACCAAAATATTTCCAACATTCCAGATAGGAACCCTGTACATTTTGAGCCTTATCTTCAAATTCCCTATTTCCATCCCATCCCCTGATAACCTATATTCTAGATTCTGACTCTCTGAGTTTGCTTATTCTAATTATTTCCTATCAGTGAGATTATACAATACTGTCTTTTTGTGTCTGGCTTATTTCACTCAAAATGATGTCTTTTTTTTTTTTTGTCCCACCCTCCCCACCCCCCATGTCTGCTCTGTGTCCATTCATTGTGCATTCTTCTCTGTCTGCTTGTCTTCTCTTTAGTCAGCACCAGGAACTAATCCTGGGACCTTCCGGAATAGGAGAGAGGTCCTCAATCTCTTGCATCACATCAGCTCCCTGGTCTGCTGCATCTCTTATTGACTCTCCTCTGTGTCTTTTTGTTGCATCATCTTGCCGCGTCAGCTCTCCACTTGGGCTAGCTTGCCACACAGCCCGGCACTCCAGAGTGGGCCGGCACTCCAGAGTGGGCCAGCACTCTGCTCAGGCCAGCTCGCCATGCAGGCCAACTTGCTTTCACCAGGAGGCCCCGGGAATTGAACCCTGGACCTCCCATATGGTAGATGGGGGCCCAATTGCTTAAGCCATATCAACTTCCTTCAGTATGATGTCTTAAAGGTTCATCCACGTTGTCACATGTATCAGGACCTCATTCCTTTTTTAAAAAAATTTTTGTTTCCATTTATACAATCTTACATTTCCCCTTTTAATCACATTCAGATATATATTTCAAACATTCACAATGTTGTGCTCCTCCTGTTTTGTTTTTTTTTAAAGATTTATTAATCATTTCATCTCCCCACCTTGCAGCTTGTTTTTGCTATCTGTTCTCTGTATCCATTTGCTGTGCGTTTTTTTTCTGTGTCTGCTTGTCTCCCTTTGTTGAGTCATCTTGCTGCATCAGCTCTCCACAGCGCATGGGCCATCAGCCCTCGGTGCGCGGGCCAGCTTGCCTTCACAAGGAGGCCCTGGAACGCGAACCCAGGGCCTCCCATATGGTAGATGGGAGCCAAACTGATTGAGCCACAGCCGCTTCCCACTCCTTCTGTTTTTAATTTGGCATTTTCTTTATTCATTGCTCACCCTGTTACTGCAGTCCTTTAACTGTTTTCTGGAGCTTTGAGAAAGATGTTTCTGCAAGTTTTTGCTGGGCTGGTTGTTCAAAGCTTCTTTGGGGGCATGGAGCCATCCTAATCTCTGTTCACCTTCTGCTTTATTTATTTATTTGAGGTACTGGGGGTGGGGATTGAACCTGGGACCTTGTAGGTAGGAAGCCAGCACTCAACCACTGAGCCATGCCAGCTTCCCTGAGTTGTTTTTTTCGTTTGTTTTGCTTGTTGTTTGCTTTCATTGTTTTTTCAGGAGGTACCAGGAATTGAACCTGGGACCTCCCATAGGGGAGGCAGGAGCTCAACCCTCTGAGCCACATTAAATCTATATATTTTTTTCCACCAGAAATGTATCATTAAGTTTAGACCATACTCAGGTGAGGGGAATTGGGCTCCTCCTCTTGAAAAGAGTATCAGAAATTTATGGAAATGTTTTTAAGCTACTACACAGATTTTACCAAGTCGCCCAACCAGCACTGTGAGAGAGTACTTGTCTAGCAAGAAGTACTCTCTGAGAAAGGGCATGCAAGTAGCATAGAAACCAGAAAGCTTGGGTGAATATTCATATAAGGAACAGACTTCAAGTTTCTCCTTCCCATTCTGGTACAGCCTGTAGATTGCCCCTTCCCAATTTGGCAGAAGTTTACCTTCTTTATAGATTCATCCAGGAAAACTTTAAATTCTGGGACACTAACTACAGTTGGTTGGCACAGTGTGCTATTCTGTATTGGAAAGCAGGGAATTAGGTAAATAATTACACTTGAACCTATCAGGTTACTTCTTAACCAGGAGATTGGAGGATCTCTGACAGGCCAAGCGGAAATACGCTGGGCGCAGTATTAGTGTTCCAGGGCTACCATAACAAGTTACCAAAGATTTGGTGGCATCAAACAACAGAAATGTGTTCTCTCACAGCGCTGGAGGCCAAAAGTCCAAACTCAAGGTGTCAGTAGAGACATGCTCCCTCCAGAAGCTCTAGAGGGTATTCTGTTCCATGTCTCTTCCAGCTTCTTGTGGTTCCAGGCATTTGTTGGCTTGTCATTGTATCACTCTAATCTCTGTTTCCATCTTCACATGACCTTCTTCTCTGTGTGTCTCTCCTGTGTGTGTGTCTTTTTATTTAGTTTATTTATTTTTGAGGTATCGGCATCCTGGAACCTCTTATGTGGGAAACTGGCACTCATCCATTGAGTCACATCAACTTCCCTGAGTTGTTGTTTTGTGGGCTTTTTTGCTTGTTGTTTGTTTGGTTGTTTTGTTTTTTTCAGGAGGCACTGGGAACCGAACCCGGGACCTCCCATGTTGGAGGAAAGCACTCAACTACTTGAGCCTCATCTGTTCCCTGTGTGTCTCTTCACACTTGATCTTAGCCAAAAGGCCAAGAAGCAATGCTATGTGTTTCTTATAAGGACACTTGTCATTGGATTCACAGACCACCCATGTAATCCAATATGGTCTCAATTTGAGATCCTTAATTACATCTGTAAAGACCCTTTTTTCAAATAAGGTCACATTATCAGGTTCTGGGCATGGTCATATCTTTTGGGGAGTCACCATTCAACCCTCTACAGAGCCTAAGAGCTGAGAATTCCCAATGAAACAATCCAGCTCACTACAATAACAAATTCACTAAGAAGCCCTGCTTCATGATCTCAGAGCTTCCAGATAACTTCATAGTACCTCAGTTTTGACTATCAGTGAGCAGCCAAGGATCACCAGATAGTAGGAAAAAATCTCTAACATGACGGACAAAGACCAAATAAACAACCAAGAAAAAAAACAGGGCAGGGAACAGAAGTAAATAAAAACTTAAAAAAAAAAAAAGAGATAACTATTCTAAGAGAGATAAGGAAATATTGCATCTATTAAACAAGAACTGGAGGTTCTACATATAAAAAAGAAACATTAGGAGAACTGGTATAGCTCAGTGTATGTACAAGGTCCTGGGTTCAATGCCTGATAACTCCTGAAAAAAAAAAAAGAGGACAAAATAGAGCTTAAAAATACAATAATGGGGAAACGGACTTGGCCCAGTGGTTAGGGCGTCCGTCTACCACATGGGAGGTCCGCGGTTCAAACCCCGGGCCTCCTTGACCCGTGTGGAGCTGGCCCATGTGCAGCGCTGATGCGCGCAAGGAGTGCCGTGCCACGCAGGGTGTCCCCCGCGTAGGGGAGCCCCACGCGCAAGGAGTGCGCCCTGTAAGGAGAGCCCCCTAAGAAGAGCTGCCCAGCGCGAAAGAAAGAGCAGCCTGCCCAGGAATGGCGCCGCCCACACTTCCCGTGCGGCTGACGACAACAGAAGCGGACAAAGAAACAAGACGCAGCAAAAAGACACAGAAAACAGACAACCGGGGGAGGGGAGGAATTAAATAAATAAATAAATCTTAAAAAAAAAACAACAATAATGATTAACTTCATTAACGTATTTATGAAAGGGTTGGAAGATAAAATTGAGGAAATACACCTCCCCAAAACACACATGCACACACAAACCCAAAGAGCTGGAAAATGGGCACGAAAAGATGAAGAAGTTAAGAGGTAGCTCATAATGGAAGGGAAGCAATCTCTTAAGGAATAATTCAAGAAGTAGTCTCCGAACTGAATAGCCCAGGTTTCCAGAATAAGAGGCCCAGTTGTGGTGGATGAAAAAGAATCACAGTAGTGCATCCATCATGAAATTTCAGAGCACTGAGTATATAAAAAAATCTTAAAATTTTCCAAGAGAAGAATCAGGTCACATTCAAAGAACAGCCATCAGCAATGCCGGAAGACAAGGGAGGAATGCTTTCAAATTATTTATAACCTAGAATTTTATAAATTAGCCAAATTGTCAATTGAGTAGAGTAAACACAATTTTAAATATGTGAAATTTTAAAAGTTTTACTTCCCATCCATATACTTTTTCTCAGGAACTATTCGAGGATGTGGTATACCAAAAGGACAGAATAAACCAAGAAACAAGAAGATGTGATTCAGGGAACAGGATAGTCAACTTTGGTAGGAAATGAAGGGACTCCCCAAGGTGATGATAAAGGGAAATCTCAAGGTGACAGTTGAGCAGCAGGCATAGAAAATAATCTGCCAAGATTGGAGCAGGAGGATAGAAGCTCCGGGAGGGGTGTCTCCAAGAAATAAGATGAAATGAACAGAGCAAAGATTTACACTTTGGTTGAACAATGGAGAATAAGTTCATAATAATGACATAGAAAACTAAGCAAATAACAATTTTGTTTTTATTGACTCCAGCAAAAAATTTTAGAAACTGAAAAAAGCAACAAAGCATAATTATAAATTAAATTGCTTGGCTATATTTACAGAGGCATAATTGTGCAAATGGAGTGTATCGATCTCTGCTAACCCCAGCAAGCATGGGCTTTTGGTCAACATGGCTGCTGCAGCTCCAACCATCATGAGCACATTCCAGTCAGCAGGACCTCTCTTTGTTCCACTATCCCAGGTTTCTTTTGGCTCTTTAGGTAGGAATTGAATTATTTAAATTCAGTTCATAAATTAATACATGAAATAAATTAATAAACTAAATTAAGTGTTGAATTAAAATGTCAGTTAAAAAATGGGCATAGGCAAAGGGCTTGTTGACTGTGGCATTTAGTATTTTAGAGTCATCATCTGGAAAGACTGAATTTTAAACTTGCGTTTAGCTAACTAATTTGAGAACTTTTGACCCTCCAAATAATTTATCCTTATCATAGTTTATACACAAATCCCATCCCATAATAGGAAAGCTTAGTTGTGTGTATTTGAATCCAAAATATGTTAGACCAACCCTTCTTCACCAGGGGTCCATGGTCCGCGGAATGATTTCAGGGGACCCATGAGTTTGAATTGAAAAAAATCAACTTATTAAAAAAAAAATTTTTTTTTGACATGTAGTTCACAAACCTTATAATTCACATATTTTAAATATACAGTTCAGTGTTTTTTAGCACTTTTTGCTCATCTGCTCATTTTCTTTTAAAGGAAAGCTAATGATAACCAAAGCACAGAGGCTGAAGATGGAAGTAGGCTTTTTAAAATTTAATTTAATTTTTAAATTTTTATTTCCCCCCTGAGATGGCCCCCTCGTCTCTTGGCTCATTGTTTTTGCTCATTACTTGCACTCATTGTCTGCCCATTGTTTTTTTGCTCGTTGTCTGTTTTTTCTTTAGGAAGCCCTGGGACCCAAATGTGACTTCCCATGTGGGAGGCAGATGCCTAGCCACTTGAGCCACATCAGCTCCTGCTTGTTGTTTTTGCTCATTGTCTGCTTATTTTCTTGGAGGCGCTGGGAACCTAACCTGGGACCTCCTATGTGGGAGGCAGGCACTCAACTGCTTGAGCCACAGCTGCTCCCCAACTTACTATCTTTATTTTCTCTGGCCTCCAATGTCGAGTGTCATGAAACTCTCCGCTGCTGCCTTCTGAGAAGGGGTCCGTGGTGTTCACCTGACTGGCAAAGGGGTCTGTGGGACAAAAAAGCTTAAGAACCCCTGCCTTACATTATATTGCAAAAATTTTTTTCTAGCTCTGTGTTTATTTTTCCTGTGAGTAATGTGAGGGCAGGCTCTTGTTCTTTCATCTGTATGGTTTTAGCACTTACTACAGAACCTGACTTTTCTGCTGTTTGAACTTATTGTGTCTGTTCATCTTCTTTGTTTCTTTAGGAGGCACCAGTAACCAAACCTGGGACCTCTGATGTGGGAGGGAGGTGTCTAATTGTTTAAGCCACCTCCATTGCCTGCTTTGTTGTATCTCGTTATGTTTTTCCTCTTGCGTCTTCTGTTGCATCATCTTGTTGTGTCAGCTTCCTGTGCCTGCCTGTCACACCAGCTCGCTGTCTTCTTTAGGAGGTACCAGGAACCGAAACGTGGACCTCCCATGTGGTAGGCAGGAGCCCAATCACTTCAGTCACATTTACTTCTCTCTTTTTTTAAATTCAAAGATTTAAAAAAAAATTTCTCTCCCCTTACCCCACCCCCACCCCCCAGTTGTCTGCTCTCTGTGTCCATTTGCTGCGTATTCTTCTGTGACTGCTTCTATCCTTATCAGCATCACCGGGAATCTGTTTCTTTTTGTTGCGTCATCTTGTTGTGTCAGCTCTCTGTGTGTGTGGCACCATTCCTGGGCAGGCTGCACTTTCTTTCACGCTGGGCAGCTCTCCTTACCGGGCACACTCCTTGCGTGTGGGGCTCCCCTACACGGGGGACACCCCTGAGTGGCAGGGCACTCCTTGCACGCATCAGCACTGCGCATGGGCCAGCTCCACACGGGTCAAGGAGGCCTGGGGTTTGAACTGCGGACCTCCCATGTGGTAGGCAGATGCCCTAACCACTGGGCCAAGTCTGCTTCCCTTAAATTTATTTAAGATCTACTGAGTCTGGTGAAAGCACATCATAGGATTTGTAATTAGTAGCATTAAAATATGGGTGTGATAGCGCTTTGTTTTTTTTTTGACTAATGAAAAATGCTCTCATATTGATTAAAGTGATGAATAAATAACTCTGTGATTATACCAAATGCCACTGATTGTACATCTTAAATTATATGGTTTGTGAACAAAAAATTATAGGTCCATATATAAGATAGGGACTGTAGTTCATAGTAATAATTTGATAATGCTGTTTCATAATTTGTTGCAAATGTTTCACAACAATGCAAGGTATTGGTGGTGGGGAGATGTATGGGAGCCCTGTATGATGTTATGCATGTTTGTTCTGTAAGTTTACAACCTTTCCTATTCATTTATTATGTATATTCATGTATGAATGATATACTTCAATAAATTGTTTTTAAAATGAAAAAAAAAAGATCTCCTGAGTCACCACAGAACCACAATTTGAAATGATGGGCGTACCTGACATCTGCAGAGCACTCAATGGCTTAGGGAGCACTATCACATTGACTCACCCTGCACCAAGGCTGGCATTTTTATTATCATCTCTCCACCCTCCCATTTTGCAGAAAACAGCCTCAGTTCCAGAGAGATGAAGTGACTTGCCTAGTGTCACACAAGGCAGCCTTAATGCCTCTGTCAGAACCCAAGTTTCCTGACACTCAGTGATGCATTTAATTCCCCATCTCATTCCAAAAAACGATTTGTAGCCACTGTCCCAGCTGCCTTAAAAATACTAAAAAAATATTCTGAATAATTGAATGAATGAATGAACAAATGTAAGAGCTCGAATGGAAAAGAGGAGACAATGCAGAGGAGTGAGCTAACAGAAGACTTTGATGGAATAAATCTCTCCTCCTTTGCCCTTGGGAAGAAGCTGCAGATGATTAGCTTAAGATCCATTCGAGATGAACTGGAGTGGCCAAACCTTATTTTCTCATCAACACAAAGATCTCCAGAACATTTCCAAAGTTCTGCTCATATAGGGTCAGCCCTATACAAGTTCAGGGGTCACAGAGGAGGGAGACTACATACACACGAGACTTGGTCTATAGGGGATGGGGGTTACAAACTCAGATGTTTAGGGCCTGTCAGGTAACCTCGATGAAGGATCCAAGTATGGTGAAGACTGTGGTGTACAATACGTGGTCTTTCTTTTTTAGGTACCAGTGCTGGGAATTGAACCCAGGACCTCTCACGTTGGAAGCCAGCATCCCACCACTGAGCCACAATGGCTTCTCTGAGTTGGCGCTTCCTAGTTTGTTTTGCTTGTTCGTTTCTTTTTTTTTTTTTCAGGAGGCAACAGGAATTGAACCTGCAACCTCCCACATAGGTGGGAGCTGAACCACTCCCTAAAAAAACCCTAATATTTATTTATTTAGTACTTGGTCTTAAGCCAGTACTTGGCTCCAGACATTTATGCCAGATCTTATAATTTTTCATGAAAAGAGGAATTTCTGGATTTTTATCTGTAATATCTTGATTTTTAAATGCTGGCATTTAAATTTTCAAGAAGTTTTTTGAAAGTATTGTAGTTCAAAGAAACATATACCACTTTGCAACCTCTGGTATATAGGAATGTGAGCATTTACGGTAGTCTGTGCCTCTGGAGAAGAACTGTGTCTGGCTTGTTCTTCCAGAGCTAGGAAGAGGGCTGGTGATGGGGCTAAGTCAAATACATACACCTGCAAATGCTCTGCCCTTCTGTACTCAGATGGTAGTTAATGTGGTACAGGCAGAGAGGAAATGGCTCAAAATGAACCATTTTGACACATCAGTGACAGTCAGATTGGAGAGGAAGAGGTCTTGGGATCTGGATTCTTGGTGAGTTAATCTGCTCAATCTGTACACACTCGGGATATAGCCTAGTTTTCTCATCCATTCCGTGAAACTACTGATTGTACCTACTTCATAGAAACACTGTAAAACTAAAACATCACAAATTTGGAAAGGTGTTGAATTTTCCTAAAGTGTAATGCAGACACTAAGTAGGATAATTATTTGCCACAAGCAGCTAAGAGGACTATAATTTTTAGAAATGATAAGAGCTTTTACAAAAGCTCATCTGATTGATGGCTAGGCTCAATCTCTGGTTGGAAGAAATCAAGAGGAAAGAATGTTTTTGCAGTTCTGCCCTGGTGAGTTTGAGAGGGAGGCAGAATAGAGATCTTTTCTGGAAAGTGCTGTTGGAGAGTCTGGGTGGAGTTGAGCAAGAAATACACATTGCCATAAATGGTGTGATCTTGCTCCAAACAGCTGGTCTCCCCCGGCCTTCACGAGCTGCACACTGGAAGTTTCATCTGAAGTGAGTTTCTAGCCTTGCCATCAGTTCTCTGAAGTCAGGGTTTTATAGAATACTTCACTTAGGAGGGGATTAGAACTCTTGGGTTCTTTTACTTAAGAGAGCAGCACAGCTTATTACTACTACTAATGATATAATAGTAGTAGTATTCCAATAATGCTTTAAAGTTTACAAAGAACTTTCACTTGTATTCTCATTCACTTCTCATTTTGCCCATGAGATAGATGGCTATTATTATTCTCTTTACAGATGAGGAAACTGCTAGTTTCTCATTATCCTTTAGCTAAAGTTCAGACACATTAACATGACCTAAGTCCCTTGCTCGTTTGGCCCTTGCATACCTCTCCAGACCCTCTTGTGCCACTTTTGCCAGAGCCCTCCTTGTTCCAGCCTTCCTGGATTGCTTTTGGTTCCTTTTTTGAGAGCAAAGTTTTTTATTTGTTCATTTCTTGCATTTGGGATATTCTTCGATAACATCCTTGGCCTGAGATTCTTTGCTGTAGTCCTTAACAACCACACAACTGTAGTCAACTACTTTACTGGGTTTGCCCTCTCTGTTGATTTTACAGAGGCCTACCCATCCGCCTAGTTTCTTGTTGTCAACCTTAATTCGGTTGATTTGGTGCTCAGCACAAAGGGCCTCCACCAGCTTCACCTACATGGGTTCATCACAGTTGGATGCAAGCACACAAAGATGGGCTTGGCACTTGTCTAAAGCTTTGGCAGCTTCTCGGATTCCACGTGCTAAATCATCGTGGATGAGGGCAGTTTTTAGCGCCTCTTGTAATGCAGGGTTAACGTCCATTACACCTCCAGCAACAATGCTGTCTTCGGCCATGGTGGTGGGTTACGGGTGGAGCCGAATCTTGAACCCTTCCCCCCCAGCCTACCTCTGAGGAGGCAGGGAAAGAGCTGCTTTTGGTTCCTTATATATATCAGGTTTGTCATAGCCACAGGCCCATTGCACATGCTATTTCCTCTGCCTAGAACACTTTTCCCTCTCCTCTGCCTGGCTAGCAACTACTCACCTTTCAGATTGCAGTTTGATGAAATTTCATTACGGGAGCCTTTCCTGAACATTCAGGCTACACTGGACTCCCTGGTAATACCCTCTTTTAGCACCCTGCACTTCCCATTCCAAAGACTCATCACACTTAAATTTACTCATTCCATATCTCGTCCCTGCTGGACTGCAAGCTCCATGAGGGCAGAGACCAAGTCTGTCTTATAGTTTCAGTGCCTAGTACAATGTCCTTTTGTTCTGAAATTGTCTGGACTCCAAAGCCATGGAACTAATGCATCAGAATCTTGGCTTGTATTTTCTGCTTTTATGTCTACTGCTGTGAGACTTTTCTTACAAGGTTCTGATATTTCAGTAACTAAGGTCCATGGATTAGTGTCCAATATGTACAACCTACACATCCCATCACAGGTTGTGAGGTTAGAACGCAACAGCACTTTATTATTTGATAACAATAGAAAAGGTTGGTGCTATTGTCATCTCTTCTGTTATTTCTTTGGCCCTCACAGAGCAGTGAGAGCCTTTGCCCAGCAATCTACCTGGGATGATCAAGGGTGGATCACAAGTAACAACAATCATTTAAAGCTACTTCGACTATTCTAGCTCAGGTCCTTCCTTGGACTGGTGCACACTTGAGTCATTTACATACATATGGCACATCTGTTTTATTTCTTGGTAGCAGTGAGGTATAGTCTCCAAATTAATGAGGCAAGCATAAGAGTAGAGGTAGTACGGTTGCTGAGGCTGCCATGGCAGGTATTTAGCAGGTAGGCATACCCAGGAAGGGGGCTCAGGACCCCATTTCAATGACTACAGCCAGCTAAAATCCCTGCAGTTGGGATTCTATGAGGACTTTTTCTTTTCTGTAAGTCAGCAACATCTCTTCTCACTAAAGTCATGAAATCCAACACCATGTAACTTCCTAAATCCAACTAATGGTGATATTAACCACAATTTGTAGCTAAACATCCAGGAGCAATGTATAGGATTGCAAGTGTTAGTTCCAAATACAGTTGAGTTCATATCTCCAGTGAGGAAAGAACATTGAATTTATTACATGAGCCACTTTAATTGAACCAGGGGCTTAACACCACATTCTTCAAATGTGTTCACTCCACAAACACTGGCATTTAAAGTCAGGAAGTCAGGCTGGAAAACGTTCACAAACCAATGAATCTAAACAAGGAAGAAACACTTTAGAAGGTATGCATTTGTCAACTGTTATGTCGTTTACAGGTAGTCTTCTGTGATTAGATTTCTTAGAACAGAACTTTAAAGGGTCACAGAACTGCACTCGGTAATTTAACTTCATAAAACAAAGAGCGAAACTGTGGCACAGCATACTTAGGAGGACAATCAAAGTGGGATGCCGTCTAGCTCCAGTACTAAAAATACTCAAAATGCATAGAGGAGTGAAAAAAACATAACTGGAAGACTATGACTCAAACTTACCTGTTAATCACAACTGTTATTGGAGTTGGGTTTATAAGAAGGGAGGGATGGTCATTTTCTACACTTCTTTTCTCCAAAATTTGGAAATATATATTAAATTTGTGAACAGAAATAAAAAATGAATAGGATTAATGATACAGTGCTCTTAGGTGAACAGAAAACTGTTATAGGGAAGCAGACCTGGCTCAATGGATCAGGGCGTCTGCCTACCACATGACCCTTGTGGAGCTGGTCCATGCGCAGTGCTGATGTGTGCAAGGAGTGCCCTGCCACGCAGGGGTGTCCCCCGCGTAGGGGAGCCCCACACGCAAGGAGTGCGCCCTGTAAGGAGAGCCGCTTAGCGTGAAAGTGTCCAGCCTGCGAAGGAGTGGCGCCGCACACATGGAGAGCTGACACACAGAGAGCAGACAAAGCATGATGATGCAACAAAAAGAGACACAGATTCCCTTGCTGCTGACCAGAATAGAGGCAGACACAAAAGAACACACAGTGAATGGACACAGAGAGCAGACAACTGGGGGGAGGGGAAGGGAGAGAAATAAATACAAAATAAATAAATCTTTAAAAAGAAACTTATAATGAGGTTGCTAAATAAAATATTCTGTAACTATTTTCTATCACACAGAAAAAATACATTTGCATATACTAGGTGTAGAATAGGTAGTCCAGTAGAACTTTCTTCAGTGTTTCAATCTGTGACTGTGCTGTGTAATACTATAGCTAATAGTCTTATGTGGCTATTGAGCACTTGAAATGTGCCTACCACATCTGTGGAACTGAGTTTTTAAATTTAATTAAATTTAAATAGCCACATATGCTAGTGGCTACCACATTGGACACATGGGCCTAGGACTCTGGGAATAAGGAATAAGAATGTCAGCAGGGGGAAAGAGAAGCCCGTATTTGGTAGCCAGGAGATTTTATGTAAGTCATGTGTTATGTTTTGTTGTTCATCCAATAGAGAAACCAGTAGAGATAGTCTACTCCATTACTATTACAAGAACGAAGTGAGGGGAGCAGATGTGGCTCAAGCCATTGAGTGCCTGCTTCCCACATGGGAAGATCCTGGGTTCGGTTGCCAGTGCCTCCTATAAACAAAAAAACAAGCAAACCTAATGAAAAAAACTAACTCAGGGGAGCCAATACGGCTCATGGTTGAGCACTGGTTTCACACATCTGAAGTCCCAGAACCTAAAAAAAAACCAAAAAGCCTGAAGAGACAGGCCTATCTATACACTTGTAAAGGCCACAGTATTAACTTCATCCTACTACACCCCTTTACATTCTCCTGACCTTCAGGTGCTCCATTGATAAGAGGGAACTGACCTATAGAGGAAAAAGAGTATCATCCATCCTCATTAATCTCAAATATTTTATTTTTTTACACAAATTGTTTCTCTCCATCTCTTTCCATTATTTTATATTGTTTTGAGAGTTTTCCCATTTAACTTTTTTTAGATTTGTCTCCCATCCCCTCATTGTTTGCATTTGCTGTTCATTATGCTTGTCTTTTTTAAAAAAGATTTAAAAATTTTTATTTATCCCCCCTCCCCTGCAGCTTGCTTGCTGTCTGCTGTGTCCAATTGTTGTGTGTTCTTTTCTTAAAAAAAAAGATTATTTCTCCCTCCTCCTCCCCCCCCACACCCGTTGTCTGCTCTGTCTATTCACTGTGTTCTTCCGCATCTGTTTGTATTCTTGTCAGCGGCACTGGAAATCTGTGTCTCTTTTTTGTGTCATCTTGCTGTGTCAACTCTCCATGTGTGCGGCTCTATTGGGCAGGCTGCACTTTTTTTCACGTGGAGCAGCTCCTTACGGGATGCACTCCTTGCAGGTGGGGCTCCCCTATGCAGGGGGCACCCCTGCGTGGCACGGCACTTCTTGCGCCCACCAGCACTGCACGTGGGCCAGCTCACCACACTTGTCAGGAGGTCCTGGGTTTGAACCCTGGGCTTCCCATGTGGTAGGTGCATGCTCTATCAGGTGAGCCAAATCTGCTTCCACCTGTGTCTGTTTGTATCTCTTTTGTTGCATCATCTTGCTGCACCTCCCTGTGGGCGTGGGCCATTAGCTCTCCAGTGTGGACCAGCCTGCCTTCACAAGGAGGCCCTGGGACGTGAACCCAGGGCCTCCCATATGCTAGGTGGGAGCCCAATCAATTGAGCCACAGCCGCTTCCCTGCTCGTCTTCTTTTTAGTAGTGTGATGCCTAGGCTATTGTATCAACTCAGCCAGTAATTGTGCCCAGTTGTTTGGTTAAGCAAGCACTGGGCTAACTGCAATACAAGGGCATTTATGGACTTTAGTCACCATTGACTTTACTGCAATGGTAAATCATAGATAGCTGATTACAATTACATCAATCAGGGACATTGCCATCAGCAATGAGTGACGCTTAACCCAGTTGAATGCTTTAAAAGGGGAAGTGATTCCAGCATTGAGTGAAAATTTCCCAGCTCATCTTTGAACAGCCAACATTTGGCACTCCTGGTTGCAGCCTGCCTGCAGAACCTGGACTTGTGCATCCCCATACCTGCGTGAGAGACTCTTATAAAATCCATACTATTGACAGATATCTCTTATTGATTATGTTTCCCTAGAGAACCCTAATACAAGGAGGCAACAGGAACCAAACCCGGGACTGCCCATGTGGGAGGGAGGTACCTAATTGCTTGAGCCACCTCCACTCCCTTTGTTGTGTCTCTCATTAAGTTTTCCTCCTTTTGTCTCATTGCATCATCTTTTATCAGCTCACTATCTTGGAAGCACTGGGAACCGCACCTGAGACCACCCATGTGGTAAGTGGGAGTTCAATCACTTGAGCCATGTCTGCTTCCCCCATTTACCCTTTAGAGCCATTAAGTACACTAATTTTAATTGTTCCTTTCCCCCTCAACATCTTTATATTAGAAATACAAACTAATAAGCATTATGAAGGAAGAGAATACTCAGAAGAGTTAATATAATTCAGTGTCGATAATCAGTACCCTAATTAGAGTGTGCTGAAAGTTCAGTGCACTGTAATAAACCTGCACAGTGTCAAACTCCATGATACAAGTTTCAGGTTGGTCGTGGAGAGGTTCCTGAAGACCATAAGGATACATTCCGCCAAGCTATGGCAAGATTTTTATTTCCACTTTCCATTTTAACTGGTGTATAGCATGTCTGCTTTCAGCTACTGACAGTCTCCTAGGGAAAGCACAGATTATGAGAGTAAACTATGTTCCTTTCTGCTGCTAATTCCACCCCAATGGTGGACAAGAGTGAAAGCTGCCAAATACTAGCAATAGAATTGCAGGAGCAATCAGAGTTCTTTACAACTGACAGTAGCAACCCAATCTGCTCTCCTTCACCTGCCACTGCCACCTATTACACATTTGCCATCAAACTTATTGTGGAGTACCTAACCATGATTGGTCCAACATTTTGTTACCATCAGGGTCTAATCTCTCATTCTTGGATCTGAAACCAAATTTCATTTGTTTGAAACCAAATACCTTTACCACTTTGCCTGCCCCAGGTTGGTATAAGAAGGCATAGTCCTTATTGGAAGTGTTTTTGCATTATCACAAAAGATGGTCTTTTAAAAATACTGACTCTAAAATCCTAAAACTAGTATCTGGAAGTAAGAGCAGATTCAATTCTCATCGGGCACGTTCATTATTTGATCAAAAATGATGCTGACCAACCAAATGAATGGATAAACAAAATGTGGTATATATGTACATTTTAGTTTGCTAGGCTTCCAAAAACAGATACCATAAAACTTAACAATGACAATTTATTAGCTTACAAGCTTAGTTTTGAGGCTGTGAAGTTGTCCAAGTCAAGGCGATGCTTTCTTCTGGAATACCAGCTGCCTATGATCCTTGACTTGCACATGGCAAGGTAAATGGGCACCACCTGCTGGTCTCTCCTTTCTCTCTGGGAGCTTAAGTTCAGCTTCTTGCTTTCCTGGCTTTCTCTTTTTTTAGCCAGTAAGAAGATTAAAACCCCACCTGGGCCACACCTCAACTGAATAACCTCATGAAAACCTACTTACAATAGGTTTACACTCACATGGATAGATTAGCTTTAAGAACATGATTTTATGGGGACCCACAGTTCCAAACGACCACAACATACAAAGGAGTATTACTCAGCACTAAAAAGTCATGAAGTTTTGATTCATGCAACATGGATGAACCCTGAAGACATCATGTTGAGTGAAATAAAGCAGATACAAAAGGACAAATATTGTATGATTTCACTAATATACAATAATTAAAATAAGCAAATTCATAGTTAGAATCTCGAACATAGGTCACCAGTGGCTGGGCGGGGGGTAGGGAATAGGGAGTTAATGCTTAAATTGTTTTAGGGAAACCAACAAGGAATAATGGAGTAATCCAGAGCTAGTAATAGAATAGTCCTTACCATCCCTAAATTTGAAGGGGCAAAGGAAAAGAACTAGATACCAGAAAGGGCTGCTTACTAGAAACTGTGGCCTTAGGTAGAGGGGCACAGCCAATCCACGTCCTCTGGCATAATAAAGCCAGGGGAATGGGAATAAATACCCTGACCATCCTTTCCTCCTTTCTTCTTATACTCTGTGGGTACCAACTGGATAAATACAACCTCAAGTCAGAGGGGCAGGGAGCTTGTTAATGCAGTCCATGTGGGTCAGCACCTCCTAGCACCCACAGCGGGATGGGGAATAGTTCTGAAGAGGAAATGGAAGATACCCAGCACTCCTCCCTAATCTAATTCAAAGCACGAAACTAGTATATAAAAATTTCCATGTATGCTGAAAGTAAAATAACTTCTTTCCAGAATTTCTGATTATAAAATTCTGAGTTAACAGGTCTCAAGTAACATCCTGAATGCTGAGCATAAGGCTTAGAGTTAGACAATCCTGAACTAAATTTAGGAATTTTTTAATTTTTCTGTTAAGGTTCTGTTCATTAGGAATTCAAGAACTATGTTTTCCCAGACTCAGGAACTCTACGGTACTAAAAGCTCTTATAATCCTATTCAATGATAGCAAAGTTTTTAGTTTCTTATTAAAGAGAACAAAAGATATCAGGACATCAAATTTCATATTGACATTTTTATTAACGCCAACTGTTTTTTAATTATTATTTTTTTAAAACAATAGCACAAAAATGTTTCAAGGAAGCGGTCTCACAATCCGATGACTTTCTGAAATACAGTTAAGCCACACCAAATATGAATTCCTGTTAACACAAAATTTTTTTAAGAGGGTAAAAAAAAAAAAAAGGAGGAAAGGAATGAGATTCTGAAATTCATGGGATTACATAGGTGAGGCTCGTTAGGATACACTGTTGCAGCAAAGAGTGGCACACAGGCTTATAGTCTTTTTTTGTTGTTTTTTGTTTTTGTTTTTAACCAGTTACCACTAATGTGTAGGCCCTACAGCAGTTACCACTGACTTCTCACATGTACACAATGAAACAGGAGAAGCCAGTGCTGACACTGTTAGGAAAGGTTCAATAGAAGGTCTACTGGACAACTAAAACCATTTTCAGCAGAATAACCATTTTCAGCAGAATAACTCCTTCAGGAAAGCCTGGCTTAAAACCTTATGAATTCTATTGTCTCTCAGGGTTCTTAAAAGTCATCTTAAAAAAGAAAGAAAAATAATGTAAATCAGTTTCTCTTATTTCATGTGGCTATGAAAGATGTTTCCTTATTATTTTCTTATCTAAGAAGACACTGTGGGGGTGGAGGCTGAGGGTGGAACTCAGGGTAAGGAAAAACTAAGAACAGGATAGGGTGTGTGTGTGTGTGTTTTTAACTTTTTTTTTTTTTTGGCCAAGGGATCACACAGAAGGAGGCAAGGAGGAAAAACTACAATCCTTGGTTTGGATTGAATTACGCAGGAAAATATATCATCCTGATTAGTCCCCATGCCGGAAAAAAAAAAAAAAAAGGAAAAAGGAAAAAAAAAAGAAAGAAACCCACTTGGAATTATGCACAGACTCTGACTATATTATAACAGCTACCAGCCTTTCATATTTTACTGTTCCCAGCAATGGACACTCCCCTTGGCTTGTAGGCTGTTTGCAGAACCCACTTCACAAAAATCTTACCCAGAAGCCTCTAGTTTCCTTTTGGTAGGTTATAAAAACAGAACATCTGCCATTAATAGGAAAGTGTTAAATACTTTTAACCACTGACAAGGCTTCAGGAAGTTTCACAGTTTCATTATGCTCTATTTTATTACTATCATATTTACATTTTTACTTTTTATTTTTATTTTTTTGCTGAATTGCTGATTTTCCTTTTTCAATAGAATTTAATTCTGGAGTGTGAGCAGGAACCAGTTAACTACATTCATTGTCCAACCCCCACTGGTTTGAAAGAAGACTCCAAATTCTTGGCATGTGAATCAGCTGTTTGGTAGCTCCACTTTATCTCCACAGCTAAGCAGAAGAACTGCAGTGGCAGCATGCTCAGGGTTCACACAGTGGGTGGTGAGACCTTTCGCTGAAGGAGGTACTGGTGGATGCTCTCAGCATCTCGCTTTAGCCAAGCAGCATTCAGCAGGATATTTTCACAACACTGCTGGATGGTACGCTCAGCAGAAGGAGCTGGGTGACTCTCAAAGAAAGCCTGGTATGAAACAACCCAAAATGCAGGTGGTATATTAAATGATCATTCCTAGTAAGAAGTTAGTAACACAGGTTATGGAAAAACACCCATTGGTCTGTAAAGGATCCATGAGTCTTACTCATGAGAATTAATCATTGCCACCCCCATGCTTTCCTAATTACATTTTTCATCTTTCCATACCACCACACTAAAAGAAAACAAGCAATTCCTTAGACCTGCACACAGGCATTCTTCCCAAAAATTACAAGTTTCAAAACCTAATCAAAAGTTAATAGCTTAGAAAGATAGCTTATAAAGATGGAATTAGATTAGTGCTTATGTAGGATGAGGGAAGGATAGAGGGACTGAGAGGTGACTGCTAAGAGGTATGAGTTTTGTTTTGTTTTTTTTGAGTAATTGTTCTAAAATTTTTTGTGATGATGAATACACAATACTGTGATTATGCTAAAAGCCACTGATTATATACTTTGGATGGATTGATTGGCTTGCAAATATATCTCAACAAAACTGCTTTAAAAAATGAACAAAACTATATTATAGCTCTCTGAACTTCCAAAATCACACCTGATATCTGATCCCTTACATTCAAGAAGATGAAGGTAAAAGTGACACTTAACACTTTCTTAAAATCACTCAGCTACTAAGGGGCAGAACCTAGATTTATATCCAGGTCAACGGACTCCAAGGTCCATGTTCTCTCAACCATATTTCAAGGCCCCCAATATGATCTCAACTCTAAATTCTCCTGGCATTAAAGATGCATTCTAAGCTGTCTATCTCCAAGCAAAAACACAAAATTACAACATGACCCAACACTCTATGATTACAACTTGGTTAGGTAGTGTTTTATTTACTAGATCAAAAAGTGAAAAGTGAACAATATTTTCCTTACCTTGACTTCTCCAGCCATTTTATCAACTGCAAATCCCTCAACTGATAGCTGAAAAAGCAATGGTTTATAATAGTAAGCGCACCTAAAAGAGGCTGGGGACAAAGTTCCATTTATCCCAAAAACAAATCATTCTGTTTTCTTCCAACTTCAGTTTATTATAGAAGGTGTGGACATGGAATGGAGAAGCCTTTTAACAAAGTTAATAACTATTTTGGGAAATTCTTACCAGAACAAAAGTCCAGAATCGATGGGTAGTAAATTATGGCTGTCAGTCAATAATGATATTGAAAATAAAAATGCTCACATACCTTTATTAGTCTGGATATTAAGAATCCTCCCTGGTATCGATTATAAAGCTCTTCCCAGTTGTCCTTTATAAATTTCCAGGCAGCTTTCCTTCCATGCTTGCTGCCTCCAGCCACCCCACCAATTACTGATACAGTGTCCTGTGGACGTACCTCTTCCTAAAAGTAGAAAGACAAACTAAAAGTCTAATGTATCTCCAAACATATCCGGTGCCAGAAAGGGCAACATGCTGTCAGGGTACTTAAGTAACCAAAGCGTCAAAGAAGAAGCTCATTCTTTGATTTAGGATTAGCTGGAACCAGAAGCTTCCAGTCAAGAGAATGTTTATCCTAAAGATCAGCCAAATTTAGAATGGGGCATTGGGACAGGTATAAACAAGCTGCTCAAGAGATATTTGTTTGGTATCCTACAAGGTAAAGAAAGGAAGAGGTACAAAGGAGGCACAGGGCTCAGCAAACTTGCCAGTTTTGAAGTCTCTGTCCTCACAGTGCTTATTCTGGAGAGAGAATTTGTCTCCTCTCTCAACTATTCCAAATATCACTACTAGAAGGAGATAATAGAAGTCAATAACAAAAGTTTATGCCAATTTCCCAGAAACCTTAGTCTAGAGTTAAGGTAGATTAAGAAAATAATGAATCAAAGAAACTTGTCACAGATCACAAGGTATCAATCCCCCCTAAAAACAGTTTTCGATGTAACTTACTGAAAGTGCAAAGGTGAGGACTTTTTGAATCAGTTCAGGTGAAAGAGTAGCCCCAAGGACTCTTTCAATTCGGTTTTTCTCTTCCTGCATATCTGCTTGTTTGTGAAGCTACAGGGTAAAAACAAAGGTAGAAATGGTTAACTCTCCCATAAGCTCTGCATTTCCTTACATGAGCTTCTCACCTAGTAAGGTAAAACTTTTGCTCTACGTTCTTACTGGGTAAAATTGGCAGGATATGAAATTAACAAAATAGAGTATTTTTCAAGATGCTTGAGTACTAACCTTGCCATACGTCACTAGATGTATATATAGCCTGCCATTAGTTCTGAGCAGGTTAACATCAAGATCTGAAGGGTAAATCTGTCACGGTCAAATTCTTTACATCATTGACATATGTCTAATGTTCTAATGTTCTATTATTTATGAACAAAGTACTCACTAATTTTATACCTTTAGAGTATAAAAGTTAATTTATGAGTGAAAAATTGAAAAAAACCTATATATTCAACAGTTGAATTTATTTATAGAAATGCATCACTGAAAGGTACATTTTAAGAATATTTGATAACATAAAACGTGCTCTTAATATATTAAGTGAAAAAAGTCAAGACAAAGCAAAATGATCCCAAATTTAAAAATATTAGCACGAAGGGGGAAAATGTGAAATTAATTAATAATGGTCTTTGATCAATGGGATTATGCATTTTTTTTAACACACACTTTCTTCTAACTGCAAAAGTAGTACTGGTTGGAGGAAGAATATTAGAAAAGAAGTATAAAGAAAAAGATCATACTATATATGCTATTTTTGTCAAGTGCTTTTTTTTCCCTTTTCTTTTAGGATGTAACAGGGATTGAACCTAGTACTTCATACATGGGAAATAGGTGCTCAACCACTGAGCTATACCCACTCCCTTTAAATGCTTTTTTTTTTTTTAAAGATTTCTCTCCCCTTCCCTCACCACCCCACCCCACCTCCTTCCCCGCTCGCTATCTGCTCTCTGTGTCCATTTGCTGTGTGTTCTTCTGCATCCACTTGCATTATCAGTGGCGCTGGAAATTTGTTGCGTCATCTTGCTGCGTCAGCCTCTGTGTGTGTGTGGTGCCACTCCTCGGCAGGCTGAGCCTTTTTCACAAGGAGCAGCTCTACTTACGGGGTGTACTCCTCGTCGTGGAACACCCCTACATGGGGGCACCCCTACACGGGGGCACCCCTGCATGGCACAGCACTCCTTGCGTGTGGCAGCACTGTGTGTGGGCCACCTTACTACACAGGCACACAGGTCAGGACAACTTGGGAATTGAATCCTGGACCTTCCATATGGCAGACGGACACTCTATCAGTTGAGCCATGTCCTCTTCCCTTAAATGCTTTTTTGATTACAGGTTTTATTTTCTTCTTTATACTTTTCAAATCTCCAAATCTTCCATACTTTTTTAAAAAAATTTATTTATTCCGCCCCCCCCCCCCCCCCTTGCAGCTTGTTCCTTTCTTTGCTGTCTCTTCTCTGTGTCCATTTGGGGCACACTTTTTCTGTATCTGCTTGTCTCCCTTTGTTGCGTCATCTTGCTGCACCAGCTCTCCGCGGAGCACGGGCCAGCTTGCCTTCACAAGGACGCCCTGGGACACGAACCCAGGGCCTCGCATATGGCAGACGGGAGCAGCCCAACTGATTGAGCCACAGCCGCTTCCCTCCAAATCTCCCATACTGAATATACAACAACTATTTTTGTTATCAGAAATAAAATAGATTGTAAAAATAAGAACTGCAAATGTATGAGATAATTCCCTAAGACAACTTAATTTACAGGTTCTCTTGACCTTTTTCCCCCTCTTAAAATTTAACACTGATCAGTGTCTGGGGACCCCATCACAGCTCAGTTTCCTCTTCCTTTCCTTTGAAGTCTTGAGCAGCAGTGTGGGAAAACAGGAAGTTGGGAGGCCAGGGTCTAGTCCTAATTTTGTCTCTAGTGATGCAATCTTGACTAAGTCTTTAACTTCTCTGGGTCTCAGTTTCCCCATTTGTAAAATGGGGGGGGGGGGTTAGACGATTTGATTTTTAAGGTCCTTTTTTTTTTTTTGAGCTACCAGGGAATGAACTCAGGACCTCATATGGGAGGGTGGCACTCAATCACTGAGCCACATAAGCTTCCCTGAGTTGGTTTATTTTCTCATTCATTTTGCTTGTTGTCTGTTTTTATTTTTTCAGGCGGCACCGGGAACTGAACGTCAGGACCTCCATGTGGGAGGCAGGTGCTCAATTGCTTGAACCACATCTGCCCCTTCTAAGGTCCTTTATTTATTTATCCCCGCCCCCCCCTTGCAGCTTGCTTGCTGTTTGCTGTGTCCATTCGCTGCACTCTTCTGTGTTTTTTTTTTCCTTGTGTCCCTTTTTCTGTTGCATCACCTTGCTGAGTTGGTTCTCTGTGGTGCTTGCAGGCCAGGCAGCATTCCGTGGCACTTGTGGGCAAGCCTGCCTATATGGTAGACGGGAGCCCAACTGATTGAGCCACAGCTGCTTCCCCCTTCTAAGGTCCTTTTTAGTTCCAGTATTCAAGGCTTGAGGAAGTAGATTTTCCAAGAAGAACTTGTTACATTATTCCACTAGAGGGCACTGTAACACCACATTTCAAATATGTTTTTTTTTTATGATTTTTTTATTTATGTCTCTTCTCCCTTCCCCACCATCCCCCTCAGTTGTCTGCTCTCTGTATCCATTCGCTGTGTGTTCTTCTGTGTCCACTTACATTCTTTTCAGTGGCACTGGGAATCTGTGTCTCTCTTTGTTGCATCATCTTGCTGTGTCAGCTCTTCGTGTGTGCGGCACCACTCCTGGGCAGGCTGCACTCTTTTCGCATGGGGCCGCTCTCCTTATGGGGCACACTCCTTGCATGTGGAGCTCCCCTACATGGGGAACACCTCTGCGTGGCATGGCACTCCTTGCACACATCAGCATTGCCTGTGGGCCAACTCATCATACGGGTCAGGAAGTCATGGGTTTGAACCCTGGACCTCCCATGTGGTAGGCGGATGCTCTATCCGTTGAGACAAAATATACTGGATTACCTTTTTATCTTCATTATTTCCAAACCACCAGCAGGAAACAATCCTCCTCATCTGTTACCAACTAAGTTCTTGAAGAACCCCGATTCGACCTTCGTCTGAGCTCTTCCCATAGTAAAGTTGAATAGCAGAAGTCCATGTTCTACATGGAATCAGAAAAGTATCTTTATCCATGAAAGGTTGAGCCATGTCTGCTTCCATCTATTTTTTTAATAAGTTTCTACACAGAAAAGAAACCCTTTGTTTAAAGAACCCCAAGTATGTTTATACTGAAGGTGAAATTTTTTTTTTTTTTTTAAAGATTTATTTATTTTATTTAATTTCCCCCCCTCCCCTGGTTGTCTGTTCTTGGTGTCTGTTTGCTGCGTCTTGTTTCTTTGTCCGCTTCTGTTGTCGTCAGCGGCACAGGAAGTGTGGGCGGCGCCATTCCTGGGCAGGCTGCACTTTCTTTTCACGCTGGGCGGCTCCTCACGGGCGCACTCCTTGCGCGTGGGGCTCCCCCACGCGGGGGACACCCCTGCGTGGCATGGCACTCCTTGCGCGCATCAGCACTGCGCATGGCCAGCTCCACACGGGTCAAGGAGGCCCGGGGTTTGAACCGCGGACCTCCCATATGGTAGACGGACGCCCTAACCACTGGGCCAAAGTCCGTTTTCCCTGAAGGTGAAATTTTTAAGAACTCTGAACATGAACTTTGAAAATGAACATTTCAGGGAAGGAGATCTGGTTCAACGGATAATGTCCGCCTACCATATGGGAGGTCGAGGGATAAATCCCAGGGCCTCCTGACCTGTGTGGTGAGCCGGCCCATGTACAGTGCTGATGTACGCAAGGAGTGCCGTGCCACGAAGGGGTGTTCCCTGCATAGGGGAGCCCCACACACAAGGAGAGCGCCCCCACAAGGAGAGCCACCCCATGTGAAAAAGCGCGCCTGTCCCGGAGTGGCGCTGCACACACGGAGAGCTGACAAAGCAAGATGACACAACAAATAGAGACACAGATTCCCGGTGCCACTGACAAGAATGCAAATGCCGGTGCCACTGATAAGGACAGAAGTGGTCATAAAAGAACACACAGCGAATGGACAGAGAGAGCAGGCAACTGGGGGGAGGGGGGAAGGGGAGAGAAATAAAGAAATCTTAAGAAAAAAAAAAAGAATGCAAACAGACACAAGAACACACGGCAAATGGACAGAGAGCAGACAATGTGTGGGGGGGAAGATGGGGAAAAATTATTTTTAAATCTCAAAAAAAAATTTTTTTAAAGTTATATTTTGTGATGCATATAAGCTTGAGTAAAAAAAAAAAAGGCAGAGATTAAAAATAAGGATTTTGGCACAGTAGTTGTAGTACATTTGCCGGACATACATATTTCTTTAATAGTTTCTGGATATTTGCGTCTCTTTGTGCTATATTTCCATTGCCAGGACTTTTTTCTTTTTTTTACAACTTTAAAGTGTTTAAAGTAGATACTATGTATGTCAATCCAAGTTCAAAGAGCAGGAAATGGGAGTCTTCCAAATATGCTCACCTTTAGCATAATGTCCAAGGTAGTGCTATCACCATGCTTCAAAACAGTCAGATAGACCTACATGAGAATGTAAGAACATAAAGAAGGCAGGCATTTGATTACATTTCAAATACTCTATTGTTCAGAAAAGACAGAAAGTAAGTTTAGAAAATTGTAAATAGCTGCAGGTGGATGTTACATACAAATTGTAGCAGAGAACTAACAGCTCACATCAACAATCACAAAGGTAGAGGACATGTAGTAACAGTGGAGCACTGGGAAGAATGTGCACTGATAATCAACTTTCATCATCCCAGTGCTGACTAAAAAATTTTAAACAAATCAGAAGTTGGCAACAAACCATCTGGAGCATATATTAAAATAGAATGAGACATGGTTTGGGTTAAGTACTTAGGTCAGTCAATTTTTGGTTACTTTATGAAGTTCCATGTTACACAGAATGATGCATTCACCTATAAATGAAGGTAATTCATTATGGAAACCTACAGGGCTTCTTAGATCAGCAGAAAGAATCTGTTTCCCTTCCACGTGATCCTTAAACCGGCGACGGGCTTCTTCTAATGTAGCCTTATGTCCTGCTTTTCCTAATTTGCCCAGAACCAAGCCCCTCAGGAGTGCATCTAGATGACCTGATTGGGAAGTAAAAGAGACAAAGGACTATATTTAAAAAGACTATTTTACAAACATGTCACTTGGATAGCTTATAATTGTTCTATACCATGTTTACATTTTAAAACAAACACAACTGCTCTAACACTTAGGAGAAATGCCAACTACCTGAATTTACTAAATGTTCAGGTAGTTAACTAATTACACTGCTAAGGAGTATGTGTGAAACAAACAGGCTTAGATCATGCAGTTATTATCAAAGGTTCAGAGAGAAACCATATACAGAACTAGTATGCCCTGCGTACATACTGAAATCTTAAAAAGTCAAAATCTTAAGGCTCCATTTCTTCAAAGATATGAAAATGGTCAATTAGTACAGAATAAAATCAACATTGTTAGCCATTAGGGAAATGCAAAATCAAATCACAATGAGACCACTTTAAATCCACTAGAACTGCTATAATAAAAAAATGGAAAATAACAAATCTTGACGAGGATGTAGAGAAATTGGAATCCTCATACACTGCTGGTGGGAGAGTAAAATTTTGTGACCGCATTGGAACAAGTCTTCAAAAGTTAAACATGGGAAGCAGATATGGCTCAAGCAGTTCAGCACTTGCCTAGAAGGTCCCGGGTTTGGTTCCCAGTGTGTCCTAAGGAAGAGGAGCAAGACAGCAAGCTGACACACAGCAAGCTGACACAATGGGCTAGCATGGCAAGCTGATGCAGCTAGATGATGCAACTAGACGATGTAACTAGGTGATGTATCTATAATAGATAACACAACAAGAGGCAGTAGATGTGGTTCAAGCAGTTGTGTGCCTCCCTCCCACATGGGAGGTCCTGGGTTTGGTTCCTGGGGACTCCTAAAAGAAGATGCGCAGACATGGAGCAAGCACACAGAGAACAGAGAGCAGAAAGAAAGCACAAACAATGAGGGAAGTGGGAAATAAATAAACAAAATAAACCTTAAAACAAAAAAGTTAAACATAGGGGAAAGGATGTGGCTCAGGCAGTTGGATGCCTGCCTCCTCCCACATGGGTGATCCCAGGCTAAGTTCCTGGTGCTTTCTAAAGAAGAAACAAGCAGACAATGAGCAAAAACAATGAGCAAACAGAGGAGGGAACCATCTGCGGGGTGGTTTAAACATAGAATTACTATATGACCCTGCAATTCCACTCCTATTTATGTGGCCCAAGAGAAATGACAACATATAGCCACAAAAAAAAATTTGCACAGATGTTCAAAGCAGTATTATTCATATTAGCCAAAAAGCAGAAACAACCCAAATGTCTACCAACTGATGAGTGGGTAAATAAAATATGGTATATGTCCATATAATAGATTATTATTTGGCCATAAAAAGGAATAAAATACTGATGTAAGTTACAACATGGATGAACTGTGAAAGTATTATGCTAAGTGAAAGAAGCCAGACACAAAAGACTGCATATTGTATGATTCCATTTATATGAAATGTCTACAACAGACAAATTCATAGACAGAAAGTAGATTAGTGGTTGCCAGAGGCTGGGAGGAGTGACTGCTAATGGGTATGGCTTTTCTTTATGAGGTGATAAAAACTTTCTGGAATTAGATAGTGGTGATGGCTGTACAACCTTGCAAATATACTAAAAAACAATGAATTGTATACTCTAATAGGATGAAATTTATGGTATGTAAATTATATCTCCAAAAAGATAACATACATAAATCTGATGGACTACAACAGTACAACAGATAAGTAAACTGTGATATATTCACTCAATGAAATGCTCCTCAGCAATAAAAAGGAGTAACAACCTGGATTTATATAAAAAAATACTGAGTGAAAGAAGTCAGATGTAAGAACAGAGCATGTACTATATGACTGTATTTATATGAAGTCCTAGAAGAAACAATATTAATCTATGGCAAAAGAAGTAACAACAGTGTTTGCCTGTGGGAGGGAGGAAGCACACTACAATGACAGGGATTTACTGGGAAGGAACCTAACGCAACTTTCAGGAATAATGGAAATGTTGTATTCATTTGTCAAAACTCACTGATCTGTAACAGTGAAAGTCTATGCTTTGTTTTATTTAAATAACCCAAAAAATAAATTTAAAAAAATCAGAGGAGACCACAAATCATAGGCTACAAATACAGAAGACAACTAGATGCTGTTATGAAGTTGAAGAAGCACCTTATAACTTTGGCCCTGGTATTGACTTGCTGTGTGATATAAGGCAATATTTTATTATTGTTCTGTTTGATTCTCCCATAACTTTAGTAAACCTAGGAAACTAAAGACATTCTTCCTACTTCATAAAGGTTTCGCCTATCATCATAAAAGAAAAGTACATCATCCACCAATTTATCTGCACCTGTATTCGTATACTACCTCCGGTCTTGGGTTACTATGGATCCGGGTACCCATCTAAAGCCAACCCCTACCTCTCTATCATTCACATCACTACAGTAAAAAATTCTCTTGCATCACGAATTTCCCCAATGCTCTTATATCATTTTCATTGACACAAAAATCCTTTCTCTGCTCTTCTTTCCAGGAAAACTCCTTTAAAATATCTAAATGTACTATCTCTACTTCTTTTCCTCCCATTCTGGAGAATACAGTCTAAAAATGCTTTGGTTCCCCATCACTTCTGCATTTGACACAGGTGATTACTCTCCCACTGCCTTAAAACACTGCCACTTTAAAGCTGTGGGATCCCTGTCTCCCTCCTGGCTCTTCTACTTCCCTGGTGGTCATCTTCAATTTCCTTTGCTGTTTTTCCTTATCTATCCAATCTCTAAATCACAGACTGCCTAGAACCCAATCAGAACTCTTTTCTATACCTACACTCAGTCCCTAGGTGATCTAATGGCTCTAAATACCATCTGTACATTTACAATTCCAAGATGAATTTATTCAACCTGGACGTCTAGGCTGTCACTCTCCACTTGGATACTTAAAAGGATCTCAAATTTAATAGGTCCAAAATCAAACTCCTGATTCCTGTTTCACCCAAACCTGCTTCTACGTTAAGTCTTCCCATTTCTGTACTTGTTTAGGCCAAAATTGGGTGACTCCTCATTTTCTCTCCACCCTACAGACAATCCACCAGCAAGTACATTCTGCTCTACCTTCAAAATATACACAAAACTTAATTCCTACAAGTGCTATTTCCTTTTGACCAGCCTTTCACTTGGATCACTGAACTAGACTTCTAACTGGTCCCTCTGCTTCCTGTCTTGCCTCCCTTCAGCCTGTTCTTCACACAGCTAAGTAAATCAGATCAAGGCCCTCTGCTCAAAACTCTTTAAATTAGCTACGTACTACTAAATGTAAAATTAAAGACTGCTGAGAAGCAGATGTGGCTCAAGCGACTGATTTCCCGACTACCACAAGGGAGGTCCCTGCTCGGTTCCTGGTGCCTCCTAAAGAAGAGAGCAAGCTGGCATGACAGGCAGGTGCTATTAATAAATAAATATTCAAACAAACAAAAACAAACCCTTACACTATAGCCCACAGGTCCTATAGGATCTCTGCTTTCCACTGCCCATTCCTTTCTACCAACTTCTGACTTGATCTTGCACTCTATCCTTTATTCACTTTACCCTGGCCTTACTGGCCTCGTTATTCCTTGAACACACCAAACTTGCTCCTGCCTCAAGTCTTTTAAACTTGCTGTTCCCTCTGTCTGGACCACACCAACCCCATCTCCTAATATATCCTCACAATTCTCTCCTTCAGGTCTCTGTTAATGCTCAAATGTCACCTCTTTAGTGACAGTTTCCCTCTGCCATGTGGTATGTTATATATTTGTTTACTGGTGTCTCTCACTAGAATGTAAACTATACAAGGACAATGTTCTGTTCACTGTATGTGTCATCGGTTCCTAGAATAGCAGTACCAGACATTTATTAGTGCACAAATAATTGTTGACTAAATGAAGAAATCATAATAGAGTAGGGAACACATGTAAAAAGCAAATGACTTCCTTATTTCAGAAAGCTGGTCCTGTGCCTCTCAGCACTTTTTTGAGTTGTACATATGGTGCCTGATACTTATGGTGACAATAAATAAAATAATCCCAACTTCCCTTCAGTTGTTCCCGATTATCAACAGGCCTTTCCAAACTCTTATTTTTACCATTTGCTTTGTGTACAAATCATATTAGCAAAACTACACTTAATCACTATTCTTTTAATGTTGGTGACCCATGTAAATTTTACCAGTAGGCTAAAAAGACTCAAGTCTTAATGGGAATGTATGAATAGCTGAATATATAGTTACATCCAGTAGATTCAAAGGTGGATGCTACTATTAATAGCTGGATAAAAAAATAAATATTTCTGGCTATTTAGTATATCTATTACCTTCTCCAGATTTCGGATCCCAGCCCAGTCTCTCCCCTATAGGTGAAAATACATCTTTCACAAATTCCTGGATTTCCTCATAGAAGTCTGTGTGGGATAAGAGAGTTGAGAGAATCCCCAGGTTACAGCTCAGGTCGCTCCATACAGTATAATTGGGCTCATTCACAAAAGCCTCCATGACTTTTAGAACCTCTACAGTGCTAATGATTCCAGCTCGAGCCTGGGATAGGAAAAAGCATAAATTAATCTAGTCTTCAAACAAAAATAAAATAAAAAAACACAAGCATGAATATGTTGCATTATCTTCTGCTAGCTAAGTCATCTCTTTAGGTTACAGAAAACGAGACTATATAAGCTCAGAAGAGCACTGACAGAATAAAACTCTTATTATGACAATATTCCTTATTTACTTCTTTGTTATTTTTCAAAGTCATTTAAAAAAGACAACACAATTCAACGAACTTGGGAAAAACTGAAGGAAAAAAAGAGAAAATAGATTAACTTCCTATTTTTATTCAGTTTCTGAGGACTTAGTTTTGTTTTTGTTTTGAAATTTTTCATACTTTCAGAAAAGCTGCAGAAATAGTTGGGGCCTTGGTTTTTGACAGAGGCTCTTTCAAAACTGGACCTACAAACTGTGTCAACTTTATCCTGTCCTTTACTTATTTCTAAAAAAAACGCTAACTGGAAGGTACTACAAATTCAGAGTCCTTTCAGAAACAACTAACAGAGTTAAGAAAAAGAACTTGTGTTACAACGGCCAACTGCACAAACAGCCCACTCTCCAGGGAATGGTCTCTCTCAGCAATGAGATCAGCAGATGTGAGGTTTTGTACATCAATGCTAATCTGTGTTTATACAGAGGAGAAATCCAGACCAGTAACTGCAGAGGAGAGGGAAAACTTCAAGTCCAATTTAAAGGAAAACTAGGAGGAATCTGACAATTTTATCATAAAGACATCTAGAAATTACCTAATTCATATTGCAGTTTAGAATCATAAAGTTGATAATATTATACTGATTGCTGGATTTAAATCCTTTCTGAAACAAAGCCAAATATAATTTTAAAGCTAATGGGTTACTATGATTTGAGAAATAACAGAATGTTAAGATTCTAGAGTCTCCTAGCAAAGTATAACCACTATTTAAAAAAAACCAAAAACATAAATTACTCTGAATTAGTTACTAAAAAAATATAACAGGGAGATTTCTTCCAGGCTCATATTAATTATTATTCAAAGGAAAAGGATGTTTGCCTTAAAAAGGATAATTTAAAGATTGTTGGGGGGAAGGGGAGAACTGGGTTAGCAGTGATTATATGGCATTTGCTTCTGGTAAATTATAAAGGTTCAATCTTGTTATGTTCACTAATATTGAGTCCTTTGTTCTAGTCCCAAAGGTGGCAAACCTTCAGGAAGAACTATATTCTTCTTATTTTATGTTTCAGTGAGATACTCCAGGAAAAACAAAGTCCTTTAATCAACAAAATTCATCATGGTTCTTGAATAAGAGGTGCTCACCAAGGAGAAGAGGTCATTCTGTAGTCCAAGTCGATCCACAGGAGGCAGAGAAAGGTCACGAATGCCTGGTAATAAACTTTCCAGCATGGCCGAGCTGTACTGGGTGCGATAAAACCCAACTGTTCCCAGGTTTAACTGAAAAGATATCCAACAGCTACTATTAAACAGTTACACTTATTTTTTTATTTTTATTTTTTTATTTTTATTTTTTATTTTTTAAAGATTTATTTATTTATTTTAATTTCCCCCCCTCCCCTGGTTGTCTGTTCTTGGTGTCTGTTTGCTGCGTCTTGTTTCTTTGTCCACTTCTGTTGTCAGCGGAACGGGAAGTGTGGGCGGTGCCATTCCTGGGCAGGCTGCACTTTCTTTTCACGCTGGGCAGCTTTCCTCACGGGCGCACTCCTTGCGCGTGGGGCTCCCCCACGCGGGGGACACCCTTGCGTGGCAAGGCACTCCTTGCGCGCATCAGCACTGCGCATGGGCCAGCTCCACACGGGTCAAGGAGGCCCGGGGTTTGAACCGCGGACCTCCCATATGGTAGACGGACGCCCTAACCGCTGGGCCAAAGTCCGTTTCCCTACACTTATTTTTTTAAATTAACCTTTGTAGGTATGAAAGGAGTTCTGATTTCAGATATATCTGGATGTAAAATAAAGACCATATACACTAATAGGGATTAAAACAAAACAACACATAAAGAAGAAAGTAGATGTCAAAGTAAGGGTCAGCAGGAAGAATGTGGCAAGGAGGGAGGAAATAACTTGAATAAATTTTTATTTCTAATCCCAGTGGATAATTTTAGATTTATAGAAAACAGGTACTATATATAAACATGCTTGGCAGGGCAATCTCTGTGGAAGAGACTAAAACTTTACAATTATTGATCTATTGAGCCCAGAGCCTCAAAAGATTAACTATTTCCCAGGTCCTAAATTTTAAAATATTACATAGACCTAAAAGACAATTTCAAACAATTTTTGGAGTAAGAGAGTCATGAGTCTATAGCAACTTACCAACAGTCAAAAGATATTTTTGAAAGTATATATATATATAAACATTAAAAAGTCATTCTATAACTCTAGTACTATTTTTTACTGACTTATCTTTTACTGTAGGAATAACACATTTACCTAATTACAATCACAGTAAACATGTTTTTCTCATTCATACCAACAAAATGTTCATATTGCTACATAATCTTACAGATTATAAATTCAAATAATATTCCTTTGATTGTTTTTTTCAGAGTATATTTTTATAATTAAAACAGAGAGGAAAATGGCTTTTTAGAAAAGCACTAAAGTGTAAGACAATATATAATTCCTAAGTTTATAATTGCTATAATTACAATTGCTAGAAGTCTGTAGTAGATACCTTCATTATAGAAGGTACAAAGTACAGAATAATTAAAAATATTTACCTATTGTTAATTTTGTGAAACTGTTTTAAAGCACCAGCAAATGAAGTCTACCTTTCAGTGGGACAAACTGATTATTAAGTGTCTGATCTCATTTGATTATAGTTGTAAACATATGATTATAACACATCATTGAAGTTATCCTATCATTAAAATGACAGGCAGTTTGGACTTACAAGAGTACAATGTTTTGCTAATGTGACTTTAGACACATTCTATCTCCCCACCGCCCTATCTGCTTACCTATCCCTCTTATCTGCTTACCTATCACCTCCTTAGATAATATAGGGTAATCTCTGGACAATACTACTTGGGAATAGGTTCTAAATTCCACATAGGTAAATTTAGAAATGTTTTTTTCTGTCAAAGTCCTAGTCTAAACTCAAGCAATAGAATTCAGAGACAGTCATAAGATAAAGGAAGTGAGAGAAAGAAATCAATTTAGGTAAGATAAAAATGGCTGTGCCATTTCTGGAACTCACCTTCATCCACTGGTCTGGTTTGACATTTTTCAAAACCACATTCATCTCTGGTTTATCCATTAGAATTTTTAGTTTGGCCTGGCTGGGATCTTCACTAGTAGAGACTGTGATAGGAACCATCCACTGAGGACAGTCTTCTCCTTAAGCAATAAAATAACAAATAGAAAATGTGAAAAAAAATTTCATACTGGAACAAATGGAAGGTAAGGCGAAGAGAGGCTGGTGTTATCCTAGCTATAGGCTTGAGGCGAACTATTTTATCAATAGCTCATTTTTATTGGTACACGTACTGCTGCACGTTACCTGAGCAAAGGATGAGACAATTTTCTAACAAAATCACAATAGTCTAAAAAAAGGGAGCAGTTTATTCACTTGTGGAATTACAAATGCAATAATTTTAACTTAACCGTTCTTTTCCCTTTTCACAAGCAAAAGAAACAGGAACAATTTTACCGTTAAAATAATATACGCTGCTGAAAAACTGAAAGGTTGGATTTTATTGTTGTCCTAAGAGCTTTTGAACACTGAGGAATCGTATCTAAAAGCCAAAGCTTTTGGAAGGCAAGTATACTGACTTGGATGCCAGAGAGCAAAACAGACTTTGCAGGAAGATGCCAAACAAAGGAGATTCAATGTTCCATACATTTTATGGTACTGTTTTCATAAGTTATACAGCTTTATGCTATCAAGCTAAACTATGAATTCAAATCTCCTCCTGACACTTGGATATTTCAGATTTTAATGTTGCCTATACTGATCCCAGAGAATTAGAAAAACCTGTAAAACCTTTCAGTCCTACAATGAGGATTACAGGTATAATGTAAAATGGTAACTGTTACACTTAAGAGATTTATTTGGATTATAAACCTGTTATTTTTAACTTGTCAGACACTGATTACAAGCATAGTTAATTCTGATAAACAAGTGCCCCAAGGAGGACTACTGTTTTAAAGGAAGTGAGAAATGTACAGAAAAATACTTCTTGATTTTTCATTTTAATTGATTTCCTGGGTAAAAAAAAGTAATATTAAGAAAAACAGTATCTAGTAGTAGTTAAAAACACAAACTCATGGAATCAGACTATTTTGTTTGAATTCCCACTCTTTACGTTATTAGGTGATCCTGGGCAATTTAACTCACCTAATTCATCTGTAAAATGGAAATACCACCATCTACTTTATAGGGCTATTGAAAGTACAAAATAAGGGCCAGTTATAGTGCTTAGCATAATGACTGGCATATAATAAATATAATAATCATTGGTCTTCCCCTTTCTTATTTGCTTAATAACTTACTTATTATGCCTGAGAATTATAAAATAAAATAAAAAAGCCACCAGCACAAACACATACTGGGGATTAAGGCTAGACACGTCACTTCTTCGGTGCTCCAATCCTTCTTCATTCCTTATAGTCTCCAATAATACACAGAGACATGGAATTTCAAAAACCTAGGGGGGCAGGTGCAGCTCAGTGGTTGAGCACCTGCTTCCCATATATGAGGTCCCAGGTTGAATCCCCGGTCCCTCTTTAACAATGATTTTCAATTAATTGGAATACTACATATGGTACCCAAATTCAGTGATCAGCTCCCACTTAAAGGGTCATCTGCTTACCAACATATGGTCCACTCGCACAGAACTTCCTTTGGGACAACCTCAGTAATCTGTCATCTTCTACCTAAAAGCAAAAACAAAGGCTATAGTAGTATTAACACTTTTTTGGCAGAGAGGGGAAACATTTCTGTTACAAAGTAGACTGTGGAGCAAGTACAGACAAATTTTCATGAATAAACAATGGCAATGAAATAGGAAATAAGCCACTATTTCTTATTTAGCCCTCAAAATAGTACTACTTTTTTTTCTTATTTTTATTTAATACTACTCTTAATAAAAGGCCAAATTCCATATATTATGGCCCCTTGGAAGAGAGATGTACAAGAAAGACACCCAGATGAGAAAAGGTTCTTAAAAATTTCAGAGTATTCAAGTTTTAAAAGGGAAAGTCAATAATAAACCATACTTCAGCAAGTTATTTTCATCTTTATAGAGAAAGGTTATGTCTTTAGTCTTTTCCACTTTTTTTTTTAAAGATTTATTTTATTTATTTCTCTCCCCTTCCTCCCCATTGTCTGCTCTCTGTGTCCATTCGCTGTGTGTTCTTCTGCATCCGCTTGCATTATCAGGCAGCACTGGGAAACTGCATCTCTTTTTTGTTGCGTCATCTTGCTGCGTCATCTCTCCGTATATGCAGCACCACTCCTGGGCAGGTTGTGCTTTCTTCACGTGGGGTGGCTCTCCTTGCAGGGCACACAACTTGCATGTGGGGCACCCCTATGCAGGGGCTCCCTGCATGGCATGGCACTCCTTGCATGCAGCAGCACTGCACGTGGGCTACTTTACCACATGGGTCAGCGGGCCCTGGAGATCAAACGCTGGACCCTCCATGTGGTAGATGGATGCTCCATCAGTTGAGCCACATCCACTTCCCAAGTCTTTTCCACTTCTAAGAAGTGGTAACATTTGGGGAGTGGATGGAGCTCAGTGGTTGAGCATCTGCTTCTCATGTACAAGGTCCTGAAGTTCAATCCCTGGTACCTTCTAAAAAATAATAGTGATTCAGACTAGGGAGGAAAATTGCAAATAATAAAAAGGTCAGAAGCAACAAGGGCCAGTATATATGTTTAAAAATTATCTTTCAACAGTATGCAGTCATTTGTTTCATTTATCATTTCTTACTATGCCCTGGATTTCAAATAACACAGGATATAACAGACTTAAAATCAATTAAATCAAATGTAAAATTGGCCAGTGATCTCCATGGATAAAATGACTTGAAGAGTCAGAATTGAAAAATGAAAAAAAAAAAAAAAAAAATTGAGTTAAGATGCAATGACCACACTGATGCCATGAAGAAACTCTTAGGGAATTTAAATACCACATCACTGGTGGCTTAAAACAAGACCAGATAATTGTGGGAACATGGCAGAATAGGAAGCTCCAGGAATTCCTCCACCAAAACAAATATTCAACTGGCAGGAACAGTTTTAATCAACTACTTTGAAACTTGGAGTCTAGGGGACCATGAGGGCATCCAGGGAGGAGGAGCAGGAAAAGAATGGTAAACTGCAACAAAGACTCTTGAGTTTTACCCTCTGTAGTAGCTACCACAGCAAGCTCCTGGTATAGCTTGCTGGTACTAGGGTGGGACATAAAGAACTTGTTCTCCAAATGCCAGGGATATATGTTCTGATCCCTTATCTCTACTCCAAATCAACTACTTCAGAGCCCTGGGGTCGGCTCCCAGGACAGCCACTGTTCCAAATCCCCCCCTGGGGGTGGCAGAGAAATTTTAAAACATAGCTAAAACTACAGTAAACCAAAAGTTGGTTCTTTAAAAAGATCAATAAAATTGACAAACTTTTAGCTAGGCTGACAAAAAAAAAGATGACACAAATAATTAAAATCAGAAATGTAAAGTGGGACATGACTACCAACCCCACAAAATTTTAAAAGTCTGTTAGTTTTTATTATGAACAACGGTACATGAACAAATTGGACAACCCAGATGAAATGGACAAATTTCTAGAAACACATAAACTATTAAATACCTACAATGACTCAAGAAGAATTAGAAGGGAAACGGATTTGGCTCAACAGATAGAGCAGGCCTTCCATATGGGAGGTCCAGGGTTCAAACCTAGGGCCTCTCGACCTGTGTGATGAGCTGGCCCACAGGCAGTGCTAATGTGTGCAAGGAGTGCTGTGCCACGCAGGGGTGTCCCCTGCGGAGGGGAGCCCCACAGGCAAGGAGTGCACCCCGTAAGGAGAGCCGTCCAGCGCGAAAAAAGTGCAGCCTACCCAGGAGTGGTGTCACACACACGGAGAGCTGATGCAGCAACATGACGCAACAAAAAGACACAGATTCCCGGTGCTGCTGACAAGAATTTAAGTGGACACAGAAGAACACACAGAAGATGGACACAGAGAGCAGACAACTGGGGGAGAGGGAGGGCGGGGAAGGGAAAAGAAATTAAAAAAAAAAAAAAAAAAGAAATAGAAGATCTCAACAAACCAATAACTAATAAAGAGACTGAATCAGTAACCAAAACCTCCCAACAAAGAAAAGCCTAGGGCCAGATGGCTTCATAGAAGAATTCCACCAAACATTCCAAGAATTACTACCTATTCTACTCAAAGTCTTCAAAAAAATTGAAAAGGAGGGCACACTCCCTACTTGTATTCTATGAGGGCAACATGACCCTCATACCAAAGCTTGATAAACATACCACAAGAGAAAAAACTACAGACCAATACCCTTATGAATACAGATGCAAAAATCCTCAACAAAATACCAGCAAATTGAATCCAACAGCACATCAAAAGAGTTATACACCATGACCAAGTGGGATTTACTCCAGGTATGCATGAGTGCTTCAACATAAGAAAATCACTTAATGTAATATACCACATTAACAAAACAAAAGGGGAAAAAACCACATGATAATCTCAACTGATGCAGAAATGACATCTGACAAAATCCAGCATACCCTTTCTTGATAGAAACACTTAGAAAACTAGGAATAGAAGGAAAACTTCCTTAATACAATAAAGGGTATATGTGAAAAACCCACAGCTAACATTATATTCAATGGTGAAAGCTGAAAGCTTTCCCTCTATGATCTGGAACAAGACAAGGATGCTCATCCACTCTCACCACTGTTTTTCAACAATGTACTAGAAGGTCTAGCCAGAGCAATTAAGCAAGAAAAAGAAATAAAAGGCATCCAAATTGAAAAGGAAAAAGTAAAACTTTCCCTAATGCAGATGACATGATCCTATACACACCAAGTCCCCAAAAATAGACAACAAAGCTACTGAAACTAATAAATGAATTGAGCAAAGTGGCCAGGGTACAAGATCAATGTGCAAAAATCCATAATAGGGAAGTGGATATGGCTCAAGCAGTTGGGTAACTGCCTACCACAAGGGAGGTCCCAGATTCACTTCCTAGTGCCTCTTAAATAAGACAAATAAGACAGTGAACTGATGAGACGGGCTGGTGTGGCAAGCTGATGCAACAAGATGATGCAATGAAGAGACAAAATGAGGAAACACAATGAGAGAGACAACAAGCAGGGTGTGAAGGTGGCTCAAGCAATTGGGTGCCTTCCTCCCACATGGGACATCCTGGTGCCTCCTAAAAAGAAGATGAGCATACAATAAGACACAGAGAGAAGACAGCAAGCGCAAACAAGGGGGGGGGGTTGATAAGTCTTTTTAAAAAATCCATAGTATTTCTAATTAAGAAAAAAAAATTCCATTTACAACAACAATTAAAAGAATCAAATATCTAGGAATGAATCTAACCAAGGTGTAAAGGCCTTTTACACAGAAAACAAGATAATGCTAAAAGAAATCAAAGACCTAAATAAATGGAAGGACATTTGGGGTTCATGGATTGGAAGACTAAATATTGTTAAGATGTCAATTATACCCAGAGTGATTTACAGATTCAACACAATCCCAATCAAAATTCCAACAGCCTACTTTGCAGAAAAGGAAAAAGTAATCATCAAATTTATATGGAAGAGTAAGGGGTTCTGGATAGCCAAGCCAACCTGAAAAAGAAATATGAAGTTGGGGGACTCACACTTCCTGATCTTATTATAAAGCTACAGTAATCAAAACAGTGTGGTACTGGCACAAGGACAGACATATAGAACAATGGAATTAAGAGTTCAGAAATCAGAGTGGATGTGACTCAAGTAGTTGAGTGCCCGCCTCCTACATAGGAGGACCCGGGTTTGGTTCTGGTGCCTCTTAAAGAAGACAAACAAGTGCAGACATCGAGCAAAAACAAGAAGCAAGACAATGAGCAAAAAACCACAAACAAACAAGTAGGGAGTGGATGCGGCTCAAGCAGCTGAGTATTCAACTCCCATGTGGGAGTTCTCTGGTTTAGTTCCCTGGGTCATCTGAAAACCTGAACAGAGAAAAACATTCAATGAACTAAACAAAACAAAATAAAACAAAACAAAACAAAGAACAAGCAAGGAGTGGCTGTGGCTCAAGCAGCAAAGAAAAAAAAAACAAGCAAAAAACCACAATGAAATCAATCCTCACATTTATAACCAACTGATTTTTTTTTTCTTTGAAGTACCTTTGCCAGGGACTGAACCTAGGACATTGTATATGGGAAGCCGGTGCTCAACCACTGACCTACACTGGCTCCCCACCAAATGATTTTGCAAAGGGTGCCAAATCGACTCAATGGGGAAAAGAATAAGTTTCTTCAACAAATAGGGCTGGGAAAATTGGATGTCCATGTGAAAGTGGACCTTCTACCTTACACCATATACAAAAAATTAAATCAAAATGGATCAAAGACCTAAATATAAGAACCAGAACTATGAAACTCCTATATGGAAGCATCTTCAGAATCTTGTGTTAGGTAATGATTTCTTTATACCCAAACCAAAGCAGCAAAAGAAAAGAAAGATAAATGGGACCTTCTCAAAATTAAAAACATTTGTGCAAAGGATTTTATCATGATAATATGAAAAGACAACTTATTCGATAGGAGAAAATATTTGGAAATCAGTTATTACTAAGGGTTTAGTATCCACAATGTTTTTTAAAAAATCTTATGCCTCAACAATTAAAAAAAACAAACATTTGTTACTTGTTTTTTTTTAAATGGCAAGACTTGAATAGACATTTCACCAAAGAAGATATACGAATGACCAAAACACACATGAAAAGATGCTGACATCATTAGCCATTAGCGAACTTTAAATCAAAACCACAATGAGATACCATTTTAAACCCATTAGAATGACTACTATCAAAAAAGGAAGTAAGAAAGAAAACAAAAGAAAATTACAAGTGTTGGAGAGGATGTGAAGAAAAAGGAACACTCACTCACTGCTAGAGGAAATGTAAACCGGTATAGCCACTATGGAGGGCAGTTTAACAAATTCTCAGAAAGTTAAATACAGAATTACTGTATGACCCAGCAATCCCACTTCTAGATATATACCCAAAACTGAAAGCAGGGACTTGAACTATTTGTACCCCGATGTTCACAGTGGCATGATTCACAATTGCCAAAAGATAGGTGCAACCCAAGTGTCCATCAATTGATGAATGAATAAATAAAATGTGGTACATACATGCAATGAAATATTATTCAGTGGTAAAAAGGAATGAAGTTCTGATACATGTGAAAACATGGATGAACCCTGGAGACATGTTGAATGAAATAAGCTACACAGAGTATATGATCTCTGATGTGCAATAATTCGAAGAAGCAAATTCAGAGTGAGAAACTAGAAAACAGGTTATATTGGGCTGGGGTGGGGGTAGGGAATGTGGAGTTAATGCTTAAATTGTACACAGTTTCTATTTGGGTTGATCTTAAAGTATTGGTAATGAATGGTGGCGATGGTAGCACAACACTGTGAATTTAATAGCACTGAATCACATATGAAAATGTGGCTAAAAGGGGGAAATATCAGGTTGTATATATGTTACTAGAATAAAACAACAATATAGAAATGCACAGCACAGTGAACCATACTGTAAACAATGAACGTTAGTTAACAGTATAATTATAAAATGTTCTTTCATGAATTTTAACAAATGTACACACTAAAGGAAGGTGTTAATAATTGGGTGTTATATGGGAACCCTGTATTTTATGTATGATTTTTCTGTAACCCAAGTTCTCTAAAACAAACAAAAACCACATCACTCGAAAAAGTTGACAGCTGACTTTTAAATTGGTTCAAAATTAAAACAAAAAATATTTAAATTTGGGGAATATAAAGTGAGACATTGATCATAAGATATTATAAGCTGCAGAGCTCTCCTATTCTTAAAGAAATGAAGAGTCACAGACAGACCTTTTAAATTGTAACATAATACGGAAGATGAGTTTGGTTGTGCTTGTAGACAAAAAAAATTAAATATACAACAAAACAAAGAAGGAAGACCTTGCAGCTTGATGAAAAAGTTAAGTGAGGGGAAGTAGACTCGGCCCAATGATTAGGGCGTCCATCTACCACATGGGAGGTCCGCGGTTCAAACCCTAGGCCTCCTTGACCCATGTGGAGCTGGCCCATGCGCAACGCTGATGCATGCAAGGAGTGCTGTGCCATGCAGGGGTGTCCCTGCGTAGGGGAGCCCCATGCACAAGGAGAGCCGCCCAACACGAAAGTAAGTGCAGCCTGCCCAGGAATGGTGCCGCCCAAATGGAGGGATGACGCAACAAAAAGAAACACAGATTCCCGTGCCACTGACAACTACAGAAGCAGACAAAGACGACGACGACGCAGCAAATAGACACAGAGAACAGACAACCCGGGGTGGGGGAGGTGGGAAGAAATAAATAAATAAATCTTTTAAAAAATAAAAATAAAAATAAACCCCTCTTGGTAATTTTAGAATTTTATTAACAAGTTTAGTGTTTTCTTCTGGGACATTAAGAGTAAACAGAATTTTTTTCTACCATAAGCACGTATGATTTTAATGATATAGGAAGCAAACCATTTTTTGTAGTGGTAAGTCACTGAGAAAAAAGTACAAAGGCTGGTTTAAACGTCATCTAGAATAGTTAGAAAAGCGAATTTAATAAAATCGTGTTGAATTTTAACTAAAATACTATCAGACAAATCGAAGGACTTTTAATAAGTTTACCTGTTCTGCTTCAACATAAATGAGTGGGAATCCCATTTGTTTGGTCCAGGTATTCATCACAGCTGCTATAGGTTTACCACTAGCATTTTCTAAACTTTCCCAGAGATCCTCTAGAAGACAAACATAAATAATGAACATCAAAAATGCTTACATTTTTATTTTCTTACTCAAACCAGAAATTTTATTTAACACTGCAGCATTACTACTGGGACCTATTCTTTGGCTCCTTTAGGTTAAAAAAATAGTGGGCCAAATTGATGTCCCTCCCCTCCATTAAGTAAACTCTACTTAAAAAAATGGTTTTAATTTTAAAGAATTCTTAATTGTTCAAATTTATAAGAAAAATTAGAAATTAAAATAGAAATTAGAAATTAAAATTAGAAATTAAATAAAAAAGACAGTCTTTTCAAATAAGCAAATGGAAACATGCTAATATTACTACTAATGACTCACTCACAAACTTAAACCATTATACCCATTCAATTAACAGAAGTTAAAAATTACTCTGATATGGTTAAAGTAAAACTCATGGTCAAACATCACTGGTGCTAGGGAAAGCAAAAGAGCAGTATAATGTGGTAAATACTATGAGAGTGGTGTGCACAGAGGAAATACACTTAAATATTCAATAAGGCTGAAAAAAGAGGGTATATGTGTAGGAGTAACAGAAAATGAGTCTAAAAAGGTAGATAAGGCCTAAATTGCTCAAGACTCTGTATGCCTTCAAAGAAGTACAGATTTTTTTTAAAGGAGGTATTGGGGATTGAACCTAGGACCTTGTAGATGGGAAGCAAGTACTCAACCACTGAGCTACATCTGCTCCCCAATGAGAGTTGGGTTCTTTGTTTGTTTTGTATTTAGGAGGTACTGGGGATCATACATGGGAAGCCAGCACTCAACTTCTCATACATGGGAAGCCAGCACTCAACTTAAGCTATACCCACTCCCTGAAGTACAGATTTTTATATCTTTGAAAGGAATTTAGTTATCTCAAGTACTATTAACCAGTAGGGTGATACAATTAGATATTCATGTTAGAAAGGTAACCCTAGTCTTAGTGTGAGAAATCAAATTGAAGGGTACGGGAAAAGGCAAGAAGCAGTAAATTAGTAGGCAACTGAGAATACCACTGGAGAAATCAGGGAGGCACGACTAAGGAAGGAGCAGTGAGAATAGACAGAGTGCTGGAAGAGGATTAAGATCATGGCTGGGAACTGCAATGTATTTGAACTGCCCATTGTTTTTCAAACAAAAATTGTAAAATACGGTGTGGGAGTTCGTTTGAAAAGTAGACTCTTAGGCCCCATCTCAGACCTACTGAATTAGAAACATTTTACCAGACCCCAGGTGGCTGCACATAAATTACAATTAACAAGTAAAAGCTCTTTCCCCCCATACACACACACACACACACACACACACACACACGACATAAAACTTTGAAGAGTACATATTCTCCAGCCCCATTTTAAGGAACAGAATGCCTTTCCATTTTACAAATTAAAAAGGAAATTTTCAAGAGGAGAATGGATTAGTCAAAATTACCTCCTGATCTGAACAGAGAGGCAAACACAGGATTTTAAATTCAAAGGCCACTCATTAACCTCAGGAACAGACCAAGTTCAAGCCTCTTTAACCTCTGTCATTCTATTAAACACTAAAGACATCATCACAAACTTTGTCTTTTAAAACTTCTGTCCACTGAAGAACTAAAAATTCCAAGTCTGGCTTTTCATATTCAAGCAATTCTTACATCTTTATTCTTCCATTTGACTGTGATATCCAATAAATTATAGACCTATCATATGCTAAAAATCTTAAGACCCTATACTCCATTAAACTGTTGTTCATGAGTTCACTCTTAAAAACGGTTAATTTGCAACTATTTTAATGTACAATTATCAATTTAAGGCAATAAAACCAGCCAGTTACCAAAAGAAAAAGCTCTGGTTTGATCAACAGAACTTCTTCAGGTTTTTTAAAGTAGCAAAAACACTGAACTATGGAAAGAACACTGGAGGATGACCAAAAGAATAATGAGCCCTGATTCATGTTGATTAAATTACTTACTACGTGGGTTCATAAATCAACTTTATTTCCTTTCCTTTACATGGAAAGTTAAGCATTTCGAACAAATATAAAATATCCCACCCTCGACAGAGTGCCAACACATTTATCCCTCTCTGTTTCCATTTCCAATTATTAAAGATTACCTGTGGCAGCATTCTTTTGTTGGAACTTGGTTAAATACATGTTCATTCCTTTCTTAAAGTCCTGAGAAAACATAATTTTTTAAATCCAGGAGAGTCAGATCTAAGAATTTATAGTATATGTGTACATTAGTACTCAAAAGTTCATTCAAATTGAGTTTCAGATATACTTAAAAAAATATATTTCCTTGGATACTCATTGCCTTTAAGAATGCATACTTTTGCCCTTGCTTTTAACTTTTATACCAGCCTTCCACTTCTAAATATACCTGAACATCATTCATATAAGAGACTGTAATTATCAATTTTAAAAGAAACAAAGACAAGCCAGAACAGAGTAATGTTCTTCTAGATTCTAGAAAAATTATCTAGGAACGGCATCAAAATAGAATCAGACATTTTTTTCATGCACAACTCTCTGATTTCATCAGAAAAGAATAAGAATCAAAGATTTTTGAAACTTTAAATTGTTGTTTTTTACCTTATCTCCAATGTAGTCATGCAGCATTCGGATGACAGATGCACCTTTGCTATATGATATAGCATCAAATATCTCATCAACCTCAGCAGGATGGCCCACACTGACCTAGCAGACAGCATGATTCAGGGTTATGACAGGAAGCAGACAGCATGTAACACTGAATTACATAAAATCTTTCTAGGAAAACCCTTCTAACTCATATTTTTCTGCCTTTAGCTCACTCATAATGTACAATGATAATACTCAAAAAAGTACAATAACTAATACTGATAAAGTAGAACACATAACATGATCCTTATCATCATGTAGAGCCTCAGTTCCAGTCCTGGCTCAGCTCTGTTAAAAGGCAAGTCATTATGGATCTGTTTATTCTCAGTGGTCAAGTACAGATATAAAAAATATTTTATTTCTTTGCCCTAACTGTAATGGACAATTATATAGGAACTTGGTTAAATATGTCAAAGTAGGATTATAACTCTAGTTCCCAGGAGGTAAAATTTATACCATAAATTAACTGAAGTGAAGATAGGCTAAGTCAAGATAATTAAAATATGTACAAAAACAGACATCAACAATAAAAGAATATGTTCAGAACTTTCCTTAAAAACAACAATGGAATCACAGTGTTCCCCTACAATTTTTACACAACACTATGGCTTTCCCATATCACTCAATAAAAAAGAATTCAGTCAATGTTTTTAAGTACATAGCACCTGCTTCTATAAAAACAAAATTGTTATACTGCCTACCTTAAAAAGAAACATAATGAGAACTTACTCTTATTAGATTTTCAACACTAGAAATATAAACTATAAAAACAAGTAAAATGAAATCACTCATACAAGAGTTTTCATTTTTTTTTTCAGAGTGTCTCTATAACAAAGTACTTATTTCATCGAAAATGACAACAAAGGTCAGTGGTTAGAAAGTATGGCTCACTTCAATAGGATGGCTGTTATCTAAGGCGTCAAGTTCCTGGGCACGGGTGTAATCAGCAGAAACAAATTGAGTCCAGATATCATACTCTGGGAAGCAGTGGTCTACACACAGATATTCAATCCAGGAAGCAAAACCTTCATTTAACCAAAGATGAGTCCACCATTCCTAAAACAAAAGATGGAAGTATGTAAAGAAAACAAAATGCTTGTCATTTCACTAGTCTGAAAAATATGTGCCTTCTACTATATTAAAAAACTAACAACTTACTGACCAAAAATTCAACTCAAAACACTAGTAAATAACTTACATTTCTGAAAAAAAGAGAAAGCTATAAGAGATAATCAAGGAAGACTAACTGGTAGTTAAGAATTATGCCTGAGGAACATTTTCAAAATATTGCTCAGTAACTTCTTACTACCAAAGGTAGAAAAGGAAGGAAAAAAACCTACATGTGGAAAAGGGGAAGAGAATGGATAAATATAGGCAAGAGCAGAAACGAAAAATATTGCCACAAAAAGTTTAGCTTAGCAAAGGGATTTTCTTTCTCTGAAAGAAAACAGAAAACTACCAAGGCCAACCAAGGAAAACTTGCAATTATATAGGACCCTGGTTAAATAGAAAACCAGTACTGCATATATAAGGAGGGTTAAATGAAATTAATAGATGTATCATGGCAATAAGTTCAGTAACGAATGGAATTTAAACATTTATGGAAAACTAAAGTAGTTTAAAGTGAGTTGAATGGGCAATGAATATACTGGGTCACAAATAAAACCAACTTAAAAAAAGAGATCTCAATTTAATTTTCCTTAAAGTTGTTAAACCTCTTGCAAAAATAAACCAATATATGCAAGACAGATGCTAAAGAACTAATGCAATGTTGAAAAATAAAAGGCCATTTTGAAATTCTGAAAGTGGTAAGTGGCTATTTGCCCATGTGCTTTGTGCTATTTAATTGGTAGCCTCCACTAAGTTGGTAGAAAGCTAAAGTTTTCCCCCCATCTCTCTCTCTAAGCCCTCAGAATTTCACTTTATGGAAAAGTTGGTATCTAGTAACTATTCACACCCAGTAAAAATAAGACTATACATATTTCCCTTATTAAAATTAATTGCTAAGTTTCAAAATAAAATCATAAAAATATAGTCTTCTCAAAGCTGAGCAAATATATTGTTTGGTAGGAAGTAGCAAACTTGCTGCATTAGGAGAAAGGAAAGAGCACACTTACTTCCGCATAAAATTATTATTTCTAAAACTTTTTTTTTCATTTTCTAAGTAAAATTTTACACATCCAAAGCAAAAGGGAAGGATTTAATTCAGGGCTGACTTCCTTCAGAAACTTTCTCAGACATGTAATAGTTGCATATTAGTTGCTCATTTCTGTGATACATGGACTTAGCCAATATCCAAGTCAGGTTATACTCTTTGGCAGCCTAAAATGCTGCCAGATAAATTGGCTAGCTCCAGAATCCTCAATTCTTTCACTTCTGGGATTAAACCTGTGTTCCTAAAAACTAACACAGTTAATTTCCACAGATAGTATTCAGAATAAGAGTAAAAGCTCAAGACTGAAGGACTGAAATCATTCACTGCAAATATTTTGATAAACGAGGATTTCAACTGGAAATTTTTTTGTTTTGTTGTTCAAAGAACTTTAAGGTGAGGCACTGTTTTCCCAAAATGAAATGAAGGATAAAAGCCCATACAATGCCACTTTGCTTTAATAATTCTCAAAAATGTCGTTTGCCCTCTACAGACATGAGGGTATTAGATCCCTCTCAACAAGCAATTTCATATTTTTAAATGGCAATTTCTTAGTGGTGCTACTGCCTTCCAAAGCACTAACTAATGTTTCTTCTTAAAAAAAAAAAAACCAAACAAACAAAAAAACTATTTTAAACTAGTAACAGAAAGAGCTAGTGAATATCTTGAGAGAAAAAAAACAGAAAACTACAAGCTATTAAAGTCCAGACAAGGATTTCTAAGGGTCCCCATGTTTGTAATAGTCCAAGGAATAAATTTATTCGTGGTCTAGTAAATCCCCATGACAAGGAAGGATGAAATTGCAAGTATGTCCCTTGGTTCAAATTGTACTTAATAACAAGTTAAGAAATACATGTGGGGAATGAAGGGAGGAAGGGAGGGAGGGAAGAAGAGAATAAAATTTTCCCCCACTTGCAGACAAACTCCTCAATAGTTTAACACAGAGATTATGATAAACGGTGTTCATTAACACAGAGATTATGATAAAAAATGGACCTTTTAAAATAAACTTTTTCTATCACAATTATTTTTAGCATAACGTTCGAGGCAAACCTGAAATACTACATAACCAAAATAATGTGCAGCAGGATGAAGATAAATGTATTTGAGCACTTAAAAATATTAAATACCATAGTAACAAGATTTCCAAACCATTGATGGGCGAGTTCATGTCCTACAACCAGAGCAACCCACTGGCGGGATGAAGAACAGGAATTTTTTGGATCAATAAGCAATGCAGTCTCCCTGTGTTTAAAAAAAACACACACACACACACAATCAAATAGAAGTACTGCAATTAAAGCAGGCATGCAACAAGTGGGGCAGATTCAAAACAATAAATGAAATGGTCCAGTTAGGCTTTAGAGATGTCAAGAAAACATTTCCTTGGAGTATTCAGGATAGAAAAAGTCCCAGCAAGGTAAAAGGCTACCTCAATAGAATTCATACAACAGAAGATCAATGATGTGATGCAAGTTTAGTTATCAGTTTGTTGATAAAAACAGCTGCATGAAATTTTAGAGAAACGTTGTCTAAGGGATTAGAGATTATCGTGCTTTAAAACACAGAAAGACAGTCCTTCCATAAAAAGAAGGTTGGGGGTAGAAGAGAGAGTGATGCATCCGCAGACCCAAAAAGAACACTGAGCAGGTTGTGTAAAACTTAAGCTCATCTAAGAAGGCAACTAGAAGGAGAAGGTGAAAACTTATTTACAGACCCTGCTTTAAAAACTATCCAGCCCACATGTTTGTATTGTGGTGACAGACATGTAAAAACTTGGCTACAAAATATGAAATTAGAGAAGGCTCTTCAACCTGGATTAATAACTAAGAAACTACTGGGAGGAAGAGAAGGCACCAAAATGAGAAGCTCAGTCAAGAACATATCTAAAAATGCTACTAATGCCAGATGCTCATTTTAAAATCTTACACCCTCAGACAGTAGCACCAGAGGGGGTTTATCTGCATTCTTGAAATGTGTACAGAATAAGGGAGAAGCAGGAAAGTTTTCACCAGATTATAGAACAGAATTTACTCAACTGTAATTAGTAGTGAAGCCCTTATTGTATCAGTGATTGAAAAGGTAAGGCAAGGTAATGCATCATTAACATACCTATAAGTAACAAGGCCCCAGTTCTCCATGGCACCTTCATAAAATAAATATAAACATTTATTGATATATATACATACTTCTTCCTCAAGATCAAAAATTCAAAAGAAGTTATTACAATTCAGCAATAAAATGAAATTTACTTTACCAGCTGCAAAGTCTGCAATAGCAATGAGATCAATTTTAGGTAGAGGATAAGGAACATTGAAGTAGTCCTTATAAAAAGGCAGGGTTTTAGCAGCAACCTATAAAAGTATAAACAAAAGAATCATCTGATAAATATTTTATTGTAATTCATACAAAAATTCACAAAGGAATCCTGTTGCAGGTCAAGTATCTCAAGTTTCTAGAAACCAATCCCAGGGAGCCCTATCTCCAAAAACTGCCTTAAGGTCCAGACTTTGTATACATTGGCCAAACTTTAGTCCATTTAAATGTGGTATGGAAAATAGAATTACATCTTTTCCCACCCATTCCCAGGACAAATAAATTTCACTCATTCTTTTAATCATTATCTTATAAAATGTTAATGTAACACCAAGGTTGGCACTCCCAAAATTCCACTAAAAATAAACCAAAGTAGCACAACAAATTTCATATTAAATTATAAATGTACTAATAATTGATCAGAAATGTAAATTCCCCAACCTGGAGTTATGGACTGTTGGAACAATCCTCTTCAAGTACATTTACCTCTAACGCAAATTTTCCTTGCTCTGCTTTGCCAACAGGGGTGTAAACACGGACACATATACCATCTTTTGACCTTGTTTCTACAAAGTCATATTCACCCACAACAAATGCCACCAAATATGTAGACATGACAGGTGTGCGGGCAAACTTCACTTCCACTAAATTTTCATCATCAGGGTATGGTTTCCGGTCAATTACATTCTTTAAAAAAAAAAAAAAGGAAAATTTAAACAGATTTAATTAAATGCCTTAGAGCAAACACTAACCCAAAACAAAAGGCTTTACTGCCTCTCCTTTCTTTCTTCCAGCACTGCTTACTTCTCTACCCCCAAAGCTTTCATGTTGTCAAGAGCTTTCCTATTAAGAAGGAAAGTTATCTAATGAAGCACTCACATTACATAGTTTAGAGCTAAAATGTTAAACCTACCAGGAACTTGTGAGAGAGAAGAGATAACAACTTTTCTTGAATACCTATTACATGCCATACCCTGGGATGTTAGAGGTAAAACCTCAACACTTCCAAGTAGAATGAGGACAGGAGACAACAATTATTAATTAAAATAAAATGTAATTGTGGAACCTGCCATTTCAAAGTAACAATTTATAGACCCAGAGCATTCTCCATGCCAAACCTGGTTCTAAGCAAATTTGTGAAGAAATCTCCACTAACTTCGATATCCCTAATTTCCCTTTGATGTTCTCTTTGTTTTTTCTATTCAGGCTCTCAGTCTCCTCAAGTTCTCTTCATTTCCTCTTCCAAGGAAGACTTACTCAAGAACAGACTTGATAAATATATCCATATCAAAGTATAAATGAATGTTTCAGTTTAATATATGATCCTCCTCTCTGAGAATATTTGAATATATGACCCTCCTCTCTGAGAATATTTGAAAAGAGAATGGCATTCTACCCATGGAATTCTCTCCACCAATAAGGAGACAAGAACCATTAGGCTGTTCCAAGGTCCCCAGAGTTATATTACAGGGTATTGGCTACTTTACATCTTAAACAAGGCAGTCCTAGACTATGTATGTCAAGTGTGAATGCTTACTTTCTTTATGAATGAGATTGACAGCATGGGTGAAGAAGGCATATTCCAAGAATACATCAGCCAAATACTTAAATACACTTCATTATGTGGCTCTATCTTTTGGTATTTAAAAAGAATGTCAGACATTTTTTCCCAGATAGTAACTTATTAAACTTGGCAATTATTAAATTTCCAAGTTAAAAGTAGGTAGTCATTAATGTATTTTAGTGTATTTTACAGGATATTTCTCCCATGAGGCGGAAAATATTCCAAGTAAGAAAAAAAGGGCTAATTGGAAATTTTTAAAAAACCTTACAATCGCATTCCTGTTATGTATTGAGCACTGTTAGTGGTTTCATATTATTACACCTAACGCACAAACTAAATATGCTAAAAACTTATCAAAATTTTAAATACACTTACAAATATGTACATACCATGTTTGATAAAGCTACTCTGTCTTTAGGAACAACCAATGAAATATCGAAAGTTGCTTTGATGGCAGGTTCATCCCAGCAAGGAAAAGCCCTTCGAGCATCAGTAGCCTTAAGAAAAAAACAGGAAATATAAATATTACTGAATTAACCTAACAGGCTATTACCTGAAGCAACTGCCATTTCTCTCTCGTCATTCATTCCCTTTCAAATATTTTTCTCCTCAATAAAAGACAATGAGGTAGACATTGACTACAAATAAAATACCATGTTTGCAAAGCATCACATTGGCGATTACCCAGGAAACAGGTCTGCCAAAAATCTTAACAATTCATAATGTTAGAGTCATTTATAATTCTACTTTTGTTTATAAAACATTTCAACATTTTAAATTTAATGCAGATGGCTTCATCAATAATGTTCACACAGCACAGAGCACAGAATAGTCAACAATAATACTCTGTAAGGATTCCAAGTTGGGAAAATGATAGGTTGCCTCTCTGGCTTTTTCAAAAGTAAAAATGTTTTCAGAATCTTTGATGTGCTCTGTTCTTTTATCTGGAATGTCAGAAATGAAATAAAATGGGAAAATTTACAGATGCTCTATCAATTCAAAACAGATAATTCATTAAATGACATTTCCATTTACTAAACATAGAAGTGTCACCACCTGACCTACTTAAGAAGACCTCACTTTTTCTTTATAAATTAAAAAAAGAGCAATCTTGTTAAAAATAAAATTTAATGGTTTGGCAGAATATTCCCACAGTTATAAAAAATAAAGAAACTTTAATAAAGAGAACAAAATCATAAAATGAAACCATGACGAGATTCTGCATCATGAAAGGAAGTAACAAAATACGTGCATACTTCTGAAAAAGGTTTTCTCCAAGAGAAAATTTTAGATGGCTGACTGTACTCTCAAAGAAATGAAATCATGGGTTTTCTCATATGAAAAGTAAGTAGAATGTAAGGAAATAAATGATACCACATAAATAAATTTAGGTAAGAAGAAGCAGTAGAAAAAAGGATTTATACTACAGGAAACAAAATGATTGACATGATTAAAACAAGATAGAAAAGTTTCTAAAACATCCAAAAGACAAGTGATGAAAGCAATTAAATGTACATTTGAGGGAGAAACACTAGAACTAAACCTACCGTTAACTAATGTTCTTGTAGAAGAACTCACAACAGAACCATGGTGAAGATGTAAGAGAAGAAAATTTTGCTACACTGAAGATTGACCTGAATCTCAAAATCTAAAGGGTTCACTAAGTTTCATGTGAAATTAATGAAAAGTAAATACTTGGTGAAAATTTTTAATTTTCAGGGTCAAAAATAATTTTACAAGCAACCAGGAAGAAAACAAAACAAAGCAAAACATGTTTACCTACAAAGGGAGAAAAGTTCTGGCTTGTGACTCCTTCCCTTGATAAAATGTGATGCAAAAGATTTTTTGAAACTATATATATATATACACACACACTTTTTTTACGCAAAATTCTGGAATACTCATTTTATTTTTATTTTTTTATAATTAATTTTTTTATTTTTAAAGACAATTTTTAAAAATATGGAACACTTCATGAATTTGCATGTCATCCTTACACAGGGGTCATGCTAATCTTCTGTTATGGTTCCAATTTTAGTATATGTGCTGCAGAAACAAGCACTATATACCTTTATAAGGGAAAAAATGTAAGCAATTATATCACCCCGGGAACTGAACAAGTTCGGTTTATTACTCATCATAGCAAGGAAGAACTCACATCACAGGAAACCATGGGGTGTCTCTGTAAGAATTTAAGAAAGAATCTATTATCTGATATAGGCTTTGGTTTGAGAATTTGGGGGAGGGTCTAAGGAAGCAGGAAATCATTCCAGATTGGGTACTGTCAGAAAGCGGGGGGGGGGGGGGGGGGGCGGCAAGAATGTGAGTGGGTATGGCAGTTTGAGATTATTTTATGAATCCCCAAAAGAGAAAGATTCTGTTTGTAAACTAATCTATTCCTGTGGATGTGATACCCTTTGATTGCATTAAATTCAGTGAGGGGCCTCTGATTAAGTTTACTTGATAAAATCAATTTAGGGCTTCTGATTAGGTTACAGTCAGTAAGGTGTAACTCAGGTTGAGTCCCTGCTCCCTTGGAGGGCAGATATAAATGGACACTCATCAGGAAGACATATAAGAAGAGAGAACTTTGTCGTGGTGATCCTGCCATGTGACAGAAAGGCGAAGGCTCAAATAGCTAAGGCCCCAGACAGAGATGAGCTATTTGCCTGATAGTCTGCAGCTGACCTTGGGAAAAGAGTTGACTCTGATATAGGAAGCCCTGAGAGACAGACAAGCTCTATGCCAGCCTACAGCTGCGATCGGGAGGAAGCTGGGCTTAAGGAACCCTAAGAGAAGGAGGAAGGCCCAGAAAGGAGAGACCAGGCAGAGATCAGTAACCATCTTGTTTCAACTGATAACTGACTTTAGTGAGAAACCAACCTTGGACTCTTTACAGCCTTGTAACTTTAAGCTTTTAGCCCAAATAAATATCCTTTATAAAAACCAACAGTTTCTGGTACTTTGCCTCAGTACCCCTTTGGCAGACAGATTCAACTGATATCTTAATAAATCTTTCTTATAAGGAGGGGAGACTAGAGCAAGGATAAAACTGTAATTGATAAAGAAGTCACTGATTTTAACCGAGAGAGGGTATATTTGGTATGTTGTAGGTACAGTGACCTTGCTTTTGTCTATGCTTAGAGGAGATGATGAAGTGCCCTTGTTTTGTTGCACTTTATCATAGTCTCAGAACAACTTTGTATGAGGTTGGTATTCTGTGAGATCATTTATGTCAAATAGGAGAATAACATGGACTAGTTGTGAATGCCAGAACAGCTTCCAGATTATCAGGGGCTACTACTCACCTCCCCACCCCAAGATTAAAAATTTAAAAGTATCACTAGTAGATTCGAAACAAGCTATGTAACTTGCAAATCTTGATAAATAAAATCAAAGCTAACACATAAAATATATTAAGATAAATAAAGGAAAAATCAAAGAAAAAAGGAATGTTAGTCAATTTAGTAGGAAAGTCGCAGGTGTCAAATACTAAGAGAATGACTCTAATTAGAAAAGATACACAAAACAAAAGCCATTCAGGTAATTAAATTTTGTTCAAATACCTATATAAAATCATTCCCTAACCCACACCGTTAATACCCTCCTTTCTATAGATGGTGACAACTGGCTGAATATGAAATAAAAATTCCAAAGCCACAATTAATTATGCTTACTCTAAAAATCATAATATTTAAAGAAGGAAAGCCCATACCTCAAACTGTGTGACAGCAGCATAGCGCACCTCTCCAGAAGGGGTAGTATATTTACTTCTATAGAAACCTTTCATTTTGTCATTCAGCTCTCCAACAAAATCTATCTTCAAGGTTCCTGTGCCTGTGGATCGATGATGAATGAAAACCATTTTTATGGAGATGTTAAGTACAAGTAATAAAGTTGAATGCCTTAAAAGAGGAAGTGATTTCAACATTCAGAGAGGATTTCCCACCTAGTCTTTGGACAGCCAACGTCTCCTGGAAACTCATCAAGACTTTTACTGGACTTTCATCCGAGCCCCTGGTTTGCAGCCTGCCTGTGGAACCTGGACTTGTGCATCCCCATGGTCACGTGAGAGTCATAAAATCTCATATAAAACAGATATCTCCTGTTGATTCTGTTTCCCTAGAGAACCCTGACTAATACACCTTGGTACCAGGAGTGGTTCTTGAGGAACAGAGTTGTATTTTTTTTTTTTAATTCCCCTCTACCCACCTACCCCCACATGTGGTTTGCACTTGTTGTTAGCTCTCTGTGTATTCTTCCATCTCTGCTTGTCTTTTCTTCTTGTCTTTCTCTTTAGGAGGCAACCAGGCACTGGGAACTAACTGATCCCGGGACCTATGGAGTGGGAGATACTCAATTGCTTGAGTCACCTCATCCTCCAAACTGCTGCATCTCTGACTCTCCTCTGAGTCTTCCTTTGTTGCGGTGTCATCTTGCTGCGCCAGCTCTCTGTGGCACGGGCCACCAGCTCTCCATGGCACTGACAGCTTGCCTTCACTATGAGGCCCCAGGAATTGAACTGGGGCCTCCCAAATGATAGATGGGAACCCAATCGCTTGAGTCACATCCACTTCCCAGGAACAGTCTTAAATTTGGGATGTCTGAGGTGGTTCTGGGACTTTTGCAATTGGCTCTCTACTCTAAGTGGACTCAAGGGTACTAATGACCCCCCTTCTAATAATGAAGAGGCCACTAACAGTCCATGGTGGGAGTTGGCTTTGGAGAGATGCAAAGTATCATCACTGGATTCCCTTAATTCCACACTCAGAAGAAGCAAGAATCTGGGTGATAGTGTTTTCAACACCTTAACCGAGTTTTGCGGAGTCAAAAGGTATAATAGGGAAGCGGATGTGGCTCAACTGACAAGAGTGTTCGTGAGACTGTTTTCAACACCTTAACAGAGTTTTGTGGAGTCAGAAGGTATAAAAGGGAAGCAGATGTGGCTCAACTGATAAGAGTGTCCGTCTACCCTATATGGAGGGTCCAGGGTTTGATCCCCCCAGGGCCTCCTGACCCGTGTGGTAAGCTGGCCCACGTGCAGTGCTGCCGCCGCACACAAGAAGTCCCAAGCCACACAGGGACGTCCCTGCATAGGGGTCCCTCACGTGTAAGTAGTATGCCCTGCAAGGGGAGCCGCCCTGCATGAAAAAAGCACAGCCTGCCCAGGAGTGGTGCCCCGCACACGGAGAGCTGACACAGCAAGATGACGTAACAAAAAAGAGACGGCAGTTTCCCAGTGCCAGAGGATAATGCAAGCGGACGCAGAATAACACACAGTGAATGGACATAGCAGACAACAGTGGGGTAGGGGAAAGGAATAAATAAAATAAACCTTTAAAAAAAAGGGGGGTATAATAACATTGGCTGGCTCCTCCTGGATACTCTGGATACAGTTACAAAAGAAAGAGATGAGATAAAAGCTTCAAATTTGCAACTTTAATGTCCCATTAATGTTGTGAAAGTTTCTATGTGTGCTCTGAAAGAAAATCTTGCCTCCTGTAGCCACAGGCTTGAGATACCAGAGAACCAAACTCAGACTCTCAATGTACAAGTAGCAGAGTTAAAAAGGAAACTAAAATCTCAACCCTGCTGTTAAAGTGAAGGCATTAATTGGAAAGGAGTGGAACCCAGAGGATTGGGATGGAGACATATGGGATCAGGATATTGGTGGGGACATTGGAACCCTAAATTCTGCTGAGACTTTACCAGATAAATCTGCAATGGTCTGCCCTGTGGAGACCACACCTTGTCAACCTTGTTACTACCCGGCATCTAGGCTGCCCCAGGGAGTCCAGACTTCTTCCCAGCCCTGAGGCAGGTTATCAGCCAAACTCAGCAGGCACTGCCCAGCCTCCAGCCTGCCCAGAAAAATCTGCCTTCCAACCCCTGCCTGAAGAGATTAGTCATGTCTCATCAGAAGAAAATGCAAAGGAATGCCCTGAGGTCAGTAGCTTAGAAGACATTTCTAATCCTTCCCTTTACCCATCCCCACCCCCCCTTCTCTTCCAGACCTATTACTAGACTAAAATCACAACAAGCCCCCAAAGGTGAAATATGAAGTGTGACCCATGAGGAAGTATACTATAGTCTGAAAGAACTACCTGAGTTTTCCAATTTACAGACAAAAATCAGGGGACTATGTGGGAATGGATACTCAGGGTATGGGATAATGGTAGAAGGAACATAAAGTTGGATCACGCTGAATTTATTGATAAAGGCCCACTAAGCAGAAATTCTGGATTAAACACTGTACCTCCAGGGGTTAGAAAGGGCTCTAACAGTTTGTTCAGGTGGCTGACTGAAACATGGACCAAAAGATGGCCTGGCATGTCTGAGGTTGAGGTACCCGATCTGCCCTAGTACACAGTAGAAGAGGGACTTCAAAGGCTTAGAGAGACTGGAATGCTAGAATGGATTTATCATTTGAGACCTGCCTACCCCCGGGATGTCCAAAGGACAATCCTTTAATCAGGACTGTGAGGAACAAAATTGTAAGACTAACTCCATCTTCCCTGAAGAGTTCTGTGGTTGCTCTTCTCTGTAGTCCAGATATTACTGTAGGGAGGGTTGTAATGGATTTAGAATTCTTAAACATTATGGGGATGATTGGCTCTCGGTCCAGTAAATATCGGCAGTTAATCACCAAAGACAAGGTGGGCATGGCTACCGCAATGAAAGGCACATTCAAAGCAGCCCTCAAAATAGTCTTGAGTCGCATAGAGTTATGGTGTTGGCTAATTGATAGATCATGGGGTACCTAGAAGTGAAATAGATGGGCAGTCTACTAAATTTTTTCTGGATCTGTTTAAGCAGAAGAGTTCTAGGTCGAGTGAACAAAACCCTAATCTGAATTACAGACAGAGAGAATCAATTCCCTGACTTGAGACAGTTTACAGACCCAGAGCCCCCATGAAAAAGGAGAAGGCCAGGTGCCTTTGGGGAAGAATCCTGTTAAACCGCCAAAAATTTAAACTGTTAATCTTTCTCCAGCCTTTCCCCAAGGAAAGCTACAGGCCTTTTACCGGAATAACTGTGCACTGGGGGAAAAAAAATGATCAGAAATTTTGGAGATTATTAGACACTGGCTCAGAAGTAACAATTCCAGGAGACACAAAATGTCACTGGGGTCCACCAGTCAGAGTACTATGGAGGCCAGGTGATTGATGGAGTTTTAGTTCAAGTCCGTCTCACATTGGGTCTAGTGGGTCCCTGGCCCCATGCTGTGGCTATTTCCCCAGTTCCAGAATATGTAATTGGAATAGACATACTCAATAACTTGTAGAATACCCACACTGGATCCCTGACTTGTGGAGTGAGGGCTATTATGGTTTGGAAAGGACAAGCAGAAGCCGCTAAAATTGCCCCTACCTATCAAAATAGTAAATCAAAAGCAATACTGAATTCCTGGAGGGATTGCAGAGATTAGTGCCACCATCAAGGATTTGAAGGATGCAGGGGTGGTAATTTCCACATCCCATTCAACTCTCCTATTTGGCCTGTGCAAAAAACAGATAGCTCTTGGAAGATGACAGATTATTGTAAACTTAACTAGGTGGTGACTCCAATTGTCTCAGATTGCTTGAGCAAATCAACAAACATCCCCTGGTACCTGGTAAGCAGGTGTTGATCAGGCAAATGCTTTTTTCTCAATTGCCATTAGTTAAGGACCACCAGAAACAGTTTGCTTTCAGCTGGCAAGGCCAGTGGCATATCTCCACTGTCCTGCCTCAGGGATATATCAACTCTCCAACACTATGTCATAATATTGTCAGCAGGGGCCTTGATCGTCTCTTCCTCCCACAAGGCATCACACTGGTCCATCATATTGATGATATCATGCTGATAGGACCTAATGAGCAAGAAGTAACAAAGACTCTAGACTTAATGGTAAGGCATTTGTGTGAGAGAAGGTGGGAGATAAAGCCAACAAAAATACAGGGGCCTTCTACCTCAGTGAAATTTCTAGGTGTCCAGTTGTGTGCGGCATGTCGAGATATCCCTTCTAAAGTGAAGGATAAGCTGTTGCATCTGGCCCCTCCTATGACCAAAAAAGAGGCACAATGCTTAGTCGGTCTCTTCAGAATTTGGAGACAACACATTCTTCATCTGGGTGTGCTACTCCTGTCCATTTATGAACTAACCAGAAAAGCTGCTAGTTTTGATTGGGGACTGGAACGAGAGGAAGCTCTGAAACATGGCCAATCTGCTGTGCAAGCTGCCCTACCACTTAGGCCATATGATCCAGCAGATCCAATGGTGCTGGAAGTTTCAGGGACAAATTGAGATGCTGTCTCAAGCCACTGGCAGTCCCCTAAAGGAGAATCACAACGCAGACCCTTAGGATTTTGGAGCAAAGCCCTGCCATCTTCTACAGATAACTACCCTCCGTTTCAGAAACAGCTTTTGGCCTACTACTGAGATTTAAGAGAGACTGAATGCTTAACCATGGGTCATCAAGTTACCATGAGACCTGAGTTGACTATCATGAGTTGGGTATTGTCTGACCCACCAAACCATAAAGTTGGGCATGCACAGCAGCACTCCATAATAAAGTGGAAGTGGTATATTATGAGATAGGGCTCGAGTAGGCCCTGAAGGCACAAGTTACATGAAGAAGTAGCCCAGATGTCCATGGTCACCACCCCTGCTATGTTACCTTCTCTTTCCCAGTCCACAGCTTTGGCCTCTTGGGGAGTCTCTTATAATCAGTTGACTGAAGAAGATAAAACTTGGGCCTGGTTTACAAATGGTTCTGCAAGATATGCAGGTACTACCTGAAAGTGAATAGTGCAGCACTGCAGCCCTTTTCTGGGACACCCCTGAATGACAGTGGCGAGGGCAAATCCTCCTAGTGGGCAGAACTTCAAGCAGTACACCTGGCTCTGTTCATTTTGCTTGGAAGAAGAAATGGTCAGGGGTGCACCTGTACACTGATTCATGGGCTGTTGCCAGCGGTTTGGCTGGATGGTCAGGGACTTGGAAGGAACATGATTGGAAAATGGTGTCAAGGAGGTCTCACAGATCTTTCTGAGTGGGCAAAAACATGAGAATATTTGTGTCCCATGTGAATGCTCACCAGAGGGTGACTTCAAGCAGAAGAAGATTTTAATAATCAAGTAGGAAAAGATGACTCGCTCAGCCTCTTTCCCCAGACATTCCTGTTATTGCCCAATGGGCTCATGAACCAAGTGGACATGGAGGTAGGGATGGAGGCTATGCATGGGCTCAGCAACATGGACTTCCCCTCACCAAGGCTGACTTGGTTGCAGCCACTGCTGAGTGCCCGATCTGCCAACAGCAGAGACCCACACTCAGCCCCCAATATGGAACCATTCCCCGAGCTGATCAGCTTACTACCTGGTGGCAGGTTGACTACACTGGACCAATTCCACCATGGAAGGGGAAGCAATTTGTTTTAACTGAAATAGACACATACTCTGGATATGGGTTTGCATTTCCCCTTCCAAAACTACCATTCCTGGACTTAACGAATGTCTTATCTATCACCATGACATTCCATGCAGTATTGCTCCTGATCAAGGAACCCATTTCTCCGCAAATGATGTGCAGGAATGGGCACAAGCCTATAGAATTCACTGGTCTTACCATGTTCCCCATCACCCTGAAGCAGTTGGACTGACAGAACAGTGGAATAGCCTTTTGAAGACTCAGTTATGGTGCCAACTAGGTGGCAATACCTTGCAGGGCTGGAGCAATATTCTCCAGGAGGCTGTGTATGCTCTAAATCAGAGTTCACTTTATGGTGCTGTTTCTCCCACAACCAGGATTCATGGGTCCAGGAATCAAGGGGTGGAAATGCGAGTGGCACCACTCGCTATTACCTCTAGGTACCTACTAGAAAATTTTTGCTTCTTGTCCCTGCAACCTTAAGCTCTGCTGGTCTATAGGTCCCAAAGGAGGAGTACTGACACCAGGGAACAAAACAATGATTCCACTGAGCTGAAAGTTAACACTGTCACCTGGCCACTTTGGGCTCCTCTTACCTCTGAATCAACAGTCAAAGAAGGGAATTACTGTACTGGCTAGGGTGACTGATCCTGACTATCAAGGGGAAATAGGACTACACTTACATAATGAGGGTAAAGAACAATTTCCCTGGAATACAGGAAATCTTCTAAGGCTTCTCCTAGTACTGCCATGACCTATGATTAAAGTCAATGGAAAATTGCAACAACTCAATCTAAGTAGTACTAACAATGGCCCAGAATCTTCAGAAATGAAAGTTTGGGTCACTCCACCAAGTAAGGAACCATGGCAAGCTGAAGTGCTTGATAAGGGTAATGGGAACATGGAATGGGTAGTGGAAGAAGGTGGTGATAAATATGAACTCTGACCATGTGACCAGTTACAGAAACGAAGACTGTAATAGTCATGAATCTTCCTTTTTCAGTATGATTGTATATGTACACAAAACAAACTGCTTCATTTTCTTCCCCAACCTTTTCCCTTATCATACAACAAGCTGTATTAGTTTCATGTCATAATTTTAAAAGATCACTTTTAAACTTGACAACCTAGGGACTTGCACTCTATTCTGTAGGGAATTAATGTGTTTCCAGTTGTAAACAGGAGAGTTGAATATTAATAGGTGAAAATATATATATATGCATGTCTGTTATTGTTTTTACTAGGCCAGGTAATCGTGCCCAGTTGTTTGGTCAAGCAAGCATTAGACTACCTTAATACAAGGACATTCATGGGCTTTAGTCATCAGTGAGTTTACTGCATAGATGGCTGATTATATCAACATCAATCACAGAGATTGCCTGTCAGCAATGATTGATGCTTTATCCATTCAGTTGAATGCCTTAAAAGGGGAAGTGATTTCAGCAGAAAGAATTTCCCAGCTCATCTTTGGACAGCCAACGTCTCCTGGAAACTCATCAAGGACCTTTGCTGGACTTTCATTGGAGTCCCTGGTTTGCAGCCTGCCTATGGAACCTGGACTTATGCATCCCTATGGTCATGTGAGAGACTCATAAAATCTCATACTATTTATAGATATCTCCTGTTGATTCTGTTTCCCTAGAGAACCCTATTACAGTAGCCAATTATTCTATCATTAACACAAGACACTATCTATTCAATCCAAATGGAACATAGATTGCAAGCTTTTGTAGGGAACTATAGGGAAGATCAATGATTTGATCAACAATAGTACAAAAAACTAGTCACTTCAATCATTTGAAATCTGATATTAAAGAAATATACTTAATAATTAAATGCAAATAAACATGTAATTTATATATATTCTATTCTTGTATAAAAGTAAAACCAATTTAGCTAAAATAAGGTATTTTTAAAGTATATTCTTTCATAACACAAACAGGATTACAATTACTATCTAGCGGTCACCTGCTAAATTCAGATATATGACGAAACAGTAATCTCATTCTACAGTTAACAAATCAAGTCTCACACACACACTCACAAAACCTGAAAAATGTTAAGCTTTGTAACTGATTCTTTTAAAATGTCTATTTCTAACAGGGTCTGAGCTTGGGATTCTTCAATTAAATATATGGTATGACTATAAAGTAATGAGATAACCATACCAAAGTTTTTATATCTGAATGTTTTACATATTCAGAGTCATTTTAGAAAATCTGTAGAACAAAGACACTGACACTGTTCAAAATGTTCTTGACTTTCTCTGACATATTCTTTTGGATGATCTCAAAGTCAAATCCTCATCTTACAAAATTGAAATTTGCCTTTGGAAAGGTACAAAAGTCCTGAAGAGTCCAAGTCTACAGAATAAGGTAAATGACAAACTGCATAACTCTTTCTAGACAAAAGCAAAGTGTGTCTATCTAAGAGATAACTCAACTGACTTTCTTATGTGCCTCAAACTGATTCTGAGACTAATTTCAAGTGAAAATTTTCAGACCACTAGAGCAAAGTTATCATTAAAGAAAGTGCCAGGAGGCAGATGGGGCTCAAGTGATAAGGCCTACCATATGGGAGGACCTGGGTTCAATCCCTGGAACCTGGTGAAAAAGAAGAGATAGCATGCCTGTGTGGAGAGCCAGTGCTAGCCGAGTGCCTGCACAGTGAACTGAGTGCCCACACAAGTATCCGTGTGGAGAGTCAAATGCCCGCATGGTGGGCTAGTGCCCACGCATTGAGCCAGTGCCCATGCAAGTGAGTCACACAGTGAGACAATGACGCAACAAATGAGAAATGAAGGGGAGAGTCAAGGTGAAGGGCAGCAGAGACCAGGAACTGAGATGGCACAATTGACAGGGAACCTCTCTCCACATCAGAGGTCCCTAGGATTGAATCCCGGTGAATCTTCAAGGAGAAAAACAAGAAGAGAAGACAAAAAGAGAAATAGATATGCAGTGAACAGACAGAGACAGCAAAAACAGCAGGGCAGGGGAGGGGAAGGGGAAGGAAAAAAGTTAATTGTGAAACTGATGAAATTTAAAAAAAATGTTTAAAAAGCAAGTGCCAAATTCTTAAAAGTAATCATGCTGCGGGGGATCTGAAACAGAAGCTAATGATTACTTCTAAAAAATCAGATATGTGTGAATGTCTGAAGGTGATAAAAGATTAAAAAATTATTTTCATACATCTTTTTATTTTTTCTGAGGTACTGGAACTGGGGATTGAACCCTGGACCTTGTATGTGGGAAGCCGGTGCTCAACCACTGAGTCACTTCAGCTCCCCTGAGTTGTTTTTTTGTTTTTAGGAAGCACCAGAGTCCAAACCGAGGACCTCCTATGTGGGAAGCAAGAGCTCAATCACTTGAACTACATCTGCTCCGTAGACTTTTTTACTTTTAGGAAGTGGCTGATTACTGGGATAGTAAATATGAATACAGTAAAAGAATCTGAAAGAATTCTAAATAACTGATATTCAATATTTAAGCTATAAGTAATATAAATTTTTAAAAAAATGTTTAGGAAGATACTTTCTATTTTATTTAGGAATTCAGTGACTTTTTTTTTAATCAGATGTATTCACATTAGTGAAATTTACAAGGAAGGTCTAATAAATTGTATAAAAAAAACAAATTCTAACAGGAACTGTTGCTAGAATTTCATTGGCCAGTATGGTTTGTTTTTTTTTTTAAGATTTTATTTTTTATTTATTTCTCTCGCCTCCACCTTCCCCCCCTCAAGTTGTCTGCTCTCTGTGTCTATTCACTGCATGTTCTTCTGTGACCGCTTCTATCCTTATCAGCAGCACCGGGAATCTGTGTTTCTTTTTGTTGCATCATCTTGTTGTGTCAGCTCTCTGTGTGTACGGCACCATTCTTGGGCAGGCTGAACTTTCTTTCGTGCTGGGCGGCTCTACCTATGGGGCACACTCCTTGCGCGTGGGGCTCCCCTATGCAGGGGACACCCTTGCGTGGCAGGGCACTCCTTGCATGCATCAGCACTGTGCATGGGCCAGCTCCACATGGGTCAAGGAGGCCTGGGGTTTGAACCGCAGACCTCCCATGTGATAGGCAGACGCCCTATCCATTGGGCCAAGTCCGCTTCCCTGGCCAGTATGTTTTGTTAAATTAATTGTTAAGATGTCTTTTATGTAAGTCATATTCCACAGTAAATCTATTTTTTACTTTTCCTATTCAGAATTAAAGTGGATGTAAAACTCATAACTAAATAAAAAGGCTGCTTACATTTTTACTTTGTTTTAAACCTCAAAGGCCATCAAACCGTAACAAGATACTGACAGTGACCACTAGCAAAAAGTGGCATACTAAACAAAATACAAAGTATTGGGAAAGGTTATTACCTGAAATTCAAACAAAACACAACATTTTTTAAAAAATTATTATTAAATTTAAAAAGTGTCATATTATGAAATACTAATTACAAAGTATTTACTTTTAATATAAAAGAATTTTCAGGGGGAACAGGAGAGAAAAAACTTTTTAATAAACTTCACTCATAATGAATTTATTGTCAGACTGTCTAGCGTTAAAGCTATTCACTTACACAATTTACATTGTTTCCTCAAATTAGATACCTTATTTCAACATCCCAATGTATGCAATATTTATGTTTGGGGTGGTAAGCCTTTTAAAACATACAGAAAAGGGAGTAAAGTCTTTTTTGCCTTTGTGTCACCATTTCTTATGATATACCTGTTTTTCACTCTTCAAAATGTTAATACCTGGTAATGTTTCCCCATAGAAATGCCACCTTACAGGACACAATCACCAGTTTTAAGTTGTTAGACTTTAAGTTACAGTAACTTGACTACTATTCTAGAATGGTGCCAATTTCAGAAGACAGACCACTTTGTAGTCTAATAAAATTTGAAAAGATAAGAACTTCATTCTTAAAGCAAAAAATAACCATGTAACTTCAATCCACAGAACCCTGGAAAAATTTGAAAGCCAATGGTTTTCAACAGATATTTATAGATATTCAATAAATGCACATCTGCAAATAAGAAAATTTTTCTATTCTAATACATCAATTATAGTGTATTAATGGTCATAATCATCAGAGTTGTTCCACTTTTATTAGAAAAGTCTTGATCATTAGCACGTCTGTTATATATAGTCCTTTCAAGAATGAAGCAGCAACTCTTAAATGACCTCTAAAAATATAGTACATGGGGAAAAAAGATGGAGAACATTATGTATGGCATGCTAACTTATGTGTTTTTTAAAAGTATAGCAACACATAAATACTTACAAAAGCATGGTATAATTTTGGAAGAATATATAGGAAACTGGTTGCTTCTGAGGAGTAGAGCTGAGAGATGAAGACAAGGATAGATGGCAGATGAATTTTCTATATATAACTTTTTTTTTTATGGAGGTACATGGGAAGCAGGCCTCAACCACTGAACTATATCCTCTTACCAATGAAAGTTGGTTTCTTCACTTGTTTTGTTTTTACGAGGTACGGGAGATTAAACCCAAGGTTTTGTATATGGAAAGCAGGCATTCAACCACTTGAGCTACAGCCACTCTCCATATTATTTTAAAACTAAATATTTATAAAAAATGAAAATATTCATAAAAAAATAAAAAGACCTATAATGTGATGGCTAAAAGTACATGCAGACTCTTGAATTAAACCACTTGGATTCAAATCCCAGTACTGCCACTTACCATGTTGACCCTAGCTTAAGTTGATTAAACCTCAGTTTCTTTTCTATAAGGCGAAAATAATAAAATCTATTTTAAAAAGCTGTTGAGAGGATTAAATAAGTTAATATTTGTGATGTACATATAACACAGTACCTAGCTTAAGTACTCAAATTTTAGCTTAAAAATATAGATATGTATATATACATATATACCTTCTATAATGCTACGTGGTTTTTAATCTGCTCTTACCTGTGAACTCTAGCAAATACATTCTGACTTTTGATAAATATAGCATCTTTAATTTGTTGATTATTGAATGATGTAAGCATATTTTCTAATGCTGAAAAGCCAACTGAATCTGCATTCTCTCTTCATTCTATACTGGTCAGGTTTGTATATATACTTGGATTATTCAAAAAGTAAGTTTTTAAATATTGTTGTATCTATCTCCATTTTCTATTTTATTAACTTCTGCTCTTAAATCTTTATTTCTCTCCTACTTGAATATTCAAGTTTCCTTTACTTTTTTTTCTAATTTTGAGTTTAATGCTTAATTTTCAGTCTTTCTTCTTTAACTAAATTTTCAGTCTTTTTTAACTAAATGCTTTACCTGTATCCCACAAAAAGTTTGTCATGTGTTAAGTTCATTATTCAATTCTAAATATTTTTAAATTTCCCTATCAAGTCTTCTTTGACTAATTATTCAGAGGAATAATTTTTTTTCCAAATATATGAAAAAGGTTTTTCTGTTTTTCTTTTGCTACTGACTTCCAATCTTTTCAGTGTGGACACATTTTATTTCTATCAAAGTAATAGGCGATTATAGTTTAAAATTGATGTAGTACTATAAGGCTTATGAATAAAAGCAGCAGGCTCCTGCCCAATACTACCCTAACTTCCCACACCCTGTCCCCAGAAGAAACCAATTTCAACTCTGAAATGTGATTTCTAAATATCTTGCTTATATAGCTATTTCTTCATTTTTCAATTTTAGGCATTATTTTCTTCTTAATATAGAAAGTAAGGTGGTGGACTTGGCCCAGTGGTTAGGGCGTCCATCTATAACATGGGAGGTGTTCGCAGTTCAAACCCCGGGCCTCCTTGACCTGTGTGGAGCTGGCCCACGCACAGTGCTGATGTGCGCAAGGAGTGCCCTGCCACACAGGGGTGTCTCCCCCATAGGGGAGCCCCACGCACAAGGAGTGCGCCCTGTAAGGAGAGTCACCCAGCGCAAAACAAAGTGCAGCCTGTCCAGGAATAGTGCCGCACACACGGAGAGCTGACACAACAAGATGACGAAACGAAAAGAAACAGATTCCTGAGCCACTGACAACAACAGAAGCGGACAAAGACGATGCAGCAAATAGACACAGAGAACAGACAACCGGGGTGCGGGTGGGGGAGGGGAGGAAAAAAAATGAATGTTAAAAAAAAAAAAAAAGAAAGTAAAGTTTAAGCTAAATTACATCTCCCACCCCCACATCTTTTACAAAGCATTTCATTTTCTACAACCTTGTAAATCTGAAAATATCTTTACCTTCATACTTAAATACAGTTTGGCTAACAAGAGAATTCCAAGTTGAAAATCAGATTCAATGTTGAAGGAATGGCTTCATTAGCATTAGAGTCTACCTTCCATTGTTCCTGTTGATAAATCTGCCATTCTGATCCTTGATTTCTGAAGGTAATCTGCCCTCCTTCTATTCCCCACTTTACCCCTCTCTCTCTCTCTCTCTCTCTCTCACACACACAAGTAGAAACTCATTAAGAGCCTTATTTTATCCAGAGTTCTAAAGTCACACAATTTGCTTTCATGTGAGATTTTTACACTTATTAAATTAGACCCTTCAATCTGAAGGCTCCTGCCCCATCAGTACAGAGAAATCTTATTTTATATCTTTAATAATTTCCTCTTTCCATTTTCTTTGTTCATTTAAGAGATAAACATTGGATCTCTTGGATTGATCCTCAAATATTCTATTTTTCGCTCCTGTTTTCTATCTCTTCGTTTTTTCTACTTTTTGGAAGATACCTCAATTTCATCTTTTAAAACTTCCATTTCTATCATATTATAATTTCCAGTTTTCTTGCTGTTATTCTTCCTTTTTCATGGCATCCTGTTCCATTCTTGTATCATGAACCCAGTATCTTCTCTTTTTTTTAATTATTTATTTCTCTGCCCCCCCTGCCCCACCCCCCAGTTGTCTGCTCTCTCTGTCCATTCGCTGTGTGTTCTTCTGTATCCACTTGTATTCTTGTCAGCGGCACCTGGAATCTGTGTCTCTTTTGGTTGCATCATCTTGCTGCATCAGCTCTTCATGTGCATGGCGCCATTCCTGGGCAGGTTGTACTTTTTTCGTGCTGGGTGGCTCTCCTTACAGGGCGCACTCCTTGTGTGTGGAGTTCCCCTACGTGGGCGACACCCCTGCATGACAGGGCACTCCTTGCATGCATCAGCACTGTGCGTGGGCCAGTTCATCACACGGGTCAGGAGATCTTGGGTTTGAACCTTGGACCTCCCATGTGGTAGGCAGATGCCGTTATTTGTTGGGCCAAATCCACTTCCCATTATGTCATTTGACCATTTATTATTATTTATGTCATTTGTCATCATTTATTTATCTTTCAGAACACTACAGAAACAACTGAGTTTCTCATTAGGATTGAGTAAGATAAACGTGCCTTGACAGGATCTTTTATAAGGTTTTTTAATTTACTCTCCCCACCTTGTTATTTTGTGCTCATTTTCAGCTTTTTGTGTACATTCATCATGTGCTCTCTGTGTCTGCTTGTCTTCTCTTTAGGAGGCACTGGGAACCGAACCTGGGACCTCCCATGTGGGAAAGAAGTGCTCAGTTGCTTGAGCCATCTCAGCTCCTTGCTTTGTTGTTGTATTTTTCATTATCTTTCTTCTTTGAGTCTCCTTGTTGTGTCATTTTGTTGCATCAGCTCGCCACACCAGCCTATCACTCCAGCTTGCGGTCCTGCACATTTTCTCCAGGAGGCATCAGGAACTTAACCCAGAACCTCCCATGTAGTAGGTGGGAGCTCAATCACTTGAGCCACATCTACTTCCCAGGATTTTTTTAGAGTAATGATTCCATAATTTGTTAAGCTGACTTTTGTCTGTAATTTTATATTTTGAAGTTGAAATAAAGGTAAAAAAAAAAAAAAATAGAAGAAAAAGAAAATTTCTGGAAGGACTCACCAGAAAATGGAAGTAGAAGGACTCCGGGAGAAGGAATTTCAATTTTGACATTATGTGCTTTGTCATATATAAATATATGTTCGTGGCAAAACATTTTTTATCATAACTACATGCAAAAATATCCTACTTTAGAAAAGAATTAAAGACCTTTAATAACACCAAAATAAAAGACAAAACTTTTCCAATTTAATTTTTTTCTAAAAATATTTTTATATCAAGGCAATAGATTCTCAGAATAAAAATTTTGGAAATCAAAGAAAGACACAAAAATCACCAATTATGTCAAAACCTAGACATAATGTAGACATTATTTATTTGTATCTTTTTAGAAATAAGATTTGTCATTGCATACACAATTTCATTTTGCTTTTCAATTTTATATTATAATAAGCACTTTACTGTGTTAAGAATCCACAAACCTCACTTTTGATTTATATACATTTCACCATACATGTCATAATTAGCTTACTAATTCCCCTGCAGCAGTTTGATATGGTTATGAATTCCAAAAATAGATACTTGGATTATGTTTGTAATCTGGTCTGTACCTGGGCATGATTAAGTTATGATTAGGGCTTTGACTGGGCCATGTCATTAGGGCTTTGAGTCTCCACCCCTTGGGAGGTGTGGAGACTCACAGATAAAAGGCACGGCAAAGGACAGAATTGGAGCTTTTGATGTGAGGGTTTTTGATGTTGGAGTTTGATGCTGAAGCCTTAAGCTGGAGTCCCAGAAGTAAGCACACAGAGGAGAAAGAAGTAAGCCCCAGAAAAGGAGGAAGTCAGGAAGCCTGAACCCTCACAGACATCAGCAGCCATCTTGCTCCAACACGTGAAAATAGACTTTGGTGAGGAAAGTAACTTATGCTTTATGGTCTGATATCTGTAAGCTCCTACCCCAAATAAATACCCTTTAAAAAAACCAGCCAATTTCTGGTATTTTGCATCAGCACCCCTTTGACTGACTAATATTCCCCATTCTTGGACAACTATATAAAATCTAATTTTGTACTTTAAGTAATTTCTCAATGGTCACTTCCTTAGGATATATTCCTATGAAAAGAACTGTTAGGTTAAAAGACATGAACATGTTTAGGCTCCTGATAGACATAATGCCAGACAGAATGCTTTCCAAATAAATTACATGGATTTACACACCCAATACTAATGTCAAAGTAGTCACATGATGAGAATCTTTCTTTTGTTGTTGTGGTTTTTAATTTCAGATTACAAGACAGGCAAAAACTAGTATATCAGTAACTGCGGTTTTGATATCTCTTATTTATAGGAAGCCGAGTATCTTTTCACAAGTTTATTAGGCATTGCATTTTCTTTCTTAAAAATTATCTTTCATTTACTCATTTATCAAGGCCTTAAGTGCTTTACCAAGTGATTTGTATATAATTTCTTCCACTATTATTAAGCTCAGAAAGTCTTCTACTTAAAGTATTAATTTCTATTTTCTTTGTGCTTTTATACCTAACAATAGTATCCTATCGGGAAGCAGTTGTGGCTCAACTGACAAGAGTGTCTGCCTACCATATGGAGGATCCAGGGTTCAAAACCTAGGGCCTCCTGACCTGTGTGGTGGGCTGGCCCATGCACAATGCTGATGCACACAAGAAGTGCCCTGCCATGCAGGGGTGTCTCCCACATAGGAGTGCCCCACGCTCAAGGAGTGCGCCATGCAAGGAGAGCCGCCCTGTGGGTAAAAAGCTCAACCTGCCCAGGAATGGCGCGGCACACATGGAGAGCTGACGCAGCAAGACAAAACAACAAAAAAAGCGACACAATTTCCCAGTGCCGCATGACAGGAACGCAAGCAGACACAGAAGGATGCAGTGAATGGACACAGAGAGTAGACAACAGGGGCGAAAAGGAGAGAAATAAATAAAGTAAATCTTAAAAAAAATAGTAACCTATCAACAAATATTTCCTTCTATGCCCTCACTACCATAATACATGCCCAATTCCTGGTTGAACATCAAAATCATCTGTGGTGCATTAAGTATAAATCTATAAGCTCCACATCTCAGAGATTTGCATTCAACTAGTAGAAGATGGAGCTAAGTAAATGTATTTTTTAAATACCAAAATATTGAACCAAATAACTGAAAAACAATGCTCTGGAGCAGATGTGGCTCAAGCAATGGGGCGCCCACCTCCCACATGGGAGGTCCTAGGTTCGGTTTCTGGTGCCTGTTAAAGAAAACTAGCTGACGCAAGGAGCAGGGAGAGGATGTGGCTCAAATGTTTGGGCACCTGCCTACCACATGGGAGGTCCCAGCTTGGGTTCCTGGTGCCTACTAAAGAAGATGAGTACACTATGAGCTGAGATACCAAGCAGACACACCAAGAAGAAAATGAGCAGACAGACAAGGGAGCCATCTCGGGCAAGGGGATGACAATGCATTAGGTTCCACGGTAGAATGATAATTAGATTTTACTGTTTTTTTATTTGCTTAAAAAGAATACAGAGTGACAGGAGATGGAAACCTTTCTTTCCATAGCCCAACTTCCTTAGAAAACACTGGTGATCCAAAAGTTACACTGAACCTGACTCTTTCAAAGCTCTATCTTAAAACTTAATCTGCTAAAAACAAGAAGGGGGAGAAAATGGGATAAAATAAGTTTCTTTGGAAGAAGTAACATGTCCTGGGTATATCACACAGTTTTCAAAAGCCACATGTCTTACCTGTTTGGAGAGTACTTGGAAATGACAAAGTGACTTTTTCATCTTCATTCTGATAGTTAAATCCTGTAGCATGTATTTCTGAAATGGTAAAAATACATTAGTTCACAAGTCTGACAGAAAGGATAAAACCAAATCCAAATCAAAGAAACTAACATTTTCAAGAATAAAATATTATTAAAGTGGAATATTTTTAATTTAATAAATTAAGTACCCACTAACAAAAGTGTCATTTCAAATTAATGAAATGAAATAAAATTAGCCTATTGTAGGTTACATGACCTAAGTTAAACATTCTCCCTAAAAATCATTACACGTTCTATATCAATTTGCAAAACTTTGGTGATATAAGGGTAATAAGAGCTTCTATAAATAGGACAAGGGTTTCTACTACATCCCTAAATATGCTCATCCTTGTTCGACTATATATAGCTTTCTATATTGCCGTCATATTCACAAACATTTGAGAGACTGAACAACCTGCCTAGATTTCAGTGTTAAAGATATAGCAATGAAAGCTCTGTTCCACCCAGAGAGAGATTATAATTCCAACTAAAATAATTCATATCTACTTCCAGTAATACTCTTTTCCATTACATTTTATAGAAATAAAGAGAGTGAAAACAGGTGTGTGGATTAGGGCTTTGATTTACTCTAGATCAGGACTGAGAAGAGACTGCTTACATGACAAACACTTTAGGATGCTTACTTGATACTTTGGGGGAAGAACCAAGTAGACCTACGACCAACTACATCTCAACCCCATCCAAAAGGAAAAATCTGCCGAACAGAAATGGCCTTAATAATAGTATATTAAACATTTATATGAAAATGACCAGATGTCCAGAATAGGCAAATCTATAGAGACAGAAAGTAGATTCATAGTTGCCTAGAGCTGGAAGGTTTGAGGGAAGACGGGCAGTAACTATTAACGGGTACTTTCTTTTTGAGGTAATGAGAATGTTCCAAATTTGATTTTAGTGAAGGCTGCACAACTCTAAATATACAAAAAACCACTGAATCGTACACTTTTAAAATGAATGAATTGTATGGTATTTGAATTATATCTCAATAAAGCTGTTATTTAAAAGAGAAAGTAAAAGCCAATTATCAAATTTATTTGGAAGGGTAAGGGACCCCAAACAGTCAAAAATGTCTTTAAAAACAAGATTGAATAAAGATAATAATAATAATAGGGTGGGTTGGGGGAAAATACTTTGGTTAGTAGTACTATTTTGACAATGCTCTAAAATCTTTAGTTAAAAATGTTTAACAACAATGCAAGGTATTGGTGGTAGGGTAAAGTATGAGAGTTCTGTTTGATGTTATATGTATTTGTTTTGTAAGTTCACAACTATTTCCATACATGTATTGTTTATGTAGGAGTGATATACTTCAATAAATTAAAAAAAAAAAGAAGTTGGAGGACTCTCACTTCCTGACTTTAAGGCATATTACTTAGCTAAAGTGGTAAAAAACAGCATGGTACTGGCATAAAGGTATACATATTGATCAATGGAACTGAATCAAGAACCCAGAAATAGACCCTCACATACAGTCAAGTGATGTTTGACAAGGCTGTCAAGCTCACCCAGACATACCAGAACAATCTATTCAACAAATGGTGCTGGGAGGACTGGATATCCATACCAAAAAAAAGAAAGAGTACCCCCATCTCATACCTTCTATGAAAATTAACTCAAAATGGATCAGGATCAAAATATAAAGCCTTCAACCATAAAACTCCTATTGTAGGGAAACATCTTCAAGATGAACTAAATGAACTAAATACAATGAACATTGCAATGAGTAAACTCACAGAGGTCAACTCAAGTGTATGTAGGTTACCAGGAGAAAGAATATAGATTGAGAATAGGAGCTGATGTTTCATGTATGTAGAATTTTTAATAAGGCTTATGGTAAAAGTGTAGAAATGAATAGAGTTGATAGAAACACATTTTAGTGAGTATAACTAACACTGTTGATTTATAAATGTGATTGTGGCTGAAAGGGATAGTCTGTGGATATAAATTCAATTGAAAGGACCCTAGAGAATAATCTAGGGACTGTGTAACAGTGATTTTGGTGGTGGGTAACGATTGTGGTTAAATAATATAAATATAAAATGTTCTTTTAAAAACGTTAAGAATATTGAGATACATAAAAGAAAAAATTACAACTAATGTAACTTACGGATGTTACATGAGAAAATTATAATTAATGTAACTTGCAGACAATAGTTAACAGTAATACTGTGATACTTTTATAGCAATGGAAAGATGATGTATCAAATCTAAGGGACAACAATGGGAGGTATAAGGCGGTACAAGATTTTTTCTTTTTGAGTAATGAAAACATTCTAAAATTGACTAAGGGGGAAGAAGACTTGGCCCAGTGGTTAGGGCGTCTGTCTATCACATGGGAGGTCCGTGGTTCAAACCCCGGGCCTCTTGACCCGTGTGGAGCTGGCCCATGCGCAGTGCTGATGTGTGCAAGGAGTGCCATGCCACGCAGGGGTGTCCCCACGTGCAAGGAGTGTGCCCCGTAAGGAGAGCTGTCCAGCGCGAAAGAAAGTGCAGCCTGCCCAGGAGAGGCACCACACACACGGAGAGCTGATACAACAAGATGACACAACAAAAAGAAACACAGATTCCCATGCCACTGACAAAAGCGGACAAAGACAATGACGCAGCAAATAGACACAGAGAACAGACAACCGGGGAGAGGGAGTGGGGGGGAAGGGGAGATAAATAAATAAAATAAACTTTAAAAAAATAAATAAATAAATAAAATAAAATTAACTAAGGTGATGACAGCGAAACTCCGTGATGAAAATGAGAGTCACTGAGTGTACATTTTGAATGGATTGTACAAAGCTTGGGGCTTGGAAGCGGACTTGGCCCAATGGACAGGGTGTCCACCTACCACATCCTACCACATCAGAGGTCCGTGGTTCAAACCCCAGGCCTTCTTGACCCGTGTGGACCTGGCCCATGCACAGTGCTGATGCATAGGGGAGCCCCACGCGCAAGGAGTGCGCCCCGTAAGGAGAGCCACCCAGTGTGAAATAAAGTGCAGCTTGCTCAAGAATGGTGCCGCACAGGGAGAGCTGATACAACAAGATGATGCAACAAAAGGAGACACAGATTCCTGGTGCTGCTGGTAATGATAGAAGCGGTCACAGAAGAACACACAGCAAATGGACACAGAGAGCAGACAACTGGGGGCGGGGGGGGGGGGAGGTGAAGGGGAGAGAAATAAATTAAAAAATTAAAAATATTAAAAAAAAAAAACCCAAAAAAACACAAAGCATGGGGCTGTATAACAAAGGGAATCCTACTTGTGGAAACTGGTACCGAAAGGAAGGTGAACTTGCTAAAACTGACCTTTCTCTATAACCTTCTCCGAAAATTGTCAGCCCACATATTTTTAATTTATTTTAAGCTTGTTATTTAATTATTGCATTTAATTTTATTAAGGCATCACATTTATAAAATAACAGTGAATTTCTGAATAGGAGACTACTGCCGCTCTCTCCTAAAGATGAGGTTGCATTTGACTGTGTAAGGTGGGAGTAGAGCTGGAAATAGCATTGCTATCCTTGAAAGGCTATCCCCTTCAGAGGGGAAATTTTTTTTCCCCAGTGTTTTAAATGACCCTTTTAAGGAAGTTGGGGAGTTCTGAACAGAGAGACCAGAAGTCAAGCTTAAGTTTGTAAATAGAGCCTGGAATTGTGGGCTATGTAAATGAGGCAAACATATTTATCCTGAAGGTACTTTGCCTTCAGGATAACACTTGATCTGCAAAGAACCTATTTAGTGAAGAAGGAAAAAAGAAAAACACAAAAACAATTAGAGGTATGTGAAGGAAACGTTTAGACCTTGGAAGCCTGCTGTCCTTTGAAGGTATGTCCTATGGGTGACAGACAAAATAGCTTGTATTTTTGTGGTGATGTGTTGTATTTTTTGTAAGCCATCTCTAAGAAAATGCTTATATTCTCTTTGATTTCCATTTCTACAACTTTAATATTGAAATTAATACTGTATTGGGACCACACACACACACACAAACTTGGCTGTATTTTTAAATTATTTATTATACATAAATTTACCCAAACTTTCCAGTTTCAGTGCTGGGGAAAGGTTGTTGGTTTTTCTATATTTTAATTTTCCCGATAAATTGCAATCAATCTGTATCCTGGTTTATTCTGAAGTTGACATTGTTCTCTCTTTAAACTGGTATCATTTCCTGGACTACCTTGCAAAGACACTAGAATTTTAGATCTCCAGAACGTACAGCATTATTGTCATTCGTGTTTTTATGTCATAAAGGTACCATTATACCTTAATTCCAGCTTTTATTAAGGTTTAAGTTTGACTTATATTCTTCCAGTGTCTGCACTATTTCCTAGAAATAAACTGGACTTTTGGAAGCAGTAGCAAACTTTTCCTATCATTAGAGCATTTTGATTTGTATCCAAGTCCTAACTTCTGATATTTGAATTTCAGCCTCCGAATTTACATCTAAGGAAGAGTGTCTCTTTTAAAACAATACTTTGCACATAATAGGAGATCAATGAATTCTTTTGAATAATTGAATTACCTGCGTAGCTATGTTAATAGGAATTTGTTGCTAATGAAAGGCCATCTCTCCTCCTATGTGTCTATGAAGCTTGGCACCTCTACCAGGATTTATCAAGTTCAGTTAAATTGATACTAGAGACAAATATTTATTTCTTTTGTGGGAATGTGAACAAGATGTTTCCTTAAGGCCTTCATTCTATAAACTAACAGGTTGAAAATGGTATGTTGTAATGAGAAGAAGGGAGAGGGGTATTTAGATTACAAGCATAATTCAGAAAAATGTTGGAGTTTGAAAAATAAATGTTTGTATTAAATGTTAAAAAAAAAAACAAAAAAAAAAAAAACAAAGGGAATCCTGTGGTGGTGGAAGACCGACTGTGGTTAACAGAACAAATATGAGAATGGTCTCTCATGAACTATAACCAATATATAATACAAATACAGGGTGTCATTAACTGGGTGGGCTGAGGGAAAATACACCAAATGTAAGATATTGGCTATAGTTAGCACTAATGTTTTGAAGATGCTCTTTCATAGTTTCTAACAGTTGTTTCACAACAATGCAAGGTGTTGGTGGTGGGGTAATGTATGGGAGCCTTCTATGATGATATACATGTTCTGTAAGTTCACAGTTTTTACTACACACTTATTTTTTTATGCATGTTCATGTATAAATGATATACTTCAATACTTTTTTTTAAAAAAAGGGAGTGAAAGAGAGGTGTCCTTATTAGTCCTAAGTCTCATATGGGTAAGCAATTCAGATTTAATTACATTCCATGACCCAGGCAAGATACGTCTGCAATCCATTCCTTCTTTTATGAATCACCCAGGGAAACGGACTTGGCCCAGTGGTTAGGGCGTCCGTCTACCACATGGGAGGTCCGAGGTTCAAACCCTGGGCCTCCTTGACCCGTGTGGAGCTGGCCCATGCTCAGTGCTGATGTGCGCAAGGAGTGCCGCACCACGCAGGGGTGTCCCCCGCGTAGGGGAGCCCCACGCGCAAGGAGTGCACCCTGTAAGGAGAGCCGCCCAGAGTGAAAGAAAGTGCAGCCTGCCCAGGAATGGCACCGCCCACACTTCCCGTGCCGCTGACGACAACAGAAGCTGTCGTCAGCGGACAAAGAAACAAGAGGCAGCAAAATAGACACAGAGAACAGACAACCGGGGGAGGGGGAGGAGAATTAAATAAATAAATAAATCTTTGGAAAAAAAAGAATCACCCAGAAATAAAAATTTCAAGTGTTTCTAATATTGCTATGGTTCAAATATGTCTCTATATAGCCTAAATCTTTACAAACCAAATAAGAAATTCTAATTTTAGATTTTAAAAGAATTTAATCTTCTAATCCAACCTTCTTCATTTTACAGATGAAGAAAATGAGATACAAGTTCATGATTTGCCTAAGACCACACAGCTAGACTAGAACTCATTTCCCTTCCAAATCCTATAACCAATATTCTTTCTACTATCATAAGGTAGCTCATTAAGTTTGAAGAAAAACCAGGATTTGGAATATATACAACACTGATGTACTCTCTACCAAAACAATACTGACTTTTGCTGGCAAAAACTAAAGATTTGCTCTAAACTCATTCCCAAGAATAGAATTTGGGGAGCAGATGTGGCTCAAGAAGTTGGGCTTCTGCCTACCAAATGGGAGGTCCCTGGTTCGGTCCCGGTGCCTCCTAAAGAAACAAGAAAGATGAACAGACACAGCAAGTGCAAACAACAAGGGGGTGGGGAGAAAGAAATAAAACAAATCTTTACAATAATTTTTAAAAAAAGAATAGAATTAATTTAGCTTGTATGGAAGCTAAGAATCACCTCAAAGTTTAGTTATGTTCCTTTCTGAGTAAGATATAAAACCACAGTGGGGTAGGCCTGAGGTATTATTATCAAAAACCATCTCTATTAAGTATACTAAAGCCTGATATTTTATAAATACACACATCCACACAAAGCTTCAAACTAGCAAGAAATGGAAATAGGCAAAACACAAAAGAGTAGTCTTAAAATTGAAACAATCAGGAAGTTGTGGCTCAAGTGATTGGGCTTCCGCCTACCACATGGGAAGTCCCAGTTTGTTCCCTGCTGCCTCCTACAGAAGTCAAGCTGGTGAGGTGGGTAGGCACGGTGAACTGATGCAACAAGATGATGCGACAAAAGAGACACAGGGAGGAGGGACAATGGAAGACACAACAAACCAGGGAGCTGAGGTGGCTCAGGAGACTGAGCGCCTCTCTTCCACATGGGAGGTTCCAGGTTCGGTTCCCGGTATCTTTTAAAGAGAAAATGAACAGACACAGAGAGCACATGGCAAATGGACAGAGAGCAGAGAATAACTGCAAACAAAGAGGGGTTGGGATAAATTAATAAAATAAAATTTAAAAATCTTAAAAAAAAATTGCAACAACCAAGTGTTATATTGCTAGATTCTAGTCCATAATTTAGATTTCCAAATGCATATTATCAACTATATTATGTGTACCAAAAAAAGCAAAATTTCCCCCAAATTCTCTCGCTGAAAAGATATTTGAATTCTTAAAGATTCAGGTATCATGAGGATCCCTCCTAATTACTTTATATTAAACAACATACTACTTGGCAAATATTAGAGTTTGAAACAACCTTTATCAACTTTGTTTTTGGATATTCTGAAAATGGAACCAACATTTATCCAGTTGCTTAAGCCAAAAATATGGAAGCATCCAACTACTTCCCTCCTTGTCTATTTGTCTTTTCCTCTTATCCACACATCCAAGAAGCAAATTCATCGGATTCTACCTTCGACCCCAGATCATTTTTCAGTGCCTCCATCACTACAACCCCAGTCCAGTGAACATCATATCTTTCCTACACTACTATAGTAGCTTCTTAACTGGCCTGTTTCCATGCTTGTTGCCTTATAGTCTATTCTTCACTAAGCAGCCAGAGTAATCAGCGAACTCAAAGCCTCTTTCTTATGGAGACTTCAAATATTCACAACGAAAAATTAAGTCTGTTTGAGGTGGGCAAATATTTCTCAGAGAGGGAAAAAAACACTCACCAAAAAGGAAACATGATATTGGACTTTTATCAAAATTTAAAATGTGTGATTATTAAAGACACTGTTAAGAAAATGAATAGGCAAACCACAGACTGGGAGAAAATATTTACAACACAAAAATATGACAAAGGACTTGTACCCAGAATATAAATAAAAACTTCTAAAACTCAACAAAAAAAGACAAACAACCCAGTAAAAAAGTGGGCAAAGGGGAGTGTGATGGTTAGGCTATTGTGTCATCTCGGCCAGGTAACTGTGCCCAGTTGTTTAGTCAAGCAAGCACTGGGTTAACTGTAATACAAAGTCATGGACTTTAGTCACCATTGACTTTACTGCAATGGCAAATCATAGATAGCTGGTTATAATTACATCCATCAGGGAGACAGCCATCAGCAGTGAGTGATGCTTAACCCAATCCGTTGAATGCCTTAAAAGAGGAAGTGATTCCAGCATTAAGAGAGAATTTCCCAGCTCATCTTGGACAGCCAACATCTCCCAGAACTCGTCAAGAACCTTTACTGGACTTTCACCGCAGCCCCTGGTGCAGCCTGCCTGCATAACCTGGACTTGTGCATCCCCACGGCTGTGTGACAGACTCTTCTAGAATCACATACTATTGACAGGTATCTCTTGCTGATTCTATTTCCCTAGAGAACCCTGACTAATACAGGGAGCTATGGCAGTTTGCTATTATTTATTAAAATAAATAAGAGATATAGATTATGTTTGTAAACTGGTCTGTTCCTCTGGGACCCTCTGAGTGCATTAGATTCAGCTGAGATGCTTTTGATTAAATTATGTTAAGATAAGGGCTTTGGTTCCACCATGTCATTAGGGCAACTCCATTTGAGTCCCTGCCCTGTTGGAAGGCTGTAAAACAGATGCTCAATCAAGAACACAGAAGTAGATATGTAAGAGAGACAACTCCATAGACACAGAACAGGCGCTAGGAAGAAAAATAAGTTATTCACCTGATAGTTCACAGCTGAAATTGTGAAGAGACTAGAGTAGCTGAGTTCAGAAAGAAACAAGCCCTCCAGCCTACAGCTGAGATAGAAAGAAGCTGGATCACAGAGTATTAAGGGAAAGAGGAAAGTTGAACCCTTGCAGATGTCACCCATCATCTAGCTTCAACATGTGGCAACAGACTTTGGGGAAGGAAGTATCTCTTATGGTACTGTGAGTTGGACTCTTTAGGGCCTTATAACTGCAAGCTTTTACGCCAAATAAAAACCCATTATAAATGCACTCCTTTGGGCAAGCTGGCCCACACAGCAAGCTGGCCCAAAAGGAGTACCAGACCACGCAGGAGTGCTGCCCCACACAGGAAAGCTGGCCAATGCAGACAGGTGGCACAGCAGGATGGTGCAACAAGAGACACAGAGGACATACAATAAGAAGACGAGCAGAACAGGGAGCTGAGGTGGCACAAGAGAGTTTTCACCTCTCTCCCACTCCGGAAGGTCCCAGGATTGGGTCCCGGAACCACCTAATGAGAATACAACAAGCACACATAAAAGAATACACAGCAAATGGATAGATAGAGCAGATGGGGTGGGGCTGGGGGGTGGAGTGGGAGTTGAAAAGGAATAAATAAATCTTAAAAAAAAAAAAGCACCCCTTTGACTGACTTCATACAAAAGCGGATGTGGCTCAAGCAGTTGCACACCTGCTTCCCACATAGGAGGTTCCAGGTTCAGTTCCCTGTGCCTCCTAAAAACAAAAAACAAACAACAAGCAAACAAATGAAATATCAACTTAGGGGAGACTCAATGTGGCTCAGTGGCCACAATCCCTGGCCCTGTACCTCAAAAAAAAGAAAAAGTGGGTGTATTAGTCAGCCAAAGAGGTGCTGATGCAAAATACCAGAAATCTGTTGGCTTTTATAAAGGGTATTTTTTTGGGGTAGAAGCTTACAGTTACCAGGCCATAATGCGTATGTTACTTCCCTCACCAAAGTCTGTTGCCATGTGTTGGAGCAAGATGTCTGCTGATGTCTGCAAAGGTTCAGGTTTCCTCTTAAGGCTCCATGGTTCCAGCTTCCTCCAATGTCAGCTGTAGGCTGGGACAAGTCTCATCTCTCTCCCTGGGCTCATTTCTCTCTGAGCTCAGCTGCTCTGTTCTCTCCACAAGGTCAACTGCAGACTATCAGGCTCTCTAGGCTTTGTCTCCCTCCGGGGGGATCAATTCTCTCCAGGCTTAGCTGCTCTGCTCTCTCCTGTGTGTTTACTTCCAGGGCTCCAGCTCAAAACTCCAACCTCCATTCTCTGCAGTGCAGTTTCTCTGTGAGTCCCCACCCACGAAGGGGGTAGGGATTCAACCTCCTACTGACATGGCCAAGCAAAGCCTTAATCATTATTTAATCAACTAAAAGTGAAACCTCTGAACCCAATATAACCTAATATGCCCAGAGAAAAAGATGAGTTCACAAACATAATCCAATTTCTATTTTTGGAATTCATAAACACTGTAAAACTGCTATAGTGGGTAAAAACTTAAAAACTTCACAAAGGAAAATATATGAATGGCCCCAAAACATGAAAAAGTACTCAACATCATTGGCCATCAGATAAATGCAAACTGAAACCACAGTAACATACTACTACACAACCACTAGAAAGGCAAACATTTAAAAGACTGACAATACAAATCTTGTGGAGGTTGCAGAATAACTAGAACTCTCATATATTGCTGGTGATGCCTCTTTGTCATTTCTCAAAGACCGCAAGCATTCTCCAGGCTCAGGGTTTCTGCATCTGCTTGGAAAATTCTTTCCTCAGATATCCACTCACTTTATGTTTCAGATCTCAGCCCAGATCATGTCTTGAGAGATCTATTCCATCACCATAAAGAACAACCCTCACTCTACATGCTTTTATTGTAATTGTGGGGGGCATTTAGCACTATATGACCTTACATTACATATTTCTTATATATCTTCCTATTTAGAATATATGCTTTAGGAATGCCTGAGACTTGGTTTTGTTCACTCTCTCTCTAATGCCAGAACAGTTTCTGGCACAGAGGGGATTTTGAGTAAAAACTTGTAGAATGAATGAATCACCAAAAAAGCAAGACTCAACAACATTAGTCATTAGGGAAATGCAAATCAAAACCACACAAGATACTACTTCACACCCAGTAGGGTAGTTATTACTAAGAAAATGGAAAATAACAAGTGTTGGTAAGGGGAGAAATAAAAACCCTTATTCATTGCTTGTAGGGATGCAAAATGGTACAACTTCTATGGGAAAAGTTTGGCAGCTCCTCAGAAAGTTAAACATAGAATTCCCATATGTCCCAGCAATTCCACTTCAAGGTATTGTACCTAAGAGTTGAAAACAGGGACTCGGATATTTGAACATCAATGTTCAAAAGCAGCATTACTTGCAATGGTCAAAAGACAGAAGCGGGAAACGGACTTTGGCCCAGTGGTTAGGGCGTCTGTCTACCACATGGGAGGTCTGAGGTTCAAACCCCGGGCCTCCTTGACCCATGTGGAGCTGGCCCATGCGCAGTGCTGATGCGTGCAAGGAGTGCCGCCCCACGCAGGGGTGCCCCCCGCGTAGAGGAGCCCGACGTGCAAGGAGTGCACCCATAAGGAGAGCCGCCCAGTGCGAAAGAAAGTGCAGCCTGCCCAGGAATGGCGCCGCCCACACTTCCCGTGCCGCTGACGACAACAGAAGTGGACAAAGAAACAAGACGCAGCAAAAAGACACAGAAAACAGACAACCGGGGGGGGGAGGGGAATTAAATAAATAAAAATAAATCTTTAAAAAAAAAAAAAAAAGACAGAAGCAACCCAAGTGTCCATCAGCAGATGAATGGATGAACAAAATGTGGTATATACATATAATGGAATATTACTCAGTCATAAAAAGGAAATTGATATATCTTACAAAATGGATGAACCTTGAAGGCATTAAGCTGAGTGAAATAAGCCAGACACAGAAGAACAAACACTGTATGGTTTTACTTATATGATATACTAGAATAAGCAAACACATAGAGACAGAAAGTAAATTATAGGTTACAAGGGCTAAGGATGGGGGTGGGGGGAGGTGGGCTGGGGCTGGAATGGGTATAGTTTCTGTTTGGAGTGAGGAAAAGTTTTGGTAATGGATGGTGGTGTTAGGAGCAAAATACTGCCAATTCAATTAATATGAATTGTACACACAAAAGTGATTAAAACTGAAATTTTTGTATTATACATGTTACCACAATAAAAAAAAAAAACAACACAGGCTAAGTGATTATGTCATGGAGATCATCAATGTTCCCCATATGACATATATCAATGAAAAACTACCTTTCCTAATACTTTATGAATGGGGACTTATGGCTAGGAATAAAATTTCCAGTGACCACATAATATATTGATTTAAAATGAGGTTTATCTCAAAAAATCTTACAAAAGGGAGCAAGTGGTTGAGTGCCCACCTCCCACATGGGAGGTCCCAGGTTCAGTTCCCAGTGCCTCCTGAAAAAAAACAAAAAAGCAAACAACAAACAAAACGAGCAAAAAAATCAACTCAGGGAAGCCAATGTGGCTCAGTGCTTGAGCACTGGTGTCCCACATATGAGTTCTCAGGTTGAAGCACCAGTGCCCAGAACCTCAAAAAAAAAAAAAAAAAAAAAGAGAAGATAATACTCTGGTACTGCTAGATGGTTCAAAGGATGGAAAGACACTAATACTAAGGTATACATAGAAAACTCTGAATAAATATGCTTCACTGAAGTACAGAAAAAGCAATATACCTAAACTAACATTCTGTAACTTAAGAACTTAAAAATATGTATATGTAAATAAATGTTATAAGTAAACACTTTATAATGCATAAATACATCTTAAACTTGACTAAAAACTTTTTAAAAAAATTTTTATTGGGAGACGAGAACCTTACAATCAGGCACACATTCCTCTGGCATGCAACTCCCTGAGCCCATTTCTACACCCATAGAACTAAAATCTTAACATAACCTATTTCTTAGTTATTTGAAGATTAAATTTTTAAAAAGGGGGTTAGGGAAGTGGATGTGGCTCAAGTGGTTGACTGCCTGCTTCCCATGTATAAGGTCCTGGGTTCAATCCCCCATACCTCCTAAAAACAAAAACAAATGAATAAATGAAAAAAAAAAAACAACAACTCTCATTGGGAAGCAGAAGTGATTCAGCGGTTGAGCACCTGCTTCCCATGTACAAGGACCTGGATTCAATCCCCTGTACCATCTTAAAAAAAAAAAAAAAAGGGAAGGGGATGTGGCTCAACTGATAAGAGTGTCCACCTACCATAATAGGAGGTCCAGGGTTCAATACCCAGGGCCTCATGGCCCGTGTGGTAAACTGGCCCACACGCACAAGGCGTGGTGTGCGACACAGGTGCCTCCTACATTGGGGTGCTCCACACACAAGGAGTGCACCTTGCCAGGAGAGTTGCCCCGCACAAAAAAGTGCAGCCCGCTCAGGAGCGGCACCGCACCAAGAGAGAGCTGATGCAGCAAGATGACACAACAAAAAGAGACACAGAATCCTGGTGCCACCTGAAAAAAATGCAAGGGGACACAGAAGAACACACAGCAAATGGACTCAGAGAGCAGACAGCGGCCGGGTAAGGGGGAATAAATAAAGAAATCTTTAAAAAAAAAATTATTGGGCGGCGAACTTGGCCCAGTGGTTAGGGAGTCTGTCTACCACATGGGAGGTCTGCAGTTCAAACTCCGGGCCTCCTTGACCCAAATGGAGCTGGCCCATGCACAGTGCTAATGCGCGCAAGGACTGCTGTGCCACTCAGGGGTGTCCCCCGCATAGGGGAGCCCCACGCACAAGGAGCGTGCCCCGTAAGGAGAGTCGCCCAGCGTGGAAGAAAGTGCAGCCTGCCCAGAAACGGTGACGCACACACAGAGAGCTGACACAAGAAGATAACGCAACGAAAAGAAACACAGATTCCTGTGCCGCTGACAACAACAGAAACGGACAAAGAAGATGCAGCAAATAGACACAGAGAACAGACAACTGGGGTGGAGGGGAGAGAAATAAATAAATAAATCTTTTAAAAAAATGTATTGCAATAGAGATTCACTTATACCTTAAAAGTTTACACATGACAATATAGAACTATAGATTTCATATAATGAACTTATAAATTGGATTTTTAAATACCTTGTTTAAAAAGAGTAATTAATAATTTAGACTACAAGTTGAAAGTTCAGAACTATGTATACAGTATACTATCATTTGTGAGCACTCTATCTATAGTCATACATTAAGAATGTATACATTGACAGGGAACCTCTCTCCAAATCAGAGGTCCCCAGGGTCGAATCCCTCTGAATCCTAGAGGAGAAAGTTGAGAAGAGAAGACAAAAAAAAATAGATACAGATGATCACGGAGCAAATTGACAGCAGAAACAGCAGGGTGGAGGCAGGGGGGAAAATCTTAAAAAAACAAAACAAAACATATGTATGTCTGTAAATGCTTGGACTTCTACAAATCTAGGTGTACCTATTTAGGCTCTTCCAAGTTTGGTTTATTAACAAGGAAGCACTACTGCCTAGGTCTTTAGAAATTGGGCCAACCATTATTTAAAAAATCATACTCATTCTTTAAGAACACAGAAGGTGAAATGGTTCACCTTGTTTGTACAATCAATCTTTCCAGAACGTAACATTCCTCTTGCATGCAGAGATAACGGTAATTAAAACTGTAACTAAAAGAAGGCAAGCACTCAATCATTGCAGCACTTGGCCTCTGCCATAATTTCATAATCTCTTTCATATGAGTTCATCCAGGGTAAAAAGTTAAGTTTTCTGCTCAGCATTTGTGTATGCATGCTATTTAGTCCAACATGTTTTCCTGAAATATTTCTGCTCATTTTCACAAAGAATATAGATCCTTATGAGAAGAATGTCCCAGCTTCCATGGCTTCTTCAGGGAATCCATTTTACTTAATTTACTCTAATTACCACCTGCTAGCCTTTCCCACTCTGTCACTTAATATTTTAATTCTGGTCTTCCTCTTTGGCTAGAATAGGCTTCCAAAAGGATACTATGCCTTTTCTTTGGTAAATACATCCTATCCTGAGGGAAGCCTACTGTGTCCATTAAAGCCAATTTGATTTACAAAGAATAATACAATCATTAGTTATAAAATAACTTCTGCTTTATTAAATAAAATCTAGATCAGTTTCCCCTAAATAAAAATTTGCTAAAATACATTCATATGCTCTTTCGAAAACAATGCCTTAAGAAAATGATTCAACAAACATAATATCTCAATTTAATATTTTTTTTTTTAAAGATTTATTTATTTCTCTCTCCTTCCCCCCGCCCCGGTGTCTGCTCTCTGTGTCCATTTGCTATGTGTTCTTCTGTGACCACTTCTATCCTTATCAGCAGCACCGGGAATCTGTGTTTCTTTTTGTTGCATCATCTTGTTGTGTCAGCTCTCCGCGTATGTGGCGCCATTCTTAAGCAGGCTGTGCTTTCTTTCCCGCTGGGCAGCTCTCCTTATGGGGAGCACTCCTTGCACGTGGGGCTCCCCTACACGGGGGGACACCCCTGTGTGGCAGGGCACTCCTTGCACGCATCAGCACTGCGCATGGGCCAGCTCCACACGGGTCAAGGAGGCCTGGGGTTTGAACCGCAGACCTCCCATGTGGTAGGCAGATGCCCTATCCATTGGGCCAAGTCCGCTTCCCTCAATTTAATCTTTTATTCATAAGTACTATGTTAAAGGGGAAGCCAGATGTGGCTCAAACAGTTGAGCACCCACCTCCCACATAGGAAGTCCAAGGTTTGGTTTCCAGTGCCTCATAAAGAAGAGAAACAGCAAGCAAACAACAAGCAAAAACAAAGAGTACAAAAAATGGGAGCAAACTACGAGCAAAAAGAAGCAAAAAACAAGCAAAGAGGCGAGGGAGGGGGCAGGGGGAATAAGTACTGTGTTATATAAACATAAAAGAATAAAGAAAGAAAGAATAGTTTCCACTCGTGGACAAAAGGCTAAAGATCTTACTGAATCCCGGATTCTTTGTATAATGACTGGGGCATAAAACATTATCTAGATAGTGAAGAGTCTTATGCATTTTTAAAAATTTTAAATGCTATTGATACTAAAAAAAAAAAAAATCTATTTTAAATACTATATTGACCAAAAACTATGATTTTCTTAATCAACAGATTTAAAAGTTTAATTACTATTATGTGAAATACCAAAGGGACACTGCAGAGCAGTAGGGAAAAGATAGTGTTTCTAATATATGACACTGGGACAATGAATTTCCATTGGAAAAATATCAAGCTTGAACTAGACTTACACCATCCTAAGAAAGAGATTATAGATCTATTAGGAAACAATAAAGCTATTAGAAGATAATATAGGAAAATATCATCATTATGGTGGAGTAGTCAAAAAGATTTTTAAGAAACAAAATGCAATAACTGGGAAGCAGATGTGGCTCCAGCCATTGGACGTCCACCTACCATATGGGAGGTCCCAGGTTCAGTTCCCAGTGCCTCCTAAAGAAGACAAGTCAGCAAGGTGATGCAACCAGGAAACACAATGAGAGACACAACAAGCAGGGAGTGGAGGTGGCTCAAGCAACTGAGCACCTCCATCCTACATAGGAGGTCCCGGGTTCCATTCCCAGTGCCTCCTAAAAAAAGGATGAGCACACAACAAAGAGACACAGAGAGCAGACAGTGAGCACAAACGATGGGGGGGGGGATAAATAAATAAATCTTAAAAAAAAAAAGGTAATACTCATAGAGGAAAATTTTACTCCAGGAAAATTAAGAACTTCTGTATATAAGAAGTACCATGAGAAAGTGAAGCAGAAGATATTCGTAACACATAAGCAGCAAAGAACTTACAGATAGAATATAAAAGGAATCCCTTTAAATCATAAGAAAAACAGAAATCAGTATAAAAATGGGCAAAATCTTTGACACAACAGAAGAAATACAGAGGTCCAATAACATATGGAAAGGTGGCCTATATCACTAATAATTAAGAAATAAAAATTAAAACCTTAAAAACACACCACTATATACCCACCTGAGTAGCTAATAGCAAAAGTCTGAAAATACCAAGTAGTTATAAAGATATAGAGTAGCTGGAACTCACACTCCTGGAGGCAATATATTTGGCATTACCTAAAGATACATACACCCTATAATCCAGTAATTCCACTCCTAGGTATATACTTTCTTTATGGAAATATGTGCGTATGTGCACCAGAATAGTGCCCTGACAGAATCCTGCTCTTCTCTGTACGCCCCTCCCAGCCGTGGCTGGTGTGGACCCGGGGTCCTTGGACACAGGGTGCAATGGCCACTCCAACCATCAAAACAGCATTTCCTGTGTTATATCTACAAGGAATAGAAGATTTGACCAAAATTCCCAAGAGTTGTTGTTTGTTTTTTTTTTACAAGAAGCAACTGTCACCCTTAAAGGTAGGACAGTTGTCCTGCCATCATTTTGAGCTTTTCTACAAACTGACTGAATATTTTCATGAAATCTATGTTGATACTGAGAGAAAAATTTATAAAAGATTGGGAATGAAAAGACATGAAGAAATTGCTGTCTCAGGACAGTGCCCCCTATAAAATGTCAAATATACTCTCAGGAAACATTCAGTACCTGTGGTGGGTAATGATTGGCCTACATTTTGATTTTCAAGGAGACCCACTCAGCAAGACAGAACCCTCATTTTAGGTCCAGGTAATAACATTAATTTTATATGCCACAATAGGAAAAGATTGGATCACAAACCTATCAACTCTGTTCTACAGCGTGTAGGAGTTCAGCATGTAAACTTTACAACACCTTCAGTTATCCATGTGTGATTCAAGACTTACTTCCAGTTGGATCCTGGAGAAAATGACCTTAAATATTTTGGATGCAGTAGCCTTCTCTCACTTGCTGGCCCTTTCAGTCTTTGAAGAGTTACGAAAACATACAGAAATAGTTTGATGAATGAATTGCATGTTAAAAGGTTGTAAAGCTATATAAAGGTGTAAAATTAAAAATACCATTCCTAACATTTGTTCACATTATGATATATGCATTCAGGGAAAAAACTTTTGCCATTAAAATAATAAAATTTTTCCCAGTTCCTGCCAGAGAAGATGAGTAAGACGTGAGCTGACGCCATGGGCTGGCATGGCGAGCTGACACAACAAGACAACGCAATAGGAGACACAAGGAGGAAAACATAATGAGAGACACAACAAAACAGGGAGTGGAGGTGGCTCAGGTGATTAGGAATCTCCCTTCCACGTGGGAGGTCCTAGGTTCAGTTCCTGGTGCCTCCTAAAAGGAAGACAAGCAGACAATGAACAGACAGTGAGCACAAACAATGAGGGGGTGTGGAGAAATAAATTTTAAAAACAAATCTTTAAAATAATAATAAATTTTTATGAAGACTATTAAGGGCAAGAGAAAGCAACTCAAGACCATTTTATTCAGTAAAAAAGCAGGATATTGAATTGTATAAACAATATAATCCCATTTTATATGTATATGTTTATATGCTTGGGGGGAAAAAAAACCCAGGAAATAGCTTTGTACGAGCCTAGAGCAGATCCAAGAGGAGGGACTTGCATCATGGCTGCCAGGATGGGGAAGGCTGCCCAGGAGGCCTCTTCCCGAGCTGGGTCTCTCTCCTCCCCAGCTCTCACCCAGAGGCCTGCACCGCCACCCCCACATCCACTATGGAGAAAAGAGAATTGACCCAGAAGGTGAAGCTGGCCAAGCGGGCTGAGTGTGACAACGACATGGCCATGTGCATAAAGGCCATGACAGAGCAGGGGGTTGAGCTGTGCAAAGAGCTGTGCAACCTGCTCTCAGTGGCCTACAAAAACATGGTCAGGGGGCGCTTGGAGGGTCATCTCCAGCACTGAGCACAGAACTGATACCTCCAACAAGAAATTGTAACTGATAAAGGACTATTGGGAGAAAGTGGAGTAACAACTAAGGTCCACCTGCACCACAGTCCTGGAATTGTTGGATAAGTAATTAACCAATGCAAGAGTAAGGTCTTCTATTTGAAAATGAAGGGAGCTTACTTCTGGTAACTTGCTGAAGTGGCACATGGCAATGATTGAAAACAAATGATATTTAGTTCCCAAAAAATTTACTAGGCATTTGATATAAGAAGGAGATGCAACCTACATATCCAATCCACCTGGGGCTGGCTCTTAACTTTTCTGTATTTTACTATGAGATCCTTAATAACCCGGAGCTTGCCTGTACTCTGGCTAAAACGACTTTCGATGAGGCCATGACAGAACTTGATACACTGAATGAAGATTCATACAAGGATAGCACCCTCATCATGAAGTTGCTTAGAGACAACCTAACATTATGGACATCAGACAGTGCAGGAGAAGAATGCGATGTAGCAGAAGAGGCAAAAAACTAAATACATACAGGATGTCATCTTTCCCCTCAAGAACCTTTTTACACATCTCCATCCCTTATTCCACTTGGATTTCCTATAGCAAAGAAACCCATTCATGTGTGTGGAATCAACTGTTTAGTCTTTTCACACTGCAGCTTTGGGAAAACTTAATTCCTTGATTTGTGTTTGTCCTGGCCTTCCTGGTGTGCAGTACTGCCATAGAAAAGTATTAAAAATTTCATTTCACATAAACATAAGTAACTTCCAAACACTTATGTAGAGCACTAAAATGTGTCTGGTATTTAAGTAATCTGAACCAGTTCTGCAAGTGACTGTGTTTTATAATACTGTGAAGATAAGAAAATGCAGTTAATTACAATTAAAGAGTATTCTACATAACTTAATTTCTACATTCTCTCTCTTACTCTTCCTTCAGGGATTTCCTTTCAATAAACAACTTTTCAATGCTCTTAATTTATTCCAGAAGCATTAGATTGAATGGAAAAACATTTGACATTTCTTGGCTGGTGGTCACAGGGTCACAAACTGAAATGTCTCCTACATAATAAAGTATGGAGGTCAAGTATATCTGTGGCAACAGGGAGTTTCATTATTCACTCTTCATATACTACAGTTTAAGTTGACAACTAACTTTCCAATAAAAATTCACTTATACTCAAAAAAACAAAACAAAGCAAAACCAAGATCCTAGAGTTGGTAGGTGTATCCAAGAGACTTCAATGGTGTTCATTTTTGGGTTGTCCATGTGTCAGCTGAATCTCAACAGAGTTGCAACACATACTCTCCAGTTCAATGGACTCACCCAGGACAACTAACAGGGAGGAGATGATGGAGAAACAACATACCAAGGAACCAAGAATGCCTATAACTGCAAGCAAGAGAGTCCCGTCCATCAGATGTATGAGATCAAAGCCCACTCAATTAATGGTGGAGTGGGTATCATCATTCCAGAGTCTTCAGGATTGGGAAATGAACTATGGATTAAAATAAACTTACTGATAGTCTACTATGGACTTACTGTGATTTTAGCAACGGAAGAAATACTGCTGTGGAGGTAGTGATCCATGGATGATGTGGGGTTAGGGAGAGGGAAAAAGAGGTATAACGGGGGTATTTTCAGGACTTGGGAATCATCCTAAATGACATTACAATGACAGATAAAGTTCATACCTTACAGAGTCGAATGCGAGAGAGTGTAAACTACAATGTAAGCTATAAGCCATGCTTAGTGGCAATGCTCTAACATGTGTTTATCAATTGCAATGAATGTACCAGACTGATGAAAGATGTTGCTAATGCGGGAAAATTTAGGAGGTGTGGAGAGCGGGACATAGGGGACTTCCCTAAGTATTCCCTATAACATTTATATAACCAAAGTATCTTTTAAAGAATTTAAAAAGTAGGAAAAAAACCACAAACGAACCAGGAAACAATTACACCAGAACTGTCTTTACACAGTAGGATTATAGGGATTTTATTTTCTTCTCGATACTTTTCCATATTTTCCAACTGCTTTATAGTGAGCATAATTAATTTTTTAAGCCAGGAAAAGATGTTAAAGTGACATGAAGAATATATTCCTATATAACAAATTCTGCAAAGTTGCAAATTAAATAGGCTATAGTCCACATGTTTTCATCCTGATTGCTTTACTAGGAGAAAATGTGGCAAATGGAATACCTTTCAAATAGTCCAGGTTCAAAGCATTTTGCCATCGCACATCCACTATCAATTTCAGTAGAATTTTATTTTTGGTAAAAGGAAAAAAATATTTGCTTTAAGTATTTAAGAGATAGATCTAAAATATGATCATACTTTTTCAAAGAAAATTTTAAAATTTGTTTAAACTAGAAAATCTTTTTAACTTGAAAGTGTACTGTGGTTTGGTTGTATGTTGCTAGGCAGTTGCTATGTCACCTCCCAATTGCTTTTCTTTAGAAGATTATTGTCATCATTTTACTAGAATCTTAATACATTTTAAAAAAGATTTATCTATTTATTTATTTCTCTCCCCTGCCCCCACCCCGGTTGTGTGTTCTCTGTGTCTATTTGCTGCGTCTTCTTTGTTCGCTTCTGTTGTTGTCAGCGGCACGGGAATCTGTGTCTCTTTTTTTGTTCTGCCATCTTGCGTCAGCTCTCCGTGTGGGCGGCGCCATTCTTAGGCAGGCTGCACTTTCTTTCGCGCTTGGCGGCTCTCCTTACGGGGGGCACACTCCTTGCGCGTGGGACTCCCCTACGTGGGGGACACCCCTGCGTGGCACGGCACTCCTTGTACCCATCAGCACTGCACATGGGCCAGCTCCACACGGGTCAAGGAGGCCCGGGGTTTGAACCGCGGACCTCCCATGTGGTAGACAGACTCCCTAACCACTGGGCCAAGTCCGCTTCCCTTAATACATTTTAATGTTGGATGTGTCTCAGAAATTCTGATGAAAAGTAGAGCAAGGGAAGCGGACTTGGCCCAATGGACAGGGTGTCCGCCTACCACATGGGAGGTCCGCAGTTCAAACCCTGGGCCTCCTTGACCCGTGTGGAGCTGGCCCATGCGCAGTGCTGATACACGCAAGGAGTGCTGTGCCACGCAGGGGTGTCCCCCGCGTAGGGGAGCCCCACACACAAAGAATGCACCCCGTAAGGACAGACGCCCAGCGCGAAAGAAAGTTCAGCCTGCCCAGGAGTGGCACCGCACACACGGAGAGCTGACACAGCAAGATGATGCAGCAAAAAGAGACACAGATTCCTGGTGCCACTGATAAGGATAGAAGTGGTCACAGAAGAACACAAAGCGAGTGGACACAGAGAGCAGACAACTGGGGGGGGGGGGGAAGGGGAGAGAAAAAAAAAGTAGAGCAAAATGAAAATATTGGTAATTATTAACAAGTATAATACTATTCTGAACTTAGAAGACTTTTATATAAAGCCTATGAAGTCACAGAGAAAACAAATATTTAATGTCTCCAAATATTTGAATGTTTTCACATATATGTACATGAACAAGTATGCTTTTAACTAATAAAAGTGAAATTTTTCATTAAGGAAAAAAGTATATAGCAGCTCCAAACTGAAGCAACACATCAATGTCTAACAATGAGAGAATGGATAAATACATTTTGTTATTGCTATAATGGAACGCAGGGAAGTGGCAAAAATGAATTAATACCAGCTATACAAAACAACATGGATTAATCTTAGCAGCATTTTTATTGAGCAAAAGAAGCATATACATACTATATTGTTCTACTGATGTAAAACAAAAAAATAGATTAAGCTATATTATTCAGGTATGCACACTTAGATGGTCACACCATAAAACAAAACAAGAAAATTATTATTTTAAAAAGTCAGGGTAGGACAACCAGCAAAATGGCAACAGAGTAAGGAGCTCCTAGAGTCAGCTCCTGATACAGGGCAGTTAGTAATCACTCAGAGCTATCTAAAGCACCTATTTAGGTGCTCCAGGAGACCAGAAGAGCATTCTGCCACATCCTTGAAAAAATGGAAGGAGGCGATTACTCATCTGCAGAGATTTGTAAGTAGAGCGCTCCACACCATGGAGGCCAGTGCCCATCCTCCACTGGAGGCACAAGCGACCAAGGGAGCTATTTCACGGCTGGAATTGGAAGCTCCACGTCCCAAAAACGGGAAAGAAAGAGACTGCTGGGCACCAACTTCAACTACTGATTAGCGCATTCAGTGGACTAAAGTATAATCCTAAGAACAGCTAAAGTTTGAACCTGTCCAAGTCAGAAAGAGGCCAACAGCTGCCATTTAACTCTGCACCTGGCACAGGGGAAGCCAGGTGGAATGAAAATCACAATGCTAGTAGGTACCAGCTTTTTTTCATCTAGACCAGACTGCAGCTCTATAAGGCCCAGCCCCACCTCCAGCAGGGAAGAAGCTGGGGAGACCTGCACCAGCCTCTCCAGGAATCTACAGGCCACCCCATGGAGGCCAGTGATCATCCTACTTTGGCAGTGCAACCTGCCCCAGGAGTTGTTCTGTGACTGGAATTGGAAGCTCCATTTCCCAAAAACAAGGGAGGAAGAGACAGCTGGCCACTGATTTCAGCTACTAATTAGTAAATTCAGCTGGCTAAAGTATAACCCTAAGAACAGCTGAAGTTTGAACCTGTTCAAGTCAGAAAGAGGCCAATAGCTGCCATTTTGACTCCAACCCCAGCATGAGGGGAAGCCAGGCTGAATGAAAATCACAGTGATGGTAGAGGTTGTTTTCTTAAACCCAGATTGGCCTGCAGCCCTAGCCTAGGCTTCAGCCCCACCTCTAGTAGGGAGGAGGCTGGCAGGTCCTGACCAGCCTATCCAGGTAAACTGTAGGTAGCTTTGGCTGGCACAGACTGAATAATCAGAAGATTATCAGGGCAAATGTAGTCAGCTTAGAACCATACTGCATAGACTGCTGCCCACACCTGCAGCTCCATCCCTGCCCTAGGCAGAGGAGAAAGGGGCGTGAAGCTTTATCAGTCTCTCTGGGCAGCTATAGCCTAGGCCTGCACAACTTGGATTATTTCACATAGCTATTACTCTGTTACTATCCCTGGCAAAGGAGAAAGTTGGAAGAAGCTTCATTGGTCCCTGGGGCAATGAGGGCAGCTTGAGTCTCCACAGCTTATAGCACCAACTACATCCTTGGCTCCTACTACACAACCAGCAACAGAGAGAAAGGGTAGGAAGCCCTAAACTAAAGAGAAAAACTGCACCCAGAATAAATACTCTAGTAAGCCAGATGCCAAGACACCAACAAAAAATTACAATCCACACCAAGAAATGGGAAGATATGGCCTAGTTAAAGGAAAAAGATAAGCCTCCAGATGACATAAAGGAGTTGAGACAACTAATCATAGATGTTCAAACAAATCACCTTAATAAATTCAGTGAGATGGCTAAGGAGATTAAGAAGATTAGCTGACACTGGATGAACAAAGAATTTGAAAGCATACACAGAAAAAAAGCAGATCTTATGAGAATGAAAGGCACACTAAATGAAATTAAAACACATTGGAGGTGGCGGACTTGGCCCAGTGGTTGGGGCATCCGTCTACCATATGGGAGGTCCGCAGTTCAAACCCCGGGCCTCCTTGACCCATGTGGAGCTGGCCCATGTGCAGTGCTGATGAGTGCAGGGAGTGCCGTGCCACGCAGGGGTGTCCCCCACATAGGGGAGCCCCAAGTGCAAGGAGTGCGCCCCGTAAGGAGAGCCGCCCAGTGCGAAGGAAAGTGCAGCCTGCCCAGGAATGATGCCGCACACACGGAGAGCTGACACAACAAGATGACGCAACAAAAAGAAACACAGATTCCCGAGCCACTGACAACAACAGAAGCCGACAAAAGAAGACGCAGCAAATAGACACAGAGAACAGACAACCGGGGTGGGGGGGGAAGGGGAGAGAAATAAATAAATAAATCTTTAAAAAAAAAAAAACAAATTGGGATACACCAAATGTAAGGTAAGAAATATAGTTGGTAGTAATATTTTGACAATGCTCTTGTATAGTTTGTAACAAATGTTTCACACCAATGCAAGGAGCTGGTGGAGGGGTGATGTATAAGACCCCTGTGTGATGTTATATATGTTTATTTTGTAAATTCACAATCTTTACTATACCCTTATTGTTTATGTGTGTTCATGTATGAATAATATACTTCAATAAAAAAATTTAAAAATTAAAAAATTTTTAAAAAACCACATTGGGGAAAGCAGATGTGGCTAAGTGACAGAGCTTCCACCTACCATATGGGAGGACCTGGGTTAGATCGCTGGGGCCTCCTGGTGAAAAAGAAGAGAAGGCATGCCCGTGCAATGAGCCCATGCCCACACGATTGCCCACATGGTGAGAGCAAGTACCTGCGTGGTGAGTCAGTGCCTGTACAAGTGAGTCACACAGCAAGATGATGCTACATCAAAAGAGAGACAAGGAGAGAGTCAAGGTAAAGCACAGCAGAAACCAGGAACTGAGGTGGCACAATCAACAGGGAACCTCTCTCCACATCAGGGATCTCCAGGATCGGGAGAGAAAATGAAAAGACGAGACAATACAGACAGCAAAAACAGCAGGACGGGAGGAAGGGAAAGGGGAAAAATAAGTCTTTAAAAAAAAACAACACACAAACTGGAATACTGCAATGATGGCTTCAGGCCATTATACATTTTGTCAAAACCTATAAAATTTTGTGGTACAAAGTTTAACCATAATGTAAACTATAGACCATGGTTAATAGCAATACTTCAATATGTATTCATCTACTATAAAAAATGTACCACACTATTGGAAAATGTTGTTAGTTGGGGAAACTATGGGAGGGGTAGGGGTGGGATATATGGAAATCCCCTATATTTTCAATGTAACATTTATGTAATCTAAAGCTCCTTTAAAAATAAAGAAAAAATGCACATTAAAAAAGAACAGATTGGAATCATATAACAGATTTGAGGAGGCAGAAGAAAGGATTGGTGAGCTTGAAGAAATGACCTCTGAAAGTAAACATACAAAAGAACAGATGAAGAATGGAAAAAATTGAATAAGGTCTCAGGGAACTAAAAAACAGCAAAGGCATGCAAACATACATGTCATGGCTGTCCCAGAAGGAGAAGAGAAGGGAAAAGGAGCAGAAGGAATAGTTGAGGAAATAAAGGTAGAAAATTTCCCAACCTTATTGAAGGACACAGATATCCTCGTCCAAAAGGCACAATGTACTCCCATCTGAAAAAATCCAAGAAAACCAACTCCAAGACCCATACTTACCAGAATGTCAAATGCTAAAGACAAAGAGAGAATTCTGAGAACAGTAAGAGAAAAGCATAACATATAAGGGATACCCAATAAGATTAAGTTCTGATTTCTCACCAGAAACCACGGAGGCAAGAAGACAGTAGTATGATTTAAGATACTGCAGGAAAAAAATACACAGCCAAGAATGTTCTATCTGGCAAGATTGTCTTTCAAAAATGACTGCAAGTTTAGAATATTCACAGATAAACAGTCACTGAGAGTCTGTAACCAAGAGACCAGATATGCAGGAAATACTAAAGGGTGTGGCAACAGCCTGAAAAGAAGAGAGAAGCCTGGAAAAGAGTCTAGAAATGAAGATTATATCAATAAAAGTAAATGAAAAGTGTCAAAAGATTGGTAAATAAAATATGGCAGAAAACTCAAATATCTAGGAATAAACTTAACCAATCATATAAACCACTTGTACTCAGAAAACTACAACTCAAAGTTAAAAGAAATTTTAAAAGTTCTAAATAATTGGAAGAACATTCCATGCTCAGAATGGAAGACTAAATATCATTAAGATGTCAATTCTACTCAAATTGATATACAGATTCAATGTAATCCCAATAAAAATTCCAACAGCATTTTAAAAATAATTAGAAAACACAATTTATCAAATTTGGAAGGGTATGGGGTCCTAATAGCCAGAAACATCTTAAAAAGGAAAAGCAAAGTTGGAGGACTCTCATTTCTGGACTTTAAAATCATATTACCTAGCTACAGTGGTAAAAACAGCATGGTCCTGGCAAAAGACAGACACAAAGACCCATGGAACCAAACTGATGGTTCAGAAACAGACCCTCACATGTATGGTCAAGTGATTTTTCACTAACCTGTCAAACCCACCCAGCTTGGGCAGAATAGTCCATTCAACAAATGATGCTGAGAGAACTGGATAGCCATAGCCAAAAGAAGGAAAGAGGACCCCTATTTCACACCTTATCCAAAAATTAACTCAAAATGAATCAAAAACCTAAATATAAAAACAAGAACCATAAAACTTCTAGAGGGAAACGGACTTGGCCCAGTGGTTAGGGAGTCCGTCTACCACATGGGAGGTCCGCGGTTCAAACCCCGGGCCTCCTTGACCCATGTGCAGCTGGCCCATGCGCAGTGCTGATGCGCACAAGGAGTGCCGCCCCACGCAGGGATGTCCCCGCGTAGGGGAGCTCCACGCGCAAGGAGTGCGCCCTGTAAGGAGAGCCGCACAGCGCGAAAGAGAGTGCAGCCTGCCCAGGAATGGCGCCGCCCGCACTTCCCATGCCGCTGACGACAACAGAAGCGGACAAAGAAACAAGACGCAGCAAACAGACACAGAGAACAGACAACTGGGGGAGGGGGGGAATTAAATAAATAAATAAATCTTTAAAAAAAAAAACAACTTCTAGAACAAAATGTAGGAAAATATCTTCAAGACCTGGTGGTAGGTAGTGGATTCTTAAAGGAGATAAGAGGAGGACTGAGATGAACTACTGACGTTTAATGTATGTAGAAGTTTTAATTAGCTTTACTGTAAAAGTGTGGAAATACACAGAGTTGATAGTAACACATTATAGTGAGTAACAGCTGCTTTATAAATGGGGACATGGCTGAAAATGGTAGTTTAGGGATGTAAATACCAATTGACAGAATGCTAAAGAATAATCTAGGAACTGAAAAGCACAGTAAACCCAATGGTGGATGAGAACTGTGGTTGACGGTACAGACGCAAGAGTGTCCTCTGTAAACTAAATCAAACGTACATCACTATTGCAGGGGGGTGGAAATGTGGAGAAGCATGGGAAAAATACAACCGGAGTGACCTATGGACTGTGGTTAGCAGTAATAATGTAATATTCTTGCATCTATGCCAAAGATATAAAATGGGGGAGTATGGAAAATGTGTGCCAAGTGTACACTACGGACCTGGTAATAATCGGCTGATAGTATCTCATAATCCTTAACAAATGTTCCACCATAGTGTGGTGGGTTGGTAGAGAGGTGCTGTTCAGGAATTCTGCACATGTGCATGATTATTTTGTAAGTGTACAACCTCTGTCATAAAAACATATTTTAAAAATAATAATAGGGTGGCTTGGGAGGAAAATACACCAAATGTAAGATAAGGACTATAATTGGTAAGATTTTGACAATATTCTTTCATAATTTTTAACAAATGTCACATGACAATGCAAGGTGTTGGTGGAGGGTTGATATATGGGACTCCTACATGTTACGCATGTTTGTTTTATAAGTTCACAACTTTTACTATACACTTATTGTTTATGTATATTCATATACAAATGATATAAAAATAATAATAGGGTAGGTTGGAGGAAAAATACTTTGGTTAGTAGTAATATTTTGAGGATGCTCTTTAATCATTAGTTAAAATTGTTTAACAACAATGCAAGGTACTAGCGGTAGGGTGAGATATGAAAGCCCTGTATGATGTTATATATGTTTGTTTTGTTAAGTTCACAACTTACACTTAACAATACACGTATTGTTTACATATGTTCGTGTATGAGTGATACGCTTCAATAAATTTTAAAAATTTAAAAAAAGTCAGGGTAGGGGAGCCAACGTGGCTCAGTGGTTGAGCACTGACTTCACATGAGGTCCCAGGTTCAATTCCTGGCCCTAGTACCTCAAAAAAAGAAGGAAAAAAAAAAAAAGGAGGAAAAAAAAGTCAGTATAAGGTAATCTCTGGGGGGTAAGGTAGGGGATGTGATCAGAAAGGGGTATATGAAAAGTCTTCAGGGAAGTGGACTTGGCCCAATGGATAGGGCATCCGCCTACCACATGGGAGGTCCAAGGTTCAAACCCCGGGCCTCCATGACCTGTGTGGAGCTGGCCCACGCGCAGTGCTGATGTGTGCAAGAAGTGCTGTGCCACGCAGGGGCGTCCACCTGCATAGGGGAGTCCCATGCACAAGGAGTGTGCCCCGTAAGGAGAACCGCCCAGCGCAAAAGAAAGTGCAGCCTGCCCAGGAATGGCGCCGCATACATGGAGAGCTGACACAACAAGATGACGCAACAAAAAGAAACACAGATCCCTGTGCCGCTGACAGTCACAACAGAAACGGACAAAGAAGAACACGCTGCAAACAGACACAGAGAACAGACAAATGGGGTGGGGAGAAATAAAATAAAAATAAATAAATAAATAAGTAAGTAAATAGTTTTGCCCTGGTATCTTTTTTCTTTCTTTCTTTTTTTTTTTGAGAGAAGTACCAGGGATTGAACCCAGGACCGACTAAGCTACACCTGCTCCCCTGCCCTGGTATCCTGAGATACAAATACAAAATCTTTGAAAATTTCTAATACCAGGCCCCAATTCTGCTATACTTCCAAAAGTCCTTTATAAGATATATATTTGGAACTCAGAATATACTTTCCTCCAACTAATACTATATGTAAATAATAGACAATCTAGCTTGCATAATCTTTTATAACCCACATATGACTGAATAGTTTAGTATACTAAATCAAACACATTTTGAGGGCTTTATTTTGTTATTTGGTTGGCAACTTACCCATGATATTGTTTCTGTGGTTTTAGAAAGCATTTCACAGTGCAATGAAAAAAAACGTTCACAGTTCAACAAAGCCTTGCAATGGCCACCTACTAAAACTAAAAAAGCTAGGTGGCAGCACGGGTGGGGTGGGATCTCTTAAAAGCATCAAAGAGCAACAGGATAAGAACATCTAGAAGATGATGCAATTCCAGAAAGAAGAAGCCCTGCATTCTAGGCGTCCTGGGCCCAACAACAACATTGACAGCCCTGGTAAACTAACCCCTGATTTGGACTAAAAACCCAAAGAAGTGATACTGTCACAGTAAAGGTGAACAAAAAGAAAACTAGCCCACACATGGAATGCAACTAGATTTCAGAAAATATAAAAATCAGGGAAGCGGACTTGGCCCAGTGGATAGGGCATCTGTCTACCACATGGGAGGTCCGCAGTTCAAACCCTGGGCCTCCTTCACCCGTGTGGAGCTGACGCACGCAAGGAGTGCCGTGCCACGCAGGGGTGTCCACCATGTAGGGGAGCCCTACGCTCAAGGAGTGCAGGCCGTAAGGAGAGTCGCCCAGCGTGAAAGAAAGTGCAGCCTGCCCAGGAACAGCGCCGCACACATGGAGAGCTGACGCAGCAAGCTGACACAACAAAAAGAAACACAGATTCCCGTGCCGCTGACAACAACAGAAGCAGACAAAAAGAACATGCAACAAATGGACACGAGAACAGACAACTGGGAAGGGGAGAGAAATAAATAAAATAAATCTTTAAAAAAAAATATCTGAAATTGGAAAAACGTAATCCTTGGGTACTAGTGATCCCCAGATGAAGGAAAAAAAAAAACCTCTGTAGAGGGAGTGCTTGAAGCTCAGTGACTGAGCATCTGCTTCCCATGTATGAGGTCCTGGGTTCAATCCCCAGTACCTCCTTTTAAAAAAGATCCTCTCTAGATGAAGATAACATTATCCTATTTTGATCACACAATTTTCCCAATTCAATATTCAGCACTCAAACTGTGGCACATCAGAAGACAAAACAAGTTAAGTAAAAACAGCTAAAACAATGGGCAAACAAAACAGGAACCCTAGATATTACTAGACTACTCATTTATCTGTTTACTATGTTCAAGGAGAAAAAAGTTAAAGCCTGAAAAATTGATCAGAAAACAAGAAGCTACTTTAAGGGGGAAAAAAGACAAGCAGGGAAGCAGATGTGGCTCAAGTGATTGGGCTCCCATCTATCACACAGGAGGTCCAAAGTTTGATACCTGGGACCTCCTGGTGAAGGCAAGCTGGCCCGCACAGAGAGATGGTCCATGTGGAGAGATGGCCCATGCAGAGTGCTGCCTTGCACAGGAGTTCTGGCCCAGACAGCTGGCACAGCAACAAAATGACACAACAAAAAGAGACACAGAGGAGAAACAATAAGAGATGAAGCAGACTGGGAGGTGAGGTGGCCCAAGAGAACAAGCACCTCTCTCCCACTTGGGAAGGTCCTGGTTCCCAGAGTCACCTAATGAGAATACAAGCAGACACAGAAGAACACACAGTGAATGGACACAGAGAGCAGGCAATGGGGGGGGGGGGGGGGGGAGAGGAGAGAAAGAAAGAAATCTTAGAAAAATTTTTTTTTCAAGAAAAAAAATCTAGGACTAAAACATGAAATCACGACCACCAACACTCAAGGACAATCTTAAAAGAGATTAGATATAGCTGAAGAGAGAATTAGTGAACTGGAAGATAAACCAGGAAAAAGATCCAAAACAAAGTACATAGTGCAAAAACATAAAAAACAAAAATGACAACAACAAGGGAAGATAAGTAATACAGAGGATACATTACAAGGCCAAACATATATTTAATGGAAGCCCAGGAGGGAGATAAGAGGACAAAATGAAGGAGAAGCAATATCTGGAAAGATAGTGGCTGAGACGTTTCTAAAATCAATTAAAGATATTGAGTCATATATTCACCAAGACCTCCAAATCCCAAACATACTACATTTTTTTCACAAACCAACTGGGTTTGGTATAGTTAAATTGCAGAAAACCAAAGACAGAAAATTTTTAAAAGCTGAGATACGAGACTGGGAGGAAGACTTTCATCTAAGAAAAAAGAGCCTAAAAGCTGACTTCTCAAAACCAAAAATGGAAGAAGACTGACAATGGAATGTGCTGAGAAAATAACTGCCAATCTAGAATTTTATACACAGTGAAAATAATCTTCAAAATGTACGTTATAGATAAAAAGTAAAGGGTATAACACTGTTGCACTTTATCAAGATTCATCAAAATGTAAAAAGGGCTCCAGAAAAAGAACAAATTTTACTCTAAGTAAATTATACTTCAATAAAGTTGGAATAAAAAAAATTCCTCTTTCAAAATGAAGGTTAATTAAAAAAAGCAAAGATATGCTCAAAAAAGCAAAAACAAAGACTTTGCCTTCTTCAAAAAGAAAATGGCTTTAGAGGAAATTTGGAATGATGAGCAACACATATAGTAATTATCTGGGCAAATTTAAGTGAGCGAGCATAACACTGTATAACACAATAATGTCTTATGAGTCTGAAATAACTTTTTATAAGTATAAGAGAATTAAACTAAACCACAACAATAGCATATAAGTCAGAAGGGAGATAAATGAAGACTAAGTGCTCTAAGACCCTTGCATTGCCGAGGAACAAGGTAAAAGAATCAATTAACAGTGAATTTTTTAATTTGGAAAAAAAATCTTTCAAATTAAGAGATATTAAGAGAAAATACATAACCAAGTGGTAAGTTTAAAGCCAAATATAACAGTAATTACATTAAATGTAAACGGAGTAAATGCTTCATTTAAAAGAAAAAGATTTTCAGATTGGATCTAAGAATGGAAAAAATGTACAATATGCTGTTTACAAGAGATATACTTAAAATGCAGGACTCAGAAAGGTTCAAAGTAAAAGAATGGGGAAAGATATGACATGTAAACATTAACTAATAATTGACAGAACAAGTAGGAAAATAAGAATAAAGAGTTAACAAAACTGGGAAGCAGACGTGGCTCAACTGGTAGAACATCCATCTACCATATGGAGGGTCCAGGGTTCAATCCCCAGAGCCTTCTGACCCATGTGGTAAACTGGCTCGTGCACAGTGCTGCCGCATGCAAGGAGTGCCCTGCCATGCAGGGGCACCACCGCGTAGGGGTGCCCCACGCTCAAGGAGTGCACCCCACAGGGAGAGCCGCCCCTCGGGAAAAAAGCGCAGCCCACCCAGGAGTGGCACCGCACACAGGGACAGTTGACACAGCAAGATGACGCAACAAAAAGGGATGCAGTTTCCCAGTTCTGCTGGATAATGCAAGCGGACGCAGAAGAACAAACAGCAAATGGACACAGAGAGCAGATAACGGAGGCAGGGGAGAAATAAATAAAACAAATCTTAAAAAAAAAATTAACGAAACTAACAGTTGTGATCTAATAAAACATATATAAAAGATCAGATGGCGACAGATTGACAGGCAGAGCTGAATGTTCTCACAAAAATGGAGAAAGAACCTGTCTGGGGGACCTAGTTTGGGGGTCAGCAAATGAGGATAGTGCTACACAACTCCCAGGAGGACAAGGGACAGAGAGACAAAGAAGCTGAAAAGATAAGCATGAGTTCCCAAGCCCCAGTAGCAGCCAGGAAGGTCTTCCCTTCCTCAACCCCAAGATATTAAGCTGGGATAAAATCCCTGTCTCACTGCAGTCAACTGAGAGGGGAAAAGACATCTTTCCTGTCCGCTTTTGTAAGGGAATAGGGAGGGGAGGATGGGGCGCTTTTCTGCATTGAATTCTGCCAGCAAAGCACAAGTTGAATCTCTGATCTGGCAATTCAACACAGGAATACAAGAAAGCCCAGACTGAAACACCTCCATGGAAAGGTGACTAGTGCCATCTGCTGGCCTGTCTGGAAACTGCATGGACAAAAACTGCTTGCACTCTATCCAACCCCAGTGAGGAAATCTGTGCCCCATAGTTGAGTTTCTAGCCTAATTTTGAAAACTTAAACTGGGCAGTTTTAAAGACAGAATAAGTTCACCCAAATATCAAAGAAGAGCTGTGGGGGGAAAAAATAAGCAAGAGAGAGAAATTAGCCATCAGAGTGAAGACATCAACATATTCAGATGTCTAGACATTAGGAAAAAATTATAAACCATACTACGAAACAGGAAGAGATGGCCCAGACAGAAGAACATACCAAATATCCTAAAAAGATACAGGATTTAATACAATCTCATCAGTGATAATCACACAAATCTCCTAAATCATGTCAAAGAACTTACAGAAAAATTTACAGAAAAAATATCCTTTAAGAAAAAAAGGATATTAGAAGATACTGGAAGAGCATAAAGAACAACTTGAGAGCCTACAAAGAAAAGTAACAGACCTCATGGGAATGAAAGACACCATGGATGAGATTAAAAATACATTAGAAGCATATAAGAGGGAAGCAGATGTGGCTCAACTCATAGATCCTACCATATAGGAGGTCCAGGATTCAAATCAAGGAACCGTGTGGTAAGCTGGCCCATGCACAGTGCTGCCATGTGCAAGGAGTGCCATGCCACACAGGGTTCTCCTCCATGTAGGGGAGCCCCACGTGCAAGGAATGCGTCCTGAAAGGAGAGATGCACTGCGCAAAAAAACCCCAGCCCACCCAGGAGTGGCACCGCAAACACGGAGAGCTGACGCGGCAAGATGATGCAACAAAGAGAGACACAGATTCCTGGTGCCGCTGAGAATGGAAGCGGACACAGAAGAACACACAGCAAATGGACACAAATGGGCAGGGGGGAAGGGAGAAATAAATAAAATAAACCTTAAATAAAATAAACCTTAAAAAAAAAAAAGCCTATTAAGAGCAGATTTGAATTGCTTGAAGACAAAATTAGTGATTTCAAGGACAGAACATCTGAATTGGAAAAGACAGGAGAACAGAAGGAGAATGGAAAAAATGGAACAGACTCTCAGGGAATTGAATGACAATGCAAAATGCACAAACATTTACATTATTGGTGTCCCAGAAGAAGAGAATGGAAAAGGGGCAGAAAGAGTATTTGAGGAAATAATGACTGAGAACTTCCCAACCCTTATGAAGGACATAAATAAATATCAATATCCAAGATGGATGACGCACCCCAAACAGAATAAATTTGCATAGACCTACCCGGGAACACCTACTACTATTCAGAATGACAAATATCAGAGTTAAAGAGAGGAAGGATTCTGAAAGCAGCAAGAGAACAGCAAAGCATCACATACAAGGGAAACTCAATAAGCTTAAGTGCCAACCTCTCATTAGAAACCATGAAGGAGAAAAGAAAGTAGTATGATGTATTTAAGGTACTGAAAGAGAAAAACTCCCAGCCAAAAATTCTGTATCCAGAAAAGCTGTCCTTCAAAAATGAAGGTGAGTTCAAAGTCTTCACAGACAAACAAAAACTGATAGACTATGTTACCAAAAGACCAGCTTGCAAGAGATACTAAAAGGGGTGCTGCAACCTGAAAGGAAAAAACAAGGGTGAGAGATTTGGAGCAGAGTTTATCAAAGCCCAATGAAGGAAAA